>NC_064437.1:52289685-53533256 GCF_023343835.1 Lagopus muta | reverse complement strand
GTGAGCAGCTCAGTTGGGCACCTGACCTAAAACCACTGACCTTGCTGGGTGCCCTGTCCCCAAGCAGGTTGACCCGTCCCAAAGTGGGTTGATCTGCTCCCAAGAAGGTTGATCTGCTCCCTCCCTTATATCCCCAGTCTCATCCCAACATGGTGGGAACAAGCAGCACAAGGTGGGTGCAGGTGATGACATGAAGGTCAGCGTCACCACCATGGCACCATGTGCCTGACAGCTCCCCAGTGTCCTGGTGGCACGTATCTGTCCCTTGCTCGGTGCCACCTACCGGCAGCGCTGCCTTCCTCTACTTTGCTCACGAAGATGCCCAGCCCGTGCTCAGAGCCACCACGGACACTAAAGCCCAGCTTGCCATCCGTGCTCTTCTCCACCGTGATGGCATTGATGACATCACTCTCATTGCTGCTGGCTGCAGGGACAGACGTGTCATCGCTCAGACTCTTGCTGGGGGATACAGCGATCCCTAGGCAGGGACAGCTGTCCGGTTGGGTGCTCACATACCTTCGATAGGGGAGTTGATGAGGATGACGCGCCCCATGGGGGACGTGGCGCGGGCGCTGCGGGTGACCCCGTTAAGCAGGCGGCTCTGCTTGCTGAGCAGGCAGCGAGGCGCCAGGCTGACCTCGCTGCTGGAGCTCCGCGACCGCCCGGCCGCCGTCATCTCCGCGTCCTCCCAGCCCTGGGCCATGGCGGCGGCCGAGCGGTATGACCGCGGCTCGCCAGGTGCTCACGGGGCTGGGGCTGCCCGCCAGCCGGGGGAGACCGTGGCACGGTCCCGCAGCACATGCCCAGGTTGGGGCGCGATCCTCAGCAGCGCAGCGCTGGGGCCGGCTGGGGGGCAGCAGGAAGGGTCTCGGAGGCACAGCCTGTGGGGGGGACAGCGAGCGGCACGGCGTGACCTCCCTTGCTGCCCAGATGCCGCGACTTGCCGCATCCCAGCGGGATCGCCGGTGGCACTGCGGGGACCTCAGCCTCAGGAAGATGCGGATTTGCACGGAGCCCCCCCGCCCCCACAACCCCACGACTATCCCCGTTCCCGGGGGAAGGGCGCGGGATTTTCCCGGCGCCCCCCGCTCGCCCCGGCCTGACCTCCATAAATAAGTGATGTCTCCTTTGCGTGCGTCCCCTCCGCGGTGTCCCCGCCGCTCGGCAGCCCCCCCTCCCAAGGGCCACCCCTCCGCGCTCCAGCGGCGCTCCCCCCCGACGGGGCGCTCGGCGCTGGGGTCCCCATGCCACCCCCGTCCCCCCCTCCCCGTGCCCTCCTCACCTGTCCCCATGGTGCCACCTGCGAAAGAGACACCGCTCGGCGCGGGGGGGATGGAGAGGATGGGGGGGAGGGGGGGGGGGGGGAGGGGGACAGCAGCACCGCCTCCCGCCCGTCGGTGCCGGCGGAGATTGGCTGTCCCGGCGGTGTGCCGGCCGTGGGAGCCGTCACTCAGGTGGCCAGGGCTGGCGCTGGGCGCGGGGGGAGCCCCGTGTCACACCCTCCCCCTCCCGTGGGATGAGCCCCCCCGCGGGGCCGCGCGCGGAGCCAAACGCCGCGCACGGGAGGACTGAGGCACGAGATGGGGCGTGGGGCTGCCCCTCTCCCGGCCCGAACGGTGCCAGCCGATGTCGCACCATCCCCCCGCCCCGGGGTTGGCCGTGACCAACGGCAGGGCTGGCGCCGGCCGCGCGAACCCGACACCGCGCCGGTTTCAGGTGATGCGCGGCAACGCGGGGGGAGGGAGGCGCCGGGCAGCCGGGCGGGCCGGAGTCCCGGCGGCGCTCCTGATTGGACGCCCGCAGCCCACGCGCGCGCGAAGGGGCGCTCGTCCCCGGCTGCCGCGCACACGGGCGCTGTGCCACGCGTGGGCGCGCGGAAGCACACCCAAATACGCATATACACACGCACCCACACGCGTAACCGCGCACGCCCACGTGACCGCGCCCACGTGACCGCGCCCGCCTGAGCTCTCCCACGCAGGACCGGCCCGCGTTCATCCCCACGCGCGCCCCCCGCCCCGTGGCCGTGCCGCGCCGCACGTAGCTCCGCATGGCGCAGATGGCCCCGCTCAGCCTCAGCCGCCTCCGCCGCGGCCTCCGCCACCCCCCCACCCCCGACGTGAGGCGGCCCCGTGACGGGCGCGGACGTCATCAGGGCGGAGCGGTGCGGAGCCGAGCGGGCGCTGTCCGGAGCCGTGAGTGCCGGCCGGGAGCGGGGATCGGGGGGGTCACCGGGGGGGTGGCGGGGATAGAGGTCCGAGCTGCCGAGCTCCGGAAGCGGCTGCGCGACGGGTGGGAGCGGGGCCGGTGCGGGGCTTTTCCGGGGGGCGGCTCTGGGCTTCGTGTCACCGCATCCTCCCGTGCCCCCCCTCCCCTTCGCAGAGGATGCCCCCCACGCTGCCCAGCACCATCGACATCCGTGAGCCCCGCTGGGACCAGAGCACGTTCCAGGGCCGAGCCAAGCACTTCTTCACCGTCACCGACCCCCGCAACCTGCTGCTGTCGGGGGCAGCCCTGGATGAGGCGCGTCGCCTGGTGCTGGCCTACAGGTACGGGACACGGGGGGGTCCCACCCGCACGTGGGACAGTGGTGGGATCTGTGCCACAGCTGTGCACATCCCACAGGGCGGGCACGGTGCCCCCGGGGCTGACCGAGGATGAGCTATGGCGTGCCAAGTACATCTATGATTCCGCCTTCCACCCCGACACGGGCGAGAAGATGCTGCTCATCGGGCGCATGTCGGCCCAGGTGCCCATGAACATGACCATCACCGGCTGCATGCTGACATTCTATAGGTACTGGCCCCCTCCCCATCCCCAGCACCCCCGGGTGCCTGTGTCCCCCCCTGCCATGGACGCCCCCCAACGATGCCGGTGCCTGTAGGACCACGCCGGCTGTGGTGTTTTGGCAGTGGGTCAATCAGTCCTTCAACGCCATCGTTAACTACACCAACCGCAGCGGGGATGCCCCCATCACCCCCAGGTGAGTTTTCCCGGCATGGTGGGACATTTGTCCGTGGGGTGTTGGGACGTGGGTGTCAGCTCCTGCCTTTGCAGCCAGCTGGGGACGGCCTACGTGAGCGCGACCAGCGGTGCGGTTGTTACGGCGCTGGGGCTCAAGTCCCTCACCAAGGTAAGGGTGTTCCAGGTGTTTGGGGACAGCCAGCTGTGTCCCCAGAGCCTCTCAGTGACCTGCTCCCTGCTCCCCTCCCAGCACCTGCCGGCCATCATCGGGCGCTACGTGCCTTTTGCGGCTGTGGCTGCTGCCAACTGCATCAACATCCCGCTGATGAGACAGAGGTGGGTGCCCAGCTGCAGGGGGAGACATGGGGACATTGTGGGGAGCAGTGCCTGTGCTCTGCAGAAGCTTTTTGGGGCCCCAAACACCAAAAGGCTGGTTTGGGGGTACCAGCTCCTGATTTTGTCCCAAGAACTGTGAGTTAATCCCTGGGTGCACACATGGAGTCCAGCCAAGAGCCCCAGCGTATCACATAGTGCACGGGTGGGGGACCTGGAGGGACACCGACCTCCCTGCTTGTTGTGCCTCTGTCCCCCTTCATCCCTGCTGTCCTTACAGGGAGCTCAAAGTGGGGATCCCCATCACAGATGAGAATGGGAACCGCCTGGGTGAGTCCACGGCAGCTGCTCAGAAGGCCATCTTCCAGGTGGTGGTGTCCCGCATCGGGATGGCAGCCCCGGCCATGGGTAAGTGCGCAGCCCCAGCCCTGGCCATGTGAGTCAGGTTCCATGGAGCTCATTTCCTTTTCTTTTGCCCCAGCCATTCCCCCGGTGATCATGAATGTGCTGGAGAAAAGAGCCTTCCTGAAGGTACAGGGGCAGGAGAGTGGGCGTAGGGATAGCCCACTAGCACTGTGCTGGAACCCTGCATGGGAACAGCACCTGCCTATCCCACTGACACCAAACTGTCCCCTACAGCGGTACCCGTACCTGAACGCTCCCCTGCAGGTTGGCCTGGTTGGACTCTGGTAAGTGACCCCAGGGTGCGTCCCAGGGAGGTGGGATGAGGGTGATGCCCTGTGCCAGGAACAGGTTTGCACTTGGTAGGACAGATGATGCCTCAGCATCCTTGTTGGCCCCACACTGGGGACTGAGGTCTGGGGCTGGGAGGGCCCCTCCTCATCTCCTGGCTGCCCCCACTGCTCTCCTTGTCTTCTCCATGCAGCTTGGTGTTTGCAACCCCGCTGTGCTGCGCACTCTTCCCACAGAAGAGGTAAGGATGGGCATTTTGCCCAGCTCTCTGGAGGTGCTTTTGCTCCTTTCAAGCCAAAAGCTTGCAAATGCCCCCCCAACGCTCCATGTCTCTTGACAGCTCGATGCAGGTGAGCCGCCTGGAGCCCAGCGTCCAAGCTCAGATCCGGGAGGTGGACCCACAGCTGCACACTGTCTACTTCAACAAGGGGCTGTGAGCACAGGGCCGCTGTGTCGCTGAGCTCAGAGCGTCCCAAGGATGCAGCTGCTGCCCTGTGGCCGCCTCCTGTCCCCGGGTGCTTGGGTATAGCTGAGCCCCCAAACCCAGCGGGCTCCCATCCTAGCACCTCCCCTGAGCTGTGCTTTGCTGCTCTCCCGTCCCTTCATGGGGCTGTCCTGAGGGCCATCAGCCCGGTGCCAGGAGGAGGGGATATTTCCCTGGTGGCACAAGGCTAGTGGCAGCAGGGCTGGGCACTGGGCATGCGGTGCTTCATGAGGGTAGGAACAAAGGGGCCTCGTGTGCTGCTGCCATCCTCCTGCAGTGCTGCACATTGCAGGGACCTTGGGCAATATCATGGGGTGGCTGTGCTCCTGGTGTCCCTGCAAGCTCTGACCCATGTCCTACCAGGCGTCTCCATCCTGCGTGTTTCCCATACCCAGTGTGTATGTGGCTGTGTTCAGGCTGTGTCCCATGGCATCCCCCAGGCTAGAGCCTCAGATGGATGCTCCCACCCTTGGGCATGGCATCCAGAGAACACAACCCCCCAGAAGCCAGGGCTGAGCACTATGAGATATACAGTGCAGTGGAGGAGGCCGCTCCAGCCTGGGTGTGCGTGCGCAGATCCCCGTGCGCTCTGCTCTGTGCTGATCCAGGGCTGTAATCTGGCTTTCCCCGGAGCAAATGGCACATTTTAATCTCAGCAGTCCCCATTTTATTCCCTTTAATGCAGCCTTTGCTCAAGGCTCAGCTCCTGCATGGCTTCCTCCATGGACCTTCTCATATGGCTTTAAGCACATCGCTGTTTCCTCTGGTTATTTTTGTAATACATACTCCATACCTGTATCTACCAAATAATAAAGGCAGGTTTGTTTATACAAAAGCAGAGAGAAGTCCCTTGCTTACCGCTCCCCATGCCGTGGAAAGGGGCTGGGGGCTGCCATGGAGACAGTATGGGATGGATGCTCAGCACAGAGCACGCAGCACCCATTAGGGATGCAGGAGCAGCCCCCACTCCCCCCAGCCCCGGCATATTGCACGTATCTCCCTCGAGCCAGCCATCGGCGGCTTATAAATAATGCAGCCCCTCGCCGTGCAATAAGGGCTTGTCAATTGCTGTTCTGCTCTCATAAATTAAAGATGAAAAGGTACAAGGCTCTTGCCAGAAAAATGAAGACAAATTTTTAATAGCTTGCCAAGACGCGGGGAGAGAGAGAGCGCTCAGGAAAAATGAATTACGTTTTTATTATGTGTTTTATTGTGGTGTAATTGAACGGGATTAGCTGAGAATACAATATATTTCCAGGGCAGAGCAAAGAAAACAAAAATAATGATGACACTTCTCCCCCACCCCCCCAACCTGTGCAGGGACAGCTCGTGCTGCTCTGGGAGCAGCAGATGTGGAGCTATGGATGGTGACACGCTGCAGGTGGCACCGCTGCCACCCTAGTGACACGGTCCTATCCCACAGGTCGCAGTGCTGGGGCTGTCAGGGTCGGGGAGGCATCGATTGCTCCCTGGCATTGTTAATGAGCCGCCCAACCACAGGCTTTAACCTTGCCCATAATGAGGGCGAGCGGCAGCAATCCCTCCCGCTCCCCCAGCCTTAATGAGCTAATCAATACTTGTTCTCAGCTTAATTTCCAGCTAATTGCTCTTTAATGACGCCTGGAAATGGGCTGCCCGCTGGCAGGCTCCCCCCTCCCCACAGAGCGTCCCTGGGGTAAGGGGTGCCGGGTGGGGGTCACCTTCCCCGGCTGCATCCCCGAATCCCTATTACAGGGGGCACGACGTTGTACCCTTGGAGGGGTGTCCCCAGGGTGATCGCATGATGGGGGTGCTTTGAGGTGCAGAGAGGTGTGGGGGGGCCGTGTACCTTGCAGGAACAGGGGTCAGGCTGTGATGGCAAGGGGACGCAGACGAGGCCAGCAGCGCCCTGGAGGTGGCAGCAGAGACCCCATAGCCTGTCCCCACAGCTTCAAGAACAGCATCAGCCTCCAGGGCCCTGGAAGTGTTTAGGCCAGCAAATGCAAAGGACCCCCCAAACACTCTGACTGCAGCTCGTATGGGATGGGGCACCCTGTAGCAAAATGGGGACAGAGTTCCCAGTCCAGGTCCCCAGATCCCAGCCAGAGATGGCCCTTGGTGGAAGTGCTGGAGATGACCTCGTGGGTGGCGGACACACGGGTGGCAAGGAGAGCACCAGCACTAGGCTGGGAAAAGCAACAGTCACGGGCAATGCTATTTTCATGGGGGTGGGATTGCAGAGCACGGCCCCCTCGCCCCAACTTCATAGGGCTGCATCCCATTGTAGAACCTGGCTGAGCTCCTACTTGCTCTGTGCCTGGGGTCAGGGGGGAGCCTGGTATGTGGCAGGGGGGTGGGAACCGTGCTTCTGACCCCAAGGTGTCAAAGCTGGCAGGAGGATGCTGAGCAGAACGCTTGGGGAGAGGGCAGTCCCTACAGCCCCCAGGAACTGGATGACCCACAGAGGTGATGGACTGCAGAGTGCCCAGTGACAGTGTCCCTCACCACCCAGACAGTGCTGCTGGGGGCCCCTGGGAAACCTGCATCCCTCCTGCACACAGCTGCAGCCGCTTCCCCAAGAATTTGCTGACGGGTTTGTTCTGGGCAGGAATTTGCTGTGGGGAAACCTGAGCCTAGTGGTGTGGGCCCTGCTTGGCACATGGGGTGGGGCCTCGTCCCCAACAGGGTCCAGTGGGATGCAGCCAGGACTCCACTGAGACACACGTGGAGCCAGGGTCAGAGTGGCAGGAAGCAGAGATGGGTATTGAGCTGAATCACAGGAGATTCAGGTTAGGATTAGAATCAGCCTCCGTGCTCTGAGAGCCATCCGGCGGGCCAGCAGCCCTGCTAACACGTGCTTTGCCCCAGGCATCACGCAGCCTTCCGCCCTGCCAGAACTGACACAGTGTTGAGTCATCTGGCCCACGGCCTCTTTTCCAGGGTGGGATTTTGCTTGTCAGCCTCAGCCCGTTGGGATCAGCCAGGACATCAGCCCAGGGCATGTCCGGGGCAACCTGGGATGGGCATGGAAGTAGTGATGGATGCACATGTTAGAACCCAGGAGGGATGCCACAGCTGAGGAGCATCGCAGGGGACCATTGCTGTGGGTAATAGTGATGAGAGCAGGTGGAGCCTTCCCACAGCCCTGAGATGCACAATGCAATGAGGTACACTGACTGAACCAGAGCACAGCTCCTCATTAAGCACAGGTTAGATCTCCCACCCCCCTAATTCAGAGCTGCTGATATTTATTAGCACATTCAACAGTCTCATTAAGCGGGATGTTTAATTACCTGCCAGGCTGGGGCTCCATCTTTTTCCCAGAGATGAGCTAAGCTGTTTCCAGGTGCTGGGTTGGGCAAAGGCAGCACTGGACATAGGGATGTCCCAACTAAGGGGCACAGTTCCTCCCGGCTCTCCCTCTCCAAAATACTCCTGGAGGCGCACAAAGTGGTACCTCAGCCCCCCCAGCTCCCAAAGCAGCCTCAGCAGTGCTCCTCCAGCCTCAGCTGCCCCAAATCCCACAGCTCCCAGCCCAGCCATGGGGCTGGGGGCCACCAAAGGGGAAGCAGAACCGGCAGGAAGCCCCTCGGCAGCACAAAGCCTTGTGCATTTTCCATCCTTAGCCTCGGCCAGATTTGTAGCATGCCTGAACGAAAGCTCCGGAGCCCAGAGTGGATTTGCAGCAGAGTTTTGGAAAGCAAAAGCAGATTTTTGCGGTGCAGAGAAAGAAACCAGATCCATCAAGGGGTCCCGGGATGGTTTTGGCTTTACAGATTTGCCACAGAAGCAAATCTCACAAATTCTTTGCAGGGAGTTGGGGGGGGGGGGGGGGGGGGGGCTGCAGGCTCCCCCAGCACAGCGCTTATGCTCAGCCTAGGACAGAGGTGGGTGCCTTCGTAGATCCCACTGGGGAAACTGAGGCACGGGGGCTCTGGAAGCTGCGTGTTGCTGACGGATGGAAGATCCCGGCCCGGCAGGGAAGGGGTGGCCGCCCGCGCAGGGCCCGTCCGGAGCTGGGCCGGGGCCCGCGGGGGGCGTGGGGACTGGCGTGGCGCTGACATCACGGCCGGTGGCAGCGGAGCCCCGCGCCGCGCGGCTGCCAAAGCCATTGTGCATCGCAGCCGTCGGTGGCGCCCGCACAGCGTTCCGGTAAGTGCTGTCGCAAGCGGGACCCTCACCCCGGGACAACCCTCATAGAGATTCAGGGTAGCGTTGTATCGTCCGCCCCTTTCCTGGCCCCTTTTCCTGGGGTTGGAGCTTTCCTCCCTGCAGTCCGGGGACAGGGAGGGAGGGCAAGCAGGACCCCCCCCCCCCCCCCCCCCGCCCCTTTTCCCCCGCTGCCGGGGGGTCTCCGGTTAATGGGGCAGAACTCTGCTCTCCCTTTTGTAATCCGGGGGGGTAACAAATCCCTGTCAGGCTTACTTTGGGCTGCCTTAGTCTGGCTCCTGTGGGGCTACCAGGGGGCTGAAGCCCCGCCAGGGGAGTAGGGGCTCCCAGAAGGGGGTCAGGTGCGTCTCTCCATGCTGGATTTTACCTCTCTGCCTCCACTTGCTGCAGGGCAGATGGCTGTAACTTCACTCTGCCCCTCCAGCACAGGAGGTGAAAGCTGGGGGCTGGGGGAGGGCACAGCTCAGATGGACCTGCACATCCTCCCCAGCAGAGATGGGATGCCTGAGGGCAGATTGGCCTCTCTGCTTGCTGCAGGAGAGCGGTTAACATAGGCTGGGGGGTGAGAACCCCGTTGTTCTCACTTGTGCACCGAGTTCCCTGGTGCTCAGCCACCAGTGTGATAACTGTGGAATTTGCAGTTTTCCTGGTGTGGCTAGATGTGGGGCTCAGAGCAGGGAGAGGAGGACAAAAGCCAGGCATGACGGGGAGCATCCTTCTGGCTCCGTTCCCCTGGGCTGGCTGCCTTCTGCATGGAAAGAGCCCTTCGTCTGCTTCTCTGGGCAGTGATGGAGGGAAAAATCCTCATGACTTTTGAGGAGAGGTGAGAAAAGGAGAGGGGTGCCTGACTCCAGAGCTGCTCCCTGAGAGGAGCAGAGCACAAAGCAGTCAGGAGAATATGAGGCAGCCCCTCAAGTGGGATTACAACAGGCTGTGTTCTACCTGCTGGGGGAGAAGGCTGAAGCCTGTGGGTATGGGTCAGCATCCAATCAGGGAAGCGGATGAAGGGGTTGCACAGCAGCACATTTTGGGGGTGGGAGCTGCTTTTGTAGCATGGTAGGAGGTGGAGGATCCCGAGATGTGGCACATCACACAGTGCTGCTATCACATGTTCTCTTCCTTGCAGATCGCGATGGCCGCTTGGCTCTGACCCATCCAAATCTCCACCCGAGTGATGCTGGAACCGGGCTCTGGGAGCGGCCACGAGGATGCCTGAGGTGCTGAGCTCCTCCTGCCTGCTGCTCTCCCTGCTCACCCTGCACTGGGCTTGCCTCCAACCCGGCCGAGCTTTCCCCAGCAGCGCTGAGTACCTGCAGCGGGGCTGGCAGCGGCTGCTGGAGGAGGGTGAGGGCTGTGCCGAGTGCCGGCCAGAGGAGTGCCCGGTGCCGCGCGGCTGCCTGGCCGGCACGGTGCGGGACGCCTGTGACTGCTGCTGGGAGTGCGCCAACCTGGAGGGACAGATCTGCGACCTGGACAACACCAACCACTTCTATGGCAAATGCGGGGAGCACCTGGAATGCCAGCTGGAGGCTGGAGACCTGCAGCGTGGCGAGGTGCCTGAGCCCCAGTGTGCCTGCCTCTCGCACCAGGCGCTGTGCGGCTCCGACGGCCGCACCTACCCCCAGATCTGCCGCTTCCTCGAGTCTGCCCGTGCCCACCCCGATGCCAACCTCACCGTGGTCCATGAGGGTCCCTGCGAGGCAGGTAGTGCGTGAGGAGAGGGAGCGCAAGGATGGGAGGTTGGCTTCGATATTTCAACCAGAGGCCCCTCTGCAGTGGGTCTGGTGCAGGGGGAGGCTGTGCCAAGTCGGCTCGGGATTTATGGGAGGCAGTGAGCACTGCCGGCTGGGGCAGAGCCAGGCGTCGTTAGCGAGCTTTTGGCTGCAGCGTGCATGGAGTGTGGCTGGGGCCAAGGAACGCCCCAGGAACGTGGCTCCTTCATGGAAAGCTGGGCCAGGTCAGGGGGCTGCACTGCTTCCATCTCCTGTTTGAAGCCATGTGTGTGACTATGGGGCTTGGGACAACCCTCTGACACCACTCACTGCAGCTCAAGGAGGGGATTGGGGTTGACTTTGTTTTCTGTATCTTGTGGTATCTTTGAGCTTTTTCCCTCTTGGCTGCCAATAAGAGCTGGGACAGGCACAGGGAGAGGAGAGATTTGTGGCCAGGACAGGAGACCTGAAGGCTGCATCACAGGGGAGATCCTTGTTCAGGTGGGGGAAGTGAGGCTGGGAGGAGTTGGAGCCCTCCATGGGTCACTGGGGAGCTGGGGGGTGACCTTCTGCAAGTATGCATGAGGAGAGGGGAATGGGAAGGGTCCTGGCATCACTACCAGAGCCTGATACCCTCAGCCCAGTATTCTTCCCTGTCTCCTCCCCATCTTCTATTCCCAGAGCCTCAAATCACCTCCCCTCCTTATGATGTGTGGAATGTCACTGGCCAGGACGTCATCTTTGGCTGCGAGGTCTTTGCCTACCCCATGGCGTCCATTGAGTGGAGGAAGGATGGCACAGAGATGCTGCTGCCAGGAGATGACCCCCACATCTCTGTCCAGGTGAGCGGCTGGCACAGGGGATGGTGACCGAGATGTAAAAACATATCTGGTCATTGCTGAACTTGTATACATGGGACTGCACAGGGGGATCAGCCTGGTTCATCTCTGCTTACCATGCATGCATTCTGCCTGTGGCCAGCCCCAAATATAGCTCTCTTGGGTCATACCCAGCTATTATAGGGTGTGGATGGAGGCATCCTCCATCCCTGGCCACTGCACTGAAATAGCTGCCTGCAAACACAGCTGCAGCACAGCTGGGGCCGGAGGAAGCTGTTTCTTGCTGGGGACAAACAGGACATAGCACGGTTGGCGCCAGGGAGCTTAGGGCTGGCTCCCACCCCAGAGCAGTGCTTAATAGGGTAAAGAGAGATTCTCCGCATCCCACTCCTCACAACCCCAAAGGGTCATCCCAAGGGGGGGTCCCTCACCCTGGGGCTCACTGCTGTCTCTCCCTTTGCAGTTCAGAGGTGGCCCCCAGAAGTACGAGGTGACTGGCTGGCTGCAGATCCAGGGCGTGCGGGTGACAGATGAGGGCACGTACCGCTGCTTCGCCAAGAACAGGGTCGGGGCTGTGATGGCAGTGGCCAGCCTGACCGTCCTCACTCCGGGTGAGCAGAGGGAGGGGACCTTTGGGCAGGGCACTGGCTTTCAAGGGTGGCAGTGTCACAGAGTCCCCGTGCTGCTGTTTCAGACCAGCTCAACCTGACGGGCTTGTCCTTGCCGGAACCCCGTGCCGTGCCTGAGGACTACGTGGACAGCGAGGAGGAGTACTACTAGCCCAGCTGCGGAGCTTGGCACTGAGCAGCACTCGCCCCATGGTGCTTTGGGGTCAGGGATGGATCCAGAGCACACACCCCAGCCCTGAACAACTCTCTGAACACCTCTGTTTTGGGCTGGAGACAGAGAATCAGAGAATGGCCTGGATTGGAAGGGACCTCAAGGATCATGAATCTCCAACCCCTCTGCCACAGGCAGGACCACCTCCCCATTTAATACTAGACCAGGTTGCACAGGGCCCCATCCATTCTGGCCTTGAACACCTCCAGGGACGGGGCATCCACAACCTCTCTGGGCAGCCTGTTCCAGATGACAGTGTGGCTTGTGTGTCACCCTCAGGCAGGGACACCCAGGAGCTTGCTGCCAAAACGCCCTTCTTTCCCATCTTGTTCTTAACCAGAAAAGTAGTGATTTGAGGCAACCTGACATTTGTGGTTTCACCCCTCGACAATGTTGTCCTGAAAGCCCACGTGGCCACAAATGCTTTGGCCTTTTTGGATCGGCTTTATGCTTCTTCTCCCAAGCAGCTCTCTATGCTGACATCTCAGTGAGTGATGAGCCAAGTGTACACGCAATGCTCTGAGCAACCAACAGGGATCGTCCCATGGGGTCCCTCCAGGTTGGCTGCTCTCCTTCCCTTTCTTCTTTCTTTCCTTCCTCTTTCTCTTGAGAGCTGGCTCAGACGATGCAATTACAGCATCAAAACCTGAGCGAGCAAATAAAAGGGGTTTGTCTGAAGTTGGCAGCGGCCTGAAATTCCTTCAGCCAGTAAGGCTGGGCTGGCCCCTACCCATGCTGCAGCCAGCAGTAATGCCTCCCCAACCCCACCAGGTCCCTGCACCTCTGCGGTGTCTCCTGGGCTCTTTCCATGATGGTGAATTCCGTGGAACTGGGACAGCCCTGGCTCCTGTGCTGCTTCTGCTGCTGCCTGAGCCGTTTTCCCCCACTGCTAATCCCCTCCCTGTTCTGTACACCAAGTGTTTGTGGAACTGGGCCATGCTGTGGCTGTGGCTGCAGTAGGGAAACCTGAGAGCATCCCATGGCTCGGAGCCACCTGGCCCTTTGCTGGCCCCTAGCCATGCTCCTGTGCCAGCCCTGCCTGTGCCACTGCGTCACCAGGCTGGTGGGGACTGAGGGGCTGGAGCCCATCCATAGGGCAGCAGCTGCAAATCCGGGTCTCCACTCCCTGCAAGGCAGTGGGGTTGGTGTCCCCTGTGCCACTTAAAAATTAAAGGAGCTGATATCGCTATGTGCCTGGAATCGGTCACTGCCACAGAGCATAATTGAGGTTATTTGTTGCCTCTGAAATGTTTGGTCAGCTCTGCACGGGTGCCTCCTTGAGGGGATGCATGAGGATAATGCTCAGCTCCGGACACGTAGAGTGTTCTGGGAATCTGGGGAGCCTCACTAATATGGCCACCAGGTGCACATTCCCCAGCACCTCCTGTCTGCCCAGGGCACTCCATGATACCAAAGGCTATTGCAGGGCTGGGGACAAAGGAAAGGGTCCCATCCTGCTGTCACCCAGGGATGTGCACTGAAGGAGCAGTCAAACCTCCACCAAACCCAAAGCCCTGTAGGGTACATGCAAGGTTGGTGCTTCTTTGTCACCCCAAATGTTTTGGCTGCTCTGGTTGTGCACTCACAGATCAAGCTCTGGAATCAGTTGCTTTCTGCCACAGATCTGTGGTTTCTTGAGCCCAAATCCACAGTGCATGCAACCCCTGCTGCTGGGTTTTTCCACAGCCTCTTGCACGACGGCACATTCTGATCCACAGGACGCTCCAGGACCAGGGTGGTGACTGCCCAGGGGTGACACGAGGGTGTCCCACTGCCCTAATGGACACTCTCAGTGCTCGTCCCACCCTCGCGTCCTGGTGCTGCTAGCGGCTTGTTCAGGCGCACGCATCCTGAGCAGCCACCGAACCACGGGGAGCGGGAGCTGCAGTCCTCCCAGCAGCTGCCGCCGTCCTTCCCCGGACTCGGGGGACCGCAGTGCTGTCCCCATCCACCGCCGAACAGTGCCACCTCCCGGCGGAGCCACCGCGGGACGCGGAGCTGAGCACCCGATGCAGCTCCCTCGCTTGGCCGCGGGGAAACTAAGGCGCGGAGCAGCCAAGCTATAGAGACTCAAGTGCTGCGGCCACCTGCGAGCAGGACCTCTGTCCCCAGCCTGTCCCAAACCCTGGCAACAGCAGCATCTCTTGTACCCTCTGCACGGTGACCCCTCCTCACCCCAATTCAGGTTGAAGAAGAGCATTTCCCTGCCTCTGCCCAGCACTTACGCTGGCTGATAAATAAAATGGAAACTAATCCTCCAGTGTTTGCAGCAAATGGGTCTCCACCGGGGGGTGGCTTTCAATAATTCGAATGCCGCCGCAGCGCAGAGCCCACGCCAATGGGTTTTAATAAACACTGCCTTAATGTGACATGCAATTTATTATTCAGCTTAAAACAGGAAGCAAAGAGTTTAATAACAGCGGCAGGTTGCCATCTCTGGCACTGCGAGGTGCTGGCTGAGAGGGGGTGGCACGTCCCCCAAACTGAGGCGCTGGGATTGGGGTATGCTTTGGGGAGCGCTGGTTTGGCTGTGCCTGATGCCTGGGGGGTTATCTGGGCAGTGTGGGGGGATGGCCTTATCGCAGAGCTGGCTGCTGTCTCTCCTCACGGTGTTTTTGGCCCTGGGGCTGTTCTCTGTCACTTCTCTGGTCCGTAACAGCCGGAGGCAGGCGGAAATGGGAGCCTCCGTGCCTGGTCCCTGCTGCTTCCAAAGTGGGGAGATCTGGCTCACAATTACCACGCCTTTGGCTTGGCAGGCCTCAAAGTGTGAGTGATGGCAGCAGCCGCTGCACCCATGAAGGCTGGGGGGTTCCTGTGCTCTTCCACAGCTTGCCAGCCCCACGCCCCGGGGAAACTGCAGCTCCTGGGTGAACAACCTGTAAATTCACATCCCAGATCTGGGATGTCCTGGGAGTGCAGTGATGGACTGGAGCACATCAGAATGGGTCTCCTGACCTCGAGTCACCCCAAACTCCACCTCTCTCTCTCTGCCACCCACCCACAGTTATGGAAGGGTTAAGCTGGAGGTCCCAGCTGAGCAAGTGCTCTCTGGGACATCCCGCAGCTGCCCAGTGTCCCCTCTGCCCCTGCCCTTATCCATCTCTCTTATGCACCCGGGCAGGATCAGGGTGCTTCCCTCTGCCTCCTGATGAGGAGCAGAGCTGGTGGAAGTGGGGATGGGGTCCATAAAAAGGAATCCCTGTTCCTGGGTCGGGGGCCAGCATCTGGGCAGGGACATTTTGCTTGTCCTGTGCCAGAGCATCCCTAGCAGCATGGATGCTGCCTTGAATGTGCTGTTTAATTAAATGTGAAGGGCTCCCGTGCTTCAGCCCTTGCTGCAGCCTGAGCGACTTCAGGAAAGAGGCCTTTTATTAAAAGAGAGAGAGGCTCTGCCAGGCAGCCATCAAACAGCACATTTAATTGTCTCGGCTTGTTTAGCTGTCGTGCTGGGAGGGATGTGCTCCCATCCAGGTCCCCAGGCTGTGCAGCTCAGGAGGATTGCTGGGGTTGGGAGCTGCACCTGGGGTACCAAGCCCACAGCTTCATCCTGGGAGAGAATATTTGGTGCTGTGTTTGGTCTCCAGGAGAGAGCCACAGCTTTCCCCTGTCTGGGCCAGGCTAGAACTCAGCACTGGGAGAGGAAAACAAAGATCAAGAGGGGGAGGAAATGTGGGCTTTTATCAAAATCTCCTACTTCAAAGTTGTCCGGCTGAAGTGCTCCCCTTTGGTTTAATTTGAAGTGATGTTTCCTTCAGCGACTGCAGTAAATGGCATCAAATGAGGCTGAAGCAGCCGGAAAGCCTGGAGAGGAAGCGTGTCCTTGGGGAACGGCTGGAGTCAGACCTTCCCTGCGGGTTCAGCCACAAGATGGGGACAGGAGGTGGAGCTCCTGCCCTGTCCTGGGGCTCTGCAGAGGGGCTTTGGGTCCAGTTGCTTCCAGCCCCACTACTGCAGTGTTCTCTGCCCCTATCCCACTAGGGCAACCCCTGGTTTTAAGGGTGATGCAGCTGCAGCTCTACCCTGGTGCATCCCCCAGCCCGCAGCCCCTGGGGCTTTGGCAGCCCTTCCACATGGCTGAGAGCTAAACCAGACCGCAACAAGCTGCAGGCGACTTGCAGGGGAAGGGGCACAAATCCATCTTCCTGATGGAGCACTCTGGGCTGCCTTGAAACTGAAGAGGATATTCCCCTTCTCCCTGCTCCCATGGCCAGGGAATTGCCCCTCTTTAGAAGTATAAGAAGGATGAGCAGAACCATATTCTCTTCTCCCATCCTGGCATCCCTGCTCCAAGATGACAGGTCACTTCTTCCTCCCCATGCCCCCTCCTCTGCCTCCCCCAGCTCCGCTAAGCGCTCCTGGCTGCTCTGGGATGAAGCAGGCGGGCGCAGAGTTCATGGGAGCCGTACCTGTGCTTTGTCTTCATCTGTCACCCCTGCTGACAGTCAGATCCATCTTAAACTGGGAGCGAGAGGGGAAGAGAGGGAAGCAATAATTAACCTCTGCGCGGGCCACTCCCGAAATGCCGCGCTCTGGTGATGCACGAGGAGACGGCAGTGACACTTTTATTGCTGCTCCAGCGCTGCGCAGTGCGTGGAGGAGGTGATGTGGCTGGGCTGGGACACCTGAGGCTTTATTATGGCAGAGGATCCATGGGGCACGTGGCTCAGTTGGGGTGTGGGTCAGTGGTCTGCATAGGCCTTGGGGGGAGATTTGGAGCTCTAGGTTGATGTGGCGATACATGAGATGCAACTGGACCTTGTCCTGGCACTGCTGGGACTTTCAGAGCAGTGGCAGCACTTTCCTGCATACCGATGCCCACTCAGCAGCTGTTGCAGTTTTATCTATTAGAAAAGTGAGAGCAAATCAGTGCCAGCTATGCTTGCAGCCAAACCCCAGGTTGTGCCAATCCAAAGGGGCTCTTGGCACAGCCAGGGAGGCACTAAGCCCAGGTGGGTTGGCATTCTGGCAAGGGGCAGCACCCTGAACTGCAAGCATCGCAGTGAGCCCCAGAACAGAACACAGCCACTGCACTGAAGCAGATATCACCTGTATGAGTTGGAGATGGGGGAAACTGAGTCATGGAGGGTGGGATTGATGTCTCTAAGTCTCATACATTTCCTTCTTCTAATTGCAAGAGTGTCTGCTGGGAACCAGACAGCAAGCTGAGGAATGTCCAGCACCAGGGAAAACTAGCCAGTTTAGCTTTGCAGGGACACTTTGCCAGGGGCAGAGGGAGAAAACTCCTCTTAACACCATAACCAACCTGACAGGCTGCAGGCAGGGCCATGCACAAGTTCTGCCAGCTCCCTGCATTGAGCAGCGCGAAGCTTGACCACTCCCTGCACAGATGGGGGTTTAATCAGCCCCAGTTTAAGCACATGGGTGTTCAGTGCTAATCCAATTTCCCTCCATTCATTAGGATGGTTATTCATCACTTGGGAATGATGAAAGCCTGCGGGTCTGTGTGGGTGCTGGGGAGCAGTACCGCTTGATGCCAGCATGAGGCTGAGCATCCTTCCCATACTGACCACCAGCAGGGATGGGGATGGTCCCTCAGCCCCTGAGCTGCAACAAGGTGCGAGCTAGGATTGCTCTGCTGGGGTCTGGGGCTGAGTTATCCTCAGGGTCATCCATCAGCTGGCTGCGATAGGAGCTGATCTACAATGGAATGTACCCAGGTGGAGGGATGCTGAGCTAGGAGAGGGGTGGGAAGACATTTCCATGTCCTGAAGACCTTGCATGGAGGTTCTACTGCTCACATTACCATGGAGCTGCCTCCTGGCAATATCTCTGTGCTGTGGCCTCTCTGGCTGGGAGCTGGCATGCAGGGTGCCCTCCTCCCTCTGGACCTGAACACATGTTGAGGCCATGAGATCACCCCATTGGTTTGGGGTCTCCTTTGCCTCCATCCTCACCCATTCCCACTTCTCCTTCCCCTCCACCAAGCACTGATCCCATCACCTGAACCCCAGCTCATGGCACCCGTGGGCTCCCCCCAGCCTTCTTCCATCCAGCACCCTCCTTTCCACGCTGTGCCCCAGCCACGCAGAGATGCCCCAGCACCAGCACCCCTCTACCTTCAGAATGGGGCTGGTGGTTGTGTTTGATGGGAGCAATCCATCTCCATCAATGTAATGACCGTTCCCATTAATCGGCCATAAACTAATAAAGTAAGCACTTTCCCCTCCATCCCCGCCACCCCCCCTAAACTTCATTAAGTCTTTAGCACATTAATATGTCTTACTTAGTGTCTGCTTTGGCCTCTGATGTTGTTGGGTTTTTTATTATTTTCCCTCTCTTTTTCTGTGGGTAGCAGGGGTTTACCTGCTGATGCTATTCCCTGCAGCCCTTAGGAAGCTCTGACAGCCTGGGCCATCCCCAAGGCAGCAGCATGGTGCAGGCAAGTGGGAAAGAAAGGGAAAGGGATGGGGGGTGGCAGAGTGAGGCGGGGATAAAAGATCCCGTACACCTCCAAATTAAATTTGTGATGCCTGGCATCAGATGGGCCCGCAGCCAGAGATTAATTCAACTGATCAAGTTATAAAGAGCGCTGCGGCGGGTAATCAATCTTGGAGCTGTCAGGCAAATAGGCAGCAGTATTAACCTGGCAGAGCTCACACACATGCGCGCGCACGCAGAAGCCCTTTCAATTCCTTTTGCATAGAGTGTTATTTCCCAGCCTCGTTGGGTTGGGAAGGGCTGGGGGAGGCGGGGGCAGCACCGCTTTGCTCTCTTGTCCCATAGCCCAGCAATGGCCCCATTGAAGAAGAGCGTCATCCTCCCCCTTTCCATCTCTAAAGGGCAGCACTTGGCCTTGAAGTTGGAAGTCTATAGGGTCCGTTTTCTGGTGTCATCTGGTTCAGTGCCAGGTGGCTGGGGCAGGTCCTAGGTGTATGGAGTCCAAAAGGCCTCATACTGACTCGACGGGGGGAAGGACGTTCATGGGAAAGAATAGGGACAGGGTATGGGCTGGGAATGGGCTGCTTGGGAAAATGGCAAAAGGGCAGGATTTAGGGTAGAGGCTGGAGAACCCTGCAGTGACTGAGAGATCCCCAGTGCCCAATAGGATCTCTACCTGGAAATGGTCCCGGTGTTGGTCTCAAGGCTGATTGAGGGAATAAAGGCAGGGCTCTATTCCTGATGGCCACTCCAGCCCCATCCATGTGCAAGATCTTGGTTTTGTGAAACCCTTCAGGCTCTGGGTGTTCCTCTGCCATGAGCCCTCCCTCTGATGCGGGTCCTGGGGGGCTGCAAAACCATGTGGAGCTCTTTAGTTTCAAGCTGTGCTGCCCCATGACCGATTTAGTGCCTGAGTTTTCCTGCTGTCCTTCCCAGTGCCAAAGCTGTGAGCCATCAGTGTGACACAGGCAGGGCACATGGTCCAGGCTGATGGGAACGCTGTGGCCTTTCCTGAAGGCTCAAGTGGGTCCTTCCAAACTGCATAGGATATTCTGAGAAACGCGTTGGGGTGGGAACCGGCGTCCCTGCAGGAGGGATGCTTTGCAAGCCAGGACCCCGGTCAACCATCTCAACATCCTCTCGCTCCCACGGTTTCCTTGAATGTCCCCTTCAAGGGCTGTCACTCAGCCTGGGCACCCGGCACGGCTACAGCTGGCAGCCAGCAATCCCGTCTGTGCCTGGAATGTACGGAAGTAGAGCGAGAGAGCTGCTCTTGGGGTTGGGATCCAAAGGGGATGGATGTAGGGGAAGGATCTCTGGGACCAACTCTCACCCAGTGCCAGGCACACGGCCAGAGGTCTCCTCCTCTCTGTGGGTCTCCTCTTCTCTGCTCAGAGTGCAAGGCCATGACTGGAGGCACCAGCACCCATCCCCCTCCTGCTGCCCCTGCCTCTGATTGATGTTGCAGCATCTTTCCGTTGACAAACACCTGTATCCTCCTCCAGCTACGGGGCTCCAGGCGAGGGGCCGCATCCCGCTGCCAACTGCTCTTGCTCAGCTCATGTTAGTGGATATTGGAACTGGTCGGTGCCAAAGTCTTCTCCAATTAATCTTCTCTCTCCCCTCCTTACTAGGCTGAATCCTGGGGAGGATCCATCGATCTCAGTGATGTCCAATGGAGCAGCTGGAGCTCGGCTGGAGCACCTTCTGCAGGTTGCTGGGCACCGGTGCGATGCTGTCTTCATATTTGATGGGATTATTAGCACTGGGTGTGGAGGATGGGGAAAAGCAAGCACTAATTGATCTTGTAATAAAGTTAATAGAAGCTCTTATGAGCTTGCCCATTAAGAATAATTAAGGAAGAACAAGAGAGGGGAGGAGAGTGATGGGAAACCCTTAGAGGCTTGCTGGGGGCTGCAGCAACACTTCCATCCTACACTGATCCCACAGGATGTGGGATCTTCTTCCAAAGATGTTCCAGGAAAGGTTTGCATCAGGTTCTGTGGACTGCTCAGGGATACTCAGCTACACATCAGCCCTCACCTTTGCTCCTGGGCTGGTGGCAGGACCCCAGTGAGGACCAAAGCACCCCCAAGCTGGGTGCTGGTCTCCCACTGCTTTGCCGTAAGTGATTGGCAGAGGGACCCACGAGGAGGTCGGTGACATCTTAAAAGCTGCTGCAACATGAGCTGCCGGCTTGGGAACACCCATATGCTCTGCTGGGCCCCCAGCGGGGGGTGGCCAGGCCTTGCAGGCTCCAAATATTGATCATGGCTGGGATGCTCACGGAGCCTCTCCCATGCAGCCATGGCCAGATGTCACTGTTTGAAGTGGAGAGACGTGATCCCCAGCACTGCCAAAGCAGCGAGTGCTCTGCAGGGTCACCCCAAGTCCCCCTCCCGTGTCTGTCATCACCCACAGGTGAGAGATCCACTGGTGGCCATGCAGGCTGGGCACATCATGTGTGAACTGAAGGGTGCAGCCCTTTCTCCCTGGTGAATACATGTGGCTAATGGGGCTTGGGATGCTGTGTGGTAATCCCGAGCAATGATTTACATTTAATTAGGCAAATGAATATGAAAATAGACTCTGCCCAAGAGCCTACTAATAACTTTTTGCGTTAATGGGTCGGACTGTATCACTCTGATCTGGCAGACCGCAATGCAGCAGGGGGTGAGCGCCTTCCCCTTTGCTTCATCTTGTCCTGGTCCTGAATGCAGACTCATCTGCTGATTTCTGGCTGCTCAGGAGCCCACTAGCACCTGTAATTGAATGCAGGGACTCCAGTCGGAGGGAGCAGCACTGCATTAATCACTGCAGCCTGGCGGGGCCAGACTGATAGATCTTCCTACCACATAAAATAACTCATGTTAATCACTGCCTTCAATTTATCCTCTTCTCTGTCTTGTACATGAATTATTCAGCGTGGTGCCAAGGCAAGGAAAGCCATGTGAAAGTCCCATGGCTGGTGCCAGTGACCCTGCTCCCCTAAACAGAAGGGTAGTATGGGATGCAGTGGGACTGAACTGCCTTATGGGGAGACCGCCCCATGGACAGCCCATCCCTGGGCATTCCATCCCACAGACAGCCAATAACATGGACAACTCCATCCCACTGACAACTCCATTCCATGGACAACCCATTATATGGACTTTCCATCCCAAAGCCACCCCATCCCACAAATAGCCCATCTCCTGGGCATCCCCTTGCACGGACACCCCATCCCATGGTTCCCCCCATTCTGCCCAATGCCTCTGAGTGAAGCTGGCATGGGGGCTGCCCATATCCAGGCTGGCACGCTGCAGGTTTGTGGCTGAGGTCTTTGCTCTCAGGGAGGTGGCTGAAAATGAATTGCTCGGTCAACAGCCGCATGTTGAACTGTCCGAGCATCTCCACCTGGGCTGCTTGGGCAGGCTCTCCTCCCATCTGTCTGCACGCTGGCTGCAGGGCCGTGTCCGTCATTGGCGCCACACTTGTTTTGCTGTGGGTGTTTTGCTTTAGCCCCAATTACGCTCAGGCTTACACCAAAACAAACAAGGCATGGGACACGGAGGTACCTGCCAGGCTCAGACAGGCTGGTGCCGCGCCTGGCCCCTGGCCTGATAAAGGACCCATGGTGTCACCGTGCTGGAGTCTGGGCTTGCAAAATGTGACACGCTTTCTCCCAGCAATTAATCACCAGGGAGCGAGCGGCACCAATTAATGGGTAATTGGCCCCATTTTCAGCCAGATTTCCGGGCCCAACTCCTGTCGTGTGCTATAGGATGGGCATCCCCATTGCAACGCCTGGTTGGGATGGGAGAGAAACCTGACGCTGCGGTGTCCAGGAGGGATCCTGTTGGAAATACCCATCTGACACTGCTTGAGATAAAGCAGGGAGGCCACTCCACTTGGGCTTATCAGACACATTTCCTCCAGAGAGATCTCCATCAGCTCGGGGAGGAAACTACTGAATTTTTGTCTTTTTTTTTTTTTTAATTTCAGAAGGAAGAAAGGTTTCTGCTAGCTTAGGGGGAAAAGTACATATATCATGCTTGGTCTGTATCTTGTTAGTGAGGAAAGCTTTAAAGTGGAAAATCGGTGTCTGCTTTCTTCCATTACCAGAAATAGAACATCTTAATATTATTTTTTTCCACAGCTGAGGTGAAGTAAAAAACTGCAGTCTGGAGAGCAAGGTGGAAGAGAAGTTTTAAAGCTGAGAAAGAACAAGTGATGCTCCTAGAAAGCTGTGTTCTTCCTAATTGTCCAGTGGAGACAAAGCGAAGCGCTGGCACAGCGTGCAGATTTTCCCATCTACTTCAAAGCAGATTTAATGAAATTCTTTTTTTTTTTTTTTTTTTTTCCAGTGAAAGACACACTGGAAGCATTTCCACAGTATTTGCAAAGCCTCTGCATATCTGGAGGGGAGGTGCGGGAAGAGAAGTGAGCACCAGGGGATCTTCCCAGGGCACTGCCCCATGACTGCAGCACTTGGGGCTGCAATGGGCTCAAAGGTTACAATGGGCACAGGGAAAACACAGGAATTAAACCCCTTCTCCAGTAATGACAACAATAGTAACAACAAATGAAGAAGCCTTCCCACAGCTGTAGGCATTTCATCCTGCCAAATGCTGAGCATTGACAGCTCCACCTCAGCCATATAACCCTCAGCAGGGACACAGCTCTCCCTTAGCTGAGTTCTCTGAGAGGAAGATGGCGCTGCAGGGGATGCCAGTACTCAGTGCTGTCCTTCCTTTAAGTGCTGCTGACCCCAGGATGTAGGGCTCTTGGGCAGATTCTGCTCTCAAAGGTGAGGTCAGGTATGGGAGATGCTGGGCAGTGTTCAGGTGATGTATGGCTTTTTATGGGATCAAGGCAGAGCTGGGGCTGCTTGGGTGCTCAGGCAACACAGGAGCTTAGCGTGGCTCCCTCCTGCCCTCAAACTCCTGATATCCTGAACTCTGCTTCACACTGAGACAAACCTTGATCTTGGGTAGGAAATGCTGTGCTGTACCTGGAGCATGTGATGCTCATTCCTCCCTGCCCGGTGCAGCAGGCAGAGGATGGGGAGCAGGTTAGCAGCCCACTTTGTGTCTGTTATTCCAGTCCCTGAAAGGGCTGCAGATGAACTAAGTAAGGGGCTGAGTAAATAAAGGATTGACCTTTCACCCTTGGGGGCCAGAGGGCAGCTCCAAACTAGTGTTAATGTGAAATGGAGAGGCAAACTTTGCAGGCTCTGGAGGAATTTGCCCTGGAAGCATCAAAGAAGGTAAAGGACTCGTGTGTCACGCTGTCTGCGCCAACATGAGGTGATGGCCCTACCACCCATGGCAGTGCTTTCTGGTGGGGATGCTGCAGCTGAAGCAGGTCTGAGGGAAGGGTGAAGGGAAACTCAGTGGCTGGAGCTGAGTGCCCAACCAACATTTGGCCATCAGTGACCCATGGCTGAGTCAAATGATAGAGGCAGAAGACCACAAGGGATGGGTGGGTCAATAAGAGGTGGCAGATGGATGTGGCTGCTGGAGGGCAAGTGGATAAAGGGCACAGCTTGGAGATCTGGGGATTGGCAGAGAGGGGCTTAGGTTTGTTGGGGGGTGTTGTTCTAATGGGGGAAGACTAGATGGTGTTTTAAGCTGTTTCTTTTCTTGGTTTCAGGGTAGTAATGCACCAATGCTCATAGGAGAGTCCCAACCTCAGACAGTGATGTGTGCTAACCCCAGAAATGCTGTCTATGGGCACTGCTCTTCCTGTGGCACAACTGATGCTGTGGTACTGTTGTGCAAACCTTTTCCCCGGGGTGAAAGATCCCCCGTCCCCCAAAGCACCCCGTTAAGAACTTCCACACCTCATTGAGCTGTTATTAATAGGGGTTTTGTCGAGTGTCACAGCGCAGTCATAAAATACATTAACATTATCATGTAATCTTATTTAGCAAACGCTTGTGCTGCTTTGCCCTTGGTGATTGCATTTGGGAGATGCAATATTTATGGAAGGGGAAAAGGAAATGTCTTGGCTCATCTCCTCCGAGCAGTAAAAGTGCTGGGGAAAATAAAAGGTGCCGGGAGGGATTGGGGGAACCTGGGACGGTGACGTCAGTGCTTGATGGGACTCCGAATCTGGGAGCTTTGCTGCTGAACCTCCCCTGGAACAGAGAGGGACGCAGATCCGGGCTTTGCTGGGACTTTTCCACCTGTATTGGAACCCAGCGCTCCCCCTGGATCTCTGCTTGAACCTGGGGCTGCTCTGGGGCGATTTATTCTCCAGACGTCTCTGTTTGTAGCGGCACTTCGTGATGGTGACTTGCGGAACCGAAACCTCAGCATCTCCTCCTCTCCCCTCGACGTGCTCTGGCGCGGTGTGTATCCGCCTGCCGTCGGGCCCCGCCCGGGGGGTCTGCTTGGGGAGTCCGGGGGCAGCGATACTGGAAATCGCTACTAATTGCAGGTGGAAAACGCAATTAATACACCTGGAAACAACGCAATTAATCAGTTTAATTTACAAGTGTGGAGAAAGCTGTTTGTGCAAACGCTCGATGGTGTTTAAACCCCGATAATCCCCACGACTGGGTATAGTGTGCGCGTTACGGAACGGGAGCTGTGCTTGGAAACCTCATTGCGACCGAACTTTCCATCATCTCCCTCTTTTTGGTCACAGGTAACCCTTAACCCACCCTGCGCTGAAAGAGGCAGAACTCGGCTTTCCTCCTGTGGGCGGAGGAAGAGGTGTGGAGCGCGGTGTCCCCCCCGGCTTTAGGAGCAATGGGGGCTCCGAGTACGGCTCGTCTCCGTCCCCACAGCCCGAGCGGGGCGGTCCGGTCTCATCCGTGTCCCTTCCGACTGCGGTGCCTCCGGCCATGCTCTCTGAGGGCTAATGCAAACAGCAGCAAATTAGGTTTAAGTTTACCCATTGGCTCTGCCGTAATTTCTATTTGCTTTTTGTGTGCTAATTAACCTCGGGGAGGGAAAAAGGGAGGAAAGAAAAAACCCAAACCAACAAATAAACAAACACGAGGAGGGTTTGGGAGGTTTTACGGCTAAGCCCGTGACAATGTTTGCAATAATTAAGATAGTTATTATTGGATCTTCTTGTTAGTGAAAGCTGCTCTGGTAGCGGAGCCGGGCGTGCCGCTCCCCGTCCGCGCGCCCTTTGCGGAGCTGCCCCTGCCCTCGGGGGCTGCTTTTAAGCTGCGAGGAGGGAGCGAGGGGAAGAGACAAAAATCTGTTGGCAAAACAGGACTTTGTCTGATCGCGAAAAGGCCCGGGGGCTGGAATAGGCGGTAGACAAAAGCCGCTCCCCCGGCAAACAAACACGCGGGGCAGCTGCCGACAGCACGCAGCCACCCGCTCGGTCGCGACAGGCCTGGCTGTCGCAGGGGGCAGCGCTTCGGGAGCCCACGCGTGCTCCCTCGTTGAATTCGGAGCCTCAATTAGCTGGCACGAGAGGTGTGTAATTAAGCCGGGAGTTATTAACGGGGCAGAGCCCCCGGTGTCCCTCGTTGCCGTCGGTGCCCGCGGGGGTGGCGGCCAGACGCCGTTCATTAGCGGGGCTGGTGCGGGGCGGGTGGCCGAGGGGAAGGGGCTAATGGGATTTCACGCATTTCTGCACGGTGGGGAGAGGGGCTGCTGCCGCAAGACCAATAACTTCTTGGCAGATGCTCCTCCGGCGAGCGGGAACGTTGAATATTCATGCAGTGCCCCCGGGTGCTTCAGTCCCCTCCGAAGGGACCTAGCTCGGTGATTTTGTCCCCATCGGGCCACCGGCCTGTTGCATGCCCTTGTGCCAGGAATAGAGGCACACCGCACCGGGAAGCACTGGGATCCCTCAGCTCCGAAGTGCGGCCCAGAGCTCCGCTCCCCCGGCCCCGCCGCCCTATGAGCCCCGCACAGTTCGCTCGTTTGTAACCATAAACGGGAGAAATATCGGTGCGGGTGAAGTTTGCGCCGTGCCGCGGATCCCGCAGCGCCGGGCACTTTATACTCATTAAGTGCAGCGGCGCTAAGTCATTACCGTAATAAGGAGTTATGCTGAATACAAGGGGCCACGTTTCCAAAGCCATAAATTACAGCTGTCAGTGCGTATTCTAGGGATCAACGGAGCTGGGAGTAATTATTTACGGCGTGCTTTATAGAGCAATTAAAAATTCCCCAAATAGTGTTAATTGCTTTCAGGAAGAGCGGCCCACCCTTTCCGAGCCCGAGGAAAGCCGTTGCCCGCCCGGCCCCAACGGGGCGGGGGTTTTGGGGGGCCGTTGCTCGATGAGGGAAACGAGATTCGGAGCTGAGAAACCCGCACGGCTTCGGCTGCTGCAGGGAGGGGAAGGGAAGGCGCTCTTCTCGGCCTCTGTCGCGACAGATCGCGACGGACCGAGGCGTGGCTGCTCTCCAAAGGGGCGCGACTCGGCCCCGCATGTGCTGCCTTCGGTAATTGATTTCACAGGGGATGGGGAGGGAGAGAGAGAACTTCGGCGAGTGATGGATGTGCGGAAGGGTGAATAATCGCCCGGGGCCTGGAGAGCCCCCCAGGCAAAAGAAATGAACGAATTAAGGAAGGAAAAAGGGAAGGAGACGCCCGGGGTTGGGGTGCCGGTATTGAAGTGAGGTCTGCCCGCAGCCGCCGCTCGATCCGATTTTAGGAAATAGCGAAGATGTTGCAAGTTCCTGAAAGTGCTGCTCGAAACGCAGTCTTTGGAGGAAGAGCAGCGCTTGCTGGGACACTGCCAAAGTGCCAGGCGTGCCACTTTTGTCCCCGGTCCCCGCAGGAGGGCTTTGTGTTTCGCAGCAGCTGCCGGGCCGGGGGCAGCTCGCAGCGCTCCTGGGAGCCTCGAGCTCCGGAGAAGAGCGATGTCCGACGGGGAGCCCTCGAAATTCAGCAAAGCAGAAGGAAATGGGAGCAGAGGGTGGAGGTCAGGCCCCGGTTGGGCTGTCCCTCTCGGCTAGCAGGAGGCAGATGCACCGGATCAATGAGAAAACCTGAGAAAGGGTCCCAGATCTTTGTGGGAGGGGAGGGAAGCAGTCTCGTCTCCACAACAGGGCTTTTCCCAGTCCCTAACCCCGAGCTGGGGTAAGGCTGAGCCACTGCTTTGGGAATGAGCCTGTTCCTGCAGCTGCTTGAGGATGGCTGAGGGGGAGCAAAAGTTTCAAGGCTGTGAGGAGCATGTAAGGCTGAGCTGGCTGTCCTGGGACACCTCTGCCACCGGGCTGTTCATTTGTAGGGGCACTGGATGCACCTCAAAGTGAGTGCTGATCCCCATTTTCTCTCCTCTAGAGATGTGAACCTGAAAGCACCAGGACTGGCCCTGACTTGGCCGGGTGTGAGAAATTGTAGCACTGCGTGCAAAGCCCCCTTCAGTCCCAGAATTGGAGAGCTGAATGCTGGAGTGAGCTGCCAGTTCTCACAAGGCAGGGCATTTCTAGAGCCTTGTGCTCTATGGCTCTTTCGAGCCCCAGCCATGGAAACTGAGGCCAGGAGCAGTTTCAGCTGGAGCATCTGAACCAGGTGTTGCCATGGGGCTGAGACAAGCAGTGCGCAAATTCCCAATGCTATGAGCTGCATGGCTTCCTCAAGGTTGCAGGTGAGGTCTGTAGCCTGTGCAGGAATTAAATCCTGGGGTTGTGCATCATCCCCAAACTCATCAATAATTCCCATCGACCTCCAGAGGTTTGAAACCCCAGCTGCCCCACATGTATAGGGGCAGGAAAAGAGGCTCAGGCTGGTCTCTGGAGAAGGATGAAGGCAACAGCAGACTTGGGGGACTAGAAGGCCCCTGCTTGGGTGCAGCCCCCTGGACCCGCTGGCCCCAGCCCTCGCTCCCTCCCTCCCTTCCCAGCTCCTCCTAACCACAAGGACTTTGGTTGATGGAGCTGGCGCCAGCGAGTTCCCTGAAGAGTTCAGAAGTCAAGAACTGAGGCAGGTATGGGGAGGGGGGAAACCTGACCCCGGCAGGCGGGGGATGAGGCGGCCAACTGGGCACCGAGCTGGGCATGGGTCTGTCAGGAGCTGCTGCCCACTGTACCCCTATAGTGTCCCCACAGTATCCCTGCAGTGTCCTTGCTGTGGGGCTGTGGTGATAAGAGGGCCCCCAGTGAGGGTCTTGGGGTGCCACAGCACCCTGATGCTGGGATGTATGGGTGGACAGACATGCAAGAATGCAGCTGTGCAAGTGACTGTGGAGATGTGGAATTGTGGGGCAGCATGATGAACAAAATACTCATCTCCCCACAGGCAGGTGCAGGAGGTGGTGGTGGTGGCAGTGGTGGTCGTGGAGGCACAACAGAGGGATAGGGATAAAGCAGAACGCAGCTGGGGGCAGCGAGCACCCCTTCAGCCCTCGCCCTGGGGGGAGCAGGAGGAACCAGTTTGTGCCCTGGGCAATGAGGCCCCACGGCAAAACCTCACAGCAAGGAAGGTAGGCCTGGGCCCCCACCACCTCCTCCTGTGCTCCCCCCTCCAAGGGCAGCTCCCTTCCAGGACAGGGCATCTATGGGGACCTTCCACCTGTGCCTCCATTCAGGGGTTTGGCAATAGGGGCACATCCTCCTGCTCAGCTTTTGAGAGGTGCTGAGATTTGAAACTGAGAAAACCCATCTGGAATAAGGGGAGAGGCAGAGTTCTATCAGAGCCATTGTTGCTCTTGTTTCTCATGATCTCCAGGACCAAAAGCCCCCTCCTGCCCCACACCAGGTCCCACTGTTGCTCCTTGGGGGAGAAGACTGTCTTCCCGAGTCTCCCTTGCCCACCACAACGTCTCTGCACTGCCCTGCACACACCCAGCGCAGCAGTGCTGCCTTTATAGGGCTGAGCCGGCTGGTGAATTTTTTTTTCTTTTCAAGGGGGGGCCGGGGAAGAAGAAACTCCTTTTCTCATGTGCTCCTCTCCGCTGTCATTCACTCGGCTCCTTTCAGCATGCAGCCAATGGAGAGTGAGGGCCTGGGAGCAGCAGGCCTTGGGTAGTGTGATTGATGGGCAAACAGGACGGAGGGGCTCTCGCACACGCACTCCGCAGCGCTCAGCTCCGCGCCGCGGGGCTCCGGCTCCACATTGCCGGCGGGGGCTTCGGCTCCTGGTCCTCGCGCGTCGGTGCGTGGGTGCCTCGGGGGTGGTGGTGTCTTGGATGGGGGCTCGAGGTGCTATTGGAATCCGAGGGTCTCGGGGTGTGGGCTGCGTCTAACGCGTGCGCCCCGGCGATGCGTGGCTCTGAGTGTGGGGCTGGCTCGGAGCGGTCGTGCGTGGCTCTGTCGCGGTGTCCCGGGGCGCTCAGCTGCGGCGCGATGGGTCTGAGAGCGTAGTGCCTGCCCGCGCCCGGCTCCTGCGTTCTGCTGCCGCTTTCTGGGGTCTGCGCCGCTGTGCCGGGGTCCGGCGGAGTGGCCCCGGGGCTCAGTGCGCGGCTCCGCTGCCGGAGAGAGGACGGACGGCGGAGGCATGGAGCACCTCGGGGCTCACCACCTGCACCAAGGCCAAGCCGAGCCCATCAGCTTCGGCATCGACCAAATCCTCAACACGTCGGAGCCGGGCAGCTGCATGGTGTCCCACTCGCGGCTGCAGGACTCGGCCGATTACGGCCTGGGTTGCATCGTGGGCAGCGCCTACAACACGGTCACCGGCGGCTACGGGGCGAGCGGCGGCGGGGCCGGAGCCTACGGCGGCACTTCGTGCAGTATGGGAACCTTGCCCGGCTCCTACAACGTGAACATGGCGGTGAGCATGAACGGCAACGCTTTGAGCTCGGCCGGGGGGGTGATCCGCGTCCCGGCCCACCGCCCCGTAGCCGGCGGCGTGCACCAGCCCCTCTCCGCCGCCGTGCCGCCGGTGAACGGCATGAACAGTCTGACGGGGCTCACCTTCCCCTGGATGGAGAGCAACAGGCGGTACACAAAGGACAGGTTCACAGGTGAGTCGGGACCCCCTCCACTCTCCCCTCCTCGCTGGGCAAGCAGGAGCCGGCGCCGGGCCGTCGGGGCTGGAACAGGCCGGGAGCGCGAAGGGGTGGGAATGCGGGAGCATTCCGGCTGCCCTGCGTTTTATTGTCGTTAGCATTATTATAATTCTTGGGGAAAGGCGGAGAACTCCTCAAGCCCCCGCCGCCCGCACAAGCACCCACCCAAAGTTGCCTCGTCGATCGAGGCGCCGTCAGTAGCCCCGGCCGGCTGAGCGCGGTGGTCCCTGTCCGTGCGGCCGCTTCGGTCCCCTCGTGCCCCGCTCCCCGCTGCGCTCAGCGCTTCTCCGACCAACGGAGACTTTGCACAGCCCCGAGCGGAGTTGGAGCCGCTTCCCGAAGCCGCCACCTTTTCCAGGTGTAGCCGCGCTCGTTTATTATTTTCGGTTTTGTTGTTGTTGTTTCCCCTAACAAAGCAAAAACTCCAACAACGAAAACAAGGAGGAAAAAAACCCCAACCAACAAAAAACAAAACAAAACAAAAAAGAAAAAACAAAAAAATACTAACAACGAATCGTAACTGGGAAAATTTTCTCGGCCGCGGCACCGGGACCGCTTTTGTCCAAGTTCCCGTTTCGTTTCGCTTCGCTCGCACTTGGCCCCGTCCCCGCGGCCCCGACCCTGCCCGGCCGCACAGCCCGCGAATACTGCGGGTTTTACCCAATTAGTATAATTTTTTTTTTCCTGATTATTATTTTCGTGGAGAAAAACAAACGAAACGAAACAAAAACGAAAAGCTAATCCCGTTTTCAACGCTCGAAGTTATTCTTTTGGGTACGAAACGAGCGGGCAGGGCGGTTACCGCCGCGCCGAACCGAAATTACCCCCGTTCCCGATCGTGCGGGACGAGGAGCACCGGGCCGGGCCCTCTGCAACGCTCCCGGATCGGAGCGGTGGATCCGGGCCAGGCCGGACTGCGGGCAGACAGCAGAACCCTCCCCGGCCCCAAACTCCCACTCTCCGCTGCTTCACTGCTGCTTTTTCGTTTCTTCCCCAAAGCACCGTGTTGCCCCTCCACCCCAACTCCGCCATTGCTTCTCGGTTTTTTTTTTGTTTTTTTTTTTTTTTTTCTTTTTCTTCCTTTCTTTTCTTCTTCTTTTTCTTTCTTTTTTCTTTCTTTTTCTTTCTTTTTCAATTTTTCGGCCTTAGGGCTGCAGAAAACCGGGTAGAAGCCATGCGAGGAGCTGCCCGCCCTGCTGTGCTCGCAGCTCGGCGGCCACCCCGGGCTCTCCTCCCCTATATGGCCACCGAGGTCAGAGTTTGGTGCCCAGCCGCGATCCTCCGTCAGTGCCCATCTCTGCTCCGCGGCTCCAATGTGGGGGGGGGCCCAGCCCAGTGCCCGGGAGCCGGAGCCCTTGTGCTGATGTGTCGCTGCTTGCTTCTTTGCCTTTCATCCCCCCTTCCATGTCCCCCCCAGTGGCCCTCTCACCCTTCACTGTAACACGCCGTATAGGTCACCCCTACCAGAACCGCACACCCCCCAAGAAGAAGAAGCCACGCACGTCCTTCACCCGCCTGCAGATCTGCGAGCTGGAGAAGCGCTTCCACCGGCAGAAGTACCTGGCCTCTGCTGAGCGTGCAGCCCTGGCCAAGGCCCTCAAGATGACAGACGCACAAGTGAAGACCTGGTTCCAGAACCGGCGCACCAAGTGGAGGTGAGGGGCTGCGGGTCGCAGTGCGGGGCCACTCCTGGGCTGGGGGATGCGGTGGTGAGAGCACTACGGGTCTGCATGTGCGTGGAGGCGCCTCGGTGTATGCGCACGGCTGGTGTGTATGTGTGCGTGCACAGCTGTGTGCGTGCAAGCAGGGCATGTGTGCACGGCTGCACAGTGTGAGTGCCTCTGTGTGTAGGCCACGTGTGTGTGCACACGTGTGACCCTGCACGCAGATGCGTGTGCAAGCCAGCTGTGTGCACATGGATGCGTGTGTGTTCAGCGCGTGTGTATTCAGTGTGAGCACAAGGGAGTGTGTGCAGACATGCATGTGTGTGAAAGGGTGGTAGGCACATGGTGCACGTGTTCCTGGGCTGCAGTATGCGGGACCCCCAACACCCCCAACCTGGAAGAGAGCCCTGGGGCGGCCTGTCAGGGAGTGACAGCTGTGGCTGCACAGCCCCAGTGCCGCATAGGCAGTGGGACCCTCTGGGACCCCTCTGTGCTGGATGGTACTGGGGCGCCTGGGCTGGATCCTGCACCTGGTGCTGTTGGGATATGGAGCCCTGCATATGCTCAGATTTTGCCCCCCGCAGGGCTTACTGCTCCTCCTTGTAAAAATGCATTTTTTCTTCCTGGATGTGCCAGTACATGTGGGCAGGAGAGGAGGTCGGGCTTTCATAGAGCTCCCAGTGCTGCAACTTCCCAGGGTGTCCCTGGAGAGGCAGTCAGCTTTAGTGACAGGCTTCAAAGCTGAGTGAGGGGCAGCTGGGTGGCTGTTCTGCTGGGTGCAGAAGGGAGGCATCTTTTGCTTTTCCTACACGCAAGCTGCCTGAATGGGTGTGCACTGCCAAAGCAAAGGGTTCCAGGCAGGAAAATGGGGCCATGCCTCTCCCCCCGTACTCCCTCCCTCCCTTTCCAGATGGATATTCCTTGCACAAAGGGCTGAATCCTTCCATAGGATACTCAAGCTGATCCTAGGTATTTTGCAAGTTAAAGTTTTGCTCCTGACTGTTTCCATATTTTCTTCAGTGTGGGGGAAATGGGCTTCCCCAGGAGCTGCGTGGGTTTGGATGAGCAATGGGGGATATGGAGCTTGAAACCAAGGGGTGAGCCCTCAGCAGTTTCCTCTCATAAAGAGCCCACGGAGGAGAAGCTCCTCCAGCACAGGGAAGCTGTCGGCTGGAGGGGTTTCTGCTGGCTAAGGACAAGGTCCTGGATGAGGAGGAACAGCCCTGTACAACAGGGTCAAGCTGTCTTCTAACCTGGCTTCCTAAGGAAGTGAGGCAAATGTGGCTTGGCTGGCTCTCCTTGTGTCTGTCAATACTCCTTGCGTCTGTTGGCTAAGTTCAATCCCCTTTGGCAGGGGAGCAGAGGATACAAACCTATTCATACACTTGACAAAGAAAAATAGCTGGGCGAAGAGAATGGAATGACTGGTTCTGTCGGAGGGAAAGGCTGCAGCCTGACCTCAGCCACAGTATTAGACATGGGAGAATCCACACGACCCTGAGCTTGAATAAATAAGGGCTACGGGAGAGCTGTGCCTGTGCCTGAAGCCCCTTCCCTGCTTGCATCCGTGGGAATGAGGTGGTTGAGTATTCCCCTCCCCAGATTTGGGTGCTCGCTTGAGACACGGGCATGAAGTTTGGTTCCTTCCTCTGACTGAGCAGATCTGAACCTGCAAACCCCAGCCTGCGGCAGAAGGGTGAGCGCACAGCCAGGTGCTGGTGGCATCGTGCTCCAGCTGCCCGGCCGTGGGGCTCCCTGTTCCCAATCCCAGGAGCATCTCCTCCGTGTGCATGCAGTCATTAAAAATTCATTGCAGTGCAGACTGAGCCGCTCCGGTGCCACAAGAGCCCCCGTTGCCGGGATGTGTGACACAGGGAGATGTTGACACTGTGATGAGAACAGGGACTGAGCCGTGAGCAACACGCTCCCTGTGCACACCTGGTGGCCTCGTGCCCCGTGTCCCCAGCCCTGCTCCAGGTGTCACCACTGCACTCAGAGCTGCCACCTCCGATCCCTATGGAGGAAGAAGACAGGATGACTTGTGTTCCCTGCGAGTTGCTAAATTAAAAAGCTGTCATTACCCCTGTCTGTAAGCAAGGGAGGGGTGTCAGGGATGCTCCCCGGTGGGAGCTGGGGCACTGCAGGTTGCAGCCATGGAGGCAGGTATGTGGGATTTTCCTTGTGGATTTAAGCACACTGGGACATTCCTCTCCTATCCCCTCCTCCCAGACACTCCAGGGCTTGGACCTGCAGGGCATCTCCGCCAGCCTCCCCCCTAATCCACCCCCGGCGGGCTCAGCTCTGCCTCTGTCATTCCAGACAGATGTGTGTCTGACCTGTTCTTAAAAACTCCCTTCTCTGCCCTGCCCAGTCAGCGTTGTTTGGCATTTGGTTGTTCTCATTGCTCTGTGTGTTTCTAGTATTTAGACTATGTTTTGCTGCTTGCAGGGTGTGATTTTTATCCTGTTTACTGTGAACATCTCCTTGCTTCCATCTCAGTACTGCAACCCAGGGGAAGAGGTGGCAGATTTGAGTGTGGGAAGGGGTGGAATGCCGCCTGTCTTCCCCTTTGCCGGGTTACTACAGACCCCTCTGAGGCATCCCCTGGGTCCCTGCTGCAGCACTGCAGGAAATTGCACTTCATAGTGCCCTCTTTGCTCATTTGGGTGCTTTAATTCCTGTGTGGCTTTCTCCCAGGGCCAGAAATAAAGTGGAGCTTTTCACCTCAGCTTGAGGGAGTGATTTTTCCTTAGGTCAAAGAAGCTATCCACAGCCCACAGTGCATGGAACATACCAGTGGTTTGTGGGGCAGGGGTCACGGCTGTGTCCCGAGCCCCAGCCCTTCTTTTCCTCCCCATTCCCACCCCACAACCCCCTGATGTCTGCCTTTCTCCTAGGAGGCAGACAGCGGAGGAGCGGGAGGCCGAGCGGCAGCAAGCGAACCGCATCCTCATGCAGCTGCAGCAGGAGGCCTTCCAAAAAACCATCAACCAGCCCATCCAGGCCGACCCCATCTGCGTGCACAACTCCTCTCTCTTCGCCCTGCAGAACCTCCAGCCCTGGTCTGACGACTCCACCAAGATCACCAGTGTCACTACCGTCGCCTCCGCCTGCGAATAAGGGCCAGCATCTGTGGTGTCCCCTTTGTCACAGGGCACACGTGCGTTCCATGGATCATCCCTCTACGAGGACCAATGGGGAAGGGAAATTCGGCCCCCAAACTCTCCCTGCCTGCAGGACTGCAGAGCAGCAGCGGCTCGCCTCCCCCCAGCCCTTTTGTTCTTCCTAAAGTCTCTGGTGCCGGCCTCAAACTTCCTGACACGCTGCCAGACAAAGCTGAGCCCTGACAGACGTGGCCGCGGGCGAGTGCCCGGCTGGAGGAACTTCCTCTGTGTTCGGCAGGACTCGGGGCATCCCACAGGACTACACGTATATACGAGGTGCGTCTGTAGGTACGCACTTCGGACTGACTGGAACAAAAGGACGCGGCTCCCTGGGAAGCGAGTTTGTGCAGCCAGGCATCATGCTGGGCTCTTGGCAGCTGGAGACGTTTGGGGATGCAACAAATGGAGAAAGCCACCCGTCTCTCGGCCTCCCAGCAGCAATTTCTGCTGGCAGCAGTGGCGAGCCCTTTGGATCTCACCTAGCAGCATCTCCTCCCCTTTTTCATTATTTTTTTTCCTGCGAGGGGGGAAGAAGTGAAGGAACTGACAGCCTCCTGAGGACGGTAAATGTGATATCTCAATTGCGCCAAGAGCCCAAACTGTCCCTGGCCGCCGTGGCCACGGCGTCGATCAGCCTGGGCTTTAATAATGAGGAGAGCCCGGCTGGGCAGGGCTGCTGCCGCTCTGTTCCGTGGGTTATTTCCATATCATTTGCAAAGCGTGGCCCGATGGGTTGTTTTGCCCGTGTCCCTTTATGAGGTGGTTTGCGAGGGCGAAAATTGATTTCACTTCTGACTTTGTTGTTTCTTTAATTGTTCTGAGGGAATGAGACACAATTAAGCAAAGCACTTCCTATAGCAAACGCCGGGAATATATAGATATTATATATACAGTATATATTTTTCAGTTACTTATAATCTAAAACAGCACTGCCAATTTAAACAGCTAGTACAAGCAAGCGAGCAGAAAACCTATTTTCAGTGAGATTTTTTTAAAGCTTTTTTTTTTTTTTTTAAGTTATGCACTTATAAGGTGTTTTCTGTGTATTCATTTTATAAAGTGCTTGTGTAATTTATGTGGAAACGAAAAATAAAAGATAAAAAAAAAAGGTCTCCGGGGTACTGAATAAATCATGGAGTGCTTTGCGCTTCCCTATTAGATCCCAGAGAGGAGACGTGGATCGGAGCTGGCGCGGGAGGCTCGGCTGCTTAAGATGAAAATAGAGTTAGTGTTTTTTCCATTCGGCTTTGCTTAAGTCTGCTGGGTTTGGAAGCTCTGGGTGGGTTTAACTCCCCGTCCCAGAGCTGTTTGTAGGCTCTGGCTGTGCAGAGCACCTGTGTTAATTGCAGGAACTGTGGCTCTGCCTTCAGCGTGGATGGGGAAATTCCCCGAGCAGCACACACAGCACTGGGGCTGGCTGTTAGCAGCGGGACTGAGCAGAAAGCGGGGCTGAAGGGAAGGAAACCTCCAGCAGCAGCATGGGGAATTATTCCCTGATGGGGAATTACTCTGCGTTCCATCCGTGCTCAGCCTCGTTCTGGAACATCACCTCGAACAGGAGGAGGAAAGCCCTATGGGTGGGAAAGTTCCACCCTGCTTCCCCCATGGGAGACCCCAGGGATGTGACCTTGGCTCCAGTCTGGCCCTTTCCTCAGCGCTGGGGCTGTGTGAGGATTGCCACCCGGCTGTCCCCAGCTCCTGGCCTAAGAAATGCCATCACACAGATCAGGACTCAGTCCTGGGGTGGGCAGTGCAGCCCGGAGAGGTTGGGAAGAGATAGTACAAATAAGCCATTTATTGGGGTTTGGTTTTGTTTTCCCCAAACCAAATATTGCAGGGTCGGATTCAGTACTTGTGGTCTTTCAGGATTTTCCTACCCTGCAGTCCAACACAGAAATGAGTGCAGAGAGAAACATCTGCAGAGGTGGAAAGACTAAAAGCAAAGAGGGGAAAAAGTGGGAAAGAAAAAGAGAAAGCAGAGGAGAATGCAGAGAGCGTGGATTTGGGGGGATATCTTTAAAAGAGATGCTTTCAAAGAAACAGAATAAAACAAGTCATGGGTGTTTTGTTTTTTTTTTTTCAGATAAATTTGACAGAAGCCTTTTGTTTAAATTCTGTTTGATGCCACAGTGAGGTGTGCAGGGGCCGGCCAGGCTCCTTGCTCAGTACGTGCCCAAGTGGGACGGCTGTGCTTTGGGCCTCACCTCCAGGAGGCATTGCTGCCCCAGGGCCGGGGGGCTCACGTTCTCCTTCCCGAGGTTTCCCTGCAGAAAAAAAGAAACCAACGGCCACAAAATAAATACAGAAGGGATCACACCACTCACCGCTGATATTAAAAGTGTTTTCTATTTTATTATTGTGACACATCAATATCTTAAAATCTAATTCCAGGACAGCCATTTTATAATATCCACATTACTCGTTTCGTATTCCAAAATGTTTCCCAGCAATGCTGAATGTATGATAATGCACATTGGAGGGCGTGTGCTTAGATACAATATTTAGCTACACCTTCTGCTAGAGACTGTTGACTTCCTTCTTTTCTTATCAATCTTTCCTGTTTTAAAAAAGACCAAAAAGAAAAAAAAAGAGAATCTCAGTATGAAACGACAATGTATGTAACATTAGGGACGGAAGAATCCTTGTCTGGTCTTTCTGGCAGCAACTGCTGCTGGAAGGGGTTTTGTTAAAGTGTTTTTTCCTGGATTCATTTTTAAAATTGGTTTTGGGGTGGGAGGATTTTGCTATCTGCATACATGACGGTCTGTGCCCAGACAATAAAGTTGCCTGAAACAGGATGGAATTAAATCTGTAAGAAATGATACAAAATGGTGACATACAGCTGGATGTTTAGACACATCTTGGGGCTGTGCTCACCATGCTGACGGCTGAGTTTGCTTTTTGTGCTGTACCAATTTGGGAACAGGAACATGACTGCACTGAGAAGTGCTGGAAGTCATTTCCCCCTTCCGCTTATCTCACAATGTAGCAAATCCCAAACGTGAAACTGGAGTTAGTGCAAGTTGGTTTTTCAGTATCTGTCCAACTGCCTTGAAGAAATACAGATCCAGCTAGAGAACTTTGGCTGGAGGAGAAAAATTGGCACGAAATGTGACCAAATGCAATGGGTTGCACTGGTTTGACTATGGATGTGCTGAGCTTTTGAAAGCAAAATTTGGAGTTGGGGCAGAGTGGGGGGTGGGGAGCACAGCAGTGAAAGGAACACCAAACATCTGTGCGGAGCTGGAGGAGACAAAGTACAGCTGGATGGGCTGCAGTCATCTGGGCTCAGCCCCAGCTCAGCGAGCTCCATGGGCACAGGGGAGAGAGAAGCCTGGTCTGCATTGAGAGGCCTGGTCCCCGTTGAGCAGCACGGTCCGCATTAAAAGGCTTGGCCCCATCAGTAGCCCTGCTTCCATCGAGTGGCCTGGCCTTCTGCAACAGGCCTGGTACTCAACTAAAAGCCTGACCCCCACCTGGTCCCTATCCACCCAATCAGCTGAGCAGCAGGATCATCCAAAATGAGAGATGGCTGCCTTGGCTCCACCAGGGCTGGGGGTGTTGCTGGAGCCCTGGGCTGGGGATGAAGGAGCATTCTGTGATTCTACAGAGATGAGCGTGCTCCATCAGCATCCCTGCAAGCAGGCTGTAAGGGTGCATGTAGCTTCTCTGGGGCTGTGCTGTCCTGTCTGAGAGGTGTTTGGTGGCTGCCTGACAGCAGAGGATGACCGGCAGCAGGCATTTGTGGGAGGATCACCAGGCAGGTGTGCCTAGTCCCAGACACAGCTTGCTGTAATTAATAATAAAGGGAGGATCCGTTCCCACCAGCAGCAATGTATAGGATCATTCCTCCCTCCCCGTGCCTCCATGGGGGCTGTTACAAGGTTGTGGTTATTTTTTTTCTTGTTATTTTGCTTTAACTCTCCTAGTGAGCAACTGGTTCTTCCTGCTGCTGTCGCTTGGCTGTGCTCACAATTAAACTGCTTAAATCAGCGCTGTTGGGGGGGAGCAAGGACTGCTGAGGGCAGAGCCCCCACCACGGGCAGCTCAGGTTCTGGGGGTGCTGGGAGTGCAAAAGCTGTTCTGCTGAAAGCAGGGTGGGTTGTGTGGTAAAGCAAACCCTGTCTGGTGTTCTAGGACAGCTGGAACCTCTTAAATTAATTTTTGTTTTGTTTTCTGCTAGAAAAATACTTGTTGAGTGATGCTGATTTCTTTGTGCGATGATGAAGATTTGCTTCTTTGAAAAGCCTCTTGTGAAATAAGGTTTGCATTTATCAGAATAGCCCATTTTGAAACCTCATGAATGAAAAGATCTCAATTTGTGAGGAAAATCTGGGGTTCTTTTTAAAATGCTTTTTAGCAGATATTAAGCAAAGGAATGTGTAAAGTAATAGATGATACTAACAAGCTTTTGTTGGAATCAGGTCATCCAGATTGCCTCTGTTTCTGTAGATCTCTTTATGAAACTGGCTGGCATTCTTATTTGATTATTGTTATTTTTTGCTTTAGTTACAGTAGGAAAGTTTATCACGATATGTCAGTGCTCATCCAATAACAGAATGCAGGTTCTTTGCCCCTGTTCATCTCCTTTGCACAGAAGCATTTTGTTTTAAATGAAGTCTACAAATATATGTAAGTAAAAATTAAAAATATACTCAGAAGATTATTTTTTTTTTTCCCAAGGGCAGAAGTTAACTTGGCTTTTCTGAAGCAGGGAAGAAATGTCTGGCTTTCCCCTCTTTCCATGTGGGGTAGCCTGGGCAACAGCAAACTGTGTGCTCCCTTCCAGCTGAAATCATGCTTGTGCTTCAGGAGCAAAAACCAACTGTTGAGATGGAGGTGAGGTGTCCCAGATCTGATTTTTGAGTAGGAACAAGAGAGGCTTGAGAAAACTCGTTTTCTCCTTTCCTCCAAAGAATGTGAGAAGCTGCGGTTAGCTGCCTGTCTCCTAGACAGCAGTAGCCTAAAAATAACAAACGAGAGATTAAAGAAAATCAATCAATATATACTTCTAAAAAAACCTACAGTTGGAAAGCCTTGCAATGGGCGGGATACAGGAAAACACAGAGAGAGCTCCGCTTCCCAGGAGCTTTCCTTTCTCAGCAAGAGGAAGAGCTCGGGCGCTGATGTTTGGAGGTTGGTGCTTGCTGTCCCCAGACTGTGTGGCTGCTGGACTCTTTGGGGCTTAGATAAAGGGTTCATGATGCTGGTGGTCAGCAGTGTGAGTTGGGCGCGTTAAAAAGAGCGTGGCCAGCAGGTCGAGGGAGGTGATCCTCCCACTCTACTCTGCCCTGGTAAGACCTCATCTGGAGTACTGCGTCCAGTTCTGGGCTCCCCAGTACAAAAAAGACAGGGATCTCTTGGAAAGAGTCCAGCGGAGGGCCACGAAGATGGTGAAGGGCCTGGAGCATCTCCCCTATGAGGAAAGGCTGAGTGAACTGGGTCTGTTCAGCCTTGAGAAAAGGAGACTGAGAGGGGACCTGATCCAGGTCTATAAATATCTAAGGTGTGGGGGGCAGAATGGCGAGGCCGGACTCTTTTCAGTGGTGAGTGGAGACAGGACAAGGGGAAACGGCTGGAAACTGCAGCATAGGAAGTTCTGCACAAATGTGCGCAAGAACTTCTTTACAGTGAGGTGACGGAGCACTGGAACAGGCTGCCCAGGGAGGTGGTGGAGTCTCCTTCTCTGGAGATGTTCAAGACCTGCCTGGATGCCTACCTGTGCAACCTGCTGTAGGGAACCTGCTTTGGCAGGGGGGTTGGACTTGATGATCTCTGGAGGTCCCTTCCAACCCCTACAATTCTGTGATTCTGTGTCTGGGATGCCAAGCATGCTGGCTGTGAATCGTGCTTGAGGTGACTGGGATAAGTGAGCACACATGCAGCGAGCTGTGGCCAGGTACCTACATGGCAACCCTGCATGGGGATGTGAATTCGCTGGGCTGAGTATGCTCTTTGCACCCTCATCCTTGTGGAGATGCCTGCAGAGTCCCAGCTTCCATCCCAGCATGGAAAACAAATGCTGAAAACTCAGTTATTCTGCTGGGTCTGAATCTGGTTAACATACCTGTCCCAAGGTGGGAGGTGGCACATAGAGCACAATGTGCTCTCTAGGACTGCAGGACACGAGTCCCCTGGAGCCATACATAGGCAAAAAAAAAAAAAAAGCAGTTGGCACACATCCTGCTAGTGAAACCAAGCCTGGGGGATGAACGCTGTGAACACAGCAGGGGAAACCCAGGCAAGCAGAGCCACACCTGCAGTGTTACCTGAATGAAAAGAAGTCCTGTGAGCACTCATGGATGGGAGATGCCGCCAAAATAAGGGTGCTGTGCTGCTGAACTTCTGCACTGAGTATCCGGCTCCCCTTCCTGTGGAAATCCCTAACGGCAACCCAAATGGATCCTGGTGGGATGGGGAGAGTGGAGACTCCACCGTGCAAACCGTGTGGCGGCAGGGAGGGGCTCTCTTGCAGCGCTGCCTTGCGTGGCTCTGAGCTCACGGTTCCTCGTTCCAGGTGCTCTCCTGCAGCCACGCACGGGTACATCACGGGGGGGTTTGACACGCAGGACGGGGTCCCCAGCTCCGCACCCTCTCTGTTGTGCGGGGGGGGGAGCAGCCCTGGAGCATCCCCAGCTGCGGGGCCGTCCTGCAGCAATTGCGGGTGCCGGGCTCCACCTAGGGGCTGCTCGGGAACGCGGGGCTGAGCCCGGCTGGACGCGGGGAGGGAGCTCCGGGCCGCTCCCTGCATCACGCCTCGGGTGCGAGTGCCCCAGCACGGGGATGGGGGGTTTGGGTTAAAACGATCGGTGCAGAGAAGCTGAGTGCATCGAATGCGTCTTCCAGGAAAAGTAGCAAAAGCTAAAAGAGATAAACAAGGAAGTGATGACTTTTTTTTCTTTGTCAATAATGCTCAAGGAAATCACCTGCATTTTATTGTCCCATTCATACGTTTAATGCTATTAAAACAGGAGTCTGGGCTGAGCTGCAGGAAATCAAAGCATTTAATGAGGCACACACAAGGCCTCCCTCCTCCCTCCCCAAAGGTGATTTGAACCAGTTTAAACAAATGTGTCTTCTCTTAAAATAATTATGTGATTTAGAGATGCTTTTCCCTGGCTCGTATCAAATGACTTTAATGGGGTCTGCTCGTATGTGTGTGTCTGCTTAACCAGTTATTGCTTTTTAAAGCTGCACTCATTCCCCAGTTTTTGCCAGAAAAGTAATTCTGTCTGAGATGGGATTATTTGTGCTCCACCATCACTTGGTATTTATTCCACGGTGCATTTAGTAGTGAAATGGTGCCCAAAGGGCAGAGGCCAAAATGTGATCTAAAACAACGTGCTGAAATTTGGGAATAATATCTTCTGGATGATTTAGCAGCTGTGAAGCTTTTTTTCTCCCCTATTTATTTATTTATTTGCCCTGTTTACAGAAAAGCAAGCCGTTCATGTGGGCCAGGTGAGTCTGTGGATGTGTGCCTGTCATCTTCACCTAACGTCTGTTAGGTGTCTCCTCTGGCCAAATTTGTCAGCCCTGGAGGCTCTACCTTCCTGTTTGTGAATAGTGGGGGCTTGCAGAGTGGTGCTGAGGTGCAGGATATGTGCCAAGCCCAGGGGATGCATGCTATGAGAACAGCGGGGGATATCCAGACAAGCAGAGCCACACCTGCAGTGTTACCTGCATGAAATGGCATCCTGAGAGCACTCATGGCTTGTTGGTGTACAAAATAGAGGTGGGGGGAAGCTGGGAAAAGTCAAAAGCTGCTTTATTTCCTTTTGTAGGAAGGAGAGCAGGAGAACGTAAAGCAGTGGCATTGGAAGGAAGCATTCAGGGCAGCAGACCAAGAAGATTTGGGCTGCATGGCTGTGCTTTACTTGGCAGGTCTGCCTCCTTTCCAGAGCCCCCACCCCTAGGAGACTTTTGCCATGTTAAAACTTCAGCTTTAACCCCATCTGGTTTTGTCTCACCGAGCCCTTGGTGTCTTTTCAGGGTTAGAGCAGCAGCTTCCAGTGGAAATATACTTTGTTCCTGTGTAGCTTAAATCTTTTCTGGAGGAAGAAACCACATCAGCTCACACATCCTTTATGCCTGCAGGAGCTGTGATGCACGTAGCTGCAGTCCCTGCCCCATCACAGTGCTGCAGAGCTGCACTGTTACTCTCTTTGACCTTTACAGAGTCAGAGAAAACTGCTCCAGCTCCTTTTAAATGCCCTCTCCTGCTGCTGCCATGCTCCCCACCACACTGGTTGCCCTGGGCAGTCCCTATCCTTTTTCCCACCTGGGAAGGTCACATGGATACAGAATGGGGACTGCTGGAGAGTATGCAAGCAGCCCAGGTCCTTGTCCTTCCCCCTCTTGCCATTTTTGTGTGATTGTTCACTCACCTGTTTCACAATTAATTACAAGCTCTGCCTCATTCTCTCCAAGGAGCAGTGTTGATTCATTTGGCCATGCCCTCATCACCCACAGCTGTGGATGCCCTTTTCATGGAAGTGCTGAGCTCCAATGCCAGGATGGAGGTGAAAGTTCTGAGTCCAGATGGGGTGAACTGCCAGCCTGGGCCAGCCTCGTGTGGGCACTGGCACCCAAGGGCCTGAGAGCACAGCAGGGGATTGGCATGACATGAAACCTGCCCTCAGTTCTCCTCTGGAGATGGCCATTGGGCTGTTCTCAGGTTGGTCCCAAGGACCCTCTGAAGTGTGCAGTGATGGGATGGCAGCCTTCTTTGCTCATCTGCTGGATGGGGTGAGAGAATGCTCTGGGGCTTTATGAGGGGAGAAATGGCACCTGGGCTGCAGCAATGTGGGGTGACTTAAGCTATAGCCAGGAGAATACCACTCTGCCTATACCTACATGGTGGATTGCAAGGAAGGGTTCCCAGGGTGGTGCTGCCAAAGTCTTCCATGATTTTGGGGGATGAGGAGCAGCTGGTAACAGCCCAGGACTCCATGTCCCAGCAGTCCCATGTGTGGGGTTGTCCTGGCGGGGGGTTCTACCCTCAGCCCCATTCCTCCCCTGCCCTTGCTTTGTACCTCCCTTCCTCTGCTTCAGAAATCCAGGGCAGGGGCTCAGTGGCACCTCTTTGTTTTGCAGCCCACAGCACACTGGGATAAGGTAACTAATTTGGGGAATGACTCTGGCTATCAATTTCCTGAATGAGTTGGTGGGAAAGGCTTTGAAGGATAAGCCAGATCTCACACGCTCTCTGCCGTCTGCTTGGTCATGAATTACCCTTTTATTTTACTTCCTCCTTGTTCTCATTGCCACACCACTCAAACTAAAATTATTCGCCTACAACCGCAAACGCAGGGATATATCACCTGGAGTGCTGTAGGGCTGTCGCCATATATAATGCTCTGAGCTCAATATTTATAGAGCTACATACAGCACAAATCATATCCAGAAGGCCCGTCGAGCTAGAGAGCTAGGTATAAACTCCAGAAATATCGCAAGCCATCGCTCACAAGAGACTGCCCGGCACAGCCGCTGGCCGTACATCACGCTGTAATGCCATCCGAGTCCGCGCTCGGTGCTGGAGCAGAGCAGAGGTCACTGCCAAGCTTTCCTTCCATAAATCCTAGGCGCTGGCTCTGAGCAAGGTTAGGGGCTGGGGAGCTCCTGGTGCTGCTTCTTGCTGCTGTTGACACCGGGGTGTCCCAGCACTGAGGGTGTGTGCTCGTTTGAGGGCTCTTGGCCTTGCTCTCTGCTGTGGGAACTGGAGAGAAAGGCAGGACAGATGTGATGGCTTGCTCAGACCAACTCTGAAAGCTGTAGGGAACAGATGGCTCATCTGAAATGGGGTTTTGCTGGCTTTTAGGGGGGATCTGAGTCTCTTCTTCTCACCCGCCTGGGTCACATTCTCCTTTATGCCTTTACATTGTGTAGGAATGTGAATTTTCTCTATTTTCTACAGGCTTCTGTGGTCAAGGGCACACAGTTACCTGCCTGTTCGCATGGCAAAGACATAGCTGTCTGTCCCAAGAGTGTCCGGGTCCACTGCCCACCTAGCAGTTCCTCCTTGGCGATGGAGCTCACCCATCACTGGGGCACAGTTCCCCCAGGGCAGACCCTGCTGCACCCCTGGGTTCTTCTCCTTCCTTGGGCAATCCAAAGAGCAAACAAATCCCAGGTAATAAGAACGGCCCAGGTCCCTGCTAGCTGCAGGAGGGCTTTCTGGAGCAGGGGCACTGATGTGGTAGAAATGAGCAATGGGGTTGGGCTGAAGCAATCGCAACCTGACAGCAACTCGAGTTTCTAATTCGTGATGGACTCAAGCTAAGTGGTCTTTGGCTCTCCCCTCTCCCCCAGCAGCATGGCAGGAAGGCTCTGACATTAAGCAAAATAAAATCCAACCCTTAGCATTAAGTAAAACTCCCAGCGTGATGGGTTTGTGGCTTGCAGCAACAGCACAGCAGGAGCATGTTAAAGCCAGTCTCCAGCGAGTGGAAGAATGAAGCTTTGCAAAATCCTGACGAGGCAAAGCTCCTAAAATAACAATTGAATTAAACTTAATTCATTTTCACTTAATACTCTAATAGTGCCTTTAGCAAATGAGACTGTTATCATTTTGAGGAGGAAAATGGGGAGGCGCAGTCTGGATGCAACTCACATCTCCTTAGTGTGAAAGAAAGAAAACGGTGTTGGAAATAAATAACCAGGGGAAGCAGTGCAGACAATTCAGAGGTTTCCTTTGGGGAATAAACACTCCCAAACCTGAGCATATTCATATTCCAGACCCAGGAGTGTGCAAAACTGGCTAATTTTTTCCAGAACCTTGGGGTTTGCTAAGTTTGGGTCATACTCTGCATCCAAGGCTGGTTGGGATTTCCCTCCTCTCTCCTTGTCATGAAGTCCTTCCCTTGGGAAAGCTGCAGATCCCGTGCTGCCAGGCCCTGACTCAGCAGGCAGGTGAGCACAAGCCTGTGCCATCCCATGCACAATGCCCTGGGCACCACCACATTCTGGGTCTTTATTTCCAGCTGTGCCTCCTGTGTGCTCAAGCCCACCCTCGTGGTGCTGCAGGAGGATTTCACTGAGCTGATATCCAGCCTGTGTGCTCCATGACGGCCATGCTGGCTCCAAACTACACTTCCCAGGAGGCCACAGAACAGGAGCAGTGCTCTCTATGATGAGTGCAGGAAAAACGCTCCCTTAGGCTGCTGTGCTCGGTGGTGAATGGGACGGCAGTGGAATGTCAGCACTGGAAGCAGCACCGCTCTGCGAGCAGCTGCACACATTGCAGCAAAATGGGTTTCTCCTCTTAACGCAGCTCTCTGCTGTCACTGCAGCCTTCCTCCAGCAAATAGCCCGAGCTGGCTGTGCAAGGTTGGCCTCGCCCTCTGCTTCTCTCACAGGCAGGCTCTGCTAATCCGCAACTGACAGATGTTTTTGTCTCTCATTCATAGAAACCTTTCTCCCCTTGCCCTGCAAGGGAGGTTTCTGAGACAGCAAGCACACTGTAGATGGGGAAGGAGATCAGGAGTAGGGGCTGCACTCCTCCATCTCTAGGGCTGGTGTCAGCTGTCTGCCTTCCGGGTCTCCATCTAAGAAATGGATTATTTGAGCACTGTTCCTTTGAAGGGAGATTCCTGACTTGGGTGGCAATCAAGGCTCAAGAAAACAAGATGCTGGGTGACCCTTTGTGAGAGTGCAGCGTGGGACCCTCACCCTGTAGGAGACTTGAATAGAGACCCCCAATCCCATTGCAGGGACATGAGCATGGGGATATCGGGGCCTTTTGTGGAGTGCTGCTGACCTCTCATGCCTGGCTTTGGGGATGCCATTAGCAGAGGCGTGAGGTACACTGTGCCAAACCCTTTAAAAGAGGTTCACAGAAAGGCGAGGGGCAAATTCCCTTCACTCTGGGCCATGGTTTCTGCACTCTGGGATGGGCACGGCATGAGGACTGAAGGCAGGAGCTGTTTTGCAGCCTTGCTCATGGGCACTACAGCTGATTTCTTTCCTGCAGTGCAAAGAAAAGGAGAAAGAAGTGAAAAAAATAAAAGCTATTAGTATAAAGAGACCAAGGGCTGTAGTTGAATTAGGTGAGGAACAAATGGGATTATTTGGGAAGAGCATTTGTTCATAAAAGCAATATGTTTTTAAGGAACAAGAAACAGCAGCTGATTACAGGCATTGTGATGCTGGCTTTGTACTGCTGCTCGTGCCGGTGGGCTGGGAGTACCCCAGAAAGGGATATTTTGCCAACACCCTCTGTTTTTTAGCTTTCTAAAATTACTTTCCCTAATAATAATAGTAACAAACTTTCAGTAGGAAGCCCTTCCTGCTCCATCGTCCATCCGTGCTATGCAGGCAGGGAGCTGCAGGATCCGCAGCCTGCAGAGGTCCCCCTCGCCCAAGCTTTGCGAGCCGGGCAGCGCTGATCGCGGAGCGGCGCAGGGCTGAGCGCAGGGAAAGGCCGAGCTGAGCCCGAAGTCCCCCGCAGCCCCCGGTTCACTGCTTCGAGCCGTACCGTCAGGGTGCAGCCCTCGGGATGCTCTCCGGGGAGGGTTGTTTTCCCTCGGGATGTGGGCTCGGATGGGAGGGATGCTGGTAAGGCAGGTAAATTAGCGGCCAAATTAATTAGCACCGTGGCAACCTAGGAACTAGAGGAGAACCCGTGTTTGGGGCAGAGGTATTCATGCCGTGGATTCCCACGAGTGATGGGAATCCCACCACCACCTCTGCCCAAATGCTTGGGTAGGGTTGGAGGAGTAGAGCATGCTCTGCACACTCCCAATTTCCTTTCTTAAGCTCAAAATTGTGCTGTGGGCAGAGCGATGTACCCGCCCACATGCCCACAGCTGTGAGTTTCAACATGTGAGCAAGGACAGCTCTTGACCGTGGCTGTGGCTTCTGTGCTTGGGGACCAGATAGCCTCATTGCCACACCACTTCTCTACCAAATACTTTGTTCTTGGTCTGAGGGAAGGGAGCAGAAAATAAATGGGAGAAGAGCACCATGGCCTGCTGCCAGGGTGAAGAGGGAAACCTCGTGAGAGGGCCCTCTGGGGAGCTGGCATGGGCAGCTGTGCTCCCGGCCCTCTGCTCTGTCCTCTGAGCACAGGGTGAGCTTCTGCCCAGGGGGATGTTCTCTCTGTAATAAATGGGGTGAGGGGGAGCTGAGAGGCATATCAGCATTGTAGGGAAAGGGCAGATGAGCAGAGATTTGTTTGGATGAGTTTGACACCCTGTCAAAATCCAGTCTGTTTGTAATAATCATGTTTTTGTTGTTGTAATAATATCTATTTATTTACTTATTTACTTAAGGGAAGGAGCACCCGTGCTACACATGGGACCATGTGTGGGCCTCAGCAGTGCTCCATGCCATGAGCTCACCAGGGATCCTCTGTGTCTGCCTGGATCCCTGTGGGCTCAAGGTGTGGAGGGTGGGTGGGTGGGGGGATGATGATAAATTGGGCACCACCACTTCAGAGCCCCTGTAATCCTATGGGAGCTGCAGAGCAGCAGCCTGGGGACATCCCCCTCCCCACCTACAGCCATGGGCTTGGACGTGAACTTCAGCCACCCTCCCAGCTCTGCTTGGCTGCAGTGAGGGGGGGAGTGCTGCCATGTTCAGGAGATGGGAGACGGAAGGAGGGAGAAAGGCTCTTGCCAGAGGAAATCGATACCCCGTGAAAAGTAATTATTGAAGCATAAATTTATCATAAGGGTGATCACCAATAAAACATCTCTTGGCGACATTTTAATTTAAAATCAAATTCGAAAAGGGCCCCCTCCCCCTTCAAAAAAAAAAAAAAAAATCCTTAACAAGCAGAAAAATAACTGCAGCCCTTGGAACACTTCATTATACGTTCAAAGAGAGCTCCATCATCTTCGCACCGACGCCGGGCTCTGCTCTTCTGATGGATCCAATGCAGCTGATTTATGGAAATGACTTGCAAATCCATAAATGTAGTTTGCAGTGACAGCCGTGCATATCACGAGTAATTCCTTTAAAGTATGCAAAGAAAAATGATTCATATCTGGTTGGACCTCGGCTTTTCCAAGGGTCGCCACTCTCGAGTCTTGATGCGTTTGTCTGTATTGCTTTCTCCCGTTGATTTTTTTTTTAACTCGGTGATGGATGAGGCGGAGATCTTAGAGCTGAAAGCCGGGACCCCGAGGCGGCCGGCGAGCAAAGGGTTAAGGCCGTGGGCAGGTGGCCGCGTCCCCGTTTCCCCCCGGGGACACGCGTGGATGGGACGCGACGCGCACCGCCGCTCTCGTCCCCCCGCCACCCCGCTTTTCTCCTCACCCCCCTCCCCGTAGGTTTCAGACCCGGGACCCAAAAGCTTAATTGTGATAATTAATTAGCCCTCCGCTCGCGATTGCCGGGAGACTGCGGGGCGGGACCGGGGGGGACCGGGGAGGGCTTCGGAGACACGGCGCGCCCGTGCCTCAGTTTCCCCATCTGCAATGAATGCAGCGCCGGGGCCGGGGGCACCTCCGGGTTTGGGGGCAGCGAGAAGCCCTCCTCGGGGACACCGCGGGGCGCACAGTGAGCGGGTTCCGGAATATCTCCCTCTTTTCGTTGTTGTTCCAGGTGCCCCCCCGCCCCCTGTCGTCTCCCCGAAGATCATCTCCCGGCGGTGTCTCTGCTGATGCATTCCTAAGGTTTCGTGATGCAGTAACCAGAAAACGCAGCATATTTCCACATTATCATCCAATTTCCCTTCCCGGGTATTTAGTTCGACTCTTTAACACCAGCCACATAATTAGAATTTGGATTTCCATTAATTTTCCTTGGGCCTGCAACCATTTGAAGATCACACTGGTAATTAACGTGATACATCACTAATTTCGCCGAGCACGAGCTATAAGCGGGCGCTCCCCCTCCTCCCGACGGGGGGGACGGGGTGTGGGTGGCCGGGAGCGGGGTGGGGGGGCACCGACCCCCCCAGCAGCGGTGCGGATCCCACCGCATCCCGCACCATTTGCGACGGAAAACGCGCTTTTTCTTCCCGCTTCAATTTCAACAATTAAAAATATTTATCGGTAGCAGATTTACGTCGTCGTGTCTCCAGTCTTGGGGCATATTGGTAGACTATTAAGACTAATTAGCATCCTTTCTGCATGCAGATTTACTAAGCTGATTGCGGTATAACTCATCCCTAAAAGCCCCTATCCCTCCCCACTCGCGCAGTGTAGCTGAAGGCGAGGCCCCTCCGCCTCTCCGAGCTCGCACGCAGCTCACGTTGGCCGGCCCTTTTGCTAAGTAAACTTTAAAAATGGGAAGCAATAACAATTTGAGTTAGAAGCTCGCGAAGCACTAAAAAGGAAATATTACCTCGGGAGCTTCCACGGGAAGGATCTGGGAGGAAACAAGGAGATTCAGCGGGTGGAGGCGCGCAGCAGCCGTATTTTCTCGGCATTAAACCCAGGGCCGTTATTTTCTTAAATATACACGGAAATAAACAAAAGGGTTCGGTGCGCGCTCCTGGAACACCGAGGAGAGGAGGGGGAGAGGGAGGGGGATGGGCGAGGGAACGAAAAAGTGCTGCAGAAAGTTGGCAGGGCGCGGGCGCTGCTCTCTTTGCTCCTCCGCGTTTTGGGGCACTTGAAATGCGCGGAACCCGCGCCGCGCCGCGCAGCCCCTCGGATGCGGCACCCGTTGTGCCTTCCAGAGCAGAAGGCTCCGAGAGGCTCTTCCGAGGTACGAGAAGCATCAGCAACGCCGCTTTTTTAAAGCACACGCCGCCGGTTTGTTATTAACATACCGGGAAGTACATAAGCCCCGCAACTTTATTCTCTTTAATGAGGCTGGAAAAGCACGCCGGCCCTGAAGGGTTTTGTTCATTAAAGATGTAAGCGGAAGGAATATTGTCTCATTAATTATCTGGTTTTAATTACACCGTTACCCTTTGAATCCGTGTGTTTGAGGGGAACGAAAGTTGAAAGAGTCGGACCTTCACCATCCGCGGACCGAAGGGGATGGGAGAGAGTCCGCGGAGGAAGGGTGGAAAGGGGGCGGCGGGGGACGGACGGACGGACGGACAGACGGACCGTGCCAACCCGACCGCTCGGCCGCTTCGTCATTAATTACCCACCGCTAAATTGCGCCGTTTTCCCTTTAAATCCCAGACATTTTGACAGGACACATTAAAGCGCAGCCTTCTCAGGCTGAGAACATCATAAAAACCGGACAGGCAATTTCTGTTTTCACCAAATAGCCGGGGTAACGCGTTCTGCATCTTTGGTTTTAATGCACTAACTGGCAGCTAAGCAGTGAGGGGAGCACAGGGGTGGGGAGCGGAGATGGAAAACCTGGGGAGGAAGCAGGGATAGGCGATATCCATATTTCTCCCTCTCTCTCCTGCGAGTCCTGCCCTGGCTGCCCCCCTCCCATCTCCAAATCCATCGCACCAACTGAATTATCAACTAGAATTTGATTAATATGCAAATCTGAGGCAAACAGCTCCATATAATTCTTTCAGTGGAGAGTAATTAATCAACAGTTAAAGCAAATTAATACATATATCAATTTTGTCAGGAACATGCTTAGTTCAATAGCCCGTAAAATTGAAGTTTGAAGTATTAAGGGGCTCTACAGAAACGTTATGACTAAAACTTTCAAATTGATCCTATTTAGTAATCAATCAGGCTCTCCCCTCGGGTTAATCTGTCTAATTTTTCATCTCAAATCATACACTTTAGTGACATGCCATCTAGCAAACAGTCGATAAAAAGTTAACAAAAATGATAACGACTCCGGCACACAGCGGTTCCTGCGTGCGAGCCGTCGGGGGCGAGCGGGCCGCCCAGCGCCGAGCCTGGACGGGGCGATCCCGGGAAGCCCGACGCCGGCAGCCCCCGCCTCGCCGAGCGCCTAATTAAATATGTCATTATTTTCTCTACTCTTCTCATTTGCTTCTCCCCTCCTCCAGCCCAAGTGGGTTGATTTAACGCCGGGAGAGCCCGCGGGTTCCGCGGTGCCCACATCGAGCCCGTTCGTGGTTCCCTCCCCGGGGGGTTCGACCCGGTGCCCCAGTGCCACCCAGCGCTGCTCTTCAACACCGCGATCCCGTCGCCCGCCCGCCCACTCGGGGCTCTGCTCCGATGCCCCTTACCCTCACTGGGTTGGGTGATGATGTCACTGCAAGCGCTGGTGACGTCACGATGCCTTCGCGCATAACCCGAACCCATACAGCGAGGCGCATGAGGGTGCCTCCCTCCCTCCCTCGGGGCCTTATCCCGGCGTTGAGGAGATCCCGGGGCGCGGGGCGGACAAAGCGCAGCCCTTGGGTGCAGGAGGCCCGAGGAGAGGCGGCACGGCCCGAGGGGGCGGGCGGGGCACGGCGCGGCAATGGGGAGATGCTCCCCGACGGTGCGTCCCGGCTGCGGCTCGCGGGAGACATCGGGGCTTAAAAGGACCAAAGGTTGTGCGGAACTGCGCGTGGATGCCAGCGCCGACGGGACTGAGTGCAGCGAGCGCAGCCCCACCGATAACGCGGCACCGAAGCTTTCCGAGCCCCTTTCCCGGCTCTCCCCGACCCCTGCCCGCATTGCCCCGGGGGTCCCGGCCCCTCAGTGGCTTCGGCTCCGAGCTGCCCCGTGCTGTTAAATTTGCCCCGCGCCTCCGGGCTGCTCTTTGCACTGGAAGAGCTGCGCGGCTCTCCGCGGCTCTCCGGGCCCCGAGGTCCTCCCCGTTTTTTTCCCTTATTCCTGGCAGCAACGGAGCAAATGCGAGCAGGCAGAATGCTGGAGACCGCCCTGCCGGTCCCGGTGTCCCTGTCCCCAAGTGCAAATCCCTTATGAGCCGCTCTCCGTCCCCCGATCCTCTCGCAGCCCCACACCGGGGCCCTTCAGGGGAGCGGAGCGGGGAGGCTGCGAATCCTGCCCCAGCCCCAGAATCGGGAAGAAAAAGCCTTTCCTTTCAGCAGAGACTCATGCATCAAACTTCAATTTTCCGGACGATTGAATTAGTGATTTTTTTTCTCCTGAACTAAAATACACTTAAGTCTTTGGGATTAATTACCACGTTCTGGTCCCTCAGACTGTAGTATTAGTTATCGTTGCCATATTCGACATCAGCCCTGACACCTCATAAAATAAGGAACTGAATTTCACTGACTCAACCTGCTTTAGTCCTGTTGGATAATTCAGGAGGGGGCTTTATTCTCCGTCTGGGAGCGCTGTGTGAAGTGAACAAGATCAAATATGGATCTCCTCTCCCCCCACACCCCTCCCCCCCCCAAAAAAAAGAAGAAATAGAAGCGTGACAACCCCCCCCTAAAGTGAACCACTGCAGATCAGACAACACCCCACACCGCCCCCTCCCCTCCCACATCCACACGAAATGCGAGGCAGTGCCAGCTTTAGGATGAAGGATGGGGAGGAAGGGGCTCTAGAGGATTGGGTTTGGGTCGGAGAGGGGGTAACCGTGGGCCGGGCTGCGGGCTGCGCCGAGCTCCCCCCGGTAAGGGGACAGCCCGACAATGGGGTGCTGCCTGCGCCCCCCGCCCCGCACCCGGCACACGTCCTACGCCCGTCCGTCCCAACGGAGGGACGCAACACAGCGACGTGGGGACATCCGGGACAGCGGCCCACTCTCTCAAAGCCCCCCCAGCGCTCTCACTCCATTTGGCCAAACTTCACATTTTCACTTGCACCGATCCTGAGGTCGTGAAGCCGCCTTCCCCGGGCTTTTCCCATTTGTGTGTCCATTATGTGTAGGGAATCCTTCGCTGCCCACCCGAAGCCGCAGCTTCTGTGGGCTGATTCCTTTAGGAAACACGATTCTCCCCATCTCCATCCCTCTGCCCCAGCGCGGGGCCGCAGCATCCCGGGGGGTGAGAGGGGTGGGGATGGGGTGTAGCGAGAATCCGGACACTACGGTGGGGAGCGTTGCCTGGGGGAGATGGGGGGGGGAAACGGGACCAGTTCTGTCCGCCCAGAGACCCACCGAGGCCGGGCAGGGGCTTGCCGCCCGTTGCTCGGGGTGCCGGCCCCCCCAAGACCGGCTGGTTCAGGGGTACGGGCACTTTAGGGGTTTGGGGGCACAGGAGGGGTTTTGCCGGCCCTCGCCCTCCGGCAGCAGCGCTGGGAGCCGCCCGGGAGTCGCGGTGGGTCAGTCCCATAGGGCCCGATCCGGCGCCGTCACCTACTGCTGCTGCGGAGAGACAGAGAGAGAGACATTAAAACAAGGTGAACAAATAAGGAACCCCACCCGGCCGAGCGACCTGCACTGCGAGGGAGAGCAAACCCCGAGCGATACCCACCCAGATGGGGAACAAATGCTTGGCAAACGGGGGGCACAAGCCGGTCCTTGGGTTTGGAGCTAAAAATATATAAAAGCTTTTTTTTTTTTTTTTTTTTTTTTTTTTTTTTTTTTTTGGTACGAAATGAAATCACCCCAATTTCAGCTGCCTTTTTTCTTTCTTTCTTTTTTTCTTTTTTTTTCTTTCGGTACGCAAATGCAATCGCCCCGATCCCGGCTGTTTGCAAATAGGGCCGAGCCAAAGGAGCACGCCGCAGCCCTTCGTTGGAGGCTTTATTTACCAGCCCGCCCCATCCACGTGTGGCAAACGAGAAGCTCGGCCCCGCGTCGCCTCTGTTTGCACACAGGAGTCCATAGATCCCAAATCCAAATGAACTCCGAGCCTTTTTTTTTTTTTCTTTTAATTTCTTGGTTATATTGAATTGTAGTGTTTGCAGCCTCATTAAATCCATTCCAAGACAAAAGGATAAAAGACTGAGGGGAGGGAGGGAGTGGGGGGGGGAGGGGGGGGGGAAAGGGGGGAGGGTGGAGAGGGAATGGGGAGAAAAAAGAAGAGATAAAGCAAACAAATAAAGCCCTTTAACTAGATCTTCACATAAATGTCACAGTTTCTCAGCATTTACGATGTGCCTGTTTAGCATAAAAACACTTAAGGACAAGATTGAAGGCTTTGCGAGGGATCTGGACAGAAGTCAAAGCTATCGTTGGGAGGGGGAAAAATAATAATAATAATAAAAAAAAGGGGATGGGGGCGTGGGGGCGGAAAACAAGTGCTCTTCCAAACGGTACGAAAGAAAAGTGGATTTCATTGTAATTCATAGGCTTGTTCCAAATACCAAGAGAGAAAGCGAGAAGAATAGAAGCGCACAGATGCCCCGACGAAGGGAGAACAGCTCTGCTCCTATTGTTGCGGAGTTAAACAGTGGAAGGGAGGGTTAACCTAATCCATCAAATTGTCTGGAAATTGTGAAGAAAATTCAAAAACCATATGGTCTCCAAGCGCTCGCCTTCTCTGTGCTGCGGAGGGGCACGCTTGTTTCAGCATGGCGAACCGCAGGAGGCTGTATATGCTCCATTGTCGCTTGTCACTTCAGAGAAGAGGGCTCATTTGTCCCCAGTTTTCATGCTTTACGCTAAAAATTACAACCCCATCCATTCTCAAAGAGGAGAAAGATTTATTTAGCCTCGGAGAAACTGGACCGAAAAAAAAAAAAAGACCAACCCAGCCCGCAAAGCAAAGCAGCCCCGTGCTATCCGGGCACTGCTCGGCGGAGCCGTGCCACTGTACACCAGATTTGTCTTTCTCACATAAATTTTGCGAAGAATAGGGAGAAACGCGCGATGTGAGCCTGCAAAGGAGGGTCACGGTGCCAAATAGGGGAAGGGGCTTCATTTCGGAGGAGGGGAAATAAATAAATAAGAAAAGAGAAAGGAAAAAGAAGAAAAAAAAAAGGAGAAAGGAAAAAAAAAACGGGGAGGGGGGAGGAAGGAAAAGAAAAAAGAAAAGAAATAAAATGAAAGAAAAGAGAGAAGGAAAAAAAAGAAAAGAGAGAGGGAGAGAGAAAAGGAGGGGGTTAAGGGGTACCGGGCCCATTTCCCAGCCCCGCGCCCCGCAGCCGCGCAGCTTCAGGCCGGCGGCGGGCGGCTCCCCCCGGCCGCACAGCCTTTGTCCCGGCGGGTGGGGGCGGCCTCCTCCCCTCCCCTTTTCCCCCCCTTCCTTTCCCCTCTGCTTCGGCCGTCGGGGGGTGCGGAGGTGCGCGGCGCTCGGCCCCGCGGTGGGGATGGAGCGGCAGCGCCGGGCTCGGGGAGAAGGAGAGGAAGAAAAAGGAGCCCGAAGGCTGGAAGTTCTCTCAGGTGCTCCTTCCTTCCCCGCGGGTGCTGCGGCTCAGGGAAATCGAAATGAGAACGGGGTGAGGGTTCCGGGGGGTTCAGCTCGCAAAGAAGGACGTCGGGAGGGTATTAAAATGGTAAAGATTTTATTGTATCGGAAAAAAAAAAAGGAAAAAAGGAAAAAAAAAAAAAAAAAGAGCTATCTGTACAATTCTAAGAGACGGTAAATAAAGCGACACTGTCCCTGTCGGAACTTAAATAGCAGGCCTGTCGGGTTTGTACAATTCAAACGAAAGAAAAAAGGGGGAAAAAAAAATAAACCCAGATCTTAAATCTGTACATTTTATTTTAATTTACAGCGTAATATTTAAATGTATCGATCTCGGGGTTCGCCCTTTTTATTTCCGGAGCATGCAAAAAAATTTCTAAAAAGAGTAAAAAATAATTCTAGGATTTTTTTTAATTATTATTTTCTTTTCTTTTTTTTTTTTTATTTTGTTTTGCTTTGTTTCGTTTCTTACCACCTTCATATCAAAAATACGAAAGGCAGCTTTTTCACAAAAGCACAGCGATAGCAGGAGAAAAAAAAAACGGTAAAAATAGCCTTTAATGGGTAAAACGAGGCAGAAATCGCACGGGGGGCAAATCTATGCTCTAGGGGAAAAATGAAAAAGGAAAAGAAAGGATTATAGTATTCAGCTTGCGTTATAACCCGTCCCCAAGTTCCCAAAATTGCGAAGGGAAAAAAAAATGTTTTTTTTTTCTAAGGGGAAAAAAAAAAAAAGCATCAAATCGATTCGTGCACATTTGAGACATGCAAGGAAGGAGAAGTCGCGAATTTTGTGCGGTCGCCGGGTTAAGGATCACCCAAATTTCCCCGAACGTGGCTCGTTTCGGCGCCCAGAACTCGGCTTGGCGCCGGGTTATGGATGAAAGAATGCCCGTGGTTAGCTGGTACAAAAAGAAATCGTAACCGAAACCTCGAAAAGAAGGGGGAAGGAGGAAAAAGAAATCCAATATATACGTTTAAATATTTATACAGAAGCCGTCCGTAATTGCACCATTCCGAAGATGTACGGGCGGAGGGACAGACCGACTCTGCGCCCTACGGTTTGGCGGTGTGGGTGAGCGCAGCCGCTTATTGCTGTGACCGAGGAGAGAAGCGGCCCGGCCCGGCCCGGGGGTGCCGGGTTGGAGCTCTCGATTTGACGGGGGTGCGTGTGGGGGGAGAGCGGGGCGACGGGCCGGGGCTGGGGGGCGCGGGGGGGGAGGTGGGAGGCCCGCCGGCCGCCCCTCAGTCATCCACGTCGATCTCCACGTCCTCCTCCTCCTCGTCCTCCTCCTCCTCGCTGTCCCGGCGGCTGCGGGGCCGCTCCGTGGGGGGCGAGGCGGGGCGGGGCGGCGGCGGGGCGCCGGGATCCCGGGCGGCGGGGGGGGGCGGCGGGGAACCGGGCCGCGCTTTGCCCCGGCCCTCGGCGCTGGGCTCCAGCTCGGCCAAGGCCACGATGTCCACGGCGGGGTTGGGGCCCAGCTTCTTGGCCGACTCCACGTCGGCCTTCATCTCCTCCAGGTCGCGTTTGAGCTTGGCGCGGCGGTTCTGGAACCAGGTGATGACCTGGGCGTTGGTGAGCCCCAGCTGCTGGGCGATCTGGTCCCGGTCCGCCGGCGACAGGTATTTTTGGTAGAGGAAACGCTTCTCCAGCTCGTAGATCTGGTGGTTGGTGAAGGCCGTCCGAGACTTCCGACGCTTCTTCGGCGTCTGCCGCTGCCCGAAGATCGTCATCCCGTCCCTTCCTGCCGACGAGCCGTCACATTGCCACCTCGCCACGAACAATCCCCCGGCCCCCTTCCCCGGCCCTCCCGGATCCCCCGCTCCTCTCCGCGCGCCCTCGGCTGCGCTCACCGCCGCCCCCCGACGGGACCCCCGCACCCCGTCCTCGCCTTACCTTCGGCCGCCTGCAGCACGCTGACTTCCAGCCCCTTGAAGGTTTTGCTGGCCAGCTCCTCCAGGGCGCACAGCGGCGACGTCTGCGAGAGCAGCGCCCGGCCCGAAAGCGGCAGCCCGGCCGCGGGGTGCTTCTCGGCGGCGGACAGCAGGTGGGCCGTCCCGCACAGCGCGTAACTCCTCCGCACCGACGGCTTGTTGAGGATGTCCTCGATGCTGAAAGGGGTGAGGGGTTTGTTGGAGTTAGCCGGAGGCGGGAGGTGATCCAAAGGGCTCCTCCGTCGTTCTTCCCCCGAGGAAGGCTTGGCTTCTTCTTTGGAAGTCATGGTGGGGCCGGGCGGCGCGGGGCTGCCTTCCCCACCCGCTCCGGGGATGCGCTGCCGCGGGGAGAAGAGCTCTGGGAGGCGGCGAGCAAAAGTTGAAGCGCAGCTCCGGGTCCGGCCGCGGCCACGTCGGGGGGGGAAGGGGGGCGGCCGCGGGGAGCGGAGCGTGGAGCGGAGCGGCCGTCGGTCCCGCGCCGGAGGTGGTCGCGCCGCGCCTCTGTCCCGGGGCTTCGGGAGCGGATTTTTTCCCTCTCTCTCTCTCTCTCCTCACTCTCTCTCTTCTCTCTCTTCTCTCTCTCTCTCCCTCCTCTCTCTCTTCCTCTTCCCGGCTGCTATTTTAAGAAACACCCCAAATCGCTGCACTTTCCCTGCCCTCCCCCCCAGAAAAAAGAGAGGATTCCTCCCCCCCCCCCCCCCCCCCCCCCCTTCCCTCACCTCCCCGGCACGTAATCAAAAATTAAAAAATAAAAATGAAAAATAAAAAAAGATACATAGAAATGTCTTAAAAAATGAAGACTTCGAAGAGGGGCAGAGCAGCCCTCGCACCGAGCCCTCGGACCGGGGGGAAAGAGGCGAGAAGAGACGGGGTAATTGACTATTGCTAACAAGTTATTGTTGATTGGGAGGTAATCAATTATCTTCAATGACACTTTTCGCCCTCTCTCTCTCTCGCTCGCTCTCTCCCGCTCTGTCCAATGCAGGCTTTTGCAAGTTCGGAGACCCATTAATTAGGAGGCGGTATGGAGGTGGAGCCCGGTTGAATTATAATGCTGAATGCACTTGTCATATTCGGGCCCTGCTATTTGTTAGGACATATATATTTTTAAATTACATTACAAAGCAGCCTTTATTGCATCGGGGTAATACGGCACAGTGAATAATAATAATAACAAAACAAAATACGGAGGCGTCTTTTCAAAAATTATTTTACTTTATGATTACTATTATTATTTTTAATAGAGATTTTTTTTTTTTTCTTTTTTCTGTTTCTCCCTCCTCTAAATCTCGGCTTCTACTTCATTTCAAACGTCTCTCTCCGGCTCAACCCGGAGCCCTTGTGCTGTTTTAGTGAGGGGAAGAAAGGGAGAACGTGTCTCCAGGTAAGGCAGTCCTTTCCTTTCCAACGAAACCCGAACACCGCTGCATCGGTGGTGCTGCTGTTTCCCGGCGCCCTACACCAGAGCGGGGCGCGGGGCCGTGGGGGCTCGGACCCCCACTGGAAGTTTCTGCGTGTGGGGCTGCGGTCTCTCCAGCGGTTTGGAGGCTCCCGTGAGGGGAGGGCTTGTAATTTGTTATAGGGCCAGGAGACAAAGCACGGGGACCGAGGGGGGACGGCCGGACCATGGAGGGGGGGGAAAGGGGGGCAAATGTCCGCAGTTCTCCCCGCACGCAACCCGCGGCTCGACGGGGGGGTCCGGGCGCTGCGGGAGGAGATCCCAACGCCGGCTCCGGCCCCGACTTTTCCTCCTCATCCCGGCTGGCGACTCCCAGGCCGCTGTAGGTACCAAACAAGCACAAAAGAAGCAAATGGCTTCTCTCCTTAAAGCGCCCTCTTCCCATTTTTTATGGCTCTCTGGGAGTCTCTTTATGCAGTGACCTATTTTTAAAGGCCTATATTGGGTTATTCATCATATCAAATACTGCGAGGAGCTGGGGGGGAGCCGGTCGGGGGGGGAGCGAATTACAGTGATTCTAAATCGCCGGGCTTCTTTGCTTTGCTAGGTAGATTATTTGCTTCGCATTGCTTGGGTTTTATGAAGTGATTTAAACATATTTTAACCAATTAGAGACTTTCCTCCTCTCCCTTGTGTCCCCTCGCATTATTTTCCAGCGTGGCGTTTTATGTCAGGATCCGGGTTTTATTGAGAACTCAGCCGGGGGTGCTGGTGTTATAATTACAGAAACGAGATTTTATTTAATTTATTTTATTTTTTAAGGATGGGGGGGGGGGGGGGGGGGGAAATGAATGGGGGGGGAAGGGGGGGAACCCAGGGCAGGGGAAAAACTGTGCTGGTAACTGCAAAGAGATGCAAAGATTCCGGGTTTTCCTGCAGGGCCCACAGTCCGCATCTCCCCTTCTCTGCCCGAGTTGGAGGCAGAGATTTGAGTGCTCCCCACTTCTTCTTTTTTTTAATATTTATTTATTTATTTATTTATTTTGGATTCCAGCAGAATCAAAACGGGTGGAGCGCGGGGGGCGGGCGGCAGCCTCAGGGCAGGTTCGTGGGGCTGAGGGGGTCCCTGTTCGTTTGCCTGTCCCTGGCAGACGGTGGCAGAGCTCGGGCGCTGTGCGAGGAGCTCAGCTCAGCTCAGGCCTTGCGCCTGCCCTTCTCCTCGACCTCCCCCCCCAAAATATCACACCGCTGGGAATAGGACATCTGGGATGGGGTCCGACGCCACTCCCCCGGCGGGGCCCGACAGACCCCTGTGCGCTGCGCTCTCGGCTGCAGAGCCTTTGATGGTGTTGGTTTGTCCCCTGCGCTCCTTTTTGCCATCGCTGCAGCTCTCTCAAATCCGTACAGAGACCCCGTATCTGCCCTCCGGGAGTGGCCAAAAACGAGGGGACGGACGGACAAACCGGGTTGCCCCTGCCCTGGCTTAGCGGAACAGCTCAGCAACACATCTCTGCACTGAAATTTATCTTATTTTATTTTAGCAGTCCGATTGGGAACTGGCCCCGAATTAGAGACCCTCCGCACCCCGCAGCCCCATCGCGTCTCCCCTCCCTCCGCGAGCAGCCCGGGGCGAATCCTGCCGCCTGCTCCAAACTTCTCATCCTTCGGGCTCTCCTCCTGCCCGACACGACGGCGGCACTTCTCTCCTCATTTTGGGGTCGTTAGCAGAAAAACGCCCTCAATGGGAGAATTTCACACCCCTGCCCTCGACTGTGCCTAGGAGGGACTCGCCACCAGGCTCCTCCTGGAAAAGTTTGGGGCTGAGAGGGAAGCGGGGCTGGGGGTTCCCAGGGGGTCTCCGGAGCCGTCGGGGAGGTGCCGCGCCGGGACTTTGCCTTTCTCCAGAGGAGAAATGCGAGGGCAGCAGCGGCCTTTCCGCGGAGCAGAAAAGCCGAAACTCCTGGGGACGCGTGGAACCCCTCGGCTCCGAGTGGGCACCTCTGGAGGCGCAGCTCCTTGAGGGTTTTGGGGTAGCAGCGAGTTCCCTCCCCCCTCCTCTCCCCTTCCCCCAAGAGCGTTGCGCGGAGCGGCTCTGCGGGGGCTGCTCGGCTTTGGCTGCGCTCGGCCCGCTTTTGTCCAGGAAAATGTCACAGCGCTGGAATTAAAGCGGGCGGCATAAATCATTCAAGTGTTGATCACCAAAGTAACTGCGTACAAATGACACCTCCTTTCCCGACATAGCTGAGCCGTGCACGGCTCCCAGTTATGCTTGCCCTCTTTGAGTGCCCGAAACGCGTTGCTCCCTGTTAGCAGCGCAGGGAGAAGCAGCTCCGTGCCCTCGGGCTGACAGCGAGAGCGGAGTCCTGGCACAGCATCCCGCACGGGGCAGGGCTGGAGAGTCGGGATCCGAGAAAATAGCCAGGGGATGGGTGGAGGTTGGGCCGGGGGGAGGGGGAGAGGGGTTTCTCGAAGCCCCCTCCCCTACTTTTGGGGCTGCGAGTCCGGAAGAGGAGGGAACGCTTCTCCGTCGTCGATCCCATCAGAAAACAACCCCCTCTAGGTGCGCACCCGCCGGTCCCCGCCTCTGCTGGGGAGGGGGTGAGGGGGGCCCGGGGAGCTCGGTGGATCTGGGGAGAAGCCCCTCGGGGCAGCCGATCTGCGGAGGTCGTTTTGTAGCTGTCGTCCGCTCTTTCCTCCCCTCGCAAACTCTTTCCCTTGTGGGGGGAAAAAACTTCGCTGCACCAAAAATAAATGTGACCCGAGCTCCCGCAGCCGCCAGAGGAGCTGGGGCCAGAGGCAGCGCGCCCGGCCCGGCCCGACTGCAGCGCGGCTCCCGCACACGGCTCTGCCCGGCCCCGGGAAGCGGCCAAAGCCGCGCTCCTCCGGGGTCGCGATGCGGGACACTGGAGGGGTGCGGAGCGCGGGGCGAAGCTCTGCCCGAGCCCACTCGCAGGGGAAGAAACCCTCAGCCCCGGAACCACCGCACAGAGCGGAGAAGGGGTAACAGCTCTGTCGTTTCGTTTACAAACCGACTGCCAGGGAGAGGCAGAGGCGTCGAGGCAGGAGGAGCTGCGAGGTGCGGTCCCCCCCCGCCCGCCTTGTTTACAACTTGTTTCTGAAGCCCGTGAGGGGAGCTGGGCACGGCGGCCCTATGCATTTGAGCAAGAGCCGGAGCAGCGATAAGCGGGGGTGCTCCCGGGCAGGGTGCCTAGGACCTGGGGCAAGGAAAAATAGGGGACCCTAGCTCCCGCAAATCAGACACAAACACAAAACTAACGCAACTCCCGAGACGCGTCCACCTCCTCCTGTCACCCTGCACGGGGTCGGGCGGTTTTCCAACCTCAGATGTTGGGGATCAGCGCAGACCCCGCCTTTAGTGCAGCGATGGACCCTCCATCGGGGGGGCTCTGCGAGGAGCAGCGGGTGCTATGGGCCGCTCTTTGGATACGGGCTCTCACCCGGCCGGGGAGCAGAGGGATGGGGCCCTCCTGCAGCCGCCGCATGGAGGGAAGCAGCTCGGTGCGTTTTTGTTCTTTTTAACTCCAGTATTTTCATTTGCAGACCCAGCAATCCTGTAGGACGCAGGCTCCCAGGAAGAACAGCCGCGACGTGCCTATCCGTGGCCCGGCAAGGCGAGAACTTGATGTATTTTATTTTTAAGTATTTCGATGGATGCGCTCGTCCCTTCTCCATCCCGAGACAGAGCAGACGGGATCACTTCCCCCAGATGAGGACAGCACAGGGGTTCCCCCCCAACCTGCGATTTGGCTCTGGACAAAACTTTGTTGGCCGGGGGGGACAGCGACACGGGGCTGTGACAGCCGAACCGCTCTGGCTCCTCCGAGAGCTGTAATATCTCCTCCGCTCCCGGCACGCGTGAATAATTCACAGGGCTGCCAAATCTATGTGACGTGTGTGGCAGCTCTGAAGGAGACGAAGGCCCTTTTTTGGGGGGCAGGAGGAGATGTGGGGAATCAATTGAAACTTAATATAGGGCGTGGGGGGGGTGGGGTGGGGGGGAGAATGGCGGAAATAAGGCAGGCAACTTCTTCTAATAACAACTGGCTGTTAATAATTCAGGAGCAGTCATTGGATTATAGCGCAATATCCGAAGTACGCGGTGCCGGCACAGTGCGGGTGGATAATGTAATCGGAGCTCATTTCGGCTTCCAATAAATTACAGCAGCAAAAGTTTCCTGTTAAAGCAGTTATTTGTATTTCTTTTCTGAAGGTGATCCCCCTCCCTCCTCCTCTTCCAACAACGGCAGTGAGGAAATTAATTAAAAACTAATATTCCCACCCCTTGCAAAAGCAGTACCGATATGAGGAGCGGGAGGCACTGCCAGAGTTTGCCCATCATCTCTTTCAACTTTGCGTGCTGTCAGGCTGCTCCCCCCATGCTTCCTCCACCTCACTTCTTTTTGTACTATTTCCCCAGCCTTCCTTTTCTTCATCCTACCCCATCCAGCCCCGTAGAACCTTTGCAGACACGGGCACTGCCACGTCAGTGGGGGATTTCCAGCCCATGGACCCCCCCCTAATCTCCCTTGGGCCACCAGTGGGACATGATGGAAACAACACCCTGGCACAGTTCTGTAGAGTCCAAGACACTGATATTGCTAGAGTGATGGGTTGGCCATGCCCAGTTGTGTCACCCTTCCACCTGCCAGGGGAGCAAGCTTGGACCAGATTTGGGCCCCTGGGGATTTCTTAGGGCAGAATTCAACTCTTTCCCCTGTGATAAAATGCTACTAGGAATTAAAATATGACTGTCCCTAAAGTCAGTCCTTCATTTTAGCCTTGCTGTCCTTGTCCCTCTGGGAACCTGGAATGAGGGGGTAGCAGTGAGCAGCAGGGTCAAACAGTACTTCACTTCACTTTGAAATCACATGTGGGTGAGTTTGCAAGCCCTCAGATGGCAGCTGTTCTTTCCCTTCCAAGCAGCAGCGCAGTGTAGCACCCCTCCCTGCTCCCCAACCCAGCTTTCCTCTTCTCACACCCCTGTTTCTCTCACCAGATCTTAACTAAATAAAATAAAATAAAATAAAATAAAATAAAATAAAATAAAATAAAATAAAACCTCAGAGGCTTCTCAAACCTCTCCCAGCCCACACTGCGCAATAGCTGCTCTCAGCTTATGGTGCACCTGTACCAACACTGCTGTGGGGCTGTGCTGGCTCCTGGCTCAGGCGCTGCACCTTGGGGTGATGGGGAGAGAGAGGAGCTCCCTGCAGGAGGCTGGGGTGAAGAAAAATCCCTATGTGACAGACCTCTACTTGATATTTCTCTAATCCCTGCTCAGAAAGCAACTTAAACTCCGAACTCTGAGGTTCAATATCACTGCAGAAGTATCTCATCTTCAGCAGTTCCACTGAGCCTCCCAGGGCCAGGCCATCTCCCTATGCCTCGCTCACTTCACAGCACCCTGTGCACTGAGTTCCCACTTTGCCCTGCCTGCACCCGGGGCTCTTTTTCACCTGATGTACAATCATTGCAGTGCTTGCACTTCACTGCCTGGGCTTTTTTCTTTTTCTTTTTTTTTTTTTTTTTTCCTGGGCACTCAGTAAAGCATGTGTAGTGAACAGCCTCTAGATCTCTCCCATTTTTCTGCTTGAAATCTCCTCGGGGTCTACTTAGTTCTGCTGCTTTTTACAGGTGCGGAGAGAAACTCTTTGCTGATGCCAAATCTGCAGCGACACGCGGAGCCGGATCCTGCCTGGATACGACCAAAAGCAGTCAGGACCCCACGTCTGCAGCTGTTGGTATTGCAGCCTAACCAGGACCCACAAGTGTCCTCAGTTAGAGCTAATGAGGGGGGGGTAAGACCCAGAAGGGCGAGGCGTTAAAAGCAGAAATAGCGCGATTCAAAGGGAGTGCGAAGTGGATGGTGTGGGTGCTGCTCGTGTCCTGGTTCAGCCTGGAATGGCTGCGGTGTTTGTGCGGGGGGCCCGGAGCGGTGCGGAGGTGAGCAGAGCCCGTCGGGGCGGGGAAGCAGCCGCTAGAGGGAGGAAGGGGAACGCTGAGGGATCGGGGCCGGCCCGGTGCGACAGCCTCTGCCTGACTGACTCCTGGCTGTCCCGGCCCATGGGGCTGTTTTCCTCCAGCTTCCCCTCTTCCACACCTCAATCCTGCTTTTTTCAGGCCAGCAAGCAGCGTACCTGCTCCTGCGGCTTCTTTTCGTTCCAGCTAAGAGCGGTGTTAAAGGCCTCCAGTGCCCTGCTAACCTATTGCCAAAATCCCTTATTGCAGCTCAAGTGAGCGTCTGTGAGTTCTTGCACAGAGCAGAAAAGTGACTTCAATTTCTGAAGGTTAAACGTTTGTTGGCTGGTAATGCAAGATACAAACCGTAGCAGATACAGATTTTTCTTTAAAACCTATAGCAGATCCTTAAATGCTGACCTCATTCCACGTGGGGCTGTGGGGAGGGGTGATGCTGAACAGTGGGGGCAGCAGTGCCCTTCTACCTGAGCTGTGGGCTTCTCTGGGGCTGCTCCCCCTGTGGTCTTTGCCCTTTTGCCCTGTACATGCCCACGATCTGCAGCTCAGCGTCACAGAGCTGGGCATGCCATGCTGCAGGAACATGACCTTTTGCTCTGAAGATGGTCAGAGCTTTGTGCTGGCAGCAAAACGGCATACCCGGTACAAATAGAATCGTTCTGATAATAAATCACCATCCATAATAAGAAGGCATCGTTAATAATAAGTCATCCGGGGCCCTCCTGAGACCCGCGCACAACTTACTGCAAAAATAGATAGGAAACATGGTGTGATCATTACAAGGAAGACAACAAATAAAAGGGAAAATGACTTTTATAGGCATTTAGCTCTTCTCTCCTTTCCCCCAGCTTCCAGCCGGTTCTGCTATCCGCCTGTACCAGCGTGGCTATGATTTAAGCTTGGGCACAGACAGACCGAGCAGTGCAGATGCTGAGCCCTGGGATCCAGCACCTGGGAGCTGGGCAGCAATTCTTCCTCCTTTCTCCCGCCCGCTGCTCACAGTGTGATCCCTTTGCTATCCCTATCTCCACAAAGGTCCTGCACGCAGGCGGGCGCTCCCTGCCTATGATATACAGGAGCCAGCTGAGGCCTTGCCCATAAACGTCGGCTCTTTCTGTACCTCTTCAATTGGCACGATTTGTTGCCTGCTCGTGGCTTTGTTCCTGCTCAGCTGATGGGGTGGCAGTCATCGGTCCCCTAATAGGGCTCTGGCAACCTAAAGAATGGGTGTTTGCATCGAGAACTCTCCAGGCTCACAAACGTTCTTGCTCGCGTTTGTTCAAGGCTGAATTTGCAGGCCTTGTGCTGTTCCATCAGCGCTGCTGTCCTGCAGCACAGGGGATAGAGGTTAAGGCTGTTAAAATCCTTCTTGCTTTCTTCCCTTGTTTGCGTTTGCCAGGCAAACAATAGCAGATGTTATATAGTCAGTTCAGTTCGCTACTAGTCCCATTATGTTCTATTTATGTTTCACTTTATTGGCTTTTTTTTTTATTTTCCTATTATTGTTTCACTCTGGGGGAGGCAGAGGATATAATATATTCATCTTTATTATACAAAATCTGTGTGAAGCATTTAATAAAATGCTGTTTCCACACAGCTAGGAATATTACTGTTAGCTATTCTTAAGTTAATGCTCCTATTAAAAAATGTTTGATGGCTGCAGTGACTGGAACTGGTGTGGACAGAAAGCACACGCACCACTCCATAAGGCACTGGTGGCAATCTAGAGACTTCCTGATGCCTCGTGGAAAACTTCTGGTTAGCCAGATTTCTGCTTGCTTCGCATATTTCCAGCACTGTTTCTATTATTAGTGGTCATCAGAAGGAGAAGTTTTGTTTTTTCTCCCCCCTGCCACTCCTTCTCAAACTCCTCTGGGCAGTGGGAAAGGGCCGATGCTTTTCTGTTTTACAGCCTCAGATGGATTATCCCCAGTGCAGGGGACGGACAGCACTCGGTGCAGGTGTCTCCCCAAAAGCCACCCCCAGTCCTCTGGCCTCAGGCTGTGTGCTGCCCTGCTGGGCAGGCTCTGTCCCCCAGTCTTGATGCTTCACTGTTTTTCTATTTTTTTTTTGTTTGTTTGTTTGGTGGTTTTTTTTTTTCTTTTTTTCTGCTTAAGACCTCAGGGGCAGTTCTGCACCCACCCTCAGAGGGTAGGTAGCCTCAGGTAGGGCTTTCCTACCCTGAGAGGCACCCCCGAAGATGGGCAGATACTTATGGACTGGGTGAGTGGTAAAGATAAAGCAAGCCTGATTTTCAACCAGCTCCTCTGCTTTTTGGCTGTGTGGCATTGACAGCTCTGAAATAGAGATGAGTTTCCCACTGGGATCTGTGATTCCAGTGATTTTCCCATATCCCTCAGTCTCCAGAAGCTATTAAGCAAAATCACTTTCTTCCCCACAACCTCCCATTGCAGTTTCTGATCTGATGCTCTGTGCTGCTGTAACACACAGCCCCCGAGACCCCCTCCCCCGGGGCACCTCCCAAACCAGGGTGTCTGCTGAGCACCCCCAAAAACAGCTATGGGATCAGTCTCACAGAGCTTCAGCCTTGTAGGTTCCCCAGCACAGGGGAGGTGGTGGCATGGGGAAATGTTACCTCTGTCAGTCTGATTTTCCTTCTCTTAATGTAAACCCATGTCCCAGGAAAAAGGACAGAGTTGTGTTTCAAGTGCTCCTTGATGCTGATGGGAGAACTATGTGAGGAGCTGATCTGGATGACTCAAAGGCAGCAATGCCCATGCAGCCTGGGGAGATGTGTGGGGAGGTGGTAATGCTGACATTCTACCCTAGAAATGGGGTCTGGAAGAGCCAGCAGAACCCATGGGTGCATCCAGCCCTACGTGCCATGAGGGTAAGTCAGCCCTATTGACAAACGCAGTACCTACCCAGCAGGTGAGTGGCACCTCCATTACTTCAGCTGATGGTCCTGAGGAATAAGGAGTGGTGCTTTTTCACTCTCGGGCCCTTTCCTTCACTCTTGGTCATACTGAAGGCTGTTCTGGTAGAAAATCCTCCTGGCTGTAAGCTCCCAGCTCAGTTTCCCATAACCAGCACTGGATCATGTATCTCTATCACCCAATACCTACACCCCAGACACCATTTCCCCAGATTAACCAAGTTTAGAAACCTCCATGGCCTCATGTCCTCTTCCACCAGCCCCAGAGCTCCACAGAAACAAATGACCACTAGCATCACATCTTTCCAAAGCTGCCCTCCCCTCTGTGCCAGCCCCATTGCCTTCCCCTCCCTGCACTGGTCTGTCAGAGGAGGCTGCAGCTCGGTGCTTTGCTGGCTGCCTCCATTCCTCTCGCATCCCGTTTCCCTGGTTTCACATGGCAGCAGCCCGCGTTTGCCTGCACGGAGCCTTCCTCCGGTTGCTGGCAGCCACGCTTCCAAGCCCAGCTTGCCGTGCTCCCCAGGGTGGCGGGATTGATTGGCTCCAGCCGGAATGGGCATGGCTCTCCGCTGCTTGGACCGAAATGCAACCATCTGTTACACCTCTAGTTAAAAGTACATAAAGTTGAGCATTTGTGTGTAGACAATACCACCCCTGATACGCTTTCCACCACACATCCCTCTCCCGCTTTGGCAGGATCTTGCACCGCGATGGGCCCAGTACAGAACAACCGGCACTTCAGCTCTGCTGGAACGAAGCGGAGTGGATGTAAATCAGCCCTTCTCACTTTGCTGCAGCTGCCTGCCCTCAGTTCTGCCTTGTGCCTTGCCCCTTGCTGGGGCTGAAGCCCGCTCTGTGCTGGCACCCGTGGTGCCAGTGGAACCAGGTGAGTGATCCCTTTGGGCGAAAGCACTGACGATGAAAGGGCAGAGATGAGATGGGGAAGATGAAGCTATCACAATAGCTCAGCCAGTGTACAGCTGTATGGCCCATGAAGCCCTGCACCTGTGGAGGGCTGGAGCTGCCCTGCTCACTGCTGCCAGCCTGGCCACGTGCTATGCTTGCCTTCAGCATGTTCCTGTGTGGCTGTGCCATGTAGGAGAGGCAAAGGGGCAGGGTGGGAAGGTGGCTGCCATCCTCACCCTGGAAACTATTGAACATTGGAGGTTTCTGCTATGGCCTTAATGACATGAGTCCTGGCTTTTCTGTGCTTGCTTTCCAGCTCTGTTCCTGTTTTCATGACTTCTCTTTCTTGAAAGAAATGCTGCTGGGGAGCAAGGCTGCTTGTTGCTCCACCAGCAGCTGTATTTTTCTGTCCATCCTGCTGTACCTCCTCAAGTGATCTTTCCCTGTCCACCACCATGCTCAGAGCTCTCGAGCTGTTGGCAGTTGCTTTCTGAGAATGGGCATGTGTGGGCAGGATGGGTATGGGTTAGTAGGGAAGGGCTGGTGCCAGCAGGCTGGGGGAAGCCCAAACATGCAGTAATGGTCACAATACAGTAAAAGTTTGTTGTTGTTCCATGCCTGTCCCAAGAATGTGGGCTGTGTGCCCAAGGAAAAGCTATGGGGCACAACCAGGGGATGGAGGTGGAAACTGACCCTGACAAGGCTCAGATGAAGTGACAACATCACTTTTGTGACGTTTACACAAGAGCTGTTCTCAGTAGCTGATGGATATTTGGGGGCCTGAGCCCGCTCTCAGGTCTCTCCTGACTCACAGAGGGGCATGTGGTGACGTATCACCGTCCCTGACCTCGATCCTTTTGTGGAGCTGTGGTGGGAAAGGCTAAAGGCATGTCCTGGGTTTAGCTGGGGTGTCTCTGAAAGCTGAGAGCAGGGGAGAGACATCTGAGCTGGGCAGAGGGACAGCAGATGGATTGGAAGGAGCATAACCTCATGGAAATGCATGCTCCAGTCCCTGCAGCTGGCATTAAGGGTCAATTATTTTCAGTGTAACAACTCATTTCTAAATGGAAAGAGAATGACCCGCTGACACTGATAGGACCTGCTGATGTCCATCTCCCAGCCATGGCAGAAGACAACAGCACTAGCCTTGAGCAGCTCACCCTCATTGGCCTGTGCTACCCCATGCCTGGTGTAAGTGACACCCCAACCCTGCCAGCTCCTTGACCTGGGAAGAATTGCAGTCACCCAAGTGGGGCAGCCTGCTGCAGAGGGAGCCTCAACACAGCCCAGAGCCAGGGCAAGGGGCTGCTGTGGTCAGCAGGTGGCAGAGGGAAGGGAGAGAAGCGTGGGGATGAAGGGAAAGATGAAGGTCTTGCTGTAAAAAGATCCCAAAGGGAGCACAGGGACAGGTCCAGCCAGCCTGCAGGCTGGACAAAAGAGATGATGACAAGCAGCTATTTTAGCTGGTGGCCTGCAGCCACCTCGCCTTGGCAGTGAGTTCAGCCCAGCTCCTAAACTGGGTGAAATTCTGCCTTGGATCTGGTGCTGGAGAGGGGAGCCAAAGCAGTGGGGTGAAAGCTGCTACTAGGCTCCCCACCATCTATGAAACACTGGGAATCAGGTTTACACTACACTGAGGCAAAGAACCCAAACTGGGAGCTGGGATGGAGAAAAGATGCTTTGCAACACACTGGTATATATTTTTTTCTTGTCGTTTTATTTGTAGTTTTTTGGTATAGCTCTTGGGGGAAAAACAGCTGGTACATCCCAAGTGTCACTTCTACGTTCCCTGCCTGTTGCCTTTGGGGGGGCTGTGGGATCTGCCAAAAGATGAAGTACTCAACCCACAAAGCTCCCGCTTTCCTTCCAGTGTGGGCAGAAACTCCATGATAGCCAACGAGGTGGGAGCGCGTGCTTGGAGCACAGCCTGGCTGTCAGCATGCTTGTTGAATCAGGATGGAGCCTGTCACATAAACATTAAAACATGTCTGCAAACATAGCTGTTTCAAATTCATCACCCCAACCCGCATGTAGGCACCTCTCTGGATACCCCCGTAGCCAGAGCAGTGCTGCTGGGTGATGGGATGATACCATTAATAGAAGCCGGGCCCCAGGCTGTGCCAAGCAGGCATGGAGCAAACCCAAGAATCTCACACATTATTTGAGTTGAGTCATCATTGACAGAAAAAAATCCTACCCGAAGCTCCTAAATCCATGGGAACAGCCGAGGATGAACTTGGTTGTGCTGCTACTCGAGCAGCGATTCCTCCAGCATCACCTCTGGCACTTTTATCCTATTTGAGTCATTCTATTTGTTCTTGATCCTGTTAACTTCATCCTATCAATTCAAATGCATTTCCATAAACCCTTACGGTCTTCTTCCTGCATTCATTTTAGTTTTTAGGCAAACAGGACAAGCTCTGTCTGTCCTGGAAATGGTTTCAAACTCAAAGAAGGGGGGATTTAGGCTGGATGTAAGGAAAATATGTTTTACAATATAGTGGTGAGGCATTGGTACACCCTGAGATTGCCCTGAGAGGTGGTGGTCCCTGGAAATACCCAAGGTCAGGCTGGAGAGGCTCTGAGCATGTGATGGAGCTATAGGAGTCCCTGTTCAGTGCAGGGAAGTGGGTCCAGGTGGCCTTTAAGGGTCCTAACTCAAATGATTCTATGAAAATCTGCAGGATCCCGGACCCGTGCCTTCCCCATCATTGCTCTGGTTGTGCTCCCCTGAGCACAAGTCCCGTCTCGTGTCACGTACATCTCAGCTGGAAAGAGGAATAAAAGGTCTTGTAGTAAATAAAGATGAAAACCCAAACAGCATGCACGGCGCCGTGTTCAAAGCGCTCTGTGTGTTTGAAATTGGCAGCCCTATAAAATCTGAGTGGGTCCTGTAATGTCTGGAGTCTGGGGAGCGGGAGTTTGAAGGGAGATGGCAGGGGTGAGGACTGCAATGTCCCCTCCTTGGGGCTGTGATGGTGATGGGGGCATGGAAATCACCGCCCTCGCCCTTCACCGTGGCTCTTGGCGGATGGGTTGGGGCCAGGAGATCTCCTCTCCAAATAATCCCGGACAATCAGGAAGTGCTTCTTGTTTGATGAATTAGGTGTATAAAATCCGTGAAGGGCTCACGGATGGACAGACCTTTTCCTTTCTTCATGGGGATAATATTTCATGATTTGGGGAGGAAGGAGCGCAAAGGGGGAGGGGGGGGAATAATTAGTAATTTGTGATTAACTCTTTTCACGGGTATTTTGTTTCTTTGTTCTCTGATGCCGCCTGGAGCCATTTAAAAAATGACTTAATGACAACAACCAAACTAATCACTCTTTGTAACTAATGACTGTGTCAGAACTTGGAAATCAAACCAAGGGTCCTCGGCAAAGTTGCAAGAGAGACACAGAGAACCAGAGAGGGGGTGGAGAGGAATTCTCTCCCTGGTATCAGATGAATGGTCAGGAAGGGCCCCGAGATCTGTGGTGATAAAGGAAATGACAGAAAACCTACCCAGAAAGCAGGCAGCTCTTCTCACTGATCCAAGCCCATTAGGGTTGTTACAAACCCCTCTCCCTCTACCCACTGGATAAAGGTTTCATTCAGTCACGCTTGGGAGCAAGCTGGACTTCTTGTCCAGTGCATCTCTTAGCATAAGTGTTTCTCTGAGCTCCAGCAATGGGCTGGCACAGGGACATCCAGCAAGGTGGGAGAGTTCTGATGGAGCTCGGGTCTCTAAGATAGGTTTATCTCCATCAACGAAATCCAAGCTCCAACTTCAAATGATGGAGGTTCATGATGGGTTCATCTCCATCATGAATCTCCTCCACAATGGAAGATGAAACTTGGGTCTTTAAGATGGGTTCATTGCCATCATTGGAATCACTTGCAGCAAAAGACAAAGTCAAGAAAGCCAGAGGCCTGCTGTGTCCTCTTTCTTTGATTCTCCTTTGATTTGTGCATGAGATCTGCATGGGAAGAAGAGATGACTTCCAATTTCCAATACTGGGGGTTCAAGATGGCTTCATCTCCATCACTGGAAGGTCATCAGGATTCTGATGGAGCTTGCATCTCTAAGATGGGTTCATCTCCATCAGTGGAATGTCATTGCTGGAGATGAACTCATCGTGAACCTCCATCACAGGAAGCTGTAGATCATCTCCTCTGACTGTGCAGATCTTGTGCATGAAATGAAGAAGAATCAAAGAGAGGATCACCGCAGGCTTCTGGCTTTCCTGAGTTTGTGTTTGCTGCAGGGTGATGGGGGGCTGTGGGAGTTGCATGGAGAGAGCTGGGGATTGCAGGAGGTGGGAAGCATGCACAGGGCCACAGAGTGGCATGGAGCAGGCTGATGTCACACTGGGACCTGAAGCTTGTGGTCTCTAATTGTGTCACATAGCAAACAGTGAGAGCATCACATCCAAAGCCCTTTGGAGCTGTGATTGAGAAAGGCAAATCCATCCTGGTACCTGATTATGACACTGACATTAAAAACACCAGGAACCTCTAATCAATGGAGGTTAATTTATTTAGACCATAAAACAGGAATTTACTTGAAAGGGGTCATGGTGTAGCAGCAGCTGAGGCTCCAGCCACCTCTGGCTTGACCATAGCTAAGGTGGAAACCACAGCTCTCCTGGATGGCATCTGCTTGTCTGTTTGACCCTGTACTGGTGTCAGGCTGGGCAGCTCTTGTTACAGAAAGGTGAGAAGTTATGTCTCAGATTGGGGTTATCTTTGGTTTCCCTGCAGTTGGGACTGTCCCCACTTGAATGTGCTCAGGGCCCCAGATTATGTTGAGAATGGAGCCCAGCTTTCTGAAATGTTGCTTGTATGGCTCTGTCCTCCAGTGGTACCCATGCTGGGGGTCCGTTGGGTGGACATGGCCAATGACTATCAGGTCCAGAAGCTTCTGGCCAGGGGTCGCATCAGACAGCTCTGATCCTGAACAGCAAATTTCAGCTCCTGCCTTGGTGTGGAGGTGGAAGAGATTGCCTTGGCCAGTCACTTCTGTTTTCCTTGGTTATTGTTTAAAATGCAGAGATTATGAGGTCAAACTTTCCCAGCCAATATTTTTTCCTAATGAAAAATGTAGTAGGGTATGAGTCAGTGATCGAATCCATGCGTTGAATGTTCCACTCTACAGTGATTTCCACAGACAGAACTTCAATAAATCTTGTTTTCACAGAAATTATATGAGGCCGATGCTCTATTTTTGCCAGTTTAAGATCACTTTTCCCCTCTGCTGTGCTCTGTCCAAGTGGAACTTTCCTCCAGCTGAGCTGAGCCTTTGCAACAGCAACATGACTGACCCTTAGGGCTGCGGTGCGAGCAGGGCAGGGGGATGGCAGTGTCCCCCAGAGTCCCTTTGAGATCACCCCATCCTCCCCCACCAGTGTGGGTTCTGACCCATGCTCTCCCCGCATCGCAGCTCTTTGTCAGCCTCTTCCCCACTGAACGCACCCGCGCATTTTAGCACTGTCTGCAAAGCAGTTTGGGAATCAATATTGCAATCGTGTTGTAAGTGAATTAGTTATAGATCAGCTTGGGGTAGGGCTGGCTCCTAGCTCAGCAGGCCGCAGGGAGGGATGTCACCACTTCAGCAATGCAGAGGCAGCATCCCCACCTGGGGACGGGGAAAGCAAGGCATGGAGCAGTGAGCTGGATGCTGCCAAAGCGCACCCACCTAGCTCTCAGCAGCAATCCATACGCGGCCGTCCTGCTGCTGTGCTGTCCCCATTAGTTCCTTGTCACAGCTCCAGGATGTTCTGGCTCCTAAAATTAGCCTGGGCCTGTGCTCAGGGGGTTTCCCTTGAAATGATCCCGCTGTCTCCTCTCTCGCCTTTGCACCGCTGCAAAAACAACTCACTTCTAAAATAAGCCTCTCCTCCAGCTCCCAGCTTAAACCTGAGCAGCAGTGTGTGACGGAGCGGGGTTTGGGTGCCTGTTTTAGGGGTGTGCCGCTGGAGGGGATCAGGGGTCCTGCTGCTGTGCTCCCAACAGCACATTTTACAGATGTGTAAAAGGATGTGTGTGTAGGTATAAACACCTCTCCTCGATGCACGCGCTCAAACACACAGGATTTCCTCCAAGACACTTCATTAAAGGCCATTTTGTCCCCACCTTTCACTGTATATTATATTTTATCCACAAATCACATCTACTCAATGACTTTAAGGGTTTACTGCTCTTATTTTTGCATTCCCCAGATGTCGGGGGATGTCAACGAGATGGCTGCATTAATCCAAGCACTCCAGGTCTGTCTCCAGAGTGCCCAGGCAGGGGATTTCTCTCCCTCTGTCTCCTGTTGTATTCCTGACAGTAAAGTAATTTGCTTGTATAGATTCTGGCAAAGAGCCCTGCACAAACTCTGGCTGCTCAACAGTGTTGCATTTTTAACTCAAGGTTGAAGAATTTCTGCCTGGAGACCTCTGGGATTTGGTTCCTGCGCCAGGGTTGCTGGCTGCTGGGATTTGATCTGTGTCACAGCACTGGGTGGCTCTGCAAGTGGGGTGCACTGGTGCCTTCCGTAGGATGAAGCTGTGTAAAATGGGTCCCACCATGGGCAGAGCCCTAGCCTCAGCATTTAGGGTGGAGCAGGGCTCTCTCTTGTCTTCCTATTTCTTTAGACAGGCTGTGCTCTTAACTGCTGCTGTGATCTGGCACTGAAGGCACGGTGGCGTCATGCATTCCATTCACCCATCCATTCAGTCACCCATCCGTCCAACCATCCAACCTTCCATCCTCCTGCCCATTCTCCCACAGCCGTTACCACATGGACAAGTCCTGTAATGGCCCATAGTCCAGAGATATTCTGCAGTGCACAAAGGGAATATGGAACCCATGTCCAGGTGTGTACAAGGAAAGCAAGCAAGTGCATGGTGCCTGGCCAGCAACGTGGTGGAAAGCAAAGTAAAATCCATCTGGGTCTGCAGCAGGAAAGGGGAGAAGAGAGGCCTGAGTTTGGGGGCAGAGAATGGTTTGGGGCCAGGAGCAGCGCTGGGTGCAGTAGTGATCCTGTTCCCCCTTGCTCTGCCCCAGCACCCCAAGGTGCACCTCGTCACCTCATCACCCCATCACCCACCTCCCGCAGCAGCTGCTTCACTGCATGCAGCAGTTTCAGCAAAAGCACGAAGAAGCCTGCATCCAATTGAAACCACAGGGGGGACTGGGGAGGCAGAAGGTAATTTCCCGAGCTGGAATATGGCCAGGATACAAGGACTAATATCCTGGCTCTTGGGAAAACAGTCATGGGATCTTTGCTCTCTGTGAGTCATCCCAATCTCTGTTTTAAGTCAGATCTGGAAAAGGGAAAAGGAGACAAAGAGAATAACTCCTCCAGGAAGCTGGGGCTGCAGGACATGCCTCGAAGCTGCTCTCACTACAGGGAAGAACTCCCAGATGTGAAGCTGGGAGATGCTCAGAGGGGTCCATGGCAAAATGGGCGTGGGGATGTAGGGCAGTAGGCTGACACTGTGTACTCATGCTGTGGCTGTGGGCTGACCCCTGGAGACACCGTGACCCTGCTTGGCTCTGAGTAATCTGCTCTGCAACACAAATACCCCAGATTAGCTGTCTGGAAAGGTCTGAGCTGGCAACCAGTGCTAGAGGCTGGGGCGCTTCTGGTGCAAACATAGAGTGCTGCCTCTCCTCCCGTGGGCACATTTTGTCTCCTACTTCTGAGCATGTAGGTATGAGTGAAGACCCAGTACAGGTGAATGCATCCCACAGACCACATTGGGAGATGTTGTCCTAAATCCTACTGAGAGAGAGCAGGAAAAGTGCCAGCACTTTGCTATGCTCTGCAGTTCCACCTCAGCCTCTGCCTGCTGGCAGCCAGCATTGAAACCAGCCAAGCCCTAATATTAACAAACCCTGACCACTGCATTGTGATTAATTGGGTTTGCACATGTAGCAAGAAGTTCAGAGTGGCAAAAATGATTTGCTCATGGGAAGTCCCCAGCCCAATACTTTGACCCCACTGCCTGTAACTGTGGCCTTTTGATCTCCCCAGAGTGAGCAGAGCTGAGATGCTCATCTTGCTGTGGACTGTTTCAGTAAGCTGAGTCTTCCCGAGATGTGACAGCAGCTCCCCCAGACCAAGGAGACAGGCTGGGACTTTCGACTTCTGCAGCCAAACTACAAAAGTATCCACACACCCTTCCATCCGTCCATCCATCCATCCATCCATCCATCCATCCATCCATCCATCCATCCATCCATCCATCCATCCTTCCCCTAACCATCCATCCATCCAACTACCCAACCACCTACCCATCCTTCCAGCCATCCTTCTACTTCCTACCCAACCACCCACCCATTCTTGAGCTCCCAGAAGGTTCCTTGAACCACAACCTGCCCTTCCTGCACAGATTAAAACCCTTTGGTCCATTACTAACAGTGTAGCCCTATGCACCCATGTGCCCAGCTGTGCATGACCAAGGGACCAGCCTAGTGCTAGGCTGTCTGGCAGAAAACCCAGCTCCAAATCTTCCCAAAGGCTGATTGATTCCCCAAGGGCTGCACTGTGTTTTGCAGGAGCAGCACATGTGTGCAGGAGTGGGATGGGGTAGGAGCCATTCTCCAGGATTGCTGGGTGTTTGCAAAAGCAGTTCTATTAATCAATAAGGAGCAGTCACAATAATGAAACATAGAGTAGGAAGAAAAGATCTCAAGCTTTACATCACTGGGGGACCACGGGGCTTCCTTAAAATGGGGCAGGAGAGGTTGGGAATGCAGAGCCTGCAGCAGAGAAAGCAAACATGCTTCCCTAGCAGAGACATGGCAGGACTGCAGCCCTTCGACGGGATCCAGTGACAAGGGGAAGGCTGGGAGAGGACCAGGCTTCTGCAGACACAAAGGAGAAGCCGGTGGCGGCGACTTTCTCTCTGAAAAGTCACGTTTGCCAGAGTAGGCTGTGAAATCCAAGCCGTTCCCAAGAGCTCATTCCCTTCCCACCCCCCAGTCTGGGGGAAGGAGTCATTCTAATTTTGTTTTTATTATCGTTATTCCCTCCTGGGCGAGCGCTGGGAAAGTGGTGGATTGTGCAGCTGCCCTGTGGGATGGGGGATGTGAGGGATGGATGTCAGAGCTGGGGCTCTTCTCACCTTCTCCCCAGCTTCTCACAGTGCCAGGCATGGCTGAAACCAGAGCATCTCCTGCTGCATATCCCCCCACCTCCCCACTCCCCCCTTGGTGGGGTGGCCTCACTGGTCCAGATGGAGGTTGCAGCTGGAGGAGGTGATATTTGGGGGTGTCCTCAGCCCCCTGTCAGCTGCTGGGGCTGGGCTTTAAGCCAGTGTGATGCTTCAACCTCTGCTGCGAGCCTGCTGCACAAAGAGAACACTCATATCCCAAAATACTGAGGAATGAAGTGGCTGCAGCTCAGAGAGCACATTGGGATTGCAGGCACTGGGTCCGAGGTGAGCCCCTCCCATTAAGAAGTATCTGCAGCTCTTCCCCTGGCAAAGGCACTATGGTCTGTCCCATGGAACTTTTCCTTCTACCTTCTGCCTTGAGTTTTGGTTCTGTACCAGCAAAACCTTGGACCTGGAGGAAGGGCCAGCATCTCTCCCTCCTCCTGTGGGCTCTGTCCTCAGTGGGAAGATGTTTCACAGCTGGCCCACCCTGCAGCCCAACAAAGAGCCTCCAGTTCAGGCCATGGGAGGAAGAAGGGAGCAAAGATTTATTCAGTGAAATTAATGTAGTGACAGTGTGTCTTAATAGCCTATTTACCAACATCTCCTTCACTCTCTCACTTAAAGGAGGAAACTCTTCCTACCTTCAGCTGTGCCCATCTCACTGCTCCACAAAAGATGCCTCCAGAAGGGCTGAGTCCCATGGGAACAGGAGGGGCCCCAGTCTCCCCCAAGCAGATCCAATGGGGTTCACCTGAGGATCTGCATCCCACGCTCACTCCTTCATCCTACGCAGACTGGCAGGAACGGTGAGGTTGAGTGAAGCATTTACACGCCAAGTGGATTAGCCAAATTGCATTAAGCCCCCTTGGGGACATCCTTGTTCACAGCCTTCATTTGATTTCTCTTTCCAAAGCCCATCGAGCCGAACGTGATTATGGCCTCTTAATCCTGCCCGCACGCGTCTGCATGGGGTTATGCAGTAGAAGAGATGCCCTTTGCAGGAGGATGGCTGAACCTCAAGCACAGATGTTCAGCAGCTGTAAACCCAAAGCATGGACAGTGGGCACTGCTGCCCGACCCAGGAGCTGTTCTCACCGCTAACGTGGAGGACGGGCTGATGTTCCACTGCTTGAAAGCGGCCATGGTTCGCTCTTATTATCAGCACAAGGAAATCTCAGAGAGCTCCTTGTGCAGAGAGACAGGGATGAAGCTGCAGGGGATTTCCGTGGCTCTTTCAGCTGGCACTCAGCACACAAACTCTCTTTTCTCTGTGTCGGACCGCCTGCCAGGGGAGCAATACCATCCCTGCTGTCTCAGGACCGTATAGCATAATCTCCTTCATAAAGCAATCAAGTTCCAGACAAAAACCAGCTAGATTTCCACCCCACTGAAAGGTTTTGTTTCCAGACCACCGCTAGTAGGAAATATTCCCAAAATGTGCTGCTTTTTCTAGACTGAACAAAAATAATTTAAAAAAACCCCACCCCACAAAAAGTGTTATTTCCCCATGGAAACTGTTGGTTTTGCCAGAATGATATTTTCCATTAAAAACGTCTTGCTGGAGGACTCCCAACAAGGCAAGCTGCCTCAACACTGCTTTCAATCGAATACAGACATCCTTGTTTGCTTTTGTTCTCAAACTCATCCCTCCAAGAGAAGGGTCGGTGGCAGTGCTGTGCCACCTATCAGAGGAGTCCCATGTCTGGATTTTGGAGGCATTCCTTTCCTGAAGCATGGCTCTAGCAGGGCGGCTGTACTGAATGTGCAGATAATCAGTATCTGATTGGATGAGGAGCTGATAGTATCATTGACCTTTTTAAATGTTTTCTCTGGCCTGTCTTTCTGCAAATCTGAGGCTTGATTTTAGGCAAGGGCTTTGTCCACAAGGAAGCATGACCCTGTTAACCTCTGCATTCGAGGGGTGACCTTCCCTCTGCCCAGCTGCAGGAGACGGTGATGCATACATGGACTTCCACACACATCCTACAGAAGTCACACTTGTGAGATGATGCTGGGTCAGAGCTGGGCTGGTGCAGAAATGGCTGCAAAAATGCTGAATCAAAGCAGGGTGAAGCTCTTGTGGGGCGGCTGCCTTAGCCACCCCTCCACACCATAGAATCATTTAGGATGGCAAAGACAGCTAAGGTTCAACCATCAACCCAACCCCATCAATCACATCCCTCAGTCATCTCCTGTGCTATGTCATAGTTTTTGGACCAGGCTTCACTGGGAGGTACGGGGCTAAATTTAGGACAGTAGGACTTAGGGAGATGCAGACAGGAGGAGGAAAGGGGATGATGAACTGCAGGTGCTGGTCCTCACCAGATGGAGCTGTTAATTGAACTGGGGTGGATGGCAATTGGGTGAGGCCTCATTAGTAGAGCAAAGTGGCACTATAAAAACCCAAGGAACAGCAGCGTGCCAAGCATTGCTGGGGTGCTTGGGGAGAGGGTGTGTAACCTTTTCACAAAGGCTTGGGACTGGGTGGTGTTGGTTGCAGCTCAGGTTATCTTTGTTGGGCTGGTCTTGGGAAGGAACTCAAGGGCTGAGGGAGCAGCTCTGGCACAGTGTAGGGGTAGAAGCAGAATTTGGAGTTCTGTAAAAAGCATCCAGGTGTTGCAGCCTAGCAGGGGATGAGATATGGTGTGTGCCTCTATGTTGTAAGTGTTACCCACAAGGAGAAGGTCAACTTCTCCTTGTGTCTTTCAGCTTGCATCTGTGTGCATTTGGGGTGGCTTGAAAAATGCTGAGAGAGAATGAAGGAGTTACACTGCCTGACTTCAGCCTCATGATGTCTAGTGCAGAGGAGAAGAAGGGCACAGTGAGTCCTGAGCACAGCCTGCTCCTATACAGAGGGCACTGATAAGCATGTGTATGAACACTCATTCACATACTTTAATCATGTGGTTATATTTCATTTTTGTCTTGGGGAGTGAGCAAATGATCCATGTTCAAACCCAAGCTAAAACTTCTGCTAAGGAAAAGAACCGTTAAACTACTGCACAGTGAGGATACGGAGGGTTAAAATGTTTGGGATTAATTAACTGATTAATTAAGCCCTCCAACTCTACAGCCCTGCTATTGCAAGAGGGGTGGGCTTGGGAGCATGTGATGTGGGGATACTGGGAGAAGGTGCTTGGCATGAGAGCTTTCTATATATGCTTTTGAGATGATGGGTTTAAAGGCAGCAATGCCCTGCAGGGCCCATGCAAGGTACCCTTGCATCTCTGCTCTGGCTGCTTCCAATCTTTTGGCAGGTAATGGAAGCAGAGCACAGGATCATTCTCCAGCCCTCACCTCACTGGGAGGAGGAGGCTTGCCATTGCGCACCTGAGCTGCAGCAGCACCTACAGGCTTGTTCCTTCCATTCACCCAGCTGTGTCCCCTGAGGATCCTTCTCAGTCCGCATAGGATCACTGCTAATTCTCATTCTCCACGAGTTGGCTGTGATTGCAGCAGTGCCCACGCCCCCTGGGGAGCCACCAGCCCTGCTGCTGGAGCTGCAGCGTGTCTGCAGGGCGCCCGGCGGGTCAGCATCTAAGCAGACAAGATGGATGCGCAGCACAGCTGAAAGAAACACAGCGAGTCCCATTTCAGAGGCAGGAGAAATGGAGCAGAAAAAAAGATGAAGGCCCCAGTCTCCTCTGTGTAAAGTTTTGCTGACAAAAGTTCGTGTGCATCCATGAACTGGGGAATTCCCTGGTTGGGAGTGAACCAGGAGGCAGGGTCAGGGCTCCCATCTGCAGTGCCTGGTGTTGTTGCAGGGATGTCTGGACTTGGGGCACTGAGATGTGCAGCTACTGCTGGTCCTCACTCGTGCCAGAGGTCTGGCATTCTCAGTGTGCCAGGGAGGGCAGAGACAGGAGGAGGATGCCCAATGCTGTGTAAGTGGAGTGGGTGAGTGCTGGGGCCAGGGCTCTCTCCACCTCTTGAAAGCAGGGGTATGTCATTTGGGACTGTGTATTTGGGGGCTAGCCCTGTGGCTTCTCAGCATGCGGAGAAGGTGCAAAAGGAGTCAGCAGACTGCAGCTAATTGTGAGCTGGGGGTGGAGGCTGAGCAGATGACCTTACTGCTGGTTTGGGACATGGTAGGGCTTGAGTAGGGGGTGAGAGCTGCCTCCAGAGGATGCTCCAGCAGAAGGGGTCTCCACAACCTCTGTCTACAAGGACTATTTGAGCTCTTGGGGAGCAAGGACAGTAAAGAGCCTGCAGTCAGGATGCATGGGATTTGGGCAGAGGAAAAGGGAAGGAGATCTCATGCACTGACATGAGAATGCTGCCATGGGTGGGATGCTGGATGGAAGTGCTGGGCTGCTGGGAGGGGATAGGGAGGGGGAGGGAGTGGGCTGCCTGCGTGGCCCCCTGGCACTGACTGCTGATGCTTCTTTTTGTGCTGCCTGACAGCGAGCACCTGGTGCACCCACACGCGGGGCTGCTGGCGGTGCAGGCACACACACATAGCCCTGCAGGTGGGAATCGATGCAAACATATGCTGCCATTAATGTGAAAATGACTGCTGCAAACATGAGGGGCTCTCTATTCATGGCCATCCCCTCTCTCTGTGGGGAGGAAGGGAGGATCAAGTGCAGGCTTTTATCTGAAATCCTTCCTTCTCATGGCCTGGAAGAGACATGGGGTATTAGGCTGAATATGATGTGGGGGGGGGGGGGGGGGGGGAAATGGGATAACAGCCCAAGCTGAGCCGCTCTCTGCCACAAACTGTGCAAGGTCTGCAGTGCTGCCTTCCCCTCTCCCTCTCAACACCTCCCTGGTGCTGCCAATTCTGCCCTTGCCCATTGCTGAGGAATGTATAGGACTGGGGAGAATGCTGTGACCAGATGCCATAATGGTGAGTGCTCCTGGCAGATCTGAGGGGAAAAGTACCAGGAGAGCTGTAAGTTCTACTTTCATGGTTAGAGCAGTGCTGCTGATGGGTATTAGGGCAGTTCTGGTGACCAGAGTGGGAGAACCCAGTCTGCCCCAAAGCATGGTGCGTTCCTTTGCCAACCCTAATATATGTACATGCTGAATTCCCCAGCATCTGCCCCTTGCTGATATCCATTTGTTAGAAGGTGGATGCATCTCTGATTTGGGAAATCAATCACACTTAATTGAAGGGTGATTGTTTTCACATATGAGCCTGCCACATCACTTTCATCTTTATCACATTCCCTTTCTCTCTGGGTTTTGTGTGACAAGATACTGCAGTGCAGGAGGGAAGGGGTCGCTGACCTTGGACCTGGATATAATTGAAAAAAGCAGGGCAATGTCTGCTTTCTTTCCTTGGGTGGATCAGTTTGCATTTCATTCAGCTGTCGGACAGAGCACGTGTGTGAGCCCAGGGCCATGTTCAACCCTATCTCTGTGCTGCAGCAGGGAGTGGTTCCCATCCTCTGGATGTTTGGGACCATCCTCTTTTTCATCTCGCTCTTTGTGGTCCCATTGGAAGCTGTCCTGTGCCTGGACTGAGCCTCTTTTCTGGTATAATATGATGTTCAGTAAGGCTCTGATTGCTTTCAGGAGCCCCCATAACACAGATGGTGCATGAGCCGTCCCTCCTGGTGAGCCTCAGCCCAAGCCCACCCTGTATCCTTTTGGGATGTATCATTCTAAAGGGCTCACAGCATGCAGAGCTGTCTTTCTGTCTGCACCAGCAAGCTGAACTGCAAGCTGCTCCCCAGCCTCCAGTTTGAAGGTCTCTATAGTATTGACTTTCTCGCTCTTGGAAGTGGCTCATTTATCTTATGCTCTGCATTTGTCTTGCCTGCCAGTGCAGTAGTAAGTGACTGGAGTTGGCTGCCAGCTTTTCTCCCTTAATGACACACCACATATGCAGACAAAGATCTGAATCGGAGCTTTGGAGTCAGTCCCCACTTCCTCATTCTGAAGAAGGGTTTCTTAATGCACTTTCTTCTTTGTGGTTTGTCTCCAGGCTTGGCAGTTGAAGAGACTCAATCCCCCTGACCCTAAGAAGGCTGTGATCCAGAGCATGTCTCCAAATCCTGGGCTCATCTGAAGGCTAATGGTGTCAAGAGGAAGGCCCCTGATTGCTCTTGGATGAGGCAGCTGTGAGTTACTTCCACTTTGGTTCTTTTCCTTGCAAATCTCTCCCTTCTGCCTGTGGGTAGGGCCTTACCCAGCTCAGGATGAATAGAAATCTTCCAGACAAACATAGCACGGAGAAAGAATTGGAGTTGAGGGTTCTGTGCGCTTGAGACTGTGGTGCCAGTTCATTCTGAGCTACCCCTAGCATAGTCCTCTCTCACTGGCAGGGGCTGACTACTTGCAGCTCGTTCAGATGCGACTGAGCCAGATCAGAGAGCGGGGAGCTGGTGTGATGGAGCCGTGGGTCTCACTGTGTACTGTTCATCTTCGGTGTCTTTCAGGATGGAGCTTTCTCCATCACTTGGTGGGAAGTGGTGAACTTGCTGGTGAAGGACATGCCAGCTCCCTGTCCAGAAACTGCTGTGCTCTGGAGCAGGAGGGAGGAGCCATCCAGCCAAAAGCAATGACCTTAGCATTATTTGCCTCTTGCGCAAAACTCTGATGAAAACAGATGGAATGTTTGCAAGTCTTTAATAAAGACAAAACAAACCAAAACATTGCCTGGGAATCTGAAGGCAAGTTTCTATTTGCTCTTGGTCTTGCCAGGCATGGCAGGAAGTGGGTTGTAATAGTTGTCTTCTGGGGACAGCCCAAGGAGAATGGGCACCTCAAGGTGGGCAGGGCACGTTGTCCCCACTGAGCATTCTGTCTGCAGGAGCTGAGGGAGCTGAGCCAGACACCTCCACCCTCATCCATCAGCAGGGATGGAGCAGCCCATGCCTCCCTCCTCCTTCCGCTGCTGTGTGCTTTGGACATGCACTAAAAGCAGAGCTGTCGGTTAAAATAAGAGCTGCTTTTCCGGCTCCCAGAGGAACCCTGCTGTGACCTGCGAGGTGTTGCAATCCCTCTCTGCCACTGGCCTGCCTGGGTTTTGCCACCTTCCTCCCCCTTCCATGGTGCTTATCGCAGCGTTTTGGTAGAACTGCCCTTGTCATATAAATCTGAACATAATTCTCTCTTTCCTGTTAAGCTAAAGAAAATAAACGTGTAGGGCTGTTACTGGAAGCCAAGCTGTAGGACTGCCCTAAATTCTCTTCTTATTGAGTCTGGGCTGAAAATCACTCAATTCTGCTGAGGACACACATCTATGCTTGCACGCGCGGGGAGGGGGAGGGCGAAAGAGAGTGAGAGGACGCGGTGTGTATAAATATCTCCAGCTCTCTAGATAGTCGGCAGATTTATTCCGCTGCCAAGCCTGCAGAAAATTGACTTGTTTCATGGAGGCAGGCTATTGACACATTACCGCGAGGAGGGTTAGGAGAGAAAGCGGTGCGGCTGGCGCCCCTCTATTATACGATAATGTAATCAGCATTGTGGGAAATGACTGTGGGTAAAATGGCATCGCTGACATTTATATTAGAGGATATTGATGGCAGGAACTGTGACCACATCTATCGTACCTCCCGTTTGCCAGGATTGACACAGACGGCTCTTGTTGGCTGGATTTCCTCTCCCTCTCCCTCTCTCTCTCCTTCCTCTTAGCTCCGTTGCTCGCTGCTGTCACTGCAGATAGATAATTGAAAAATGGATCTCACCTTTCCAGCAAACAGGAGTGGTTCAGGCAATTACTGCAGAGGTTATCTACTCAATCTCGGGGCCTCGTCTCCGAGAGAGATTCAGAGGAAATTGGATTTTACATGGATGTTTTATTCTGCAAGGGCTTTAGTATAAATAGAGGCAAGGAGACACGGGCAGGCTGCGAGGACCATGTGCAGAGGGGCAGAGTGGGGCTTCAGCGAGGTGGTGCCGGTACCACACTGCCTCTGTGGAATTTCTGGTGCCTATTTGCCCGTTTGGGGATTGTGTTCTGTTGGGGTTTTTCTTCCATGCTTTGAGTATCTTTGTGAGGTGGAAGTTCAAGAAACTCTAACCCCCACCCACTGCTGCCTGACCACATTTTGCCCCTGGAATCTAAAAATAAAAAGGGAGTTATTCCTGAAGGCAATACATATAAGCAGATGGCAAAAATGCTTCGATGACGAGAGGGCAGAGGAGAATGAGATATATTGAAAGGGCTCTGGAGAGCAGCCAGATCTTAAAGGAGAGAATAGACCCCAGGAAGGGGGTATTACCCGAAGGCCCATTCCCCATGAAGAGCATCCTTGAAGAGGACTAGGCCTTGAAGCGGTTGTCTGTACGGGAAGCAAAAATACACCTGTGGTCCTGTAGGACATGCAGCGATGCCAGGCTTTGGGCTGTGCTTGGTAGGAGTCCAGCCCTTGAAAGCAATTTGCAGCTGGCATCCTGGCCATGGGAAACTGCTGAGCCGGAGCGGTCAGGGAAGGACCTTGAGGGCTGGTGACAATTCAGTGTGCTGAGATGAGCCATTGCTGTGTGTGCACATGTGCAGTGTGCACTGCAACTGGTTTCTGCTTGGGAACTGCATGGGAATTGACCGCTGCATAGCTGGCCTTGTAAATAGGCAAATAACAGGGCATTAGTGTGATTGCTGTAGAGTCTATAGCTCTGTGGATAAATGATATGTGTTGATGTCCGGTGTTTTTTACCAGTACTGAATTCACACTGGAAAAACATTTTAAAGAATAGGAAATGTTTTCAGCTTGACAAGACTGAGATGGGATGTCAGGGGGTCAGCATCATGCAGCCCATCCTGCTGTTCCATGGTGAGCTCAGAGGAAGGCTGTGGGGCAGCCAGCACAGCAGATGAGCTGCGTTGACACATCGTGATCCTGAGCACATCCAGTTGGTTGCACAGGACGTGCAGGGACTCAGCATTGAGCTAACAGCTCTTCAACAGTTATCCCAGATAGAGTGAGTTTTGTTGAAGGCGTTCAGCACAGCATCAGACAGCCGCATGAGCCATCTATGAGCTCAGCTGTCCTCAGAGCCATGGGTTCTCACCCTACCATGCAGTTCTGCTGCCCAGCATGAGCTTTTTCACCCTCTCCTCTGCCTGTCCCCTGATGTCAGTGCTGGAGGTGCTCATCTCTCTCACTGAGCAAATCACTCCTGACGTGTGGTGGCAGCCACTTCCCTACTGGAAATTTGTCTCCAGGGTGCCAGGTGAGCTCCTGTTCTTCCTCAGGCAGTGGGGAGGCAGAGGTAGGATAGGATCCCTCAGCCCTCCTCTCCCCATCATGCTGAAAGCCATTGTGTTTTTGTTTTGCCATTGTGCATCTTTTTGAGTAAATGGGACACCAAGTACCTATGGTGTGCCACAGAAGCTGAGGAATGATGGTTTTGAGCTGTGAATGATGCATTGGAAGAGGAAGAGGAGCTTGAGGCATGGTGAAGGGCTACTTTAAAAAACAGTAGGCTAAAAAAATTTCAAATCACAGTGAAACAGTGCATTGGCTTCATTTCCTCCTGAAATTTTTCATTTGAAGAAAAAGGCAATGAAATGCAGCTGAAATGATGTTTCTGACAATGTGCCATTTCCCAGCATGACCCCTCAGACCCACTCGCACCAATGCTGCTAACTAGTTCTGTGTTCCTCAGAGCCTGCAGGAGCCATGTGCTGGTGAGTTCTTGGTGGTGGATCTGAGCTCTGCAAAAATATTCCCAAACACATCTCCTAAAAGCCCAGCAGAGTCTCCTGGTACATTACCTTCTCTCTAACCCCTACAATTGCCCTGGAAGTGGTATTTGCATTCACTGCCTAGCCCAGATTGCAGTGGATGGTTATTGCTTGCTCATAAATAGCTGCTGTGCTCCACCTTGGAGGCGGCTATGCTGCACAAAGCTGGCAAGGAGGCTTTGCTGCTGTCTAAATAAGCTTTCCTGAAGTGGGATGGATGCCATGAGACTGAAACTCTTTTAAAAGCACTGAGCTCCTTGGATGGAGGAGCACAATATTGTTTTATTAGTATCACCACAATGGTTAGCTGTATTAGTAATATCAATCTCATTATAGTCATTATATCTGGTTGGGATCAAAAATGATGAAGCTTTAATAGCTGTCAGAGGTGCTGTGTCCCAGGCCACATGCCAAAGCTTTCCCCGCTGGGAGCACAAGTGTATTCACCAATGATCTCAGCAGCAGAGTTAGTTTTCCACAGCATTACTTTATTTTATGTCCTGGACTGGGGTCCCTTTTTGTCCCTCCAGCCCCATAGGATAAAGAACTGCCTCTGAATTTCTCCCAGTTCCACTTGAGGTAAGCTCACAGACATGATGCTGGTGCATTGGGTGCATGCATCCAGCAGTCAGGGCATGGCTGAGCACTCCCATCAGCATCCAGCACTGTTTGCTGGGGCGTTGAGTCACAGAGCTGCTGCAGCCTGGGTACCTGGGGGATGTGAGCTCATTGGGATGTCCTCTGAGCAAATGGATGGAGAAACTCGAAGGCCCTCTTCCCCCCGGTCCTTGTTATTGCTGCAGATGCATTTGCATGGCTGCAGACTGAACTGCATCCACCTGCAGCCCCTATCTGGATACGTCTGTGGTGGTGTTCTTGGCTCAGTTGGTGCTTAACCTCCCCATGTCCTTGCCCTGGCCGTGCCACCCTCTGCTCCTCACCATTCTAGCTTTCCTTCCCACTCCTCCCGGTATCCCTTACATCAACCCCGGGGCCGGAGGAAGGTGGGAAGGACGGGTGGCATTGATCAATGGCTCCTTCCTGCCCAGCCAGGAACCCAACCCGCCCAACTTTATTGCTGCAACCAGATCCCGACTCGAGGGATGTTACCACAACCCGGTTTGCCCACGGGGGCCCAAAGAACAAATACCTTCCTAACAGCCGTGACTTCAGCCCGCACATGTCCCGCGCCCCGGATGGCTCCTCTGACAGAGGAAGCCCCCGCCAGGATTTACAGGGCCCGACCACTTCCTGAAATTGCTGCTCCTGCTCATTATATCTCAGTCCCGGGTCCAGATCCACGTTTGAAGGGAAAGGAGAGCCCTGGGAAGGAAGCAGGAGGAGGTGTGTGTGTCCCAGTGGGCTGGGGGATGGCAACAGACCCCACTGTGGCCAAGTCTTTTTACTACCTGTGATGGAAAATGAGTGCCAGCTGCAAATCAAGGATTTCAACAGCCTCTCTGAAGGCATGTCAAGCATTTTATGGCTGGAAATACATTCAGGGTTTATGATGGGCTGCCCACTGATCTTTCTTGCATGTTCCCACTCTGCCTTTGGAGGGAGAGGAGTCTCCACCAACTGATCACTTTTTGGGTGGCAAATTGATTGGTTCCATCTGCTGCTTTTCTGCCTTCCTGCTCCCTAGTGAGGGTTTAACCTCATGTCGAGACAGGCTGGGAGCTGATTCGGAGGAGAGCCTGGGCTTGCAGTGGGATGGAGCATATGGTGCAGATCTGTAAGTGTCACATACATCTCTGTGTCTTACTCTCTACATTCTCCAGCACCCAACATGTGCAAACCCCACCATCAGTATCCAAGCTGGGGTCTTATAAAGCAGGTATGGGAATGGGAGCAGGACCTTCTTCTCCCACGTGTGTATATTCCTAAATCCTGCCAGAGTGTCGCATCCCTTCTGTCAGAATCTTTGGAGGCTATCCAAAAGTTTCAAGAGTTGTTAAGGAGGAGAAAGAATCACAGACGTGATTCTCAGGAAGAGTGGTGAGGCATCAGCACAGGCTGCCTAGGGAGGTGATGGGGTCACGGTCTCTGGAGGCATTCAAGACAAGGGTAGATATGGTACTGAGTGACATGGCCCGGAGAGGCACGGGCTGGTGGTTGGATTTGATGATCTTAGTGGTCTCCCAACCTTAACGATGCTACAATTCTGTGATCCTCATCCTCTACATACATATGTATAAACATATGTTTTAGTGCCTATATCTAGCTATTCTCAGCAAGGCAAAGCTGTTGCAGGTGATCGTTTACTGTTGACCTACCATCCTTGATGCACTTCCTCACAGAGTTGTGGATGCCATGGCATACTAATCTGCTTGTTTAGAGGCTTACCAAGCAATTACTTCCAATCCAATGTTGCTCATTAACGTACCCAGCAGGATTTTACTGGTCTTCACTTTTTGCTCATCTCCCAGCTGCTTCTTTTAGCAGCTCCCTGCCTTTCCTTCCATCCACTCTCCTGGTGGATCTGCTTGCCTGACTCTCACCTTGCATAAGCTCCAAGAAGGATTGCTTTTGTCTCTGCTTGTGAAACGAACCCACGCTCAGCTCAGCCACCCGGGTCCTTCTGTTCAGCCGCTTGTTTAATGGCTGCGTTTGATTTCTATTGATCAGTCTCTTCCCGTTGTGCTCACATCATATTTTCCAGCTTTCTCTGCAATCACAAGAGCTAAATCTTCCCCCTTAGAGCGAGAGGGGAAAAAAATGACATGGAAATTTCCCTCCTGTGTCCTTGTGCCAAGAGCTGGGGGTTTATGCAGGAGACAGAAGAACCAAGGAGGGACATGGTAAGAGGAGCTGGACCTGCAGGGTTTTGGGAGGGATATGGCCTGTAACTCTGTTAACTTTAGAGAGAATAGAGTGTGAGGTCTGAGAGGGAAGAGCTGTGCTCCAAACTTAGAATAATGGAATCATAGAATCATTAAGGTCGGAAAAGACCTCTAAGATCATCTAGTACAACCATCCATCTATCACTGCCCATCAGCCATGTCCCTCAGTGCCACATGTGCGTGTGGAACTTGAGGACAACAGGGCTGACTTTAAGTGGGGCTGTACATCAGTTCCTGCCAAGCCCCATGGTGGCCAGCTTGATTTGCACCCTGGCTGCCAGTTTGCCTGTTGCTATGGCTGCCTTCCTTCTTGTGCCACAGCTGCCATTTTGGCCAATGTACCCAACTGGTCATAGTTATGGCCAAGCAAAAATCGCAGCCATTTTGTATATGAATTCCCTGCAGAAACAATGAGTCCCTTGTTAAGCACATGCTGTCTATGGCCTGAGCACCAAGGGAAGGCTGTGGTCACCCAGCGTGCTGCTCTTTTGGTAGCCATTTTCCCTGGGCTTTACTATGAGGTGGTGATACGGAGCCTGGCTGGGGGTCCCAGTGTGGATACCCACATGTGATCCTGCTACCATCTGCTGGAAGGAATTGGCCTGTACACTTGCTCATCACATGGAAGTCCTGTGGGAGCCATGATGGAGGTGGCACAAGAAGGAAGACAATGTTAGGTGAACCTTCTTGCTCACTTGCCACTGCACTTGGAGTTTTGCCAAAGGAATGTGGCCTCCTTCATGCTGCTTAAGACACAACTCCTTAATGTTGCTCAGCTCCCTCCCTCTTACTATGGCCCTTTCTAGATGGGCGCCATTAGCTTTACCGTGCTTCCACTCCCTTCTCTCCCCACTGTTCCCAAATTGCTTCAACCTTCTACCCCAGAAAGACAGCCGTGCATTGAGTAGGGCTCAATGAGTCTGCTCATCTCTGACTGTCTGGGGAAGACAGAGCCCAAATCCAAAATTGCAGCTCAACATGCTCTCCTGTGCAAGCTGGGCTGGGACTGGAGACAGTCGGTACAAGGCTGGAAGCCTGTGTATTTTTGTTATGGGTTGTTGAACAAACCACACAGTTTTACCCTACAGGGTGTCATAAATAAGCAATGAGAAAGCAGAGAAGTGAAAAAGAAAAGGATTAGCCTGCAAAAAACATGCAACAAAGTAAATGAATCAGAAGGACTTGGACTGCACTGTGCTGGGCCTGCTCACTCTGAAAGCAGTGCTTTTGTAAGGTAGGGAAAGTGATTTAAGAGACTGCAGGTAAACATGGGCTTCTGCGTACTGTTCTGGGGAAAAGTGGCTGAATAAATATGCAAATCCTTCTTATGTGACAGCGAGGATGGTGGAAATGATTATGAAATAGATCTAGGGAAGGCTGATTAATAATTTATCCTCAAATGGAAGTTAATTCTTAGCTGAGCAGTGAGGATAATAAGGCTGAAGAATCAATAAGAACATTTACAACTCTGTAAAATGCGTTTACAAGTGCAAAAAGATGGGTTGCTTTGTGATTATGCCTTGAATAAGCAAGGAGAGAAGGAAGGGGGAGCACGCTGCAATGACTGCAGCAATGGCCGTGCCAGTAAATCTGGAGAAGGAGAGGGGCACCAGCAGATCTTGGCAGAGCTGGCACTATCTCTATTGAAAGTAATGTCCTCAGTGAGGTCCATTGGATAGCAGAAGGTTCATTGTTTGTCCACCCCATCTTCCCTGGGCAGCTGAGGAGTGGTTGCCCTAACAGCCGTGATACAGATAAGGAGGTTGTGTCCCTGGAGATGTCCAAGAACTGGGGAAATGTGGTTAGTGGGCATGGTGGGGATGGGCTGGGGTTGAACTGATGGTCTTCATGGTCTTTTCCAACTTTAACAATTCTATGATTATCAGCTTGTCACCAGATGCTATGATGCTGGCAAGGACCACACAATGTCAGTAACGGCTTTCAGCCTGTGGTCTGTGAGCTCCCAAAAAGTCCCATAAAAAAAGTGAGAGAGAAAAGGCAGTGGGGCTGCAAGAACAAAATTCACATTGCCCCTGGCAAGTTTTCCTTTGCGATTTCCTCTGTAATTAGAGCAGTGACATTTTGGGGGAGCAGAGGGAGGTGAGAAGGCAGTTCCCACTGGGGATGTGCCTGATACTGAGACCCTCCCTGCCTTCGGCAGAGACTCCAGATAATAGATTTGCACAGATTTCCTCTTAGTGCTGCTCATTCCCTCAGGCCCTTTGGCAGAGTGACTCCAGCCCCCGGATGGCACGGTCTGTCCGAGCCGAATGGTTCGACAGAGGGAACATGGAGAAAGAAATGTGAGGCTGGAGGGACCCTGATAGAGAGTCTTGCAAGGCAGCTCCCCCCAAACCCTCCCAACAGATGGGTGCCCAACTGCTTATAAATAATACTGCCAGTGAAAGAGGCTCCATCCTTTCCTGACAGCTTGCTCCTGGGTTTGTGTGTGCTTAGAGCTGAAGGAGCTTCCTAACATCCAACTTAAATCATCTCTGCTGTAAATGGAGCCTTGCTCTCCTTGTACCTCCACTGAATACAGAGAACAATCCATCTGTGTCCTTGTATGGAAAACTTATATAACAAAATATTTTTTCTTGCTGCCTTCTGGTCCTTTCTTTTTTTGGGCAAAATAAATGCAATTCCTTCAATTTGCCTCCCAAGGTCAGATTTTCATAGCATTTATCTCTGTGTGATGCCAAGAATGGCACACAGCCCTCTGGAAGTCCCACCTGCTGCGAGCAAAGCAGAACAGTCTGCCCCAGAGAGCCATTCTGGTCTCTCCTCTCAAAGGGGACCTAGCAGAACTTGATGAGAAACAGCAGAAGGCTACATGGATGGTCAAAGGAATGCTGTGGTATCCGCACCAAGCAGGAGCTGAGATCCTTCAGGCAGTGAAAGACTAGAGACAGGCTGGGTGACGGAGGTGAGTGCTATTGAACTGGGAACTAAGGAATGATTATCCGCTCTTTCTTTCAGTACAACAACTGCTGCCAAGCGGAAGCAGCAGGATTAAAAATGGGAAGAGAAATTCTTTGTGCTGTGTACAGCCAAACTGCTGGACTCCTCGCCTTGGTGTATGTGGGTGCTAGCTGCTTAAAGGGGTTCAAAAGAAAGCTCAAAAATGCATGGGTCATTGGGGTGGGAGGAAGGTGACCTGCCTTGCACTCATGCTCGTGTCCTTGTATTTAAGTCAGTTTACAGTAAGACCTAGAAAATACTGAGGGTGACATTTCCTGCAGTAGGTGTGTGCTGTAGGAAGGCTGTTGGCATTATCAGAAGAATCTTCTAGAGATCAAACAAGTCCCCTTCAGAGGAAGGGTGGGCACGCACATGGGTTTTCAACAGTTGATTTATTTTTACAATCCTCTCTTTTCCCACCTCCCCCTCCGAGGTATCTTGGAAGCCAAGACTGACACCTGCCAGGATGTGAGATGCCCAGACAAAATCAGAATGATCCTCTCCAAAGCTGGAGAGGAGGAGGACCGGCTTCTGGCCTGCTGAGATCAAAGGGCCAGCTGGGGCTGTGGCTGTAGGACCGGGCCATTCCCAGGTGCGGGGACTGTTGAGGTGTCAGTCACGTCCCCCCACACAAAGTCATACGCAGCCGCTCGGTGTATGACTTTGGGGCAGCTGGTGGCAGCCAAGGCTCGGCCTGCACACCCCCTTCCTTGAGAAGCATGACGGAAGGGATTAAGTGGCTTGTAAGGTGACACGGGGTTGATCAGCCCTCAGCGGCGTGGTGGGAGGGGAGGTGCTGCAGATGCTTTCCATCTCTGCTCTTGGTCTCCTGTTCACCCGCTACCCAAGCCCAGAGGCTGATTCCGCTGGAGCTATCGGAGCAGTTCCTATGCCTATTGCCCGTCTTTACCTCCGTGTCTCTCCCTCAGGCAGGGTGGAATTGGCTCCTCAGCCTCCTCTTGGTGTCCCAAGCAGTGATGTTCTCAACAGGATCCTTCCAGAAGGTGCAGAAGATGCAGTCAAACACAGATGTGTTTTTTTAGACAGAGGAGGCTGCAGATGCCCCCTGCACATCCTTGCCCCCTTCCTGTCCTTGCAAAGCTCCAGCGTGGCTCAGAAGCAAATGTGCTGCAGGACAAGCCTCTGCTCCTGCTTTCATCCCTCTGCGTCTGTCTTGCTGCAGAGACACAGGGGAGCCATGGTTATTCCCAACAGTACAGCTCACAGGAACAGCTAAATTATTGTATGCTCCAGCACCAGAGAAAAAGCTTCCAGGGATCTGAGGACAAATCTGGCCTGATCACAAGAGAAGGAAGTAGGGAAGTCTGAACGCAGACCTATCTTGATTGTGTGAGCATCACTGATTTGGTCACCTCTCCCTTTCCTTGGCTTAGATCCACCACAGCCATTTCTCATCAGAGTAAGTCATGCTGCACAGAGAGGTTTTTTTTTCACAAGCACAGGTATGTCCAGCATGCTTCTGCCCTCCCATCTCCAGCCATGCTGCCCTATCTTCCCCCTGCACCCAGGTGCCGTTTCTAGATGCCCACTGCAGCAAGCAGGCATGGGATGCAGTGCATGGGTCTGGCTGGCAGGGCCCTAACAGCCAGAGGGGCCAGGATTAGCAGCTGCTATGGGATCCCTGTGTTTCCACATGCTCTGCCAGCCCTGTTATCCTCTGCAGCCTTCCCACCCTCCAGCGACACCCAGAATTTCTGTAACACAGACTCCTCTCATAGGGAGGCACCAGAGGGCAGGGAATAAGGATTCTGCATGTGGCTGTCAGAAACCTGGATCATCTTTCTCACCCTATTCCCCATCCCATGCCAGTGTTTTCTGACTGGAGCACAGATTCACTTATGGGATTAGTCCATGTGGCTCCTTAAGGCTGAAGATGGCCAGATTCTTCCCATCCAATTAGTTTTCATCCTGGCAGTCCCTTTGGACTCCAGTGAGATCAGGCACTCTGCAACTAATGAGTGAATCTTTGCTAAGCCTGCATTGTTCTACGCTTGGAAGAAACGCCGCGCGCATCTCTTCCACGGGAATGGGTGCAATGCAGACCTGGCAACATTAGAGGGAGCTTTGGGAAGGGGTCTGAGAAGAGTCGGGAACAATAACTAGATGTAAATTACATTTTGCGAGTTTGTTTAAATAAGGGATCTGGTTTAATCCCATCGACTGCTTGCTTAGTGTACAGCTGAAAATTAGCATCAACAATTTTATGCGCGCTAATAAATTTAAGCCATTACTCTCTCCATCTGCAGCTTCATTCATATAGTTTAAGAATCAAAGCGATTTCCCTGTAAATTTCTAAGGCTTGGTAATTTACTCCAAAGAATGTAAATAGAAAGTGCCTGAAGGGCCAGGGAAACGGTCTTATAAGCCCTCCCTCCCTCTGCTCCTCCTCTTCCAGCTCATCTCTGGTGAAAGCAGTGCAAGATACCCAACCTGGGGAGCCAAGGTGGGTTATTGGGGCCGTGGGACGCTGCCACCTCAGGTTGGCCGTGCAGGGTGAGATGTGCCAGGGCTGCTTGCAGCCGTCTTGGCATGGGTATGGGGCTGTGCTCAGGGACGGCTGTGAGGAAATCAATCATCTTTTATTGTTCTTCGCTCCTCCAGTTGGGGTGGAACATTCCTCCTAAAGAGAAACTTGTTATCCTCACGGCTGTGTCCCAGCCAAATTTCTGCCGTTGGTGGCTATAAATATCCCAGTACATGAGAAGGGCACGTGGCCATGGCTCCCAGGGCAGCCAACAGCCCAACACTTCCCAGCCACGCCATCAAACCACTGTGAGGACTTTCAAAATGGCTGGGGAGCTCGTGTCCTCCTTCTCATCTCAAACACCAAGGAGAAAGAGGCAGACTGTGGCAAGGAACCCAGGCACTCCCACTGCAGACTCTAGGCTTGGTCCATCCAGCTGAGCAAACACAAAGCTGGGATAAAGATCTCTATCTTAATGTGCTTACAGTATGAAGCCTTGAAACATGGTTGGAATTAAGATTAGAAAGTCTCTTTCTTTATTATTTTTTTTTTTTTCTTTTTGAGGGTTGCAACAGCGCCCTTTTTCAATAAATACTCTAACAACCATAGCAGCCCTGTTGCAAGAATTGTGTGGCCAGGAGCTCTTTTTTGTAGAATAGGGAATATATCTAAACCAGCCCGTAGAAGAGCTTAACTTCAGCAAATCAAGAGATAAAATTAACGAAGCACTATTCTGCTTAGGCAAGGTGGAGTTACCATCTCTGTTTCACAACTGACAAATCTGTGGGTTCTACAGTGGGTCTGCAGCTGAGCAAGAGGGTATTCAAAGGAAACTAGCAGAGGGATCCAGCCCAGACGTGGCAAGAAACATCTTTCTAGGAGTAAATCCAGGCTTACATGTGAGAAACATTTGGCTATGTAAGAACTGGAGCTGTGGGATTTGGACTGGTGTTGGGACTACCATTTTTAAAAGCTCGTACAACACCAAGCACAACAAAGGGCTGATCAGAGCTCTGCAAAATGCAGAAGCTTACTAAATCCAGAGGGGAGAAGGAAGTCTGAGAGTTCCAGATGTGCAATACTTAATTAGAAATGTCTACCTTGTTCCCCTTCTTCTTTCAGTGATCTCAAACAACCTGCAAAGGAAAGCCCTCAAGGAACACTCATTGCAGATCAAGTTAATTAATTTCATTTTCATTTCAAGGTTTAAAAGCATCCTATTTTTTCAATGTTAAGACCAGAAGTCATGTCTTGACCAACGCCATACTGCTTCTCATGAGAGCCAAGAGCACCCAGAGGGAATCATGCTGAGTCTGGGGGCTCTGGAGAGTGCAGGAGAAGGATCATTGTGGATCATCATCACCATCATGACCCATATGATAGGTGCAGAATTATGACCCCAAAGGATGAGCAACCGAGAAGGACCACCGCGAGTCAGTGGATTTCTTTGGAGTCAGATTAAGCGGCTGTTTTGGGATCCAGATGTGATTTACCAGCTGGTTCTACAGAACCAGCCATCATTGCATGGCTTACACCAGCTGTGAATCCAGCCAGCCAGAGCTGAGGCATCTTCATAAGCCATTGCCTGGTGATCCACACTAGGCAATTAGTCCTTGGTGTCCAGGAGCAAGCAAGGCTTTAGGCTGATCTGCAGAGAAGCTCACGGAAGTACCTTTTGCTCAGGGGGACTCATATAGGGCATCTTCATCCTGGAGGGGAAGGGTGAGACAAGCACCTGCCTGACTTTTTGCGAGACCATGGCAGCAGGTGATGTACAGGACTAGGATGGCGTGAATCTGGCCCAGATGTGCTCCCACCAGGCTGTGGAAGTGGAGCAGCTGCACTGCCTCAGTGTGCGATGTTCTTACCACTTCTAGAGAGAGGAGGCTGAATGAGCTCGGCTTGTTTAGCCCAGCATGACACCCGCTGAGAGGGGATCTGATTGCCATCCATAAATACGTCAACGGGGTTAACAGCAGGGAAGAGCCGCTGAAGCTAAAAGAGGACATTGGCACTGGAGCAAACAAGGCTAAAGCAGAAGGGAAGAAATGTAGGCTGGGAATTAAGCAGCAGGTTCGCAACCATCAGAGCAAAGAGAGGTTGGAACAGCCACCGCATAGATTTGGTGTGATCCAAAGTCACTGCTTGTGTAAGGCAGAGCCAGTTCAGTCCAAGCAGGGGCTGCTGTGCTGGGTGCATTCCAAGCAGTTGTCCCCACTCTTGTTTTGTATCCTATATGAAGTGGGGAACTGCTGAGGATGGGTACCTCTCATGTATTGCTGTTGGTAGAGGTGCTGGCTCTGGGATCCCCATCTCCACCAGGTGTGCCAGCTTCTCTGCTGGGATGTGCTCCAGCTCCTGACCCCAGTGGGTAGCTGGATTTTCAGCCTTCTGCACCATTCTGTATATTAGGACAAATTCCTTCTCAGAAAGAGTGTTGAGGCATTGGCACAGGCTGCCCAGGGAGATGGTGGAGTCGCTGTCCCTGGAGGTGTTCAAGAAAAGGGTACATATGGCACGGAATGACATGATCTAGAGTGCTTACAGATATGGGTTGGTGGTTGGATTTGATGATCTTAGTGGTCATTCCAGCCTTAATGATCCTATGATTCTGTGATTCTATGATTTTCTGTTCAGCATATCCAAGGGAGTACTTGCTGTTGTTGTGTTAGCAGGAGCATCTTGGCACCCACCTTTGAAGCTACCAGAGCTTTCAGGGTCATTTCTCTATGGGTGATTAGTAGGACAGCACTACTCAAAGTCATATTTCTCTTTTCCTCCTTCAGAGCTTTGCTGCTTTTGTGTCCCTTCCTCAGACACACCTCACCCCAAGGATTCAGACCTCATTCAGCCTGTTCCCATGGCTCACTCTGCTCTTTGCATCTTTCCTGGCCCAATGCAAAGCCCTCACCCCACCCCATGCTCTGGTGTGCATCTTCCAGTGGAGTCAAGAGCAGTTTTTGCTTGGCTGAAGAGCTCCCAGGCAGTTGTCAGCAGACCTGCACATTGCAAATGAATATCTCTGCATCAGATCCTGCAGCCTGTGGGTTTGGATGCTGAATGACGCTGGGGTACCATATGGTATGGGTAAGTTTGGGTGAATCTAACTATAACAATGCTATCCCCACAATTTCTAGAGGAACCCTCACTAGAGCAGCAGATCCTGCTGCTGAAGGTGCTTTCATAGAATGGCAGTGGTGCAGGCCATGTTCTGTTCTGCTCCTTTGGCTCCTAGGCTGGCAATGACCAGCAGAAAGGCAGCCAGTGAGGAACAGTATGGGACAGCCCAAATGCTGAGGATGGAGTCAGATGGACCCAACCCCACAGGTGGCCCTTTGTACCTTAACAGCTGCACAGTTGCACATGGATGTCTCTCCATGCTGATGCTACAAGGCTGTGGCAGCTCGGGTGGCCCTGGGTTGGATGCGCTCAGCTGTCCCGGCTGCGGAGGGCAGCAACATCTGGGGGAGCAAGAGGGAATGGCTGCAAATTGATGCCTCCCACCTGCCTCCCATTTGCACCAGGAGCTCGGGTGCATGGTGCTGACAGCACATGATGGGTCGGGGCTGCGGGCAGCCAGCTGGAGCCCAGGCAGAGCAAACAACAGGGCTCAGCCATCAGCTGGGTTTCATGCAAAGAGCTGGTCTGCTTCCCTTTCCACCTGCCCTGGAGTGTCTATGGGAGATGTGGGTGGCTACTGGGGTGCCTGGGGATTTGGAGTTCCCTGGTTCCTTTTTTCCTCCACATCCAAATGCTGCAGCATTTTATGAGGAATTGAATTTAGTTCTGTTGTTTGTTGAGTCTGTGCCTGGAATTCCCTCACTCCCAGCACCTCCTCCCTCCAGCACGTGCTGGGAAACTGCTGGGAAGCAAATCCCCTCTGATACTCTGCTAATCCTTTCTGTCTCACCCCTCCTGCTGTGCCATGAGCTGATACCTCTCCCTCTGGGCAAGCAGACCTTTCCCCAGTTATCATCTTCATAGAGAAAAATCCACCTGCAGCACCAATGCCACCTTCCAATCACCTCATCCCAAAGCATCACACTCCCACTGCCTTGGGACAAGTGCCCAGAGGTGCTGTCCATGGCAAACACCGTCACAGCAGCTATGGGAACTATGGGAACTATGGGAACTCCGGCCCCCATCCCACCCTGCCCTCCCGGATCAACGTAAATGTTGAAATATGGCTCTTTTCCACTTCCAGTTATGAGAGGTGGGTTTCCTGCATCGATCTGTCTCTCTCATACACATTCATAACATTCAAATTTATAATGTAATCTTACTCGCCGTTCCATATTTATGAGAAGTTTTGATGGGTGTTTCTTTATGTGATAATATCAAGCAGAATGCTAACCCATCGCCTCAAACCACTGTAAAGTCGTTTTCTTACATAATTGACACCAGCATATTCTTTCATTATACAAGATTTAGCATGCATCTGCTCCACCATTGCACGGCAATAGATGACTTTTTCCAGAGTCTCCTATTATCAATTCAAATTAGCCCCATTTCCCGAAGCTACTGTATGGATTTTACAGTTGACAGTAAGGGAAAAACACAGGAGCATAATGACTCTATTAAATTATTCAGGCCTAGTTAAACCCAGTTCGGTCTGAACTGGAGAGCAAGGAGACAGGGAAGTGGGGGGAGAAAGGGGAAGAAAGCCCTAAACTCCACACAATGCGCTGGTTATAAAATGCAGCCATCTTTACTGTGAGTTATAGTGTGCATCACCTGCAAGAGGCCGGGAAGTCCTTAATCAAAGAGAAAAGTCTGTCGTATCACAGCACATTCGTTTTATTTAAGGTAATTGGGTTCAGCGAGAGGCTAAGAGGAAAAGTTTGGGGAAGAGATGGACATTTATCACCTTTTATCTTTTCCAAATTTTGTTCCTGCTTGGTTTTCTTTTAAAACCATCCCGTGTGGCTTCTGCCTCTGCTAGCCCCATGCTGGTCCTCCTGCAGGAAGGAGCATTTGGGTTCCTTCTGCAAGGAAAACTAAGGCACTTAGGACGTGGTTTGGTGGCCATGGTAGTGATGGCTTGGTGGTTGGACTAGATGATCTTTGCGGTCTCCTCCAACCCTAACAATTCTATGATTCTATGATTCTATGAAGCTCTACAAATGGAAAACTCCAGCCCCAGGCATGAGTGGTTCTCCCACTACTTTCCCCCTGTTATCAACCTGCCCCAGTGCCTGTCCATGTCCTACAGTCGAACACAGAGAACAGTTTGTAGCTTGCCCAGTTGTGGGTTTCTTTGCCCTTTAACCAACAGCACCAAGCCCACAGCACTCTGTTTCCATCCCTGCTGTAGCCTGAACACTTCCATGAATAAAACCTTGCACTAACCCATGCTCATGGAGAAATGGGTGAGCAGTGGAGAAAAACTCTCCTTGCAGCTGCTGGAGGAACAGGAGTGATTCAGAGCCCGTTGTTTTCTTTTTGGGGAGGACGGAGGCAGAAAGGCAGCTGGAAAGAAGACAAAGGTCTGAAGGAGCTTTGTAGGATGTGCTGGCTTAAGCTCAAAAGATGCACCAATAGGCTTCTTCCAGCTGCTGGATGTGCTCGTCCAGGTTGGAAGCAGCGAGCCCTGCCCACACAGCACACTTGTTGCCTGACAGATTGATGTAGTGCAGCATGTTCTCTCTCTGCTGGTGGCTTTATCTCACGCATTGGCTGTGAGATCTGTTATGGAGTGAAGATTATCCTTCAAATCTAAGGGTCTCGTGTTGACTTTCCCCATAGGGTTAGGCAGGTGACAGCTGAGCACCAGACTGTGGATTCCAGGTTTGTGGTGGCTTGAAAAGTCTGGGGCATATAGGAGCAAGGTGGGAGCTGGCATCACCCTGTCCAAGGGGATGCTCTGCTCTGCATTAGAAATGGTAATGGCCTTAAGTTGCACCAGGGGAGGTTCAGGCTGGATGTTAGGAAAAACTTCTCCGAAAGAGTGGCTGGACTCTGAAACAAGATGCCCAGGGGGGTGGTGGAGTCACCATCCATGGAGGTGTTCAGGAAATGTGGAGATGCAGCATTTAGGGACATGCGTTAGTGGGCATGGTGAGGGTTGGCATTTTTAATGATTCCATAATTCTGTGAAATTCGCTTCTGGGATTACGAGCAAAATGCTGATGGAGGATGACGTTACCCTTTGTCCCTATGGTACGCTCAGAGGAGCTTGTAGATTTGGTTGTGTCTCATTTGGGTCTTCCTCTCAAATGGGTCTTTCTCCTCTTCTCCTTTTTGTGTACAGGCTTTCCTCACCCTAGTTTTCCCATCCCTCCAGCAGCTGTTCCTTGCTGTGCCTCCGGCAGCTTGTCCTTGGGAACTTAGAGCAATAGGGTCCAGAAGAGCCTATTCCTGGGGAACTGGGCCCAGTAAGGTGCTGGTTGAACAGGAAAGGAATCCTTTAAAGAAGCAGGGAAGAAACTGGATCAAGTCACAGGGCTGTTAAGCAGCCAGGTTGAGGACCTCTCCCCAAACTCATATCATCTCTCCTCACTCATCAGATCCCCAAATGTTTTAAAGCCCAGGTTAAAACGCTGGGCAGACCCAAGGAGCCCTTGTGCGGTGGGTGACACGATGTCCCCAGCCACATACAGGTGCTTCAGCATGGTTCGAGGGCAGTGTGGGGCTCGGCTCAGCCCGCTGGGTGAATGGGTGTCCAGCTCCTGTCACCACCTGCTCTTACATCCATGTTTCTGCTTTCCAGGGTCTGCCTCGCATCCCCCAGCCCTGGGCTCATGGCTGAGCTTTTCAGAAAACTTGTGTCGAAGGGCGAAGTCTCCGCATAGTTCAGCAGCAGCTGTTTTGCCTGATTTATTGGCTGTTGCAAGGGCCTGTGCAAATGTAGCAAAGTAGTTTATTATCACCAGATAGATCCAGTGCCCCCTGCCTGGCAGATGACGGATGACCTGATCCAGCAGCTTATTTAACACCTGTTCTGCTTTAAGCACGTGGACCCGACCCTTTGAAGTCCTCTGGGAGCGGTGGCGGAGCTCATGTGCTCATGGTCTGAGTGTGTGCTTCAGTATTGGCATGGAATGGGGTTCTTGTGGGCTTGGCTTTGGAAACAGTGAGGGACAGGGTGGGATAGGAGTGCTGGAGTCAGTGATAGAGAAAGGGTGTTCTCGTCAGGGAAATGAGAACAGCGTGACCCCATCAACAGGCTGCAAAGTGGGCCACCATTTTCCAGCAGTGATGCCTGGTGTTATGACAGCTCTTAATTAAGCTCCCTGTTAATGATCTGGGAAGAAGCTGCTTCATTCCTGAAGCCTGTAGGTGGTAGTAAAGGCAGGAGCACATAGTGAAATGATACCAAAATATTTAGCACCCGGTTTGGTTCCCAATGGGAGCTGGATGTGGCCCATGGGAACGCTGACCTGGGGTTTGAAATAGCAGATGAAGGTCAGCTTGGGAAAACACAGCTGATCCGCAAAGGGAAAAGCAACAGATGGGCCCCATCAGCTCCATTCCAGCTTCCAACCCAAAATACCCAGCAGTGTCTTGGCTTTCTGTGGGGGAAAGAATCCTGATCCACTTTCAACGTGAGTTGCTACCTCCTGCCTTGTGAGCTTAATGGAGAGCGGGCTGACTATTTTTTCAAAGGGAATAAATAGAAGGGGATTTTATCATCTTGTTTTCAGCCCACGTTGGTTCAGTGGTGTTGGAGTCAGCACCATTGGGTACAGCCATGAGCAGTAGAAGGGAGACGGCCGTTGGAAAGGTGCCAGTAGAATTTGGGAGCGCAAACACAGCCCCGGGCAGCTCTGCCCATGGTCCAAGTAGAGGCACCAGGGTCATTTTCAGGCCCATGACCCGAAAGCCATCGGCATGATTGGAAGACGTTCAGGAAGAGCGATGAAAACAAGCAGAGGTGCAAAGAGAAAGATTTACAGGGAAAGATTAAAGGAGCTAAGTGCAAGGGCTTAGCCTATTGATGACTCACTGTGGACACGATGATAGCTTGCAAATATCTGCAGGGTATTAGCACCAGGAGCCTGCCCTGGGGGGATGATTGGGTATAATTTAGGGGGACAGGCGGCACAGAAGAGAGGCAAAATAGAGGAGCTTCAAGAATGAGTCAGGAGCATCAGGACACAGAATGGGCCAGGAGCTGGGCTGTGTGCTGGGGAGTACATCTCAAGCTTGGGATGAGCACAGGGCGAGCTGCTGGGCTCTGCACACTGCTGGCCCACATCAGCCCCAGCATGACAGGCTGGCTTGCTGCTGGGGAGAAAAAAAGCTGGGCTGGGCATGAAAAGCAAGCATTCATGGAAACACTGGAGGACTGAGCCAGCGGGCATGGCTGGGAGCAGAGTAAAGCTGTGCCGGAGCAGCACTTGTGTGTCAGTCGGGGGTGTGCCATCCAGATTTTGGATGGCCAACATTGCCTGCTCTGCCTCTGCCCTTCAGGAGCTGTGCAGCTCTCCCATGGCTCCCCAGTACCAGGGGCTCTGCTTGGCTCAGTCACTCTTCCCCATATTCTAAGCTCTCCCCACACCCTGGGCTCCCCCAGCTTCTCACCTTTCCTCTCACATCTTCCATCCCAGCTTTGCACACACTGTGCCATGGCAAGGCTGACCTTTCTCACCTTTGCTCTCTGTTCTTCTGAGGCAAAGACTTCCAACCATCCCAACTGGCACAAGCAGGGATCTTTTCATTTTTTATGATACTGAATACCACTGGCATCAGGCTCTGGGGTTAGTGAGCACCCTTCAGCCACCTCCCTGCGTGTCCCCGTGTGTCCTGGTGGCAGCAGACACAAGGTCACCTCTGGAGAGAGGCTGCCATGTGGCATGGGGGTGTGCCAGCCCCATCAGCTGACGCAAACACCAGGGATCAGTGCCAGGTGAGGATGCAGCTGACTCTGGGGAGGGGACATGGGAGCAGAGAGAATGCTGTTTGCAGGGTCCAACCTTGCATTTGGACCCCCAAGGAGCTCTGCCAGCGGTGTCCACAGGACAATTTCCTTTGGAGGGAGTATGGATTTTCTGCTGCATCCCTCCTGGGCACAGAGACCTGGAGATAAGACCTTTTGCTCACAGATAGACCAACAGGTCTTCCTTGCAAAAGGGTGGATTTATCCCAAATTGCCGTGCATCTGGGCTGGGGGTGGGGAGAGGGGGCTGGCAGGGGGCTCTGGTGGTGGTAACAGCTGGGGCCAGGCCTAAACATGATTAATTAACCTTGTAAAAAAAAAAAAGAGAGACAGAGGAAGGCAGAAAGAGAGTGATAGAGAGAAAGAAAACCCAAGTTACAGTCACACTGAAGATTTATGGGCCCAGGAGGATGAGGAGAGTGGGGATGGGGGAGAAGAAGGAGGGAAGCAGTGCCAAGGAGGTGGATTACAGTTTAATGCCTCTTTGTGCTCAACAATTACATGAAGGAACCATATGATAGTACTGGGGTAGGGGCTGCGGAGGAGAGGAGGTGGGGGTAGGGTGCAGCTTTGCAGCACTTTTGGAGATGGGGGGGGATGTGTCCTGAACACGATGCCACTAGGGGAATGCACGGGTGTGATTTACAGCTGGAGATGAGCTGTGTGACTTCACTTTGCCAGCATGTGGCTGGCAAAGGCTCAGCAGCATGAGACCCCCAGTGCCATGGGGTAAGGAGGGGGCTGCATCCATGCCCCTGGCCCTGCAGGGCTCAAATGGCTCACAGGAAGGGAAAGAAAGGCAATGGGGTGAGATCAAGACAGTTGTGAGCAGGAGCAGGGTGCTGTGGCGAGGTGCCCGGTGCCCCAAGAGGAAGCCAAGATTGAAAGTGAGAGGGAACCAGAGCCGGGACAGGTGACCCACTTTGGGTGAAACAGGAACCAGCTGGGACCTCCTCCCAAAGACGTCCTGGCCGTGCTCGGCCCCCCTCAACTCACCATAATTTATGAAGCAGAGGTTACCTAATCCCAAACAGCCCTTTCACATTCCGGTTTGAGAGCTGTCCCATACCCACTGGAGCTGTGACATGGCACTGACATTTTCCTTCTGCCTCTCTGTGTTGCTTGCAACTTCACTTCTTTTTTTCCTATGATGAGCGGCTGGGTGCAACCTGTCCTCTCTCCCTCCTGAAACCAGCTTTCAAAGCCAGATTTTGTGTCAGGCCTTCCAAAAAATCAGAACAAGCCTCTGGTTGTCAAAAAAATGCAACCAAGAACCAAACTGTACACGGGGGCTTTGCAGAACCATGAGTAAATAAGGAGGAGATTCCTACCAAAGTGAAGAGTTTCTGCATAAGAGCTCAGTTTGCTTTAAGTTTTGTGCAAGATGCCACCCAGCTCTCCCATTGTGCCCCCTGGAGGTGCCCAAGGATGGGCTGGATGGGGTCCGGGGCCCTGATCTGGTGGTGGGCAACCAACCCACTGCAGAACTAGATGATCTATAAGGTCAGTTCCAACCCAGCCTTTCTGTGCTCCTACAATCCTATGAGATAGGAGCTGCTGACCTGCTTGTTTCCTCAAGAGCTCAAACTTTCATCCCTGTTCTGGGCGCAGAAATCAGTTCGAGGGTCTCGGTAGCTGATCTGCCTCCATGAGTTGTCAGAAAGAGGGAGAAGTGCAGAGTAAGGAAACGTTGGGAGTGTTTGGTTTCACTGCAGCAGATGGGAAAGGAAATTAATATGAGGAATTAGGGAGTGTGCACCGGAACCCATCTGGGCTGCCCTTCATCCATCCCTCCACCTGTGGATCTCTCCTAAACACCCATTCATCCGCATGTCCCCCCTTTCCTGCTCGGGGTAATCGTTGGCACTGGGTGCTGTGCAGAGCAGGGCACAGGGCCCATTTGTGCCAGTGTTCTCCCAGTGCCCCTCTCCCTTTGCTTTCTATTTCCCCTGCACAGCTCATGTTGGGCTATAGACTACACAACTCCACTGGAGTCTCAGCCAGATGCTTTTCCAGGCAGGAAAAGCTGCGCTTCCAGGAACCTCATAGGGAAAAGAAATGGCTTAATGCTCAAATACCTCCCCACCATGTCGACACCTTCCTCCCCCCGACCCGGTGCGTTGCAGCGAGCAGCAGGGGACCCCAGGGAGCTCTGCTCCAGCTGCACGCTCATCAGCCAGACGGGGAGCGCGCCGCGGTGCCTCGCCAGCAATGCTCACCACAGTTAATCACACATCTGTGGGCTCCAACGGGCTCAGCCGGCACGGGGAGGGACACGCCAGGTAGCAGCAGGTGACAGAAGTTGCTGATTCTGGTTAAAGTGTGAAAAACGGATGAGGGAAGGAAGGGAGGGAGGCAGTGTTCTGGGAAGAGGGAAGTATCTTCTTGTGCGTGCATATGCAGATAAGTAGACCTTCATCTCTCTTTAGTCACTTCAGGGTGCTCACACCTCCTGGTCCACCTGGAGGTTGCAGGGGCAGCAGAGGTGAGCAGTGTCTTAAGCTCACGGCTGGGAAACAAGGCTTTTGGAGTACCTGCTGTCGGCCACGTTGGAACTGAATGGCACAAAGGTGGCACAAGGTCCCAGGTAGCCCTCCTCCCACCACAGCCCATGCTGTGCCGCCGGGCAGAGAGGACAGGTGGGGGCTGAGGCAAGCTCTGCTCTGCAGCATGGTACAGCCCAGGGCCACATTTGACTCTCTCAGCAGGAGGAAGGCGGGCGAGGTAACGGCTGCTCTTTGGGAGCGTGAGCATCCATCTGGCGTGCTGAGGGCACTTGGGGTTGGCACCCAGGACCTGGCGCTGCCACCGTGTGCCTTTGGAAATGCCAAGGCTGAGCTCTGCCTGGGAAGGAAAGCTTGTCCTTGGTGCTGACCTTGGGACTGAGCCGTTCCTTCAGAGCACTTAACATCCCCTGGCACTCAGCACTCTTGGAGCACACAGCATCCCTGGAACATACAGCATCACAGGACATGGTGCATCCCTGGAGCACACAGCATCCTCAGAGATAGAGAATCGCTGGAGCACGCAGCATCCTTGGAGCACACTGCCTCCCGGGAGCACACAGCATCCCTGTACATGCAGCATCCCAAAGTCCCTCTGCACTGCTGCAGACAGGAGAAATGCAACAGCAAGACAGGAGGCATGGGGCTGAGCAGCCACAAAGAAGGTGCTCCAGTGGGAGTGGAGCACAGTTGGTAGCTCTCTATAAACCTACCAAAACTCAGCAGGGAATCGAAGAGTATTTATCCTTTTCCTCTGCTCTTCCCCACTTCTCCAGTGATGCACCCTCTCCTTTCTTTTGCTACACTGGCCATTTTTATTTCTCTCTGCTGTGGTTTGATAAACAGACCTCAGCCTTCACTGAAACTGAATCTTTGTTATTCTCCTCAATGGACCCACAAACAGGAGATGACAGCACCCCATGGATGCCAGCACACCCTGCAGACACGGAAGCCCGCTGCAAGGTGTGTCCTTGGGAGGAGGGATGCTGATATAACCTCTGCGTTAGTGCTGACAGATGCACAGTTAATGGTCTGTCTTTTTAATGGGTGTCACTTTCGGATCTAAAAACCCAAACTAGTGAACAGAAATCCCCTTGTGCTGAATTAACCAGGCGTGAGCGCCAGGCCTGGCGGAGGATGAGGTTTGTGCTTGGAGCTTTGGGAGCCCTTGGAACACTACCCTTTTCTGAAGGTGCATTTATACCATCGAGACTTACCTGCAGCCACATGGCCTCCCTTGCCCAAGCACAGAGGGTCCAAGGCTGCTCCTCCCCATATGAAGTCTTTGGACAGGGAGGGAGAAAGCTGGATGATGACATGATGCACAAGCATGGACAGGATGCTTTGCTTCCAGCATCTCTCTCTTTTCCTCCTTCCCTCCCCCCTACCCCCCAAACGGGATGGAGGCTGGGTTTCCCCCGGCAGCACCAAAAAGCAGCGCTGTGGGGCTGACTCACACCCACCCCTGGCTACCACATCTCCCACGCCGCTGCTCCCAGCTTCTCCCTACTGAAGAATTATGTAGCATGAAGAAGCAGGCTCCACCATCTTGAACTGGCAGTGAACTTTGCTTTCTACATATAAATACAGATAGCAATCACACCCCAATCAGCACACAAGCTTCAGGGCATCATCACAGCAACTCTAACTTTCCCATTACGATAATGTGATTTTCACTCAGTCTATAATATCACCAGCCATGAATAAAACAACTGGCTTTTCCTCTCTCTTCCCCCTCCCTGCCTCTCTCCTTCTCTCTCCCCCTCTCTCAGCTCACAGTCTTTGCATACTAATGCTGGCTGAGCATGGCTTCATGGTGTGATCCATGATGGATTTGGGAGCCCAGCCCCTGGGTGGATCCCTGTTCCCCACGCACGTGCCTTCATCCCTCTTTTAGCATCCTGAGTGCATCCTGGCTGGCAGCTGCTTTCTTGCCCCATCTGCATCACCTACCCAGAGCCGGTCCCAGCAAATGCCCCGTGCCCATTGTGCAAGTGTTGGTACCATTCTGAATGAGGATAACATGGAAGGGAGCGATCCCATATGTGGGAATGCAAACAATATACATTAATTTGGCTTTATTTCTCATTTTCCTCCAAGCCAACAGAAAGCCAGGAGCAAGTTTAGGCTTTGCAGAACACACTGTTTTTATCCAGCCAAACTGGGTGTTCTCACATCTTCCCCCCACGTGACCTCTGCTGACAAAGTTTTGGGTAGAAGTCTTTCATTTGAGAACACCAGTGGCTGTGGGGAACTGAGATTGTCCAGCCCAACTCCCTGCTGGAGCTGAGCGCTGCTTCTTTAACTCTCTTGGTGAAGGCTGTTATTTCAGGGTGAATAATTAATTCTCCTGAACATCAGCAGCTGGCCCTGGGTGGGAGCTGCACTAGAGAGAGCAGGCAGAGCAGAGGATTGGGTTAGAGGATGCGAGAACACCTGTTCCTGCCTCTTGCTTTCTCCCTAGAACCTATAAAGTGGGAAAAGGGGGAGGCATCTGCCTGGGCTCCCTGTTCCAGGGCTATTTGGGGATGGATGGGGCTTTTGCAGGCTGAAGAGATGCATCAAGTGCTGGGGGTGGCAGAGGGGAGTTTAGGGCTTCCCTTTCCCCTACAGCTCAGTCTACTTCTGTGCTTCACTGTGCCTGCAGTAGCAGAGCTGCTGGCTTCATTTGCTGTGGTGCGGTTGTGGTTGCCCTGGGCTCTTCTTGCACAGGGGCTAGAGATGGTTCCCTTGCCCTTCCCACTGTAAATAGAGAGCAGAGGCACTCCAAAAGCTGGCAAAGCTCTGCCCGCTGATCCCTCAGTGGAGCTATCCTTGCACAGCAGGGGACATGTCCCCTGATGGGTGACAGAGATATTTGAAATGGATGGGGCTGTGTTGGAGGTACCTGCCGGCAGGGCTACCTGGGAGACGCTCCTATCTGTCATCTGATTTATCCAGGTTAAAAGGCTGCAATCAGTCACCAAGGTAGATTCATTCCCCAGTAAATAGTGCCCGAGGGCTTCCAGGACCTATTTTACTGCTAAGCACTCTCTTTCCAATGCTTGAATACCTCTGTTCCCAGTGGAGCCGTTGCTGGCTGATATATATATGATATGGGGAGTCCTGGTGACTTTTTTATTTTTGCTCTGCTCAGCTCCTGGCCTCATCTGAGCTGTGTTGGGCTGCACGATGGATGATATGTTCCAGGCTTTCCATGTCTGGGGGCAAATTGGGGCGAGATGGCGCCGGGGGACCTGCGTGGTGGAGCCTGGTGCTGGGACAGCTTGCGAGGAGAGGTTTGAGGGGAGCGTTACTGTGGGGTGGCTCGGGGTGGGCTCCAACCCAGCACCCCTTTTCTCCCACACCTTCTTCCCACATCCACTTCAGGCTCTTGTCCTGCAACCATTTAAGTCTGGCTGCTTCTTTTCTTTTACCTTTCTCTGACGCATCCCTGCTGTAGTTCATCATCCCAAATCAGTTTGTTCACTTCCTCCCCCTCTTCCCCATCCCTACCCTCTCCTCCTCTCCCTAATTAGGTTTAGAGTGAAGGGCTAATGGAGTATTACTGCAAAGGACTAGGCAAGATTCCCAAAGTGCTTACCTAAGGGGAGAGTGCTTGGATTAATAGATGTGTGTTAAGGCTCTGCATCCTCGTGGTCCTGTGAGCTATAGGAGGGGCTGGGAACACAGAGCTGAGCTCCAGATCTTGGTACTCTCAGATCTCAATATTTTCAGCTCTGTCCAGGTTTCCTGCTGGAGCTTCCCTTAGTTGGGCCATTACTGCTCTTAGATGCTCTCTTAGGGAGGGGTTCCCAGTTTAGCTTGCCCTTTGGCAAATTATTCCCAGGAGGTGGGAAGGAGTCCTTTCTCAGCTGTAGAGGAGAGCTTTCCTGCTTGCAGGGTTAGGAGACTTTTCCCCTGTGCCTTGTGCAGCACCTCGCACAATAGGGCTGGTTTGGTCCCTGGGTGATGCTGTAAAGGGAACAGCCTGCACTTTAAGCATTGTCACCCAAAGGTGCCATGGGATCTGTGCTGGTGGGAGAGAGAATTTCAGGAGCTGTTCACCTGTTTTCATCTCAGAAACGTTGAAAGCTTTATTTTTATCTGCTGGTGTTGTAGCTTTAAAGTCTCTCATGTATTTTGCAGGGTGCACAGAGGCTGGAGCAATGGAGGATGCACGTGCAGGGCTGACAGGCAGTGACAATCAATAGGTCTCTATTGCCTGCAGTTTTGTTCTTGTACGTGTACTCAGGTGCAGAATGGATCAGATCAACCAGGTAGCTTACTACTAGCATCAACTTCAACCTCCAAGTGTTGTGTACCTCAGTATCTCGAGCCATGGAGGGCATTGCACTGGTGCTCCCTGTAAGTGGATCGCTGCTGGGAGGCACCAGAAGAAAAAAGGTGAGTGGTTTCATATGTCATATGCTGCTTGGGTTTGCAGATGAGTGTTTGCTGGTTAAGGGGATGGTGGCACCTGAATTTGGGACAGAGGTAGAAAAGGGAGCTTGGTAGGGTGCAAAACCTTGGCAGGGGAACGGAGAGGAGATAAATGAAGAGGAATCGCTGGGACTGTTCTGGCCACAGCACACAGCCTGAGGGAAGGAGGGCTTTCCAGAAGCTGGGCTTGAAGAAGGCATGCTGTGGTGTCTATGAGACATGGTAGGCAGGCTCAGGCTACCCCGAAAGCTGTGTATGGAGGTGACACCAGGAGACAACTGATGGCATGTTTCCAATACTCCTGGTTTTGTTAGGGACACTGCAAAGCAGTCCTTGCCACATGCATAGCATGTGCATGCATCCAACCCCAGGCCTATGTTCTGCTCATGCTCTCCAGGTGCTCTCAATGATCTCTGCTGCTTGTCTGGAGCCTCTATTCTGGTCACTGTGACCTGCTGGCAATATGTCACCTTAGGTAAGTGCTGGCTGCTCGGGGGTTTGCGTGCTCCTAACTTTGTTCCCTAGTTAGAATCAGAATCATTCGAGTTGGAAGGAACGTTTCCAATGAACAAGGACACCTATAACTTGGTCAGCATGCTCAGAGACCTGTCCTGTCTAACCTTGAGTGTCTCTGGGCATGAGGCACAGCCATAGGAGTAGCTCCTTAATGGGAGGTGTAGGGATGAGTACAGGGTGTCAGAGGATGGGTTCAGCCAATCCATGTTTATTTCAGTGCCAATAGGAGGAATGCTGGAGCTCCTGAGCCCCGGACACGGAGAGGGGTCACTCCATGGTGCTCCCATCAGGGAGGAAGGATGCCTTCCTGTGCCCTGGCAAACCCCTAGTGAAAGACAATCAGGCTCGCTGTCACCGAGCTAATTCCGATGGCATAAAAGCAGTAATGAAATTCACGGCAGGATTAGCCTCTCCATCCAATGGGCCGGCGCCGCGGTGACATATCGTGCTTCTTGCCCGAATGTAACACACCATCTAATTTACGTCGTGTAGCGAGCGGGAATGAAATGTTCATAAAGAATTGCTGAATCTTGTCACCTTAACTGCGGCCCCGGGCTCTGAGGCATCTGTCAGGGAGAGGAGAGCAGAGAAGGAGGCTCCTGCCTTGCAAAGCTGCGACCAGGGCTTTGGGAGCGGGGCGATGGCTGCATCAATCTTCTGGGGCTGAGCGGTGGAGACAGGCTCATGGGGATGGATGGGACCATGTGTGTGTATGGTGTGGGGATGAGGAAGGGGATGCTGGGATTTTCCGCCCCTCCCACACACAACCACATACTTCAGATACATTGGGATGAGAGATGGGGGACAGTATCCCCAGAGATGCATGTGCTTGGAGGTTCATGTCCCCATGCTGGGTCCCCCGTAATTTGTCCGTCTTGGGAAGCGGGTGTGTGAGCATCCCTTCTGCTGCAGCTCAGCAGCCCCCCTGCTCCCCTCCCCAAATGTTTATTTGCAGTTAATTTTCATGGATCCTAATAGCTCAGATCCTGCTAGGGGGGAATCGTGCTGTCTCTTCAGTCAGAAAGTTTGCAGAAAAAAATAGCCCTTTCCTGTTGTGTTTGGAGTAATAGTGTCTTGGTGTCCGGAGGGGAGTTGGCAGGAAAACAGGGAAGTTTATTAAGAGGAATAGATTGAATTCCACTGGGTTTAATTGGAAGTGCTTGAGCAAGCGGAGGAAAGAGTCCAGTCCAGCCCCCCAAAACAGCCATGCTCTCTGGAGGCTGAATGGATCTGTGGGGGCTGGATGCAGCTTGGGGAGCATCTCATAGCTCCATCATCCCCAACTCTGCTGGTTTGCTTACCTGGGGGTCCTCTTGCACTCCAGCCTTCATCAGCAGGTGGGATCCCACCTGGGTTCTGGAAATTCTGAGTCAGGAGTGATATGCCTCTGAAGTGGTGGGATAAGGGGGCACTTGGGACTATTTTACTCTGGAGGCTGGATCAGACAGATGTGAAAGGTAGACTGGGGTACTTTCCTTCCAGTGCTGACCCATTCCCTTTTAATGAAAACCTAGGTGGTGTCATTGGGCTGGGATGGGGTGCAGTTGAGTAGTGTGCACCTGGAATACCTATGTGCATATCTAGGGATAACCTAAACCTGAGATGCCTCTCTCCGTTTAAAAGGAAATGAGGAGTGAATATCCACTGCTGGATGCCTTTTCATGGATGAAACCGTGCTTTCACCTTGAACTGGGGTGGGTGCTGTGGGATGAACTGCAGAACATTTGTGCCTCCCCAGCACTGATACAGGCGTATAAGGAAACACGGAAATGGGTCTTTGTGGATGCAAAATCAACCAGAACAGTGCCAAAACATCCTCCAGAGAGGTGGTCCCTGGAGATACATAAAGGTCAGACCTGACAGGGCTCTGAGCACCTGATGGAGCTGTAGATTTCCCTGTTTGTTGCAGGAGGGTTGGACCAGATTGGCCTTTAAGGGTCCTTTGTAACTGTAACGATTCCACGAAAGCAGTCCCTTCCTTGTGCACCCTGCTGTCCCATGTGGACTGGAAAACTTATTTACCATTGTGAGCAAGCAGCATTTGGGAGCTCACAGTGATTTTTGTTTCACCTTGAATTCAGCCAGAAAACAAAATTCAAATTAAAGAGCAATAAATAATTTATTACTTTATTTACTTTAATTCAAAACATTGCTTCCCTTCCAATCAAGATGTATTACTTCAAATTAAATGTTTCATTAAATCTGAAATTAAACTTTTGGGGGCTGGGGAAAGGATGACTTTTTAATTTGGCCAAAACCATGAAAACTGCCTTTTCCCATTGCTTTAATTACTCTGGACCAAAAGCGACAGGAATTGTGCAAAGTGCAGTTGTGTTTCTGCTCCCACCCCTTGAGGACCAGGGAGTTTGTCTTTCTGGGCTCTCCCAGCATGGCACAAGACTGCAGAACTGCAGCTGCAAATCCGGAGAGAGCGTGTCTCCAATCCAACTCAAACCTTGGAAGGATGCATCCTTCCTTTGTGCTGCCTTTTCCTCCCATGGGTGCAGTGTCACTACTGTCGCTATGTCCTTTGCTACAGTTCACCAAGTTGGTTAGCACAGCATGAAAAGATTATTTGGGATATTTGATGGTGTCCAGTGAAGGGAGAATGCCTCATAGCATCTACTGTGGGCTGCTTTGAAGAGGGCTGGAGTCTGGAGAGAGAAAAGGCTGATCTCTATGCTTTCCACTGGCTGTGGAAGGATTCCCAGTAGGGGAACCCTCTCCTGTGAGCGTCATATTGCCTTGGGAGAGGGTTTCCTCTTGGAAATCTCTTAAAGAGCTCCAAGTTTGCTTTTGCAAATGGTCCTTCAGGTGGCGAATTGCAGAGATGTTCCCTGTGATGTGAGAGCTGGAAGCTGGGTCTCTCACTGGAAGCATCCCTCTCACTTAAGCAGGTGAGTGATGGTAGAGAAGCAACCCATGAACCCTGTTAGTCAGTAACTTGGGTGTTTTGGGCCCTGCTGAGCCTCTCATCAGTGCACAATGGCTTTTGACCTGTGGATTATAATGCCACCCCCAAGAACGATGAGGCACAAGGAAAGCAATGATCATGGGCATTTGCCAGGCTTTTACATACTTACTGAGTAAGTCAAGAGTATTTACAGGAGATCTTGCCGCCTGTAACTTAAAGCTTTAGCGAAACAAATTAGAATTGCCTTCTGGAGGCCATTGTTATAAATTACAGCCCCAACATCTGTCCACATCTGTAGCGTCTAGACAATGTGGCTGGAGGGGCTGCAGGTGGGAGGGGCATGGGGCTGTGCCGGGCACCCCAAAGCATTGCCTTCAGCCTTTGGGCATGGCTGGGTCTGCCCCAGCCCAACCAGGGGGCACATCCCTGCTCCTGCTTTCTCCTGCAGCCTGTGTGTTGACACCAGCAACAAATCTGGCCTTCGGATGCCTTGACTGCTGTTACCTTATTTACGGCCTGGTGGAGGATACGAGGGGAGGCAGTGCCTCCAGGCAGCCTTCTTCTGTCTTCTCCGGGCCCCTGTGCAGTGCTTGCAGGAAGAGGCTGGGTCCGTCAGCTGAGTGATTGTATTTTTTTTTCTTTTTACAGTTCTTAGCGCCAACCTTCTCATTTATATGTAAAGTAGCCATTAGTCATAGCTCTGTTCCCTCACACTGCCTGATGTACAATCACATTTTGCAGTGGATGAATCTTTCCACACAGCTGCTCTGCTATGAATAATCCGTTGCTGGGCCCATAAATCAGAAAAAAATCATGCACCTCCTTTGCCTGATCCTTACACAAAGTCATATATTTTACATGAGGACAAGCTAAATATTCATGAGGCTTTAAAAAGCTTTTCTGGCTGTGAGATACTTGTTGGGGTTGGTTTTGTTCTGTTGGGTCAGGTTTGGTGGTTTGGATTTTTTTTTTTTTTTTAATCCCTGTAAGAATATATCTTTTTCCCCCTTTCCCCACCATCCAGGCAGTGATGCTGAGCCCACAATGATGCTCTCGCCTTTGCCAAGGACCAGGTGACCTCATCACCACTGCTGTCCCAAGGACAGGCTGCCAGAAGATGCTGCAGTCACTGGAGGATGCATCTTTGGGGGAGCAGGAGCCCTCCACGTCCTTGCTCAAGGATTCCAGATTGGCACCCTGTGATGGAGGCCAGGAGACCCTGGTGCTTAAAGATGTGTGGTTTTTCTCCTGTTTCCTGTGTAATTAGCAGCTGCCCATTGCTGGGAAGGACGGGGCTCATCCTCTCCTGCCCTGGAGAGCAGTACCTCCTTACCCTCACAGCAGCTCTGCTATTTGTCTAGGGGCACGGAGAGTCAGTTTGACTCAGCAACCAACAAATAATTCATTGGTATGCCCTGATTGTCATTCTTCTGCCACTATAGCAAATAAAACAGCTAGCAAACGAGCATCAGAACTGGCAGAGAACGAGAAGCATGTGACTGGGCAGAGACAGGAGAGGGGATGCAAATGATGGGTATTGCCTTGTTCAAGCCATGTAGTGAACATAAATCATACCACATGATCTTGGGCTCTCTTCTCTTCCTCTTGCACAAATGACTGCATCTCCTTTAGTTCTCGGCTGTAGGGAGGCATCCTGCCCCTAAGATTCCAAGGTACTGTCCAACTAGTCCCTGCACAAAGCACACGGCCATCCCACATGGGTGGGATGCACTGGAGAAGTTGAGCAGGACTGGAGGGATGCTCAGCTGTGTTGCTTTCTAGGTATGGTATTCCTCACTGCACTCAGCAGCTTTTATCCCACTGGGTGCTGCCTGGCTCCCATTGGTGTGCTCAGTGCTGTGCAACACTGGTTGCTGCAGGACAAAGGGAAAAAGAAGGGAGAGCACCAGACCCCTTGTTCCCTTCCTTTTTGCTGCAACTTGGAAAGAACAAAGTCAAGGGACTGCCAAAGCAGCGGAAAACAAGGCCAAGCACACACAGATGGTGAGCCCACAAATTTAATTTAAAATCATTCTTTATTATTCAAAATATTAAAATTCAGGCAAAAATGCCCAGAGGAACTGTACTGATTACAGTTCCCTAATGTTTCATGGCCAAATTGTACTGCTTCCTCCAAGGGTCACTGGGACAAGAAGTGAAACCCCTCTGGAGTGCAGACAGAGGCAAGGCTTTACCTGCTGTACATCATTTACCCAAACAGTTACTGACCCAATCAGCTTCACTTAAAGCAAAGCACCAGCTGTTCCTTACCCAATTAATGATTGCCACAGCAAATTAACATGGCGTTACACCAGGCGTGGATGTGGTCCGCAGAGCCCGGAATGCACAGAGCAATATGCTAGTGCAAAAATAATCACAGTAATATCTTTACCGTTAGGTAGCATCCTTCATCTGGAAGGACTGGGAGCTCCCTGTGCGGTGTGTGGCTGGCTTTGTGCAACACACTCTGCAGGAAGGATGGGGATTGCAGGAAGGGGATGTATGGTTGCTGTTTCAAGAGAGATTAACAGGAGTTGCCAGTGTAGCTCTGCTGTGGTTGAGGCAGAACTGACCATGTGTCCATCCCTGGGTTCTTGCAATCCAAACAAATTGTTATTTAACTTGTTGTAATTCCAACTCCTTCCTTGGCTCTCTGTCTCTGTGGGCTGACTTGGGGTGCTCACGGATCTGTCCTGTCCCTCTGGTCTGTCCTGTATTGTAGGTCCACAATGTTCTGCTGATGAGAACTGAGCTGGTCTCTTCTTCTACCAAGGTTCAGTCCAGTTTAGGTGAAGGATAGAACTCCAGTTCTTAAGCAGCCATTACTGTTTTGGATCCACTATGAACCTATGCTTTTTATGATCCCAAGAACTTACCTTTAGGTTAAAGACACATTAGTCAGCCCAGAGGGCTTTGGGACAGTGGTATCTGGGGCTGCAGTATTACACTTCCTAGTTTTCCTACAATTGGGCCAGCATCAAACATTAGTGAGAAAATGTATCACCAAAGCCCGAAGCTGCCAAGCTGCTGCTGAGGGGATTCTCTCTTATCCCACCCATGAACTATGCTTACACAAAGGAGCAGGAGAGCTGTGCTCCCAGTACTTGTGACCCTCAGTTGCCTGCAATACTGTTACAGGAGCCATCCCTTTGCAATTATAGGACTCTCTTGTTATAATTACTGTCATTTACATAATTGTGGTAAGAGTTTTCAGCACTGTCAGCATTTTGGAAAATGCCCAGGCTTGTTACAGCCAAGCATTTCAGTGCTGAGTACAATGACCCAGAACGTGACTGGGACAGGCCAAGAATAACAGCTCATATCCTGATGACCCGAGAACTTTTTTCTGGAAGATTTCCATCCTTGAGATCCAGAGCACATAAGGTTATCCTATGACCATCTCCCATGCTACTCATCTAGGGGCACAGTTCCTCCAGCATCACAGCCTGGCACCACCCAGCTCAGGTGTCCCTGCAAGGAATGCAGTAATGGGCACTTTCTATGCATCGTGTTCTCTCTGATTACTTTGTTTAGAAACCTGGAGATGAGATGTTCAGAGAAAATGAAGGGCAGGGTTGGTGTGCAGGGGATGCTGGCAGTGTACTTGCAGCTTGGAGCTTCATTGTATCGCTCCAGCACGGGAACAGAAAGAATGGGTTCAAGCTGAATGTCGACAAGAGGGAGTTGATGTTTGTTGCTGGCTCTTTTGCATCTAACTTGGAAGAAACTCAGGGTAAACTTCTTAAGGTGCAGGATCACGTATAGAAAAGCAGCAAGGAGAAGAATTGGGATCACAAATTATAAAGGAATACAGTGTCATGCTTACTACAGGGAAAGGTAAAATGGAAGCAATTGGAAGGTAAAAGCAAGCAATCCCTCTCTGCTGCTCCATGTAAAGCAGCTTCAGCTTTTGGGCAGGCTGTAAGAAATGCAGGCAAATTGGGAAGAGATTAGACAAAATTAACAAAACGGACAGGACTAGTGGTGATGGCTGGCAACAAGTGGGCTGCTCCGATTTGGTGTGCATAGGGGAGATTACGGAGCAGGGACACGGGGGGCTGCAACAAACACCCTCCTCCATGTGCAGCTGTTAACGAAGGGCCATTGGACAGCGCTCCCTGATTGCTCACTGCTTGATGCAGCAAGGCGTTTGGCCTCATTTTGAGGGAAAAGTGATTTAGCATCGTTATGCCAAGGGAAGAAGAAGCAGCCCGGGAGGCTGGCGATGTGAGGAGGTGACTGTGGAGAGATTTGAGCAGAGCCAGTCTGTGCGATCCCCTCCAGAGCTGCCATTCTCCGCAGTTTGTGCCGCGCTGCCGAGGGGCAGCAACACCCACCACTGACCGGCCGTACACAGTTCTCTAAATGCGTTCGGTACCGGTTCAGTGCACGTAGAGATGTGCCAGTGCACGGGATGAGTGGCGGGTGGTGTCCGGGCTGCATTAAAGTGAGCAGTGACTCAGAAATCGCTGCTGCGTGGGCACGGTGCGGAGCGGTCCGCCAGCAGAGCCAGGAGCCTAGCGTCGGGAACGTGCACTCGGGATCTCCTTTCATTAGCCACGCGTGTGATGTTAATTAGAAACAGCGCAGGGAGACAACCTTTCATCTCGCCGAGAGCGGCCTGGGGCAGACAACGGCCCAAACGTCCCCAGAAAAGGGGCTCTCTTCGCCCGCAAACAGCGGCCTCCTTTCCGCCCCTGCCCTCAAGTCACGCAGCGCTCCGTACTACAACTCCCAGCAGCTCTCTCGCCCGCTGACGGCGCGTGCACCACCCGGCTCCCAGCATACCCGCTGCCGCACCGCCCTCTGGGATTTGTAGTTCTCTCTCACCCTCGGGCCCTCGCCGGCGGCGCGGCGGGAGACTCCATTTCCCGTGGGCCCGCGGGCGGCGCATGCGCTTTGCCGGCGGCGGGGGTGAGGTGGGGGGGGTGCGCGCGGGGCAGCGCAGGTTCCCGTCGGCGCTCGGTGCGGCCTGGCGCTGCGAGGAGGGGCGACCGCGGCCCCGCGCACGGCTATGGACCCGGCCGAGGCCGTGCTGCAAGAGAAGGCCCTGAAGTTCATGGTGAGGGGCCGTGGGGAGCGGAGGGGGCACCTGCGTGCGGGGCGGGGGCGGGGGGCGGCGCCGGGTCGGGGTGCCCTGGGCCGCGGGGGGGTTCCGTGTCGGGAGGGGAGGGGAGTCGTGCGGGGCGAGGGGCCGCGGGGCGGGACGGGACGGTACGCGGGGGAATCTCGGGTTTTTCCCTTCGTTCCCGTACTTTAGGCTGTGCTGTGCCCCGTCCCCCTGCAGCTTTGTTCCGTGTTCCTTTCCGCCCTGCCTGCGCGACCGCGCACCGACACCTCGCTCTCACCTCCTGCTGCGTTGCAGTGGTGGTGGATGTGCGCGGCCTGGGCCTGTGGGCCGCCCTTGGGCCATGGCAGGCACATTTGGGGCTGCTCGCATCTGAGATGCTCTGCGCTTGTACCTAGATTTGAGGCTTCCGACACTTCAGCTGTAGTTAAATTCCTTTTTTTATTTTTTTTTTTACTTTAGTTGTTGATATTTCTAAACCTTTTAGGCTAGAAACATGCAGCTTAGAAATGGAAACACGCTGGTACCATCTGAATGGAATGTAACGTTGTGTGCCTGAAACTACCCTTTCCCTATGGACATCACCTAAATGCCTGGCAGCGCGTGGTGAAAGTTAACTTTGGGTTGGTATTTCCAGTCCTACAGACCTAAATGTGAGCTCATCAGAAGGAAGCAATTCTGTTAGACCTTCAGAACGTATACCCAAGTGAAATCGAGGAAGTGCTACTTGCAAATGTTTTCTTTTTATTTGAGGTTTGCAACATTTGTTTGACTTCTGCTTTTTTAATCCTGCAGAACTCGTTTCTCTTGTGGTTTGGTGACCTTTTTGCTGCTAGCCCTGTAGTCTGGCAGACTTATAGGGTCTCTGCTCAGTGAAGTGGAAAATGCTGTGGATACCTAAACAGGAAAGGTAGCAATTAGTAATAATAAACCACCTTCTTGGGCGTGCAATTGGCCAAAGGACTGTCCCTGAGCCTGCTGTGATCATGTTGGGCCAAGCTGGGTGGTGACAGCCTTAGTCTACATAGCGACTTCTGTATCCTCAGATGTTTCTGTGTGCTGCCCTCGCGCACTGCTTTTGTCATTGTGTGCTTAAGTTTCCAAGCAGTAGCTTAGTTCCAGGCATTTGCAATCTTCCATAAAGTTGGGCCTGGGACCTGAGGGAATCCCTGCTCATCTCACAGCTGGCAACGTGCCACCTGAACAATAAAGCTCCATGATGCTGAGGAGAGACCTAAACATGAGAGAGAGCTGCTGTTATGCGAGCTGCATCTGGTAAGGGCTGCAGATAAAGGGAAGAATTATTGAGGATCAGACTTCACTGAGAGCTAAAAGCTAAACCAAGTTCCTTAATGTTTTATTAAAGTGCCTCTTGAAAGCAAAGTGCATGCAAAATTGCAGTGAAAGAGTGAGCTTCCCTCTGATCCCCTTGAACTTTTTAGGTATATCTGTATGGCTTGAGAATGATGAAAGCTTTTGTTTATACCACATCTCAGGCTTTTGCTTTGACATGCATCTGTGTAGTCCTTCTATCATTTTAATTATGTTGACGAAGAGTTTCTGTCAGACTCAGTGAGGTCTTTCCCTGTTCTCCGTTTGCTGTTGGTGGAGGTGTATGCAGGTAGTTGTTCCAATAAATGAGATCCCATTGTAAATATCAGCTCGCTGCTGCTGGGAAGTCTCCTGTCTGTCTGGAAGTCTCCTCTCAGTCTGTCAGGACTCAGAAAGTGCTTAGGTACTGCAGTAATGGCATTGCTACAGTCATCTGCACGGAGGTAGTGGATCCTCAGCTAATGCTGAATCATTCACAGCATATTACCATGTCATCTGAGTGTGTGATGCACTCTGTGTGCTGCTGCCTTCCCAGAAGGGCTGTGCTTTGGGTTGAGGTGGGCTTTGCTGTTAATTAGTGACTTTTCCCTGAGGCTTTCCCAGTGCTGAGGTATCTCACTGTAGGTGAATACTCAAATGTCTTTTGTAGGTGTGATCTATTATCTCTCCAGCTTTTTTGGTGGTTCTGTTTCTAATGTGAATTTGCGTTGGGTTTCATTTTGTGTTGGAAAGCAGCCCTGTAGGTGGTGTTATTTTTGGGCTTCTCTAGAAAATAATACTTTTTCCACTAAGTGACAGTGCCTCATTTTCAGCAGTGACTTTGAGCAGTGCTCCTGAGTCACAAGGTATCAGGCAAGGCAGACCTGCTGATCTCATGTCTCAGAGAAAAATGTCACGTGGAAAATTCATCCAGTGCTAACCTTATAAATGACATTATCTTGCCTTAAAAGGGGCTATTTATTTTTTAATGTGTCTGTATTCATTACCTTGAAAGACAAGGTTCTGAATGCTGGTGTGTGTGTAACTTTTCAGTGAGACTAAAATCTCATTGTTCTCCCTGGCTGCTATTGTCTCTGTTACTCGCCAATGAAACGGTGTTGCCTTTGGGTAATATCTGCTACCAGTTTTCCAGGTGTGCTTTCAGCTACCGTAGGTGTCATCTGATACTTTCAGCTTTGAGTAATGTATTTAGCATCATTCACCTACTCAGTTTACCTCTGCAAGAAGGCCTAATTTATTTGATATTCAGCTGTGGCGGATGAGCATTATGCAGTACCGAGCAGCTGCTCACCAGGGAGGGCTGTATCTGCTGGCAAAGGACTGCTGCCTATCATACACTCTACACGTCATCTTTCAAAGCTTCTTTTGAGTGAAAGCTAGTTGATAGATTTAAAAGACAACGTTGTAAATTACACAGCCCAGTGCTCTGCAGCTACACCAAGGGTTTTGTTGGAGTGGCGCCTCGGTTTATCTCAGTGCCTTTTGGTGTTTCTGAAACCCTTGAGATACGCGCTGCGCTTCATGAAGAGTGCAGCTCTAAGGGACTGGTGCGTGTGCTAAAAGGAGAGACAGCTCTGCCCATTGGTTTAAAAAAGCCACTGTCATCGACAGAAGCGTGCCTTACAGAGCTCTGCTTTTATTCCTTCAAGAATGCAGGGTTTCTGTTGTCATAACCACTTACAGAAGTACTGGGAACGAGGTGCTCGATGAGGAACTTCCACAGTTGAATGAAGTGTTTACAACTGTAGATACAGTATTTAAAGCGTGAGTGCAATAGGCTCAACTGAGACTTTGATTAAATGTCATATAAAGTAAACTACATCTGCCTGCGTAGAACAGTAGATATTTTTTTTCAAAGTAGCTTCAAATGGTTCTGTTAAGTGTACGAATGTTCTGATGATTATCTTTTTAATTAAAATGAGAAATCTTTGTTTAAAGTGGCATTCTTTTTTTACGGCCTGTTACAGTCTCTGTAACAATCATTTCTTAAGTCTGAACGTTTTTAATTCCAGGAATCCATTTATATAAAACTATGTTTAGACTTAATTAAGGAACGATTCTTACAAAGCTTGTAAATAGCCAGGAAAAAAGGGACAGAAAATAAAACTGACATTCACACTTAATGGAATGATTGTTACAAGGTATGTAATATGCTATAAAAATACAATAAAGCCCTTTTTATAAGAGTTCATATTTTTTGTTCCTCATTTTGAGAGGTATTTAAGAAAAATATCAAGGCTCTATGAAGTAACATCTGTTTGTGCGAATGGACTTGTGGCAACTCCAGTTGTGTTTAATTAGGAGTGCTTGGAGCTGCACCTGACCAGTGTGGGATCTGTCTGGGATAGTTTGGCAAGCAATAACTTGGTGTATAATGCAGTTTCACTTTCTCAGTTTCTCTGGGTGAATCAATTTGCAGTACTTCATTTAATTTCCTGGCTTGTGAATAGGAGGATGTTGATACTGGTGTTCTTCATGAATTTCTTTTTCCATTTAACACTCATTAGTGTTTTCTTTCTGGGCATCGTGATTCTAGAAGGTCCTCATTGCCTTCTTATTTCATAGAAGAGCACAAACTGGTGTCTTTTAAGATGAATTTGTTCATTATTTTTTGTCTGAAGTTCCTCTATTTTGGTATTACATCCTTGCAGGTGCTACTGGCAGGTGACGTGGTCAGTGCAGTGAAGGCTGAAAGATACCAAACCTTGGAATCCCTGGCTTGCTCTTTTCTATATGTATATTCACACACATGCAGAGCAGGTGGACAGAAACAAATCAGAGGGTTCCCTTTGCACAGAACACGTATGGTTTATGGCATCAGTAGCACTCAGATTTTGAAGAGCTGGGACTAATTAACTACTGTTTAAAACTCTGCTTTACCTTTACCACCTTCCTACTGACATTTATGTCGTGCTAACTTTGTTGTAGAATCTTGGGTATCCAGAGGAAGAGTAGCATGACAGCAACGGGAGTAATTCTGTACAACAGAATTGTACAGCAGAAGCTGGGACGGCAGTTGCTTCCTGAATGTGGGGTTGCAAAACCTCCTTGAATTTTAAATGTACTCTTAGTATTTTTCTCCAGTAGAACTCAGGTAACGTTCTCTCAGCTGGAGGATTTGTAGGAACCAGTGTTTATACTGATTTCTTTCCTTCTGCCCCACGCTCACAGAGCTGTTTGGGTTCTTCTGCTCTAAGCACACCCTGTTGGTGCTTCCAGAACTTCACCCTTTGCTTCCCTGGTTATGTTTCATTTCAGCCACTTTGCTTCATTAAATGTGTTCAATTAGAAAAGCAAATGGCAAATTTGCTCTCACATTGCTGAAGTATTTAGTTTCAAGGACTTAAAAAGCAGAATTTGTTGCACCGTGTTCTCTGCACTATTATATGTTCTATAAACATCAGAGAGAATAGGCTGACCTTAATATTTGCTTCCTAGCCTAAATCGCCGCCTTGCAGCAGTTATTTCCCACTGAATAAAAAGTTTAATTTCACGCCCTGATTAGTGCTACCATGTGCAGGTGGATATTTATTTTATGCAGCTAAACTAATCTGCCTTGGCAAATTATTTGCCAGTCAGCAGAGCTATAATTCCTTGTGAGTATTTGGTACTAAATTATCATTCTCGTTAGTAAGATGGAGCTGAGTGTTCTAAGCACAGAGTTTGGTTAAGCAAAGTTTTTCCCAACTGATCTTTAGAAGATGCAAGGTATGTGCAGAGGCCTCAGTGTTCTGCAGCTGTGCTATGGAAAGAGGTAATGGAGGTTTCAGAGGAAGAAAATGCTGGTTCTGTAGTTGTATATTGTCTCCAAGGATAAGGCGGTGGTGGGAAGGAGTGCTGGCCTTAACCACTGACTGAGCACCTGGGGAAAGGAGCCGGTCAGCATGGGAGCACAGGTGAAGGCAGTTCAGGTGATCAGAGGGGGTGGAGCCTGGCTGCACCTCTCTAGACCTCAGTTAAGGGCAGACTGCCACTGGGGAGGGATCTCTGTCTGGAGATCCCTCTTTGGTGAAGCTTTGCCCTATGAGCCCGGAATCTTCTGTTACAGGTGAGCGATCTTCTTCCCTTCCTTTAGAGCACTCTTCTGTCGTGCCCATCCTTCTGTCATTACACCTTTGGTGAAGCACCTTTTGCCATCATATTGATCCAATTGCTACAGGTGGGAAGTGGGTGGTGTTTGGAAATGGCCTCTTCAAGGGGCGATCTTAAGTGAGAGAGAGGGGGAAAAACAACAGAGAAACACTGCAGCAGCTGATCTTCAGGGTGTTTTCAGTGACCAGACGAGCTCTGATCTCCAGGCAGCAAGTGAGAGGAAAAGGTAAAGCCACCATTCTTATCCTGCTGTTTATTTTCAGTGTGAGGGACTGAGCCAGGGGAAAGGGCTGCAACTAGAAATGAGGTGGCAGAAACAACTTTATGCTCTGATCTGATTTAAAATTCACTTCATGCTATGAAAACTCTTAAAGTGGGGACCAGGTGGTATTTGCTGAGTTACGAATGCTGACTGCATGTTTTTTGTCAAGTGGATTTGTTCGTCCCCTGCTTTGTTTCCTTTGGCTTTCTCTCTGCTGGGGTTTGTTTGCACCATAAAACTCGTTAATGAAAGGTGCTTGTTTTCTATTACAAGGAAAATCGTTTATACCTGAAATTATGAAATTTCATTAAGAGTTGAGTGAAGGGATTCCACTGACTTTTTTTTAGTCTGCATAAATGCATTTCTTCTTGTATTCATTTTGAGTGATTGCTACAGTAAGGTTTAAGGTACAAATGAGCATGTGTGTAACCAGTGAGCTGAGCAAATTGCTTCTATTGTATACAGATTTTCATGCTATATTCAGCAATGTGAGTGGCATAAGCCATTTGCACATGCAAGGAGTTTCTTCTCTTCCTTGTCTGCTTATGTTGTGTTGTCTTCAACCTCCACATGCTGCTGACACTTGGGTAATGTTTAGCCATTCTTGGTGGCAAACTACCTCAGGTTCCCAATGCTCTGTTTTCTTCAGCATTCTTCATTTCCTCCTTCACAATTGAGGAGACGCTCAGCAAGGTGTAAATTGCATAGGTGCTCTTGCACTGAAGGACTGAATGAGGTGTTTTTTTGGCTGTGGCAGCAGAGAGGGTTGTAGCATAGCGGTGTCCATTGGCTGCAGCTAAAGAGTAAGTGCTCAAAATACAACTAATGGGCAATTGAACATCAAGCCGTTTTCTTGATGAGCACTGATAAGTGCTGGGAAAACTTCTTGGTTCCACAGAAACTGTTGGATATAAGCATCTTCAGATTTGCACTAGATGGCACCTGTTATTAAACAACAGTGCTTTCTTGGTGTTGACCAAATACTACTCCTGCTTTGCTGGATAGGAAACTGAAGCTCAGAAACGTACGTGGTGTCGTGGACTGCAGGAATTCACACAGGGTCATGCAGTACCTCGACAGGAGCAGGCAGCATCAGAGGAAACCGGTTGTTCTAATAGCCAGCCTTGTGCTTCTAACCATGTTTTGGTTAATTTTACAATTGGCTAACCACCTGTTAAGAGAACACATTTTATCATTAAACAAAATTAATTTTAAAAATGGCTTGAAACTGTCTGTTTTTAATGGGATCTGAATATTCTTTGTTTTAATCTGCCTCATGAGGCTTGTCTTTCTTCTGGGAAGTACGCTGTTACATCATTAAAATACCATCCCCTACTGAGAGAGAAATCGGCCCCATTCACTAAATGGCAATGCTGAAACAATGACAAGTATTTCTAAAAACTGCATTAAAATTCATTTTTTTTTCTTCATCTGTGAGCTCAGTTAACCAATGAGTGCTTGGCCTGCTTGCAGCCGGATGTGCGCAGCCCAGTTTGTTTGTTGTGATGGCAGAAGGCAGACAAAGATATGTCAAAGACTCCTCATTTAAAATTATTCTACTTTTCCATGGTGACTTTGCTCAGAAACAAACCAATTTGCTGCTTTTGGTCCCGCTCTGTACTAAGAATTAAAAACATCTGATCTAATTTCCCCCCTGCCCCGGTGCTGAAGCAGGGTGTGTGCATCATCCTGATGGGAGCAGCAGGAAGGAGGGAAAGGGAAAGCTCAGCGAGCTTCAGCCTTGCTGAGGGATGGATCACAGCTCACAGGCTGTGAGCAGGAGCCAACCGGCACCTCCTGGAGGAACCGGTCTGGCAGGCAAAAGCAAAGAGCCTCAGTGCTGGTTTTGTTCGCTTCATCTTGGGGTGAGAGGGGTTGCAGGGAAGCACCTACAGCAAGACAGAGGTGATGAAAGCTGTAGAAAAGGGAGTTTGGGAACTATCAGCCAGTGCAGAACCCTGGTATGGATTTCTTCCACCATCCGGCTTTGTGCCCATTTGTGAATTCTTGTGGTTTCTTTGCAGGAGTGCTGTCTCTTGTTGCTGGTATCTAAGGACAGTGTTACCACAGATTGTAAGGTATTTCAAGTATAGGAGAATGGATTAAATACTCAAGAGGAAGGCAGTGATGATCTTTGCTGGATACAAAGCAGGGCTGGGCTGCATTCTGGCTGGAAGAGAAATCTTGAAGCTTCTAGGCTTGCCCATTCAGCAGCCAAAAGAGTCTCTTGTTGCTTTAGAGAAAAAGGGTCTGGCCCCCTCTGCACACACATCTTTTTGTGAGAGCAGTGCAGAATGGAGCGGTGTTTGTGTGGGAGTTGCTTTTAGCATTCGGATGTTGGCCTTCAAATTCCATCTGATGGGAGGATTCTGGTGATTCTCCACAAGGTTGGTTTGTTGGATCTGCTCACTGCTCTTCTTCCCGTATTCTGCTTAAGTCTCAAAAGAATTGAGAAATGCAGCCAGCTGTCATTCATCCCCAGCAATGCAGAACAACAAGAAGTGGGTGTAGTCTCAAGAAACTGGATCAGTCTCATTTTAGAAGATGCATCTTGAAACCATCTCAGCAGTTATCTGAAGGAATCTAGACAGTGTTAACACCTTCAAATATGATCTAAGCTGGTTTCTATAGGTAATAGGCTAGGTTTGAAAGAACAAAGATCTCTGTTCTCAGTTTTTTCTTTTTTTTGTTACTTTTGTCCTTTGTTTCGTTTCTTTTGACTGAGATGATTCCAGTGCACTGTGTTGGTTTTGTACTTGAACAGCTTCTTTTTTAAAATAAACAATAAAATGCCTTGAAAATTTTCTACTGGCAAGAGGATTCCTAGGTAGCTATTTCTTGCTGGCCTTTAAAATAAGACTTAAGGCAGAGGCAAAACAGTACAGAGCTCATCAGTAAGAGGGTACCGGGGTTGGAGCACTCTTGTGAAGCATGGCTTCAAATCCCCTGTACTGGCAGGCAGTGCACCCTGCAGTTCCTTTTGCAGCCTCCTTGGAGCAGCTCTTACATGGGTGCTCTTTTCTTTGCTATGGTACTGTAAGGCTGTTCCAAACCATAGTACTTTTAGCTGGAATCCTCATTCATGTTTTTCTAGCTAAACTTCATTCGTGGCATTCATTCATTCTCATTTGATCCAGTGCCAGCGTTGTTCTTGAGTTTAAACAGCTCTTCCTGCTCCTCTGTGTTCATCTGGGTATGTTTGTAGAGAGCAGTCATATCCCCTCTGAGATGGATCTGGTGTGTTGTTTTTTCCCTTTTTCTTTCCCTCATAGGATGTTTCATATAAGGTTTTATTGTCTTAGGAGATCTTTTCAAACAGCTGCAGAATGTGGTTAATCTACCTGGGACACGGGTGGGCAGAACTATGCACAATATTCCAGGAAAGGTTTTTACTGATCCCTTGTACAAAAGCATTAGTACTAATTGGTCTCTGCTGGGAATTTCTCGTGTTATACGTTCTCTGGTGGGACTCACCTTCACAGCTCATTCGCATTGGTGAACCATCACTAAAAAGTAGTGTCTAAAAAGTAATGTGTAGTAGTCTAAAAAGTAATGTGCATCTGAGCCTCTTCCCCTCTTTTCAGTTTTTTATCCTCCAGCTTACAGTGGAAATAATGTTACTTTTTGATTTATATACGTTTTGTGTTCTGTTACTTCCAGATGCTGTGTCCAAGGAAGTTTGTTTTCAGCATATTGGTGATTCTTGGTTTTCAGCTGTTAATATTTTATAATTAATTCCAAGATTAATAGCGGATTTCAACCAAGACCCAACTGTACAGCTTGATGGCTCCCTCTTGAAAATAACCCATGATCCTCTCCCTTTTCAGGTTTTTATCCTCCTTACAACTCTGGTATTAATCCTAATCCCCTCCATTTTAACTAGTAACTTCCTATGTGTCATCTATCAAATGCTTAACTACTTGTAATTTGTCTGGACTTTGGTGATCTTCTTAAAGAAGAAGATTGGGTTGGTCTAGCACTAATTCTAATTTGTTCTAAATTAGGAGTAGATTTACTTCCATGGCGAGTGCTCTGTTTTGGCCGTAGTTACCAGAATTCAGTTTGTACTTTTTGCTTTCCTTCATGTGTTTTTATTTTTCTGAAGTCAGTCCTGCAGTGTTTCAGGCTCACTGTGGTTAGTCTTTTTCCAAATATTTATCTGCATACAGATGCTGCCAGTGACTGCCTTTTGGGTGTCTTCCCTCACTTGTGTTGTCCCTGCCTCATCCTTGCACCGTAATCCTTCCTCTGAGACAGCATGTTTCCCTGGTACTCCTTCTTTTAAATTCCTTCTCTGGTCAAGCAAGGAGCTTTTACATCTTGTTCCTGTCTTGAAGAGTTGAGAACTGTCCGGGAGGTGCCCTTGGTGCAGGGCAATTAGGGGAGGAGCTGGAATGTATCCTACTAAATGCACAGAGCGATAAGTTTTGGGTTCCAAGTTCCTTACAATGAGTGAATGGGTCTCATGCTGTAATTGTGGCACAGTGCTTTGTGAGGGAAAGGGGCTGGGGTAGGACGGCCATACATATGTGGGTTTTGGTCTGTTACCTGGAATTTAGCAGGAATACAGGAAGGTAAAAGCACTAGAAGTTCTTTTGATTTTCATGGAGACTGTAGTTTTGCAAACTTCTTAATATAGGTCACCTATTCATCTTTTTTTTTTTTACTGAAGAGCAGAATTTTCTATTCTTCACGCACTGAGTCTCAGTGAAAAAACTAGTATCCAGATGAGCTTTCTGGCTTTTATATGGATTTAAAAAGAAGTGACAAGATACAGCCTTAAAAGGCACTGTCTTCATTTTCTTGATACTGAGACAAGCTGCCTTCTGGTTTGTACAGTGCACGCTTGTGGCTGCTGCTGTTGGTGTTGGTTATTTGGCACAAGTTGGAACAGTAGCAGGAGACACGTAGTTTCTCTTTGCCATAGATTTTGCAGCCTTGAAGGGGCTGAACCTAGGACTTGAATTTCAGATTTGAAATGTCAGGTGGTTGTGGACGAGGATGCTTTTACGTGTGGGCATGGAGAGGATGTCTTTATGCTGTGGTAGTAAGCGTGCTTGCAGAGCTGGCTGGTATTTGTCTGAAGATTAATGAGGTGTCGTCACAGATCTCCACTTGATTCACAATGCTGTAGCTTAGGATTCCTTTGAGCCCTTGAGAAGGTAGCGTGATGTGTTGTGTGACTCAGGTAGTTTTCCCCATGGCTGCAGCTCGTGTCTTTGTGTCTGTCAAGGAGTGCAGATACACTTTTGGCCAGACTTTGGTCAATGCGCTCCAAGCCAGTTCACTGAAGAACTGGAGTTAGGCATGTGCTCCATGAGGAGTGAATTCATGTAGCATCTGGGCAGAGCTTACTGCTTGAGAGGGTTGCCTCCTTCAGTTTTTATAGCAAGCTGTGAGCTCGGGCAGCCAACCAACTCGTTGCCTCCGCTTATTCTCAGAAATCTTGCGCACGGCACGCTTAAATCTTAGCGGCATCAGGCCTGATAACAGAATCACATACAGGATTTCAGAGTCTCCAGACTCTGTCCCCTTATGTAGAGCACTGACGATGGAATGGGATATTTAGCTGGGCTGTGAGATGGTATGTTATGCAGTAGGAATTTATTGCTGTAATGCATACAAAGTCATTAACAAGTTCTGTGCCGCAGGGGGTACTTTCCTTTTCTATGAAAATCACTCCAGCTGGACAACCCTTGGTGCAAGTGGCCATGCCCTCCCATGTCAGTGACTGACAGATCTAATTCTGCCTTTGTAGCCGAGAGCCCGTTAGTTAATGGAGTTTTGAATATCGGTACTCAGAGGCAACCATCAGAGTACTACAATGCATTATTCCTCTTATTCAGTTGGTATTTATCAAGGAAGGTGTTATGTCTAATGAATGCAATGTTATCTTCAAATAAATTCCTGTCTGTGGGTCATAATTTAAAAGAAATGAAAATTTAAGTAGCCTTACAGTTGCTTTGCAGTGGCAGAGAGAGATGGGTTTAGCTTGCCTGTTTGAATGGTACGTGATGGAAACCCAGAGTCAGTGTCCTCTCTGAGGGAAAGGGAAGCATTATGGGTTATATGATCAGATTAATAAAATCCTTAGTGCATATGTATATTTCATACACGTCCTGTCTTTCCCTCTGTATCTTCTTGCATGGAAGCAGATAAAATGGAGAGGTAGCAGTACTGCCTTGCCAGTAACAGAGTAGGTTTCACTTTATAATTATCGTACTGACATATTTATCCTTTCTCATGGAAGTGAAGATGCAGATATTTAAGAACCCTTCTTGCACAAAAAAGCCCAATTTCCGCTCAGCACTTAATTAGCACTTGTTTATGACACGGCATCTGATTTGATTTTCAAAACAAATTGCACAGTAAAGAGGCTGATATTTAAACTGTATAGTAACCAAAGCTCCAGCTGTGACTCAAATATTGTAAGCCTTCAGGGGTTGTGTTTAGGTCTAGAAAATAGGAACTCAGGCCTGTAATTAAATGTCCTCCAGAAATCAGCCTTTGTCGGCAAGGAAAGAGGCACCACTGAATTTTAAATTGCTGACTTGTTCTCAGAAATCATTCTGTTGTTCTAGGCCTTGCTGGGGACTGCAGAAATCAAGTGGATTAAAAAGAAGAGTAGATGGCTAAAGGAACAGTGCCAGTTAAGTGTTGAAGGAAAAAAGATCAGAGCAGTAGCAGTTAGAGTGCTTTCCAAGTTAGCCCTGTGATCGCCTTCCTCAGGAAGTGGGTACTGAAAAAGAGCAAACTGACCCCAGCAACCCAGCATCTTGTTGTGGAAAATGCTGGAGCAGACGCTAAGAAAAAAAACCTTCTTATGGTACTGTAATCATGAGCATAAACAGTGTGTGCTCATGAAAATCCAAAAATGAGTAGGTCTTGTTGGGCAATTGTGGTGTTGATAGAACTGCCTTGAATGGGTCGTAACCACGGAAGGCTGTACAGTTGACTGATAAAACAGCACAACTTTCCAGCAAGGTAGTTGTCAGCATTCCAGATCTTGTAGAGGCTGGGAGAAGAGGAGGGGCAGGTTTGTGATTTCTTTCTTTTTTTTTGTATTGACTGATAACATGTGGGTTTCTGTTGTGTCATTCACAGTTGTAGTGTGAATGTGTCTGCTGTCACTGGGGTACAGAAATTTGGAAAGCTTTAACCAGGTGTACTTATTTGTTTGTGCCAAAGAGGACATGCCTGGGTCGTTCACAGCGTGCCTGTAGAAAGGCCACAGAAGTTCAAAATTTGGGAGGCTGGTTGTAAAATGAAGTTTAGCCAATGAGGAGAGCGTTTGAATTAAGTGCTGATAAATCAACTCCAGAGATTTTAATGAGGTTACACTTTTCCCTCAGTAATTGCACTGGGTGTGAATGAGGCTCACTTGGGCATGTGTCCCTCTTCAGTGGAGCAGGCAGCAGCATACAGCAGTGACACACCTTGCACTACTGACTGCTTCTCTTCTGTATAGTTCCTTTTCTGGATGAGGATAAGCTTATCAAATGTAGAGAAGACATGCTGCAGTGAGGGGGTTTGCAGGCATGGCAGTGGGCCTTAGTTTCTCCTGTTTGTGTATTTAACTGGCCAGTGTTGAAAAACGGAGTTTACAATTAGTGCTCATCTGCTGAAAGGCCTGATTACTCTTATTGCTAATGCTCAGGCACTAAGGTTGGAAGGAGCCGGTGTTAGCAGTTGTATAAATGCAGTGCTATCTTTGTTGTTGCAGGCACTTCTGCATGCGAGTAATCCTGTTAATGGCAAAAGATTTGTTAATTTACTTGGGTGTTTACAGGGCTGGGATCTTCAAATTAAATGGTTTAAATCATTCTTAAATCAATTACTCAAACTACTCCAGGCTGATGGGCTTTACAGACGTTAAGCAGCCTGCCAGTCCTAAGAGAAAGCTTTGCTGTTATCCTCTAATTTCCAGGCTAGGTGTCTGAAGTGGGGGAAGAAGAAAGGCGATTTTCCCCAGATACATGGGGTGAACCTGAGCAGGTCTCAGGCTGGTGTTTGGGTCTCTTTACTCCTGACACTGGGATTTAACCAAAAGCTTTTTATTTCTGCTTGTTTATGAAGGTTTTTTTTTTTCCTTTAACTCCTTCCAAATAGGGGGTACCATGCTGTGCAACTTTCACAGAGCGACTGGAGCACTTGAGCCAGATGTGAAGCATGGCTTTCTGTAGGGGTCTTGCTAGATATGTCACACATTAGTTTCTTCCATTTTCAAAGCACATAGAAATGTCAGCAGCTCCTCCCAGCAAACCTGTGAGGTGGGTTGAATAAGTGTTGTCCTCATTTTACAGCAGTAGAGAGACTAACCACCCATGAAGTCGGTGTTGAACTAAGGATTAGGATGCTTCTAGCTGTGCTAGAGGTCCCCTAAAACATGCTTTGTTGATGTGTTAGGCACTGGAAGCCCACTCAGCGGGTGAGTGCCATAACCAGGATGTACTTGACTCTAATTTATCAGCTCAGTGGTGGTTACTGAAATTCAGCTTTAACTCAGATTCCTGGCTGGGACACCAGGGCATAATCTTCCTACTGTTTTGAAAGATATAGGAGAATTTAAATTTGAACTGGAGAGAAGCAAATCGAAGTGCTTTTTGAGGTCTATATCCGGACTTTTCTTGGAAGGCAAGATTTTAGTATGTTCCAATTCGCGTTTTTATTTCAAACTCCCAGGCTGAACAGCTTCCTGCCCATAGCTGTGAATGTTCAGCATTCAGGTCACATGTTTTTCCTCTCTAACAATTCTTATTTTCAGTGTTTGTGGACACAGTTTGTGCAAACTAAATATATTGTATGGACGCAAGGGTGGGTGGAGTTTAAATCATCTTGAATAGATCTGTCCTGAAAATGAGAGATGTTTGCAGCTTTCTAGAAGGAGCAACGGGGGCACACATCTGTTGGTTTGGAGGAGAACTACCATGAATTAAGAAAAGGGATTGTGAAATAATTGCCAAGAGTAAGAAAGATGGGGGATTTGTTGTCTGAGCATCTCCTGCCTGGTCCTGTTGCTCAGATATGATTTTAATTTCTAAGCATCCCCCTTTTTTTTTTGGTTGGGGTGGGGGATAGGCACAGCTGAATCTGCTTAGTTTTGTGAGTATTGAGACTCTTTGAGCATTATGTCAGGGAATATTATGCTAGGGAAAGCTTAATTTGGTGTTTGTTTTTTTTTTTTTTAAGTTGTAAATTATGCTTTTTGTTTTGTACTTCCAGAGCAATTGGGTGTCTTGCTTTGGTCTCAACCTGATAATGCGTAGAATCAATAAACGGGGGAAGAAGTTACGTTTGTCCATCAGTTTGAATCATAATTGCTGACAGCATGTGAGTGTAGTTTCCTGATAGTCCATGCTGAGGCTGCACCTTTCAGAGCTGCCCCATCATCTCCACATTGTCCACTGTTGTGTCTGACCGTGTTGAGGGTAGTGGCACTAAGGACACTCTCACAGCCTGACTGCTGTTTCCATACCATGGAACACTGGAACAGGCTGCCCAGGGAGGTGGTGGAGTCTCCTTCTCTGGAGATGTTCAAGACCTGCCTGGATGCCTACCTGTGCGACCTGCTGTAGGGAACCTGCTTTGGCAGGGGGGTTGGACTCGATGATCTCTGGAGGTCCCTTCCAACCCCTACAATTCTGTGATGTGGTGTTATGAAGTGGCCAAAGCATTAATGATGTCTGGTAGGTGCTAATACTACATCCACAACAGGTTGTGCTTATCCAGGTGCATTTCTGGGGGAATTCAAAAGAAATACCTGTATATACTGAGCTGGAATGTAAAATGGTGGAAATGGTTTAAAAATAAGTAAATAGATAAATAACGTAGTGGTGAATTTGCTAGGAAAGTGTTGCTAAAGCAGCTGTTACCTGAGGCAGCAAACAAGAGGTAACATGGGAACCAAACTGTCATATGTGGCTTTAGAAAATCTGCGTTGTTTAAAATGCTCCAGAATTTAGTTGTAGGTTAGCTAGGTCCTGGTGTAAAAGGAGGTCTCTCTTTATGTCTATTCTCTCCTAGCCCCGAATACACATGCCAAAAGATGGATTCCAACTTATATCTTCTGGATACCAAGCATGGCTAAAGCAGGTTGGACTGTATTATTGTTATTCATCTCATGTGAGGGACTGTGTTGGACACCTGTGCTTGTCTCATTAGTGAAGTACATAAATGAGGGTATAATGAAGTTACGGTGCCATGTTAGCTGATACCCTTCATAGCCATCACTGTTTTGTGTTTGTGCATGCTGTGTTTGTATAACATTTCCTCACCGGTCTCATGAACGCGCACCTCCTGTAAATAAGAGTTCAAAAAGCAGCCACCTGAAAGCAAAAAGGGTCACAGTTGGAAAAGAAATCTGCAGCAACAGCTCAAATTACAGAATTAAAATGGGCCTTCAAACACAAAGCTGCATGGCGGTGGTGCTGGTAATAATGGGGAGGCCAATGGGTTAAAACACGAGAGGATTGCATCCAGCACCATTCAGATCTGCCTGGCTGGAACAAGCACGGACACTGGCTCACATCACATACCAATTGTGCTGTTTGACACAGTCTGACACTGTGGGGACTCCCTGCTCGGGAGCGGCCCAGCTCTATATTGCTCTGCTGTTATTAAAGGCCAGCCTTTAGATGTCTCAGCAGTCTGCCGCGAGCGATTGCTGTCAGCTTTTTCACTTCTGTGAGTGAAAAATCCCCCTTCAGAAAAAAAAGAGCTTAATTTACAAATTGCTTGTATCAATCTCTCCATCATGTGTGGATCTTCACAAGAGAAGCTGGCGTCCTTTGGAACACACGGCTTAAAGTTGCTGGTGTAGTAGAAAGCCAGAATGGTTGTGTCGTTATGGCAACAACAACGGGAAATATGAAAACCGCACAGAGAAGCTGCATCCTGTTGTCGTGGCAACTGGAGTTGTGGAAATGATGAAAAGTGGCGGTGAAAGGATCTATGGTGCTGTGAGCCCAGCAGAGACAAAGAGACAAGTCACCTGTGTGGGGCGGGAGAGGATTAGGAACAACAGCAGCATTAAGCCTTAAAGCACAAGAGTTTCATTGCAGGTGCTAACAGGATGGCTTCGGCTCTCTCCAGCCTTCTCTCCTCCAAGTACTATCGGTAACTTGTTTGTGCAAGTTGCTTGCTGCCCTCAGCTTATGTTGACTTCTGGGAAGCTGAGACGAGCTGGAGCGCTTACAGAAGGTTGGGCGTTGAATCCCATGCTGTGTTTGCAAACCATTGCTTTGGCTGAGAGATGCACCACGAAGGTGAAGTGGTTTGGAGCTTCCCTGTGCCTGGAAGTCCCACACTGCTGAAGGTCAGCTGGGACGCTGCAGCCAATGCCTTCCTGATTTCAGCTTTGCTGAGCTGGAGGCACAGCGTCTCGGAGGGATCCCAGTTCTGCAATTAATGTCTCTCAGAACTCAAGTTTGTTGACCTATGGGGCATAGCGTCAGTCCTTCTTATGTGGCAGGCTGAGAGAACAATAGAGAGAAGATTGTGTGCTCTTCTGATTTTTAATTCAAAGGCAAACAGACCTGCATCAGTTCTTACTATGTTTGTTACCAGTGCTCTCTCTGATGCAGGTGGAAAATAGGCATTTTTGCCTCCGAAAAATGCTCAGGGAAAAACAAACAAAACAACAACAAAACAAAATGCTCAGAGATCTTCACATTAGACAGTCTGAAATAATAAAAGAACTTACACGTTCCTTATACTTCTCTGTGTAGCTGCTTTCCTTTTGATTTTGTGTTTACTGTTATTGGTTCTAAAGCCTTTAACTTATATATCCTTACTCCTCCTTGATCCAGCAGAAGTTATAAACCTGAGCTCGTGTCACGAGCAGATGCTGTCTTGGAAATAGCTCTGCTATTCTAATTTCAGTGCTGTGATTTCGCTGCAGGAAGTGTATGGGTAAGGGAGTTGGTACAAAGCATGGCAATTCTTGATCAAAAGGAGGAGCTCTGATAAGCTTAGAATTTTTGAGGTCAGAATGATTTGATTTAGGAGGTGCATCCAAAGGCCCTACCTGTAAGAGTCTTAAAAGCGTGTCTTGGAAAGAAAACCACTTTGGTTTATTTAAAAGCAGTAATCTACATATGCATGCAGATGGAATGGTGTCTATGCATCAGACTTATCCCTTCTGGTGTCTGTTTGTGTTTTTAACAGGATTCTAACGTAATGATTTTTTTTTTTTTTCCTCTGCATAGCTGAGTATTGATCTGCTGCCTGGCTTATACAGAATACGAGAAGTATCCCAATAACACAGTGTATTAATGTGAGCTAAAAGCAGCTTGTGTTACAGATGAGGTGGAGGAAGATGGAGTTCTGCAAGACTGGACATGTACTATAAATATCCATAAAACTGACAATTTTATCTAAAAACAGTGCTGGCTGGATTTGCGTATTCTCAGCCTGCTTAAATAGGAGATAATAGTTGAACACTACCTGAGCATGGGTCGCCCACACTGATGTTGTTACCCTCTGCCCTTTCAAGGCAGCTTTTTCTATTTAACATTGCTGTGCTGCAGTGCAGAGCTGCGTTGTGCTCACATGTGGGCTGGAGGAAGCACAGTACCGGCGGCCAGCAATGTGTGTTGCTTTAAGAAAGGGGTTTTAAGGAAAGCTCTTTTTACTCCAGCAGTTTGCTGCGAGTTTATCCCTTACAAAAAGGTGAACACCTGCAGTTATTTTGTTCAGCCTTGAGCTTCATTTCATCCTGTCTTCAAACGGCAGCGCTGTGCTGCTGGCAGCCCGTAACATCCCATCACAGATGCTGACCCTGTGAAGACAAGCTGCAATTGACTTCTGAGGGGAGGGGGGATTTTTGTCTGGGACTCGATCAATAAGACATGACAATCCAATTCTATATTATATTGATGCCTTCTGTGGTTTAAGCTAAAGTATGAAATTGGGCAAATTAGGCTCTTAATTAGCTGAAACACTTACAAAACATTATTTTGATTACATAAACGAGGAATTTTAAAGCATCATTTTAAGTGGCTTGTGAAAGAGAATCCCTTCCCTCATACACTGTTGTGAGCAAGTACGTATCACCCAAGATACATAATATAATGCGTTCATCTGAGACTTTCTGCTTCCCGATGTCTTTTGGAGTAGAATTTTTAGAGCCAAGTTATGAACCTATAAATGTGTTTTATGCTGGAAATTCTTGGTGCTGCCTTTGCTGGACTGGGACCTGCAAAGGCCGCTATGGTCAAACAGGGCACCTAAGATATTAACAGCCTGTGTTTCAGTCAAGTCAGCTGGGAAACCAGGACCAGGCTGGAAACAGGATTACTGCATTAGAACTGCACTTCCCCAGTTTAAAAACATGCAATGGCTGGAAATATTTTCTTTTAGTAGTTCTGTCATTTGGTGTCTCCTCTGTAACTTCAAAGGTGTGTATTCTGGTTCTGATGGTTCCGTGTGCTGTTTATGATTCAGACAGTAATCCCTCGGATGGGAAGTAGGAGCACGTTTGCATTCTGCAGTTCCTAATTAATGTTTGGCATTCTGATAGTACTTTGGGAGTGCCAAGCGCCGCGCAGACAGGAGCGTTTTGGGGAGAAGCGGTAATGTGATGTGTGCATAACTTAGCTGTAATTGTCAGAGATTTTAAAGAATTATGCAAAGCCACGGGTGGAGGAAAAATCTATCAAACTCCCATTTCTCCATCTCTCCACCAGCATAGGATTCTTCTCCGCGTGTTTTGAGGGGGAACTACAGACCTGGCTGATGGAAGTGTCCCAAGCTGGGAGGGCTTCCACTCAATCTTAAAGTTGGCTTGGGGAATTTTTTTTCTTTTTAACCTCGCAGGTGTTCAGGTTCAGTGCTGGTTAAGCAGTTGGTGTTGTGGCTCTTTCTGCTTTTTGTCACAAAGGCAGTGATTTGCTGTCACTGTCTTCTGCTCAACTCCCTGCTGTATGTTTGTGTTTCAGAGCCAGAGCACCCAGGTCTGTGGCACGTCTCAAGTGGGCAGGCATGGAGCTGAGGGGCCCTGTTACTCGTTACCCAAGCTCATGCAGCGAACATGGTCCAAGAATTGGGTTTTCGAGTTTGCTGAACCTCAGGCTGTCTTATCCTCTCCCGTGTCTTGTGGCATAGCGTGACTTTAAATTGTTAGAAATGGTGACAAAGTCAGGTTTTGGATGTGATGTTGCCTAACAGCAACTTTTTCTACTCTAAACTAGACCAAGAGCATCTCCATCGTCAGCTTTTGGAGAGCTGTTAAACTTAGGCCTTGCTGGGATTGGTTTCAGTGCATTTGGGTAGGTCTCGCTTTTAAGAACGCGCTTGTTGCTCAAAGAAGCACACGCAAGTCCCTACCTGTTCCACTCCACCAAGAAGGGTATGGCATCTGATTCAAAGCTTTGCAGGTGCACTAGTTTATATATGTATCAACTCTGTGGATTAAAGAGCTGTAATTATGAAAACATCAGTATTGTCTGGTTCAGATATGATCTACGTGAATTCCCTCCAGCACTTGGCAGCTGAGGATCTCGCACACCTCCTAGCTGGGAAGCAAGCTCCTCTCTGGGGCAAGTAAGTTCTGCTGCTCTTGAATCCCAGAATCCCTCAACAAAACCAGTAACTGCTCCTTGGGGAAAACATTTCTTCACAAACATTTTCCTAAAAGCCCTGATTTGATCCTCCCAGATCCTGTTCAGGTAAGAAGATATTTGGACGATCTGAATATGTAAACTCCCATATATTTGATATTTAAGAGTAGTTAGTGAACTGGAATCTCTTGTAAAAAGTTACTGTAAGCGAGGGAGTTAGCAGAAAATTAGAGGAGAGTTTGCATAATATGCACGTTCAGGGAAAGTTACTGCACAATTATATGAGAAGTGGGAGGCTAAAGGCAAAGGGATCCTTCCCAGTGCTGTGAGCTGCTTGTGCACTGCAGAGCTTGCAGAATGCACTGAGCCCAGAGCCACAGTGAGTGGGGAAACCTCCGCACTGAATTCAGGGGTGTGTGCAGGTGTGAGCCTGGTACCTGAGGTGTTTGGGGCATGGGAAGAATGCTATGCTTGAGCCGTGCCAGTGTGCTTCACCATTTGATTTGTGACATCTCCTTGTTCTAAAGAGCGATCCTGCAGTGTTCCAGGAGCACATCTTCAGTCTTCTGAAAGTGAGGAATTGGGTTAGTGGAGTGCTTCAAGGTCCTGTAAATGGCTCAGTGGCTTATTACAACAATACAGGAACACAAGCCACTTCGGATGGTCCTTGTACGTATTTGTGGAAATGTGACCAAAGTATTTGAGCGTGGCAGAAGCTGAGAAATTGTTGGAAGCCGTGGTTGTGACAGCAAACACGCGTTGCCCAACACAGGTGTGGTGCAGCATCTTCCAGCTGGAAGTGCTGGGGGGCTCATGGAGGCGTGGGCTGTGCTAAAAGGGGTTCTGCAGTTCCCTTTGTTTTATAACTTCATCTTACTATGGAAAAACCACCATGAAGGCAGTGACAAAGGCAGTCAGAACTATCTCATGTGCAGGGAATGGGGACCTGGGGTGTGAGGTGTGTGAACTTTGTTTTTGGCAGCTGTTTTTGGCTTAATCAAGGCTCACAGCTTTTCATGTCTTTTTCTTATTTTCAACTGGAAAAAAAAATACAAAAAGAACTTTATCCAAAAGTTATAAAAGTATTAATTTGCTCTGAGCCATGCTGGTCTCTTTGGTAAGTTCATAATTAGAATCACAGAATCATAGAGTTAGGCAGGAATTATTTTTTTTAAATGGGTCTTTTTGTCTCTCAGGTATATAACTGCTGCACAACTGGTGAATCTGTATTCATATGTTGAGGGGGTTTAAAGGCATATTATTTACACAACTCACTGAAATGGCTCCTCTGGAAGCCGGGTGGCTCTGTCGTGTAATTACGTATTTACTGTGCCTTGTATCCACTGTTTGGATAGGGGGAAGAAAGAAAAAAAACAAAGACCCAGAGAAATCTACTAAAATAAAATAAAAGGTTTTTTTTTTTTTTTTTTTTTTTTTTTTTTGAAGTTGTATCATAGAACTTAGCCCATAGGATCAAGTGCCAATCAAGCTAAAAAATAGGATGTGTTTGGCAGACTTTGAAAGTATGCAAATGGCACTGGGAGGTGCTTTTTTTTCCCTTTTTTTCTATCTATATCATGTGTTTAATTGAACTAATACCTGTCTGAATGGCAGAGGGGAAATGTACAGGGTCCCATAAGTGAGAGGTTGAAAAGCGGAGCAAAGCAATGAGCCAAAATGACTTTTTAGCAAGAAGCACATTCCTGGGGTTAGATTTCATGACACCTGCATTTGTAATGTAAATAGCAGCCCCCTGCTCTGATACGTTTCATACAATGTGTTGCATTCTGTGGTGACAGGAATAGTGCCTGCTGGCACAACGTGGAAGTGATGTGTTGTATTTTTGGCTTTGGCTTAGTTAAATATGTGGCCAAAAAAAAACATACTAAGAGGAGCTGAGTGGGAGTGAGGAGTCTGGGGCTTGCTTCTGCTTTCTGCAGGACATTTGAACTAATTGTGGCTGTTAAGAATCCTCCTAACATCTGGGCGTGATGTGATGAAGCGTGGTATGGGATCAGCATTCCTAAGGAGTGCTTCCTGCGTTTGGGTCTTGGAGAGCATGAGGAAACAGTGTTCTGAGAGCCTTTTGAGGAGAACTGTACCTCACAGCCATCCTGTGTTGCACTTCTCCAGTGATGGAAATAAGAAACAGGGAAAGACCTGTCTCCTCATATCAAGCCAAGGGCTGGATTAGTATGGAGTGTTTGTTTTATTGCTGCGGACCAGTAGAATTTCTACTTCTTCGCCTTTTGTCCCAGTTCTAGTAATAAGTACTTGTTTCTCTCTGTGCCATGTTATGCAGTTCCCTCATTGTGATCAGTGGGGCCAACCTGCAAAAGCCCCATTTCTCTCAGTTTTTAAACCATTCATCTTGTCAGCGTGTTGTATTCTACTTGTGTTCCTTCATGGAAATGTGTGAACAGGGTCTGAATTACCATCTCCTAAGAGAAGCAGAAATAGTATTGGTTTTTCTTCAGAGTTGAACACTGGATGCTGTGCTAGAAGGGGAGTAATTCTGAGCTAGGAAAGGACTGAGATAGGTGTGGCTAGCAGCTGAAATGAGCATTGGGTACAGATGCTGAAAAAATCAGCAATTAGGGAAAAAAATGATTTCCTTTCTGGCTTTGCCACTGACTAGTTAAGAAGTGCACAAATGTTTGTTATGTTGGCTGTAAAGCAAAGGAGTTGTGGGTATGTGAAATGCATTGTGAGTGCAGAGTTCAGCAGTGCATAGTAGTTTGTTGCCCTTCGGCATGTGGAAAAGGTACGTGCTTAAAAGACATTCATGCTGTGCTACTCTCTAATTAAGATCTCCAAAGTGTTTATAAAGAAAATATCCTTAAACCAGTGTTCCATTCTTGTTGCTGAGTTTAGCGCGGTGCGTTTGTGCTTTCACACCTCCTGTGTGCTGTGGTGGTTAATTGCAGTGGTCCGAGGGTTTTGGTTTTTCCCCGTGCAGAAGCACTGTTGTACAGGGGAAGGTGATGCATTTCTGACCTGTAACATAATTTACTAAAACTCTGTTAGTTACCTGTAGTATATTGTATTTGCGAAAGACCAGAAGAGAGCAAATTTGATAAAGAACAGTCTGAAATTGTAGCATGTAATCTTGTAATGCAATAGGGAATAAACGAAGTAACCAACTCTTGGTGCTGGCAAAAGTCTCACCATCGAATGGGGGCTGAGATTTGTCTTTAGGACGTGAAATAATTGGAATAGAAAGTAGACTATTAGTGGCAAACCATCCGATGTAGTAAAAAATGTTCTCGCAGTATAGTTACAAGAGTAGTTGAATAGGTTAAAATACGGCTTCCCTTCAATGCAGGGTTGCTGCCCACTCAGCTCAGCCTATTTTAATTCAAAGTGCAGCAAGCCTGTGTTAATCACAAGCAGAGCAGCTGCTCCAACCTCCACCAGCAGCCGGATGCTGAACTAGCCTGAAACTCTGCTCTCTGCATTTCTGTAGTGGGAAAACATTTCAGAGGTCAAGGAATGGGACTAAAAAAAACAGTGAGGAAAAAGGAACCGTGGATTTTTGTCAATTAGTTCCCCATCTAATGCCACTTAATGCCTTTTAAAGATGCTTAGCTTTTATCAAGAATCAGCTTTGCCCCTCTGCGCTGGGGTGGTGCACCCTGCCCGGCGTTGGGTGGTCAGCATCAGCATCCCAGTGCCTTGCTGCGGGCCGGCCTCTGTGCTCCGAGTCTTTATTTTGAAGACTCAATGGGCACAGAGTCGAGTTCAGGAGAGGATTTTGTCAGGCAGCATTCAGGCAGGGCCGGTCCCTTGTTTGTGGAGCTGACGGCACAGCGGTGAGCGTCCCTCCGTGCTGGGCGGATGGGGACAGAGGCTGCTGAGATTTCCTGAGATCAGGCTGTAAATGAAGTTGTTCTGTTGGGTCACTCATCTGATTTACACACAAGCTGTTTCTCCTGAAGCACCTGGGGCCTTTTGTTCATGCTTGTGAATAAGCCTCTTTCAGTCACCAGCAGTAATTTAGAGTCTCTGCTTCCTTCAATAGGTAACAGCAAGTACAGCAGTGACATTTTCCCCCACTGCGTGTGCAACTTCGCTCTTCTTTTTAACCTGGGTAGCAGAGTTGTATCGCTCATACAGACTTTGTTGTAGACCGGAGCAGATTGAGAAGTCATCTGAGGTGTTGGTAATTATTTACTGCGTGCTTCCCAGCTCTGCAATAATGCTGAGCGGTGGGAGTGCATGGGTGAGCAACAATACCCTCTGCAGGTGCAGGGACAATGGGCCTTCAGTATTTTCTTTTGTTACCCTGGCAATTGGAGTGGAAGGCATTACCTCGTAAGTGCCCAATCTGCTGCTCACAGTGACTCCATCTCACTTTAGTCACGTCTCATGGAAACTTGGGGGCAAGGCAGTCTAGCATTGCTGCTAACACAGATGTCCTCTTTTTTGCTGCCTCTCTTGCTGTGCTTTGCTCACTACAAATATTTAAAGGAAGCTCCTTCATTCGGCCAACCTACTTCAGTGACAGTCAGCTCTTCTTCGTCATGTGGCAAAATGTTGAGTGAGCACAGGGAATGGGGCAGCCTGGGAGGAAGGAATAAGTGGTTGGGGTGAGACACTGATAAACCTTTATGCACAAACCGGATGAAACCCCAGATTTATTCTTATCTTTTGAATCCTATGATGCATAATGGTAAATATAAGATGCTCACCTACTGAATTTGCTTTGCATCATCAGGGATACCATGTTGTAGTTGATCCCTTTTTGTTGCCACGATGTTTTTGGAGAGCACTGATGACCGATGTAAATACATGAAGAAATTGGTGAAAACAGTAAATGTCTGCTTCATTTCATTTATTCATTCACTTTCAAAACTGATCATCGCAACAGCTGTAATATCAGGAGTGATGCACATTACATTGCACAGAGAAAATTGCTGGCCTTTGGAAGGTTTTGTATGTGGGAGTGCATGTTTTCTGGGAGGCTGGGATGGCAGAGAAGGAGCATGGCTTGGGTGCTTGCTACAGTACTGTCTGCTTTTTGCTTTTTGTCTTCAGGGAGGGCATTATCTTGTGAGGTGAAATGCCATAAAGCACTCAAGTTCTTGAGTTTCAGTATCTTTGTGAAGAGGTTTTGAAAAAGAAAACGAGATGGAGAATTTATTTTAAGGTCCCATAAACTTGTAGAAAGCACGTTTGTATAGGTTGTGCTCCCCAGTGGTCTTTCAATACTATTTCTGGAACAGCAGCATAAATTGCAATAAAGTGCACTGAAGAATGTGGTGACAGGGTTAATTTCTCTGTGGCTGTCTGCACAGTGCCAAATTCTGTATGTTGGTGATCACTGTTCTGCTCAATCCAAGGTGGGTTGCACTGCTCCTACATAGTAAACTAGTGCAAGCTTTTCTAGACCTCTTCAGAGCAAGAAATGGTTGCTCAAAAGGCAGCTGTCATTTCATACCCATTCCAGCTGCCCTTCCCACTCAGATTTCCTCCCCTCCCCCTTAAAAAAAAAAAAAAAAAGGGCAGGAGGGTTGCAAAAAAGAAGGGTGCAAGGGTCTGAAACGTCCAGCATCTAATCTGTCACATCCTATAGATTTCATAGCTGGCTGCCCATTTAAAATAGACTTGCTTTTTTTTTTTTCCTTCCTTAAGAGTAATTAGACAAATACAGCAATGCTTGTGGCATCCAAAACTGTGTGGCTGGTAAAGGCGTTAGCTATCATAATGTGTCCTGAAATTCAATAGCAGTGATTTTAAATGAACAAGCAGTTGCCTGTATTTTGGTGAGCGCTGGCTTTAACTATACAAAATGGCTAGCATTTTCCTTGACTGGCTGCTTTGGCTCCTTTTTTTTGTATTTGTGCTTTGACAAACAGAGCCTCTTTGTGGTAATAGCAGTATTTTATTTAATGACTAACGAGGCAAGCAGAAACACGGAACTCTTATACAGTATCACCAAGTTCCTGTTCACCTTGGCTTGCAGGTTCCTCCTTCTAAACCCAAACATATGAATCCTTTCTTTCCCTGCCGGCGTTTCATTTAAAATTGTTGATTCCTTTTCAGCATCCCTTGTGTTTTGTTGTGCCTGGAATGTGGCTGTGGATGGGGAAGAGGTCTGATTAATTGGAAAGGAACTTTTTATTAGCAGAAAAGCTCTCGTGTTAGCGTTAGAGAAATGATCAAAAATTACTTTCCTGGTCCGTAGTACTTTTTTTTTTTTTCTTGCTATTCTGCCATTGTAAAGCTTCTCTGAAGGGAGTCTCATCAGCAGTTTGTGTTCTCTTAAAGATGTCTCAGTCTTTAAGGCTCGTTTCAGTTGTGTTGATGCCGTTTGGCTACGCCTTGAAAGTTCCTGTAATCTGTGCCATCCTGTCTCATACGGTCCCATCTCATAGTTGTCCTTTCTCTGCAGTGCTCTATGCCCAGATCTCTGTGGCTGGGCTGCTCCAGCCTGGCGGACAGCATGCCCTCGCTGCGATGCCTGTATAACCCAGGGACTGGCGCACTCCCAGCTTTCCAGGTACTTTCCGTCTCTCCGCTCTTCTTTCCTCTCCACCCATGTCTGTGTGCATCTGCTTCTTTTCTTTGTTTGCTTTACTTCCATTTGCTCTGCTTCATGCCGTATGCCTTTCCTGTGCCATTCAGAACTCCTCCAGTATTTAAACCCACCTTGTGTAGATGCAGGGCGGCTCACTACTGGGGCATTTCCATCGCTTCGGTTTAACTTAATTATTTTGCCTGAATTGGCTCGGTACCATCAGCATTTCCATCAGCTTTTAGTTGTGTCCAAAATATACCACTCAATTCTGTTTTGCAAACGGTATCCATTGTACAGTCTCCAATCCTAGAATCGAATCACCGAGGTTGGAAAAGGCCCCCAGGATTGTTAAGTCCAACAGTGATTTCCTTCATGTCTAAATTTTCCGTGTGCCATTTGGAGGACTGAGGGGGGTGGGTTCATTGCCACGCTGCTGGCTGATGCCTGCCTTTGCTTACTTCACGTTTGGTAGAGGTAGTGCAGATGCTTTGACTTTAGAAAATTACTGTACAAGTAAGTTGTCAGTCAGATGGCAGATCAAGGTGCCTGGTTTTCTTTGGCTTCTGAGTTAGTGAGGTTCAAGCTTTTCTCTGTCATCAGACAGCTTTCTGTGGAACAGAATTTGTTCAGGTGTTTTAGATGGCCAGTGAAGCTTATGGAATTCAGCCACTCTCCTGTGGGGAGAGAGTGAGGCAGCTGCTAGGCTGGTGGCTAGAAACCTAACCAGAGCTCTCAGGATCATTGCAAGCGTTTAATGATGGCATGTGGGTATAAACCAGGGAGGAGCCGGGCTGGGCTGCAGAGATGTTCTGTCTGTTGTATATTCTGTCTGAGATGGTTCTGTGTGAACTGCAGTGAGTGAGGGACTAGAGAAGTAATTTTGCAGAGCGTGCTCATGGTAGCATAAAGGTTTGTTTCAAGGCTTATGCTGCAGGATTTATTGTCCTAACCAGTGGCAGAGAGTTTTATTCACCAGCATCTTGCAATACCAGACAACGAGCAGACCAGAATCTTTCTGAAAACTTCAGAATCGTCTTGATGGATGTTTATCTGCCTCTAAAGGATTGCATGCAGAGATTATTTCGCATTTGGCTTCCTGCTCCCAGGACTAGGAGAGTGCTGTGGAAATAATCGTCTCAGTCTCAGGGGAGGCTTAAGTGTCTTGCATCATTTTGCTGCAACTCTTTTTGCTGAGCCAGCAGCAGCACTGCTGGACTCTGGAAGGTGTCCTGCCAGCCCTCCTTTGCTGAAGCAAGCTTTTAGCAGAGCTTTCTGTGGGGGAGGGGGAAGAAGACTTTGTATTAGTCTAAGAGGACTCTGGAGACAACAGGCAGAATTTAGAATCCTACTTCTAATCCTGATTTGCATAATTTGACTAAATCGGATGGGCCTCATTTTTGGGCTTTCTGCTGCTGTATAAATCTCTGATCTCTTTAAGCTCAGGTTTCAGAGAACCTTGGCAGTATATTGAAAACAATCTATAAACTCAGATTGTGACTTTCTTTCTACTTGAATTACTTTTGATTACTCACAATAAGCATATATTCAAAAGGGAAAGGGAAGCTCAAGATGTTACTGATGGATATGAACAGTAACTTTTCTGCTCATACAGCACGTTCTTGGTATTTGGGATCAGATGAGTCAGCAGCTGAACCGTGCACCATGTAGTGCCTTCTTGGAAGTGCAGGAGGGCTCTTGGCATTCACATTCCTGCCGATTTGGTGAGACATTTCCATGGATATTTAGTGACTATGGGAATTGGGGAGGCCTGCCCCACTTGCTGTCAGAAGAGGTACACTGGTCGTCTTTGTAGCGCTCTGACTAAACGTTGAGGAACTCATTTAGTGCCAGTTGAGAAACTAAATGCCAGCAACAGCTTCTGCAGCAATGAGTCACCCGTTCTTCAGCCTGTTTTTCCATGGGCTTTGATTCCCATTAACTTGCATGGTCTGAGGAGAGCTCCCCAGTGGGAGGATTGGCTTCAGCATTTTCAAGTGTGGTGGTCTACATGGGAGTGGTTGGAAGGCTGCTTGAAACTGCGAGGTTGGAATATCTCATCATTTCTTCATGTCTGTTTTAGTATTGAATCTGCAGGAAAGCATTAAAGGCTTTTCTTGTAGCCCAGCAATTTTTCTCGTATTATTTTATTTTTTCCCTAGCAAGCTCGTAGTAACTGGAGAAGCATATCAATGTTCTTTGCTTGTGGCAAAAGAGAAGGTGCCATCTGGAAGGCCACTTAGTCACTGCTGAATTTGTCTGGTTATTTACATGCTTACCTTCAGATGCTCAGACAGCAATGTGGAAACAGGCTCTTTTTGAATAGCTCAGTTGAAGCCCTGCTGACTCCTCATGGGAAACATTGGCAGATAGTCGATCTAGAGATGATTCTGTTAATACATCAGATAACTTCATTTTTCTTCTTTGTGTGTTTTTATTATTGGAGACACTTGTGTGAAAACAGGATCTTCTGGTTGCTCAGCTCTGTTTGTCAATCGTCTCGCAATGGGAAAGGTTTTAAGGCTAAATCCAGCAATGAGGGATTAAGGAGCTAGAAACAGTTTTTGTTTTTTTAACATCTTTTATCTCGAAAGGCTTTGCAACTGATAGTCTAACTGAATTTCATAGAGATCATGGTGAAAGGAGGCAGCAAATTGGAACATGAACTCCTAAAGGCTGTTTTAGAAAAGGGCCAGACATTTCATTTTCAGTGTTGTGGGCGCCAAATTTTACTGCAGAGCAACTGAAAACTAGGTTGCAAGTAGATTCCTCTAATACAAATAAACTTGTGTAGAATGTATTTTCTCCTAGAAATTCATGTTTTTGAAGTTTCCAGATGTGCCAACTGGTACTGGTTTTCATGACAGTTTTATTTGAAGGTGATTACTTTCCCTTTTTGCAATAGTTGCCATGCATGCTCGCAGGGCTCAGTTTATGTTGCCTTTAATAGTCGCAGTTCTTTGAAAATTCTGATTTATAATTACATCCATCAGCTACGCCAAGAGAGTGACTGCATTAAGCCTTCCAGGTTTGCAGAAGATCATAATATCTCTTTGAGTTTATTTCTGTAGGCTGTTGTATGGATGAAGACACTTAAGGAGCAATTTTAAATTCTTGTCAAAGGTTATGCATTGGGGTAATCACAGGAAAGAGTCTCTTTCTTACTTCTTACCCAACTGACACCCCTTACAAGTATTGGTTCCAGTGTAGATGGTAAACTTTATGGGACAAGAGTAATGTGTTACTGAATTGATCACAAATAACTGCATCCAGCTTGGTTTTGCAGAAGTGAAGCGTCCTCCTTGTTGGCAGAAAGCTCTGTCCTGGTTGAGGAAGGAAGGCATGGGCACCCCATGCTGGTCACATTGATGTAAGCAGGAACACACCTGAGGTTCTGCAGTACCAGCGTGATTTTACCATAAGAGTTGATGTCTTGTTGCTGAGAATCATGGAGTCCATCATTAAGGCTGAAAAAGGGCAGTAAGATCATCCAGTCCAGCCATCCACCCACCCCACCATGCCAACCAAACCACGTCCCTCAGAGGTTCTCTAACACCTCCTGGGATGGAGGCTTCCTTGGCAGCCCGTTGCAGAGCCTGACCACTCGTTCTGGGCAGGTTTTTTACCTAATATCCAACCTGAAATATGCAGTAAGTGTGAAGAGCAGTACATTATTTATGGTTTTCCTGGATATTTAAGGCAAGGTCTTGAGGTGGGCAAGCTGTGTATAGGTGGAAATGTGTTCACGTGAAATGCATTTGAAGGAAGTGGTTTGGCTTTGGAGAAGACTTCTGTTGGTAGGCGTAGGTGGGGAGGGAGACAGCTGTCCAGCCTGCAGCCCCCAGCGCAGAGAAGCGAGGTCCTTTGGCCCAGCCTGCGTCCAGCTCCCCCAGAGGCTGTGTGGAACGTGCCTGGGGGCTGTTTGCAGGGAGCCCCTACAACTGACTCCTAATTCTGGTGGCTGATAGCTGGAGCAGCTGGCTGTGGAACCCCCGGCTGGTGGCAGCTCGCCCCTGTTTATGGACGTAGTTAGGTGGCCCCCAACTGTTTACAAGACAGCAGAGGTGAGGCCTTTGATTGACAAGTCAGAAATGCATTAGATCATTCCCTCTGCCAGTCTCTGGTTCATGCTGTTAAAAATGTCAGCCTCTCCAAGTTTGAATGGCAGCCCGAGGGCCTCCGAAGCTTTTTGTTTTCTGAGATGGAAACACAAATTGGATGTGTGCCTGAGCGCTTCATCCTGGGCTGTAATTTCATCTTTTAGCTAAGAACCACAAGGTACATGAGCAAAGCACCCTGTAAACAATAACACCGGGGAAAAAAATAAACAAGGTCGTGTTTCTGGTACGTTGATCCACCGGTGTCCTGACCTCTATCACGTTGAACATCTCCACTCTGATTGCTGTTCCCTTTGGCATTACAATGAGAGGAGAGAGACTGACACAGAGGCAGAGATTTAAAGTTGCAGTGTTGTTGCACATTCCTCGTATTGGCTATGAAATATTGAACTGCCACAATGTGACACCTGGGTTTTTAAGCAAAGTTTCTCGTTGCGGGGCATCGGTTTCTCGTGTTTTTCCTCATCGCCTGGCAGGAGCAATTATAAAGGCATGAGAGCAGGGAAGGGAAGGAGCAGAAGTGTAGCCAAACGAATACATTGATTTTTATTGATTGATTGATTGATTACACTGGACTTCATCCCGTGCTGAGCAGGGGGATGAGCTCAGGGCATGCTGTGGCTGAGCAGCCCTGCTCTGTGCCCTGCAGCGAGGGTCTCATGGAGCACAGTGCAGCAGGATCCCTCGCTCACTGTGTTCATTAGGCTCATCGCTTTGAAAAATGGACCCAAACTGCTGCCTGGCCCCACCTTTACCCCCTCCCTCGTTGGAAGCAGGGTGCTGAGAGCTGCTTTGACAAACAGCATATGCAGCACCGCGTTGAAGGCATACAGGTATTTTTAAAGCGAGCTCCAGCTCCTAAGGATTGCGAACATCTGCTTGGAGGTATTGTAGAGCTGCACAATGCACTAATTGAATTACTCTTTTCTGGAGTTGCAGACTGCACTAATTGAATTAGAACCAGCCTGTGTGTGTGTGCGTGCGAGCAAACGCGTATCACCGCGCATGCGTGTGAGGCCGGGCCGGGAGCCGCGGGGCGGCGATGGTGCGGGCTGTGCTGCCCCCTGCTGGCCAGGCCCGGCGCTGCGCCGCGCGGCACGGGGGCTCGGCGTCTCCTTACTTCATGCTTTTTTCTCTTTATTGTCACTTTTCCTCTTCTTCCCTTCATACAATTTCAACCAGATTATTTATTTGTCCATAAAATTTAATCCATTTCCATGCAGCTTTTTGTCTCCTTGGTACATCCTTCTCACAAACTATATGAGAGATAAGCTGGTATTTATTTTGCTCTAACAGTTGCTCCCTAGATTTTGTTACTTTTCAGAGAGACAAAAATAATTTACTAGAATGCTGTGCAAACTAGGTAGAGCTTAAATCGTGCTTGTCAAAATGCTTAAACAACACTGTGTGATGTGCATGGTTCTTTACTACATCTGTATACTTGTCCTGTGTCTGGAGATGTGAAACAAGGCTTCTCATTACTGCTGAGAACCAGCAAAGTGCTGCCATGCACAGAACTTGGGCATTTCCAGTTGCACCAAAATTTAGCTAACTCCCTTTAAGGGGAATAACAGATAACTATTTTACACATTTTAAAAAACGTGTGTTACTTCTGGAGAATTCCCAACCAATTTTGTTTGGTTTTGATTTGTTTAGGTTTGTAGTTGATTCTCTTTAGCGTTCATTTGTGTGTTCATATACACTTATATCTATGTATACATATATAAGTATGTGTGTGTACATATATAAGTGAAATAGTCGGGTCATCAGCCTGCTTGGATCCCTTCCCAAATGGTCATACTGCTTCTAGTAGACGTTGCCCCTGAAATACCTGAGTAACTCATTGGTCATTCCCAAATACTTGGGGTTCACGTTTTGCTCTCAAATGTAATTTGGCACCACTGTAGGACTTCCTAAAATGTGTCTGCATAGGGAATGATCAACCTTCAGTCTTTTCTGTGCCATCTACAAAAAAGAAAAAAGCTTGTGATTTATTCCCTCTCAAAATATAACCTTATATCCAGCAAACAAAGGAAGCAACTCTTCATTCAGCCAATAAAGCTGCATACATTTTTTGTCTTTCAGCAATATGCTTTGCGCTTCTATGGCGTCTTCAGAGTAATAAACTGTGCAGCAACCTTTTGATGTAGGTAATAACATTTGACCTTGCAACAGAGTATGTTTCCTTGTTGAAATGAGGACAAGTAACACCTTGATGCTTGGGGTTGTTCTTCATTTAAGAAAGAAATGGGTAGCATAGGACACCTCCTGCGGTGCCTTTTTTGGCACACTCAGCAGTGGAGCTGTGGTGTTGGGGGGGGTTGGAGTTGTCACCTTTAAAATAAGATGGGGGTGAGATTAGTGCTGCCTTAAGAAGCTGTAAGTGGGAAGGAACCCATTCCTTCCAGTGTGTAAAGTGCTTTTAAAAACAATCTATTTCTAGAACTGAAATTGTCCTGGGACCAGCTTTTGATATAAAAATTCATAGAAACCTGTTTTTCTGAGTGTGGTAACTTCGTGCCATAGTGCTGTAGTGTTAGAATTCACATTGGCCAGGTTGTTCTGTAAATTAAACAGTGACAGCTTCCCTCGGGGGAACAGCCAATGTATTTATGATGATGTGCTGATTACACAAAATACACTGCAAGCAGAAAACAGCTGCAGAGAACAAACCTCTTAAAAGAATACAATTACAAATAGCACCCTCAGTATTTCTAGTGGAGAGAGCAAAATACAGCATGCTAATGCAGGCTTCCCGTTTGCTTCCAAAGAAGAAAAGAGGCTGAAGAATGGTTGGATGCACATGCAGTGCAGAGAGGTTTGTGAGCCCCTCTGAAGGTGAAGGGCAGGAGCGCACTTGAGGCCTGCTTTTAGCTCTCCTTTCCTAACGTTTCTACGACTGCAGCCCCACCGCACTGGGAGCAGCTCATCGCTGCCTCTGGCCTGTTGTGCTGTGAGCCAGGCGCGCCTGTGCTTCTGCCTCCGTCCTGGTTTAAAGCGGAGACATGATTAGGTTAATAACAAGGAGTTGGCGGTACTGGGCTGATGGGATGAAGCAGGTTGTAGGGATGTTATGGGGGAAAAAAAGTCTCTGGTTTAAGGCTGATCTCTTTTCTACTGCTGATTGTCTGCTTTGAGGAACTCCTAGAAATAAATTTCAGTTGTTTCTTTCCTAGATTGCAGTGTTACATCTTTAAAAGCTCCGACAGCTTGTACGTGTAAGGCAGGGCCCTGTGCCCCAGCTTTAGGAGCTGGTTTAGGATGCAAGGGAGTAATATCATCAGATTGGTGTGAGGAACAATTTCTTCTTGGAAACAGTGGTGATGCAGTGCACGGCTGCCCAGGAGGCGGTGGGCTCACTGTCCTGGGCTGTTTGAGAGCCACGGAGATGTGGCACTGAGGGACGTGGTCAGCGAGGATGAGGCAGCAGTTGGACTCGATGATCTTAGTGATCTTTTCCAACCTGAATGGGTCTATGATTCTAAAAGACTTGAGGCAAAGTATTACTGGGAAAGTAGTGAGAATGGGACTGTGCCCACAGACACAGGGTGTGAGCGGGTCTTGGAGACTGGTCCTTTGGTCAGCCTCTCTTCATCTGCAAACAACAAGAAAGCGGTAACTGGAGTTGCTTTGTGTCCTGTGGCTGAATGCAGGAGAAGAGCAGTGAGGACTGCTGCATGGCGGTGGTGTTTGTGAAGCCTTGTGAAAATGTACAAAATTGCTCATATTTTGCAATCCTTTGAAGCAAGGCAGAAAACTCCCCCAAACCCCAGAGCACAGGTTTTAGTTCTGAGCTGTCACACTTTGATCATTAAAATACAGCACGTTACTTACGGCTGTGTTGTGGTAGAATTCAAGTCCTGAGAACGGCCTTTCCATCTGCTTTTTGAGCTCATTGATGGACAAGCATAATGCCCTTCCGAGTCCGTAATTTCTTGTGTTTGGTGTCTTTGTTATGTTCCGAGGCCAGTATCAATAAAACGCGTTTCACATGCGGGCAAAGAACTTGTCCATTTAAAATGAAGAGATGTTGCCCTTTCAACGTATAGATCTGATTTGAAAGCAGATGAAGTAACAACATTGGCAGTCTAATTTGGAAGGACTTGCTTAAAAGGAAGGATCAGGTTTTCCGTCTATGGATTGCTGGCATCTACTAATAGCCGGTTATTCATCTGTCTGCATTTCCTTCAAATGGTTTTTGAGCCTCCCTGTGTTGTCCTGCTTTGCTGACATGTATCCCATGTGGCAAGAAGGAGTTTTGTATAATCACCCTGCTTTAATCAATAGAATAATTGATAAACCAGATAAGATTTAAACTGATTACCTCCCCGAGTAGAACTCCCCGAGGGCCTTGGACTCTCTTAATTTTGACATGTATGTTGTGTACCCCGTGGATGAAGTGCAGTTTGAATTATCTGTTTTTATTTGCTTAATGACGGGGAGGGTGTTAAAGTCAAATGTTTAATTAACCCAGCAATGGGCTGCGCTGTCACTTACACACACATCCAGCTGATTGAGATATCTCACCGAGAATACTGAATAGGAATGATAATGTGGCACTGAGACGGAAGATTGCTTTTTCAATCCATTTGCTGGGTCACTGCTTTGAATGTCTTATTGGATGAAAGGCATTCAGCCTGGAAAAAAAAATCAGCATTTAAGTACATTTTGTTTTCCTGGCCCCTCTCCACCAAGAAGTTAACTAAAGCGATATGTTGTAGGTTTAATAAGCCATTCATGTCGTAGCAAAAAGCTGCACATAGTGGATCTCAGTAGCTGGTGATCTGGAGCTGTGTAATTTCCTGTAGGAACAAAATGTTTGCTAGCCCCAAGGTATCCAAAGACACACTGTATATACACCTTTATCTTTCATTCTTTGATTGCTTGGCTACCTGCTTGATTTGATGGTCTCCGTAGCAGGTCCAACTCTTCATCCTTACCCAGGGCAGTGAGATTTGCAATGACATTTTGTACCTCCTTGCAAGAAAATGGTGTTTCGGTGTTGGAATTATTTTGTAATAACAGAAGCAAGTTGTGAGCTTTTAAATTGGAATGTTACAGGAGAAACTGTTGTGTTACCACACTTAAATTCCGTATAGACAAACTGGAGCACCCAGGTTTCTTTTCTTGGGTGCTAGTTGTTATCATAAGGCCATATTACAGGGTAGCAAAACCTTAAGACACGAAGTGCTGATCTGTCGTTTCCCTTTGTGTATTTTTCTATTAAAAAATAATATCTATATTTCTACTTGATGAGATGGAAGGCTGGGGCACATTTAGACTCGCACCATTGTATATAATGAGCGCTGACTTCTTTCAGCCTCGTTCCGTAGCAGTGGACGTGCTGTGTGTTGGAAGTTAACCGGCTTTACCCAGTGGTGGCTGGTATCTCTTGGGGCGAGCGTGACTTCGGAAGTTGGACCGTACAGCCAGACCTGCCTGGGCAGGGTCTCACGGGCTGTGAGAAAGGCCAGGGAGCTGGGGCTGTGTCACCTGAATGGTGCTTGAAACCTCTGCCAAATGGAATGCCAAGTGGCTTTGGCTGCAGGATCACCTGGCTCTCATTGTTCATGACATAAAGCCCTCCCTTTAAACGAGTGTGCTGCTTGCAGTTACTGTTTTAGGAGGAATTGTGATTGAAAAATCTGCTTAGGATGCAGGATTTGGGGGTTCTTTGCTGATGGTGCCATTTTGACTTTGGGCAGACATCTGCCCAAGGATGGACTTTTTTTTTTTAAAAATATCTTTTCCTCCTTGCCTCCAATGAAAAAATGGGAAAAATAAGAGAAAGCTGACCAGGAGAAGCATGAAGCAGTGCAGCAAGGTGAGGGTAGGGGGTCTGGATTAGATGTGTAGGAGTGAGCCATGGGTTCTAAGGAAGGGGCGCAAGGAGTCTTGGATGAGCTTTGGTCTGATGGGAGAGCTGGAATGAGAGACTCTGGGGTGGGAAGACGGAGAGAGATGAAAATAATGAAGGTGGGAGATGACCAGAGATGAGAGTGGGGGGCTCTGTAGTGAGAGTGATGAAACAGAACTGGTCTCTAAAAAGTCACAAAATCCTGCTTCAAGGCATGAAAGCTGCAGCAAGAGTAGCCCGTATTACTGCCCATTTCTCAGAGCTCTTGCGGTTCCTGTGCAGATGAATCTGCAATGAATATTGTAGGAAGAAAGTTAATCTCTATCTAGAGAACTTGAATAAGTAAAAAGTTTTAAAAGATTCTCCCATGATCTGCTGGCTCATCCTGATTCTTGTTAGTACCAGAAATATGTTTTTGACACCTTTTTTGGATGTTGGCTCATGTCCACAGCCTGTGAAATCAGGCTTTGTGCTTCCTTCTTACGCACAGGAGAAAATGAGCAAAGCATCTTACTCAAAGATGGAAGAAGGAAAGACGCTGATGAAAGCTGTGGTTCGTGGGAGGGGAGGGAAGAATCCTGCGAACTCAGGAGTGTGTGTAGCTTCAACATTCAGTGCTTCAGCACCCCCAGATGAGTGTAGAAAATGAATTTTTGTGAAAGGAATGTAGCAAAATGACAGCAACAAAGAAACGAGAGCCAAGCTGTGATTGATTCTGTTCCTCTTTAAGAAGCTTCTGTTGCATGTAAAATCCGTCTTCCTGAAGTATGCGTGGCACAACTCTGCAGCCCTGCAGACAAATCAGCCTCGTCGGAAACCACTTAAAGAATTTGAGCCAGGGTTTAAAAGATTGGAGAAATCATTAGGGTTGTTCTAAAGAACAGCAATGGGAGAGGGCTGCTTTGTGCAGTGTGGGAGCAGGTACGCAGGGTGACTTGCTGCTAAGAGGCGACCGAAAGCATCTCGATACCAAGGTTCAGAGCGGGTCTGAGACCGCTCTTACGTAAGCGGCCTGATGGCGTATGCAAAGCATACCCGTGTTCTGTGTATCATAAGGTTAATTGGGTGTTTTCACCCAGGCTTTTTGGGAATATGTGCGCTCTGTTCCTTAAAAAGATGTAGATGGCTTTGAACTACTATAAAATCCTGAGTACAAGATGTACGCTATAAAATCATGCATGGAAAGTGCTAGCTATAAAAGCATGCATACCTGCGAAGGTGCTGATCGATCTGCGCTATTGAGGAAAGGAAATTCTGAAACAGAGCTGGCTGTGGAAAAATGCAAATAATAACATTTAGCCAGAGGTCCTTAAGGCTTCTTAAGCTCTAACCTTGTTGTGAGGAATGGCGAAGTCGAACTGCCTAATGCAGATGTCTGAGTTACAAAAATAACCAGATGTCCTGATTAGCAGAAGCAAATGTTCTTCCCTTAATCCACGTGAAATTATATTCAAAGGCTCTCCGGATGTAATGCTTGTGTAAATAAGGCACCAACAAACACTGGAATAGAAAGGGCCATTGGCCAACTAGCTCGCAAAGCTTGAAAGCTTGAATATTAAAAACAAATTTACCACTGCTGACTCTCTTAAATTCACAGAACAGAAATGTTAAGCAGGGCTGCTTCCCGGGGAACAGGGAAGGCTGTTCTCATTAGCCATGTTTTCTCTCTCTCTCCCATTCTTGTTTGAGAAATGTCTACAAGTAAAGCTGGCTTTTCAGAATTTCCCTAAATGCCTTCTTCCCCGCACCTGGATTTCTTTGGTGTTTTTTTTAGCTGCGACTCAGATTCGTGCTTTTTGGTACATTTCTTTATCAGATCTCGGGTACTTATACTGGCTTCTGATATTTTAACATGAAGCTGAATTTGCTGTACTTGTGATGCTGAGACTCCCCCCTTCTTTAGGCCACCATTTCTAATGAACCAATGATTAGTGAGTTAAATCAACTTGATAAGAAAGCCTTCTTTATGCCATGGATTTCCAGCATCAAGTTGCGTTGCTTTGAAAATATGTATCTTCCTCTAATCTAAAATTATGGATGTGAATGAAAAATAAGGGAAAAACAGGTAGGAGCTGGGAGCCAGCTGTGCTCAACGCCTTTCCTTTTCAGCTCTCAGTTGCTCCAAGGCTGCAGCAGGTCTGCTCTCTTGCCATTATTCTATGCTGAGGCATAAACCCCGTGCAGAAGTGCCTTTTAACTTGAAACTTGCAAGGGCTGGGAAACTTGTCTGTGCTCCATTTTGGGCTGAAGTCACCCCCTCGTGCCTACATACTGCAATTTATGGCTTTCTCTGAAAGGATCTAATCTCAGTGCATGTTCAGAGCAGCAAGTGCCAGAGAGGAATGGGGTCTAATACTTATCTCTGCGTTTTCATTGCCATGGATCTCCCTGTGTTGTTACAGCTGTCATTTTTTGTTTTATATACCAAACAGGCAGAGAATTGCCTTAAAACTTGATTTTTTTTTTTACACTTGGTGTTTTTTTTTTCCTTTCAAAGAACATTACCAATGTTAAGGACTGCTTTTATCTAGCAAGGTGACTAGCCAAATAAGCATGAATTTGAATGCTCTAGGCCTTGTGATAGGAGAAAAAGGAGAAGCTGTTGTTAAATGCTTTTAGTGGGTGCTAGACCCATAATTTTTTTAACGGTAATACTGCTTTCAGGCTGACATTGGCTATGCCAGGATTCATCCAAGCACTGTTTGAAATGGCTGAGATATTTATAAACTGACAGACAGCATTTATAAAATCAGGATGCTGACAGTCCCTTAACGATAACAATGGACTTGGACTCATCTATCACTTACAAAGGTTATTGGAAAGGGAACGTAAGGCTTATATGGGCCTGTAGTCTTAGCCTGGCACTTATTTCCACACATCTCTCTCTCTTTTCTCTCCTCCCTCCCTCTCCCCTTTCAGTGCACTCTGGCTGACACAGGCATCAGACAATTGCAGCTCATTTCCCCGTACCTTTACCCAGTGATGCCTTGTTCTGTCTCCTGCAATCAATGATGCAAATGAGGAGACAACTTCCTAACATCTTAGGGCAACAACCCCTCCACCCCCTCCCCAGACTAAACGAGATGCATCTGGGCTGCTGGCTGGCTTGAACTGGGGAAGAGCAGCATGCAGTGAGTGACAGCCTTAACCTGGGGCTGGGTGGGGTGAAGCAGCCCTTCTGCTTCGTTTTCCTTCCATCCAGCGCTGCTCTGCAGGCACGGTGCTGGTGTTCTTGCTTTCAGCCAGGAAGGAGCTGCGGAACGCAGCAGCCCTTTGCCCTCGGTGAGGAGGAGCAAGTGCATGGCAGGGACCCTTCAAGAGGCAAGAAAGGGGATGCCAGTTATTTTTGAGCTCTGCTAAAATGCTTGATTCCTCTTAGGAGATTGGGGGTCAAGTGCCATCAACAGTTTGCACTAGGAAAGGGGAAACGTGGTATTTTGCCCACGTGTACTAAAGCATCTATTTTAATGTGGCAGCAACCGCCGCGATGGCTGCATCTGGCATCCGGTTTGCCCTTGAAACGTTTGCTCTACTCTAACCGTTTGGACACAGTGTTCCCTCTGCATTATTTGCTTAGGGACCTGAAATACCCAAGTAGATTTCCTCCATGTGGTTGGATGTGCTGATGCCACTAAAAGCGTGCCCTGCCCTGGCTCCTGTTGGAGCTGATGCATTCACAGGCTGTGGCTGGAGAGAAGCTCGACTGGCTGGAGGGGGTCTATTTATCAGGGAACTCGATTAAAATACAGACTGCGCATGACATCAGATTTGTAATCATTTTTTCCACAGCAAGCAAGCATTTTCTGTATTGGATGCAGGTGTTTAAAGCAATAGTGTGTTTTAAGGGCCAGTGCAGCACAAATTCTGGCCTTTGGGATAATGACAAGTGTTTTGCCTGCATAAACAATATATTTTTTTCCCCCTGAGGTCTGCACACACCTAGTTTCCCTCAAGCTCATCATCTCTGTCAGGTTAATCAATAGGCACCGTATGGCAGAGGGTCAGTAATCAGTGTCATCGTGCCTTTAAATCGTGTTGAAAATTTGCTTAAAGCCTGGGCCAATTAACATCGAGATGATGAATGGATGGGTAGATGGGAAGAGCCTGGTGCTTAGGGGCTTTGTGAGAAGGAGATGCTCAGCTGTTGAGCAGCAGACACCAGCGAATAAAATCAGCCATTCATGTGAGCTCAGTCCACCCACTCTTAATGATAATGTCAATCTAGCAAAATATATACACATTGGAGTTGTCACGAGTTCATAAATCAAAGGAGTTTGTCAAAGGCATTCAGATTAACGAGGCAGCAGCAATAACAAGTCAAATTTGCATAGAGAATTGCCCGAATCTCAGTAAATTATGATCCTGTTTTTCATTTGATTATTTGCTAATGTCTCAAGAGGGAGAATGATTATATTAGCATGCAAAATCTACTCCAGAAGTAGAAATCCGAGGTATAGCAGACCAGCACACGATGACAATTAATCAGTTTCTGCATACTAGCGTAAACGCACAAGGCCCAGAAATGAACTCCTTTTTTTATTATTATTTCTCCTTGCTACTGATCCAAATGGTTCAGCTTGACAGAGACTTTATATTGCTTTAACAGTGTTCTGAATTGTGCCTGCAGGCAAGACATAGTTATGCAGCTATAACCAACCTATCCATCTGCCAACCAGATTGGAATTCTCCTATCCAAGGCTTCCATTAACCCCCACTGACAGCTCCAAACAGGATTAAGAATTTGAAAGCATAAAAAATAGTTGTGCTCTTCGCATAGATGCACGCTTCTCCCCCCACCCCACCTCCCCACGCTCGGAAAAAGGCTGCATCTGTACCGCTTTATAATTAGTGCTGGGCAGCACGGCACCGAAGAAAGCCTCCCCCAGTTGGCAGGGCTCTGATTTCCACCGCGACGAGCGAGGCGGTACTAAAGGTAGCTCTGCCCAATTGGTAGTCCCTGGGAGTGCATTTATCCATGTATTATATCTCGTTCCCAGCAGTGTTTTGCTGGGCTGTGTACACAAAATACTGCGTGTCATCTCCCATCAAACGCCTCAGCCTGGGGATTTCGTACGCATCGTAGCATGGTGTGTTTAGTGGTGGAGGAGGCGTCATGGGGAGAGTTAAATAGTAATAATTTCGTAGTGGTCTTTAAGACAACCTGCCACGGAATTCTATGCTGTTAATTACAGGCTGAAGTTTTAAATGCAAATCGGATTTAAAAGGCTCTCATTCCAGGCAGTAGTGGCCATTTTAGGAAAAACGAGCTGCGGAGGGCAAAGCCTCTTGTTGTAAGAGCCTCCTGTTAGAGGCAGATTTTGAAGGTTATGTAAACGTCAGCTTGGGTTTGCTGCCTTCTTGTCCTGGCACTTCCGCCATCATTGTGTGACCTTGGGAAATTATTTTGCCTGTCTGTGGCAACCCTGTGTGTTTATCTCACCAGGGCTGATCGGTCTGGGGTTTGGAGACTTTGGTGTTTCTTGTTGTACCTCACTTGTCCTTGTGTGAGAGACCCTTGCATGTGGGTTCTGCAGCTGTAACCAACCTGGTTTTGGCCAGGCTGGCTCCAGCCTGGGAAGGAAGGCTTGCCTTTGGGATTTTATCCCTTTCCCCTGCATTGGCTTTTTCAGCTTCTGTGTGCACTGCTTTTCTTTGCTTCTTTCACCCTAATAAATTTCATCGCTCGTCCCCTCTGTATCGAGCACAATCGCCGCACTTTAATATTCCCAGTGAGTACAACCCAAGGTACCGTCTGGATACCAAATGCTCCTTTCCAGCTCTGTGCTGGGATGTGCGTTTCAGCAGCCACGAGAGGGTGCTCGGAGCAGTCCTCCCTTTGTTCCTCTCCTGTGGCCGGGAGCATCGCTGAAGTCCTGCCGAGGGAAACCTTGTTGTGACCTCGCGTGTGTTTATCCCTCCTCCCACCTTGTTCAGCAGGGAGAAATATATAGAGGTGCCGTTTCAGTCAATTACGTTATGCTCTTCCCATGGCCATGGCTGAGTGTTGCCCTATCAAGTGCGAATCACGTCCGCGCAGCCACAGTTAGTCCTGAAATATGCAGGATTCTGTACCTGCACCTGGATCGATGGGTTTCCTATTCCTGAGAAATGAGCGGGAGTTCCAAACATCTGTGCTGTTCCTTAAGTGTGATGCTTTCCAGTCATTCTGTCTTCACCAAGCGGAACTTACTTGCCGACAAAAGTGCATGAGCAGCTCTCCTCTTTAATAGGCTGCGATTGGAGCTGCTGTGTTGGTGCTGTAGGATGGTGAGGCGCCAAGCTGTGAACCACCATATGCACTTGGCAGTCTTTGTCTGGTCTTTGTTCAGCCAACCTCTTAGCCTTGCCACCTATAAAGATAATGAATGCAAAATGGTCCTCTGCTTGCTCTTAAAATCAGATGCTCGGCTTAAAGGAAAAGTAGATAACTTGATGCTGTGCAGGAACTAGGAATTTCCGGCATCAGCACTGATTTTTTGTCCTTTTTGGTGTTTTTGGAAGGGGAATCTTGGATAGTTTGAAATGCAGAAAGGATGCAAAATTTCAGTGCCATAGAAAAGACTGGGAAAACATTTTGGCACTTGCAGTAGGGAAGGGGTCGACTGTTGGAAAAACCATCCAGAAAGAGTAAGCAGTCCCCCCAGACCCCCTAACCTGGGCAACTAAATGCATTTCCAAGAAATGCACAGCACTCACCTTGCGTTCCTGTGGTTCTTGTACTTGGTCTGTTTCTCCAAAGCACAGAAATTAAAATCCTCACTTGAATTTAGCCACTTACCAGGCTGTATTTCATGAGTAGCAGAGAGCAGCTTTAATGTCTGACCTTTCTTTTTGGAGATATGTGATTCTAGCTTGTGTGTTTTTACGATCGCAGTCCTTCCTAGGCTGGATTTAATGCAATAACTGGGTCCTGGCAGAGACCTCGTATGAAAACTTTTAAAAACCAACCTCTCGCAGCGATTTATCAGGGCTGTTTAGGATTGATTTCCATTATAAAACCCTGGTTACAGCATCCCAGATGCCACGGTGCCTTGCGAGTTCTATATCTTGTTTGGAAAAACAAGCAAAAAACGCAAAAATTTCTAGTTGGTCTGCAAGCCACATTTTGCACTGGGTCCTTCCCACCGACTGATGACATCCCAAACATTTGAGTTTTTGTTGTAACTGTTTTCCCTTATCTGCTGTTTCTCTGCCCGTACCTCCTGGCTGTGCCTTTCTCCCCTCTGCCAGCCCTGCAGCCACCTCTGCCTGAGGAGCTGGCCCTCAGAGAAGCCAGGCAGGTTCTTTGGGGGCAAAGGGGACAGCAGCACAGCATGCACGCTTCTGCTGGAAATTCTGCACCCTGAGCTCATCTGCAAGGGACTGGAAACCCACCCTTTTCCTGGCAGAGCTCTCCCTAAGCAGTTTTTCTGTCTCTCTTTAAAACCTGCTTAGTTACTCACTACTGAATGTGTGGGAATGTGGCCTAAGGCTACGAATACTGTGGTGATCAAACTGATTTGAGATGTGTGTGGGATTCCCCCAAAGCTGGCTGCCACTACGCTGCTGGTGCGTACTGAACCCGTGCACAGGAACTGCCATGGGAGGACGGGGTTCTCCCACGTAGACAGCAGTTTCTATCAGATGTTTGCTAAAGTTCATGCCTATCCTGAGAGAAGCTTTAGCCCATCTTTGCTCTAAAGCAATTAGTAACTGGCTTTAACTGTGAGGTTAATACAAAAAAAACCTCTCCTGTTGCGCTTTCTGCAAAAGCCCTCGTAGTTCTTCTTTCCTGTCCCCTTCCCTTGCTTTATTGATCTCTTCTCTGGTTCTGGTAGCTTATGTTTTGCAGCCTCAGACTTCCCAGGAACGGTACATGTCTGTAGGTGGAGTCAGGGGCAGGAGGGAGAAACGTAGCCATGCGACCGTATGCTGCCTACGCTTTAACAGTCTTGTTTTCATCAGGTTCCACTGTTTTCAATGGGTATACTGGGGTGTCTAGGAGCACTGGTGCTACCATGCTCATCCAGCCGTTATTCCAGCTTGTCAGAGAGGCAGTTATTGGTAATTTCAGAACAAATCCCCAAAGCACAGGCTTCTTCCATAGGTACCTGCACAATGGTGCGTTGCTGTGTTGAGGAGGAGATTCTTTTTCTGCCATAACAAGCTGTTTGGCTTAGAAGTACATGTTAGCCTCCTGTATGTGCATACATAAAATGCTATAGCCTGCGTTGTACAAATATTCTGTTTCTTTTCTCCTCGCAGAGTAATACTAGGGATAAGAACTGAATTAAAGCTTACTTTCTTTCGCAGAACTCCTCTGAGAGAGAAGACTGTAATAATGATGAGCCCCCTAGGAAGATCATTCCTGAGAAGAATTCACTTAGACAGGTATGTGATCAGTCTCCTTAAGAATGCAATAAAACTTTTTAGCTATTTGAATCCTTAAATGCTTTTGGAAGCTGAAGTCTGACTTACACTGGTGGAAATTCTTTCTTTTCTCCTTTGGGGTCTGAGCGAGTTACAGCGTACCCAGGAAAATCAGCCATACGGATTTAGCTTTCAGGAGAGTCTCATGAGCCTTTCCAAGGAAATCTTGATTTCTGCGTAGTGCAATCAGCTGGAACTCTCTAGTTTCACCTTTCTCCAGTTGGTGTTCATGCAGCTCTCCTCAGCCTTTTCTTCTGTTCTGCTTCCTGCCTTGTTTGTAGTGTATTTTATCTTGTTTCAGGTCATGCATTCAAGAAAGTCAGAGCTTTCCAGAACAATTAAGTTTTCCATTACCCTTGAAGGTGAATTTTCTTGGAGGTGATGTTCAGGTTAATAACCTGAAAAATGACTAATTTATTTTCTTATATGTTCATATATATTACTAATTGGTAGAAGGAAGAGTGGGATGATAGAGCTTAATATCTTTGCCATTTATCTATAATAAAGCAAATTTCTTACCAGTTCATCAACAAAAGACATAGTTCAAAGCATGGTGATCAGCTGCATTTCGTGTATTCTTGAGCCTTCATCTTCCTGCCCAGTGTTCAGCAGGGTAGATGCTGGACAAAATCCTTGGTCCTTCTGCTTGCTATGTGGCGCCTTATGTGTTGAGCACTTCTGCTTGCCTGTGGACAAGTACAAGCTGTAGTCTGAAAGCAAATGCCCCCTTGTCTAGATCATTGGAGTTGGCTGCCCGAATCTTGTGCCTGTGGTGGAAGGAATTTTGGTTCTTTATATAAGCATAAATAGAACTGTCAAAGCATTTTGGAAGCTCAGATTGTGCCTTTTCTCTGTTAATGATGGTCAAGGAGCAGTTGGGAATTTTCCAGCTCTAAGTGGGGAAATCAGAGACAAATGCAGCCTTGTGCTTTTTTCTGTCTTAGTCAATGAGTAAAGATCTGCATATCCTTGAGGAAGCGATTAACCTGCCTTACATCTGTGCATATTTTGTAATACCAAAAAGATCTGTCCTGCAAATGCTGTCAAAGCAGTAACACACAAAAAGTGCTGAATTCAGTACCTAGTACCTTAGTGGAAAGATGCTAACTTGGTAAATATTGAGTATATGGCTTCATATTTTCTGTCCCTCCCTTTGGATACTGCTGTTGAAATTTCATTATTGGGAAACATGGGCCTCCTGCACAGGAGCAACAAATGTGTGTGTGTGGAGAGAGGGGGAGATCTGTTTGCTTCCATGGTCTTTCTACTGAAAGTGTCCCTGTGTTCTGTCCTTACTGATTTGTTAGAGAAAGTGAATGAGATGGAACAGACCGCTTCAGGGGAGGTGTGATGTGTTGGTATGTTCACCTGCTGATGTATGCAAGCAGAGGTGCCGTGCTGTTTCTTGGTTGCTGTGCTGGTATGCAGCCTTGGCCATTAACGTGTCCTCAGGAGGCTTTGTGGAACAGACGTACCAGGAGGTGGAGGTAACAAAAAGGTGCTTGTTTGTGCACCTGAAGTTGTGCGCAGGGGCTGAAGTCCCCCATAGCTCAGTGCTGTGGGCTTGTTACTAGAAATGGAACCCTTCTGTTAACTCAGGTGGTTGTCGTACAAGGTTACCTTCAGAAGTGCCAACATGTGGAGCTGTGCAGGTGGGAACCATGGGAACCATGGCTTGCCAGGAGGGTCTGCAGAGCACAGGGGACACGGAGATCAGCAGTGGGAACAGAAGCAGGAACAGGCAATGAACTTGACTCTGATAGCTGGAACAGGAAAAAGATCTAAGCTGTGGCAGGTTTTGAATTATGGATGCAAATGCTCAGTTCTTGTTGGGCGCGTGATCTGACAGAATTACATTTTGAAGGGGTAAACTGACAATTGTAGGACGAAAACTTCAGAAAAAAACAATGATGAGTGGCAAAAGTTTCTGGCAACTTTATTTAAGCTAACAAACGAATTTTCACACTGCAAAGTTATAAATTAATTTTAATAGGCTGATCCAGATGGTCCATTTGGAAAATGGATAGCTTGATCTGTTGAAAATTAAACTAAATTTATCTCTCTCATACTTCAAACTGAAGTAAGCGTGAGAAGAGTGCCCATTAAGTCCAGCTCATACAGATGGACCGGCAGGTCACACATGGGACTAATCTGATTCATTTTAAAAATAAATGCATGAGTTATTGAATCAGGTTCCTGTTTGAAGCCCTGCGTGTGAGCGTGTGTGTGTGCGTGCCGCCCTTTCAAAGGGACTCGCAAATGCTTCAGTGCCTTTTTAACCTGTGTGTTTCCATTTTAATTCAACTTCGTTGCCAAAAAACATAATTAGTTTTCAGTGCCTATCATTTAGTGTTAGCCCCAAACGCTAGATTGATTGGGTCAGGCATTTGTTATTTTAAGGGCTACGTCTCCATTCTTCATTTATGAAGAACACGAGCTCAATAGTCTTGGGGAGAGAGCCGGCCTTTAGAAACCGGGCAGGGGAAGCTCTCTGGGGGCCCCTCCAGCCTTTTAGCTTCTGGGTGTTTTTAACAGAGCCATGAATGCAGATTTGTAAATTTATTGCGGTGCCATCTGTTTTTTTTTTTGCAGGAACCGTATTATTGTTGGCTCCTATCTGTCTATTGTGGTGGTCACTCCCCGGGAGCTTGCCCTCGCAGTCCTAAGGAAAGTGATGAATAGTGGGGGTCAACATGAATAGGTCACAGGGCAGCTGTCCAGGGCTGCCCTGAACTTGATTACCTCTCTGGTTTTTAAAGAAGACGGGCACAATGCGGCTTGCTTAGAGCCCTGCCCTTCGTCCCCTGGCGGGGTGATGACGAAGTGCCTTGCGCTGTGCTCCTGGGGGCTGTCGGGGTGCCACGGGGGGAAATGCCGGCAGCTTGCTGCGGCCTCCCTCCTGCAACCCTCTGCAAAGCTCACCTGGCTCTCTGCTGTCGCTCATCAAGCCTCCAGATGGAAGTCCCGGGAAAAATCCCAGCCTGCTCCCCATTCAGGCAAGCCCCTCTGCATTTTCAGGGTTGTTTTCCTGCTAGCGTTTTGGCACAGAATGTTGCCTCAATTCGCTCCTATGGATTTGAGATCGTTTTGTAAAATTACACGTAGCACCTAAGACATGCTCTAGGTGCTGTTTTGGTGTTCAAGTAGACACATTCCACTCTTAAAGGGCTTAAAGTCATACACGGGCAAACTGTTAGAAAGCAGCTAAAGAAGGCAGTGCAAAAGAAAGACAAAAAGCAGCAGCAGCCAGCCCTTTCTGCTGGCCTCGTCCTGCCCATGGGGCTGCTCAGAAATGCTCTCCAGGAGTGTTTCATCTGTTTCTGCAGTGGGAACAGCCGCATGGTGGGAAGGAGCAAGGCTCCTCCAGCTCCCTCCAGCCCTTGGGGAAGGCATTGCCCTTCTGATTCACCTGGCAGAGTGCAGGTGCAACCAGGTCAATAGCGTTGTCCTGCACACCTCAGCTTTTACCTTGTTAGTGCTTGCAAGTAGGGAGGTGCTGGTTGAAAAAAGCCTTCTGAAATCACTAGAAACACATCCTGAACTCACTGTATTTATTATTTATATTTTATTCTCAAACAAAAGGAAAAAATAATTTCCGTTTGTCTGTAATGCTCCATGTGTGGTAATGAATGAGCCAACCTGGGCTGTAGTGGAGCTGGAGTTACAGTGGAATGCTGCCTCGTGGCAGAAAGGCCACTGGGCTCTTTCAGCAGTAGTGCTAATAGGAATCTGTCACCCTGCTGCATTTCTGCATTCCTGTGTAATTGAGTAAATTGCAAGTGTTGTCTGCTCCCCCTGTCTTTTGTGTCCACGTCCACTTACCATCCAAAGAACGTGGGCAGTGATAAATAAAGCGCTGAACAGGACTCTCAAGTCTTTGAAAGCAGCGTGTTGCCAGCCCCTTAGTTATGTTTAAGTGTTTATGTTTTTCTGTATTCTTTCTCTTGTGTGGCTGGAACCCTGGGGATCCAAAGCCATGAGAGAGGCCAAGGAGCTAACAAAGTAGCTGTCCCCTTGTTAGCTTGTTCCTTTCTTCTTTAAAAAACAAGATGAGAACCATCTGGCTCAGGGCATTACATTTTCCTCCCCCATGCACCTCTATAGATGAAGAGTTTCACCTGCAGCGAGGGTTTACATTGATTAGGGAGGGAGCAGTAATTCAAGCCTCCATCCACTTCAGTGGTACTTTGCAGTCTTTAAAGGTGCTGACCCATTGAGTTAAACTGTCAAGGGAGGATAAAAAAGGAGCTTCATCCCGGGAGGTAACAGCTGCCAGGTTTTCAACACCTTGCACGCTGCTGGAGAAATGTCACAAATTGTCAATGGGAAGAAAAATCGCTTGGCTGCCATCTTCCCTTAATGACGCGCCTTATAAAATGAAAGATTTAAGGGTAGAGAAAATCATCGAGTAGCTGTCAGGAAAAGAAAAATCCGGGGGGATTTGGAACAATGGGCCCAACGAGATGGATCCTGAAAGGCTGCAAATGCTGCGTCCACGTTGCAGAAAGCGGTTCTGATGGGGATGGCCATTTTTGCATGGCGGGACAAGAGAGGGCTGGGCGGCATCACAAAGTCTAACACTGCTGTGCCTGAATTAAAGGGGAAAAAAAAGAAGTCATCTTGATTCATAAGCCAGTGAACTGAGAGAAGACATACTGTATTTCTGCTCTTTTGAGGACAATTTGTTTTCAAGCAGCTACCAGATGGCTAAATACCACGACATTTCCTTTTTTTTCTTTTTTTGTTCTTTATTTTAACAAGAGATGTAGTTCTCTTTGCTCTTTGTTTTTGTTGGTCTTAATGCTTTTCCTTGGCTGAACAGACCCTGTGGTGTTTGGGCATTGTGACATTACTTTTTTTTCTTTGCCCCTGTGCATTGATGGATGAGGAAAGAAAGATCTTCATCTTTAATGTAATTTCAGATAGGAGGCAGATTGGAGTGAGGCTTTTTGTTTGTATTGTGGTGAGGTTTTTTGTTTTAGGGGCCTCTCTTTTTGCTGTTTGTTTTAGGTAAGTCATTTTAATTGTACTGAGTAATTAGAAGGTACACACAGCCAAGGGAGCTTTGTTATGGTAATTGCTCAAAAAAACCCCACTCCCCAACTACCATCGCCATGTGTTGAGACACTTCTTCCCTCTAGTGGCAATATTAAGGACTCTGCCTTTCGCAGTAGGCAAGGTGTAATTGCAATATGACAAACTGTGCTTTGGGGAAAACGCCGTGAATGATCTGGTTTTTTTGTTTGGCTGGTCATTATTTCGGCTTATGGCTTTCTGTGGCGACTGTCCTTCCCGCGGGCTGGGCTGCGGGCACCAAAAATTTAGGCTTCGGAAAATAATTGCGGCAAATGGCTGGTAATGTCTTACAGCTTGCCTTGATTCTAGTCTTCTTTTTAATTACCTGCTTATAAAAACGTTTTTAAATTTGTTGAGATTACTTAATTCTTTCGGAAGAAGCACCTCATTTGAAATAAATAAATAAATTGCGTTTATTTTAAATAGTCCATGTGAAAGACCTTTAAAGGGTAATTAATGCAAGTCTCCTAAGGCTCTAAGTGAGATGAAAGCGATCTTTCCAAATCTGCTGGAGTGATTTGTTTATATAACTTCCCACTTCTGCTCAATTCTTCGGAGTCTAATAACTTTTTTTCTAACCGTTTGGCAATTTGTGCTCAGCTACAGAAGCCCTTGTTCAAAAAGAACAGTTTAATAATCTTTTCCCTGAAAATGACTTGGAGGGAGGGTGTGGGTTTTGTCGTTTGGCCGCGTTTTTATTAGTGTTATCTTTCTCTGATAAATCATGTAATTATTAACTATTGGGGGGGGGGGGGGGGGAAATCTTATTGAGCTCCTGGGCTGCAGCTTCTATTAAAAAGTGGAGTTTTGTTCAGGGACTGGGGATTCTCTGAATAAATGGCCGGGGAATTGGGGTTGAGACGAGGCGCACGCTCGCAGCTCAGCCTGGGGTTCCAGCCGTCAGTTGGCATTCCACCTCCATCCCGAGCCTCACCAACGCGGGGAGGATGGTTCCATGTTTGTGTCAGAGAGCAGCACCGTGCGTTCTTTAAAAAGAAAAATGTAACCAAAGACTCCTATGGAATGAGATCAGATCCAGCTCTATCTTTAGTGAACTATAGCCTCACGTCTCTGTGGCGTTTTGAGCCTTTGGCTGGGAGTGGATACGGCTTTGTGGTCCCCTGCTTCTGACATGATTTGGTGCCACCATATATTCCTAGGGTTTTTTTCTCATTAGAGCTTGTTTTGCTGTAGGGCTGCTTAACACCGTTCTCAAACGGCTTTTGCAAGGTTAAAGGAATGCGGCTTGGTAACAAGTTTGTGTCATTTTAAATATATACCTCCTAGTAAATAAGGAGGAGCCCTGCAATCAATCCCTTTTAGTGTGTTATATGTTTCACCTGACAACTAAACCCTCTATTGATTAACCATTACTTTGTTAGATAATCTTGTGTCATTGAAGCCTCTGTAAAAATTAAACTCTTTAAAATGTTTTACCCTAGCAGCAGTGCGAAAATTGAAAACTTGTTCAGAATTACAGCCGGCTTCCACTAAGAAGGTAGTTTTCAACAAACTGGTTTATGTTTGCATGCTTTATATGCAATATAAAAACATATTAAAGCACTCCAACGCAAAGCTATCCGCCTGTGGCATTGAACCAGGCTGCCATTTCAGACTGCTTTCCTTGGCAAGGAAACCTCTTATCTTGATGAAAGGTGAAGAGAAACCTGAACGGTTCTGGTGCAAATCAGATGAGATGCATAAAAGGGTCGAGCTTTAAAGATGAGCTGAGAAATTTGCTTTTCTGAGGGCTGGTTCGGGGTTTGATGTTCTCATTTTTCTTCCGGAGTAGTCAGTGTTCCTACAGTCATCTGAGGCAACAAAAGGAGTGCTCTGATATTTTGCAGTGTATCGTGAGGCACCATGAAGTGTTTCAGCTGGATTATCTCTGTTATTATCCAGTGACTTGACAATTGTTCTCTTTTCTGTTCAGCCTGCTCACTAGAAACTGTTGGTGTGCAAACACAACGTGACAATGCCAGATGAAACCACATCTTTAGTGATCTTGTGTCTCACAGCAGCTGGTAACTGCTGCCTGCAGAGAAACAGTAGGAGATATCCATACAGCAATACCTCCATGCGCCTCATGTATTCTCCTAGCTCCTCATGACTGCTCTTCATGAGCCAAATGCTGCATCTTCTCAACATTACCATAACATTTCCTTTGAGACCCGTTAGAGCGACATGACTGTTTCTTTTTTCCTGGATGTTAGGGCAGAACTAGATCACAGATTATAGAATGGCCTGGGTTGAAAAGGACCGTAATGATAATCCAATTGTGAACCCACTGCTGTGTGCAGAATTGCCAACCACTAGACCAGACTGCCAAGAACCACATCCAGCATGGCCTTGGATGCCTCCAGGAGTGTCGTTCAGTATTTTTGCTTGAGGTTATTTGACCACATTGTAGATCTTGCATATGCATCTTTAGCGTCTCTATTCATCACACAGCTAATAATTTCTCACATTCTCTGAGAATGTGAGAAAAAGACCAGGAGAACTTTGTAAATGTGCAAACATAGTAACGGGCGTTGAAGTGCTGATCGCTGCTCGAGTGTTTGATTCTCAGTTCTGCATCCTGATGGGTTGACTCCTCTTAGCTTTCCTTTAATTGAGAAACAAAGAGCTGCCAAAGGACTGAATGGTTGTCTGGCAACTTGATGCTTACGTAGATTTTTACATAATAAAGTTACTGTACAAATGTTGGTCCTCACAATAAAAATATGTTCTTGTCTCATTTGTGTGGCTGAAAAGCTTGAGAGGGATGTAAGACTTGTTGGTTTGTGCTGCAGGGGCAGAGGGACACACATGGGAGTGCCCAGTGGAAGATGCTGCAGAATGATGGCAGACAGCACTGATGATGTCCAGGGGATATCCTGGCCCATACTCTGGACATGTTCTCCCTGAGCTCATTTAATTCCTATTTTTACTTCTGATGTTTCTCTCCATAGTATCCCATGGAAGCGAGCTGCAGATCTCCAGGTATATAATCACAGAATCATGGAGTCATTTGATTTGGAAGGGACCCCTAAAGGCCATCTGGTCCGACTCCCCTGCACTGAACAGGGACACCTACAGCTCCACCAGGTGCTCAGAGCCCCTCCAGCCTGACTTTGGGCATCTCCACAGTTGGGGTATCCACCCCCTTTCTGGGCAACCTGTGCCAGTGCCTCATTGACTGTATTGGAAAAAAACTTCTTTATATCCAGTCTGAATCTCCTCTCTTTTATTTTGAAACCATTTCTTGTCCTGTTACGGCAGACTGTGCTAAAGGGTCTGTCCCCTTCTTTCCTATACTCATTCTTTATATACTGAAAGGCTGCTATCAGGTCTAATGAACAGGTTCCTTTTGTTCCTCTTTATTGTTATTTTTAAGTACTCCATTAGTTCCATCAAGTGTCACCAGATCCTGTGGGATTTGATGAACGAGTTATGTTGGAAATTGTCTTGGTGCTGTCCATGCTAAGCTGTACTACGAGGGTAAAAGTAATAAAAAATAAGTGGTATAGTGGAATAATTATTTGTGTCTGTCACGTATCCTACTTTTGAACAGTGATGTAGTGAGCTCCCTTCTCAAAAAGCTCTTTTTTTTTGCCTTTATTATTTTACATACTATATTTGGATTATCCACTCTATTTGTGTATGTGGTAGAAGGCTTGCTGTAAGCTTGCCTTTTAAAAAGCTGGCTTGTTACCAAGCCTTTTGATACCTGTTCTGGGAGGAAAAAGACTAAAAAGATGTGAGTTGGTTCATGGTTGAGTTCAGGAAGCCACAGGCTTCCATGTTTCTTTCAGTAAATGCTTTTGTGACTGAGCTTTTCATCTGCAAAGTGCAGTTGGTATTAGCTTTCTTTGAGCCTCTCATTGAAATTGCAGTATATAGGAGGTACGCTGGGCAGAAATGCTGCTACTGGAATGTTGGGAATGCAAATGCAAACGAGGGAGATCACAGATTTACAATAAGTGGGTTAAATTACACAAATGTCAATAATGAACAAAGAATATTACCAGCTCTTCACGGTTTTCCACCTTCAGAGCCTGGTGGAATTTAACTGATGTGATGCTGATGAAATGAACTCTGTGTGGTGTTGTCTGAACGTCGGCACAGAGCAGATGGTGTCAACTTTTCTGTCCACCACTTGAGCCACTGCATCTAAGCCACAATTTATTATAGTTTATGCCATTCTGATCCTTCTTCTGAGAAAAAAGTGCTGTGCATACCAGAGTGATAGTTTTATGACGTTGGCAAATATTTGCAGGAGGCAGAGTTGAGTCCCTCAGCCTTCTGTTTGCTCGCAGCCTAATCCTGGTTTGAATGCAAACCTCCCTGCTGAAAGATGGGAGATGCTGAAAGATGCACTCTGCTCGGCCACGTGGTGCTGGAAAGGATTTGGGCCTGGAAATTTCTGTTTTCCCTTCTGGATGCAGGCAGGAGTTGCAGTCCCTTGTAAGCAGTGACAGACCAGTCCTGCTCTGTAGTGTTCCCCCAGATACTGCCCTGGTTAAGGCAGCTGATACCATCTGCTGACTGCCACGCTGTTTTTTTCCTGTGTCTTTTGGTCAGCACATAAATTGTGGGTTCTTTGGGGGTGGGGAATAGTCTTCTGTTAGCACCAGGCATAGCACACTGGGGTTTTAATCAAGTACTGGGACTTCTAGGAACTACTGTCCTCCTCCTTTTAGCAAAGGTGAGCTTCATCAAGTAGTCATTAACAAGGTGCTGAAAACCTCCATTAGCACTCTTGAGTTCTTCAGACATTTTAGTTTAAAGAGTCACTTCATCCAAGTTTAATTTTAGTCACAGTAACAAAAAAAACTCCCTTCAATCTGCGTGTCTCAGAACTATAAAACTGCACAGCTTCTCAGAGAACAGGCATGCCCTCAACATAGATTTTTGCTGTAAACTAGTTTATTTTGGCTTGAAATTATTACACCGTAGGAAAAAGGAAATGTAGCAGTGTTGTCGTGGATTCTGGTGCCAAAAATATGGTGCCTGAAAGAAAATTGTCGTCTTCTATTCATAACCATTTTAATCTTTCTGCAGACCTACAACAGCTGTGCCAGACTGTGCTTAAACCAGGAAACAGTATGTCTAGGAAGCACGGCTATGAAGACTGAAAATTGTGTGGCCAAAGTAAGTAACAGAATGGCTTTGGTTTTGAGAGGTTCTTTAGCATTCTATTCACTGTTAATCAAAAAAAATTCTTGTTAAGGATGACAGTTAGGAAAAGTGTTTAAATGGAAAGTAACCACTTGAGGTAGGTTTTTCCATCCTGTGGGGTAGAGTTTGAGATGTGCTGTTTTCCTCTGTTGGAAATGATTACTTGAGTCCTGAATGATCTAGGGTAGAAGAGTTTATTCTGCTACTCAGGTAGGCTTTTGCAGTGGGATGACCTGTTCCTGCCATGTGATTAGCTGTGGCAACTACACATGATAAATGTCCAGATAGATGCTGATCTATATATATAAAATATACGAAGCATGAGAACTCTGTGTCATGGTGCCCTTTCTTAGCTGCCAGAAGGAATGTGTGAAAAGAGTTGTTAATAAAAGCCCTTTAACTAAAATCCAGTGAATGCTCTATTTAGGAAAGGAAGAGGGGAGCACAGTCAGAATGGTAAGAAAATAGATATATTCATGCATCAGAGAAAATACATTCCTTGAAAATTGTACTAGGTGTGATTGGAACAGAGGAGGTGCCATTAGCCACCCTCTTTTCTTAAAATTCAGCATAACTGGAGTAAAATAAGATACATGCAGAGTTATTTGTGAATGGAAAACATTTGAACCATGATGCAATAAGTATAAAAAGGCTGTGTGAAGGATGTACTTAGCCTTGTGTAAGCTTCGTGTTTCCACTGTGAGGAGGGTTAGAATGGGCATGCAGGACAGATCAGTGCACACAGCCATCTGTTACTGAAACCAGCTGGCATTTTGTAGCTCTCTGTCACCACGACCTGACCACTCGAAAGCCTGTTTTCTCTTTCACTGTTTTAAATTCCTTGATATTCTTGAAGTCCCCCTTTTCCCCTGCTTTAAAGGTGCATTGTCTCTTCAAGGCCTGCTTTTGTATTGACTTCTAAGCTAATCCCAGCTAAATCTTTGGAATTTTTCTAGTGAAATTTGGACGTCCCGTTACTTTTATTTTCTTTTTTTCTGAATTGGCCACCATAAAAGTTTGCCATGGTGCATTCAGGTGACTTAGCACTTGTAAACTGCTCTTGCCATGCGAGGTTGCCTTTCAGTGGGCATGCGCTTCAGAAACAAGTTACCAATCCTGGTACGAAGTGCTAATATTGAATCCTGAAATCTGCTTTCCTAGCTTAAGACAGTTGGTTTTGCATGTTGCTTCCTCAGGCCCTTCACGATACAAAGTGAAACTCTTGAATTAGCTCTTAGTGAATTATATCAGCATACAGCACTATTCTGATGCCAGTGGAGCAACTCACAGCGAGCTAGCTAGGAGTAAACCCACTCAATGTCATGTACTGTACACCATCCTGATCTTCTTACTGAGGAGCAGGATGTGCAGGAATTACTGCTAATTTAGGTGATGCCTCTTTAAACTGAGATGACATACCTTTAACTTCCCAGTGTCCCAAATAATTGAGTGTCCTGAAGCAGCCTATTCAGTGGGGTCATGGTAAGAGAAATAGGCAAGTTTGGAAGTAGATTGGCAAGTCTTGTTTCGTGTTATTGAGGATAAATCTGAACTGTCACTCTGGAGATAGAAAGTTGTATGTTCTTAAGTATTGTGTCTCCATACACTGTATGATTATATAATATATGTAAAAGAAGGACTCTTACAGGGATGTATTTCCCCTAGAACTGCATTGTCTGGCTGTTGTACCCCTTTCCCCGCCTTCCCAGCTGCAAAACAAAGTAAAATAGGTTCTAAGAAAGCTTATCTTTCAAATTCCAGAAGTGTTGAAGCGTTTAAACTCCAGTTAGCTAGATGCAGATGGCTCTGTGATGGCATAGGCAAATGGCACAACTGTTAAATGTTCCCTCGGTGAAGGGCTTAAATGGGATTTAAGGAGTTCAGAGGCCTTCTCCTAGCCTTATGCACATGGCGAGTTTTATCCTCCATGATTGATGTCTTAAGGCTTTGAACATTAAAATCTTTTGTCAAGAGGGTGAATACTGGAAAGCATAAATGCAAGTTGCTTTGTCTGCAGCACTTTTCTGAAAGTACTGTAAATTTTTTTCTTTGCTTGCTTGCTTGCTTTTTTAAAAGTGATATTGAAGGACAAAAAGGGTTACTTGGGAAATGATGATTACCTTTTCTGATTCTGCAATGCAATATCAGCCTTGACAGGAAAAGTTGTTCAAAATGTGCATGTCTAGACTGCATAGGAGTGATCATAAATTAATAATTATATATTTAGGTGCACAGATGTCACTGGGAGTTCTTCCATTAATCTTTGGGCATGTTATTGCCACTGCCTCTGAGTGATCAACAAGTGTGATATATATTTAACCTAATGTCTTTAAAAGGCAAATGTAATTTCTAATTGTGTTTTTATAGATGCTGCTCACACACAGAAATCCTCCCTTTGGAAACTGCAGAATATTTGCAAGAGCATTTCTTGTTACAGTGGTACTGGTGTGCAACCATAATTGGATGACTTTCTCAGAAATTGGTGCAAGATGCTTAAATAAGGTAGAAATATAACATGAACCTGAGCTGCAAGGGCAGGGCGTTTGGTTTTAATGAGGGTTATTGAAAATTGTCCAACTGAGCATCTGTTCCCATTGTTTGTTCCATATTTTGTTAGCCAGTATCTTCGGGTCAGATAATGGTGTTGGTGTGTGGTGCATCCTCAGTTAAAAATCCCCTGGCATCTGGTCTGTCCCTAGGACTCTTGTGATGCTCCTGTCCTGTATCCTGGACCACTTGATTTGTGCAGTGACCTTCATGCTTTGCCCTGCAGTGAGGGAGGCTCTGCTTGTCTCCATTCTCCTTGGCTGAGTCTTTGCTTAGATGGGTTATATATTTTTAAATAGAGGTCTTGCTGTTTCACCCTTTGATAATGTGGGCTGTGCTAGGTTTGACTTCTGCTGCTCACTTGGAGTCTGTTGGATAGTACACTTCCTTGGATCGTGGAAATATTTTCCTAATTCAAAGTGCTCTTTTGCTTCCCAGCAGGAGAAGGAGCTGATCTGATGGAGTTTTGCAGTCAATACCCATTTCCTGTATTCATTAGATAGGTTTTTTTTATTAACTCATGCAGTCAGATCAAGTTCGTCTGCATCTGCTGCATAGGGAAGCGTTCTCAGTTTCATTTTGCACATTAAATTCTTCTCTGTATGTGCCAGAGCCAGACAACCTATGGCATAGCAGCCACAGACAGCGCAGAGACACCTTTTAAATGTCATACAGCATCCCTGCATATCTGCTTAGCTCTGAGCTGGGCAGCAGCTGGGACAGGTTCCCAGCCCCTGTTATTACCAGAGGTGAACAAAATTGGAAAAAGCAAAATGCAGCTGAGCACTCCTTGCTCCTTGCCATGCCCATGTATGATCCCTGGTCCTGCCTCTTAAGGTGTCAGCAAACCAAGCGTGTCGTGTCCTCCAGGGACATATTCTTGCAAAGAAGCATAGTATTATTTAGCTGTAGCTGCACTCTTACATTCAAGGGGGATTCCAGTGAAGAAGAGGGGGAGTGGTGGAAGGAGCTGCTAATTGGAACCAGCTTTTCTTTGTGAGTTCTTTCTGCATCTCCACTTCAGAATTTTTCGGGTTAGACTAGTCCGCACAGTAATAACACTGAGCTCGGGATTTCTGTATGAAATGCAGTGGAGAAACCACGACTACACTTCAACAAACAAACATTTAGGGTTCCAGGCTGGATGTTCCAGTTGGCAGTAGGACAAATTGATCTGAAGAGTGTCCCTCTTGGACTCTCAACTCCCTTTATGTCACAGATTGATGGCTCCTCTTTCCTGAGAGTGTCGCTGCATTTACTTTACATGAGCAGCACATGCAGCTTGGAGTTCTGCTGTGAGACACTGCTGAGTCAGTATATCTTCAGATAACGTAGTTTTCCAATGCTTCTGAAACCTTCCCAGTCCTTGAATTGATAGTAGAGCATTGTAATCCTGAATGAATATTATCTGACAAACTACGTTGTTTCTTGATACTTCTTCAACTGGTTTAATGAGAAAGTATGTTCCTTCACATCCTAAATTTATTTTTGTATTATGCTTTTGCGCAGTGATGCAGAGAAGCTGTCAGCTGTCATGCTTCCAGCTCCAAAACCTTTGCTAGCAGTGTTCCCTTTTGTATGCTGGGGACATGACTGGGACATCAGCTTCTGAGGCCGTTGCCTACAAATGCGTGCTCAGCCACTGTGGGCCAGGAGAGGTCCAGGCATGCCACTTATGCCATTTCACTCTTCTGTTCTGTGTTGTCTCTGTGGAAGAGGGTGTTGTGAATAGCTGGTGTTGCAGGGACATGGCTGAAGGTTGGTTTGTGTTCAAAAGGTGCTATGAAACATGAAGTTCAGCGCTGGATTCTGAGTATTTAGACAACTCAAGCGGTATACAGAATCAGAGGTTTGTCTTCGACTGTTAACATAATGATGGTTTTCTTTTCATGGCAATGTGGCTACTTTTATCTTAATTGTGGGTTTCTAATTATTTATTTATTTTTGCTCAAGACAGTCTTTAGGCTTTAGCTTTGCCTCAGTCTAATAACCTCTTTGCAAATGGCTGAGGAAGAAATGTGATATCCTGCTCCCCCACCCTACCCCACCATACACATTCTCCAGATTTTGATAGACTTGTTTTATTTATTTCCAAAATTATATCCGCAGGAAACAAGCTGTTTAAATTCAGATTATGCTGAAGCAAAATGGTCCTGGTATGAGAAGCAACGTGCTGTTTTATGAGCGCAGAGTCCCTTTTCTCATAACTGATTGATAGTAAATATTTTCCTGAAGAATTATTGCCAACCATGAACAGTGCAACTGTTTCACTTTTTTTTTTCCGTGCTACTTGCTGTACCAGCCATTGTCTGTAATTAAGATCTACAATTCACAATGCAGACGTTTGCACTTCCTCTGGGTCTGAGCTATTTATAAGACATTTCAGCTGTTCAGAGTTTCTTTTGAGTGTTAAACTACATGTAAACAGGCTTTTTTAGTCTTCAGTTATGCAAACACTATGGTTGTCATTTCTGCTTCTCTTAGCACCCAAAATGACTTTGCGTGTCAATGAAGCCACAAATTAAAAAAGAATTACACTTGTTTTTTTTTAAATGAAAAAGAGACTTTGAAGAAATGTTATTATAAAGCTTACTTGTCGTAAAGTGCTTTATAGCTTAGGGTCTCAAGGCGTATTCAGAGATCAGCTCTCAGTGAGGACGGTCGTGTGATGTGAGAAATCTTGATACCAAGAGTAATTTCCAAATTTTAGCCAAGTCAGTGGAGACGTTTTTATTTTTTGGATCCCCGGGTTTGGAATTTTGAGAAAGCAGATGGTGTGGTCAGTGAAGCTGAGTTTAGCATAACTTTAAAAGGTTCCTGAATTAGAAACTCCCTTTCAGGTTTGACTTGCTGTAAAGAACGCTTTTTCACGACAATGAACGTCAGCTGGAACAGGTTACCTATGGATGCTTTGCACATCATCCCTAAAGGTTTCCAAAAGCAGGCTGGATGGAGTCCTGAGCTACCTGAGCTGCCCTTTCAACAGACTCTGCTTTGAGCAGGAGGATGGACTGGAGAGCTCCCAAGGTCCCATTTAAAGCTTGTCCTGCAGTGCTCCAAGTATGCAGGTACTGGAGATGTGATATAAATCTATAAAAATGACAGAACATCCTTGATTAGAATTGCCCTGCACATTGGTGGTGTGTGTTCTCATATGCTGTGCTTCTACCCTAGATGTTTGCTATGTGATTGATCCTCTGCATAAACAATTGCAGTCCTGAGGTCTTGATTCAGGTCCTGCCACATTAAGCTTGTAGGAACCATTCACCAGGGTAAGAGTGTAGGATCATAGAATCATTAAGATTGGAAAAGACTTCTAAGGTCATCCAGGTTGACTGTCTACCTACCACCAATACTGACTGCTGGACCATGTCACTTAGTGCCACATCTACATGTTTCTTGAATGCCTGCAGGGATGGTGATTCAACCACCTCCCTGGGCAGCCTGTGCCAGCATCTGAGCACTCTTTCATTGCAGAAGTTTCTCCTAATACCCAACTGGTAACTCCCCTGGTGCAATGTGAAGGCATTCCTTCTTGTCCTATCACTGTTACTCAAGAGAAGAGGCCAACCCACACTTCACTACAACCTCTCCTCAGGTTGTTGTAGAGAGCAATCAGGTAGGGATGTTTTGTGATGGAAATACAAAACAGTTCAGAAACCAAGTCAGTGAGGGATTTGTGGTAAGCAGAGGTAAAGGCAAAGAGAAGCATCACCTCTCAAGAAGTCATCTGCAGTGACAGCACCCTCAGATGGCAGAGGATACAAACGTTACAATCATTGCATTACCTAGAATTGTCTTCAGTATTTTTCAAAAGCAAGAGGTTAAAAAAGTAGTTTGAAAAATATGTCCAAATCTTGTGCTTAAGCTGGAGATGTGAAATGCTGCAGTAATCTTGTAGCCCACGGTGAGGATGCCGTCAGTGGGGCCACGCATCACGTTTCAGAAGGCAAAATCAGTGCTGAGTTGAACCTAGCAAGAGAGGTGACAAAAAGGAACCCATCTTTATTGACAGATCCAGATTAATGGGAGGCTCCAATGTCCTTGCTGTTCGGAGCAGACGGGGAGGGGAAATGGCACGAAGCAAGCTCCTCATCAGGCATGTACTGCAGCATTGCCCACTGATGCATGCCGGATCACCCGCACGCAGAGATCACATGGCTCCTCCAAAAGTCAAACGATCAATTCGCCTCGTTTTGGCTCTGTACTTAATGCACAAACAGTGCGATCTGCAGGGCTGTAATTGCATTGTTAGGGCCAAGGAACAAGCCTGTGCCTTTTCAGCAGACAGCTGGCAGGGAAAGAGGCATGTTGTTAGGAAAGAGAGAGGCAAGGCAAATAAAATTACTGCTAACGCTCAGAGATCGGCAGGAGTCCTACTTGCCTAATCTTACCGGTGGGAGCAAGCGGCTGTTGTAATCCAATTATAGCAGCATAAGCAATTTGTTAGACACTCCGCATAATGTAACAATTTCCCAATAAACTCTGACTTGTAATAACGTCGGCAAGAGCCCACATAAATCTGCCCGAATGGTGGGGGCTGGAGCGTTCGGCTGGGGGCTTGTAATTTGTGCCATCAGCACGTTTTGTGGAGCGGTGCGGTGCAGCCTTTCAGTGCAGGAATTTTAAGGAGAGAAGCGTGGCACACCCCTCCGAGAGAAAGCCATTAGCCAGGGTCAAAAGAAATGCCAAACAAAGCTGGGAGGGAGGGAAGATCGCCCCCGAACTCAGGGCTGTAGCTGATGAGGGTTTACAAATGTTAAAAAGCAGTAGTGAAAATTGTGGTGTTTTAAATTACAGCGGGGGGAGGGAGGGGAACTAGAATTACATCTGTTTTGGAGGGGGAGGGAAGAGAATACCCTCCCTTATATTTAATCCGTTTAAATATTAAAAAGAAGCTCACATTGAAAGGGATGCTCCGTGCTTGCAAGACACGGAAACCACAGATCCTGTCCCAGGCAATTCATAATCTACAATGGGAAAAATGAAACTGTTTCTGGTATCCGGTTCCCCTCCCGTTGTCTTTCTTGCAGCTCCTAGCTGGTTTCATGCATATTGGCACAGCATCTTGATGATGTGTCTGAGAGATAAAACGTAGGTCTAGAACCATTCACTTTGAGCGTGCCCCAGTGAATTTAACTTTTTTGGCACAATGATGAATGTCCCCTCTGGTTCATGCAGATCTACACAAAGAGCTAATCTAATTTAGATATTATTTAAAAGTAAAATCAGTCTGCTCTGTGCTCTGCCTGTCACTCTTGGAGCACACTGTGAGTCACAGCATTGTAGACAACAGTTTAAGGTTTGTCTTTAGCAAGATTTAAAGTATCATATTTCTGTTAATCCTTCTGTTTAGCATTTCTCTTTGCTAAGATGCTGATAGGCAGCAGCCAAAATAACGTAGGTCCCTTTTTGTACAGCGTGGAGACTGTCAGCGGTCCAGGATTTTGAGAGTAGCTTGTAGCAGCACTGCAGTGTAAAAACGCCTGACTTCATGCTGCTAACAATACTTCATTCATTTCTTAGCCATGGGATCCTGTGAGGTTCCAGTGTGGAATGACATTTCTGCTCTGACTCACTCCCAAGTTGTTGCAGCATGGTGTTTTTTTGTAGGGGAAGAACAGTCTGTAGGACAGAACAGAACCAGTCTGAAGAACGTGCTGGTTTCCCTTAGTGCATGGAACTCCTGCTCTTGATTGCTGGGTTTTGATGCGGGGCTCCTGTGCTTAGCAGAACAAAACCCAAACAAATGCTCCAGCCCAAAATGTTGACCTTGTGTGTACGGCTCACACCGTGCCATGTTTGTCTTCACTCTATTACAATATTTCCTGTGTTTTGGAGGTGTATTTATGTATTGGCCTGTCATATTAGTGCTGAAATGATTTAATTTATTTGAGCAGTAAATAATAGTGGAGATGTTCAGGCAGGCTGCTGCATGGGTAATGCTGCATATTTTGCCCTTCTTTCTGCAGAAGTCAAGTCTATTGTTCTTCCTCGTCGCTGTGTGCCAGCGGGTTGGGATAACAGGCTGAGATGGCGTGCGTTGCCAAAAGTATCCTGATAAATGTTTCCTTTCCGTGTAACCACACACCAAAAAGTGTGTCTAAGAGGGCAGGTATTCTCTTCGTTTACCGAAGCCGCGTCGATAAACTGCAGCGCTTCTAATAAAGGCACTCAGTGCCCGGGTTTAACTAATGGCTGATTTTCACGGCTTTGACAGTGAGCTGTGTGCGTTATTTTCTCCTGATATTGTAAAAATAATGAGAGCAAATTAGAACAATCAGTTTACCCAGATAGCTGCTGATTGGAGGTGATGGGCAATATGGCAGCGGGTAATCCATCTTCGGGCTCCTGTCACATTAACTTCAGCAGTGTGGAAAAGATCAGGCGGGGCGAACGGGAATCCTGCCCAATCAGAAAGCCGAAATTAATGAGAAGAGCATTGTTCTGTGATCAACCTTTTAATTAGCAAGAGTGGAGACGGAGGGAGTGATGAAGCTGGCAGCACAGCTGCACAATGCTGGGCATGTTTTTGGCGAGGGGGAGGAAAAACACGGGTTTTAAATTACCCCTTCTGTGCTCCCTGTACACCGGCAGTGTGTCTTCATTCGAAACCCCTTAAAAGATCTTAATAAACAGCCGCATCCAGGTTAATATTGCAAACGTGGCTGTTACTAATGAGTAGCTTAGAAGTAGGTCCTTTCGGGGGTCATTTAGGAAAATGTTGATCACTGTTTAAGGAAAAAAAAAAAAGGAAGGAGAGAGACGGGGTTTGGTGTTGGATTTAAAGTTTCACTGCATCAAGGAAAGAAGAGGAGGGAGACGGATAAAATTAGAGTAAGGGACTGCCTGTTTTATTACTGCCCTCCTTATTTAGTGTATGTTTGAAATAAGATTCCTTGGCATATATTTGCAGTGAGACTCCTTAGTTAAAAATACTATGCATGCCGTGCCTCTTTCAGCAGCAAAAAGGAGCAGAGAGCAGATACTGCGCTGCTTTCCTGCTGCTCCTTTCTCTGCTTGCATTTTGGGAGGTTTTTTTGGTAGTTTTTTTTTTGCACCAATATTTTTCAGTTTATTCAGTTATCGACAAGTTGTAATTTGAAAGGTTTGGCAGCTGTTTGCTGAGAAGATTGACTTGATTGTTTTTTTTGTAGAGGTTTGATAAAACAGCAGCTTTCTCAAATACAGTCTAAAAGCCGAAACAGTAATTAATGATTGTCAGCTCTGAATGAACAGCAGTCTTTCAAAAATAGGTATATTTGTAAAGGGAACAAATGCTGTGGAGGAAAGAGTGGTGTTAGGGGGTGACTTGTGGGAAGGAAAATCAGAAATACTATGAAACAGCATTTGTGTTGGCAGTGCAGAGGAATCCAGCTGATTAACACAGTTCATGTTCGTCTTTCCTTGCTCTCTGCATTGTGTTTTTCAGGCATTGCCTCTCTTTCCCAGTGATTCCCAAAGAAGCTGTATTGGCTGTGGAGTGAGGCTGTGCTCCTGCATGTCTGTGCTGCTTTTTGTTCCTTTTTCTTGTTAGGACACTTAAGCAGGCTGCCTTCATGGTAGGCATCCCACTTTCTGGCATGGGAAGGTGGTGTAAGTGTTGTAGCTGGCGGTTCTGCCTGCTAAGGATGTCTCATTTCCCTTTATAACAAACAGGTTCCCTTGTTTATAACTGCTACCGTTTAACCTCTTGAAGTAAAAGTTTATTTCTCCCTCAATCTGATTCCCCACTCCCTCCCTGCGGCCTGAGGCAGAAATAAAGTTTGGTGTGGGACAGAGGGTATTTGCTAAAGGAACAGCTGCTCAGTATTTTGTTTTATTCGTGTTGTTTGTTCTGTGCCCCAGGCTGTGTTTATTGCATGCCTTTCAAGCCCTGGTCAGAATATGGAAATACGAACTTCCTCCTGGGGATTTCCCTGCAGTCTGAGTGCTTCACAAGCCTTAATTAATCCTCCCCATGTTTCTTGGGACCAGGGCTGGACTCACAGCATCGTTTTTTTGCGGAGGAGTTCAAAGTTGCTCTTACGACTGAAATCTAGGGATGAAATATTCGTAATAAGCACTAAGGCCTAACAGGAAGTTTATTAGACTAGGAATTATGGCTCCAGATTTTGAGATACCTTTAGTCTTTGTCATATCGTGCTTTTCCATCTCAGTTCTTCTGTCTGTGAAATGCGATAATGCTGCTTAATATTTCCTTGCTCGACATCTGGGGATCTGGAAGTGTGATACCAGTTGAAGGGTGTTTTCTGCTTGAGCACTGCTTTTGTTTATATACACCTAATGCTGATTTGGGTTCTGCTCCTCTGATACCTTCTCTCTTCCTAGGTCTGTCTGGGTTAGCCATGGGTCTTGGGGAACTGGTGCCTCCCAGCCACCAGTGGTTGCAGCCAAATTTGCAATCAAATACAGTACTTATAGGAGGCAATGGCAGTATCTATGAAAAAGTGGTCATTTTCTAAGACAAATGCTTATTCTTCTTGTTGCATAAACACCAAAAGATGTCAAAGCCTTCTTCCCCCCCTCTCCTCTCCACTTTTAATAAAACAGAAAAACCAGTAAATTATTCTACAGCTGCTTAAATCAGTTTGTCAGTTCCCTAAGAGATTCCCTTGTGGCCTGAAAACCAAATGGCAAATTCCTGCCCCAGAGTAATTCTACTGCAAGAGAATAAGAGGGGAAAGGCAACGTGCTGCAGAATTCACCGGCTCCTGACACCTTAAGTATGGAGCTGCTACCGTGACTCTGTAATGGGATGTCCTAGCATGGGGCATAATATCAGAATGAATGTAAATATGCCACATGTGAATTAATAGGCAGCCTACGGACTGGTAGTGTTGACATACATGTTAAAATGAACATGCAGCAAATCTTAATTCTTTATTAACCTGATACATTTTTTTCCAGCTGCTGGTCAGATTTTGTAACTGTCTGATTTTGTCAATTTTAGAAGTTCTTGGTAGTTTTTAGAACCCCGTTTTCAGTCAGTTTTATTTAAAATGGCTTATGTATTTTTCCCATCACTTGTTGGGTTTTGCTTTCTCTCAGTGCAGTTTTCCCACTCCTTCCAAGTGCTCTCCCTGCCCTGCGCTCTGCAAGCTGCCCCAGGCTGGGGGATATCACTCTCCAGGTGTTTTACTTTACCTCTGTGGCTTGATCACGTTGGAGCTTTTCTTCATGTGTAGAATGCTGCTGCTTACCATCATATCTTCCTCAGGCCCTCCTTGAAACACTCCTTAGGCGAATGTAATTTCCTGAACATCAGTACCAACGCAGAAGGGAGCTCCTTAGAGCGGGATGCCTTCTCCTGTTAAGCTGGTGGTGGGCTGACCCACACAAAGGCCTTGATGTGCAGCCTGGTCCCCAGACTGTGCTGTCTGTGCTCTGAGAACAGAGCTCTACTGGCCTGTGCCATCTGAAGCCATCCTTACCCAATTCCCCTGGGAACTGGTGCCAAAGTGGCTCCATGGATCCTGTGCCCACCCATGTGCTTCCTAGAGTCTTATACTTGGCGTATATATGTGGAGAGAGCGCACATATCTACTTTGTATATAAGTCTCATGTGCTTTGTGTGGCGCAAAAGTCTTTCTGGATGCTATTTTTGAAGCCCGCTTTTATTAAATATTAGAATATTTCCTACCTCCAGCTGAAATCTCTCTGTGTTGTGCTTGTTTCAGTTACCCATGTCTTCCTGTGCTCTAGGCAGGCTAGCAAAACTTTGCTCTTGCTGTTGTCTTTAAAATTTCTTGCTATTTTTAGCAAGACAGGTTTGTCTCAAAGACAGATCATTTTGTATTAAGTTTTTAACAGGCAAACAGTTATTTACAAAGTGCTACAGAATATCGTTTCTCTTTAGCAAGATTATAAAACCTTGCCCATACTAATGGAATCAGTAGGTGTATTGAAGTACTAATCCCTAAAACGTATCTTGCAGTTCCCATGAAGGTGGGGATGGGATGTGTGAACTTACAGGCTGCATAGCTAAGTTGTCAGTCAGGAAATGAGAGCAGCTCTGTTGAGTCTGCAATCTCATCTCCTACAATAATGTTTAATAGAATAAAACCTTGGAGAATGGAGAACTTGATTCCTTACCTTCAGTTTACTTACAAATATGTTATTGTCTTTACCTTACTTTCTGGCCGTTTGTCACCTCAGTAACTTCTTTGGATCAAGCAATGACAATTAGGATCCCTGCTAATGTGAAAGACTAGATCAGCAGCCTTCAGATGCTGTCCTCCACTGCGTCACATTTACCTTCTGAGTTTCCTGATAAGTTAAAGAGCTCTTCTCATGTTGGACCTCAAGTGGCTCAGTGTAATTAGTATGGAGGTCAGACACTTGCCTGTCAGTCAGTTTCTTGCAACAGACCACCATCATCTGGCAGGACAAGTTTTGATCCTGCTAGTCGCTAAGAATTGATTAGGAGTCATGCTGGTCTCCAACTAATACCTGTCTGATTGCTCCTTGTGGTTCTGATAATATTCATGAAACGTGTGAAAGTGTGGGAGTATATGACAGATATCCATTGCAACCTATACCCAGATCAGCTAAAGGCAGAAGCTAGCAGAAGACAGCAGCAAAGTTGAAATATATCTTTTCTTCTAATTGTGGAGACAGTAGACAGTTGTCCCTTGAGACAGAAGAGTTCACAGTCACTGCAGCTCACTGCCCAGCAGGTCACAGCCTAGTCTTCTCTGTCAGTGGTGAGTGAGTTGAAGGTATCTCCTCTCTAATCCTCCAGCAGAAGTGCATGCATATCAGGGACTCTAAGATCACTTGCTTTACAACCTGCCAGATCCCATCGTCATCTTACATCCAAACATGACATGAACAAGCAGCTTAAGGCTTTGCCCCACATCCTGTGGGAGTTGTGAAAGTGTGAAAAGAGACCTCCTCTGTTCCCGTGTAATACATTTGTTATAAACACATCAGAGACTAGGAGGGGTACCCTGTCAAACCAGCTGCAGTCACAGTGGATACAGCCTTGGGGCACTCTGAGGTTATCTGTGAATCTCCTGGAGCTGAGACAGATGGATAAAAACGTACTGGAGTAGTTTTCCTGTGTATCTGTGAAACTCAGCAGATCAGCACCTAGTGGGAAGGGTGTAGGTTGGACATTTCATAAATCTCAGGTATGCTCAAGCTCAGATTGAAAATTGACAGCTGCTTTTTCTGGCTGACGCAGTGGCCTATCGTCCGTGATAGAGGAATCAATATACCTTTGTATATTTAATAGAGCGGAGTCCGCGGTCTCATCTATGTTCTCTACTCATTGAAGGTCAATTTGCTCAGTTACTAGTCAACAAGTCTGCATCTGTGCCGTCTCAGATGATGTGTGAGCTATAAGGTGGTGAATGACCTCCTGCACAGCGGGACGTTTCCTGGTTTCTATCATCCTACCTACTGGGACCTCAGCTCACTAGTTCCAGCTCCCTGCTCTTGCAGGTACTGTGCTGTCCCTTTGGTGAACTCGCTGGGCTTTATTTTACAGCCACTTGAAGGTTGAACTTTTTTTTCCATTCTGGTACCACCAGAAGATCATTCTGCAGCTCAATAGTTCTGAACACTGGAAATCCTCTCCAGGCTGCCGAGTTAGCTTGCTCGTAATGGGATTGTAGCTTTGATTCTTCTGCTTCTTTATTCCTTCCGTTTTAGAAATCCCTTCCCTTTATTATGTTTATCCCCATATGTTTGTTGGAAGAAATCATGCTCTCTTTGTGTTTATTTATTAGGATGGATTGAATGGGATTGTCTTCATTTGAAAAAGAGGAAAGAGTAGTGATGAAGAGCATCGTGCTCTCTTCCAAACACCCTGTCTAATAATTGTCCTGAACTTTACTGTAGCAATTAACACTCACTTTCACTTTGCATGCAAAGATCTAATTCTGGCTGATGTTTCACTGTTGTATTAAAGCATATATAGCATATTTTATATATATATATAAAATACATAAAGTGACACAACCTTCAGTTCTTCTTAAAGGAAAGGAAGCTTGAGCAAATGACTCTGTGCTTCTCCTTGTTCCTGGGTGCTGTTCCTCTTGCTGTTTCTCTCCCTTCATTCTCCTGCAGCGTTGTTCTGCCCTTTGCAGCATTCAGCGAATAATCTTTGCCTGGGTTAGGTCTCACCAATAGTCACTGCCACTAATTGGCAAGTTTTAAAATTGAGAGTTTTCTCAGAGGGAACCTAGATTGTGAAATAACTCATGTTGTGCAGTAAAACAAACTGTTCCATATTTTCCTTCATGTATATTTAACACAATCTATAATTTACAAAAATAGATTCAAATTAGTCTGCTTGTGGAAGCTCATATCCAAGACAACTTCAGCAGGGCAGGCAGTCCCTTGCTGCATGTGACTGACGGGCTTAGCTGAGGCTGCAGCTTGGGAGCAGACAGCAGTACTCACTGTACAGATTGCTGAACCTTATTGTTGAGGAAAATTAAAAATGAGCAACCAGATAATTGCTCTCACAGACCTGAAAGTAGCATTCCAAGTAGCTGCAATTACTTGTTTTACAGTAATAACGAATCTTGACAGATAAGTAGTCCATACATGCTCAGCTCACAAAGTAGTTTGAAGTTAGAGAATGGAAAAGGTGCTCTGTGCAGCCAGGCTATTTGGGCTCTGTGTGCAAGAAGCAAACCTGCCTGCATGGTAGAAATATGTCCTGAATTTGTGAAACATGATAGGTCTTTCCTAGTTATATGCACAAGTCCAGGTTTAACTTTCTTCTCCTGTGCTTCCCTCCTCTTGCTTCACAGCACAAAACAAAACCCTTGCAACGGTGGCTGCAAACTAAAATAAAATGCATGATTCTTAGAATGGTTCAGCATTGTCTTTTTTGACCCAATTCTGTAATTGCTTTTGTGTTTAGACAAAGTTCCCCTACATAATATCCATTTAGGTGAAAACAAAGGTGAAAAAAGCTTAGCAGCTACACTATGAAAAAACTAGATTGTTAATTAAGTAAGAATGGTAATTTCTCGGCCAAAAAAAAAAAAAAAGCCCTCTTTCTGTCAAATAAACCTTCCTTACAAGTCTTTGATTGTACGTAATAAAAATGTTGCTTAATTAATGCCACTTATGTGCATGCATCGTTTTCTTTTAAGTCCCTGGATTTTACAAACGTGTGTGATTCTGTGGAATCAGGTTGTTCCCCTGCCATGTTAGTTTAGATTTGCCTGTCGTGTGCTTGATAGTAATTTGTAATCTCAATTCATGGGCAGTTTGCAGTGCAAGTGTTAGAAGACTCTGAAGATGACTGGACCTCACAGTCTTTTTTGCTTAAGACCTGAATTTTGCAGTTTGTTTGGGTCATAAATGCAGAAATGCCTGAATACAATCAGCTGCAATTCAGAGACAACACACATTGTAACAAAATCAACAGGTTTTGGCAAAATTTGAGTAGCTGGATGGGCAGAACGGAAGGGGAGATCAGCAATCCGAGCAGGGCATCTCAAGCAGGGCAGTATTTTGCATACTGCATGCTCTCAACTTGCAAAACCAGAAGAGCAGGCAGATCTGCAGTGCCCTTTGGAAGAGTCTGGTATTTGATTATTGCAAAGAATGAATAATTGAAAAGCAAAGGCTTGTGAAGCCCGGAGCTGGAAAGCTTTAAAAAGTAATTCTCTGTAAAGTGTCTTTAAACAGAATTTTAGATTTCATGTATAATAAATGAAATACATCAGCATCAGACAATTCTGTTTTGATTTCGGCCAAAACCTAAACAGGATTTTCCAAACACCTGGGATGTACAGGTGAGTGTTGACTTGAGGATTGTCAGATGAGAAACACAGCATCACTTAAGCTGGAAGAGACCTCGGAAGGTCCGACTTCAGCTCAGAGTGTGTCAGCATTGGATTCATTACAAGGTAACCTCCACTCTTAGCAACGTGCTTCTCCCAAGTTTTGCACACACAGAACTTCTACTCTACAATTTGAGGGGTAAGTCTCCCGTGGCACCCACAGATCTAGGCAGTACAGGTGTGCAGCTGAGTACTGCTCAGCCACATCGTTGGCTGGGCTGCTCTGAGGCAGTCCTGTCTGTCCTCCTCTGAGGCGTGCTGTCCCTCTGCACGCCCTTCCACTGGCGTTCAGTAGGTCAGATGAATGCTGTCATCCTCTCCTGCCACATGGGAGAGGTGTGGGAAGCAAGCAGAAGTTGCCAGTGCTTTTCTCCAAGTCCTCTCAAGGGGATAAAAGAAACAGTGTCAGATGCTATCTGTACCGTGAGAGGGAAGGTCTGGGTGTCAGGATCTGGGTGCAGCAGCAGAGCAGTACAGAAAGTTCGGCCTGGAATGGCAATGACAGCTGTCAGCTGGGGCTGAGGGACGCAGGCAGGTTATGCCAGGAGGTTTGCATGGTTTTTGTCAGGTGCTTCTGTCATCTCCTCGGCTCTAATTACTTCTAGTCCTTCTTACTGGACTTGTCAGAGAAGTGGCAATGTAAGTGGGATAGCCTGACATCCTTTGTGTTTCTTCGCCTTGGTCACATACTAATACTAAAATTGCAAACTTCTAAAACCAGGCAGTGCTCAGAAGTCCCCTGGTGGTTAAATACTGAAATTGCTGTGGTAAGTAAAGAAACTAAAGTGTACCCACTCTAGGGCACTCATGTGCAGGGAGAGGATTTGTTTCCACATTTGCATGGATTTTAAGATGCGTAGATGGGTGCTGTGGCTCACCTGAGAAAACTTAAGGTAAAGTGTTTTCTTGATGTACATGAAATTTTGATCTTGTTTTCAAAGACCACAAAAATTATTAGTCTGGCTGCTTTTTTTCCTAATAGATGATGTCTAGACCCTGCTAACAAGTCTTTATTTTTTAAGGGTCAAATGTGTTTGCCAGAGAAGGCTCTGGGGAAACCCAATAGCAGCCTCTCAGTATCTAAAGGGGGCTGTAAGAAAGAAGGGGATAGACTCTCTAGCAGGATCTGTTGTGACAGGACTAGAGGAAGACGTTTCAAACTAAAAGAGGGGAGATTTTGACTGGATATAAGAAAGAAGCATTTTGCAGTAAGGGCAGTGAGGCACTGGCACAGGTTGCCCAGAGGGGGGGTGGCTGCCCATCCTTGGAGACACCCAAGGTCAGGCTGGAGGGACTGTGGGCACCTGGTGGAGCTGTAGGTGTCCCTGTTCACTGCATGGGAGTTGGACCTGATGGCCTCGAAGTGTCCCTTCCCACTCAGATGATTGTGTGATGATGGATGTTTACATGTGGCAGTGAGGTGTGCTGTTCAGCTCTGCTTGCTTCACCAGGCACTTTCCACACAGCGACCTCCTTGGACTTCACCAGCATGCAGCCTTGCTCTGTCTCAGTGTGACTTGCATTAGGACACATACATTTAACAAGAGATTCGTGAAAAGCAGAGGGGTGACTTGCCTACGGCAGCTCAGGAAGGCAGCAGGAGAGTTAGGAATAAAACTGAAAAGGCTTGGCTCCCATTTTCCTTTCTCAGTTTTACTTTGTACTGCCAGCTTTCAGTTTATCAAGAATTAATAAGTAATAACCTGTGATTAAAAAGGCCTGACACTCCTTCTGTCATTAGATGTTTCTCTGTCTTCAGCGTTGTGCAGAACTCAGCAGGGTTGCACCTTTTGAGTTTCACTTAAGCTGAGTTGCTCAATATTTAATGCTGAAATAGAAACACCTAATTCACAGCTGTAGGCAACCTGTCAGCTACACTGGGATGTTTGTCAGCTGCAAGGTAGGGCGAGGTAGCAAGACTTTCTTACATTGTGAAAATTGAAAATTTCAGCAACTTTTTCATTTAATTTCTTGCTACGTTTCACATTCTACATACAGCTGACATGAAGATCCTTCAACCGGTCCTAAATTACATTTTAAAACACAACAGTTAATTATAGCAATCTGACTATTTCTAATCGGTTATGGAGAGAAATTCTTCTGACACTTGTTCCTCCCGAGCTTCAGACAAACTGGTGAATGTATTCTTAATTATTCATGTGACAGCAGAAAGTAAAGCAAATAAAAATCATGGACAGCACCACCCAAGGTTGGTTTGGATGAGATCATACAGTCACAGCGTAGAATCTATGGCTCTTCTGTTTGGAGAGTGCTAGAGGGAGCTCTAACCCCTTGATGTAGGGAACAGGAGCAGTGTGTCTGTCCATCTTGGTCCCTGGTAAGTCTTGAATTCTCATAATTTTTTTTGTATCAGAAAGTTGTGTTGTGTTTTTTCTGGGTATGATCCCAAATTGACTCCTTGCATTTTTCAAGCTGAGAAGATGCAAGTAGTGTGTTTTCAGGTATGCAAACACTAGGCTTAGTGCAGGCTGTTGTGAGCTCCCTGAATATACAGGAAACAAGTGAGAGATAGCACTGAGATGTTTAACAAATAACATACAGTGGTGAAGTCTAACCTTCATGTACACTTGTTTTCAGAAAGGAGGACAAGTCTTACAAATTAACAGGGAAGGAACGCTCAGAAGTGGGATGAAAAGAAAGATAAGCCTATTGTTGTAGAAAGGGAAATGAAGGTAGATTGAAACTATTCCCATTGCTTGCTAATCTTAAAAGAAACCACAGAATCATACCTTTGTGTGAATGGTTGAATGTTACATGAGAAATGCAGAATAGTGAGGGATCAGATGAGACTCACTGTCCTGTTCTGCCCCATCTTACTGGGATGTTTACATTGCTTGTCTATTTCCACATTCCCTGTGTAATTGATTCTGTTCTAGGCAATGGACTATTCCTCTCTCCTTTAACTTGAGGGTTTTTCTGGAAGCTTGTTGGCAGCTGAGCAGTGAGCCATGAAGGAATCCCTGGTGCCATTGCCTGTGACTCAGGATCTGGGCTGTGTGATTTGAGTGCAGCTGATAGGGGCAGTCTGCTCATCTCTGAACCAAACACACCTTGCTGTTTTGGTCAGAGCCTTTGCTTGGTGTTGCTGAGGGGACTGTTTCGTGCCTTTCTTCTCCCATGTACATACGGTTACCTGTCTGGCCTAACCCAGCGCAGTGCGAGGTGTGAAAATGTGGACTTCACCAGAGGATATCTGTAGGTTGTGTTTTTGGAGACTGTTGCTCAGATAATAAATCTCTTACCACATATCAGCAAAGCAGCTTAAGATACAAAGTCACGGGAAGCTTTAAGCTGGGATAACACCATCTGGAGGTCTCCAGTCCAACTGCCTTGTTCAGAGGAAGATTGCCTTCACAGCCAGCTCAGTTTGCTCAGGACTTTGACCGCTTCTGTTTCTCTCTCTCGTAACAACCAAAGTTTTGGTAGTTACCACCTGTGCCTATTGCCACTTTTTCTCTCGTTACTCACTTCTGAACAGATTCCATCTCATGTTCCCCTGTAACTTCTCAGGAGACACCCTCAGCCTTTTCCAGACCAAACATCCAGCTTCCCCAGCCATCTTAGTGCTCTTTCTTGGGAATCGCCCCAGTTTGCCAGCAAGGTAATGTTTGACTGCAAGTTTAACATAACAGCTAGTATTGAGAAGACAGTAATTATTAATGGGTGAAAATTGCATGATTATCTAGAAGAGACCATAGGAGGCTATATGAAAAGTCTGTCTAGGTGTTTACTGGCCAGCTTTGACACTCTGCAAAGGTATTTGCCCCTGTTTGTTGCAGGGAGTTGGACTAGATGACCTTTAAGGGTCCCTTCGAAATAAAACAGTTATATAATTCTGTTCCATGGACTTTCTTACAGCTGCCTCTTTGATGGCTGCCAACAGCAGGAATGTTGGTGTCAATGAGTGTGAACCCATTAGATGTCCTCTTCTAGACCTGGCTGTGCTGGTAAAAAAGAACACCACACAGCCTTTGTCTGGCTGCTGCAGGTTGCTGCCCTCCAGGATCTGTCAGCAAAACTGCAACCCTGCTTTCAGTTAAGATGAGGTGTTTTAGCTTAGACAGTTTAAATAGCAGGTCTTTGCTAACAAGCTTATTTTGACTGAAATAGGTTAGGCAGTGTGCATGCAGCCAACTCTGCCAGCAGATCTAAGGAGTGTGTTTGTAGTGACCAAGCATTGTTGTGACGGTTGCCATTCTTTAGATCACTGCTGCATTTTTGTTTGTTGCGTATCTTGGTCGTATGGTGCTTTTGTGCTCTCTTTGTTGGCGGTGGCAATGTGCATCTCCAAGGAGGTTCTTGGAACATAATGCTGCTTTGAGCTGTGTTCTCTTGGATGAGCTATTTTGGAGGGCTTTTGTTCTTGATGATAAAAGCTTTACCTAGAGGATCATAGCATTTTCAAAATCTCTGTAGCACTGCTGAATGCAGACAGTATTATCTTTCAGGTTGTTCTCTCCCTCTACTTGTGGGTTTCTTCCCAGTGGTGTAGTCTTCAGGGTTTAGCCGTGGTTTGAACCTCTTTAGTCCATCTGCCTGTTCCTGGCTGCTTTTCTCTCCGAGTTCAGGGAGTACTTGGAGCAAAAAGAAAATCAACCGTAAAGAAAAACTTCACTCAGGCAGTAAATCATGCTTGGATGTTTTTAAAACAGAAGCAACTGTTCTAGAAAACTATGAAACTGCTGCTTAGAGCATAGCTTATGCCTTTCCCTGCCATAAACGAGCCCTTTGCTGCTGCTGGCCATTACCCAATGACTTCAGTAGACTGGTTCTCCAAGTGATAATGTGCGTGTTCCTTCCCTCCATTAACAGTAATAACATATAATGGTCCCAGCAGTTCAACATAGGTTCTGGTAGCCATTCTGAGAAAGAATTTCCTTTGGTGACTTCCAGTGAAAGTAGTTTCTTACTACTGTAGTATCTGCTTTGACATCGGTGTATGATCAGTTCATACCTAATGAAATGATCGCTTTAAGAGTGACGGCGGCTGCTCCTCCCTGCCCCATATGTCTGGATTTGCATTCGGTCAGGGATCTTAGTTTGGGAAAGTAACATATGCCAGTGCTGTGCTGATGCAAGCAGATTTCTCATCAGTGCTTGTTATTTTCAAAGGCAACTTGAAGATAAGGGAGGAGGAGGAGAGGGACTCCCAATTCACATCCGTTGCTGGCATCAGAGAAATTTTATTTTGGAGGTTTTTACCAGCACTTAAAATCTAGATGGGAGACCTATATCAAACGAAAGTTTACAATAGGAGCTACGAGATTCCAGACAATTAAACTTTATTAGTCTGTCTGAAACATTAACTATTATCTTAAAAGAATAGTTTTTTAATCTCCTCTCCCTGTTGCTGTTTACTGTGTAGCAGTGTGGGAGGGGAGCAGCTTCTCCAGCAAGGTGTTATTGCAGTTTGTACAGCCGCTGTGCAAGTGCACATGGCCGAGTCCTGCCTCCCCTGTCCCTGGAGAGACCCAAGATGTTCCTCTTCGGGTGTCTGTGGCTTTCTCTGGCCCTAAAACAATGCAGCATTTTCCTTCTTCTGTGTCTGAGGCCATATCTGTAGCTGGGTGCCCTTCAGGCTAGTATCACATCATAGGCACTTGGATGGTACCTCTGAAAACGATTGCCCCCCCTCCCTGGATTTCAGCAAGTGCGGCTGGTTGGGCTGCTGTGTCCAGTGTCATTCCAGTGATCTTTCATCTAGACTGATCCTTTCTTATCCAGGTTCTTTTCTGAAGATGTTTGGAGACCAGATGTGGGCAAGCTGCTAAAAGTCACGAACTGGCAGAACTGTGAGGTCCTTAAGTGTCCAGGGGGCTGCTAATTTCAGTGTGAGCCTGTATTTTGAATTTTCACTTGAAAATGAACGCTCACGATGCTGCGCTTTCTTTCATGGTGCTTTCTTTTGACTCTCAGATGTGATTGATGATCATCTGCTTCTGAGTTCTGATCGTTTTTCAGAATGTTGTGGTGAGCTGTGCAGCGTGGAAGCTAATTCAGTACTGAGCGACTCCGTCCGTGTGTGCGCTAAACCCATGGTTAACCTCGCAGAGTCTGTTGTGCGAGATGGAGGCAGACGGAAACGGGTAGATTCTAAAGTGAGCTTTTAAGATAAAAGTAAATGGAGTGAGTTGTTAAATGACCTAGGATTGTAGCTTTTCTGTCAAGTCGAACATCAGAAAAGCAGATTTGCTCTGCAAAGGAGAAAAGTGAGCTTTTTTAAAAGGAGCTGCTGTTCTTCTTGTGCCATACGGGTGCTGTGGCAGGAGAGGTCCTGCTCCTTATGGGGAGACCCCCACCCCATTTCCTAAAACAAGGCAGCACTGCCATAGGGAGCTGCATTAAGGAGCTACGACTTCCATCCTCTTTGCTTAGCCTTGGCGATCTGGGAATCTGTTCTGCAGCATTTGGCAATTATGAACCTAAAAAGAAAGAAGCCAGCCATAGAAACTGAACCTGTGTCCTGTTAATTATGCTGTTACTGCCTTCAGGCGTGCAAACAGCCCCCTTCAACAGGACTCTGAAATACTGGCTCTGCCTTGTAGGATGGAGAACTGGCAGAGGTTCTCAGCTCCATTTCAGTGCTTTTGCTACGTTGCTCCGTTGGGGTGGCTGAGTGCTACGGGCAGGAGCAGCTTCACATCTACTGAGTGGCTTTGAAGGAGCTGTGCAGTGTTCTGGGGCTGCAAGCAGCTTTGCAGGCATCACCTCAAAACATCTCTCCACCACTTGGACTTTTGAATCCCCTGCTTTTCTCACACAGCTTCCAGCATGCTGCAGAATTCCTGATCTTTGTGCTGCTGCCGCAACTACAGGTTTCATGTCTGGTTTCACCACTGTGGTTTTTTAATGGAGTTAATTGTGAGGAACGTTCAGGATGTGTACACTGGTGTGGCTTTGCTTTCACTGCAAAGTTACCATCTCCCCCTGTTGTAGCCGTACACCTGCACGGTACTTTTCTTTGTCATCCCATTGCTCGTTTTCCCCCCCAGTGTCTTTTATCTTGTGAGTGAAGTTTGAACAGTACGCAGAAAGTTAACTGCCTGGAGTCTTTTAAATATAAGTAACACGCACCCAGTAATAAGCTGTCGGTTGTTTTTTTGCTGCCTGCAAAGAAACATAAACACAGCGCTCATTTCTGGCAGGTTTTTACTGTCAGAGTTTCTCCTATTATATTTATCTTACAATTTGCCAGGGGGTGAAGTTATTAAGTTTTAGCAGCAGCCATCGATCAAGTTCACAAGTTAACACGATAAAGGCTCTGTGCCGCTCCGATCCGGGAAAATGATGATCCTCACTCGGTAATTAACTAAATGAGAAAGTTAAATCTTACTTGAGAGCTGGGAGAGATGAAAGAGAGGTGTTTGTCAGTTTCTCAGTGGAAATTAGAAGCAGTTTTCTGCAATTCCCTAAGCTGCTGCTCTGTCATATTTTACATAAGCACTGGGAAAACGTCTTGTAATTAGTGCTGTCATGGAGGATTTTTTTTGCTGAAGGATGTTGGAATAATTCATTAGATTATCAAGAAAGGCTTGTGTCCTGAAATGATTAGCACAGTGAAATTTAAACCATTAACGATAACAAGTTTAGAGCTTGCTGCAGTGCAGAGGCACCCGGGGTATGTCTGTGCCTATTTCAATCATTTCTTATAATTAAACATTATGTCCTCTTTTTTCCTCCCCTTCACTAAGACCCATCCAAAATTCCTGTTAAGGTGGCTCTATCTTGATCAGCGACTTAACCGTGGCCAGCAACACAAGCAGCTGGGGGGGGGATACTGCAGCTGCCAATGAACAGTAGGAGCCACCTGTCCAGGTCGGAGCTGCAGTCCCTGTATGGAGGAAGGGGGAAAAGCCCAGCATGGACCCTTGGTACTGAGTTGTCCAAGGAAGGTCCCTTCATTTGGTCTGGAGAGATGCTCAGTGCTGACCTCATCTCTTGGTCGTGTTGGAACTCCAGCTTGAGGACGTCTGGAAGGTTGAGAAGGTCCCAAACCTTGCTGGGATCATTTAAGCCACACATGATATTCTGTCTTTCTCTTTTTCTTAAAAGAGTTGTCTTCTTACATCAAGAAATGTGTAAACTAAATTCACCCATGCTGTGGAAAGTGCCTTAACAAAGTCCTCTGCAATGATTAGAAGATGTTATGGGGACTTTTTTAATTAAAAAAAAAATGATTATTACTAGGTTTTGACCGCTGCTACGGGTTCTGACCATTACTGTGGGCTGTGAAATATTGTGCCTGTAACACCATCAGAGAACTGTGCTGATCCTTACTGTTGTGCTTTAGAAGGTTTCTTAGTCCCCTCTACTGATCAAAACCAAAAATAACTTTGGTTGTCATATGTGGGTTACAGCTGTAATATAGCATGGCCGTTGTGTCTACTATGCAGAGTAGGAGATTTATCTAGGCTTTATTTATCTTGTTGAAATATGGCACCTTCCTGTAGTTGCAAACCATTAGTTAGATTGAATTCCTTTCATATACTAGCCCTATTCTACTTCTCAGGGCATACAAATATGCTTTGTGTGAAATGTAGCCATTTGGAGAAAGGCTCTTGTAATTATGGGCTGCAGAGGAGCACGGTACGTAGATCCTTGAGGCAGTACCAACCCGAGGCAGCCAGTCCTCTGGGTTTCCCAGCACAGCTCACAGGCTTGGGCACACCAGTGCAGAACATCTTGGTGGCTCTTGCAGAGGAGTTGCCACTGGGGAAGCTGGAGCTAGCTGAGGCACAGTGGAGCCTGCACCTTCATTGTACACAGCTTTCACCTGTGATGATGGGCTACCACTGCTTATTCTTCGCCACTTCGGCAAGTGAAGCTTATAAAAAGCATAAGCACTAACGTGGCACTTGGATGCCTGTTTAACATAGCAGTGTGTCCTGCTTGTAGGTCGGTGCTCACTTCTTCAGGTTAGGTCTGCTGTTGTGCCTGGAAAAGGAACCATTGAAGAAGAGACCATTGTGTGCTGCAGGAAATAGAATCTGATTTGTCATGAACTGCAGCTGAACAGAATGGTTGAGTCATCAGGGTTTATTAGAAAGCTAAATGAATTCTCTTGCTGCTTGTAACCGGTACCTCCCCAGTGTTTTAATGATACAGATGCTTGATGTCATTGTTGTGTCGTTGCTTTTTTTAATAACAGACCTTTTTCACCGAGCTCCTCAGTGGATTTTCAGGAATCTTCAAATTGAAATTTTGGAATCTTCTTCTTACCCTTAGCTGCAGATGGACAGGGCGATCGCAGGATTTTGAATCCTGCAGAGCTGGGGTATTCCTGGCCTGCACAGTCTTTGTGGTCCTTGGTGTATGGACCATGGGATCCCTGGGCATGCTATGGTGACCTTGGGTGTGCTTTTTTCGATGGGAGACTTGAGCAGGCAGGGACACTGATGATGTCTCAGGTTTATATGGTCAGAATGTGGCTGAAGTAGGACACACACACCTAAAAACACGTTGTACTCCTGTCTGCTAATTCAGACATACAAACACATAGAATGCTTTTCTTAGCAGATCCATAACGTAAGTGCAGAGTTTGTCTTCAAGTTACAAGTGTTGGTCAGTGGGCTTTTTAATTTGTTCTTTCCTACCTCAGAGGCTGTTTTTACTTGGGACCCAAACAAGGTGAGTTGCTTTGGCCCACCGAAGCCATCTGATTTTAGGCACACAGGATCTGTTACTTGTTTTTGTGGGTTTTGCAACATCTATTTGATGTCCCAGGCCGACGTTTTAGAGGTAAGTGGGGGCTGGAGGCTGCTGGAAGCTTGTCAAGGCAGGGGCAGAGCCTGCTGCAGCCCCACACCAGGAGGAGCAGCCCCTTTTGTCTTTGTACTTCACCTGCCTACTCTGCTGCTCCGTCTTACAATTTCTCAAATTAAAAGCTGGAGACAGCCTGTTGTGGGATGAACTTCCCAACAAACAAACAAGAGAAATTAACCACATCAGGCTTGTAGAACACAACAGCTCTCTGCTGTCTAAATCCAGCACTTTTACGGGGGTGTCTGTTTTGCAGGCAGCTTAACTGCAGCAGAAATGACCGGAGTCCCCCAAGACCAATGTTCAGCGCAGTCCATTGGTAATGATTTTTTGCCTGGCTGTTGCCAGCTGCGGACTTTGCTAGGAAAACTTCAGTCTTTCACACCAAGGATGTCATTCCCACAGCCCCTTTTATAGAGGTTTCTCTATATAAAAAGATGTCCCAAGAGAATGTCTTCCTGCTGCCCAATACTGGGTTTGTTATTCACTTGCAGTGCAGTCCGTGGGATGACCGAATGAAATAGGGTCAATCAGTCATAGCCCTTGTCTTACACAGTCCTACTGAACACACACACAGCTCTGTGGGGAGAAGAGGGAGGTTGAAAACCCTGAGCTGCAGAGTTCAGTACGGGTGGTGTGTACTCCATGTTCCGAGACTTGACTCTGAAGTAGTAGAAATTGCTTGCTACAAATGGCGGCTAATTACCACCTTTTTCCATCTGAAGAAAATCTGTCCAGCTCTGCTGGAGAGGCTGAAATTTAGGTGGCTTTGTGCTATACAATGAGATGGAAGCGGTGAATAGTTAGGAATATTTTCAAATGATGGTATTTTTGGTATTTCAGAGAATTGCTGGCAGGGCAGGTGGGTATCAAAGAACAAGAATTCTTTTCTCCAGAGCAGTTAGGAATTCACACATTCCAAACCCTAACTGGATAATGTTTTTATCTGCTCTCTAAACGCAGTGTTTCAACACGTGAGAAGAAGTATTGTTTTGTGTTTTGTGTTTTCTTCCAGTAAAATGAGTAAATCCATACATTTTAGTTGTAATTACAGGCAGATTTAGGTACTCATCTTTTCCTTTAAAAGGAATGAAGTCTCATGGTGAGGTTGGTGCCTGGAATTTTATCATACAGCAGAAATACGGCGCCCCTGAATCAATGGTTTATATATTTCACTGTCTGTAATTCGTTTCTAATGATTTGATAATTAATAATTTGATAACCTCAAATTACATTTTGTAAATGCAAGCGGTGGAGTATTGCTGACTTTTCTTACAGAGCTGCTTGGTGTTACACCACTGAGGTGAAAAAGGGAAAATCATATGTTTTCAGTGGGAATAATCTACAAAAGCAAAATGAAAATTATCCTTGCTTTGGTTAAACGTGTGCCTGTGGTGTGTATTCCTAGACTGGGGATGTACAGAAGTGAGTGTGTGGGGATAATGAATCCTAAAAAGATACAAAAGTCTCAATTTAGCATTTAATGCAAACTGAGCAGTGTAGGAAAAAAAATAATGTTAATGTTTTCTGGACAAAGGATATCCTTACAATGCAAAATGTGCACTTTTCTTCCAGTAAAATCGTTTAGGAAGCAGAAATTACATCTTGCCATCAAGAAGTAAATTGAAATGTCAGTGTTTTGTATTGTCCCTGAAACTCTTCTTTGAGCTGAGCCTTTCTGACAAGATATTAGCAGTGCTTGGAAAAGATAAGCTCTTTTATTCTGTGAAGGAAGCATGTAGCAGATATCAGGGTGTGCTTTAGTTGGTTTAACCCTTACAGTATGACTTTATACTTGGAAGAAGTGCTCTTTTTTTTTTCCCCCTCATTTGTTCTAGGCATTTCCTATGAGTTGTAGTAGCAGTCCATTCTTAGAAAAGTGAAATATAAATGCAGTTTTCTGTTGGTGTATTGAAATAACTGGTAACTGTAGATTAGGAATCCAAATGCATTTTGCTGTCTGCAAGACGTAAATAAAACAGTGTTTGTATTAAATTGGCATTCATGGTTTCCCTTCCAAGCAGTCCTTTGTGTGCAGCTCAGGCGTGGACCAGGGCCTTGTTCTGCTGGAGTTACAGCCCTGCTCTCAGCTGCAAATGGGATGCACAGTCCTGGCCAACTTCATTTATCAGAGCACCCGATCTTGTATGATTTGTGTTTTTCTTTCCTTTCACAGACAAAACTTGCCAATGGCACTTCCAGTATGATTGTGCCCAAGCAGAGAAAACTGTCAGCAAGCTATGAGAAGGAGAAGGAGCTCTGCGTCAAGTACTTCGAGCAGTGGTCTGAGTCTGACCAGGTGGAGTTTGTGGAGCACCTCATCTCCCAGATGTGTCACTACCAGCATGGACATATAAACTCTTACCTCAAGCCCATGTTACAGAGGGACTTCATCACTGCACTGCCAGGTACTTCTGCAGGCAGAGGAAGTGTGCTCCTTCCTCTTGTCTTCCAGAAAACTATTCTCCTTGGCTTCTTGTGCCTCTGGCCTGCCCTGCTGAAGAAGTCTCTTCTAGGGCCATCTAGCAAAATTGTAGCTTTTGAATGAAAAGCTCTATAGGAATACAAAATACAGGAATGTTTTGTTCTGTGTTCCTACCATCACTGAAGGGATGATCTAACATCAGCATAGTTTGGCCAGGAGTGAATGATAGCTCTTATCTGTATCTTAAGGGGAGTTGTCACAAGCCAGAAGACAGGTAGTTGTGCTTAGAATGTCTGCAATGTCTGATTCATTAATAATGTTTTTTAAAAAATTAAAACTACTCCTGTTTTCCACTGCTCAGCCAAGGTTTTTCTCTTTTCTTATGTAGACTATTTTGGTGCTAGTAAAATGCCTTCCTGAGGCCATCATTTTGATTATCTGTTTATTGCCCATAGTGAATGGAGGACATGAGAAAAAAGAATGGAAAATGTTCAGTGTGTTTTTTACACCTCTGTTGGACTTTCCTTTCAAGATGTTGTCCCAGATGTTCTCACACGTGGCATTGGGTGTATTTCAGAGAACGCACACGTAAAATAGTGTCTTGACCCCATCTTACAGGTGAGAAAGTGAGGCAAAAGGAGATAAGACATGCGAACAATAAGCCATAGAATTTCAGAGCCAGATGGGAATTCCTGTCTGTCGAATTTTTCCAGACTGTTAGATCATACCTCAATAAATAGTCAGTAGGTTAGCAATCCCTTTGTTTCAGGTGAACCTGAGCAAGTCCTACAGCTGTTCCATCTAAATAACCAGCTGAAAAGAGGAATTTCTTGCAAAAATACTTGTTCTGTGGATCCCTTTGGAGAAATGATCAACTTGGACAGTTTGTTCCATCCAGTCATTCGATCATTCTTTGGAGGGGATTTCTTAACCTGAAATTGAAAATGTCGGGTTGGAAAAAAGGTGGAAAAAAATAGGATTTAACTGAATTGTGCAAAGCATAGAGGCAGTGTGAGAGTTTTGCTATGAAGTTAAGTATGCAGTCTCTGGATTTTTAAGCTCATTGTGTCCAGTAATCAAATGGTTGTTGTAGCATTAAAAAAAAATCTTAGTTATGCTAAGTACCTTCTTTATGTTAGTTTTTAGTAGTCCAGTGGCAGTAATCTTGTGTACTTAGAGCAGCATTAACTTGTGAGGCTGTTCTGTTTCAGAAAGACAGAATACTTGGAAAGCACACTGGTTTCCCCACTTCTAAAGTAAAAGCATATATACAGTTAGCTACACAATTTTTCCGGGTCTTCCTCCACAAAGCTCCATCAGAGCAAGGAAATACCGCATATTTTCTGTTGTTTAATTTCATCCTGCAAGCCTTTTTCTGATCGTTTTGGGCAAACATTAGAAATATTTTCACAGGCATCCAAAATCTGCCTGCCGTGCCATATTTGTTAGTGGTCTTTTCAGAGTTATCTAGGAAGCAGCTCTAGCTTTGAATTTTACTGCCTCCAAGTACAGAACAGACAGGATATTAGGCAGCTAATGTCTGAGAATGTGAACAGTTGTGGGAACTGTGTGCTTAAATAATATATGTGCATCAATTTGCATATTGGCAAAGTGCAAATGTCCTGGTGAATATGGCTCTACGGGAGAAAATGAATGGCAGGGAATCAGGCTGGCTCAGGCTCTGCAGCCTGGGAGGTGCAGAATGTCCTCAGTGCAGGCAGCTTTCTGGTAAGGGTGATAGGAAGAGGGAACTGCTGAGGAAAGAGTGCTGAACCTGAAATGTTGAATTAAGTCAATTTAAAAAACCAAACCAACCCTAACCTATTTAAGTATTTTGTAGCTTTCTGGAATTCTCAAGTGCTCAGTATTCTGGTTTCATTTTTATGCCTTCCTTCTCTTTCCTACTCTCCCCCTCAAGTAAATAAAACAATAAAGATTCTCCAAAATCTTCAGGCATCTTATCTCTGTCCTCCTTGCACTGTGCCACAGAATGACCAGAGATGGTTTTAGGTCATGAGCAGGCTTGGCTAATATAGAGAACAATTGACTGAGGTTATTTTCCCAGCGCTTTGGACGGAATGAAGGTTGGGAAAACGCAGCTTAACTGTGTACTTAACAAACTTTGTTCCATTTCTTTAAAAAACAAGCAAAAAAACCCAAACAAGGTTCTTGCTTAGCATTTCCAAGCTGTTTAACATTTTTTATGAGCAGTCATTTTCATAAGGGTTTGGCGTGTGAGATAACTGAAACATTCTTTTAATACTTGATGTGGAGGACCAAAGGGCTAATCGTGTTTTACATTAGTTTAGCAAAAGCTTTTGTGCATGAAGAATTTTTTTAAAGGAAGCAATGCTCCAGTAGATATGTATCTCACATAATAATACCATTGAGTTTGCTGCCACCCCAAAATAGCTTTGATTCTGTGAAGACAAGGAATAGTGAGGTTTTGGCCTTCCCTTCCCACATGTTAAGTGGAATGGAAAAGATTGTCAGAAAGAATGGCAAAATGTGGCATTTCTACTCAGTGGAAAGAGCTCAGGACTGCAGAGTGGGGAAGCAAGGAAACACCTTCAGTTGTCTGCTTCTGTCCTTCAGAATTGGTTCAGGTTCACCAAAATACACAGACATTCATACATAGACATAGGTCTATGAATTGCTGTAGTATAAACCTGGATTTACAAACACTTTTCTTTGAGAGTTTCACGTAATGGCTGTGTTTATCTTTTCAGATTAAATACATAATAAAGGTTGCTGATGCTTCGGTTTTGCAGGTTGACATCTAATTTTGCATCTATAAAGATAAGAAATGTCAGCCCTCTTGCTGCATTCTGGTTGTGTCTGGGATCATTCCCGTGCTTTTTCTTCTGAATGAATGGGAACATAAAATGCTGGGCAGAATGTCTCACCCAATGTGCATTATAAATCTCAGATGTTTGATAGGATCGAGAGAAGACATGCTGAGTTTTCTCATTTTCATGTGTCAGTAGATAATTTTGAGATGTTTCAGTTAACAAAACCAAGTAGAGATTGGGCCTTTTGTTTCTTACGAGCTCCAAAGGAATCAGCTGATTGCTCCCAGTTTGGGTTTGCTGATGTATGGGCATGTGACTTTACAAATGCATTCACTGTTTTTTCTTTGTCACTGACAGGCAGGGCCTGCTCTTTGAGGCTGTTGTTTCAAAAGCAAGAAAGGACACATATAACCATGTCCTACATGTGAACTAGAGGGTTTCTAGGGTCTCAACCACAACTTTCACAAAGCCTCAGCAATTGGACCTGTGACGAGGGAGGATCCCTTGACACTGTGTCTCACTTATGAATTAAGCAGCCTCCAAGAGAAGCTGTGCTTATGCAACACCTCATTTAAAAGGCATCTTATCTTTCTGATGTCTGGTAGGTGATCAGATCTGAGTGGGAAGGGGCACATTTTTGCTAGACCCATCTGTCTGTTTAAGAGACAGAGCATGGTGTTGTGTGGAGATATTACACTGAGCTGGTAGGTACTACCCAGGCTGTAGAGCCAAAGCCTTGCAAGCATTGCTGCCTTTTTAGCTCAACTGCTTTGCCTTTTACTCCAACCATGTTGAAAGAAGGCCAGTCATGGTATTCACACTGGAAAATATTTGCACATTATACAATTATGGTGCATATTTTTCCTCCACTCGCTTTAATAAATGAAGCTGGTGAACCTGCTTCACTTTCTCCTCAGACAGCCTCTTCTTTCCGTTCCACTTCCCCGTGCATCTGCATATCTTTCCCTCCCCCATGTCTAAAGGTACCACTACCCTTCAGGGCACACATTGGGAATATATATTTTTTTCTTCATTACGTTTAAAAGCTACTGCTTTAGCAAAAACAGCTTTTGAGCCGCTGGAACATGAGAACAGCTGTAGCAGTGAGATGAGAAATGGTCCTAATATAGAGAGATTTTGGGGGCTGCGTCGCTGAGTTGGAAATGCCATCCATAGAATATCCCCCTAGTGCTAAAACCCATCGAAATAGATTGGAATGACTTCTTGGATTCTTTATTATTTTTAATGACTTGTTGTGTTATATCCAAAGGAAGTTGGAGAACACTGCTCACTCCTGAACTTAGCTGCAGATGCTCTTCTGCGCATTTGGTCCAGCTCTGCATGCAGAAGAGTGGATGGAAAGGAATAGGAGAGAGGGGGTGTATTTGTACTCGTAAGGGAAGTTGTTTTAAACTGCCCTTCTCCCCAGCAAATAATGCCTGTTGTTTTTTTCCTTCCTCCCCCTGCAGCTCGGGGATTGGATCACATTGCTGAGAACATCCTGTCCTACCTGGATGCCAAATCGCTGTGTGCCGCTGAGCTGGTGTGCAAGGAGTGGTACCGCGTGACGTCGGACGGCATGCTGTGGAAGAAGCTGATCGAGAGGATGGTCAGGACAGACTCACTGTGGAGGGGGTTGTCAGAGAGGAGAGGATGGTGAGGGAGCTGTATCTTTACCTCTTTTGCCCCCATTTAGGATAGGGGGTGCTCTGTGTTTCAAACAGTGTTTGAAGAAGAATACGTAGCATCCTGAAATAGCACACTGGTTCCAAACCTGACAAATGCAAGAGGGCAGATTCAGGGGTTGGGGGCTTAGGGCATCGTTTGGCTGTGCAGACAGCGAGGGGGCTTTTTCCTCACTTTCCTCATCTGATCATGCTCTTATCCCACTGTGACAAGTGGGATATACAGAGTGAGATTTTTACGCCCAGCTGTCATTCGGTTCAAATTAAGAAGCTGTGTACGCCCCAGGGGAACACTAAACTAGTCAGCAGTTCGGAGCAGAAGAGCTTTTTTGGGGGTGGCAATGGGGCAGCATGTGCTATGTATTAGTTGTTTCCTGATGGGTCTGTTTGTTTTCCTCAGCAGATTTTCACTATTAGATATCTGTTTAATTTTCAAACTGGAAGCTGAGGGTAGGTACCACAGAGAATAGGGGACTTTAGAAATGCAGATAGATTAGTTAATAATCAGCTGGAATAGCCTTACTACAGTGTGGGTCTCACTCAAGTTTGAAGCTGCTCTGTTAACATTTCATTAGAACTTTCCCTCTCAGGGGCTACGTCCTTTAATACATAATTTTCTTTTCCAAGGGTGTCCCTAGGATGTTGGCAGAAAGGAAGCTGGGTATGAATATTTCATAAACAAGATAAAAGTGACAGCTCAGGCATTTTGGTTGCTATTAAAAAGAAAAAGATACAGAATTGCAAACAAAGACTTCTGTTTCACGGTTAATTTTGTTGTACTGCTTGTCTCAGAAAGTAAAGGCAAGTAATTCACAATTATGAAATGTCCTTTAAAAATAAATACTGTGTTGATCTGCTTCCAGTTGTACAGTGCTTGTAAAGAGTATAAAATGAACACAGACGTGGTACTGGTAACTTTTTCATCCTCTGTTTTTCTGTGTCATCCCAGATGTTTGTCTAATGGTTCTTAAAAGCCTTTAATGATGGAGATTCTCTGTGCTTTGCCTGGGCAAGCAGTATCACTGTTTTGCTAACCGTGCTGCCCAGAGTCCCATCCAACCGGCCCTGAATGCCTCCAGGGATGGGGCATGCACAGCTTCTGTGGGCAGCCAGTTCTGGTGAACATCATCCTGCTATCTACAGCTCAGGATGTTACATTTAGCCTACACAGACACAGAGAACAGTTTCCCTTTCTGCTTTTTGTAGCAATCTTTTGCATAGCTGGGAGATGATCGTATTTCCTACACATGGGATGTGCTAATGAATGCTCACCCTGTGTCTTCTTGCCCTCTTGTCGTTCTCAGTTTGCTTTGAGTAGCCTCACTCCAGTTACTCTTCTTACTCTTCTCCATTCTTGGAGGATGGTGACTTCAGCTGATCATCTTCCTTCTGCTGAGGCATCACCAGAGTTTAATGAGGATTATTTTCTCTGCTTTATGGTGGATGCTCCATTTTAGGCTTTCCAGAAGAACACGAGCTTTTTTTTTTTTTTAACAGTGGTTTTATTTTATATATAACTTTTAATTACCCTTTCTGTGGAAGTTCTCCTTACCTGTTGTTCCTCATCTTGAATGCTTATAAGTAGAGAACTTGGCACTCATCCTTATTGAATTAAATTCTGTATACTGGTTAGTATTTCTCCATTTTGTCAGATGCATTATGAGTTTAATCTTGTCTTCCGAAGTGCTTGTATCTTCTCTCAGCTTTAGCATCATTAGCCACAAAGTAAATATGCTCCCTATTCCATTCTTTGTCATTAATGAAAATGTCTAATATGACACATCTAGGAGAGACTTCATGCAAGATCCCAGTTGCCTTTCTTTTTGACAGCGCACGGCTGGTAAGCTGTGCTTGCTGGCCATTTGTGTGTTCACCCTTGAGCACTTCCACCACTATACTTTCTAGCTAAGTTATGAAACTGACCTCTGAGAAGAAATTAGGTCCGTGTGACATGATTTATTCTGGATTGATCAGTGTGGCTGTTGCTGGTCAGCTTTTCAACTTCTAGGAACTCATCTAATCGTGTGCTCTATGATGAGCAGTCTGTGAAGTTCGTTTGGACAGTCCACCATTTCCTTGGGTTTGCCTTCTTCCTATCAAAAATCCTGCTTTCTATCTCAAAGGACAGTCACTCAATGTTATTCTGTCAGGGAGCAGCAAGCGTTACCAGATTTAGAGAAAAACAAAACAGAAGCCCAAGATTGGGTACTGTTGTTTCCATCTGAATACTTGATTGAGTTGGCCAGTCATCAGAAACTGCAAACAATAGTTGCTTTTATCCCAATCACTGGAATACCAGGGAAATTCCAAACAGTCCCTCAGCTGATCTATATGCAACTGACTTTACAAGTAGCAAGACATTGTGTATGGCTAGCAGGGCCTTCTAATAGTTCATGTAGTAAAGGTGCAAACAACAGACAGGTTTTCAGGCACATAGGCTTGTATACAGATTGTTCTAGACCTACCCTAAGTCTTCTGTAGCGTGCTGTAGCTGTTCTGCACATCTCCATTTCCACCCTCCCCAAGCCAGTAGTAGTAATTTTCTTGCACTTCCAAACTGGATCATGTAAGGATCCACCTAATTGTTGGTTTGCACGCAGCCATATGTCCCTTCTTCACAGAGATTTGTCCCCAGACTGCTGGTTACTGTTGGAAAACTCAGATGATTCCTTTGTCCTAAGTAGAAAGCAGCTTTCTCTTAATTTGAATGTAAAGTAGTTTCCCTAATTGTCAAAAGATCTTTTCTTGAGCATTTGTTTTGTTTGTTCAATCCTATAGTTTACCTCCCCGCTTATACCTTAAAATTGTAATGATTTAGTCTGGATTTTGCCCAACGTATGTCAGCCAGTTAGTGCAGCCTCTCAAATGACTTTCAAGACATGTTATATGGAAAGGACAAGAAAAGAATGCACAATGAAGTATTGAGCAATTAATTATGCCATAATGGAGCGAGGGAGGGGGAAGTGGAGAGCTGGCCCAGTATAAACTCCGTGCCTGCAATGCCAGGATTACACTCGGAGGCATTTGTGCCTCTCTCCATTTTGTGAGGCATGTTGCCAGGCAGAGCAGCAGTTAGTACGCCCATGGTGGGGTTTACTAGCTTCCACACCGTGTTTGGTGGCTTCTTAACTTCAGGATGAGGAATTTAAGTTTTTTACACAGCAGGTAGTGATTGCCGTTTATGGATTTTTTTGTAGCAAAAATCTAGCTTGGGATATGAGTATTCCAAATCAGTGTTGAAATGAGGAAGGCACCACCGATGAAGCGTTGCTTACCAAAATGAAGTAGTAGCAGTAAAATGTCCGTGTTCCAGAACTGATGCTGTTCCTGTTAATGTAGATCAAAGCTAGTCCTGAATGCACAGAGAGCTTGAGAGTTCTTCAGCTTCTCATATTTTTTTGTATGCTTTATTTTAAAGGTGACCTCTGATATGAATATGTATGCAGTGGGCATGAGCCATTCTAACCTCTTATTGAGTTGAAGGGGCTCGCGTCCAAAATAGCACATTTTCCTTCCCCTAGTGAGGAAAAACTGCTTTGTCATTAATTTTTCAGTGACTAGATGCAACTTCAACATGTCACAGGACAAACAAACAAGGAACCACCCTGTGTTACTGAGTAAATGAAATTAGACTGTGAATCTTTGTGTGCTTTTCAGCAATGGGTACCCATTTCTAAAATACCAGAGAGATCTTCCTCCCCAGTGCTAAAATGTGATCTGTGTTCTCTGTCTTCCAGGGGTCAATACCTATTTAAAAATAAACCCCCTGATGGGACTGCTCCACCCAACTCCTTCTACAGAGCACTTTACCCCAAAATTATACAGGATATAGAGGTAAGGAGTGACTGCCAGGTGTGATGGGCTTTTTTGTTTTGTTTTCCTTTTTTTAACAACCTCTCTCATTTATTCATCATGCTCAAATTCTGTTTCATGCTGATGAAGTATTTCGTTAAGTACGATGTGTCTGTGTTCATTGGGAGTTTGAAGATCTGGGCTATGTATAAATTCCCAGGCCATCGTCACTGCGTTAGTCAGAGGGGAAGCTGCGTTGTTCACAAGTCTCCACACTTTGCACATCAGATGTCATAGCAGCACTACCATCCTGACTTTCTCTGTTCCATGGTCCTTTGCCCCATCCATGCACATGAATCTAATAAGGTGATAACAGATGGATCTCAGGAATTGAGTCAGCGAGAAAGTGCAGTCCCTAAAAAACCCAGGGAAACAGGAGGCAACTGGGCCGTGTTGCCTTGTATTTGGTGGAGAGCCAGTGTCAAGTGCCCTGTTCTGACAGTTGCATAGTGGCAAAAGAGGTGGTCAGGCACTGCCTGGGCAGATTTGCACAAGCCCTTAGAGCTCAGCTGAGACATTCTCTGCAATTGTCTAGTTGCAGAGTCACAGAATTAAAGGTTGAAGTTTGTAAAAAACAACTTCTGGGTCACTGCTCCCTCACCATGCCAGAGCATGCAGGGGAGTTTGGCCACAGTATGTGTTCCAAGCCTTTGCCTGTTTCATTGGTTTCATCACATGCTGCTGCTTCTAGAAAACTGCTGTGTCATTCTACGGATCTGGCTGCAGGAAAAAATGTAAAGTATCTGCTGTCTTCTGGCTCGGAAAGCAAATGGTACCCTGGGCTCCATCAGGAGAGGGCTGGCCAGCAGGGACAGGGAGGTGATTGTCCCCCTCTACTCTGCTCTCGTGAGGCCCCATCTGGAGTCCTGTGTCCAGGTCTGGAGCCCCCAGTACAAGAAAGACAGAGAACTGTTGGAAAGGGTCCAGAGGAGCCACAGAGATGATCAGGGGACTGGAGCACCTCCCCTACAAAGACAGGCTGAGGGAGCTGGGCTTGTTCAGCCTGGAGAAAAGAAGGCTGTGGGGTGACCTCATTGCAGCCTTTCAGTACCTAAAGGGAGCCTACAAACAGGAGGGGAATCAACTCTTTGAAAGGGTTGATAACTGCAGGACAAGGGGAAATGGTTTTAAGTTGAGGGAGGGAAGATTTAGGTTGGATGTCAGGGGGAAGTTCTTCACAGAGAGAGTGGTGAGGTGCTGGAACAGGCTGCCCAGAGAGGTTGTGGATGCCCTGTCCCTGGAGGTGCTCAAGGGCAGGTTGGATGGGGCCCTGGGCAGCCTGGTCTAGTATTAAATGGGGAGGTTGGTGGCAGGGGGGTTGGAGATTCATGATCCTTTAGGTTCCTTCCAACCCAGGCCACTCTGTTATTCTGTGAGATTCTCAAGCAAACGAAAGTAAGGGAGAGTTTTGTCTTTTATTTTTACTTCTCTTTTGTCTCCTGTCTCTCAAGACAATAGAGTCAAACTGGCGGTGTGGGAGGCACAGTTTACAGAGAATCCACTGCCGTAGTGAGACAAGCAAAGGCGTTTATTGTTTACAGTACGATGATCAGAAGATAGTCAGTGGCCTACGAGACAACACTATCAAGGTGAGAACTCTCCAGAATGACATGCCAATGGCACATAATGCTAGTGCCATAAACAGTAGTGTCCTGATTTCAGTGGCACTTCTCCAACCTCTTGTTGCTAAACTATCCTTTTCCTTCACCTCTTGCCTAAGCAACATGTATACCTCTTATATTAGTCAAAAGAGACTTTGTTTTCTTTCTGAACATAATTCGTTAGTTGACTTTTCAGTCAGTAATTACAGATTATATAACTACTCTGCATTAATGAGGAGGTAAGGCCAGTATTCAGAGCAAACCCAGTAATACAAAAGATGCTAGCATGTTACACCAGCCTGCATGTCACCACAGCAATGAGCCCATGCCACTGAGGTAGTTCTGCCTGCAGTGTAGATGATCCGTTGTAGTGAAAAACAGACCAGTTTTTTAAGCAGTAGGTGCTTAAAGTATGATGTAAACCTTCCTTAGCTGTCTGTTTTGTAATGTTTGCTCTCTCCTAGATCTGGGATAAAAATACATTAGAATGCAAGCGAATTCTCACTGGACACACGGGTTCTGTCCTGTGCCTGCAGTATGATGAACGGGTGATTATCACTGGATCTTCAGACTCGACTGTCAGGTGTGTGCTTGTGATTCAGAGCTTCCATTTGCTTCAGAAAGTTCAGCTTTGTGAGCTGCTGAAGTGATCTTTTCTTAAATCTGTGCTGTTCAATTACCTCCATAATCTAGTTCAGCACATTTGCTCAGGAGTGCACTGTCCTTGTTTATCAGATGTCCACACGAGTGGTTGTCAAGGAGAAATGACAACCTAAGCAAAGGTCAGCCAAGGTCAAGATGACTTAGGAAAACAATTTGGCATTTCACCAAGGTGCTGCTTGTTTGGACACTCCCTGGGAATGCTTTTACATCCTCCATAGGAATAACTTTTTAAAGTTGGTTAAGTACTCAAAGCAAGCTTGAAGGATTAGTCAGCTGTTGTCCCTTAATTTTAACAAAGATGTGTGACTAGATCTCCTGTGAGTTTTAATTAAGTTTCAGCATGACGTTTCTTCCTGGTCTTTCTAACTTTGTTTCCTTTCCAGTCTTCATTAAGAGGCTGGACACTTAAGTCAGCACATGCAGTGCACATTTTCACTATGCAGATGTAAAGTCCACTAGACATATTACAGGATCACAGAGAGCCTAAATCCTGCAGTGTAAATACAGGCACATTCGAATTAGTGAGTTGCAATATGAACTTGGACACAGAGGAGCAAGCCTGTCTTCTCCATGCTGTTGCATATCCTCTTTTTGTCAGAGAATCAGCGATGCCCATGCAGTGAAGTTACAGATGACAAAAAAGCTGTGCCAATGGCCTTTTCTGAAGCTATTACCATGTGTTCCTATGGCTGCAGGCTGCTCATGGTTATCACTGTGCTGCATGCAAACTACCACTGTTAAACGAGTGACCATTTCATTTAGTACTTTACACGTGATGCATGTATGGTGTTGTTAGGTTTTGGGATCCTAATATTTGTAGAAATCCAGAATTTTTGTGTGAGAACTGCTCAGTGCTAAATACAGGTTGCAAAAGGAGATGCTTATTTCTGTAACAAACACTATCATTTTCCATATCAGGCCAGGAAGGCCAAATTGCAGACTGGCTACTTGCCCAGAAATACTTTGTTTTCCACTGTAGCTATAAACGTTTGTGCAGACCCCCAGGGCACATAGGATGCATCACTTTTATCCTTGGGTCTCCTCAAAAAGAGGGGCTTTGTCCAATAGACAGTACAGATGGGATCTTAATGCTTCCGAGAGCTCAGGGATGCACTTGTCCAGAGAAGTCAGTAGGTCTCCAGCTCCTGTTCAGTTTGGCAACCTTGTCTGCAAACTGCTTGTATGCTAATGGCTCAGGTCTGCAGTCTGCAGTCTTTTTAACTTTGCATTTTGTAATTGGAAGTGTACTTTCCTTTCTCATTTATAAACCAGAAGTTGACTTGCTTCAGCTTCTATGCATTAGAAAATGAGGCATTAGAATCCTTTCTCACATCTTGCCTTTTCTAACTGCTCACCATATTGGCAGAGGAAAGTTTCAGCTTTTACAGTGTGATCTGCCTAATGATGCAGCCATTTTCTGCTCTCACACAGTGTGTGTGGGATACAGGTGTGATAGTGCCAAAAGAAATCTCTTTGTGGAGAATGAAAAAAGCCTGCAAACAGGACAGCCCAAAACGTTTTTGAGGATTAAAATCTTAATTTCAAGTCCTAGAAGTTCCATATGAAGCCTTTGAGTAGTTTTCATCTTAAATGATCTTTCGGTACAAACAGTTGGTTCCAATAACATTAAATCAACATGAATGTTCTGTCTTAATTTGGGTATTCAGCACATTCTTAGGATGTAGCTGTGTACCAGATGCATTGCAGAGTAAAAGCAGCCCATTGTGCAACTTGTAGCAATTACATTTGTTTGAAAGGCATAACCTTGTCTTCGCCTCTGTGTAAGTTATCCTATGAGATGATAGTCCTGTGAGAGAAGTAAAAAATGAAACCTATCTCTGAACTTCCTTCTCCACAGGTCACGTTTAAGCAGTCAGTGTCTGGGAATGGAGAATGGTAGGCTGACCTGACCAGGAGACGTCAGTCTCTAGGGCTGTCAATCTCATACCTTTTCTTGAGCACGAAATTCTCTTAATTAAGGAATGCTTTTTTTATTTTTTTTTGTTTTTCTGGCTGGGTTGTTTTTATGGTGTTAACTGCATTGCAGGGATTTTGGCTGCTGGACTGTCTCAATATGTGCGTAATCAACAGGTTTATGTAACATATCTTTTAATGAAATATTTAATAGATTTAGCTATAACCTGTGGCATTTGCATCTCTAATATTGCTAGAGAGTTAATTACCTCTCCCCTTCCCTTTCTCCCTCTGCAGAAAAACTACTGTACATTCTTTTAACTCTCTCCTCTCTGGTTTGAAATCTGAAACTGCAGGGTGTGGGACGTGAACGCAGGCGAGATGCTGAACACACTGATTCACCACTGTGAAGCAGTACTGCACCTCCGCTTCAATAACGGCATGATGGTGACGTGTTCCAAAGACCGTTCCATTGCTGTGTGGGACATGGCTTCACCAACAGACATCACCCTGAGGAGGGTGCTCGTAGGGCACCGTGCTGCTGTCAACGTAGTGGACTTTGATGACAAGTACATCGTATCAGCGTCAGGTGACAGAACCATAAAGGTGAGGTATTTTTTTGAAGGCTTGTTTATTTGCAGCATTGAGTATTTACTAACAAAAAGCAATGACCAGACAAGGAACAGTCTTTGGCTGTTATTACACTGATCTTCCTTTAGAAGCAGTATTCTTCCTGCTCATTTCCACTCATCCCTCATCTGTTGAGCTTGTGTGTCTCGTTGACAGAGCTGTATGGCAAGTCAGACCCCGGTGCAGATGCAGTTGAAAAAGGACTCCTTTTTCCCTGTGTTCTTTTTCAATTTGACTGGTTCCACAATCTGTTTCAGCATTGGTAATACAAAGAGTCGTCAGAAGGCAACACGGGGGCAAAAGCAAAGGTGACTGAGTAGGAGTCCTTTGAGTGTTACTGCTATGATCCGGATCTGCTGCATTAAAACTGAGGAAAATCCAGTTCCTGTGTAGACTAAATCACTCTCAGGCCGAAGACTGTTTTTGGAAGCTAATTCTAGTACAGTATGACAAAAACCTTCTATGTGCTGTGTCCCAAGCTGTGAACACTTTCAGGCAATAGTCACAAGTCATCAGAGGGGTAATTTTCCTGTTCTTACGGAAGTGTGTTCAATTAAGAACATTCTAGGTGCACCTCTGTATCATACAGATACCATCTTTTGTTAGTCTCTTCTTAATAATTTTGTCTCTGTGTGGTTTCACCTTTCCTGTCACAGGTATGGAACACTAGTACCTGCGAATTTGTGCGCACCTTAAATGGCCACAAACGAGGCATTGCATGTCTGCAGTACAGAGACAGGCTAGTAGTGAGCGGCTCTTCAGATAATACTATCAGGTGAGAGACACACTCCCCGTTGCAGAGTTCTTTGCAAGCATGTTGTCTCTGAATCCCTGGGATGCATGGAGGTTAGACAAGCAAAGTGCTCTGTACCCTTGTCTTCCTTGAAATATGCTTCCTTTGGTAGAGAACATTGGGAACTACTGGGAAGAGATATTAGAAGTCTGTTTTACTGTGTTGTCTTTCATTCTCTGTATCTCAGGAGTCCTATACTAATCAACAAGTTGCATTGCTCTGACAATTCTGGTGTATGAAAGAGCTGGCAAGTAACACTTTCTGTGATGTCCTCTTGTGATATTTTAATTGGGCTATGTGTCTAGTTAAAGGGGTCAGATTTGCAGTAAGAGGCATTTAATCCTCTGCAGAAATCCTCCTGGGCTCTGGCCAAGCTCTTCTTGTGGTACTTGGCACCGGGTTAAGTTTGGAACAGCTGGTTTAGAGCATGAAGTTCAGTTTGCTGCCTTTTGCACTTCTCCAGCTGCCCTTGCTGCAATCTGAGATTTAACTCCTTCTGGTATCGTGAGCCAGAATTTCTGCCTACATCCAGCAGCTGCTGGCAGAGGGGTGTCCCACTAATCTCTGGGTGTACTGAGCAAGCTGGAATGGGAGTGTAAGTTGTGTGGGGAAGCGGCTGTTGTTCAAGCAGGAGGAAGAGGAGCCTCCATTTTGTATTGCTCACTGCTTTGAAGAATTGTGTTCCTTCTGATAAAACTGGAAGTCTGGACAGCCTAAGCAGAAAGTCTTCACTTTTGATGTCGGAGTTTATTTTCCTTAGTGAGAATGATTCATGCAGATGTTTGTGGACTTTGCTTGCAAAACGGTGCCTCTCTGTGCTTTGTGTTCTGGAAAATGGTGGTCCTTTGATGGTCATCACTGGATTGTTGCACTAGGTTTTAGTGTGTGATTGCCTGAGAGCATGAGCTAGAGAGCTGGGGCTTCTGTCCTTTTATCAAGGCAATAAGTATTAATAGACATTGTGTAAGAGTAGCACCATATATGCAGTAAAAACTCCAGATGGAAAAAATAACCCACTGCTTCTGTACTGTGAAACTTGGTCTCAGAGTAAGAAATAGTTAAATGCTACACCATTTAGGGAAGGATCTAAAATATGAGTAATACTAATAAAAATAAATGTCAGTGTAGTGATAATGCTAAAGAGGAGTGTGATTACTTTTATGCTTACATTGGACAAAATCCCTAACTGACAGATAAACTGTGCTAGAATTTCAAGAATGTTGGCAGTGAATCTTAATGGAAGTCAGATTTGGCAGCTGTGTGTGGGCAAGGCACAAGGTTTACCTGTTCACGTAGCTTTCTCCCAGCCATTAGCAGAAGGCACATGTCAGTGGAAGAGTGATTAAGCAAGGGCAGGTTACTAAGTCCTCTCTGTGGGTGGCTTGGTGTTTTGCATGTTTGATTTTAATCCATTGTAAAATACCAGATGTTGTGCTGGCCTTTAGTAGGGATTGCCTTCTGGTATTGAATTTGAAGTTGGCCATTCCTCGGTTACGGGGAAACTGTTTTTTTTTGCAAAAGGAGCTGACTCTGTGTGATTACTCATTCTTCAACCATGAATCTAAGGAAGTAGCTGAGAAGTCAGTATCTTTCTTCTGTAGAGAGACTCCATGCATAAAAATGACTTAGGTTTTTGGTTTAGGAGAGAGTTCTCGCAAGTGTGAAAGAATACAGCTACATAGGCATCACTGTTATTGTGCTGATTTTTACCAGTAAGAAAGTGGCCCATCATTTTAATATATATATATTTTTAATCCAGTCAATTAAGTATCTTAGCCACTAGTGCCAAGGCAAAAAAAAATGAGCTGTATCATTCTGTGTTCACTTTTAAATGAAGGGCTGGCATGGGTGCACGTATGTGCATGTATTCAACCACCACTGTGTGCACACGAGGATCTGCTGCTGGACTCTTGAAGAAGGGGATTCAGGCTCATCTGCCTCCTGTTCATCTTCCTACTCTGCCAGGAGGTCAAGAGAAGTAAAGGCCGTGGTAATTGGAGATGTTCTACTATAGAAGTTCTCCCAAAGCTCTGGGAAGGAAGAGTGGCTGTTCCTTTGCCTGTGTTCACTTCATAGCGAAATTTCTAAGTTAGTTCTCAAGCCTAAGGGCAGTCTTGTTTCTGTTTGATCCTTTGACTATTTAAAGAAGTAGAAATTTGAGGAGCTTACCAAATCTGGAAAGTTCCCTTGGAACCAATTCTAGAAATGCTGTTCTTACACAGCAGTTACTCTTTTTGTGTGTGGAAGCCCATTGCTCTCAGAGCTAAGGGCTGCGATCATCTTTTCTAATCACAGTCAAATTCAGGTGAAAACTCAAACTAGAACCTGATAATACAAGTCTAAGTTAATGTGATGCAGCCTTGCCAAGCTGCTGGCAACCTCAGGATTGATGGCAAGGGGTGGAAACACATGGCACAAAAGTCCCTGGCACAAGATTGCGCTTCAGACCTTTCTGCACCAATTCACTTCTGGCATTGTGCATCCTGTTTGCAGTCCTTGGCAGGAGACGTAATGCTCTCTGGCCAGCCAGAGTGCCTTTGGCTGAACTTTACCATGGGTTTATTTTCTCTGACCTTAACTGGTGCTGGTGCTAATGCAAAACCATTGGAGTCTTCACAGACTGATGAACACTCAGCTTCATAGACTGAGGAATCATCTGCTCCTCTTTGGCCTCAGATGTGTAACACCTAGGAACGTGGTTTAGTGGCCATGGTGTGTTGGGTTGATGGTTGGACTCAGTGATCATGGTGGGCTTTTCCAACCTTTATGATTCTATGATAAACTAACCCTTACCCAGTACAGTTATAGGAAGAGTTCTGTTCATTCCCCAGTCGTCCATAGCGAGAGCAGCTTGTTGTGGCAGGACAGATGAAATGATTACCCACCATCCTTGTGCACACATCCACGGGATCTGGATTATTCCCTGGGGGACCTCAGGATTGAAATATGTGGGGACGATTTATCTCTCTTAGTTTCTCAAGGAAAAGTGACCTGACCCCACAGCAGCTGTACTTCTTTGTGTGGTGTCATCCAGACAAATTCCGTGAACCATGAACCTCACTACCATGCAGTCCCTGTCAGTCTGAACTCTAATTGAACGAGCATTCACAAACATCTGTGACTGCTTTTTCTCAGCTGTGTGTCAGAGCCTCAGCAGATACTGGCATTGAAAGATTCCTTTTGTTGTGAACCAAGTTTATGTCATCTGGAGGTGGAACACCTGTAGGTGATACAAGTCAAGAATTTCAGTTCATGTTGGCAAATGATTTTTCTTCATCTGTTCTAACTGGCAATCCCCTCAAAGAGCTGACAAAAGTATCAAAAGCATATAGGCTTATTTCTTAAAAAATGGTTTGACCACCGGAAGAAAATGCATTATGAATAAATAAACACAAAATGCCCATTTTAGCTTATGCATAAGTTGTCTTCATTACAGAGCAAATACACCTTCAGTGGGAGAAAGTGACAAATATAAAGGGCTTGTTAGTTCCTTTCACTACTGTATCCACAATTCGTCTGACGTTAGTCTCCAAATGAGAAATAGGCATAGACAGGGACGTGTGCCTTGTTCAGGTGCTTTTACCTGTGGAACAAGGTTCCAGGAGGACTGATGAGTCTCTCTCACTTAACATCTTCAAATCAAAGAAAGACACTTTTGTGAAAAACTGACTTAAAATAAAGTCAGGCTCCTCATGAGGATAGTAGATGGTGAGCGTGGCTGATCTTAAAATGTTTGGGTAATCCCCCATATGATGCTGCCACGTGACAGAGTCTTGTTGAAAAACATGGCATCTATTGAACTGCAGGAAAAGGAGTTTGTTTGTTCTTTGTTGCTTCATCATAGACTTTATTTCCTAGTTTTCATTAACTACAAGCAAAGACCAAACATTTCTTTGAAATGATCAGAAATTCTCAGTGCTTCTTCCTGATCTCTTCCAGGCTGTGGGATATCGAGTGTGGGGCGTGTTTGCGAGTTCTGGAAGGCCACGAAGAGCTGGTGAGATGCATCCGCTTTGACAACAAGAGGATAGTCAGCGGGGCGTACGATGGGTGAGGCTAGCTAATGTGTTGGATCCTCCTGTCTTTCTCAGTGTCTCTCATACGAATTTGCTGGATCTTCCTCACAGAAATTAAATTTCTTGTCCCTCATACCCAGAGGTCCTGGTCAAGGCCAGTGAGTCAGGCTGATTCTACAAAGTACACCCGGTGTTGTATTTTCTTTTTTAAAGACTCAGTGGGATTTGATGCATGTGGTCCATTTCTTTAGCTCCTAAGAATATCAGACAGATTTGATCCGAAACATCTTCTAGCTCAACCATTGCTAAGAACAGTGTTTGCCTTCTGTGGTTGTCTTCTGATCCATTTGTCACTAGGACTAGTGTTCATTAACCCTCCTGTATGTTTCTTTTAGTTATTATTGCCTGCTTTTTTATATTTTATCTTGTCAACAGCGTATTATTTTCTCCCTTGAAGCTGTATGAGCATTACAGAGGAGAAGAGCAAGAACCACATTTCAGGAGCAGAAAGATTTCTGTAGCTTTCCTTGAGCTGCTGTATCAGCTCGGCTGCACTAACTGCTTTTTTTTGTTTTCTGTGAGCACTTCATCTTTTCTTTTTAACAGAGCCATGGTGTTTCTCTGTTTTTTCACTACTAGGAAAATTAAGGTATGGGATCTGGTGGCTGCTTTGGACCCCCGTGCTCCAGCAGGGACACTCTGCTTACGAACCCTTGTGGTAAGAGCTTTGGGTAGGGGTGCTGGAAAGGGAGCAGGAAAATGTTCTTGCTCAGGGCTGTCTTGAGCTTCAGAAATCCAAGTTATTTTAGCACCAGCCTGCAGGATCCAGAAGTCATTTCTAGAGATCTGGTTTGTTGTTTGGAAGTTAAAAACTAAGTCATTTTTGAGACTTTGGAATCCATGTGTTAGTGGCTTTACTTTAGTGGGCCTATTCCCATGAGCTGTTGACAGGGAATTTCTTAAAGAAAAGTAAATTTCAAATTTGAGGGAGGAGGGGGGAGAACACAAAAGCAACCTTTGCATTGCATTTCAGTGGCTTGTGTGTGTTTAAGGAGAGAAGGGCTACGGACTGGAACAGACAGTGAGATTGCCTCATCCTTAAACAGCAGCTTCTGATGCTCTCCAGTGATATTTAGCGCAGGTCTGATGATAGCGTGATAAAAATGTCACTGCATGAGTGTTCACAGCATTCACCATCATGCTTAACAGTGGCTCTGCACTGATCTTAGAATGATGCAGGAAGGTTGTGACAAAAACACCAGCACAGCCAAGGCCATGGGGTGCTTCCTATTCCTATTCCTTCAGCATTCCTCTGACATGTTTGCTGTTTCTGCTCTGACAGACTTACGCCGGGGTTACAGAAAGATTTTGGTCCAGTGCTGAATCCATGTTGAAAAAGAAGTAATGAATTATTGTTTTCTTTTAGCAAATAAATTTTTGGATGATGTTGGAGTGTGGTGGACATCAGACCTGCTGCTGCTCTAGCTGTCCCACACCCTCATCTACCACCCAAACTGCTACAGTTGCTGTAGATTTCACTAAAGTATTTTGCTTCACATTTTGCACAGGCTTTGAGGGTTGACAGGCAGTAGGTCATTAAGCCACACTAGCTCTTTTCCAATCCTGTATTTGGACCATAAGCTGCAAAGTAAGAGTCGGTGAGAGCCTTGGATGGCTGCAGGTACTGTGCTGAAAAACCTCCTTGGTAGCCGAAGAAAACTACAAATAGTTTTGTGGCTGAAGTCCAGAAAACCCTTTTGTCGTCAGCCACCCAGCTGCAAACTGTGGAATAACTCTGTGCCCATGAACACGTATCCCAGGAGTCCAAGACTTCAGCGTGACATTAGTGGTGTTTCTGCTCCAGCCCGAGACAAATGTGTGCCTAGTAACCTGTAGACTTAATTTCACTGGTGCGATTTCCTCTGCATTTTCCAGCAGTGGACAGCCAGAGTGCCCCAGCTAATTGTATTATAAATCAGAAGCGGTGGGATGGAAACACTGTAGGAATCTCAACACGTGGATACTCATAAATCCCTTTCTGATAGCAATGGAGGAAGCCAGAAGAGGAGGGGCAGAGGAGGCTGTTGTAGTGCTTTTAGGGCTTTTCATGTTTATGGCAACAGGGCGTCCTTATACACGCTTACCCATAGCTGTTTTTTTTTTCCCTCTCTTCTCTCGGCCTCCAAAATTAAACCTGGCTGCACAATGAACATCGTGAGTCTCCTGCTGCTCGTGTTCAATTTTCAAACAGTAGGAGGAAAGTGCACAGATAACAAATGCTCGCTGCATGCCAGGTCCCTCCCGTGAGCTGGAGCAGCGGCCACACAAGTGTCACAGAAGCTTTCCAGGCGCAGAATAAGCAAACAGCACAACTCTCCTTCTGAGCTGAAGGGCCCAGCTCCCTGCAGCCTGAGCTCAGGGCGTGCAGCCTGCTTATTGCCACTGCAACCGTGCTGGGGAGGGCTGTGTGGAACTTCTGGGGCAGTCTGACTTAGCCTCCAGGAGCTGGGAGGAAAAGGACTTTTCAGAACAGTTTGTAGAAATACCTCTCTCTTGGTGCCTTTGTTAAGGGTCCCTCGGTGGATCTGGTTATTGTTGTGGTACTTTTTTAGCAACTGCTGCTTTGCTTCACTGATGCAAAACAAGATCTGGAAATACTTTTCTTTTTGGAACTGAGTAGAAGCCCATGAAGTGCTTATCAGGTACACTTATTGGGTCAGAAGATCAGGAAGGTCCCAATGGTTGGGCTTCTATAACAAAATTGTCATAAAAACAGAATCTGATTTTGGAGTGTGTATATTTAATTTGGAGCTTTAGAGGCTCCCTTTAAGGCAGCTGTTCTGTTCTCTCCATGCTTTCAAACCAAGCTGTATTTTCAGAGTCCTGTGCCATAAGACACAGGCTTCCTTTTTTGTAGCTAACAATTCTCTTTTGTGCAAATATTTGAAAAAGCTATAAAATGCTTCTAAGCATTTTTTCCTGACCTTAGGCCACAGGGAACCACAGAGAAATGTATTAGAGAGAGAGGGCTTGTCCTGCCTGCATGGTGTCCTCTTTTTCCTCAGGAGAATGCTGCTCACTCCTGTGGCAGTAAGCACCAGGAAAAAGTGCCTAGCACAAAAGGGAAGGCCTAGTGGATTTGCTTTTTGATATCCAGGATCTTTCTGCTACCTTCTGTTAATTATAGTCTGAACTGTTGCCAAATCATCATGCCATTTCCACTCAGCCTCTGAGCAAAATGCAGGCTATAAAGAATGCTCTTTCTAGATCATATTTTTAGAACTACTTAAGAGGAATTATTACTGTGTCACTGGACTTTACAACAGGCTCCTTAGTGTCCTCCAGTATTAAGCTCTCCCCTCTTGAGCAGTAGCAGTGGTGCCAAGCCTTGACTGAAAAATCCTAATCCCCCTGTAACCTACTGCATCTGGGAACACCGTGATTTCAGGAAGGAGCCAAAGAACAAGGCAGGCATTGCTCCCATCAGCCTCACAAGGCTGCCTTGTATGGTGGAGGGAGCTCGGTTTGTTCACAGTGCATTCATGGGGACTGAAGGAGTAATGCGATAAATGTAATGTAAAATTCCTGGCGAGCCAAGAATGCAGATATAGCAAGCTTGTTTCACCAAGGGTGGTTTAGTTCTGGGGCTGGACGATGTGTCATAAGAGGTTTATTGACTGAGAAATTAATATAATGCTAGAATTTGTGAATTCACATGCCGTGTCTTCCATTTAGGAGCATTCTGGAAGAGTTTTTCGACTTCAGTTTGACGAGTTCCAGATCGTCAGCAGCTCACACGATGACACCATCCTCATCTGGGATTTTCTGAATGACCCAGCTGCCCAAGCAGAATCCACTCGTTCCCCATCCAGAACATACACCTACATCTCAAGATAAATAACAGTACACTGTACCTCACACTCGCACAGGTAAAAATTATCTCAGAGATGACACTGGATGTAATGTGAGCATGCAGCTCGAATACGTAGCTGGGTCTATCAGTATTTCTCATTTTGATTGGACAGTAACTGCAGTGTCCTGTAAAAGGAAAGGAGTGGTTTCTGTTGCCTTGCAAGAAGGCCTTTATCCAAATATTTGTGACATGCGGTGTCCGTGAGCTCCCCTGAAGAACTCCTCCACTGTCCATCATCATCAATAATTAAATCAGCTATTACTGCTGTCTAGAAGGAGGAAGGGTTTCTGCAGAGCGAGTAGAGCAGCTGCTGCCTAACAAGAGGTGCAGATGGCCTGACCCTGGGCAGTTTCACCAGGCAGGAGCGTTTTGCCAAGAGGCATCAGCTTTATTCCCTCCTGCTGAAGTGGTGACCATCCTTCTCACTCTGCAGCAAGCTGATTCAAGAGAACTGTTTGGCTAAGGGAGGAGGCACTGAGGCACAAGACCGGGCAAATTAAGTCGAGGTGCATCAATATGCAAAATCATTTACTAACTGGGCCCAGCACTTCTTTTGCTACAGCATGGGTGTAAATTGCTCATGTCTGAGCCTGGCTGGTTTGCTTATTGCCTTATCCCTTTGTCTTGGCCAACATAGTATGGGGAGGAAATTGTGTTTCTTAAGTTTGGGTCAGTTGCAGAGTGGATCTGATGTCTGTAATCAGAGTGGCATGGCATGATTGCCCACTGTGATGGGTACCACTGCTGTTAGTAGCTTGAGAAAAAAGACAGAGGAGCTGGCAGGCTTCTGCAGGGAGTGTTCTCAGTGACATTTTTCCATGAAAATGCTCTGTTCTGGAGCACATCTTATATCTTGTTTGATGAGTAAATACGCAGTGATGTGTCAGGGCTGTCACATCAGCTGCCTTGATTTTCTCAAACACTCTGATCAGTAAGACGTTATTTTCAATCATTGAAAGGCTTAGTACAAATGGGGTTTGTTTGGTTTCTTCTCTTTTTTGTTCTCAGGACTCATTTAAGCTGCAGTATTTATATTATCTGCCAATGCCAGGACAAAAGAACTATCCACGTAACCAATACTTGCCGAAGAGAGAAGGCTCTCAGACTTGTTTCTGGAACAAAGTTGGCATGCGGTTGATCTCAGACAGGGTCTACTCAGCGTGGCTGACTGCTAAAGTGCTGCTAAATCAGAAGATGACTTTTATCTTTCGTGAACTAATAACATTTTTAAACCTCTCCATCCATCCCTTTCCTCCCTCATCCCCGTTTTCCTATTCACTCCCCTTCCCTTTACCCTGTTTGGTTTCCCTCCAAACCCAGTCACAGATGTCCTGTGAATATATTTAAGATGTTGCCAGAACGTGTTGCTTTGCTGTTAAGCAGAAGACTTACAGCCACAGTTCACCCTGCTGGGAGAGTCACCTCAGGGTGGGAGGGTGGGTGGGGAGGAGGCTGCTGCTCTCCCGCTGAAATCCATCTCCATTGCTAGGCCTTTGTAAAGCATTCAGCTCTGAAGAGCGACAGAAACGCCAGACCTCACTCCCCACACCACTGCAGCTTTTGGCTGTTCTGACCATTCTTTTGGAGAGAGGACCCTTGAAATTTGACTGTGATGAGCCAAATCCATCTCTGTTCTCTCCTGCCTGCTCTGCTAACCCTCTGAAAGCTGGATGTGCATTGTAGTCTCCTTTAACATCTGCTTGGTTGAGGAATGCTATTCAGTGAAAAGTTAAGCTCTCCTCTGCCAAAGTCCCAAGCATGAGGGACTGGGGCTGATGTCCAGTTCCCCCTGTCCTGGTGCAGCGTTGTCTGAGGGCAGTATTTCACTAACAAAGGAATCATTTGTGCATAGGACAATCTGACCCCCGTTTTTCTCCCTGAAGGCAGTGTGTTGCCGGTGGCTTAGGAACCATTCTCTGCTCTGGCTGAGGTTTGAGGCTGGGGCAAGGAGGCAAGCTGGATATGCCCCTGCCTTTCCATCCAAAGGCACGGTCCCCTGGTGATGGCAGGTGGGCAGTGGTGGCCGTGAGCACAGGCAGTAAGGTTAGCAGTTCTGCAACATTTCTGGGGCTGGCCTTGCTAAAAAGCCTGAGGTGGGAGGGATAGGATCGCCTTTGTTGTCTAACCTGTGTGCGTGCTGCATTGCGGTTCAGGGACACGGGATGATTTGTCCCTTTGCTGGTAGCTGAGCTGGATCTTTGCTCCCTAGCTGAGTCTTTTGCAAATTGCTGTTGTTTAGAAGATAAAAATAGCCCTGGAGGAGAGGGACGTGTGAAACAATTCTGCATGTCTCTGAACTAGACAGAGATCTGATGTGACATACCTCTTTTTACTGAGCTGAAGGGAATTGCAGCAGGCCTGCAACTGGATCAGGAAAGGGTGTATATCAGTCCCTGGCCATTCCAGGCCATGCCCACGTCTTGAATAACCCTCACTGCTTCAGTGGGGAGGTGCTCCAGTCCTGCAGTAGGAAACAGGGTCCTTTGTTTCTGGGCTGGAAGGGTTTTAAACAGGCTTTCTAACACCCTTTAAACTTGGAACTTGGCAGATGGGACATTTTATTCAGCTATTCTCATCAGTTTCACTTTGCTAGGGAAGCAGTTGTGTTGTGTCTAATTGCTTGGGATGTGCTTTTTCTACCAATGAAGTTTTGCAAGGAGCTGGACCAAGAGTCCCCAAAGAGCAGTCCAGAGGGCTTAAATTGTTCTGGTGACAGTCAGGATGGACAACATGGCAGTGGATGTAGGGAGGAATGGAAAGCAGGTCCTGAAATGCATGGGCAGCAGTGCTGAGCACCCAGCTCCTGTATTTTCATTGAGCCTGGAGACTGCCTCAGTTCAAAAGAGCAGCTCAGAGCGTGTGATGACACTCCTGTTCTCTGTTGGAACTGTTGCTGTAAAAAGGATCTCACAGGTTAGCTCTACTCTGCTCAGGTAGCACTGCCAGTATGACCTACCTCTGCAGAGTCCTGAATGTTCTGGATCATAATAATAAATTCATTTGCAACTAATTTTGATGCTACTTTTGAGTCTAAGAGGGTTGCTGTGGATTTCAGACAGTTATACATATCAGCTGCACTGCAGTCCCAGGGCAAAACTGGAAGGGGAGCAGAGAGCATCCAAGTTTACATCCCAGACTTCTCTCAGTTGAAGTTCAGAGTCTAATTTTTAATCCTACTTGCACACAGTTCCTCTTAGTTCAGTTACTACAAGGTCTGCAGCATGGTTACATATCTGTAGGGGATAAAGCTTGGCTTCAGATCTGGTAGTCACTTTCCTCATCTTGTCTGGTTGTCCTCTGCCTTTCACATTTAGGTTACTGTGGAAAACAGTGATCTGTTACTCCAGCCTCTGACAGCTGCAGAACTTCTAATGTTTTAGTTGCATCTTTGTGGGTAGCACCTGCAGAAATGTGTTTTATTCTACTGTCTGCAGAAATCTGGGAGAAGCAGAAGGCTGGCTGGCCAGGCGCAGGGAGCGCACCGCTGCAGACTGCTGTGGTTGTCATAGCCCTGCTGCTCCATGCTGCTGTGTTGTAACTTCTAAGTGCTGGGTATTTCAAGTGGTACTGTAGTTCAAACTCTGCTGTCTAAAGCTCTTTAAGGTACAGTTTGGGAGCAACAGCTGAGCTCCCATTTTTTGGCAAACATAGGAACGGTGTCTCCCCTTCAAGTAAGGGCTGTGTCTGGGTACTTTGTACAGAACTGCAGGAGGCTGAGGATTCTTAACCCATCCCTGAGTTGTACACGTTTTCTGATAGCTAGGAAGGAAACCGAAGTGAACTGATGTAACTTCAACTTGAAGCTGCCACAGGCTGGCACTTGGTGGTGTTCATTTGCACACAGGGAGGAGCAGTCTGATAAGTACATCTCCCAGAGTCAGAGAAGAGTGGCTTTTTCAAACTTCCCCCCTTAGCATACGTGTGCTTGTGCATGAGAGGGCAAGAGCACCTGTGAGAGAGGTTTCAGCATGAACTGAATGGGTAATCCCTCAGCCAGGTTGGAGTAATTGCAGAGCTTATGATGAAAAGAGCTAGCACCTGCCTACAGAAAGGAGACAAAAGGGGCTGAAGGTGTCTGTGGGCTTTAAGTGTTGCACATGGCTTTGAAATGAAATACCTCTGCTGCATAGAGGTGGTCACTTCTCCCACAAGCAGGGAGCTCGCAGAGCCTTCCCCTTGCGCTGCGGGATCCGAGTGCTGCAGGTGTGGGGCATCCAAAGCAGGACAGTCCCTCTGGCCATACCATCTCCTGCTTATGACTCCTTGACACTGTTGTGCTGCAAATATTTCTCATCTTCAGAGGAATTCAGCTTGCTTTAAAATATGCAAATAGAAAATGGCACAAAGGAGTTTGCAGCGAGGGAACTTGTGTGGCTGTCTCCTCCCCAGTAACCTTCAGGGACAGACACGTCTGCTGCCGGAAGGGAAGGATGCAGGTGACAAGTCGAGAAGCCTGATCATCAGAAACGTTGAAATGCTTTACACTTGTTCCTGAACTGGAAGCTGACTTGGACCACCGTGCTCCACCTACCTGCCACCTGCTCCAGCTCTAAAGGATCCTTGTTTTCTTTTTTTTTTTCTTTTCTTTTTTTTAACAACACTGAAAAAACTGGAGACTACCATGCGCGTTCCCTGCCCCAGGTATGTTCCCTGCCCCTGTCACGCACTCCTTCCTCAGTCTGAGCAGGGCTCCAGGCTTGGCTCTCAGTCCTTCAGCATCCTGGCTCTGATGGGGCAGCACGTCTCTGAGAGCGCCTTCCTTTCACACCTGTAGGTCTGACTTGTGGCTGATGCAGTCGGTGTTTGTGCTGAGGCACGGCACTACCAGCTCTCCTTGGGGAGAGATGCGAGGAGAGGAGCCCCAGCCTTCCTGCTGCAGGCCAGGGGAGGAGAGGAGGAGAGAACCGTGTGGCTGAAGGCTAGGAGGGAAGCGTGGGGGTGAGGTGGAGCTCTGCACGAGCGGGGACAGTGCTGCAAAAACAGGGTTCTTAGCTGATGTATTTGGCTCACGAGGATGAAGGATTACTGTGAGGACATCAGAAATGCCAGGAGGTCATCAAGCAGTGCCTGCAGGAGTGGGTGGGTCCAGCGATGCCCACGTTTAAGCTGCACTGGGGGCACGGGGTGAGAGGTCTGAACTGCAGTGACCAAGAGGACTTTGCCAGGTCTCCCAGTGGCATGCATGATGCACTGATGTGCTGAGCCTTGCCCTGCTGCTGTTCCCCAGGGAGTAATAACAGCTTCCCAGAAGGAAGGGCAATGGCAGGAGACCTGGCTGTCCCTGGAGAGGTCTCCATATGAAATCCCTCCTTCATCCTGCCAGCACATCCCACTGGGTTGATTGGCGTGAGGGCCACGGTCTTTGTCCTCACTTAATACCAGAACAGAAGCGGCAGGTCCCACGGGCACATTCCTTCTGCCCATCCCCAGCAGTGGGCTGGGAGGGATGGTTGCCTGCTGAGGCTGAGATTTGGTTCCCCTCCTTTCCCCCTCACTCCTGTTTTTTTTAATGAACTGTAGCCTAACTCCTGGCACGTTCCCAGAGCTCCTCTCCCATGGTGAGCCTTGATACACAGCCAGAATAAATCATCCTTTGTCTTGTCAGAAAATTCTCCCCGTGACTTTGTGCTTGTTCCCAAAGACCGCTGGGCTTCCCTGCTTGTCCCGTGGATATCTCACAGGAGTTGTCACCACTGGTTAATCTTCAGTGACGTTAAACTGATACACTGAAAATCAGAGGGATGCTGATGTGCATGGATGTACGAGCCCTTAATGTGTGGTAACTGACTGCTGGATGGGTCCCTTTTGTAGTAGGTGGTCACCCCAAAAACTGTCCTGTGCTGCATCCCTGCTCAGACTGAGGGCTGGGGGGGGGAGAAGGACGTGGCTTCTCCAGAGTTTTCGGTTTGTTACTCTGCTATATTTGTTATCTGGATTCTTAAGTAACGAGTGCTTTGAATTTTGTGATTATGTTACGGTGATGTGTAGTTAATGTACTAATGTTCACTTGAGCTAGGGTCATGGTAACAGTGTGGTTTGTTTTTTTTTAACTGTTCAGAAAATAACTTAAATACAAATACAAAGGTTAAGCTGTGAACCTCTCCTGTGTTCCTTTTGGGATGAAGGACAGTGTTGGACCATCAGGGCTGTGCCTTGCACTTGGACATGCATGAACCTCCCTGCCCCAGCACCAGCCTGGGGGCTGCTGCCGGGCCTCTGTCTGTGCTCTGGAAGGCAGAAAGAGGGGGAAAAAAACCCACCACCACCACTTTTTCCTAAAACCACAGCATACTTTTTAATTAACAAACTCCACTGAATGACTGGTGGCCTCTAGCTGGGTCGAATGCGTCTGCCCTGTAAGTCAGAGTGGATGCGAGGCACCGAGCCACAACCATCTTGCCTATAAAAGTATAAAGACTGTGCTTTTCTGGGTACACTTGCAAGATCCTGGTAGGAGAAGCACAAATTTGTTTTATAAGCTAATCAGAATCCTGCTGTTCAATAATGAGTGAGTAATTGACATATCGCAGCACCGCCATGCGACACAATGGCTGGGGATGCTGAAACGCTGACAATTCAAACGCGAGCACCCTTGGCCTCAGAATACCTTTCTCTTACAAATGCTCTGCGGATGGCAACCTCAGATCTTCCCGTTTTACTTCACAGCCCCTTTTAACACAAAGGCGACTGCGGTTTTAAGATCCCGGCTCCCAGGGTGGGCACAAAACAAACGCTTGCCGCGCGCCCGCTGCCGCTCTCCCTGCTGGCTCCATTCTTGGGAAGCAGCAGGGGATGGAGATGGTGAACCTCCTGCTTTCTGCTGGGCCGGGAGTCCTGTCACCTCCAATCCCCATCTCTCCTTGTGACAGCATTCCCAGCAGCCATGTGCTTTGTTTGGAGAGGGTTGGATTTTTAATACATACATCGTCGATTTGTGCTGCTTTATCCTCTGCTGTTCCTGTCCTGCTCTATCCCTAGCCAACCCTTCCTCTCCTTCTCATCGATGCCCAAAGACAAGGGTCATCGAATCACAGAGTGATCGAGTTGGAAGGGACCCCTGAGGTGAGAAAATCACAGAATGGTTGGGCTGGAAGGGACCCCAAAGATGGGAGAGTCACAGAATAGTGGGGCTGGAGGGAACCCCAAAGACCATCCAGTTCCAACGCATCAGAGTGAGCTGGAGAACTTCCCAGCAATTCTGCCTTCACATCCAGGAGCACAGGATCTGAGACAGAAAAGCAATCTTCATTGTAAATTTCTGCAGGAACAGAGTGAGTGCCAGGCAGCTTATCTTAAATAGATTCAGTGCTTAATTACCCTTTCCTTTTAAAAATGTGTGCCTTATTTCCACTTCAAATGGAGAAGGAAAGTAATGTTTGCCATATCTCCAAATTAACAGCGTTTGATCGACCCACGGCTTTAAAATGAAATTTTCTGGTGGTGGTTTCTTTCTTTTTTTTTTTCTTTCAATTTTATATGCACACTTCAGCAAGGAGTGTTTGGGGAAGAGGGAAATCAGTCGGTGTCGGCCTGCTGGGCACATTAATGGTGGGAGCCTCGTGGCTGCTGGGGATGTTTGCTGAGGTGAGGGGCTGCTGTGCCAGGGCTGCTGGGCTTGGAAGAGGAAAACCTGGGCTTGGAAGGGCTCCGTGCAGGTACGTGGCCTTCCTGCAGTGGGAGAGCACCCAGATAAGGAGGTGACTGTGAGCGGTCCTGCAGGGGTGGGAGTGGGAGGGAATGGGATGGATTGGGGTCTGGCTCCTGCTTTCCCCCCAAAGCACACGGAGTCAGGGAGGACCGGGGCTGCCTGTAAGACGCAGTGCTGAGCTGCATCCCAGCACAGAGCAGTGGGGGTTGCTTGCCAGCGCTTGTCCCCATTGCACCTTGTGCCACCATCGCCGGGTCAGGTCGCAGGAGTGTCTCCAATTAACCCGGCTCCCCAGTGGCCCTTAATTGACACCTCAGGCTTCCTCCTCACCCCCCTCCCTTCCTGCCACGTTGTCCCCACCTGCACATCCACCAAAGCTCTAGCAGCTGCTGGGGACCAGTGACAGTAACCCAGATTTACTCCTAAATCCAGTGACAGCCCCGTGACAGCAGCCTTGTCCTTCTGCTCTGAGGACAGAGCCCTGGAAGTCCCACAGATCTATGCGGGTCGATGTCCCAATGAAGACATGGGGAAACTGAGGCAGAGAGAGATGGAGGGGCTCTCGGAACATCAATGCAGGACACAGGGAGTCCCGTGTGGAGGGACCTGTCCCACGGTGGGGCCAGCCAGCCTGGCCTGTCCCTTTTAAGCTTTTGGAGCTGTTGCCAGCCTGGCTTAGTGGGGTCCCCATCCTTTTGACTGGCTGTTCAGCAAATTAAGAGCTTGCTATTAGGCTGCTAATTAAAGGCACTTCATTAGCAGCAGGGGAGGCAGCTCCTGGCCGCAGCAAAATTGGATTCCTCTGAGCTGCCATGAGCTGCATCTCTACTCTCTGGGGCTGGGGGCTGCACCCTGGGGCTGGGGGCTCTGCCACCCTGGTCCCGACAAGGGCAGATGCCCCCATTCATCAGGACACGTGGGTCACCAGCCCTCCTACCCTCATCACTGCAGATGGGGCATAGCTGCCTCGCAGCCCGATGTGATGGTGGGGGGCTGATGGCGGTGCTGGGAGATGTGGGCATCCCCTTCAACCCTCTGCCTCCAGTCCTGAGGAGCCCCATTGAGGCAGGGAGGGTTCCAGACTCCTCCTCCGCCCACTTTGAAGCCTCCAATGAGCCCAGGGGACAATACTCAGACTGCCTTTCCTTCTTTTCCTTTCCCTTCCCTCCTTCCATCTGAAAATGGGAGAGAAGAGCCAGGCACAGGGGCTGCCTTCCTCCCCTCCTCCTCATCCTCAGACCGATGAGAAGGGGACCTCGCGGCCCAGCAGGGACATCAGTGGGGTGAGTGTTGGGTAGGCAGGGGTCTGGGTTGGGGGCTGCCCCATCCCCATTCCCCACATCCCTCATGGTGTGTAACCCCCCCCCCCCCAGTTCCCAGCTCGGGATTCCGACTGGGATTAGTGAGGATTTGGTGTGCGTGAGCCGGGAGCTGCTGAGTGCTATGGATCTGACTACTGGGCTCAGAAAGGGGGGCTGGGGGAGAGGAAACTCCCAGGACTGGGATTTGGCTACTGGGGAGCTCTGTGGGGCTGGGCTATGTGCTTGGAACAGGGCTCTGTTGCTCTCCTCTCCCCCAGCGCCTCACCTGCCCCCTGCTCTCCGTCACCCTCCTGGTATCCTTCGGCTCCTCCATGCTCTATGGCTACAACCTGGCTGTGGTGAACTCGCCAGCGGCGGTAAGGGATGGCACAGCCCCACCGGGATCTGCATCCCTCCGTGGAGGCGGTGGGACCCCAACTCCTGCCCAACAGTGAAGTGCTGGCTCTTCCCTCAGGCTGTTGCCTCAGGGCTGGCTGTGATGCTGTTGGCCCCCCGCCTTTCTCCTCTCCAGTCAGTGCCCATCTCTCTGCCCCACAGCACATAAAGGCCTTCTACAATGCCACGTGGTCCCAGCGCTATGGGCACGGGCTGCCCCCTGGGCCCCTCACCCTCCTCTACTCTCTGACCGTCTCCATCTTCGCCCTGGGCGGGCTGGGGGGCTCTTTGCTGGTGGGGACTCTGGTGGCACGCTATGGCAGGTAAGGGGGTGGCACGGGGCAGATGGGGCCGTAGGGGCTGCCCCACTGCTGTGTGTACCCCATAGGCACGGCACGCTGGGACGCAGCGCTCTGCTCGTCCTCCTGGCCGGTGGCCTCATGGCCTTCAGCCGACAGCTGGCAGCCCCCGAGATGGTGATCATCGGCCGTGCCATCACTGGGCTGCACTCAGGTGGGTGGAGAAGACCCTAACCCTAACCCTGAGAGGGTCTGGGGTTGTCTGTGTGGCCACCTCGCTGCCTACCACCTGGCCCTGCTGTCCATGCTGTCAGGTATCTGTCTCAGCGTGGTGCCCCTCTACCTGGGAGAAATCGCTCCCAAGAACCTGCGGGGTTTCCTGGGCCTCCTGCCCAGCATCTTCATCTGCCTGGGGGTGTTCTGCGCGCAGGTGCTGGGGCTGCCTGAGCTGCTGGGCCAGGTGAGCAGGATGGGGTATCACCCAATGGGGTACTGCCCAATGGGATGTCCCCCAGTGGGATGCCCTCCCAAAGGGTTACCCCCCAATGGAATGTCCCCTTTGTGCCCCTACCGCAGGCCCTGCACTGCCCTCCCCATGACACATCTCCATCTCTGCTCTCCCCAGGACAGGTACTGGCCGCTGTTCCTAGCGGTGGTGGCTATCCCTGCCTCCCTCCAGCTCCTGCTGCTGCACTGCTTCCCAGAGAGCCCACGGTTCCTACTGATAGAGAGGAATGATGTCTGTGGGGCAACTGAGGGTGAGGGTTGTCCTAGGGGGGAGCCACCTGCGTGTATGCGTCCTACCACACTACCCTGACAGCCCCCATACCCCGTATAACCCAAATCTTCTCTCCCACTCAACTATCCCATAGCATTTCCCCGGTGCCCATCACTGTGGTGTCAGGGCATCTCCCTGACTCCCAGGGATGCACGGCCCACTGGATCCCCCCATGCCGTGTTTATGAGACCCATCCACCCTCACCCACAGCGCTGCACCGGTTCCTGGGGACACCTGATGTGCAGGAGGTGCTGGAGGAGATGAAGGAGGAGCAGCAGTCCCTCTCCTCGGTGCAGACGCTCTCTGTCCGACAGCTGCTGCAGGACGGCTCGGTGCGCTGGCAGACCCTCTCGGTGGCGGTGGTGAATGTGGGCATGCAGCTCTCAGGGATCGATGCTGTGAGTCCTGGTCCTGAAGCCTGGTTCTGCTGGGACACAGAGTTCTGTGCCCCCGCTCACATTGAGTCCATTCCTTGGCAGATCTGGTTTTACACCAACACCATCTTCCAGAACGCAGGGATCCCCAAATCCCAGATCCCTTATACCACTGTGGGCACCGGCGCCATTGAAGTTGTTGCGGGGCTGATTGGGGTGAGTGAGGGATGGACAGACAGACCTCAGCACCCAGCGCCATCGAGCCTTGGGTCAGATAGACCCCATATACCATCTGTGCCACTCTCTGCAGGGGGGTGGCAGGAAAACGGGGTGGAAGAATGGGGTGAGAAGGCTCAATTTTAGGACATACATCTGAATGAGGACATAGAGGTGCCACCAGGAGCACTCCATGCCTGCAGCTGGACCAGGACCCACAGTGTACCCTCACCACCACCGTGGGATCCCCATTGTCCCCTTGCTTTCTGCTCTCCCCTGGCAGTGCTTCACCATTGAGAAGCTGGGCCGGCGGCCCCTCATCATCACTGGGTTCTGTGCCATGGGCACTTGCCTGGCAGGCATCACCGGCTGCCTGCTGCTTCAGGTAGGGCTGGGACATTGCCATCCCATGGGCCTTGGGTGCCTTAATGAGATTCCAACCCCGGGCAACCCTTAATGAGGGCTGGGTGGTGAAAGGATGAATCACAGACATAGAATGCATAGAAGCGTTAAGGTTGGAAAAGATCACTGAGATCACCAAGTCCAACCCTCCAGTGGATGGGATGGGTGCTCCCTGAGCTGGCTCTGCTTTGCCCCGGACCACCCATCTCTCTTCTGTACTGGTGTCCCACCATCCCGTGTCCCACCACAGACTGCCCTGCCCTGGATGCGTTACGTCGCCGTCGCCTGCGTGGTGGGCATCATCGCTGGGTTCTGCATGGGGCCAGGTGGGCCTGGGGGCTGTGGGGCCGGGGCTGGGGACAGGGGACAGCACAGAGCTGGGTGCTCCAGACCTCAGGCACAGAACCTGCCCTGCTTTACCCAGTTGATGTATTAGCAGAGCCGTTAGCAGATCTATAATTCATCCTCAGCCCAGACTTTATTCACTGTAATTACATCTTTAATTAGGATTTTAATGGCTCATTGTTCACAAACAATGATGAATAGGACTTTTATAACAAAAATATACATATTTCTATTCTGGGCGAGCTGTGAGTAAGAGTCCATCGGGGGCTGCACTCCTCCTGGAGTTATTATCACTTTTGCTTGCTTGTTCATTTCCTTCCTTGGAGCACCTCTCATGAGGATGACTTGAGCATCCCCAGCACTGGGACCCCGAGCACAGCACCAGGACTGAAGCTTCCCGGTCCAGTACCCATCCCATTGTCCCAAAGGGCCGTGACATCCTGGTCCCCTGCCACTGACCCAACCATCCCTCTGCAGCTGGCGTCCCCTTCCTGATGACAGCCGAGCTCTTCACGCAGTCCCACCGCTCGGCTGCCTATGTCCTGGGGGGTTCTCTCAATTGGCTCTGCAATTTCACCATTGGCTTCATCTTCCCATTCCTGCAGGTAATGGCCTCGGGTTGGGCTCTGGGATGGCCCTGACCCCTCTGCTCCCCCAGGAGCCGAGACCAGCCGCCCCAACCCTTCCCTCTCCTTGTCCCCAGATGTCAACCGGTGCCTTTTCCTACTTGGTTTTCTGTGGGATCTGCCTGCTGGTGGCCCTCTATGTCTACCTCATTGTCCCCGAGACCAAGAACAAGACCTTCGTGGAGATCAGCCGTGTCTTTGCTGCCCGCCAACCCCTCACCCCACCGTGCCATGCGGGGCTGCTGAGGCTCCGTGGATACGGGGCCACGGAGAGCAGCCTGGAGGGCTCAGAGCACAGCCTGCCCTGAGCCCCAGTGAGTGCTGAGAGGGGAGCAGGGACAACGGTGGGTGTTGCTGGACGTCTTGCCAACCCGCAGCCCGACGATGCGCATGGGAGCAGCGACTGGTCCGTATGGATCCCTACTGCCTGGTCCAACACCGTGGAAGCAGAGATCACGGCCCCATAGCATCCTCCACGTCCCCCTCCCGACTCGGCTGCTCTCGGCAGCAGAACAGAGCGGTAAATATGTGCAGCATTACATATGTATAATGGAGTGTAAATAACCCCAAAAAGTGCATTGTAAATAGACTCCAAGTTTATCCTTTATTAATGAGGCACTGAGTGCCCTGCTGTTTTAGAGCAGCGAGACTTTCATAATATCAAAACCTAAATTACACTTGTGTCTCTCATTCCCAGCAAATGACAGCATCATTTCAGGCCTCTTTGCCACTGGTATTTATTTATTCTGGTATTTATTTCTCTCTCCCACCCGGCGTGCTGGGCAGCCTGGGAGATGCCCCGTGCCCTCCCCGTGGCAAGCAGTGACCCCTCGACCCCTGCGTGCCGGTGTGACCCACGAGCCCTGCTGTCATGTTGTAGAATCATTAAGGTTGGAAGAGATTTCTAACATCGAGTCCAAACAACCTCCTACCACCAAAATTGCCCAGTGAACTGGGGCTGAGGCACAGGTCTCCCAGAGAGGGGGTGAGTGGGGACATTCACTTCCCTGGAGACACCCAAGGTCGGGCTGGATGGGCTCTGAGCACCTGACGAAGCTGTAGGTGCCCCTGTTCAATGCAGGAGAATGGGACCAGGTGGCATTTAAGAGTTCCTTCAACTCAAACAATGTGGTAGTTCTAAATAATCCCTCATGGGGTTGGGAGAAGTACAGGGCTCCAGCACTGCCCAAACCCACCAAAAGGATTCAGCCATACTCAGAGGGCACTGAGGATGAGGGGATGACACAGCGATGGTGAGGGGAAGGCTTTGAAAAAATCAGAGGTGTTACAGAGAAGTGACTTCAGTGCCATGAGGGTACTCACGGCCTTGCTTGGATCTGTGTTAGCAAAGACAGAGGTGATCTGCCCCGGGTGCCTTCCTACTGTGTGCCCAGTGCTGAGGGAGGGAGCATTGGGTGGAGAGGAGCGGAGATTTCTGTCACTGCAAACCACAGCACGTTTCCTGGGATCCAACGCTCCCCATCCCAACCTCTCCAAAACGCGTCTTTGAAGGATGAGCTATTCAGAAAATAGCTATACGTGCACAAGCGTGCTTCCCTATAGAAAGAGAAGGAAGGATCCCGTATGGCGGAGCGGGTCGGTGCCGGGGCGGTCGGGGCGCGAGGTGCGCGCCAGCAGATGGCACTGCCGGGATTTATGGCTGCAGCAAGCTGCCTCTTGGAGAGCGCTCATGTAGGAGATGTCCTATTATATGGGCAGTTGACTTTAATAGTCATTGTGTGCTTAAAGCACAGCAAAACAACAGTGGGAAAAAGAAAAAGAAAAAAAAAAAAAGAAAAGAAGGAAAAAAAGAAAAGAAATCCCCACTCCACTCGGATGGCCCTTTCCCCCCCCCCCCAGCCCTGCTAGTCTATTTGTACAGTAAATTAAAAATATGAATCACTTCTCTCTACTGCCTCCCCAAACACTCATCCTGTCAGGCGCTGTGTTGTCTTCATTTGTATTACCTTAATTTAATGTTAATTATGTTCTTCATTTACAAAGAACACGCGTCCGCACTCCCCGCCGGGGGATTTTCCACGCTGCGCTCTGTGCAGAGCGGGAGATTCTGCGGAGTGCAGGGATGGGGCGGCAGGGGTGCTCCGTGCCCCCCCCACTGCTGCTATTGCCTCTCGATTTATGGGAGCGCATCGCTGCCGCCGCACACAAGCCGTGTCCCACTCCTCCCATCCCCCCACCCCCAACAAATCCTTCCCAAAAGGCGGTCGGCCCGCAGAGGGCAGCGATTTTATGGTGGGAGCGCACTGGGGGTGCGGTGTTGAGTGCCTCAGTTTCCCCATCGGCTGTTGGGGAAAACCCCAAACTCCCAACTTGGGAGAGGGTGGGATGTCCTGGGATGTGCAGGGCAGAGCTGGGGAGGCAGTGGGCAGAATTGGCTGGGAGCACCTGCTGAAAGCCCCCAGATGCCCTGCAGAGGCATTAGAAATACAGACATTAAATTAAAAATCCTTATTCTGCGTTATTACCCAAAGAATAGAAAAGAACTGAAAATGACAGCCCCCCCATGAAGACCCATGATCCCAAGCACCTTTCTCCCTCTCCCCACCCCCAGTTTCCATGGAAACAGCCAAATATTGGGGGGCGAAGCCCTGAGTGCTCCCAACCACAAATTATCATCAGCAGCAAGCTGGGGTCAGGTCCCTGGTGGAGGACTGGGGGTTTCCCCTCCCTCCCACCACCCCATGGGGCTGAGGCTGCTCACTTCATCCCACCAACGCCTCCAGTGAGCCTTGTCACAAACCCTTGGGGTGGGACATGGGGGGGGAACCATCCCACTTATCTCCTCCCCTCTTACCGAAGACCTTTTGCTGCCCCAGATGCCATCCAGGAGATGCTGCGTCCTCCAGCAGAAAGCCACGGCTGTGTCCCCTGCAGTGACTCGCTCGTGCCAACATTTTAATGAATGACAATGGCTCTTTTTTTTTTTTTCCTTTTTTTTTTCTTCTATTTTTCTTTTTTTTAGCTTTTTTTTTTAGCTTTTTTTTTTGTTTCCTTTCCCTCTCTCTCCCCCATAAGCGCCTTAATGCGTGCGCTCAGCCCGGCCGATCCCCACAGCCACGGAAATATTAGGTTGACGGATGTGGTCTGTCGCCAGCGCTCCCTGCGCGGGTCCGCCTGTCAGCCCGCCGATGATGACATTAACACGGGAAGAAAGTGATGACAAATGCCCGTTATCAGGGAACGAGGCCTGTGACAAATCGCACGGCGCCTCGCGAGCAGCCCCATTACGCTGTAATAAAAAAAGATGGATGGCTCCGCGCACCGGGGCCCCGCGCTAATGCGATTTCGCCCGGTCTCTCCGGGTTCTAATTAAGGCAGAAAACGGAGAATGAGCAAGAGGGGCCCCCCAGACCCAAATCCCCCAGTGGCTGTGGGTGCTGGCCGTCGGAGTGTCCCGGTGGCGTCTCCTTGGAGCGTCCCCATAATGTCCTCTTGAGATGTCTCAATGGTGTCTCCTTGGAGCATCCCCTTGGGGTGTCCCCTTGACGGATCCTTGGGGTGTCCCAATGGTGTTCCCATAGGAACCCTTGAGGTGTCCCAGTGGTGCCTCCTTTGGGTGTTTCAATGGCGATCTCTTGGCGTGTCCCAATGGTACAACCTTAGGAGCAGGGTGAGCTGCTGCAGCTTTGCAGAGCATGGGAAATGGGGAGTAGAAAAATGCTATCTGTTGAAAAGCATGACAAGTGCCCATCCGGAATGGCAGAGACCACAGCAGCAGAAGCCCGGAGACACCACAAAGACCACTGTAGTACCTGGCACAGCAGCAAGAGTGAGACCTTCCTGCTGTGGGCATTGCTTCCTGGGAGCAGCAAGTGCCTTCGACCACCCAAGCTCCAGGGGCCGTACTGTCCTAGCATGGCACCCATGGCTGTGAATTGGCTCCTGCTGCTGGGAATGGCAAGGGTAGAGGGAGGGAGCTGGGAGGGAGGCAGGCGGGGCCGGTGGTTGCAGCTGGGATCGGTGTCCCCAGAGCTCAGACCCACGGCCTGGCCTGCCAAATGGGAAGGCAAACTGTGCTGACTGCAGGAACAATTGGTGAGTTCTGCACCCCGGGGTTCAGCAGGAGGCAGAGGGAGCAGAGCAGGGGGACAAATTCAGGTTCTGCCGTACCTGCACCAGGTCCTCCCGCTCCCTGATGGCTCACTGCTCTGCTGCTGATGGTCACAGAGCCATCCAAATCCCCTTGCTGGGATGAGCGTCCTTCCAGGCTCAGTGCTGCCGGCTCAGGACCTCGCTGCGAGTAAACCTGGAGGAGGTGAAGGGGATTGGTGCAGGAGCCGGGCTGCAGGCACGGGCTGAGCCCGCCCCTGGCTTGGGGTCACTGCGCCATCTCAACCCACCTCCTACCCCGGCATCCCATCCCCGCGACAAGGAGCTGCACGGAGCCGGGCCGCCTCCACCTCGGGCATCCCCGCGCTGCCCTTACCCGGTCCTCCAGCTCCCTCTGCTGCCTGTCCCCTCACCTCTCCCTGATTTCCGCCTCCTTTCCCGACGAGGTTCCTCATCATCTCCCCCTCCCACCCCACCTGCGCAGCTCTGGACCGTGGCCGGGGCCGGTTGTGGGGCAGGACGAGGCTGCGAGCTCAGCCCTACAGCACCAGCCGGCAGGGAGCCCGGCCCCAAAGCCGGCTGCTCTCAAACCGCTCCTTCCCGCGTTTGGGATTGATTTTTTCCCTCTCTGAGCCCAGCGTCAGCAGCCCAGGAGCTGCCGGGCTGTTTCTTTTTTCGATTTGACACGAGCAGGTAAATTATCGGCAAGTAACACGTCTCCTATCCGAGGAGACTGGAGAGCCTGCCTCCCCTTTCCCGTGGTGGCGGGAGCTGAGTTATGGCTCTGCTGGAGAGAAACGCCTCTGTAAACGCGGCTGTTTGTGCCGCCGTGTGGCCCAAGCAGAGCTCACTGATGACGGGCAGCAGGAGAGCCGGCCCTACAGCCCTGGGATGGGGGGCTGCGTGGTCTCAGATCTCGTGGCACTGCGGGGTGAAGGTTCTCATGCCTGGATAGTGCAGGCAATCCATGGCACAAATATTTGGTGCCAAACCAGGCTGTTCTGGGGGGCATCTCTCTGTGTCTTTGCGCTCCCTGGAAACTGGGATGCTGGTTTGGCAATGCATGGAGCAAACAGCCCCAAGAAATGCGAGGGGGGAAACTGAGGCACAGAGCGGCAGAGCGGCAAATGGAGACCTTCTGGGTTTGATCCGGGGCCTCAGGACCAGGCCTTCTGAAAGGGCTTGGGATCGTCCCCTGCCAGCCTCAAGCACTGGCTGCAGCACAGCACAGGGGTGAGGCGTCTCTGAGCAACATAATTGCTTTGGGTTTGTTTTCCCCCAAAAATGAGTGAGGGGAGGGCTGGCTGGGTGGTGGCTGAGCTCAGCCTGGGGCTCTGCATCTCTCACCTACAAGCATCCCAGCAGGTCGCACACAGAGCGTGCATCTCACTGCTATGGGGACACAGCAGACATAGGGGCTGCGTAGGACCCCCAGGAACCGCCCCTATGGGCAGGGGTGCACTGGGCACACGGCTGCTGCCCTGGGACACCTCACAGGGTCCCCCGTCCCCCCCCAGCTGCACCCCAGCAGCCATTCCCTCTCGCTCCACGCCGCACCGACGTCGCCCGGCCATCAATAGCGCTCGGTTAATTAATTTGATGGGAACAGCAGGGACCGCACTTTGCATTTAGTGAACTTCTGAGAACTTCCAACCTCATCTTCATAATTGGCCTCATAAATTTGAGGAAAGAGAGAAATCAGCAAAGCCGGAGGAGCGAGGGAGGGCGGGAGAGGCCCAGCACGCGGGCGGGCAGGCGCGCGAGCAGCGACTCTATTTGGTGTCCTTATTTAATTTTATTGCACAGATCCATCTTCGCCCGCCCCCTCCCTGCCTGGCCCTCTCTCTCCCGCTCTCCCTGCTGGGTTCACCTAATCATGATAAATTCATATTCATTTCCCTGCCTGCCCCGGCGGGGGGAGCAGCTCCGCTACGTTCTCCCGGCCGTGCTGCCATTAGCAAATATTTGCTCATGGTACAAAGTGCCACCATTTGGAGCCCAAAGGGCCCCTCTGCACCCCTCTGCCCCCTGTAGGACAGGCACAGGGGGTGAGGCATCCCCCCCATGGGGTAGGGAGCAGGGCGGGAAGAGCTGCCTTGATGTGACTCAGCATGGCTTTTTCTTCCTTTTACTTTTGGGGGCAGAGAGAGCTGCTGGGTGGGACAGGAATTGCCTGACAGTGTACCCACAGTGGGGGCACACAGGGCAGAAGTGGGAGCTAGGGGCTCTGCAGCAGGAACTCAATGCCTGTCCCCACTCAGTCTCTTCAAGTGCTGCTGTGTTCGGGTTTCTTTTTAATTTTCAGGATGATCGGACTCACAGCCAGGGAGGACAGGAAGGGGGAAAGCACTGAAGGCCCTTCCTGGGGTGCAGAAACCAATCAACACCCCATGGGAGATGCTTAAAGCAATCTTAAAGCTCACCCTGTCTGCAGCCATCCTGGGAGCTCAGCACCCACAGGCATACACCCCATCCCAGGCACCCCAGGAGCTCTGTTGGGGCCCTGAGCTCTGAACCTTCTTCTGTGTGACATTAGAAGAGAAAGAAGCTGTGCTGGGGACACGTAGTGGCCAGCTCCTGCTCTGCTGCACAGGCAGAGGAGTGGTCCCAGAGCCACACCTGGCTTTGGGGAATGCCAGACTGGAGGTAATCCCTACCTTGAGGTCTGCAAGTGACTCAGAAGATGCAGAACGGGGGCTCTGTCCCCTCCATGCAGGGCAGGAGGCTCTGCCCAGTCCAGCATGATCCAGTCAATGGTGCTGCTCTGCCTGGCCCAGCACAAGGGGGAAGTGGGAGCCTTTGGAACCCAGAAGCATAACTCCTGGTGACCGGCAGGGCCATTGTGCTGCATCTGCAGGGGAAATGGCCCCATCCTTGGACCACACAGCTGCAGCTGCTGCTGGCCACGGGAGGGCTCTCTGCCCTCTCCAGAGCTCCTGGGCAGGGAGCTGAGGGATGGGAGGACAGGGACAGACAGAAGACCCTTCCCTCAGACTGCAGGGGGCTGGCAGGAGTTCTTCATGTCCCCATCAAAGTTGTGCTGCCCAGAGAATGGCCCCAGCCCTCCCCCTTTGTAAAAGCACACACAGCCAGACCAGAGCTTTGCACGGCTGCTGCAGCACTCAATTGGCACCACAGAGTGAATTGTGGCCCCATAGGAAAGGACAAAGGGAAAAGAGATGGGGGACAGCAGTACTGCATCTCCCCCACCAGTAGCATTGTCCCCAGCACTTGACTCTGGCGAGAGGGGCAGCCCCAGTCCCCCAGGGAAGAGCTCACCACGGCACCCAGAGCTGGATGAAAAAGAGAGAAAGGATTTATTACACTTCATGTTTCAAAGCACCAGTGCATGCCAGAAGACATTCGTTTCCACCAGGCGTTCTGTAGAAGGGCTGGGCTGACCAAGGACACCGCCTGAATTGAGTCCTCCCCAGCAAATACCCAGGCCCCACTGCAGCTCCCCAGCAGCCAGGTTTGATGGCCTAGTGGCTGCCCTGGCAGCAAACACAGCTCATCCCTGCACGTGACAAAGATGCAGCAAAGTGTGGAGTGGGGGTGGCCAGGTCCCCTACAAGATAAGGGAGTGTAAGGCCAGATTAGCCCCAGAGACTGAGGCAGGAACACCCTGGCCTCACCAGCAGCTGATGCCGCAGAGCACTGAAAGCCTCTGCAAAATTCATCTCCAGAATATAAACATAGTTGAGGTTTCCTGAGAAACAAAATTCACTCCCTTGGAATAGAAGGGGTTAGCACACCTGTACACGTGCACACACACACTGGCTCTGATCAATACAGACCAGGTGACTTCCTGGTCATCACACACAAAAAACGGGAAAGCTCTGCTTTGCCCAGATTAACACTGAATTATCCGTGTTTCTCTCTGCTTCCATGCTTTGCATGCACCAAACACACAGCCTTTCCAGGTTACATTCAGCACCATTACAATCCTGAGCACAGTCACCCTGAAGCCAAAGGGGCCTTTTCTTTCCTGCACAGAGGGGAAAGGAGCCCTTGTGCCCAGGCCAGGAGGATCGCAGCACTCTGCACTGCAGGATGCTCAGCACACGATGGACTGAGAACATGTAGATGGAGCACACTGGGTTTTTACATATTCCTCAGGGCTCACCTGGCTCCAGGGGAAGCTGCCTGGCACTGTGTAATGAGACCCATCGGACAACACAAGTCAGACAGAGAGAAGACATAGCAGCAGCACAGGGAGACCTTTGCAGCTCTCACAGCAGCAGATGCCAGCAGCAGCAAGCAGAGAAAAGGGGCTCGTTTCCAGGCCAGGCAGGATCCCTGTTGCCTTTGTACACAGCTCAGAACAGAGATTATGGGGCATCTGTGCTCACACAGAGAGGAAGATGCATCACTCTCCCCCACTACCCAGGCACCAGGAGGGCTTTTGGCATAACGATCTCCAAGCCAGCCTTCTGGAGCTTCCCTAGAGAGAGCCAGGCCAGGGTTAGCTGATGGGCAGCGAGCCCCTTCAGTAGCCAGGGGCTGCCTGAGAACCGGGCACAGGCAGATGCGTGACGCCGGGCAGCCCTTCCAGCCTACGCCCTCTGCTGGGTGAAGCCACAAAGCTCTGCTAGCAGCAGGGCCCCAGCTTGCCAGGAGTCCGTTTGCTGCCATCCGTTACCCAGTTCACAGCCACGGCAGAACAGCACTGGAGAAGCCAGCACCCCTCGAAACATCAGCACAGCTCGGAGTGCTGGCTGCCAACCGGCGTCACCAGTCCCGTTCCGAGGGCTTTCGGTAGGGCAGCCCCAGCTGAGCGAAGACATCTCTCTCGGTCGGGGTGGGCAGAGCGTGGCCGGATGCCACCTTGACACCACCAGGGCCTCGCACCACGGCCATGCTGAGGGCATGCTCTGAGAGGCTCATGCCCTTGGTCTTGGCCAGGGCACGCATGGAGCGGTTGAAGTGGGCCGAGCCGGTGAAGTAGAGCAGGGCGCAGGCAAACTCACTGTAAGGTACCACGATGATGTCCAGACGGCGGTGACGACGGGCTGGCCCAGGAAGGCGGCACACCCCCAGATACTTCTTCTGCTCACCGTTGTCCTCCTGACTCACCAGGTCATCCGTCAGGAAGCCTGAGGAGAGGGAGCAGGCAGAGGGGGACTGAGCAGCAGACCTGGAATCCCCATTCTGAACTTTCCACCATCCAGGCAGCAGCTGAGGCGTCTCAGTGTGCTGCAGGGTCCCTACAACAACACAGCCTCAGTCCTGATGGCCTCCCAAGATGGGAGGAGCGATCACCTGCCCCTTCAACAAATGCTACTCATGCGTAGCTCTGACCTCAGTCCCTCCTTGGCTTGGCTCTGCTAAGACCAGCCTCGAGCACCATGTGCCAGCCCCCAGCCCTCTTACCGCTCTCGTGGAGGTTGTCAAGCAGCTTGCTGAACAGCCCACGGTGGGACTGACCATCCGGGTGAGTGACCAGCACGTCCACATCTCCACAGGTGGCCTTCCCACGACGGTAGGAGCCACATGCCACACACACGAGTCCAGGCTTCAGGGCCAGGGCTGCTTGTCTGACCTTCACAAACAGAGGGGGAAAGAGGGGAGAAGAGTCACAGACTACTCTCTTAATGCCCTCTCTGTCCAGACAGCAAATGATCTTGCACCTGCCTCAGCCAGTCCTGCAGCTCCAGGGTCTTCTACAGAGCTGACACTTGGCAGGCATGGCAAACTGCCCCAAGGAGAAGACTGGCCTGCTGTCAGAAGCCATGTGTGCTGGGATGGCTTTCATACAGTCCTGCAAACGCCCAGCCCGCTGCCAACAACACAATGATCTATTAGGCTGCTGCCACAAGTTGGCCATTGGTATCAGCTCTTGGGGAAGGCCTGGCTGCAGCTGGGTTGGGACAAGTTGGAAGATGCAGCAGTTTTAGGGAGGCAGCATCATCAGAGATACCACTATTGCAGCCTTCTCCAGGCTGGATCCCAGCTCTCACTCTGTGTGGACAGAACCAGTTCTGATGGCTTCATTCATTAAATGCTTAAGAAAGGCTCCCATGTCCTTGGACAGAAGTATTCTTGGACTGATTGTGCCAATCACCCTGTTGGCAGCAAATAATTAGGGGCTCAGCAATTCCCAGTGACGAGGCCAACACAGGGGCTGAGGTTCAGGAAGGTAGTGTCCATGCCCACAGTCCCTTGTCACTCTTGGGGATCATCCTTCATTAGCAAGAGATAAACCCATTAACCTTTGCCCCAGAGGTGCTTCAAGAAGCCACAACCCTTTCTCATGCGGAGCAAGCCCTCCTCTGGTGTCCTTGCCCCCCTTCTGGCTTTAAATGAAGATTTCTAGAAAACTCCCAACCCCACCCAAAAGCCTAAAAGCTCATCAGCTCTCACTGTGACAGGCGGCACAGACAGTGACTAATCCCTTATTCTCTCTCCCTGGCCTGGATCAGAGGTGTGTGCCTGTGTATGGAGGGGAGCACAGTAATCCCATCAAGATAACAATAGGCCCAGCCCCAAGAGCCAGCTCCTCAAACCAGCCTGCATGGGAAAAGGACCACTCACAACCAAACTGGCTAATCCGGCATACGGGACTGACACCCCAGCAGGAGCCTGGCAGGAGGGTATTCTTTGTGGCCAGGCCCTGTGGCCGAGTGACAGGGTCACGCTGCTTGCTGCCTCCATGGTGATCAGAGAGTACAGGGGTAGCAATGACGGAGCCCCAAGCTCTGCTCACATTAGGGTACACTGACTTAGCACCCCACGGTCCTGGAGAGCCACGGCTTACTAGAGCGAGCAACCCCCTTCTGTGCCTGGATCCCCTCTGCTTCTACCAAGGATATCCAAGGTCTGTCTCAACACCAACAACCAGCTCACAAAATGCTCATGGACTCATTTGGAGAAGTAGCAGCAGGGAATTAGCTCAGGTCTTTGGCCAAAACCAGATATCAGAGAAGATGAGAGGCGGGAAAGGGGAGCTAGAACCTGCTCGAGCCATCATGCCACATTAGTCTTTTTCGAAGCACTGTGAGGAACTGACAGCTGGGAAGTATCCTCCTTCTTGCCAAGCACTCAAACCGATCGTTCTCACAGGTTAAAGTAAGTGCTTGGTGGGCTTATACCCAAGAGCAGTCACCCAAGCACTGACAAACTCAGAGAAGTTGCTCAAGAACTCAGCTATAACAGAGGGACACTTCCACAGCCTGCAACTTCCTGTCAGATCCCAGCAGCTCCTGCACTCCAAGGGCTCAGAGGCAAGCTACTCACAGTCTGCTCTATTTCTGCAGCTTCCTCCCGAGGCATGCGCTCCAGGAAATCCTCATAGTGCTTCAGGCCCACGGCTTGCTGGCTGGTGAGAGACGCCTTTGTGCGGACATCATCCAGCGTCCGGAACCCCTAGTGCAGAACACACCTCTGCTGAGACCTCATTCTTCAAATGCTTTCCACTAGCACCAGGGCAGATTGTATTTAACCTGTCTCAAGACCAGGCTAGTCACAGTTTCTGAAATTGCATGTAGAGATTACAGCCTCGTTACTGGAAAGAAGATCTTTAGGCAATCCTCACACATACTCCTAAGTTCCACCCACAATGACTTCAAAGCTTAACTGAACCTGACAGAAGGATGCTGTTCTTAAGGCTTCTGTGCTCTTTACAGCTTGAATGACATCAAGTGGTGCAGGTAAAGGAAAGCCTGTGGTGGAAACACAGGCATATTTTTAGACAGCAAAGAAGCCATTCACAAGCCAAAAATACAGGAAGGCAGGCTTCACTTGATCTGTGCTCAGGAAACAATGAGCCTTCTGAGAAGGAACTTAACCAGAGGGCTGGACAGGCTCATGTTGTCACTTATTTTACACCAAGGTGGGTGGCTGCTCTAACAGCTATAGGAGCCAGCCAGGACAACAGGGCAGCGACTGGACTGGGAACTGACACCCAAGACATCCTGGCTCAAGGCTGGCTCCTAACAGTGTCACTCAGTGAGCAGAGATGAGTCTGCAAGCAGTGATGGCAACAGAATAGACAGTGTGTGTCCTCCTCCACTCTTCCTATCGCACATCTTCGCCATCTACCCCATGACCAAAGTCTTGGCTGCTTGCACTCCATTCTCCCCAAATACACCCACAACAGGACCCAGCCTCACAATTACTCCCATTAATGCAGATTTGAATCCTATCTGTGGATACTGGCAATCGGAAACTATTTGTTAAAGTAATTCCCCTGCTGTACTCACAAGCAGTCCTCAAATCACAGCCCGAGAGCCACTGCATAAAGCTCTAAACTTACCTGCTGGTACCACATCTGAGCTGTCTTGACTCCTGCTCCCCAGATGTTGGAAAATAGCTCCAGCACAGGCACACTCTCACTGATATGATCCAGCTTGCGCAGATGTCCACTCTCCAAGATCTCCAGGATCTTCTCTGCCATTCGCTTCCCAATCCCAGGAATTTTACAGGCTTCCTGGAAAGAAATCAGAGGTGACAGAGGCCACACACAAGCTGGGGAGCTGTTACCACTCAGAACCCAGTCAGATCAGTGATTGTTAAGTGCAGGATTAGTTCTGTGAGCTGCTCATCTTCAGATCTGGCTGACATAGGTTCAATGCCAAGTGAAAAAAGACAAGCATGCAGAACAGGACTGAAACACTACCACACTGAACAGCTGGGCTGTCACAGTCAGCCAGCTCCAGATTCAACTGATTTTATATGTTATCTCCAATGCTAGCCCATTGCTGAAGTTTATTAGGAAAGTGGAAATGGCCCTGCCTTGAACCTAGGGAAGGCATTTATCTCGTGGGTGCTCAGATCCTACCCTAAGAGGCTCTGAGTTTGAATATGGGGTAGAGGCTCTGATTCCAAGATTCTGCTGGTGGTGAACGAATCCAACTCACTAAACAACAACTTACAACACAGTTCCCAAGGCATGAAGATCAGATACTTCACAAAGAAACAGGAACAGATCTGCCTTACAAAAGAGATGGGATGCAGAGTCCATCTCTCTGTTCCACTACTCTGGGGAAGTGTTTTACCTGGTAGGAGGTAACTGGTTTGTGGTAGCTTTTGAGTGCATTGATGGCTTTAATGTAGCCCAGAGATCTCCACTTGTCCCCCTGGACAGAATAGGCTTTTGCCAGCACTTCCAGCTTCTCTGTGATGCACTGGTTGTGATTCTCCTTCTTGCTGTGGGAGGACTGTGCACAAACCCACTTGCTGACAGGCTGGGCCACTGTGGAAGAGCTGCTGCTGGTCTCCTCTGACAATTTCACAGGATAGTGGCCAGAAATCAGTGCTTCCAGATCTCCCTGAGTGACACTCGCATCTTCTCCTTCGCTGTCTTCATCATCACAGACTTTCTTTAGGGAGAGGTAGAAAAGCAGTCATGTGAGAATAAGTGCATGCCTCACATATGTCCCGTTAGCACAGCCTGCTCTTGGGAGTAGGAAGTCAGAGCGCTAACCAACCTCCAGGGTATGCAGTGCTCAAATTGCCATCTCAGGAAGTTGTTAGTTATATGCATACACAGCTCTAAATGTTCTAAGCTACCCAGGCACCCCTTGAAAATACACGCACATCTCACAAAGCACAGGAGAACTGAGGTTGCAGCTCAGATACAACCCAAGAACACATGCACTCCCACTGGGGAACTTATTGTTGAACTGGTGTCTGTATAGGCACATCTCTCACATTCAATCTCTGTGCCTTCCACCCCACCATGCAGATCACAGGAGATATGCCCTGTACTCTGTTTTCACTTTGCAGACAAAATCTTAACAGGGTACTAAATTACAACACCCCCCCCCCCTCTCCATTTTCCCCGTGGCTATCTGCAAGAGAAAAGGGGAAGGAAGGAATGCCACAAAGGACTCCGCATTCCTCAGTGACAGAAGAAAGAACCAATGTATACATTTGCTGATACTCTCAGCATTAGGATGCCTCTGTGTGGACTTAAGAAACAATGACCCCTGGCTTCAGGTAATGAACAAAAGGGATAGAAGGAGGAAGCTGAACAGAGGCTTTGAAGACTGCTTTGCTCATTTGGGTTCCCCTCTCTCCTTATGTATAAACACAGGACTCTATGGAGATATATGAGCTCCTGTACCATGGAAGTAAATGTGAAAGGAACAGGGCTGTTTGGGATTTGTTCTGAAGTTACACGCTGCACACAAGTCCCGTTATGAGTTTCTGCAGAGCATCAGCCTAAGGCAGAGCCACATCTTTACAACCTGTTCCTGCTGGTTAGGGAGGCCTGCAAACAAAGTCCCTGCAAGATACAGAGCTGAAGCCATTAGGCTGAAGAGGCAGGATGTTCCTGTGCTTTCCCTTTTGTAATCTCGTTTTATAACTCTGAAAATTGGGTCAGACTGAGGATTTGATAGACTGAAGTAGTTTTATTTGCTCAGAAACCCTGTATGCAACTCCCTGAAGACAAAGTTCCCTCCAAGGGCAGCAAAGCCTCAGAGTGTTCAGATCGCTTAGTAAGCCCCTTAAAAGCATTTAAGGAGCATGTTATCCAGCACAATGTAAACAACACTGCAGCTGGAGCATGCAATTCCCATTCTCTCAGCCAGCAGTGTCACATAGGTGAAACAGTACATAAACCCCAGAATCTCTGTGCTTTGCCAAAAAAGCTGATGGACTTTTTACAAGCACGCATACAAAACGACAGCCTTGTGAGCCTCTAAGCTACTCCACGATCCTACAGCAGGTGGCTTGCAGAGCTGGGTGAGAATGGGTTGTGCCGGGTTTGTCTGTCCCAGAAAGGCAGCCTGAGCCTGGTGCCTGAGGCAACACTTCACTGGACAGAGAGCAAACAGTGACAGGGTTCCATAAGTGAATAACTGGCACCACTTCCTACCTTGTAGAAAACTACAGCAACTTGATGGCAATCACAAGGCAGTTGCTACAGCCCGACTGGCAACAGGACTTCTGCTGAGTTCACATCCAAACCCCGAATTCTCAGAGCAGTCCCCATTCAGTATGATATACTGGCACGCTCCTTGCTGCCTAGAGAACAGCATCCATCCATGCTGAAAAACATTCAGTGCTTAAACGGATGCTACTTCCACACTGAGATTTCAGTTTCAGCTTCTCTGTTGGTGTCATTTTTTTAAAGTGTTAGGTATTGCCTTTAGAGCAGAACCAGTGGCTTCTCCTCTCAACCCACACAGCCCTAAGCTTTGACCAAGGGAATTTACTCAGGTGCCTACAGATACTGTTTCTGCACGCAGACTAACAGGAAGTATCGTTGCTTGAGGGGATTTAAAAGAAAAAAAGGCAGCAAGGCTTCCCACAGACTCCATCAGCTGTCTGACCACCACAAGTAAACGTGAGAAGAAAGGAGGACAGTTGCCACAGGATCCATAACAGCAAAGAAGTCCCTTTCTTATTCTTAAGTGTGAGATTTGTTATTAATGACTGCCACTGGAGTTACAATAAATGGCAAAGATAGGGTAATTGCAAAGGCGATACAGTGAAGAAGCAGTAGCCAACTCTGTCATACTAGACAATAAATGTGGGGAGAAAAGATCTCCCAAGCACGTGTTTGTGAAAAAGGAAAGCCTAAAATAAAGGTGACCCTGGTGGGATGCCAACTAGAAAGTAATTGTAGTGTTTCATAAAATAAATTCAGCACCTATGATCTGGGGCCAAGTCAGCAAACACAGCACCAGCTGCCAGCATTACAAGGTAGCTGATGTTCTAAGAGGTCCGGGTGACTTTGTTGCAGATAGATCTGGATAATGCCAACACAGAAAAGAGTTCAGCAAACTTGGACAGAAACGCAGGAAAAGACGACAAAGCTGATGGCAGACCTGGAGAAGCTGACTCACAGCACAGGCCACCAAAACCCCAACACAGATATTTTAAGCACACCATCACAATCATTCTAGTAGCAATCTGATCCACTGCACATGTGTCTGAACAGAATTCTTGCCAAGGAGCAGAGAATGTGTCAGTGTGGCTCAGGCAGGAACATGAGATGAAATATCAGTGCTTCCTGAAGGGAGATATTCTCAGCCAGGGGATACTGCTCAAAAAGAGGCAGGGGAAACACTGGAGCGAGCCTTGGCCTGACAGGAGCACCTGGACTGCTTCAGCTAGAAATATTCTGATAGGGATGGGAATTTAAGGGGTGTTTTTTCTACTTAAAACGTCTAAAGAGATAAAGAGAAGCAGTAGCCACATCTGCAGTCCAAGACTGTCAACATCAACCCACTGAAATAGCCCAAAACATCCCTTTGCTCAGAAAATCTCTGCCCTGCATAAAGGCTCTTACCAAAAGTAGTACACAGGACCTGTCCACTAAAGCAGAAGCAGAGCCTGTATGGGAAGCCTCACCTCAGATGGTTGCTGCTGTGCAAGGCTGCCCAGGTTTTGCTGTGAGGAATCCCCCACCTGTGCTTTAACATTTGGTTCTGCTGCACTCTCCTCTGTTGAGGACTGGATTTCTTCACTGCCCAGGAACTGCTGCTGCTGTTCTCCCTCTTCCTGGTACCTGCCATGGATCAGACACCTTAGCAGAGGAGTACTTATCAGCTCCAAGAAGTTTGTCCAAAAAACCTTTAGACATATTTTGGAATGAAACAAACAATGTGAATTTTACTCCCAGATTATTCTGGCTTTGGCTCAATCCCCCCAGTTTCAATCCATTCCACTGACCTGCAACTTCCACTCCAATCTACCTCAGCCTTAAAACACTTCTGCACTTCCATCATAACACTTTGACCCTAAAATGTGGTTGCTGCTGTTCCACTCCTTATTTCTTCTTGTGCCTAGTTGTCAATTCTCTGCTCTTCATCTGCAGTAAGAAACAGTAATTAACCCCCAGTATTTCTAAAAAAAATAAGAAAATCTTTCTATCACTGATAGATTAAGAAGAGCCTTCATCATCAGCAGTAAGCAACAGGACTCCTACTAGCACTCTGGGCTCTGCTCCAAGTTCTGCTACCACATAGAACGGCAACCAGTCACAGAATCACTAAATTTCACTATCTGTATGGCAAAAAAGGATTTTGAGCCATGCCCAAGGGAGCCGTGAAGAGATGTAGTCTGAGATTGTGAGCAGAGGTCAAATTTTAGTGCAACTCAATTTAGGATTGAGGCACTACATGGAGGAAAAACAGCATGGTATTTGCCTACCTCCGAGGGATAAAGACACTGTAGCCAGCGGTATTCAGCAGCTTCTGATCTCTAATGCAATCACTGAGCCAGGATGCCTTCACCAGCTGCAACCTCGAAGGCAGCTTGGCTAATTTGAGGAGCCGGAAGGCCCGATCACAGTCCATATCTTCGGCTACAACGACGTGCGTCACCTCCGAGCAGAGACGGCTGTGTACATATCCCCCATTCTGGACAATCTGCTTGTGGAAGATCTCTGCCCTAGCTTGGCCAATGCCAGCTTGCAACACGTAGGCAGCGACTGGTTTCAGCCACTCCGCTGAGGAAAAGCACAAGGACAGGAGATCAGTGACAGAGAAACAGCATCCTGAAGCAAATGGGCTACATATCTCAGACCACGGCTGGACACACTGAAGCAAGCCAGCCATACCTCTACAGAAAATGCACTCGGGGGCCAGAAGAAGGCTTTCGGGGCACAGTACCTTCAGCCAGCAAGCTGGGATGCGGCCGTTACATCCCACACCACGGGCACAGGGACTTACCCTCGGGCTCCTCCGTTCCTTCTTTCGGGATCTTTGGAGGGATGCTTTTCCCTGAGTCATCCCTCACCTTCTTCCTCTTGGGAAAGGCTTTGACAATCCCTCGCGGTTCCATAGGCCGGGCTGCGCCTCGCTCCCCTGGGGAGCAGTGAGGCTGCGAGGCTGCAGCTGCTGAACAGCGCTAAGAAAGGAGAAAGCTGCTGAGAAGAGCTGCGTGCAATCAGAACAACTTAAGCTTTGCACCTTTTGCTCATAGACTTTGTTAGTTTGTTGTTGTTGGGGAACCGAGCTCCGGGGCTGGAAGCGATCCCCTGAGGTCCCCGAGGACTGACAGAAGGCCCCGGCACGCAGGGAGGGGAGGGGAGGAGAGGGGAGGAGAAGGGAAGGGACCCGAGCCCGGCATCGGGCCCAGGCGCCGCGGTAGGCCGCGCTCACCTACGGGTCGCCGGCAGAGGCCGAAAGCACTTCCGGTCGGCGACGGAAGTGGTCGCGTTGCCGCGGCGACGGGCCCCGGCCGCCATGGCGGTACCGAGCTGGCTGGAGAGGCTGCGGGCCGCCAGCAAGACCGCGCTGGTGCAGGACGGTAACAGAAGCGGCGAGCCGGGATGGGGCCCTGCCTTCTCCTTTACTCCCAGCCGGGGCGTTTTGGGGCGGCCCTGCGGGAAGAGAGCGCGGCCTGGGTCCTAAGGGAGGAAACGGGTCTGCAAACGTAGGGATGCGGCCCTGCGCTGCTGCCCTCGCAGAAGGAGACGAGGTCCCGGGAGAGGGGGTACGGTCCCAGGCGAGGGGACGGGGCCCTACTCCCAGGAGTAAGCCTATTCCTAATGACTCTCAGCCCTGCCTTACTTCTAGGGAAGCGGAAGATCCACTACCAGTTTGAGGATGGGAAGGAGATGGCTGAAGAGTATAACATGAAGACCGGCCAGTTAGTGAGTAAGTGGAGTGGTAGGTCAGTATTTGCAGGGCTGGAGTGGTGGAAGACACTGTCTGGGCAGGAAGGAAGTGCTCCTAAATATTCCAGAAAGAATTGTTCCTGGAGCTCCCACTCCCTTCTGAAGGGACATAACTGTGGTTGATTAGACCCAGAGTTTTCTCACTTCCTCGAGCAAACCTTGCTTCACTCCCAAACTGCTCGTCACTCACAGCAGACATAATTGAACTGAACGGGATTGCCAGCTCACACAGCCAGACAGGGGCTGCGGCACATGCTGGGGTGAAACATGCTTTTTGGTGGCTTTTGTGGCCACAGACAGACAAGGTGTTGGTTACAGATCTTATCCAAAACCACAATTGCGGCACAGCATCTGTTGTGAACCTACTATGGCTTCAATATCAAATAGCAAAAAAGAGGCAGTTAGTGCACAATTCTTGGATTTGGGAGTAGTCCAGCTAACTGATCCACTTATACAGAAGTGGAAATAATTGAAATTAAGGAAAGAGGCTTATTATCATTTCAGTTTAGGGTGCTGCGCAGCTTTGGTGGTAATTTGCTGGAGTTCTTAATATAAAACAGAGTAACAAAATCTCTTCTCCCTTCTACAGGTAGAAGGTGGCGAGAGAAGAACACCCTCGGGGGCACTGGCAAGTGGCAGGTTGAAGTGGGAGACCCAACTTCACCTCTCCTGGGACCACTGGAATCAGAGCTCATAAAGGAAAGCAGCTCTAATGTATGTAAGAGTCTACAGGCACCACTGCACCTAAAACTGTCTACCTAGCCTTGTGCTTACAGCAGTAATCTGTAGTCTGTAGATCACTCACTGCCCCAAGAGACAGCCTTAACCTGCCCAGCGCTCTACTCCAAAGCATCCCAAAGGTCTGAGGAGAAAGAGGGCATGGTTTAGGTTCTTCTGAGGTCTTCAGGAGATCTGTGGTTCATATAAGTAGAAAAACTGCATTGCTGTGGTAGCCAGCTATTGTGCTAGCTTCCAAAAAGGTAGGCTGAAGAGTCAGGACAAATCAGTGGATAGAAAGTGAGGTGATAATGGGGACAGCCAACAGAGGCAGTATGTAACGAGCTGCTCCTCAACACAGCACTGCCTGTTTTAACCTCCTGTCCCACCAGCATAGGAAGCAGAGGTTTTAGTCTCTCATTTTCTTTTCTGTAGACCTGAAACACAAGAGCAGCTGTGCGCAGCAGACTGGGGCAGAGGCCCAGTTTCACTGTAACACTGCTGCGGGACTCCCTTGGTAAATGCCTTCAGCCTCCTACAAGCAGAGCAGAGCAGGCTAGCAGTAAGTGCTAGCCCTTCAAAACAGGTGCTCTGGCAGTTTCTTGAGTTGTTCCCTAACAATCCAGTGGGAAAGAAGAAATAGTCCCATACAGAGCCTCTTGGGGTAGTAAAAGCGAAAGGGTACAAGGAAGAGAGAGGAGACAGCTGGAGGGGCCTTGCTAAAGGTACTTGTTTGCTGTAGCCTGTTTTCATGAGGAAGGACACCCTGACCAGCTTCCAGTGGCGGATCCGTAACCTGCCCTACCCCAAGGAGGTCTACAGTGTCTCTGTGGAGAAGGAGCAGCGCTGCTGTGTCATCCGGACCACAAACAAGAAGTCAGTAAGAACAGCACTGCCAGTGCTGAAAGTCCCTCGGGGTGGGCTGGCACAGAGGGCAGGGTGGTGTTGGCAGAGGGGTGATGTCCTCTCTTGCCTTTGTTCGAGGAGCCATACATTAGGCAGAAAGAGATGTGCCAACTGCAGTTTCCACTTCCAGCCGCCTCAGACTGAGCAAAAAGCCCCTCAGGCTCAACAAGTGGACTTTGCAAACTTATGTCACAGTTCAGTACCAAGGTGGTTAGTCTGATCTGTTCCTGTCAAATATCATTCCCAAAGAGAAAGGAAATAATACCTTTGCAGACCTGTTGAAACTAGAGCTTCCCATCCTCTTCCTGAGACACAGTACTTTGATTTAGTCATTGTGTCTCAGAATGCATGGACCTGCAGAATTCAGTAAGCACAGTGTAAGCTCTGAGCACTCAGACAGATTGCACCTTTGAAAACTTACTTTGTAGTCAAATGACAATGATAGTTTTTTTCTGGAGGTAGCAAGAAAAAATACAGGCGATCTAAGAAAGGAAAGCACCACAATATTCTGCCAAAAGAAAACTAAGAAGGGAGGGGAAAAAAAGCCTCTTAAGCATCGTTTAACCTTTGTCATTACCTGTCTACTCTTAAAGAATGAGATGCACTGTGCCCCAAAGCCTTAACTGCCTCAGTGGAATAGGCCAGGATAAGCAGTAGTGTTGGGGAGAGATAGCAAAGAGGGAGTGTTAGGAAGACAAGAGAGAATATTGGACAGGCAGTGAAAGCTATTTACAGACTGGGATAAATACATCAGTACAAAAAGCTGGGCAGCCTGTCCTTTGGTTGCCTTTCCTCCCCAGCACTGCTGCAGAACCCGTGAGGATCAGGTTCGTGGGTAAAAACCGCAGCGTTGCTTTCCGGCCTGCACCCTGCCCTCTTTCAACGCTCCTTGCTGCTGGCTGTAGGTGGTGCTGTTGGCAAGGAGCTCGCTCTGCCTTGGGAACTGAACAGCTATCAGGACAGCAGAACCCACAGTTTTCAGGCAGTGGTTTACCACATCAGAGACCGTGGCAAGGGGAAGTTTGAGCTCTGTACACAGGCACACCTGGATGCTCAAAAGCAGGAGGAAGCTGACAGTAGGAAGGGGAGGTCTGCTCTGTGAAAGCAGATTCAGCTCTAATACAGTAGGTTTCTGTCCTGAATCCACAGAGAAGGATTTGCAAGAAAAGAATGGTGAGACCTGTGTAGCAAAGATGAGTGAGATTCTCACCAGGTACAAGTGGGTACCCATGGAAAGCGGTGCTGTTTGAGTCTAAGTCCAAGCCCCAGCTATTATTGGCAAGCTTATTTACTTCCCATCCTACTAATAGCAGTGTGCATGTGGGAACCTCTTTGCCTGCTGTTAGGTTATAACGTACACTAAGGTTTCACCTGTGTCCTACCTGACTTTGAGGTTTTTTGTACCATTCTCAGGATAACATAGAGTTGTCCCACAATCGTATGGCAGCTGCATGTTCACAGGCTAGTGTCAGAGATAGCTGAAGGACATGAAAGCTGCTTGTGGCCTGCAGATGAAAGTTAAGGGCTTTGGGAATTAAAGCTGAAAGTCACCTCAGTGGGGAGCAGGGACAGACTCCAGCACTGGAGTACTTGTACAGGCTCCAGGATATCTTATATCATTTCTCCTGGGTCTTGGCCAGGGCAAGGCACCACTCAGCAACTAATTCCAAGATAGCAACAAAGGCATGGGGCGGCCACAGCGAGAGCGTGCATCACTATGGGAGAGAAAGGAAACCTCAGAGCCTCTCCAACCCTTGGAAGTCAGCCACGCTGCCTCTGAGCAGCAGAGCTGCGCTGACCGCCAGCCAGAGGCACAAGCATCAGGATGGGTTGCCAAGTCACTACTGAGTAGCTCAGCAATAAATTCTCAGCATACCAGTAGCAGTTTTCCCTGCAGGCTGACAAAAAGTGGATTTCCAGTAGGGAAAAAAAATAGAGGTGACTTCACATACGCACTGTGGCTCTCAAGCCAGGACCGAGGCTCAGAGTGCAATACTGCCCTTGGCCATGGGGTGAGAGGCGAGGGCAGAGAATCTCCCTGCTTCAGCAGAAATTACCTCCCATCAGCTACCTTCCCAGCCCAGACGGAGCTCTTCACATCCACCAGTCACTCCCATTCCCTCTGGCCACGGCAAGGGCTGCTCAAGTGGGATTTGCTTAAAACCTCTTGCTGTAAAATAAATCCATTAAACTAAACTCTAAAAACAAACCCAGAAAGCCTTCTCCCCAAACGCCAAACCTGATTCAATTATTGTAGCAAGAGGCAGTGGTAATGTTAGGAGGAGGAGGGGGTGGCCAGGCAGATCTGGTTTCCTTTGATCTTGTCACAGATTTTAGTTTGAGGCCAGCCAAAGCCATTCTTCTTCCCTTCTCCTTAGTCCTGGGGCAGCAGAATGCTGCTGTTTCATTGATAACTCCCAAGGCCTTTTGAAACAGTGTTTTTTTTCTGTGTACTGCTTTTTTTCCTTCGGGTTTTTTTGGGCTTTTTTTTTTTTTTTTTTTTTTTGGTCTAATCGGTAAGAAGTTAACACTTCCTTAACATGTCTTTGTGTTCATCTAATCTCTGCTGTTTAACCTTTGACATCTCCCTTATTATCCATGTCTGCCACCTTTTCCAAATACCGACAGCAGTGACAACACAGAACGGTTTGAGCCCTGCGGTAACAAGCTGCGTACATTCCTCCCACTGCACCAGGAGGGCCATTTGCCCTTTGTAGCTGTTTTCACCGTGACTTGGAAAATAAACTGCAATTTGGGCAGGGTAGCCAGGGAGGCCAAACCTCATACACAACCAGATGAATGGAGAAGAACCCCTCATGGCATGACAGCAACTGCTGCCTGTTCATGTTCATCTCTGGGCACCTCAGTACCAGCTACCAGTCAATTCCTTGGAGAGAACTGCCAGTTCTTTGAGAGAATTACCCATGAAACTGCTGGCAGAGACTAAAAACCCAACCATGCCTCCCGTTGGACACAGGACCAACAACTGCAATCCTACATGGAAGCAGCAGATGCAGGGCAAGCCATGCCAACGGAGGAGGATCTTGGCCAAGTGCAGAATGAAGATCCACAAGGTTCTAGTCCCCAAAGCAGGAAATCTCTCAGCAGCATAGACAGCTTATAACCCCTCAATTTCTATCAGCAACATATCCCCTTCACACTGAGCAGAGCCCAAAGTGTGGTCAATGGAGAGACAAGATGGTTAGGGAGCTGGCAGAAACCTTCCTATCCCTCCTTGGATGCAAGACTGGGAAACTGGGATAGAAATCGGGGCAGTGTTGCTGGGAGTGCAGAACAGCAGCACAGCCAGCATGGGGGCTGCATGGAGATGCTGCAGAGTAGAGGCTTAGGTGGCTGTTGGCATCTATGCTTGGAGCTCTGTGCTCAGGGCAATGCCTGAGAGCCACAACATCATCAAAGCAGGATATGATCTAGGAAACACAGCAGGAGCAAGTGGGAGACAAAATAAAACCTTGAAGCTTTCAGGAAAGTAAGTCACAGGCACAAGAACTTTGGCAGGTAAAGGGAATAAAAGGAAATGAGCAGGCACAAAGATAAGGAACATCCCTCAGCAAGGCTGAGCGCTCTATCCCTGATTATGCCTGGCACTTCTTGAGGGCAACCTGGAGGGACCAAGCCTGCTCCCATATACCAAAGCTCTTCAGAGCTTTCCAGCTCCAATACCCAGTTTAGAGGTTTGTTTCCAGTGCTCCCACCAGCCTGGGAGCACCAGCAGGCACACAGCATGGCACAGGTTTCTCATGCCAACCCTGACAGGTCCATTCCCCCCTGCATTTACCCTGTTGAGACCCTGCTCCCTGCAGATCCTTGTTCATGAAACAAAGACAGGCACAGTGGAGATGCAAGAGTATACCTTGCAGAAAAACAAGGAGAATAGGAACTCCATCCTTCTCATTTCTGTCTTATTGCGTTGTAGGTACTACAAGAAGTTTCCTATTCCTGACCTGGACCGATACCAGCTCCCCCTAGATGCAGCTGCCCTGAGCTTCACCCATACTAACAACACTCTGATCATCACGGTGAGTTTTTAGCTACACAGAATACCACTTTGCTTTTCCCTTTATGTCCAAAAACAAGTTAAAATTCTTACATGTGGAGAAGCGAGGCAGAGCAGGGAGATATGCTGTGGGTCACTGCTGATCCCCTTCTCTGTCACAGTCACTGGCATTTTTAGATTACGCTGGACATGCTGACACTGGCCAGGACAGCCCAGGCCACCAGAGGGGCCCTGCTTGCTCATCAAGGTGACTTGCAAGTGGAATAAGGTCTATTATAACAGTGCCCTATTTTCCATGTACTCCACTCCCACTGGCCTGAGCAAGCCTCCTCTCTCAGCAACAAAAAGTTTGTCTTGGCTCAGATCATGCTTTCATGCTATGTGCATGAGTGTTAAAGACTCCAAGGTCCTGCTGCACTTGGAGGTCTCTCAGCCTTAAAAAAGTCACCTGCTGCTTTGTGCCAGAGAAGGGACACATGGTGGAAGTTAAGAGTCTAACAAAATGAGCACTTACCTGCTGCAAAGAGCATCCAGAGGCAGACATGCTTTTGAGCAGCATGTGCTCATCTTAAACATGGAAGCCAGCTACCAAGAGCGCATCCTCTCTGAGGGAAACCTCACAGCAGAGCTGGGGGTGTGCAGGGGAAACAGGCCAGGAGGCGCATCCTGAGTGCTTCTGAGCTTCTGTTTGCTATACACCCAACCCTTGCCAAAAAGCACCTGCAGCCACCACTAAACTGCAGCTGGGCAAGAGGGCTCTGAGGGGAGGTCAGAGGAACTGCAACTCCTATTTCTCTTGCCTTTAAAAAAAATGGAGATTATATATATAAAACACGTGTGAGCATATGACCAGTGAGCACACCAGGGATATACACAACACAGCTTGCCAGGATATTCCAGAGGTGCTGGTGGAGGCCAAGACTCCACATGCAATTAGGAAGTTCTACTTGCACTTTAACTGACACTCCAGATCTTGGCAGATGTCCCTACCAGGAGGGCACCACCTCTCCAAGCCCACGTTAGAGGTAGCTGATAATGGAAAGACCTCCCTTGTCAAGAGGGCCCAGCTGTGTAGTTTACACCCAGCAAGAGCTGTGCTAATGGAGACCCTGCTGCTTACAGCCTCGCTCCAGTTAGTTTGCTTGGAGCAGAGGCTGAACAGGAGTGCTATGGGCATTTCTCTGTTCCACAGTACCAGAAGCCAAAGGAGATCCTGGCTGCAGAAGAAGAGTTGCAGAAGGAGCTGAAGAAGATAAAGGCAGCAAACAGTGGGGATGGTGACTGCAAGACCCAATAGGCTGTGGCTGCTAAGAGGCTCAGGTATCGGGGACAGTTCTGTCACAGCCTCATGGTTTTTATTAGAAAAGGCAAAATAAATACAAGTTGTGTTGTTAATAGAGCTGTTCAGAGGGATTTTTGCAGGCCCAGGGAAACTGCAAGGCAGTCTGTTTTTTGCCTTATTTACACAGACATTTATAATCCTTCTATTAGTTGTGGGAAGATGCAGCAAGCAAAAAAAGCACGTCACAGCTGCAGTCAGCTGCCCTTTCCTCATCCTGTAGTGGGAGAAGCAACATGAAAGCTGGGTAGTTCCCCGGGAGGAGAAAAAGAACGCTTTCCTCACACTTGTTACCTGCCTGGAATGTGCCTGGAAGCAGCTCCCTCTTGTGCTGTTGCACAGGGTCCTCCATGCTGTTAAGACGATGTTCTGGTGACTCTGGTTTCTCTGCCAACAGCTCCAGTGCTTAGGCTTGAGCAAGCACAGCATACGAAACAGGTGAAGAGCTGCTTCCTTATGGCCAGCCATGTGCAACGTGACGTGCAGGATGCAGGGCTGTTGTGCAGAGTGAAGGAACTCACATGCAGCTGCCTTCATTTGCATGACATGGAGGTGAATGTGGTGACAGGAGCCACTGGCCAACTCAAGGGTAGCTAAACCACATCCTTTGCAGGAGTGGGCCCCAACCTGTCCCAGTGCAAGCCCCACTGTAAAGACAGCACCCTGTGCACGGAGATAACTCCATCAATGCTGGTTTTACAACTCACCCTGCAGCTGGCTACTGTCCTCATTGCACCAACCATCCCTGTGCTTAGACTTCTGCATGTCCTTTCATCCCCAGCTCATATTTGAAAAGCTTCTGCCCACAACAAATCCAAGTGAGTGTGCTATGGGCTCCCAGCATAGCATTGCTTTCAAATCACAAAAACTCCTCAGAGCCTTGCTGACATCCTCAGTTATACCCTCTCTACTGCCTAACTTTAGCTCCCATCTGCACCCAAGTCTTCCCAAGGCACCGTCGACAGGCAGAGGTCAGCAGAGGCAGTGTGCCAAGCCCCACTTCTGGTTTTCCCATTCCTTAATGTCACTTGAGGTGGGAGGGTGCATCCTTCAACCAGCCAGTGCTGGCACCACCATGGAGTTGTAGCTTTGCTCTAGGTTTCAACCAGAAGGAACCTAAGAGCAAACAGAAAAGTGCAGGATCCACCAACAGGGGCTGCAGAAGGGGAATGGCAGGACTGGCAGCAGTGATGTTGCAGGTGCGTCTGCTACAAGATGCACCAGGGACACTGTTCACATAATCTGCTGACATGCTCATTCCTACTCTGAGCCTTGCCCAAGTCCCAGTGCAATAAAGTACCTCTCCTCCCACCCAGTATTAACCCCAATCCTTCAGAGCCTCTCTCTGGGGACTGTGTCAGAGATATTAAATATCTCCATCTCTCCCCCCCCCGTTTGCTATTTCATTAAAAGACTTGGAACACTGAAGGATCTGAGAAAACACAGACCTTCCTCCCCACTTCCAAGTTCTGCCATCTCTCTGGTCTTGTGTCTCATGCCTAATCATGTACCTAAAGCCTCTTCTCACATGCAGAGCATGAAGTGCTCCAAGCAATACACCAACAGTATTTAGCAGCCCCTGACACAAAGCTCCATCTTTTGGACAATAGCTCCATGTTACCTATAGCCCAGAGGTCTCCTCCAGAATCATTATCCTGGACCAGCTGTCTTTGGGATTTACAGATCTGCATAGATGGAAGATTGTTCCAGTAGTGACATCTTTTTACAGCAGTAGATCAGTGCCTGGGGCACTTAGATATCTATTTTGCCACTTAGACTCCAGGAGAACATGTGGCACCACAGTAGCTACACGGAAGCTGGCAGTAAGTTGGCATAATTGTCAGCAGAGCTGGATCACAAACTGTGACAGGGAGCTGTGCTGGAAAGAGCTGTGTGAGAATATGATCCTGCAGCAAAGCCAATTACTTTGCACCCTGAGTTGCTGTCTCACATCCACTGGGAGTGGAGGGCTTTCTTAAAGCAGGTGAGAACCTGGTTGATTCCACTCTCTTCTTGCTCCAACAGAGGCTCCAGCGTACATCTTCCAATCACTGTGGATCACAAGAGAAAAGCAGCCTCTTGGAGGCAGAAATTGTCTTTCAAGTCCTAACAAAGCACCATCCTGGCTGCTTTGCCCTAAAGGTGCTGCCAGCTTGTGATACAAAAACTCTCCTTTACCTATCCAGGATACCCAAACTCACAGCCTAATAGAGTTAATGCACCTCCTTTTCTGAGGAGGACCAGACAATGCTGCACTCATCCACAGACATCCACAATCATTCAGACAGCACGGAATACATGAAAGCTACAGCTGGGAGATTCAGTCCTGGTCAGGTTCAGAAGGCCATTGCAAAAAGTTAAGCTCTCTTAGATGTTCCTACAGAATCCCAATAAGTCACAGCAAGGCCTTGGTGTTTGCACTAGCCCAGTTTGCTCTTTGTATGCAGGTAGCAAGTGAGTTACAGATCTTGCTTTTGTTTCTTGTTTGAATAAGTGGTATGAGAGCCAAGATCCCAGCAACTGCCTTCAACACAGAAGTGCCACAGCATCTACCCAGAGAGAGATCCTCCAGACATACAGTTTGTCTGAAAACAGGGCCAGTCTCCTCTACAACCAGCAGATAACATCACAGCTCCTTTGGTACTTGAAACAAAACAAACAATCTCTTCTGTTTCCCTTCAGAGTTTTATTTAGCAAAATACAACTGTTTCAGCCCTGCCAAGTGCACTGCCTGACCTGATGGCCAGCTAGGGGAGGCGTACACTGAAAGCAGGGCTGGCTCTGCCTTTTAGCTCAATTCTTTCTCTTGGCTGAAAAGAACAGCACAAGCAGCTGTCAAGAGAGCAAGCACAGGTGAAAAGGAGTCCCTGCTCCAGGCACCTTCCCTTCCGCCAAATCAGTGTACCCCACACAGACTTGCTTCACATGGCTCAGTTTGGCTGATCTCAACCTGACCAGCATCAAAGCTGATAGGGCATTCTGGCTCAACCTGCCCCTCAAATGTATCCACAGGAGAGTTAAAAAAAAACAAAAAAAAAACAAAACAAAACAAAAAAAGAAAAACAAGAACAGATAATATTACAGACCCTGACTTGCACAAAATAAAAAAAGGAAAGGACAATTGGCCTTTATTTCCACTAAAGGGCAGATGAAGTTGTTAAGCCTTGCCCCTTCTGGAATCTTTAACATAGCCTTTTGGCAAGTAAAGAATCTGTAGATGCCTTGGGGCCTCTCTCACCTCTCCTGCCCTGCTTTTCCCTGAACCAAGTGTCAACATTGCTGAGTTGGGGCGACCAGAAGCGGTCACGGTGCCCTTCATGAGGCCGTGAAGTCAAGGACGTGCAAGGCTGATGCCAGGGCAGCATACAGATGGGTGGTACTGAAACGGAGGCAGTACACTGGGCTGCTGGTGGGTGAAGACAGGTGAAAGCTCTGCAAGAAAACAGGACAGTCAGCTTTTCAAAGAAGAGGTCAGCCCACAGACCCCAACAGGTTTTTCAGGCCTAAATGGTCAGATGCCCTGGCAAAGCAGGAATAAAGGCTAGGCTCACTCAGTCCGAAGACAGCTCGACAGCCTCTGTCTCTTCTTTCAATGAGACAAGAGTACCTGGCTGCCACAGAATGAGCCAGAAGCCCTGCTGCTGCCTGGCCTCCAACCAGCCCTCACCTGCAGGCACTGAGTCTGCCGCTTATCCCACAGGCGCACCACTCCGTAGTAGGAAGAGCCGCTTGCAATCATATGGTTCCCATCAGTCCTTATGCAGTACAAGGCGCTGTCATGGGGCTCTTCCCACTCCCGGACACATTTTCTGCAGTGACAACACAAAACAGAGAGTGGCTGAGCCTCCACCACCCAGCGCCTGGACTGGAACTGAGGTCCCATTTGCCTGAAGCAGCTAACCGAGCCGCAGGCACGTCCCCAGGCACTGCACAAGAAGAGCCCAGAGGATCCTTGCACAGGCCCCAGATGCCAGCAGGATAGGCTCACCTGGTGCTGGTCCGTATGTCCCAGTAGCGGATGTAAGTGTCATACCCACATGAGAGGAGAAGGGAGGGAGTTTCATAGAAGACATCAAGCACTCCAGCTCCATGGTGAAAGTCAGTCCCTAAGCAGGTTAACAGCTGACCGCTGCAATGAAACATAATTGAAGAGTCATTCAGAGCAGGGAGCCCTTCCAGTCCAGCAGGCCAGAGCAGAGATGTCACAGAAGTCTCTTAGATCTCATTTCTGTGATTTAACAGAATGCAACAGCCTGCACAGCTTTGCTCTTCCTCCTCCAGCTTCTGCTACTGGTTGAGCTACAAACTGCCAAGGATAGCAACCAGCAGGAGTCACAGCTGGTCATGATAAGACATGAGCCAAGGTAGAGCTGACCCCTAGCAACAGGGGGTCATCTTCCTTGGGAAAAGTGACCAATACGCTGAATGACGAGGCTCCATTTCCATGGGAAATAATACTCAACTCCAGATAATCTGCAGCAGCCACTCCCCTGGTTGACTCCGTCCCAGATTCTGTCCTGCAGCACACTGTCTGCTAGAGTATTTCCCAAAATCTTTGACACACAGCTCAGATCCACAGCCAAAACAGACTCCTGCCCCTTGGTCACCATGGTTGCTTTTCCTCACTTTGTTACATTATGCAGCATGATGCAAACACCTTACCTGGGGCTGAACATGACAGGCCAAGAGCAGCCACCCTAGGTATGCTCTGGAGATGATTTCCCAAAGGCTAGCCTCTCCCCTGTCCTTATAAAATTCCTTGCTTGCTGTGGAAAAGCTAAAACAAAATCCCCATGAAGTTCAAAGTTTGTGGCCATATCACTCAGCTGCTTCTTCACGTTAAGCAGCAGCGGCTGCCTGGTGAGGGACCACTCTACAAGGGGCCTCCCAGCAAGGCTGGGAGAAGTTTGAGGCCCTTCTCTCGGTCACATGAAACTACACACTGCCTAGGGCACAGGCCACAGGCTGTCTCCACTGACACTGCAACCACCCCAGCAGCCAGCAACACCTGTCCATAGCAGACTCTAAGGAACAGAGGGGACAATCTGCCCAGCTGCTGGAGATGGCCACCTATTGCAAACCCTCCTCTTCTTCCTCCGCCTCCTCCTCACACCCTTTACATCAAACATGCTGGACACAATAAACCTCGAAGCACCTGCTTTTCCACCCCTGCCACACGGCCGCCCTCTCCAACAGGCCCTTGGTTCTCAGGACAATGAAGCGGCCCTGAAAGCCGACAGCACGAACCCCGCCGTGGGGTCACTCCCAGCATTTCCCACCATTATTTTGTTACTTTCTGCTCCTTGATCCAGCATCACACAGTTCTGAGGCACATCGCCAAATGCCTTAATTCTGTCTGTAATCTGGGCTAAAGCCCTCGTCGGGGGATAAAGACCACACAAAAGGAGAAATAGAGTCCCAGGAGATGTTAAAACAAGTAAACACCTTTGTGTCAGGAGACAGAAATCGCTGATAAAGCAGATTAGCGCCTCGAGCCCTGGTGTCCCCAGATCAGAAGGCGAGCCCTGGCCGATCTTTGCAGCCAGCACGCTTCTATGATCACAGAGCTGGCGGCGTGCTGGGGCCAGCCTGTTTCCCCACAGTCACTCTCCAAAGAGCAGATTATGTAGAATAACAATTTCTTTGTGGCTGTGTAATTCCCTCCGTGACCGTGGCTGTGGGCAGCTACATTGGCCCTTGATGCCAGGGCCCTAGCAACCATTTAGAGAGGCCAACCAGCCCTAGCAATGGCCCCCCCATGCAAACCTCTCGGACAAGCTTTAACATCAAGTGCATGAATTAATCCCCCCCAACACGAATCCAGGGGTGCTGGCTTATTGGACTTTGTATTTCTCTAGGCAAGGGATCGAGGGGATTCCAGGCATCAGGCCTTTGCAACCTTCTCACAATACGTTAACCCTTGGAGGGTTACTTACAGACCAACCTAGCTGCAACTCTGCACCTGCACCTGTAGATCTGGAGGTCGAACATTCAGTCTGAGCTGAAGTAGATGTGTCCTCCAGCTTCACTACAGGGTGTGGGAGGTTTGGACATCTGAGCTCTGGCACTGCCCTGCCCCTCCAACTGCACTGATCCACTCTATCTGCCATTCTGCAGTCAGCAGGACAGACAGACAGGCACAATACTGTTCTCAAGGCCTCCACACAACCTGTTTGATCCTATGAGCTGTATGTGTGGACAGGTATCAGAAGACACACATAAGAGGAAGCAGCTGCTCTCTCAATCATGAGCCCTTGGTTTACCTGCAAGAAGCAGAAGACAGAATGGCCAACCTGAGTCCTCTGCTTGCTGCCAGAGGAAAAGCAGGGAGCAGTTCATAGGAAATGAGCTGTTTCAGTGGCTGTGCACAGACAACTCTACCCAGCAGCACATTTGGTGAACACATGCTACCTGGCTGACACTTGTTTGTACTATTTACCCTCCATCATTTTTCCCTACTAATACACTTTTAAAATGCACAGAGAGGCACTGTGCTAAGGAAAGGTAGCAGGATGCTGAACAACATCCAGAAATCTTTCATGTGCTGGAGCACCTCTTCTTTCTCTCAGGTGCCTTAAATGGATCTCCTAACATGCTCCCACCTCTGGCAAGCTCCCATTACATCCAGATTGATCCTGGCCACACAAAAGCTTGTCTCCTGTGTCCCCAGACCAGGCTTCAGTATGCAGCACTGCAAGACAGCAGCAAATTTTAACGCCAGGCTGTTAATGTTTCCAAATGAAAAGAAAAAAAAAAATCAGTATTAAACATCAAGGAACCCCGGGGAGAAACCAGAGAGTCTGGATTCCTGCTTTCCTGTGCTGTGCTGAGCACCACCCAGGTGCCTTGCTCCAGTGCTTCACCATGCCTTCACACTTCACCACAAGTGGTACCCAAGCACCTCAGCAATTGGAGTTCCTCCAATTCCCTTCCAGCCTAGACAACAGAAAAGAAAACAAACAAAATCTCCAGCAGGATTAGTTTTCCTTAGTAGGCAAAAAAGCAGCATAGATGCATACAAGTCATTTTGCAGTTGCAGGAAACCTTGTTTTGCTTGTTTGTTAATCAGTTCAATCCTCCTGCCCTAAGAATAGGTCAGCCAAGACAGCTTTCAGCTGGGAGGTCCAGCCCCTGCTTACAGCAGCAGCCCTTTAGCAGTTTACAGAAGCAACACATTAGTTGCTACAGTGAAAAGCTTATAACCTGACACCAGGGGAAAATCATACTGTCTTGCACACTGGGCACATAAACCAGAAAAAGCTAAGTTTTGGCATGGGTACACTAAAATAAATAAAGACGCTGAATGTGATTAATATTTCTTCCATTTTTCAGCAAATTATGTGACTCTGGGCCAGCAGTTCCAGGAACCAGGCCACCATGCTGAGCTAGCCCCATATCCTCCAAGCACGTGTAACCATGCTGAGCCTTTGCTGGGAAGGAAATGTTCTGCAACCACAGGTGTACCAGTCTCAGGATCACAAGTTAGTGCCTACAAATTCTTCAGTCTTCATTATCCCAACTACTCCCTGCCTTCAAAACCCAGTCCCCACCAGCTTCCACTTCCAAAGGGGGCAAAACCCACAGCTGTTCCCTGAAAACCCAAAAATGATCAGGATGACCTATCAAGGCGCAATAAGAAAAGCAGTAGATACACCAGCGCATCTGCAATAGTTTTCTAACAGCTCATTTGGGCAGTGGGCACCTACTCAAAGAGGCACAAAAAAAGCCCACAAAGTTGAAATAATCTACAGCCTCCCAAGCAAAAATGATCATCTGCATGATCGTAAGAATTCAGGATTTCCCAGAGACCTTGCTGACAGACAGAGCTCTGAAGAAGTCTGCAGCTCCCTACCTGCACTCTGTCCAGTTGCTTCTGGTCTTGGCCAGCTATCTTTGATGTACTTGAACTACAGTCCAAAAGCTGGGCTGAAACAATACACAGTTTTCCCCCCACCCTAAATTTTTGTCAAACCTGATTCACTAGCATTGATATTACACAAATACACAGCAAACAAGTTTAGTATTAAACGCATTCTAGGAATCTGCTGAATTCAGAACATCTGTTGAAAACAGATATGCCTGAATTTGAGGACATAACTCATTCGCTCTGGAAACCTCATCTGTGAGCTGTGACTATCCATCAGAGAGGAGAAGCCATTGCACAGAAGTAGGCCAAAACCAAGCACTGCTCCATACGCATATTTTAGCATCAAAATCTACTTCCAGCAAGCCAGCTGGGAAGCATTTACTTAAATAAATAAATAAATACTGAAAAGTGCACTGTTCTATTCAAAACAGTGGGATATTTGAATAGGGTATCAAACAGAGAAAGGAAACAAAACCCATTTAAAGACAATTATCTGGAGTGCAGCATTTGTACAACCCCTGTCATCCAATTTGGAGAGAACACCAAAACAGAAGGGAAGGGCTAAACTGCCATCTCTTCCAGGTGCTTTGCACCTGGGCCTGGGACACTCAAGGGATGCAGCAGGTTCTGCTAAGAAGAGAAAGGCTTGGTTAAGCAACATCTATAAATGTACACAGGGAGAAACAGAGCTATTTGGCAAAGCTGTTTTTCACAGAGTTATCCCACCCCAAGATTACTTCGGCACTAGGCCAAGGTGACTAATTCTCGCAGGGAGGTGTGGACAGGACTGGGGAATTCTGGGGGTGACCTCCATGTGAAATGGCTCTGAGATGCCATTATAAGTGAGTTGAAGTGATTTTCAGGAGAAATGCCTCTCTCAGCTTCCCCAGCACAGCTGAAGGGCCTTGAGGCAGTAGGGGGGAATGACACCAACGATGGTTTGAGATTGTGTCGGGGGGGAAGAGACAGAAGAGGGAGTTTTGCCTTCTTTTCTTCTGCTTTCTCTGAATTGGCCCACACACGCTTTAAATGGTCCAATAAAAAGATACAATTTCTTTACCTTTCCAGCTCGGGGACCCTGTGAGTTTTTGTTGTGCGGGTTCCCGTAAGGTTAAGTTCAGAGGATAAACTGACACGCTGGGCTATGGGAAAAAGCCAGTTTCTTCAAATAAAGCCACAACGGTGCAAAAGAGACCCTGCTGGGGCTTTTATTTGGGAAAACAAACAGAAATGGCACCAAGCCCTTCTGCTTTACGGACCAATTTAACTATAAAACCAATGTTCTCCCTCTCGGGGGTGAAGAGGGTAGAGAGACAGGACATGACAATAGTCCAAAACCTTGGGGGGAGAGAAAAAAAAAGATAGGACAAAAAAAAAGTTGTCTGTCCCCTTTTCTTTCTTGTCCATGGCTCCTTTTCTCAGCACACGTGTGTTCTTGTAAAAACGATTAGATTGCAATTTGTATAACATGGTGACCCCCAAATTCAGACATTTAACCCCTTTTCTCTGCAAAGAATGTCAAGAATGTCTTCTGTGTCTTTCTTTCCAACGGGAGGAGCAGGGGGGAATTCTCTCAAACTGTGATTTCTTGAGGGAAGAGAAAAAGAGGAAGGCAAGGAAAAGAAGCAGGGAATTCTCAAAGCCTCTCGCCTTTTGCCCCACTTGTGTGGGAACAGGAGGCTGTATTGCTCCCTTTCTGGACTGAGCTCTGCAGGTCTCCTTTAGTGGGGAGACAAAAAAATGGAGAGTCCAAATCAAAACAAAGCCATCTGTTTAAATGAGCTACCACTAGCCAGTGGCAGAGGGGGTTCCTCATTCACTCCTTCCCATTCTTCTCTCTTGCCTCTGTTGATTCTTTCTCAACCCAGGGAAAAATAAAGATTGCTTTTGCTTTGGCTCAGAGGGATGAAACTGATTGATGCATTTGGAGCGTCCAGCCCCCACCCGCGCTCTCCAATTGTTCAGGGCCTTGTAAAGTTGTCATAAATACGCCTGAACAGGAGTGCAAAGGCCACAGCATGCCCTGGACATGTAACATCCAAAGGGCAGGAGCTGGCCTCACGCTCAACCGCAGTGCGAGAGAATCGCAACTGCCGTGGGGAGAAAAGGATCTCGGATAAATACCTGCATGTTCTTCCTCTTACAAGTGTTTTACTTCTGGGTTAAGATGCACCAGAGTCCTCTTAACAAAAGGAAGGCAGAGAACGTCCAGCTTACGTGACAAAAGGTTGAGAAAAATGATGTTAAAAAGTAAAAAGAAAATCAATGAAGAACCACAAGGCCCAAAACTGATTTGAGACTGCAAGCATACCACAGAAAATACATTGCACAAGCAGATCAGACAGAAGCTATTCATTATAAACCAAGAGACAGTGCTCTGACCACAGAACTGCTAAGAGGAGCACTCATCCAGGAGAGAGCTACTTAAGAGGCACCCTATAGCAGTGAGCCTCCTCCAGCACTGGCTCAAGTAGCTGGCTGTTGGAGGCGTCCTGCCTCCAACAAGGTCTGAGATCTCAGAGCAAGGAAAACTAATCCCACAGTTTAGAGCTGCAGAACTGGGGTAGGAATTTCAATGCGGCCTTGTCAAAGGATTAATTCATGCCTGAAGGCAAGAGGACAGTGTGCCTCTAGTCTTGCTTCTCAAGTCACAAGCATGAGCAGTTCCCAAGGAGAGGGACCTGCTCTTCCTTTGCCTAGATCTACAATTGAGCTCCCCATTCTGCTGACCTTACTGCAGAGGGAATGGTTCTGAGCACCAAATTAGAAACATGATAATCATTGTGCAAAACTAAATTAATATGAGCAGATCAAGAATGGGTGTGCTTGAAGACTAAAATGTCCCTATGATAGACTTCAGACTGTCACATCACAAACCCCTTTCCCTTGAATTTCAGGAAGGCACAACACTTCTGTTCCCACTTAACAAAGTACATATTAATGGGAATACTCAAAACCGATGCTTCAAAAAGAGTAAACAAAGTCATGTGTGGAGGGGAAGAGGAAACAACACAGCAATAAATAAGCAGGATTGCCCCAGAAAAAGAGAATAAGAAGCTATGTGAGGAAGGGCAGTTACCTGTGGATCATTCCATTGCTGAGAGGAGGCAGTCAAAGGTTCACATTTGCTTTCACTTATCTGAGGCAAGCACAGCTCAGAAAGCAGTTTAGCTCACTGTTGGACAAGTTTTGAATCACTTACTGTGATTTAAGGACTTTGTTCAGCCAAGACAGAGATACTGAGAAAGAAATTCAAGCCTAAAAAGAATGTGGTGCCTTTTTCACACAAAGCCTGGAAAGAATGTTTTCACCAAGGAAGATGACTAGTGTGATAAATTCATAGAAAAGCATGGCAAGAGAAGGGATTCTTCATCTACAGTGTGATATTGTCATTCTTCTGTCCCCCAAATCCTGTGAATCTATTATAAGTGCCAGAATATTTCCTACCACTCATCTTTCCTGGTCCCACTGAGATATCCATCCTCTACTCTGTGACTAAATAAATCCAGTTTTAATGCCTGGATGAAGCAGACTCCCCACCCTTTTTGGAGACAGTCACCTTTCCTTTTGATTTAGGAACTTCAGTTCTGAGTCTGTTTGCTCCCCCTTCACCCAAACCTCTGTCACTGAATTGGAATCATAGAACACTCTGAGCTGGAAGTGACCCACAAGGATCATCGAGTCCAATTCCTGGCTCCACACAGGACCACCCAAAATCCAAGTCCTATGAGCACACTGTTCAAACACTTCTTGAACACCAGCAGCTCAGTGCTGTGACCATTGCTCTGGGGAGCCTGCTCCAGCCCCACCACCTTCTGGTGCAGAACCTTATCCTAATTCTCAACTTGACCCTCCCCTGATGCAGCTCCATGCCATTTCCAGAGAGTGGATGCCACTAGAGAGTAGAGATCAGCGCTGCCCCTCTGCACCCCTGTGAGGAGCTGTAGAGGGTCTCAAACTTGTTTAAACCTTGAAGTCAAAAGCTCTGAAGAGAGCACTCTTCAACAGAACTCACTTTAGAACACGACACTTATACATTTTAGACCAAGCTTCTATAAAAAAAGCTTCTGATAAAACATTTAGCACATTTTATAACCAAGAGCTACTTCTGCAGATCTTCATTTCATTTACTTCCATGCGTAGAAAATCTGAGTATGATAAGACACAAAGACAAGAAGGATTGGATTTAAACAGGAAAGCACCAGCAGCAATCAGATTCTACCATTAGTCCCCAAACAGCTTACGAACCTCGTATAGCAGTCAGCCCTTAAGCCCACCAAGTACAAAATGAAGCCAGGACCAAAGTCTGCTTTGGGTCCACATTTGCAGGACCCAGCACTTATGGTGCACAGCACACAACCAGTGCTACATAGCAGGCAGCTGTCACATTACACTTGCTGCTTAAGAACAGCACAGGGAGCAAAAGCTTTAAAGCTCTCCCTCCTTGTTGACAGCTGTGCTCAGGTTCCTTCACTCAATTGGTTTAAGAGCCGCCAAAGTGGATGCAGATCAACATACACTGAGATTTGAGAGACAGCAACTAATTCTTGCCCACCCTACTTCACAGACAGATGCAACCTAGCAAGGGTCCCATGGAAACACATACCAGAGATCAAGCAGCAGCAAGCTCACACAAACTTCAGCCAGCTGCTTATGCTGTAATGCTGTCTCTTACAGGGAAAGACCACAGTGCAATAGCATGAGAGGCAAATGCGGATTACCAGCCTGCTCAGCAGCCCACCCCTCTGCTGAGGGCACCAGCCACACACCTGAATCTCCCTTCTCCACTCCCAAGCCACTTTCAGGAATCCTCTACTCCCACCACCCCAAAACATGCAGACATCAAAGGCACCTGCCTTGAACACCTGAAGATCAGGGGAGCCTGACGATCAAGAAATGAAACACTGTATCTTCCCTTTCCACGCACTCTCTGCCTTTTTCTCCCCATCCCTTTGAAAAAGGTGGCAGAGATAAATGGAGAACAAAGAAACAAGAAAAAGCCACAGCTCTGGCCCACACCCTGCCTATTACTTAAGGGGGAAGGAACTCTTCCGAAAGAGGAGGAAAAAAATGTGCTCAGACACAATGGCTCAAAAGGCCAGGCAGCAAACCGGGCCACTTTGTACTGCTAACAAGGGAAACCTAATTACAGGAAGAGGGCAAAGAGGGACAGATAAAAGGGATACAAAATTTCAACATCTGTTGCCATAAAGGGACAAGAAGTGGGGAAACGCAAAGTGTCAGTTTGGTGTCAGTGACGGCGTAAAGCCACTTTCAAAGGGCTCAGGAGAGGGAGAAAAACTGAACGAGAAATTAGAGGGCTCTTAAAAAAAAAAAAAGAAGAAGAAGAAAAACACACCCGAAAAACAAGAAACAACTCTAGCAAAAATGCTTTCAAAAGAGGGGAGGAGATGGACAAAGAGTGGATATTTAAGCGGTAGAGGAGGTTTGCAGGGCACAGTTAACATTGTCTGAGTTTACACAAAGGCTCTCCTGCCCTGTGCCTGTCACACTGTGTCACAGGAAAGGATGAGGTGGGATTTGTGCATTCCAAGTGTTTACAGCATGAGTGCTGCCATACTGCAACACTGGTCCATTTCAAACATCATTAGCATAACAGCTCCAAGAGCTGCTGCAAAGTGACATCCAGGGTACCCTGCCTCGCAGAGGAGCATCTCTGAGGAAGGGGCACCTGTCTCTCTGCACGTAAAGACATGCAGACAATCATGACACACTGGGGAGCAACAGCACGCTGCAGGCAAAGGACAAATGCTGACTTTGGGCTGTTTCCAGAAGTGTCACCCTTATCTCCCAGGCAGTTAGGTTAGACTCCCAAAGGAGATTAGAGGTGGCAAGAGGAACAGAATCTGAAGAAAATTTCTTTCTCTCTTGCTTGCCATTAGTGATCTCTCTTATGCTAAGCCACATGCTAGCACTGGCAGATGAGACTGGAAGGTCTGGGAAGAGAAAGGCAGGTGCACTTCCAGCGGAAGCAGAGGTGCATGATCAGAGAGGCAGCTGCCCCCACTTCCCTCACTGGTGCAGAAAGGCAAGGGAGCTTGCAAGAAGCCCAGAAGTCAACAAGACCTGATACTTGCAAGGACACAGGCTGGCATCCAGTGGCCTATATTACTAATAGTTCTCCTTTCCTGTACAGACCTCTAATCATCTAGGTTATTCACAGCCCCCTCAACAAACACACCTTGATCCTGAGTAGCAATAAGTGCACAGCAGTTTCCCCACATCTAAAAGCGATCAGGTGGCACAATGTAGCATCTGTGAGATATGTCCTCCAGAGGTGTAGCTAGTCAGCTTCAAAAGCAAAAGAAAAAAAAATCCTTATTACAGGAGAAAGGGCCAGGTGTAGCAGCAGCTGGAATTTCAGCCATCAGAGACAGTCTTGGCATTACGCGGTCATTCCCCTGCTTCAGACTCCCTTTGACAATTGCTTGTTGCTGCCTGTTCCAGCTTTGATCCAACGCCATCATAAGCAGAGTTAGAAATGAAAGACAGTTGTGGGGGTGGGATGCAGCAAGAAGCATTTCCTTTCCCCCACGAAAAATTTCTTTGCCTCTAAACCCAACCAACCTTTCTCAGTGCCCAGAACACGTTTCCAGGTGAAGACATTAACCCTTTTCTCTCAGAGGGGCCCCAGGGTCAGGGAATAGCGAAGGTCATAAATACGAAAATACACCATGACCAACAGCTACAAGCACCAGCCAAGGACTTATCTGGCCTGGAACTAAGAAGATCAGTACACAAAAGGTTATTTAAGCTTTAAATCCTTTTGTAGCATGTTCTATCTCTCTGCTGCTGGAGAAAAAGACCACCTACCCAAGGGAAGAGAATACCACAGACACTGCACACACCGCCATGCACCAGGTAAATAAACTGAGTGAGGCCTGGAACAGCACCAAATACCAACATTAAGGATCCTGCAGTTTGAAAGAATGTATCTTAAGCATCACTCTCCCCTGCATCATTGCATCATTTTTTGATAGAGAAGTTGCCTCAATTCTGCTCATAGCAATATGTCCTTGCCACGTTCAGCCTCAGGTCAGACTCTGCAGGTCAGACTCTGTCCCTTCACGATTGTAAGGAAAGGGTAAACACCTAACTAGGAGGCAGAGTCTGGCTTCAGCTGCATGACATTAACTGGACACACTGGACACAGGAGGAGTCCTTCAGTCCTGGGTAGCTCAAAGATCTTGAGTTTCCACATCATACTCCCAGTTCAGGAGTGTTCAGCAGGTAGACAACATGCACAAGCCCCAAGGGAAGAAATCAGCACTTCCTTCCAACACGGTTGCTAGCAACCACTGGAAGCTTTAATAAACAGTCTAAAGCTCTCCTGGGAAGAACACTCTATGGAGAAGTCAAGATCTTCAAGGACAACTCCATATTCTTTCACTATGAATGATCACATCAAGCTTCACATGCCGGTTTCCCAGCAGTACTCCTCACCCAGCCTCCTGCCCTGCACGTGCTGACGAGACTTCCAGCTCACACGCAGATCCCCAGGGTGGAAAAGCCCCAGTGGCATGGTGCATTCCAGCTGTGACAGGCGAACAGGGAAGAATAAGTTTGACACTGCAGCCATTGCAACAGAGGCCCAGTGGCCTAGATTGCCTTGGCTTTTTTATTTGCCTGTCACTCAGGCTTTGACATTATTGAAAGATCAAACTCCGTTGTGCCTGTTCATTACCTTAATCCTATTTTCTACACAGCTTTATTATCTCTTCAGGCTTCCTTGGGAAAGCCTGTCAAAGAGGCTGGGGCAGGGGGAGAGGGTTGCCAACCTCTTCACTCCTGTCAGATGCCTCTATTGAAGAATCATCAGCAGATTTGATGGGCAGGGGTATCAGCGCAGCCTGTATCCTTCTGGAGCACACCAAGGGCACCACTGGATTAGGTAACCAAGAAACATTTGCCACTGCTAAAACACTAGGGCCCACTCTAGCCCAGCCTTTGCAGGATGCACCTTCTGCCAACTCTTCATTTTTATTACCTCAGAGGAAAGGAAACAAAGTGTTTTATGCTTACATTTGATGTAGCTGACTAAGACAATCTAAATTACCAAAGCTATAGGTTAGCGGACAATTGTCCTTAGACCAGCTCTGAATCTACACCAATCTCCTTCTACCCTCCTTTTCCCAAACACAGCCCTGGTGACAACCCTTGGGCCCCTTCTGTCATTGTTCCCCTCCCAGACCTCGCCAGCTCTCCTCAATCCTGACAGCACTGCCTTGATAATCTGTGCTGTGCCACTCCTACACGGAGCATACCAGTTCTGGAAAGCTGAGCTGCCGTTCAATAATCCTGCCAAATATTTGCTATCTGTCCATCATTACACAAGGACCCTCAGGCTAAGAGTTTCAAATTTGTCAGCAGTTGAGTCTCACGTCAGGATTTGAGCCCAACATTTCCCCAGTCATTAAGGTCAGCACCTTTACCAGACAGGAACTACCCAGTGGCCCCAAATCAGAGGCCACAGCAATTAACCTCCAATGCTTATTAAGACAGAGAGAAGACAACATGCCTAAGTCACTTCAGTAGATAACCTGTCGCCATCCTCACCTCCCTGAGCTGCCAGAAACACCAGCCAGGAAAAGATGGCTGTAGAGCCTGCATTCACATTTGGCTTCTCAACATCGTGGACAAGTTTGCAAATGGAAGGACACAGGATCACTTCTCTCCCCTCCGGCTTGAACTGATGCATCAACTGAGATGGATGCAAAGGAAGGTGTAATGGGAATGTTCTGACTGTATTTGGATCGTGAGAAGAAATCAGATAAAACAAAAGCAGCTTCATTGGATATCAAGGATTACTGTGCCATAAATTGGAGAGAAATGTGAAGCTGCACCATACTGAACCAAAATCACTCCATCACACACCTTTCTACACCCTGCCCTCACATCTCATATTTCATAGAATCTTAGAACCCTTAGATTTGGAAAGGACCTTTAAGGGTCATCTAGTCCAACTCCCCTTCAATGAACAGGGACATTCACAGCTTGATCAGGTTGCTCAGTACTTTGTCCAGCCTGGCCTTGAATGTCATATTTAAACATCTCTTGCCCACACACACCAAAGGAATGATCCTATGCCATCTTTAGCCTTCCATTTCCTATTGCCAAGTCCTTCCCCATTACCTATATGCCCACTCACCTCTCGAAGTCCCAGATTCTCAGAGGTGACGTGTGTCCGCAGCAGGCCGTTCCTGTCACAAATGAGCTGTTTAAAAACAAACAGAAACAATTACCAATCCTTAAGTTATGAAGAAAGTGTGAGCAAGATGGAGAAAATGGGCTACAAGGCACACTTTGAATTTTGGCTAGAGACTGTTTCAGCATGTTCCACTGCACTTCACAAGGGCAGGTTGCAGAAGAGGGAGAGGTGCTCTGAAGCTGTCAGTGTAGCTGGACTGAGCTTCCCAGCTGAAGCAGGTCAAAACTGCAGAGAACTGGCAGGACATAAAGATGTATTTGCATGTGTGGATGGAAAGCCTAAACCAGGAGCAGCTGTAAATTGCAATGACATTTTCTAAACAGCACATACTTGGGACATTTCATATATAGTCAGGGCTATAAGCTGCAGAAAAACTTCATGGAAAATTCCCCATTACTTTTCAATTCATGTCTTGTGCCTGTGTGTTGGCAGCTTCCCAGCACAATCATGAATTGGCTGCAGCATCACAGACCTAACAAACCACAGAATAGAGGTCTCCAGTCCAGCGCCTGCTCAAAGTGAGGCCAATTTCAAAGCTGGATCAGGATGCCCTCTCTAGTACTCAACACTGCTAGAGGCAGCAATATTCGGCTTAGTTTGCACCTTTTAGCAAGGTCCGTTACAAAGTCCTCTTTGGGTGATGCCACGTCCCCGCTGCATATGCTGAGCCCAGAGATTGGCTAACAGTCACTGGCTTCAAATTAACTGATAAGAGAGGATCAAATCTCCAAATTCAAGCAGCAGAAACATGGGTGCTACAGCTATCCACATCACATTGCTTGTTTTGTGCCAGCTTCCAATACTCAGCGTAAAGAAGAGAAACAGACTCATCAAAGATTCCTAAGTAATCTATTAATGATCTCTCACAAAGCCATATTTACTACAGCTGCTGAGAATAAAATGTCAAAACTATGTTTAAGTCACTGCAACGAGGATAGTTGCATGACACTGGGGATGACAGCTCAAAGAAGAAAGCAAAATAAGAAAATAAATATGTAATGCCAGCAAAAACAGCAGTTCTAAAACATTTCATTGATTCTTCCTTTGGAAACCAAAAGGTGCCTCCAAGACTAATGTAGCAGGAATGGATTCTTCCACAGACCATGACCTTTGTGAGAAGCACTCCTACCAGCACTACATGGCATCCAGCAGCAAACAAGCACTCAACTTGATCAAAGCCAAAGTAGAGCCATGTGAAAGAAGGGCAAGAACTCAGTACTATTTCTACTTCCAGCTCCATGTTTTAGCTGAGCGATTGCTTTCTCCAAGTCATAGAACCATTAAGATTGGAAAAGACTCTTAAATCATCTAGTCAACCCACCATCACCAAGCCCATTAAACCATGTCCCTCAGAGCCCTATCTCCTCATTCCTTGATCACAGAATCACCAGGTTGGAAGGGACCTCAAGGATCATGAATCTCCAACCCCCCTGCCACGTGCAGAGTCACCAACCTCCCCATTTAATACTAGACCAGGCTGCCCAGGGCCCCATCTAATCTGGCCTTGAACACCTCCAGGGATGGATGGGGCATCCACAACCTCTCTGGGCAGCCTGTTCCAGCACCTCACCACTCTCTCTGTGAAGAACTTCCCCCTGACATCCAACCTAAATCTTCCCTCCCTCAACTTAAAACCATTTCCCCTTGTCCTGCAGTTATCAACCCTTTCAAAGAGTTGATTCCCCTCCTGTTTGTAGGCTCTCTTCAGGTACTGAAAGGCTGCAATGAGGTCACCCCACAGCCTTCTTTTCTCCAGGCTGAACAAGCCCAGCTCCCTCAGCCTGTCTTCATAGGGGAGGTGCTCCAGCCCCCTGATCATCTTCCTCACCTCAGGGATGGTGGCTCCACCACCTCCGTGGGCAGCCTGTTCCAACGTGTAAACAATTCTTTCTTAAAATAAGTCTTTCCTAATATCCAACCTGAAATCATGAGGCTGAAGCAGCACTGCCAAGCATGTTGAGCAGAAGAGGCAGACAGCTATCACCTGCAGCATTCTGCATTTGGAAACAGGGTTTCTGCTCAATACCTGCCTTCCCTCCACCAAGAATGAGATATTCCCCGACTGCAAACATCTCCTGTCTCAGAGGAAACAAGCCAAAAAGACTCACTCTGACAGCTCACGAGCCATACCCCATGTCTGGAAAGCAGCACTTATGTCAGGGAGTCCCTCATCTACAAAGCTAGGTGTTGGATTCTGTCCCTCCCTTCCCAAGCATAATCCATTAATAACTACTAAAGCCAATTACCGTGGTTAGAAACATAATAGCAGTCAGGGAGTCAGTCAAGCAGGCAATTGGGTGCTTAAGATTTTTCTTTCGGGGGACAAACTGACTTTGTCCCAGCAGAGAACGCCCTCACGTGGGAGACAGACCCCTTTGTGCAGAAGGTATGCAGCAAGGCTTTGATGGTCGTCACAGGTCTAAATTAGCATGGAGGCACACCAACAGGGAGAAAAAGGTGGGAGGAACGGCAAGGTCTAATCCCTGCTCATGCTGTCAGTCCTGGACTTCAGCTTTCCCTCCTCAGTTCTTACCCTCAACCCCCACCCCACCCAAAAAAATAGTATTAGATGAAGAGATTTCTCTTCAGCATCACATACAGGCCTCAGGGCCACAAACAAGTCTCTTCTGGGTAAAGCTGCCTCCATTTAGTCAACAAGAATTTTGTCTCATACTTCAGCAGGATCAGGTTTGCAGGCCTTATCTTTAACAGGCTGGAGCCCATTAGCAAGCAAAGATAAGACTTCTCCCAGAAGTGCTGGGCATCTTCACTGCCAGGATTAGAGAGCAGCATTCACAAGACTTGCACAAAGAAGCAGTGCAAACGGGTAACTGACAAAGCCTTGGAGCAAAGGGAACTGGAAAGCTGCATCCCCAGGTATGATACAGGGCCTCTCACCTTGAGTCTGGTCTGCAGTTTCAGACATCCCAAAACAGGAGCCTCATAGAGGTGACAGCTTGAAACCAAGCAGAAGGGCAACACGAGCATGATTTGGTAGGTCTGAAATAATAGGCAAATTGGAGCTATGGATGTTCAAAGCCTCTGAAAACAGAGCTTAAACCTACCACCAGGTTTGCTTCCTTCAGTTTACCTTTAGCAAGGCTTTTTGTCTTAGGAAAAAACACAGCATGCAGCAGAAACCTGTGAACTAGAAAGTCCAACCTCTTGACAACTGGTCTGGTCAGCTGCCCAAGACAAATAACTCAAACTGAGTTGCTGAAAAACTGGTATACAAGAAAAACAGCTGAAGACTTACAAGCTTAGTAAATGTCATTTATTTTGCCCTACAGTGCTTTTGAGAGTCAGAGACTGAAGAGAGACTAGACTGGAAGAAGAAAACAGAAGATAACCTACATGTGTTACCACTTGGATGATCCGTGTCTCAGGTACATTACTGGTGTATGCAGACACTGACTAGATACATCCACCCACTACATAAAAACTGCTGTGTTCAAGTTCCAGATGGGCTACGAGATGCAGAGGCTCCTTCCCCACTATGCTTTCTTCTGTCTTGTGAAAATTGTTGTGTACCATGACTACAGTCTCCCTCCAACCCTCTAATGGAAAAATACACAACGTAGTAGGACTTCAATCTCTTCTACCAGATAACCAGCAATAGATTGAGAGATGATGACCTCAGCCTGTGCCAGGGAAGGTTCAGGCTGGATATTAGAAAAAATTCCTTCTCCAAGCATTGGCACAGGCTGCCCAGGAAGGTGGTTTAGTCACTGTCCCTGGAGGTATTCAAGAAACGTGTAGATGTGGCACTTAGGGATATGGTTTAGTAGGCATGGTGGTGATGGGTTGACAGTTGGACTTGATGATCTTAAATGTCATTTCCAACCTTAATGATTCTGTGACTTCCACAGCAGCATGCACTGCTTTCATAGGGATTCCTCAGTAGCTAAAACCAGGAAAGCCAACATAGTAGTACAGTTATGACAATCCCACGCCTGCCCCTAAAATACTAGCTCCATCTCACTTACAGCGTCCCTCTTTACCCCATGCTGGAGGGGTGCACTGCCAGATGTGGTTGAACCAGTGGAAAAGAGGTAGATGTACAGTCTTTTTTAAAAGATGCTGTTTGTCGTAAGGCTTGGAAATAGTCTCACATCCCAAATAAAGCCTTCGCACTGAACCCAATCTTCAGAGAAAGCCTGAGCTGAGAATCCTGTAACACAAAGTCAATGAAGGAACTTGGGTAAAAAAGGTCTTTTCCATCCTCTTCTCAACTCCCAGCATGCCCAAGGTTTGCACCCTTTCCCTGTACTGTAAACAGATTGTTTCCCAAGTCCTATTCTGCTGTTTGGAGATTCTGAACCCAGAATCTGCCTGACACGTGCAAGAGCCTGTTCCTTTCTCCTTGCATGCTCCCCCACCCTCTGGAATTGGTCATCGTTGTTCCATTTTGGAGACTATTATATACAGAGACTCATTGGACCGGGAAACAAAGAAGTTATTACTTGACAGAGCCCTGCAGCTGGGAATGTAGAAGGCGGGGGGGAGTGGTGGGGGAGCACTGAGGGAGATGGGATGGGGGGACCAGCAGTAGCGCTAAAAAAAGGACCAACAGAAAGGACTGCTCAGAGATGGGAAACGTCCTTTTGAAAAAGTCTCAAGTTGGATGAGAAAAGAAGGAGAAGAGAAAGGAAGTCCAAAATGGAGAATGGAACAGAGGAGAGAAAGCAGTTGGTGCTGCTGGTGCCGCAGGTTAAACACACGGGTCTGTGGGTTTGTGTAGCCTTTGATTCAGCACTGACACGCTTTGGCAAGGGAGGCCACCAGAGCTGTCAAATCCTTCACCAACGTGCCCATCAATTGTATTCAGCTCTCCCCGACCCGCACTGGCATTTTAATTACTGTTGGGTAAACTAATTTGTACAAATGAAGGCAACTCTGCCTAATAGAATATGCAAGCTCTCTGACCTCTGACAGGCGATGACACAAGATACAAAGGAGGCAGAGGAAGGCTTTTTATCAGAGCCTTATTACTCTCTATTACTCCAATTAGTTAAGCTCCAGTGCTCCTAATTGGGGGAAAAAATTGCAATTAAATCAATTTTTGATGGGCTGAAAGTGGGTTACCGAACCGCCCTGCCTGTGAAACACTGATATTATAGCAGCAAAGGTCAAAGTCTTTGTCGGCACCTGTGGGGCCCCCACCTCCCCTCTCTAAGCCCCTCTGTGCCCCCCCAACACACGCACGCAGCTCGCTAAGGCGAATCATTAGAACATGTCATGTCTTATCGCAGTCGCCAGCATCCTGCTAACCTCATCAGTTGACATCATTAAGGAACGTAACTCCTCCAGCATGAATACAGTGCTAAGGTCACACAAACTTGATGGAGCCCCTGCTGAAGAGCCCAGGAGGCTGCAGAACAGATGTAACAGTAACAACGTTCTCAAGGGGAGAGAAGGGGGTATAAAACTGCACGGTGAATTTCAGCACCTCCAGCACTAGGCTTTTCTGACAGAGCAGATGAACACAACAGGAGAGAGACAGAAACAGTACGTGAAGCTGGTGCTCCTTCCCCAAAAGCATTTCACTTGAAGAAAAAGTGCAGCATCAGTTTTTATGAGCAAATGTACAAAAAGTCCCATGCACCCTTCACTGAGGCAACACTACATGAAGCCAAGATTGGTTGTGCACACATTCCTGGTGCTGCCCCTTCACACCCAATGGTATATACTGCCCCACATAAATTCCACTAGCTACTTCATCCCTCTTGCACGATAACCAGAAAATTGAACCAAGCAGAAGTCAGTCAGGACAGCTGGATTATATGCTGACAGCTCAGTAACAGTAAACTAAAAAAAAAATACTTGGCAGGAAGGGCAGTCGCACCGAAAGTCTGACCATTACTAACAGGCCAAAATAATGACTTTGCAGAACAGCAAGTGTGGGGAGTTGAAGTCTATTTAGAAGAAGATGGGACTGAAAAGGCTAAAGAGGCTGGTGACACTTAACTGTACAAAACCTGAAATAGCAAGCGCAAGTTGCATTCAGTTTCCCTGCAATATCACTCAGGCTTTTGGCTCTAGACTAATTCTTTCCATGCTCCTCAGTCCTTAAGAGCCTTGCTGTCCTTCTTGTCCCAAGTACTGTACTCCTGCTGCATTCTGCCATGCAGTGCTCCAGATCCAGACCTTCAGTGCAAGGAAAAGAACACAAGATGCATCACACCAACTTGAACGTTTCCTATCTGCATTTCTGGCTGCTTTTCTGGGCTCAAGGGTATCCACCCTTTACCTTGCCAAAGTCTAGTTTCAGGAGTCTGCTTGTGATAATCTGCTCAGGTCCCTGCACTGCTCACCCAAACTTGTCATAAAAAGAACTTCTGGGGTGCTCTAGAGCTGAGCTTACATTTGGGCTCAAGTGCTTGCATACATGTAAAATATTCCTGTATTTCAACTCAATAACAGGACTGAGTTCACCTGAGCAATAGAGACCCACAGCTGCATAAGCCTCACCTTTGTTCAGCACCGAATAATGTTGCCAAAGAGAACCTGCAGCTGGAGGCAAATGACCAGACTTGTTCCACAAACAGACTAGAAAGTGTTGGCATGTTTGCTGTTGCTTCCTTCAGCCTCGTGTGCATGCCATAGTGTGTCCCAAGGCATCAGCCAGCTCGGGGTTGAACTCTGTTCCAGATATGCATCGTAAATAGCACACAGAGAAGCTACAGAAGAACTCTGCCTAGTCCTCATGGATACCCCACCAGGGTCTCAGCACAGAAAGAAAAGAAAATGTGTAAATATGACTACATGAACACCTCAATGTTTGAAATAGGAATTGCTGTGTTCTGGCAAGAAGACCAGTGACACAGGCACCAGCAGACAGGCCAATAACTCATTTACATGTTGCCTTGAGCCCCAAGTGGACAACTGGAAAGCGGTCCCCAGAAAGAAGGCATTTGCATTTTGTACTGAAGGGCACTGTAAAGAAGCTGGGCTGAAACAGAGAAGGCTCACATTTGAGGCAGAACTCCAGCACATTTAAGAGAAGAAACGCTCACGTCATTGTCTCCCACATCATTTACTGTGTATCTCAGAGCAGAGAGAAGGTCAGCTCCAGCCCTCTCTCTTGGCTTCTACCTTCATGTCTTCCTCTAGATTTCAGAGCCATGCAGGCTGGAGGATATAATAAGCCTTTTGTATCTCCAAAGACCCAATTCCCAGCACAGCAGAAGAATTTGCCTCTACTCCAGCAAGTTGATTATTAGCTGGTACCCAACCTGGACACCTCCACCCTGCAGTCAGTGCTTTTCAGTCTTTATACCTTTGCAGGTGTAAAATACTTACTAGCATGGTATGTCCAATACTCTTCAATTACCCTTCCTCCTTCCCCATACTCAGGGTTTACCGGGCATGGAGGGTTGGTCTGTACACAGTTTTCTGTATGAGAACTTCCTGCATTCTCAAACTCAATTTAATCCCCAATCAATGCTCAAATTTTTACAGTCATCACAGAGAGAGGGGAAAAAAAAAATTAAAAATAGAGATTCCTTAACTAAAGAAGTATTACAGAAGACTCACTTCAGCTTATCACCAACAAAACCTTACAGGGCATTTTTACTTCTCAGAAGTCAAAACTTTAGTAAGGCAAAGAAAGGTACTACTAAGGTTACATTCACACTTTGAGGAGTTCGTGGTGAAATAACCACAGCTGGTATCTGGAGAGCTGTGTGCTTCTCCTTCCAACACCACTTAGTCATCTGCAGCAACCTCTTCCCACACTCTGCTCTTGTCCTCCTCCTTGGAGCAGCCAGTCAGAACTTGCAGAATACACAATATTGTCGCTAGGTACCCACCACATAGCAGGCCCTACCCTCGACTACAGCACATGCCACTACAGCAGTACAGCACAAAGGAAGTGCAAGGCAACTTCATAAGGTCTCCATCTTTGCTCAGCACATTGTTTTTTTTGACCCAAATGTACATGGTCCCTGTATGAGATGCATGCAAAGGTCTTAGACACTGGACACCACCCGCTCCTGGAATAAGGCAGGGCACCTACGGATCATCTCAGGCAGATCTCAGCTCTCACCCACCTGCACTTTTACCACTAGCCTTCACGTCCTATACCAATCACCTTCCTGTGGCTCAACACCTTTATTCCTTCTCCCTAGCACCCATAGGGCAGACCTGACCCTCACCCTCCCTGGAACCCACATCTCCCTGAAGCCCAGTCCTCTGGGCCCACACACAGCCTTACAAGAAGCCCTGAACTCTGGCCCTAGCTTTCTCAAAGCCTGCCCAGGTGTAAAGCTCCAGTGATTCCTTTTTCTTTGCCATTTTCCCTTCCTCCTCCCTTTCCCCTTATCCCCACCAACACTTTTGGGCCACACAGTGAGCTAGGAGGTTGGAGCACATGAGGACCACTGCAGCAGTCATGCTGTTTCTGCTCCCCCCTCATCCCAAGACAATTTCTAAGAGCCATTTCTTATCCTCCATGAAATGATTTCAGTTAATTGCCTGGTGGGAATCACTTATAGGTGCAGGAGACTGTCCCCTCAACACACACCCTGGCCCCTAATTGGCTTATTGAAGTTTTAACGGGGCTTTCACCTGGAGAAGCTGGTAATTATTCCCTTCATTCCCCTGTTGCTTGTACCTGTAGCTTCACACTTGGGGCCTGCCTGGCTCCACGGGGGGGGCTTTGTTCCCTCTTAACTACAGGCCCCACACAAATGCGCCCAGCAGCAGGAGAACACAGCAAAGTGGTAATTTTCAGCCCAGCGTAATTAGCCAAGGTTCTTTCAGTCCAAACCGCTGAATGGGGAGGGGGCTGCCAGGGAGGGTGTGCCATGTGGGAACGGTAGGACAGGAGCTGCTCTCAACAGGAGGACAAAGGCTTCTCGGGGGGCTGCGGGCTGGGGTGAGGAGGAGGGGGTTGCAGCCTGGTGGCGCAGTGGAACATGCACAACATGCATCTTCCCTCAGTCTGCATAATGGGGCAGTGCGGGATGCTAAGAAGGGGCAAAGGAGGAAAGAAATCCAACGATGCACATCTGAAGAGCTGCAACGCATGACAGATTCTTGAAGGCTTGGCATAGAATCCACTACCAGAGAAGGATTTCTAAGTCTTTGCACTGAAATTAGGAAAGGTAAGAGGCTTCGGGAAAGAAAACTGGATATCACAGGTCCCAGACAGGATAGAAAGAACTGTTCCAAGAACAGATCCTCTTGCACATGTGTCCAGAGTCAGGCAACAAGGAAAACCAGGAGGACAGGCTCCAGGTTCTCTCATTGCTAAGCCATTTCCCATTAGCAAAGCAAAATCACTTTTCATAGTGGGACCTCGGTTATGCTAGCTACCTTTGTGTTACAAGCCTTTGGTTCTGCAAAACCTACCATAAAACATTGTTTTCTGCTTGTGGAGTGGTCAAACCACCAGGCTTGCAGTGCATTTGCTCCTGTGCCACACCAGAGCATTTATCCATCTGGTATCCTGTAACAGTGTCATCTATGTGTTCTTTGAATTATTATGGCTCTCTTCAGGATAGAAATACGTCTTAATTGGTCAGCTCTAGGGCTGTAGACAAGTTAAACCTGTTCAGCTGACTTAGTGATTGCACCTCCAATGCAATCAGGTTTGGATTTTTGGGTTTGTTTTTTTTGGTTTATTTTTGATGACGAATTGTATTTTGAACCTCTTCTTGTGCCCCTTATGACTGCAGTATTCTACTGAAAAACAAGAATTGTCCCAGTCTTAAAGCTCAGTCCTTAATCTGCAATGAGGTGTATGGGGCAAGAAGCCAAGTGAAAACAAGGCCATTGCTTTCATCATAGCACCAGTTACATAGGAGTACTGAGCAAGCCCTCAGAGATGATACAGTCACAACAATCACAACTAAAAGGAAGAGACTTGATAAGTAGCAAGGAGTCAGGCAGCACAGCTCCTAGGGCACAGACCCACTGCATCTGAGCTGTCTAAAACCATACGTAACTGTGATCAAATACCATAGCAGGCTGCAAATTGGAGAAGCAGGTTGCATGATTCCACCCCAGAATATTCTGGTTTCTTCTCTGCTTATATACATCTTTCACCTTTTACTAAAGATTCCAACAGGAATGTCGATTTCTGAATTTCAATCCAAGTTTTTGCAGCCTCAAAGTATTTGCTGTGGGGATGAGTTCAGCTAGATACCATGTGTCCTCATTTCATCAACACTATAGACTTTTTCCTTAAAAATAATCTTCAACACTTCCGAACAAAATATGCTTGACATGAAATCAATGCTGGCATATGAGAAACAGGAACCAGAAATAAACACAGGCAGATCCAAGCTGACTAGGCCAGTTTCAAGGCTACATGAGGAAATCTACCAAAGAGTTGCAACACCGGTAGAAAAAGAAATGTAAAACCTTAGAGAATCTAGGGCTTTCTCTTCTTGAAACTTCATACTCTACCACAAGGGGAGATGTAAGAGTGATTTAAGTAAAGGCTCCAGTTGTCACCACTGGTGAAAAGTCTAGATACACACCAAAGAGCAGCAAACATTTGAAGAATCATGATGCAAAGCAAGAAAGGCTCTGCTATTTTAGAAATATCTCCTTTCTATTTTTTAAGCTTCATGACTGCCAAAGCCAATCCCAATACATTTTCAGACGTGACTGGCAGAGTTTTCAGAAACAACTATTATTTAAAAAAAAAAAAAGCATATATAATCAGAGCTTATCTAAGCTTTTCCATTAGAGTATATGACAGAAAATGACTTTTCAATAAGCCAGCAATCCTTGCATGCCAGGGAGGTCAGGGGGAGGGGTGAATCCTTTCAGGTTTGCCAGAACAACTAAAACCCAAGAATGTTTCAGTTTAAAGGTAGGGGTGGGAAGGAATCAGTTTTCCTGGTGCCACAAGCCAGGCATTATATTTCTCTTATTCCTTTTCCCACACAGACACACAGCCCAAATCCAAACCTTCCAATTTAGAATTTTGAAAAGAAGTGGTCAGGCTGATGAGGAAAAGGAAGATTTCTCAATCAGCATATACTTTCATCACCTTCCCACAAAGAGTAGTTCTTATTCCACATCACAGAGGCAGGAGCTATACCTGTTCACAGTTACAGAGGAAAAAAAAATCACTTAAACTCAAATAATTACCAAATTACCAAAGTCAAAATGAGTTATTCTTATCCAATAGGAGAGGACCGTGGGGGGAAATACTGCTCAGAGGGTTTTAAGAAGCCAAAAAGCAGGAAAGGTGAAAGGGGAGAAGTGTGTGCACACCACATGCTGTACGCAAAGAGGTCCAGGACACTGAGGCATGGAGACACAGGTGCTTTGTGGAGGAGGCGAGCAAAGCCTCATCTGTGTTTAACTGAGCCATGAAATGACTCCTAGAGCTTTCCTGCTCTGATCATTCCAGCCCCAACACAGACACACTTGCAACAATCTCAGTTCATTTGCCCTAAAAGCTCTGGGCAGCTTTCCTCTTGCCAGCTCTCCACTCTGTGCAACATGATCTGCTTCAGGGTTTTCATGCTGAGCATTTGGAGCACATTAACTGTTTGCCCCTAAGTGACCAAGATCCTGGACAAAGCCTCTATACTCCATCTGCATATTCAGGACATGCTTGGTTTTGGGCAAGCACCAGAGTGAGAAATAAAATCCGCCAGAATGGATATCCCCAGCCCTGTGTGCAGAAAAATGCACGTAAGGTTTCATTAAACAATCAGGCAACACACATCTAAAGCATAAGGACATTAAGTGGCTACTTCTGACAGAACTCCAGAACTATCCCCAAAAAAAACATGTGAAAAAGTTTTGCAGAACCAGAGCTCAAGCCATCCTGAAGTCAATACACAATAAAGCAGATTCACAGCACAGATCATCAGCTTCAACATCTGTAATCACAGGCTGAGTAGCAGGGCAGACCATGAACCACTGAATTTAAATGAGAACTGAGATTAGCCAAGTAAAGACAGGAAAGGAATCAGGCAAGGTAAATGCTGTAGAATCAGGGAAAGGACAAGTCAAGAAGTCAAAATATTGATCCCCGGCCCAAAAAAGCACAGAAAATGGAGTAGGATGGAAAGGATCACGCTGGAGGGCACTGGGAAGAAACCTCTTCAGGCACACATCTCTTAAGTCTGAAATGGAATGGAGAATTCCCTAAAACAAATTGTCCTCTGATGTCAAGAAATACCTGACATGGATATGAAATGCCCCATTGCCCCCTGTCCCCCTGCTATCTAGACGAAGTAGGACAAAGGCTGGCAGTCAGTCCTCTGACACTTCAATGAATAAAAGCTGGGAAGCTCTGGATGCACAAGCAGCTCTGCGGGCTGGAGTGTGAAACCACAGTTTCCTCTTTTTCCTTCCATGGCCTGCCCAATTCCCATGCATTTTGAGAGTTTATGAAGCCTCATCCAAAAATACAGTAAGAACCATTTTTTCTGGCAAGTCCAATACCCACACGAAAAAATGCCAGAACCAAACTTGCTCACTTGTCCTCCACTGAAATGAGCGTTATCAAAAAAACAGTATTTGATTCTGCAGTGTTTGGAGGGTCCCAGCTGAAGCTGTCAGTGATCTTTAGCATGTGGATAAACTTAGGCTGCATCTCTGTGGACTCCAGCTATAGTCTGCACAGGGAGGAAATGCTGAGCTTACCACATCTCAGGGATGCCCACTTGTGAAGCTCATTCTTAACTACTAGCAAATGTGATCTCAACCACGTGTACTAATCAATACTCCAAGTAAGACCAAAACCAAAAAGGAAGAGAAAACCAATTCCATCAGACAGTCCCGCTCCATCCTCATCCCTCATTAAATCTGCCTGCACACGTGAAGCAGATCACCACACAAAGCACAGGTGCAAAACTCAAGATAGCTTTCAAGGAAGCAGAAACCAAGCATAGCAAAAGTAGCAGTTGCTGCTTGGCCCAGCTCAATCTGTAATTGCTCCTTCTGATCAGTCTACTTTTATTCCTTGGTCTCCTTTTCTGCTTCTTTGGAAGTGGAAGAGAAGGGAGGTACATACACACAAGCACTAGACTTCTTTTTCCCCTTGAAAAACAAACAAGCTGTTGGGTTCTAATTTGAAAACCTCTACCCAGCCCTCACAATAATAAATCTCTTGGACTATTAATCACCTTGGTACAGATCTCTCTTCTCAAAGGAAATGGGCTCTCTCTCTCTTCATTAGGTGCCTGTGTCTACCAACCATAGCAGAACCTCATTTCAAATCCTCTTGATGGACGGCTAGAGTTAGAGGAACATACACCTCAATCTCAGAGGAGAGAGGTAAAGATTTACTAATTAGGCAGGACAATGCACATAAAACTGGCTTTAACACCTGACCCAAAAGTAGCACTACATCTTGAAACGTCAGGTAATGTACAAAGCTCTGTAAGTATATCCCTCAAGTAGGTATGTGCAGAAATGGTGAACGGCATGTTGTGAATCCACAACACATCTTTATAGCAAGAAAGTATCTTCTATGGTTGTGCTCCCTGCAGGTGAGAAGGAAGCAAGAGAAGACCTGACAAATCCTAGGTAATCAGCTACAGCACACGGGGACAACACTACACGGAGAGAACTGACTTCCCAGTCTGGAATGCTCTCTCAGTGCTCTGAAAGAAAGCTAGCTCTGAAAGATCCGTTATTTGGAGAAGCTGAAGCTTAGTAACAGGCAGGAGGCACCCTAGCATGCTGCCTTTTATAGAGTATCAGCACACAAGCTAGAGGCACAATTGCATAAATTGAGGAGACATTCCCACTCTTCAGAGGACCTAGTCTCCCTTCAAGCCTGCCAACCTTCTCCAATCACTTGTCCCTTTTCAACTCCAGCCCACTGGCCCCTCTCAAATCACTTCTCCACCTCTGCTAGTGTTTCAAAAGCAGGTTGATTTGCTAATCCAGAGCCAGACTGTCTCTGATGCATTTGCTCACATTAAACAGTCTTTCAAACATTTGTGAGAACTGAGGGGTCTGGAAAGGACTGGAATAGGAGACAATATACTGATGTGTGCCAGACCTCAAATGGAAGAAGCTTATCTCTTAGCAGTGTTCTCATTTTTAACAGTTCTTCTTGAAGATATTCCTGGGGGCAGCATTTTGCTCTGTGCCTCACACTGAAGAAACAGAGAGAGGATCCTCATACACGTAGCCTTACAATTCAAGGGATGTCCAAGCTGATTTTCATTCCAGCATTCTACTATCAGAAAGCTCCCAAAGCCATCAAGCAGAGCAAAGGCAGAGCAAACTAAAGACCTGAGATACACCAGGCTTATGGCAGATTTCATTCTTGAGCACATTTCTCCATGTAGGTTTAAATGCTTTCAGTGAAGAGGATGCTAAATGCTCTGCGATTCCCAGCTGGTAAGTGTGACAAGCATGTCTAGGCATGATGAATACAAAGTACCATTTGCTTCATCTTTTCAGACAGTACTAAACCATTAGCAGGGGTGTGCATAGGAACATGAGGAAGAGGACTGATTTAAAAATGCAGCTTCCAGCTTGTCTGCCTCAGGCTTGTCTTCTACAGATGCTGAAGCCAGGAGGTACACTAGACATGATGTATGATACAGCTGAATCTAGCAAATGCTTATTTGTGCTCAGAGCTATGGGCACACAGTACACATCAGTGAGATTCTAAACTTCAGCTCCTAATGGTCAGACCTTGCAAACTCATATTTGCAGGGTCACAATCCACCCCTACAATTACTGAGTACATCCTCTGTTAGGGTTCAGCATGGACATAAGTGAAAACTGGTCTTGCAAAGGCTACGGATTTATAGGCTTTGCTATCTCTTGCATACAGGAATTGACTTCTTGCTCAAAGGGAACTGAAGGAGATGCCAAAATTCAGAAGAAAGGTTAAATTAGAGATATGCATTCACGAATTCCATAAATTCATATTGTCTGCAATCTCTTTCAGGGCATACAGATGACAGTGGCTTCCCAAGATGAAGACACTGCTGCTGTAAACATCCTTCCACTCTCCATTCAAGGAAACACCTTCTGTGCAGATAGGAGCCTTCCCTCTGAACTTTTTTTTTTTTTTTTTTTACACATTCCAATGCTTGTATATTCTTCCTCTCAACCTGGAACAGTAAATGCTGTAACTGTAGACTGGCAGAGCAACATACATTACATGCCATGCACTTGAAGCAAGTCTCCTCCTCTTTTTTTTTCTTCTTTTTTTTCCACCTTCCAGTGAGCACACAGTCTTTGTTTAAAATAAAGAAACCATCTTCCTCTACTCCTAATCCAAAGACACAATGCTGACATTTTGCCCCTAAACTATTCTTATAGCCCATTTGTACGTAAAGATGTATATATGAAGAACACTCACGCATGCCTATTTCTCAGGCAGCTTCAAGCCACTGGAACCGCAGAACTACGCACAAGCCCCAGTGCGCTTACAGGATGTTTCCCACCAGCTCACTCCAAACTCCTCTTGGATACAACAGCTCTAATCAGAGGCAGGAACAGACATACATGCCTTGAATAAGTGCTTTACACAGCATGGTCTTGACATGCAGTTCACAACAGACCTGAATTGATTCTACAGATCTTAACCATAAAATACGTAACCACATGCTTTGGCCTAATACATTTTGAATACAGTTATAAATTTAAATGAATAAAGAGTAGCATCAGAAAGTTACTGTCACCTGCAGCCTCCTGCAGACTTTAGTTTTCTTCAGAAAAACTAAGACTAGTGTCTCATTTCACATGCAGTCATCTCCTCCTTCTCTTCATAAACAGAGAACTGGTGCTTTTCCTGCTTCCTGGAATGAAACTTTCACTCTGATTAATTCAGTGTTCTCTCATTTCTCCCCCAAATATATATAAATACATATAAATATATAAATATAAATAAATATATATATATATATATATATATATATATACACACACATATATAATTTTAGAAGAATGGAGGGCAAGGGGGAATCCCCCAAAGGGGCCCAGTGCTTCCCGCCTTGTAATGAAACCCTGTAATGGAATGCCCTGCACTCCAATTAGGAAGAAATGCTAATTTTCTCCAGTTGAGCACCCCCTCTAGATGTATCTAATTTGTTTCACTGCTTTCATCTCTTCCCTCCATCACATTTTCCTTTAAAGGTTATGATCTGTTTGTGCCCTTCATGCCGCGCCCTGACAAGACACCCCTATGAGAGGTTGCAGGGGCCATGTCGCACTTCCTAACCCCCTTCCCAAACAAAAACCAAAGCCTTTTTTCCCTCCACTGCCTTTTTAAGAAATGCAGAAAGTTGAAGGGGAGGAGTGGGGAATTGGGAAGACAATAATTAAAAATAAAAAGTAAGCCCTCTTGCTGATTGTGTTGTTGGTTGTTTCCAACAAAAGGTTAGAGACCTTTGCACCGTGACAAACACCACTACGATCAGTGCCAGGCCAACTGGGAGAAACAGAATCACACAGCTTTCCTACTTCTGCAGATCTATTTTAGGAACAGCTGACATGCAAGAATACCCTGGTGCAAAAGGTTTTGAAATGCTGAATTGTCTCGCTCCTTGCAGGGCTGGGTAATGCAATCTCTCCCCACCTGCCACAGGGATAGCCTGGCCAGAAAGGACGACAAAAGCTGGCTGAGCTGAGGAGAAGGCCTCAGTACAGTACTTCCCACTCATCCCTGAAGGGTTACAGCTTATTGTGGAAGCAGGGACTTGAGATGGGAAGCACGGGCCTTGCAATAGCTCCTGCAGGCAGCTGTGATGTGTGCTGGCATGGTTCTGGCTGGCTGTGGGCAGGAGAGACCAATCTGGACAGGAGCCTGCCCAGAAGAGCTTTCTACAAAGACCGTACCTGTAGCACACATGGGATGGACATCTAGATCACCCTGGTGGTAGCACACTAATTCCCTCAGAGATTATAGGGTCCTTTCCACTTAAGTAAATAAAATCCAGCCACGATCCTACCTCATTTTTCCCCAGCAAGGCCTCTTTGCATCCTGCCAGAGTATTCTCAAATGAAACAGTAACCCTAGGGCTGAACCCAGGTCACCACAACACATGCACCTTGCTCCAAAGCTCATCTATTCATTATTCCTGTTCAGCTTCTACCTCCCTTCAATTCTCTCCTTTGATTCTCAGCCATTTGATAGGAAATCCCTGTTGCACATTCTAGATACAGGTTTCACCACACATCGCTTGCCAACACTCTACAAATTCAAAGAGTCCAAAGAACCTCTTAGGAGACAAAGCAGCTGAATGAACTCCAAGTGAAGTTGAGGAGGAACTCCTGGGTTCTACCTGTGGCAGAGCCTGGAACCACTGTCCCCTTGGAAAGACGGACAGTAGAATGGGCTGCACGGGCTGAGCACTGATCAGCCACTCCTTGGACAATAAGATGAAGCTGGAAAAGTACTGCAAGAATGTTTTCTTTTATTAATAGGCACTTTGCTAATACTGCCCAAGATAGTCAGCTCCCTCTCAGACATTTCCTGCTGCAGCCACCGAATCCTGTTGGTCAGAGAGCTATATGCTCCATTACAAACTATTTCCTCTGTACATCTGAATGCCTCCAAAGGCTTCTGCAGAAAGATTTCCCCCTTCTGCCCCCTCCGCAGGCTCTGCTCCCTCATAACTCGACTTTCTGGGACCACAAACTGGGAGTGGGCAGGAGGCACACAAAGATTTACTCTTCAGAGCTAGCACCCTCGGCCTTTCCTCCCCCACAAGTCCCCTCTCTATCTGGTCCATGCGAACAAACTCCGAGTGGGAAAGGGCGCTTGCAAGAGGCCTGTGTCTGCGCCGGCTGCCTTTCATCCAGAAGACGCCTCTTCCCGTTGGAAAATACAAGCATTGTGTGAAAACATTTTAATATATTCATGCACATTCCTATAGCTTGCAGGAGCGAGCGGGTCCCAGCACCCTCCCCTCCCTGCCTTCCAAATGATGTTCATAGGCAGCGATGCACTGGGAATGCCACCTGTTTTCGCAAATGCCTGCGACTATGTAAATTGTGGGAAGATGTGGGCCAAGCGCTGCGTTTTATTGTGCTGCAGAAAAGATTTTACTAATTACTTGCCTAAACTCCAAAGCAGTACGCCTGCTTTTTTACAAAGGAGGAGAGCGGGGAACGTGGGGGTGGGGAGAAGAGGAGGAGGGGGAGAAAAGAAAGAGGAAAAAAAAGAGTGTAAAGGGAAAGAGAGCGAAGGAGAGGGAACGCAAGGGATGCATTTCAAAGTTTCTCCAGCAATTGGATGGGGGGGAGCTGGGCCCAATGTGAAATCATAGAGGTCAAAGGTGGGTCTCCCTCCCTTGTGAGAAAGTGGTGAATCAGGACGGTTTATCAAACGATCATTTTCTTTTGAAACTGGGAGGCAGCGGCTGGGACAATTCTGCAGATGTGCTTGATGAGTTTGGGACAAAAATGGGCCGCCTCCTCCCTCCCTCCCCCCTTTAAGGTCTCCCATCAGGGGTTGCTTCTCCCTCCACTGCTTCCAGGACCCTCCCCTCCCTTCTTCAGTGGTCAGCTGAGACCCCCACCCACTGATCGCTTTTGTGTTCCTGGCCTTTGGACACACTGACAGGGCCCTTTATGAGACCCCAATCAAGACCCCCATGTCACAGGTACCTAGTAGAGATACCAGACCCTTTTCAAATGAGGAACAACAAGGAAAATATGCTGGCCCATTGTCCCTGCACGGCACCAAGGGAGATGAAAGGGACAGGCTGCTCCCTCTCCGCAGACCACCTGCCAATCAACCCCAGTTATTAAGGTCACGATGTGGAAATTCTTTTGACCTACACCTAATCAAAGATGCACCAGGGCCCTTTGAGACAACATGGAGGAAGGTGGGAGGGCAGGCATCCCCCCACCCTCCCCACCCATAAATACAGTGCAGCTTCCAAAGGGAATTCAGTAGGAGTTACCCAGTTAGTGCTGCGGCACGCTTGTCCTGAGTGCCACTAGGGAGTTCAACTGGCCTCCATGCACTCAGCTTCAGGAGAGCTCAAATTAAAAGCTCTCCTCACTGAAGAGTTACAGACTGAGCTACACCAAAGGTGGCTCAGAAGTAATAATTAAGGACCACATGTGACAAGTATTAAGCATCCACTTCCCATTTCTAATAGCTTTGGTTTTCACAAGCTCTGAGCTTCACAAACATGTTCAGCATCATCCAGCACAGCCTCTGAAGAGGAAATGAGCCTATGAGCTTCCAGAAGCACCTGGAAGAGTGGACAGATACTAGCAGTATGTGTCCTTAATATCCCTTGCATGACACAGGATGAAGTTACCTAGAAGACTTTGATGGTGGTAGTTGTTATGACTATACAGAAATCATTCACAGAGAAGAGTTAGGACCCACCTGGAGGTGGGCAATCAGATGGTGGTACAAAATAGAGCATGGATCAGATGGGATCAGAGAAGCATATCCCACCACACAGCCTCAGAGCACTTGGAATACAGACAAGATCACCTGTTTCTGAAAAGCTGTTCTGTGTCACTCACTATCAGTGACACAAGAATTGACAGACTGCAGTCTGTAGTAATTCACACACAAAGGAAAAAAAAAACAACAAAAAAAACCCAATCTCCATAACAGAAACATTTTTCAGCATATATAGGAAGCTTCTGTCAGTGCATGATTTTGAATAATGTCCTCCAGAAGAGTTATGTGATATAAATCGTGTCTGTCATCACCACCAGCACACAAGGCCAAAGCTGGTGAAGCAGAAACTTCTGGTATCTATCTTGATGCACCGTATCTATCAGCAGGTAGGCAATCCCCTTCCCAATCCCACTGCTAGCTTGCTGTCACATCCTGTTGGTGTCCTCCAAAGCCTATCTGTTAGTGAAGGGCAAACAAATGTGATATTGTGGAGGAGTGAAGACAAGAGCAATGTGACAGCCACAGCAGCAAAGCTGCAGGTTTCATCATACTAAACACTTAACTCATGTGTTGGCTCAAGTTCCTCCACCACTTGCTGAGATTTAGCTCATGAAAGACACCGGTTCATTTCTTCTCTGAGTCTGCTAACTCCTACCAGAGAGCCCACAGAAATTAGGAGGCAGTGGTGATCATCTGGGTGGAAGATGAGACAGAGGAGATTCCAAAAGAGCTTGGGATAGAGGCTGCAGTTCACATCATGTTTACACAAATCCTGCTGCATTTCTTTTCTACTGCAAATCACTTCCGTTAAGTTCTAATTCAGAAGTTAGCTATCAGATTCCTAATACTGTCTCCTTGTTTCTCCTTGTTCCTTGGCTCTTACACAGTTACAGAATCAGGTGGAAGACAGTTTTTTTTTTTCTCCTTGACATTCAGCCAACTAGTTCCTACACCTTACCTACAGTATGGCATGGCCTTGTTTAGGCTGTTATAAGCCAAGATCCAAACCATCTATCTCCTCTACCATTACAGTAAGCCACAGTAGGCAGAGCAAGACAAGAACTCAGTACTACAGCACAGAAAACACAGGTGAGCTTCTTAATTCAAGGCAATGATCTCCACTATCTCCCTCCTTTCCAATGGCAATGGCAGGCTGAGAACCAGCCTGCTGCTCTCCTCAGAGTGAAAGAACCCTCCTCTGGAAGGGCCAGGCTTCTATCTTAGGACACTGCAACTCCTCTTCCCACCTCAGGGCATGAGCTTGCATCTTCTGAGCGACATCCCTGGCCTCATCTGGGAGGAGTAACAGTGGAAGCTGAGCCTAGTTAGAGGCACCTGCACCTGGGGCTCTCACCAAGCAAGAAAGGTCCATCCCTTTCTGTCCCTACCCGCCCCCAAAAGTGACTTTTTGAAAGACAGGGGAGGGAACAGACACCACTCTAATTGTAGGAGTGAAACCTGGCATCCTCCTGCCCATCTACCTTTGCGCTCTCTGATTCTCTTTGAACCTCTGGTACAGCTTGTCAGGTCGCTGCCCTCACAAGAGATCAGAAAAAAAATAGGGCAGTGATTACTGCTGTACACTGATTTGCAAGCTGGAGAAAGAGAGAGAGAAAAAGAGAGGGAGAGAACAGCCTCCATGTGTCAAGCTATGAAAGGACTGTGACTGAAGCCGCCTGAAAAACAAACCCTTAATTTAAATGTTAATGAAAGTGCTGAAGAGACATCAGAGGCTTTCCTTTCTCTACAAGGAGCAGAATCACCACGTCTAGAATTTATGGCCCCCTTCAACTCCCCTCTCTCCTTCTCTGCTCCATCAGCCAGAGGAGTTAGGAAAGGAAAAAAAAAAAACTAATTTTAACATTAACTCCACACTTCCACCCTGGGATGCAATTGCTAAATTATCTGTCGGCAGGACACTGATCAAAGGTGGAAAAACAAAGGCACACTGCACAGCCGAGCAAAGGTAAACAGCAGCTGAGGTCTGGTGAAGTTACCTTCTCCTCCTATAAGTTTAAAAAGCAAAGAGAAAATGACTCAAACTGGAAATAGAAACCTCAGGACATAAGGCTGTCAGCCCCTTTAACTGAGTTTCTTCTGTCACACTGATTAAACAGACACAGATTTTCCTGTGCAAACCAAGCAGCACAATAAAGATGCTTCCCCCAAGCTTTCTGAGACAGACTTTCCCCTCAAGGAAGGCAAAGATGAGAAAAAATGTCAGGGGAAAAAAAATTTTAAAAAAGCCTCAATATGCAACAGCTCCAAAGAATTAGAAACAGATGTCTGAGATCTAACTCAGCTACTGCCTCCCAAAGCCTGCTCACCTGCCCACAGCCACTAGTGAGCCAATTCACACAGAGACAATATATACATTAGACTATCAGCCAGAAGTGACAACAAGGGAGTGCGCTGTAAGTCATGTAAGTTTCAGTGTGCAAAGCAAAGAAACTGAAGTGAAGAATGGTGACTTGCACAGTTTGTCAGCATGTACGTGATACAGAATTGTTTGCCTGCATGATATTGGAGGAGACAGAAAGAGGATGTGTACGTTCAAATGCTCATCCATGTGAAGAAGGGAAAAGAGAATCATTATCATGCAGTTAAGAAAGTAGAACAAATTCTTCTTCCCTTCATCAAGGGAACAGTCAAGGCACACGGATAAGACACAGGTGTCATTTTAGCTCCAGATGGTAGAAACTGGAAAGAGAAACCGATACTCATTTCCTGCTCTTCAGCTCAGGGGTGAAAGAGCACCAAGTTAGTTATGATTATTGCATGTATCTAGAAGTCTGCACAGATCACTTTCTGAGGTCAGTAAGAGATGGTACTTAACACCACCACTAACTCTGCGAGTACACCCAGGGATCTCGCAGTTGAGTAAAGCCCTTCCTGCTCCTTCTTAAGAAACAGCTGCAGGTCAGAGTCCCCTCTCAATTATTCAAACCGACCAGACTCTGCAAGAGATCCCTAAGGACAGCAGAACTATTGCTGCCTGCTATTTTGCTGGCAATGCACAAACCAGAACAAAACCCAGTTACTTGCCCCGTGTCCTAGCAGATTCAGGGAGGTTAACTGCACAAAGCTAGGTCAAAACAGAGCACCACTACAGAACAACAGCTCATCTTGATATGCAGTAAGGGATATCCACTGATAAAACAGAGCAAGAAATGAGGGCGGGGGGAGCATTATTAAGCATTTTAACTGCTGCACATTAGGGCTTCATTTGTACAGTTAAAACCATTGCAACACGGTTCTGACTCACGTGGGTTGTTTTGCTTTAATGCAAACTGCAAGACCAGATTGTTCCATTTTCACAAAAAGTTTCCAGATAGCCATAAAGAGAAGAAGCCTTCAAAATGAATCATTTTGATTCTTCCCAGTGGAAGAGAGGGCCTGTCATTAACCCTTCTCTTCCTTCCTTTCCCCAGCATGTTCTGGGTACGTTTCAGTTTATCTGAAGTTGTCCAAGATATTAACTCCCCATAATATTCCACAGGAGTGGCAGCTAGGTTAACAGAGATTCAATCCACCATGTAGAACAACAGGAGCCAGGTTTCAGCTACAACACTGCATAAATAAAAGAGACCAAGCTAGCTTCTTTAATTCAGCTGCTCCCAGAGATAGTCGTTTTGAGCACAGATACCTTGTCTTCCTCTTCTCTGAAGTGAACATTCAGAGGTTTGCAAGGAGAGGTTATGTACTGCAGTAGGCCAAATGACACAGCTGGACAGGGAGACCATCTTTTAGGCTTACACACAGAAACACATTTCTGCCACAGTAGGGCACATTACAGTTGTGCATTGATTCCTTAGATTGTGCTGAATGTCTCCTAGCTCTCTATCTCTGGTTGCACATTGAAAACCATTTTTGTGCCTCCATCATCTTTTTTCTTGGTTTTAAATTTGGAGTACAACTCAGGAAGATCAGCTCTCACCATAAATATTCTAAAATCTAGATAGCAAATTCTAGTGGCTAAATCTTGCAAGAGAAGCCAGGTTACACTGAAATACTTTTTTAAACCTAATATCAAAGAATTTCTGAATCCAAGACTAACAACAGATTTAACATCAAGGTTCACTTTTTTTTTTTTTTTTTAGTTATTTTCCTTCCAATGTTTGAGCTTCTCTATCATTAGAAAAAAAAATGCACTGCTCCTTTATTTAGGGAAAAAATAGTTGCATTTCAGTAGTGCAACAAATATCTGGGTTTATATATACACAAAACGTTATATGCAGCAGCAGCCATAAATGCCAAGCAATTGGACCTCATTTTCCCTATAAACCTATCACTCAAATTAGACAGTGCACAGTGGTCACTTCCCTTCCCTGGCTACTGCCACTTCAGGGAATCACAAAGCATGAAGGTGCCACTACTCTGCTAGAAGTCCCTGGGTTTGCCTCACTTTGCACATTTGAATTGGTCCACTGCATTCAGGCCTGCCCTGGTCCCTGAGCACACTTAAGGCACTGCAGTAAGTGCTAGTAAATGAAAGTTTAACATCTGCATGACGCAGAGTTCAAAAGGCAAATGAGCTGGGGGAAGGGGATTACAAGCAGCTAAGAAGCACGGTTTTGTGTATGTAGCCTCTCTGTAAGAACAGTATTTTACTCACCTGCGCAGAAGAATAGCTTTGGAGACCAACTAAACAGTTGTCAGAGCAAGCTGAAGCATCCTATTTTATGGATATTATAAGATACTTCTCTAATCTTGATGCAACAGGCAATGTAAGACCTGCTGTCCCAATTGCACTGACCACAGCACAGCTATTCAAAACACCTGTTAAAAACCCAAAAAGGCAGCATTGCTCTCCCCATCCCCACTACCTTGCAGGACATTATTAGGGAGCCCTAAAGGAATGAGGCTCCAATATCAATTGTCAATTGATGTGAAGGCACTTCCACAGCTGAAAAGGCAGCACAAAAGACCAATCATAATTTTTTCCCCACAGAGAAGAGAAAATATTCCTACTATTCCATAGTAGCTACACTATAGCTACTATTCCTAGCACCTTTTTTTTGTTGTTGCTTTTCCTCAAACTACTTACTAATTTTTCCCTTAATGGCACCATTCTGCTTGAAGGCCCTAAGGCCCTCCCAGCATTCAGCCCAGCATCACCACACAAAGAGCAAGGAAGCCTCCCCTGTAGCTCAGCACATTTGTGAGAGGGTCTCTCTACAGCTCTGGGGAAACTGGGAACAACTCAAAGCAGAATAGCTGAAAGAGATGCCCAAAGCCAGAAAAGCTGCACTTAGGAGCACAAATATCTATGCAGGGCAAAGCAATTGCATGGCTGTACGAGCCACCCTGACCAGTCCCTAGCAGCACTGCTGTCATGTCACCATACACATTCCTGTTGGGGTTGCACTGGTCCAGGTCCTTCCTACTGAAGTTTAGTCTGGAGGTATGGGCACTGTCCATCAGAACAGCAGCCCTGCAGAGCAGGATTACAACAGCCAGCAGAAATCCCAGCTGTGGCTCAGGACCACATGGGATACTAATGAAACTTCAGTGACAGAAAGAGAGATCACTGAAAAGCGAGAAGAAAAGTTTCACTCCTGCCCATTAACAGCTGAGGTTCAATAAGAACACAGCCCTGACTACTCTAGTCTTAGCTCTGGCAAACCTTCAGGCCAGAAAACAGCAGCCTCTCCAGAACAGTTTCTAATGGCTGGAGCTAGAGAAGCTCTGTGCTCTATCCCATTGCACACAACTGCTTTGAGCTGTACCCAACCTCTGTTTGTACAAAGTAGAGAGAGCCGGTGGACTCTGAGCAACGATGGGCCAAAATATTTCTGTGGTTGGAGCCTGATTCTACAGCAGTTCTACACCAGCATAACTATCCATTCTTATGGAGGAGCTCCCAGTCTACACCAGCAAGTGAGAAGGTGAAGCAGGAGGGCATGTCAGACGTTTAGGAGGAAGCAGAGGCTACAAGCCACGTTCAGCCTCACTGAGGAACAAATGCATTCAATGTCCAAGCCAGAAGGATGGTGACTGCAGAGAAGGAAAAGCTTCACAGACAAGCACAATGAGAATTCAGATGGGTGAAATATGGGCTCTTGCAAATAAAACCACAGAGCTCCCCAAAGCAGACCTTGCTAGAAACCAAATATTATCTTTTTGATACTCACCCTCATTAGACAACAAGCAATAAAACCTATTAGTGAAAAATTCATCTCCTCTGCCCCTTGCCCTGGCCCTCCCCCACCACATGCCCTCCTGTTCTGATCCTCTCTCTCTTCTAGGATGGCTGTGATTTGTTCTGAGAAGCGACAGGTTTATAGGTTAGCCGACACCTTCTCTCTGTGGAATTTTAATTAACTTCTCCCATCGTCAATATGTTAAGGAGCAGGGTTCCCATTATACGAGGTCAGCAGCGTGTTTCAGGCCCCTGCTATATCAGCCGTCAAATTGAAGAATTAATGACGTGGCTAATTGGCTCTAATTCTCCACCCCCTCCCCAAAATATGGAGGGGCTAGATAGAGCAGGGGGAAATAGGGCTGGCTACTGGGGGAGGCTGGTACAGTCCACAGTCACATTAAATAAAAAAAAAAGAGTGCACAATTTAGGCTCGCTTGTTCATGGGGTAGCTGTTCCACCATCTCCCATTTATCACCCTGCAGGGAGGAAAGGGGGGAGTGAGGAGACAGTGGGTAAATACTGTGACAAGGAGTGCGTGCAGCGTGCACACCACAGAGAGGAACGCTGTCCTCCTGACAAGAGGCCACATCAGTAGGTCATCACTTAGGAGCAGGAAGCAGCATGCCACTGGGCTCTAACCAAACATGGTGCAAGAGCCAGAGCCTTGTAGCTCTGCTGTTAGTCTGCCAGAAAAGGGGCCCTTGTAGCACAGAAGCCAGCAAGGGGCTTCTATCTAACATCCTGCAGTAGCATTAATGCACATGGCACTTCTCAAAAACATTATCTATTCCAAACACTTGGAGCAATGGGATGGTGGAAGGGCAAAATCATAGTGGATCCTGAGGTCACTTCCCTGATAATGCCACTTGCTCTGTACCGTTAAGTCTTTGCTGCCTGCAAAACAAGCTCAGACACTTGAGGAAGATAGCAGTTATGGGAAATACTTTGCTATTGCACGAGTCTAAAATTCACTCAATGCAGACATCACACAGACAGCAACAACAGCTCTACATTCCCTTCCTTTGGGAAAGGCTGAGTAAGAATCTCTTCTGTATGCAGCAGACCAGCTAACAGTGGAAAGAGACAGACGGATCACTGCTGGCCAGTATAAGATTTTAACAAGGAGAGTTTGAATTTCTCAGATTTTCGCTTCTTCAAGAACAGGATCACCTTGAAAAGCACCTTGGAAGACACTGGCACTACCCTTACCTTCCATGCTCAAGTTACAGTAATACACCATCTCCATGAGAAGCACAGCACTACATGCAGTGGAGATTGGAAAACCTCACCACTGACCTCTGCTACTTTCCACAGTTCAGTATGCTCAATTTACCCTGAAAACTGAGCGCTAACCACAGCACACAGCTCCAAGTTTCCCAAGCCAAAAAAACAGAAACAGTTTTTGCCTGGCATCTCTTCTGCCACAGAGTGAGAATACAAGTTGGCATCTTCTCAGTACACAAAACCTCAGAGACTCAGCCCGCTGCTTCTAACTAGCAAGGCAGAGCAAGTCAGAAAGTTTGCTCTGCAAGTAAGAATGAACAGGTCCCACCCGAGACAGTAACAGGAATGCAGGGCTATTTTTGCAGCCTCTTATGAAGGGACCACTCTGCTGTGCTGCAGAACAAAGATTGCACGCTATTCCCTGAACTGCTGCTGCAGGCAAAAGCACCTGATCGGCTGCCACGCAGAGCAAGTCCCTGAAGTGTCACCCTGGTGCCTCAAAAACACTTGCAGACATACACCCTATCCAACTCCTTAACTTCTTTCCGTCGGAAATTGGGAATAAAGAGAGCTCAGTTACCTTAATAACGGGCTGATAGCAATGGACCACACTCGATCCTCTGTCTGCACTGTATGTAGACACTGTCCGACTCTGCCTGCGGACAGGGACCAAACCTAAAGAGAGAGAGATGCACGTTATGCCACGTAACCCAGGAGGCAGGATGCACACCACTAATGCAGTGCTGGAAGAGCTGCCAAAACTGCCTCGCTCACCTTCCCTGATACCCTCTCTCTGAATTCCCATTACTTATTTCTGAGGAGCAGAGTTTTCAATCACTGGCAGAAAGAAGCACTTAACGTTACAATGACTCAGCTTACGAATATGATTTTCCATCCTGCTTCACCACAGGGAACAGAGAAAGCACCTCCATCACCACGCGCTCTCAGGCAACACTCAGCACAGAGATTTCTCTGCCTTAGTAGTTAAATAAACAAGAAGTGAGATTTGACCAGGCCTCTGCTGTTCCCTTTAACGGTGCGGGAAGACCTTGTGCCATCCCTGAAAATATTTCCATTCAATTTGTCTACAAAATTAATTGTTCACTACCCTGTAACGCAGTTCTGTATAAAGCCATTCCAATTGGACCAAATTTCTTAAGTGTACCCCATTTTCAGAGGCCCCCCTTTGCTCACTGACGATGTGAGAGAGATCTCTTCCCTCCCCCATCAGTGAATCCATGCACACCTCCATCCACAAATTCACCCTCCCCGCTACCTTTGTTTCTGGGTCCTTATAAAGTCTTACTGAGCCTCTGCTTGTGTTCTTCACTTTCCCCACCTTGCCCTCATTCTTGGCTGGTGGAACTTGAGCTCCTCAGTTCTCTGTAACCAACCCCCAATGTTTCACTTCAGGACTTCAAAGCTGGGAGTGCCCTATTTGTTTGTTTGTTGATAATGCCCAGGATTGCAGGCTATTCTTGTCAGTGGGGAATTTAGCACCTAGTGTCAGCAAAAGCAGCAGAAAAGCTTAACTCTTTTAAGGCATCCCTATCTCCTACAGGTTAAAAATATTGCTCAGAGCACACTATCTGGTGCCTATCACACAGGAATGTACATTAGCAGCTCTTCAGGGCTTAGTCCTAATCAACACTCAGCAGAGCTCTCAATAGCTTAGACACTTAGAGCCCCTTTAAAAGGCCAGTAGGGATTCCCTTCCACCCTCCAAGAGTCTCACTCATGCAAACAAGGCAGCCTACACAAGAGATAATAAAAAATAAAAGGTGAACATCCCGAGAGCCTATCCTCCAGGGAGCACTGGGTGGGCAAGATCTCACACTAGCTCCAAGAAAAAGAGACTTAAATTTCACCCTAGCCTTCAGGAATTTGTTCTCAAGGTCAGGGAAGGTCTGTCCTCCAGCTGCCAGGGAAGCACCAAGAGGGCACTCTCCCAGCAACGAGGCTCCACAGAACAGAAAAAAGCAGCCCTGCTTAAATGTCAGACAAGGCAGTATCAAGGCCTTGCTCCCAGGAGCCAAGTAAGTACCTCAGACCTTCTGCATCAGGCTGGTCTGCCTGAGGGCAATTTTATCCAGGAGTACACACTCATACAGAGGAACCAGCCAGAATAGATAGAGTAGCATTGTTGAGCAGTCTTGCCATTTAGTTATCAATTATCACATATTTCCTATAAAACCTTAAAATTGACATTTAGATCTTCTTTTGCCCCTATCTTCCCCTCTCATAAAACAGGAATAGCAGTTTTTCCTCTTAACTCCATTAATGGTTTAAGATATGTACCAGGGATCAAGAGTGCATCCTGTGCTGAGCAACAGTCAAAACATTCAACACGCAGCATTCACTACTAACCATAAAATGAGAGACTGGGAAGATGCTACAGATGCTGCATTGTGCTAGCAGGACACAGGACAGGGTTTTTTCCAGTTTAAACCAACAGCTGAATATACTAAGCTACTGCTAAATCTTTCCAAAAAGCTTGGCACAGAAAGCATCTCTGAGATGTGAGCCTATGCCAAGATACCCAGTGCTCCTCCTGCAGAGGGAGGGCTCACAACAGTTTTGTTGACACTTAGGTGTTTGTGGCATAGGACCTCTGAGGTCACCACTGCAGCAGCACCTGCAGCAGCCAGAACATCTCTGCTCACCTTTGCTGTCCTGTCCCGCGAGCCACTGACAATGAGGCCACCTTGGAAGTCCACACAGTTCACCTCTTGCTCATGTGCAGAGAACTTGACGCTGTAGGAGCCATGGAGCTTGTGAAGGACAATATTTCCATCTCTGAAAAACACATCCCCAAACAGAGAGACTGTACGAGCTGCATCTCTTCTGGCTAGCCACGTACCTTCCACTAACATTTGGCAATGCCACTAAAAGACCAGCACTGATCTGTCATGGGAGCAGAAACTCAAACAGCATCATTAACCCTCTACTTCTCACACATCATATGTTCTCCCAAAGTCCTATATGGATTCCACAACGGCCATTCAAAGCCTGATCTGCTGCACGTGACGTTTTTTCTGGTAAACCTTCCACCAACCAATTTGTGCTAAACCACAGAAAGTAACAGAGCATCCTTCTCCCGCTTTCCCTCTCCTGCTTTTGGTTGGCCAAAATCCTGGCTGGAAGCTGAATGGACAGAGTAAGGGAACAAGCAAGAGGTCATTCTCTATCACGTGAGAGCCTCAGCTTTTCATTCATTTCAGAGCAGCAACACAAGGTATTGTGTTTTGAATTAACTGTAAGGATACTTAGACATTTTTCAACCAATACAGTAACTGGGACTTTAAACGCATGCCTTCATTTTGACCTCAATTTTAGGCTACAGTTCATAGGGGAAGTGTGAAGGCATCCAGGACAGCCAGCCATGCTTGCATCTCTCAATTCTGTGCTGAAGTATATTAACAGCTAAAACATTATATATAACAGTTCTGTCATCTGCTATAATCAAAAAAGACCAGCCAAATGTAAATTAATCAGAGAAATGTGTGTGTGCCGGAATGCTTGGCAATTTCCCCCCTCTCCACAATTATATCAGTAGGTCTAATAAAGACAAGCTTGTGTCTAGAAAGATTTATGCACAACTGAAGCCTCAGTTCTGAACATTAGAACACATTTACCCTGGTTGTAACAGGGAAAAGAAATGAACCCTGCAGATCAGTCAGGACTGTGAGGCTCTATACAGAGTAGAACGTTTTCAGGACAGAACCAAATCATAAGAGATGAAGCAGCAGGAGCTGAATACAGCCAAGCACAAAGATATTGTTATAAAGACTGACTTGTCTGCTCTGGGCTGGAGTTGCACAAAACCTTTCCAGCCTCACTGCCATGCTCCATGGGCTCCCATCATTGACCCAACTTACCCCCCTCCACTGACGATGTGGGAGTTGACAAGAACAAAGCGACATACGTCCTCCTGGTGGCCAGAGAAAATAGCCTGAGGGTGACGCTGCAAACCTGTACCATCTGGGCAGAGCTGGTAGGCCTGGATGTTCTCGGCTTGTGACAGATAGAGGTACTGGGCATCCAGCTCCATCCAGGGCATCAAACTGCATCAAGGTCGGAGGATTGAGAAAAACAAATCCACAAAAATTAATCACAATAGTAATAATAACGCACACGTAAACAAACTACAGAAAATTGTGAAGTTGGAGCTGCTGGTCACATATAAAAGCAGGGCTCAATGCAGCACAGCTAAGAAGTGATATTTCTTTAGCAACATACAAAGCAGATCACATTGCTAGCATTTTTCTAACCAAGAGCTGAGGAAAATGAAGTGTGGAATCTCTGAAGAGAAGATTGCCAAGACTCTAGTGAGTTTAGATAGGAAATACTTAAGGCTCCCTGACCCCTCTTCACGAGCCCTGTACTTTTAAAGAAACTAGACTATCAGGCATTTGTGAGCTATGTCAAACATTTCTAAGAGACCTTTCAGTACCAAGCTCTTGGCGCAAGCAGTCCTGATTGTCCACATTATTTGTTGATGCTCAGCAAAGAACGCAAAGTTGCCACTGTTTCACATGCATCTCAGCACAGGAACAGGTCACGTCAAATAACGTCTTCCCATGAAGTCCTGCACCTACTACACATATTGCACACTGTTATGCAAAGCCTGAGGGCACCCAGAAACTTTGTGCTGCCCAAGTAGAGGAGGTACTTTTCCACATTCACACCTTTTCCACTGCTGAGCTGAAAGCAACTGCAGAGCAGACTCTCTTGATTTATGTTGCCCACCTCTCAGATGAGCCCATACACCTCTTCTGCCTCTTGCTATTTATGGAACAATGACAATTTCCTACATGGGGTTCCAGGCAGTAGACTGCTAAACGATCTGTTTGAAGACTGAAATTGAAAGTGGAAAATATGCTTCAAATCCTGGGAAACCAAGATAAAGAGGACACTCAAGCAGTGTCTGAATCAAGTTTCTCATCACAACAGATTCATTGATTCTTGAAACAATATCAAAATAACAGAACAGCCTACAACGTACCTGCAGGTAGTAAGCTCTTTGTTGAAGATCTTGCTTTTTGTGTCACCTCTAAAGAATCAACAAATAGGCCTTCTGGACATGGGGTCAGATATAAAGAGATATGGGGCTCACATCATATGAGGCACGGATGTGTAAAATTGTCTCCAGTCTGCACAGCCATTGCCAAGCACACCAACACCCATGAAAATGTTGAGCAAAACCAAAGCCTTTCCGTAGAACATCCTTTCAGCTTTCAAACTACTCAGAAAAGCTGTTTCGAAAGCATAAAAATATGTCTCTCTCTTTCTTGCAGATCATTCATTCTTAGAAGTCACAATTTTCTGCATTAGTAGAGGCATTACACACAGCAGCCCCTCAAATCATCACAATGAGGGACTAGAAGCAAGCAAGAGAACAATGTGGATTACTAGACAGAAGGTTCCTGCTTCCCTGTATTGCTCTCCAATAAGAAGCTTGTCACAGGAATAAAAAGTTGAGCACAGGTTATTTGCGATTTGGTCTTATGCAAGGGAAAAAATAAGAGGCATCTTTGGAGCTGCAGCTTTGGTTTGAGGCAGGCTTTGATTTTCTTTTCTTTCCTGCACTCCCACGCAGTTCTCTAAAAGCAAGTGAATATCCAGCTTCCCCAGCCCACAGCCAGTTTCTGTAGCTCTCCTCCTGCCATAGTTTAGCTTTTTACCCTTTTCTATGGGTTTTTCATAAGGAGGAGTAGCAAATTTGAAAGTAGGACAAATGAAAATCAGGGGATACAGCTTGGATGATGGCCTTATTAAATCAGTCCTTGCATTTTCATTTGGGAAGCTGGTTTAGTAATGATCTCTAACAACCACAGAGCCTGTCTTCACAAATGGTCACAAGCACTTCAAAGGCAGGTATACAACCTGCACCAAGAACCACTCTGCTCATTACAGCTGTTCCCAGGACTTCACACAAGCAGTGGCACATTATCCACCACTTCAATCTACACAGCACAAAAAGGCATGAAAGCTCAGTAGCAGGTCCCTGTTCTTCAGCAGCTAACAAACCATAGTTCTTCTCATTTTTCCTTCTGTCTGATGATGTGAAAGCTGAAAATTTAGATGTGCTGTTTAGATAAGAGACACATCTCAGGCTTTGCTTTGAAAGCTGAGTATGCCTTTGCAAGAAAAGCTTTAACAACAACCTCCTCTCATTAATGTCAAATATCCATTTTGTTAGTGAAGGAGGGAAGCATAAAACAGAAGAAAGAAGAAGCACAAAGTAAAAGAATAGCAATTAGCATTTTAGATTTGTACATCCAAATTGAGAGCAAAGATAAAGCACTGGACACAACAGAAGCATTCTGAGGAAACATGCAAGTCCACATCTGAGATCAAGGTATGCTCACTGTGAGAGCAGGGCAGAAAATCACTCATGGTACGCAGCAATAGACAGGCACACAATAGTCTGGAGTCTGCAGGCAACATTACTAAATCCAACTAGAAATGCACAAATCAGAGCAATGCCAAATTCAAGCTCTTACTGAGAGAGGAACTCTCAACTGGATGCCTCATCCCTGGAGGTGTTCAAGGCCAGGCTGGATGGGGCCCCAGGCAATCTGATCTAGCGCTTGATCAAATGGTTGGCATTTGACCCCTGCCCACAACAGGAGAGTTGGAACCAGATGATCTTTGAGGTTCCTTCCAACCCAAGCCATTCTATGATTCTATGAACTCAGAGTGAAACCCTAGAGCAAGACAACAACTACAGTTACCCCACATCCAGCTAGACAGCATAATCCAAAATAGGCCAGTGACATCACTTGTAAAACCCCTTCAATCAGGAGTGTGAAACACCTCATTTTGGAGCACAGAGGCAAACCCAAATCCCCTCAGCAACAGAAGGAACCAAGTAGAAGAGAACAGAGCCACTTGCTTGCATTTCCATTTCAGGACTGTCTCCCTCCGGCAGCGTCCGTGCCTCCAGTTTTGAGAGACTTTCACCCTTTCCTTCACTGGAATGCCAGGTGCTCTGCAGACAAAGGAAGAAAGATGAGATTAGCAGCCGTGACTGATGCTACACAGAGAACAAATATACCCAAGCTGCTCACAGGTTCTCACTCTGGTTCCACAAATGATGAGCTCATATACACTGATGGTGCCAGAGCCACACTAAAGGAAACGCATTTAGGAAAGTTGATGAGAAAGGAGTTCTGAGCAGAGTGAGTGTTCATCAACAAAGAAAGCCAACCACAGTGCTCACTACTGTACAGACTTCAGATCTGATCACGACCTGATCTGGTACATAGATAGAGGTTAAAATGAAATGTGATCAAGTCTACACACAAAGAAATTACCAGAACCAAAGAAACAGGACACCACTCTTCTAGTGGAGACTAAAGAAGGACAGTAAGGATAGGGACAGCAACATACAGGAACTGATAGAGGAAACACCAGTCAAGAGAATACTGAAAGTAGAAGCTAAAAGTGTCCAGTCAGAAGAGTAGTAAAGAAACTGCTCCAGACCCTTATCTGCCTAACTAGAAATCACAATAGATTCAGCCTACAAATAAAATTCATTCATGTGCATAACCACCCAGTGCACACACACCCCAAGTAAGATGGGCCATCATTTGCAACAGCTCACCAAAAGAAAAAGAATTCCACCTGGTTGCTGGGAAATTCCCAAATTTCAGTCAAAGTTACTGCAGGTTGCTAAAAGAGAGACTCATACCCAGTCACTGGGATACAAACCAAAATTATGGAACAAGCCAAGATCAGCAGAGCTCAAAAAGTGATAAAAGGTAAGTACCACAGACACCTGGGACCCAGGTCTCTTCAGTGACTACATGAAGTTACCCAATTGAAGCAGCTGTTCAACAACTGCTTTGCCTTCATGATCTAGAATTGATTGAAGATTAAAAAAAAAAAAAAAGTAACATTCAGCTGTAATACCAACCTATCATAGTATTAATTATTCAATGTCATTGGTGGAGCTGCTAAGGTGGAAAGGATCAGTAAAGTAAATAAATACATAAATAAAATAAAAAAGAAAGAAATAATTGAAATTATTCTTTGTAACTGGGTGTTGTGAGCCATTTACTAGGCTACAAAGTGAGTTTTTTCCCTTCTCATGCATTTCTCAGCTGTGAATGTTCCCAACCACATGGGATGAAAGGAAGACCCTTAGATCATTGATAGATGGGGACTGGTGCCCAGCGAGGACCAGCTCCTCTTCACATTTCTACCATGCCCCCAATCCAATTCCATTTTTGGGTACTCTGTCATCTTTAAAACAAAGATTAGCTCTCTGTAAATAAACATCTCCTGTGGTTGTTAATGGGTGTAGGAATCTCTAACCTGGCCCTGCAGCTTGGCCAGATTCTCATTTTCCCAGCCTTCCTTCCATAGCCTCGGGCTCTTCAGGCTTTTTTTTTTTTCTGCTCACCCTTCCCTCCCCTTTTCTATGCTTTCCGGCACTTAGTCACCATTATAATTTGACTGCATTCCTGGGCTTTTGACCCATTTTAAACAAAAACAAAAACCACACACAGAAAAGATCTTCGTCCCTTAGACACCTGTGCAACTAGAAGTTTATGACCAGTAGCACCACAACAAACAAAAGTGACTTTAAGAAGCTACAAGCTCTTTATTTCTCCTAACCCTTAAAAAGTAAAATTAAATCTCTAGAGTTAGCCTAAGCTGCAAGAAGAGGAATTCCATTTAAAGAGAGCGCTTGCAGGGGTTTGTGGGGCCATACAGCGTCTGAGACGAGGAATGCACGGCACTGAGCAGTCAGGTCAGGTCCAGCAGTCGCCTCATTGCTTATTACTCTCCCAGACAGAGAGCCTCTCCGCCTACATCCAATTCCATTCATTACTCCAGAACTCTTCTCCTCCCCACGCTCAGCCCTCAGTTAAGTTCTCCCCACGTACAGATATAAAGCACCAGTTTGCATGGTGATGGAAAACGCACTTGTGCCACAACCCCCAACACATACTGGCCCAGCCAGATATCCTGAGCTCAATGCACAAACCCTACACAGGCTAGATGCAATTTCCACCATTTAAAAAAAAAAAAAAAGGTGAATCCAAGGTCAAAAAAGAAGCCTTCATCTGAAAAAAACAGTCACTTTCCTAGCTGGGGGTGGGTAGGCCTTGATCCTTCTACCACTAAAAGAGAAATGTCAGAAGAGACTATTGCGTGCTGGCTCGGCCCACACCATCAGTAAACTGCTGTAGTTACTCCTGGAACAGACACTCTGCTCCTCCATGCACGTCAACAGTTTTTGCAGGAAAAGGGCAAGGACAAAACACGTTGAAGGGAAGGACTGTTTGTCGATGATGGGGGTCTGAGTTTGTTGTTCCTTTGGGAGCGGGTTGTTTGTTTTGGGGTGGAGAGGGGGTGGGGGGTTACTGCTAATAGATGTACATCCAGCCTGCCTTCATCATATAACAATTCTCAACCAATCTAATTTTAACCTGTATTAGAAGCACTCACATATTCCATACATTTCCACTTATTTAAAATAGAAGCAGGATGTGGGACAGAACATAAGAAGGCCACAAGAAGGGAGATGTGAAAGTTGAACTGATACGCTCCTTTGCCAATTCCATGGCAGCAGAGACCAAACTGCAATGACTTTCAGTGTTGGTCAGAGATGGGTGCTCCCCTGAGCCAAGAAGGAAGTCAAACTGAGGCCAGTGATGGAATCCAATGCCGACATATAATTTAATCTGCTTCCTCAACAGCAGCTCCAAGAATACACCAGCAAGAGTGAGAAGCAGCACCATCAGCACACTAGAGCAGTTCTCAAATATTAGAAAGCTAAGAAGGGCATCATTATATAAATTTAATCATAGGATAATGATAAAAAAATAATAACGATTCTTTTCTCCCCTACAAGATCTATGTGTAAATCTACCAATTTCTCCATGGTGACCTGAGAGAATCAAATCACCACACATCTACACTGAGTGGTTGACTTAATCAAGTACCTTCCACTTCAGCAACTGGATTGAGCATTCAGAGATTAACAAGACTAACCCAGCTCACAAAGGGTGATGTTGTGGAGGGACCACAATCCAAAAACAGTGAATAACTTGACCTTTCTTAGTATACCACACCACAAAACACCAGCTGGTATTCAATACATGCTTAAATGTTCTATGAAATGCAGCGTTCAAGTTCTCATGGAAAAGTTCCAGCAGTGAAGTTCCAGGCTGCAGGAGGCTGACTCACTGAGGAAGGACTTTTACTAGGAGCAGTACCGTGCTGCATCAGAGTGCAACTGAAGCGCAGCCCATCCTAGAAGGATGACACACAACGAAGTGAACACTGTGATGTAAAAATTGAGTGACATTTAAGCAAAACACTCTTAAAACCCAAGCAATGTTCAAAGTCCATCATTTTATCATCTGTGCTAAGGGTGACTATTATAAACAGTCTATAAAGCCACATGACCTGGAACACACACGGCTATCTTTTTTCATTAGCAAATTAATCCAAAAAGCAGTCTATCGGGATGCCAAACCATGTGGCACAATATATGACCTAAGCTAATGCATGCTTCCAACTGCATGTGCTCCTGGTGGAAGTTTCCTTTAGAATGTCTTTGTTTCAGTATGAAAGGGAAGCTGAACATTTGTCACAGCATGAGAGAGAGTTCCAGTATAAAAGTCACCCCAACCAACCCACTATAAAAGAATTTTCATTTCTCCCTTCCTACTTCACCCTACCCTTAAGTATTTTGCTCAAATTATGGATTTCCTCTCTTTCTTGGCAGAGTTACCAGAAGAAATACAATACTCCTTCTGGAGCCCGCTTCCCAGCTGCTGAAGTGAGAGACTGGGACTATCCTTCCCCAGCACCACTGACCTCACCTCAGCCACCATGGCACTTACGGGCCTGGACCCCCAAAAATCAGCAAAAGAAGGAATCACTCAGCCACAGACAAAGCACGTCTCCTTCTAAAGCTTCACTTCCAGCAGCTTTTGCCTTCAATGATCCCCTCCCCAGCCAAACTCTTTTGCCACGAGAAATGGCATTTCTGCAATAGCAAGAGTTTCTGAGTTCTGCATCTCGGCGAGATTCCCACTGGCCGGCTACAATTTCAGCATGTGCCAAAACAATGGTGCCTGCAACAACAAATACCACGTTACAGAAGGTAACACCAATATGTCATACTGTATATTTTCCCAGCTGCATGGGGCATCCTAACCCACTGAAGTCCTTTCCATTTCGTTACATTTTCAATGCTGAAGAGGTCATCTGGAAATGCAAGTCTGCAAAGATCCGCAGCAGAGACTGAATCTCTTCTATAGAGAAAATCTGTTGTCTGCATAAAAGCCGTCACCAGGCTGCCTCTAGCCTGACTGAAAGGGTCATACAGAGGAACAAATAGGTCATAGTGGCTAAGCCTCCCTTTCAACCTTGGCCCTGTGGCAGAGATGGTTAACACAGGGACCAACTGCACTTATTTGTGTAATCGGGACACACCTGTTGAGTGGCAGAGTCTCAGTGCATTTGCAAGTCATGGGCCACCAACAGACAGCCAAGAGGGAAAAGCTATTTATGTCAGGAGCTCCTGTTGCTGTCCTCAAGAAGTTGGCATGCTTTCAGTACAGCTCTTCCAGTAAAAAAATTCCACCTGAATTCCTTTAGCACATGGCCCGTTTTTAGCTTACAGCCAGGTTCAGTCTGTCTTCTGCACTCAACCCCTTCCTATGTGACGTGGGTTCAAACAACACCAAGACTGAACTACCAACTTCTCTTGCTGCTCCTTGCCTTTGGTGGTGCCACTAAGCTACCTTGGTCAGACATTAGCAAGCAATGCGAGCAGGCTGCACGGCCCCACAGATCCTCAAAACCACCCACCTGCAGGAAGAAGCTGGAGACTCTAATCAGAATCGAGTTCCTGTACACACAGCAAAGACGAGCATCCTCAGAGAGATTCCCAAAAACCACCACCTATCATCACCTGATCTGAAGCAGATCACCCCCATCAGATCCTTCCTCCTTCACTGATGATCTCGCAACCTGCAATGGGAACTCAGATAGAAACTCCAGGCAGGATTTTGCTGCTCTCAAGGAGCTATGTAGTCTGTCTGGAGCTGATATCTAGGCTGCTTTGGAAAAAAAAAAAAAATGAATAGCCCAGGAAGATCTGAGCAAACCCACAGCTGCTCAATAGTTGTCATGTATTCCAAATTGAAAGAGTGGACTGTTAGGGCCACGTTTGTACATAATGAAATAGCACACAGCTTTTCACTCATGCAAGTTACAGGAATAACAGCAGTAGACACAGCGTACATTTCCAAAGCCCTGAACTCGATAAAATTCTGCTGCTGCTTTGAACTTGTGAAGATTGTAAAGGGAGGGGACACAGGCTCCTTACAATTTCCCGTTCCCACATCAAGAAATTGTTTTACTAAGTGTGCCATTCTGGCTGCCCAGAAGAAATAGTTTAAGACAGTAAGAATGTAACAAGAGTTCCTGAAACGCACCAACTTTCCCAGCACAAAGCAATAGCTGTGTGCCCTCTTCCAGGCTTTAGCTGTTATTGCAGTAGCCTCCCCAGAACGTTCACCTCTGCATCCTCTGCACCAGCTCATCGCCTACTTCAGTTGTGACTTAAAGCTGGCAAAACAGCTTTTAAAAGATGAAGGAAACTGAAGGAGCTTTCCACGCTGCTTCACACCCCCTCCCCCCAGCACTGAAGGCAGAGGTCTCAGATGATTGCTGCAGTTTGCATTTGGATTTGACTTACATAGATTGGCCATTTCCTGCTCCTGCAGGTGTATATATTTATCAGAGATCTGGAGAAAACACTGCTTTTATTAAGTCACATAAATGCTCACACTAGTTTTTAAATACTCAAAGAAAATAAAGTCACCCACCAATTAATCTATTTTTCTGGACCGGAGAAGATCCCACAGTGCCATTGGGCAAGGCAGGATGGGAGATGGGGGAGAGAAAACAGGCAGCAGAACGTTTCTGTATTTTGACAACAGCTATTAATGTATTACAAAGAGCACATTGTCAAGCTATTTAGGTTGCAACTTTTAACTTGCCCTTTAAAATTCCTTTGTAACAAAGAGGAAATAAGTTTAGCCCAGCTGCAACATTATTCCTTTCTTTCAGGCTTTAAATAAAGAACCACCTTGCAATGAGCTCTCTGGCTCTCCAATTTCTCCAGTCCAAGGTGGTCCAGAAGGCAGGCACTGGCTGAAGGCTCACAGCACCCTCTTCTATTTCTGGCTCTGACACTGACCTGCTGCACAGAGGGCAGCTTGGTTCACATCTCTGTGCCTTGCTGCCCTCCCAGCCCTTGTTTACTCTGTCTATTTAGGCAGCAAGCTCTTCAGGGCAGAGACTGCTCTTGCTGCGCCTGTACAACAGCTGGCAAAACAGACACAGGCTACCAGACACAACTGTAAAATCACTATACTCACCAGAAACCCCAGAGGCCTTGTGCTACTGCTCAGCTATGGTTTAGCTGCAAAAAGAATTATTAAGCCATACTCTTCTGTGAAACGCTGCCATGCATTTTTGGAAGAAAAATGCTCCATTCACCTTACGTCATAAAGACGGGTCTTGACTCCGGCCTGAGCAGCTCCTGTGACTGAGTGGAGCAAAACTCCTCTGTGCAGGGACTATCTTCTTACCATGCCCACAACAAGGCCTTATTGCAGTACAGGTCTACACATAAAATTAACATGACTGTGCAGAGCAAAAGGCAGCCTGACACAGAGACAGGCGCCAAGAACCGCATACAGCCCAACCCGCTGCAGACTTCCAAACCAGTAACACAATATTCTAGTAAGCATTTACTTACTACAGATTCAAAGAAGAAAAAGTATGTTTTTAACACCAAGAACGTACTTAAGAACCTTTCCAAGTCAGGCCCTGCTATCCCTAATATACACTCACTCATCTGATGCAGATCTAGCGGTTCCCCTGCTGAGGAACGAAGGTGATGGAAACGTGGCACGAGGCAAACTTCGTTCTTTGTATGCGCATGATTGAAACAACACCTAAATACTTCACTGCACACACAGCTCCTCATTAGCTGAATCCATCAGAAAGGGCAAATAGGAGAGGCTTGTCAATGATGTGAAAATGCTTTTCAACATAACAACTCATGCCTAGGATTAAGTTCATATCTTCTTTTGACAACATTAGCCAATCAACTGAACACTGTTTAAGCCTGAGTACATGTGCCGAGATAAAAATAGCTGGCAGAAGTGGATAGCCAAGATGGCAAGAGGGTAATTTTAAAAGTTAAGTCAAATTGTTTTAGGTACTACATTTTTTCTTTCCCTTGCTGCTCTACAGCTAGGGTTTTGCAACCAGTTTCTAATCAATATTCTCTCTTCTCTAATTGGGCATGAAAAATTCGTATAAGCAAGCTCACTGAGTGAACATTTGTTCCACATACAAGCTAAAGCCTGTTCCCTCAGATCTTCTTGTTACAATTACCTGAAGATATACCTAACAGAAACAACATTTTAAAGAAACGGTGTCATTTTCAAGCTAATCAGCCTTTAAAAAATGGGAAAGTGGAGGAGGGGGGGATAAGTTTCACAGCTATCTTACACTCTAAGCTCAAATTTATCTCTATTTACAAAGCATTAACAGATGGCTTATCAAAAGCCATTTAACAGCAGAAATGATCAAACTAGTTCTGAGATGTTTTTTTGTTTTAAGCAGTAAGAACTCCCTAGACTAGTTTTTAACTTATGCCAGCCTCTCAGGGACCATCAGTCTAAGATCTAATGTTAGAACCATGCACGTTATTTCATTAAGTACATTTACCACAAACGGTTCCAGCCTTTGCTTTCTCAATTGCAGACAGAATTGCACAAATACATCCTGAAAGTAAAAAACAGTGTTCACCTCATGCAATGCTATCCAGAACGTGCAACAGAAGCCCCAGCCCTCAAGCAAGCCAAGCATGACATACTCGAGGTTGACTCCATATGATTAAGAAAGCACAGTCGTCAAGAAGGTCCAACTACCACCATCTTCACCATCATTCTATTTACTAATGATGTTCTAGCTTTAACACCTGCTCAGCTCAAATTTAATCTCCAGTGAGCAACCTACCAGTTTCTTACCCAGAATTACCATCAGGAAGAGAGGCAATGTGCCTAGAAGCTTACCTAACTCTCCTCCCCAGCTTGTATTGCCTGGTCAAATAAAGTATAAGCTTTCTCCTCAAATCTTCACCCTTCAACTGCAATAAGAGCAACACTGGAGATTGCTCTTGATCTTGGAGACACGTGACACGTGTGAGGCACAGGCAATGTAAAAGAGACATGGCTATTTAAAACCCTCAAGCTGCCACACAGGCTATTAAACTCTTCATCAAGCACAAACTTCATAACTGTACCACAACCCAACATGTGCATTCATTGTGATTCTTTTGGAGCTGTACACATACCCAGACCCCTCCACACACCAAAGTATGCTCTTGTCTTTTATCTGTTGCCAGAACTGTCAAACTCACTGGAGCAAGACTCTTGAAACTGCCCCCAGATGCTGGATGTCCACACAGGGAATACAAGCGTTTGGCTTTCAGGTATTGCCCAAAAGAACTGGCACACTGTCTACTTCAAAGAACTGAAGATTGCATGAGTCTTTCATGAAGTTAAAAGTAACAACAGGATTCATTCTCTGGGATATCTCTCAGATCCTTCGTGACCAGACTGTAGTTCCACAGAGCATTGCTGGTGATTGAACTCCCTTGGACCAAGGCAGCACCAACCAATGCTAAAAGCAGTGCTCCGTACTAGAGTTTAAAGACAATTTGCAAGTAGGGCTCAGCACAAAAGCACACCCTAGAATAACTAACAAAACAAAACAAAAAACTAACCAAAGCAACTCTGTGTTCCCACAGTGAGTCTAACGGCACTGAAATCCCTGGGAGCTCATGACACATAAGTACCCTTCCCTTCACTTAAACCCTCTGACCTAACAGACTTCTTCTGTAGCTGTTTATAGACCCACATTCCTCTGCAGGGGGAAGTGGTGGTCCTTACATGTGCTGCACCTGCTCTGCTGTACACCTGATCCCTCCAGCAACCGAAGCAGCATAGTATCACCTTATTCTTAATGAAAAATACAGAACTTCATTTCCTCAGGAGACAAAATCATATATCATGGTGGATGGAGTCCTACGCACAGCCATTCTGCAGCACTTACTCCTGCTTACCTCCTAGGGAACTGTGGTTAACTTTCCAAGTCCGGTCTTTGGCTGCAGCGTCCCTTGGCTGCAGGCCTAAATCTACAAAAACTGAACGGGTTAAAATCCTGGCCTGAAAACCCAACAGAGATTTTCAGCACCACTGAAGTCCTGCTCCAAAGAGCAAGGGCCACAGCTGCTTCTCTCTGCCTGTGTTACTGACAAGATAGCACTATGAGACATTGAAACAGGTCTCAGACATCCTTTACGATAAATATCAACAAAGTTCTGGACCTCAGGCTGGCAGCTATAGGGAAACACAGGAAGCGATTCATAGATCCTTAAGCACATGGACTCCCCTTTGGGATCCCTGAGGTAGCAAGGGAAGCCCACGAGGTGCGGATGCCTCCGAGTGGCATTCTGCACGCCAGCAAAGGGAGAGAGGAAACACAACCTGTGGGTTCTTACCAAGTGCCATCAAGGCCCAAAGCCCAAAAGCACCTCCAGAAAGATGCTGGTGTCACACACAGCAAAGCTACCAAGCCTTGCGCTTCTAATAGCACATCTAGGCTCATTCTCCAGGCCTTTCCTCAGCTGCCAGTTCAGATTCTGCTCCCTCTCAGCTACTTTTCCAAGGTCTTTGAGACCTCAGCAGCCACAGGCAAGGCAGTGCGGCTCAGGAGCTGTGAGGGAGAGCCCACCTCCCCCGGCTCAGAGCTCTTTCGAGCTCAGACACTGCTTTGTGCAGGGGGACCTCCGGGGAGCCGAGCTCATCTGGAGAGGCCCTTGAGCTCCAGTATCTGCGGGCCGCTCCTGCCGGACCTGGTGCTTAGCGAGCCCTCGCCACGCTCTCGCGGCAGCAGGAAGCGCTGCCCCCCACACGGCAGCCCTGCCGGCGCATCCAGGCCCAGAGCCCGCCGCCGCTCGCAGTCCCTCCCCTGGCAGGGCGGCCCCGCCGCTTCCCCCGCGCTCGCCACCCCTCTCGGAGCAGCGACGGCGCAGCCGCGCTTCGAGAATAGCGCCCCTCTTCCCTCCGCCCCCTTACGGCAGCGGGGAGCCCCCCTTAGCGACTACGCCAGGAGCGCAGCACGCCCCTTAGCAACCAGCTAGGCCGCGGCATCCCCGGCCTTTCCTAGCCGCCGCGGCCGCCTCCCCCCCGCCCTTCCGCCGCGGAGGCCGAGCTTACAGGTCGGTGCCGAGCTGGGTGAAGCCGGAATTGAGGCACCCGCGGGCTATGCGCTTCCAGAGGAGATCGCGGCTACTGAGGAAGCGCAGGCGGCGGCAGACCTGGCTCAGGCGGCCCAAGGCCTGCACGTCCAGGTAGGAGCAGATGAGGAGCAGCAGCTCCTCGGGTAAGGCCCAGAGCGGGGAGGAGGGGGGGGAGGAGGAAGAGGAGGAGGGGGGGGAGGCGGCCCGGGATCCCCCCTCCGCCCGGGGGGATCGGGGGCTGCTCTTCCTCCCCATGGAGCAGCAGCTCCTGCCCCTCCTCCCCGGGAGCCGGAGCTGCTGCTGCCCGGGGGAGGCCAAGCCATGGACGGGGGCAGCCGCTCCCCAGTCACATGGGGCAGGAGCCGCTGCCTGTCACTGCCCCCCTCCGGGGGAGGAGGCGGCGGCGGGCGGGGGGGGGACAATTAGGAAATTAATTCATTAACGGGAAGCACCGGGGATACCCCCACCTCGATCCGCCACGAAACAGCCCCCCCGGCCCGTGCGTGGGTTATTATTCTTTGTAGCTGAGATTAATAACATCACCTTATCGACGCATTCGTTAATAACGTGAATAATTAACGGCCAGAATGGTGATCGTGAGTAACCGGAGCATCTGCTCCACCACCTGGCTGGGCGCAGCACTCCTGCAAAGGAAGGTGAACAGCAGGGTGGTTACTGCTCATTAATTACCCTTGAGCAGAGTCAGGAGTTCTTGTCACCCACCAGATGACAGCAGGGGTCGTTTGGTGTTACACTGCAGTTCTGGACTCCTAGGTTCCCTGAGCCACTTAAAATAAAGGGTCTTCCTTATGAAAGAAAGGCCCCTGCTGCAGAGGATTTAAGGCTGGCTGGTCACTCAGACCATTTGGTACCATCTATTCCATGGAGCAGGGGGTGAAAAAGTGCTCACGCTTCGTACATGTATGTGCATTGCTGCAAAGAACGGTTCATAATAACTGAGTCATTGTTGCCATCCACAGGAGCCTGGAGTACTGACAGCACAGGAGGATCCTGGTCCAAAATGGCAAAGTAGCCCTCCACAGACAGTGGAGCAGGAAAATATGAGTACAGTGTTGTTTTATTCTTTCTTACAGTATTTTCCACTCTACAGAAGCCTGAAATGCTTAAGGAAACTTCTGCCTCAGAATTAAAAAATATATGAATTATGAAAAGTAAATCATCTACCTAGAATTCTTTGTATAGACATCATTTACCAACCTCAAATTGCAGGTCCTTTTGCACTGTAGAATTGGAAAATAAATTTCAGCATTTAATGAGGTTACCATAGCAGACAGGCCTTTTAGACTTACTTGCATCCTGTTCCAGAAGGTCATCTCATCTGTTTAATCTCAAGCACTCAAATATTCATTTATCTAAATCAGCTCTGGAGGCCTTGTATTTGAAAGGTTCAAAACTGCCAGCTGAGGAGCTGTCTGGTCCACTTACACTGAGTTTCAATGCACCCTGGAAGTCAAGGAGATTCTAAAGGATCAGAAGACAGCAAATATTTTATCAACATTTATAATGAGTGAATCAGATGGCCAGAGCAATTAAAAATTTCAGCACCTCAGATTAAGTTCAGGTAAAATAACAGCACATCTGGTACAGGACTGAAGCGGCCACTCGAAAGGGAGGCGATATAACAAACGTTACTTAACAAAAGATTATGGAGAATTGATGTGAATTCTGTGTCTCTTTGATGACATTAATCTTAAACATGTAACTGTAATTAGCTCTTTTGTAATAGACTTTGGCAGTCTGAAACATTAAATTTATTACAAGCTGACTGACTCCTCTGTCGTAAATTGTTATTATAAAGAGAAGTTTATTATCAAGTTGGTCTTTCTCTGGTAGGATTCCACAGAGACAGCATATGGATCCTCCATTTTTGGATGTTTTTATTAGTGACCTGAAAAAAAATCTGAAGTCATTATTAGCAAAGTTTTTAGAAGGCATAAAGCCTCGGGGAAGAGGCCACTGGTGCTTATGGCTGTGTAACCTTATGTTATGTTTAGGCATAATCAACTCATATGTATTTCAATCAAGTCAAATGTGAAGTCTCACATCCAGGAACAAAGAATGTAGGTCACACTGAAAGGATGTAACTCTATCCTGCAAAGCTGCAATTCCGTAAAGACTTCATTAAGATGAATAATCATCTAAACGTGAGCTCCTTCTGCAGTGCTGTGAGCAAAGGGCTGGGAAACAAACAAGAGCCAGGAGGTTGTTTCACTTCTGGTTTTGACTCTGTTGTGACGGCTTTGGAAATCATTTGTCCAGCCAACATTTCAAAAAGGATGTTGAAAAACTAGTGGATTTTCTAAGAAGAGCAGTAAGAAGGATTGCAGGGCTGTCAAACATGTTCTATAGTGAGAACCAAAGTGCTCAGTCTGTTTAGCTTTCTAAAGAGGGTAAGGTGTGAGGGGATCATACCTTGTGGGCACTGAAACAGGAAATAAAATCTGGTGTTACCAGGATCTTCAGTTTAGCAGACAGAGTGATAAGATCACTTAACAGAAAGTGATGGGAAACAAATTTATAAATATATTTTTGTTGGGAAGCTATTTTAAACAATATCAGACTTTTTTCCCCCTTGAGCAAGACTGACTAGCCTACAGCAACTGAATCTTTAAGCCAGGAATTGATCTAGCGACTCCTAACTTGGTATATCAGATCAGTCAGAGAGGCCCCTACTTGTTTTAGGCTCTGTTAATATGCAAGTGCTTCATCTGCCACGTCTGACATCTCCTTGCACATTATGACACCCTTATCCCAGTGTACAGGAGCCTTGTTTGTGCCCGAGTCCTTCACCAAGGTGCACGTTGGAAGGGGACTGTTCAAAGTGCCACGTGCAGTGTAGCATGTGGCAATGGCAGATCCAAAATACTGAGAAGTACATCCACAGAAGTAGGGTCTGACTTAGCGCTCTCCAGATTGTGTCCTAAGATATAAGTAACTGAAAGATTTGGCTAAGATGAAATATGTTTACAAGCAGTGATCATACAGAAGGTCAAATAGCATCCAAATAGGTGTCACAAAAAATGTTACAAAGAAACCAATGATACGTTGCTCTTAAAAGTAATATTGTTTTGTAGTGTGGATAGTTGCCTTACAACAATAATTTAGCCCAAACACTGTGGTCTGTTACTTTCTTTCTCTGCAAGAGACCTACAAGCACATACACTGCTCAGATGTGGTTTCAGCAGATGTGACTGCTGTGGAGCTGTCAGTGCTGCGCATGGAAGGCTGAGATGGCCCTTGTCTTCTCAGCAGAGCTGAACAAAGTGCATAGGTAGCTGTCTGCAAGAGCAAGAAGCAAAGAAGTTTTGGGAGCATTTCTAAAGTGGTACGTGTAACGTGATTATTTCCATACAATGGTCATACTCTAATAATGAAGTCAGTGCAGGTGCCCAGTGCAGGATAAGTCAATAAATAACACAGCCTTCACAAATCTTACAAAGATTCCGGTCCTTTCATGGCTCATGACCTCCCTGCACCTCAAGAAAATAGAGTGTGGTTCCGTGCTGAAGCAGCAGATCATTCCAGCATCATAGCTTGCAGGATTTGTAAACTGAAAATGAGGGCTGACACCTGTAAAGCTTATGCTTCAACAGCGCAAGTCAATGAAATCCAGCTCGGAAGAAATTCCATTTCAATACCTGCCTGTCTTTTCTTCTTTTTTTCTTTCTTCTTTTCCTGTCTTCAAGGGGTTTTATTCTTCTTTGCAGTGCCCTCAAATACACCTTTCCAGCTAAAGACACAATCATGTGGACAGCTCTTTGTTTTGTTTTTCCTTCCAACCAATGCTTTTGTGTATTTCTGAAACTTAAGACACCTCCTCTGCTACTACAGTACTTATCTGTAACACCATCGCTTTGAGGGATTAAAGCAGGTTACTTGTTACACACTTAGATCAAGAGTTATCTGAGTAGAAAGTCTATCCCGTTCAGGTTGGCGGAATCCGTTTTTGATCTTGAGTTGTTTTGATTTTCTCTGAGAGCAAGTAACATGTTATTTTAACTTCTGAATAAGGTGTGCTACCTGACTGTGTCTCTTCTGTTTGGCAGAAAGGATTAGAAACCTCCACGGAACTTGCACTCTATTAAAGCAGAGTGCTCGCCATTGAGAACCGAGGAGCTGAATTGTTTTCAGATTATATGTGTGTGTGTGTCTTTCCCACATCAAAGACTTTGATGGAAGCTGTTCACGCTATTGTCAGGAATGCAGGGATTGGCACAAAGGTGATTAGCAGAATTGCTTTTCTGCAGTAGAAGCACAAAAAAATATCAAAGGATTAAAGAGGATAAAATTAAAAGGTTATGCTGAATTTAAGAGTGAATTTTCTTCTTTTTTTCCCCCGGTTTATATGTATCGATTTGGTTTTACCTATAAAAGGGCTGCCAGAAGAAATCAGAACTAGAAACTATTTGGTATGAGTTCTGTAAAAGGACGAGGAAAAATCTTCCCTTAACAATAATCCCGACAGACCCTATGCTGTGTAGTTCCAAACCACAGCTACAGGGAGCTCTCAGTGAGAGCGAAGGGCGCGCAGCCAGCAGCCATCCCTACGAGGCACTTAGCAGCCGCAGGATCGGGACCTTTATTCATAGCCATGCTGAAAATTATGAAAACAAACAATTCCATAAATCAGTTTGTCAGCGGTGATGCTGTGTGTTTACTTTTCTCACTGCACTCTGCTGACAAAGATACTAAACCAAGGGGGTCGCTCTCATTATCCACTTACCAGGCACATGCAACGCTTTTGTATTTTCATCAGCAGCCAAGCCGCTTCGATGGCTTGAAAAATAAGACAATGAGAATAGACTGTCAAATATTTTCGTGTATCAAATTCAACAGTTGACTGTTATGGAAGTTCTCTTCAATTGCAGTGCAGCTAAAAAAATAAAGTATCACCTCCCCAAGCCAGCAGAATTGCGTCATTTTAGACTCTGTTTGTTGTTCGTTTCATTTTGAACAGTCTTCTATCAGCTTTTTCTAAGTACCAACCCTACACCCGTTTCTTGTCATTGCATTTTGAGTTTGGTTTGTTTGTTTTGCCAGTCTGCTATTTTCTGAAAGTCACCCGGATTATTTTATTTGTTTTTAACCTCATTTATCAAAGTATTATCTGAAGCATCTGTTCGGAAAATGTTCATTTTAACTGTTTTCCCAACAATGACCTTCTTCCTACCCCTGAGGCCACATCAAGTTGTCACTCACCAGACAGCTGTGGAATTTGGAATCATTCCTTTTAAATGCTTTACAATTCCAAATGGTAGATTTGTAATGGCACAATATGATTGCCACAAAGATCTTTAAATTTCCCAATCCTCCCGGCTTCAAAGGCTGGACCGTCCTTGATCTCCTGAAGGAATGCTTTTGAATCTTGTGCTTTTATAGGGGCTACCTATGAAGATATTTTAGGGGCTTTTTCCTTTCATACTTAGAGTCTAAAGAACTAAACATCCAAATTCCCGTTGGCTTCTTTGAGAGTAAGAACAAGACTTACAACTAGCAATTTTCAACTCAGTTTTCATTAATTCCACGGGTCGTTCCAAAACATTTTGGAGTGTTCAGTGAGCAGTCTAAGAGTAACCTCGCTCTAACAGTGGCAATGGTACTGTTTTATTCTGCATGTTCCTGCCACCTATGTGGCTTGACCCAGACCCTGTCCATGGGTAAGTCTGGTGGTATCCCAGCTCTTTGTGCCCATGGTCACAGAGGGGTCCCTTGGAGGGTGTTCTGCTACCGTACCTGAAGCTTTGCTTACGGAGTAAGATAAGGTATGTGGGTGGACCCAATCCTACAAGCAGCTTTGGGTCTGTCTGGAGCAGACAACCAAGACAGAGTCTAATTACTTGCAACAATTACAAATTTGCAGAATTACAGGATGCGACCTCTGCTGTGGCCTCAGACCCTCAGATCCCATTGTAAGCAGCAACCAAGGCACTGCTGTAAGTCTAGGTTTGGGTATCCAATATTGCTAATGCTGACAATTTCCAAACAGTCCACAGCCTAACCTCAGGTTTTGTGACAACAAACTGCAGGAGCAACTAATTACTAACCCAGTTTATGGGTCAGGGAACAGGCTTAGATCCTCATTTACACAGGTTTCTTATGATCATGTAAGCCCTACCTCTCCACCACTATTTTTGTTTGTTTATTTAGATCAGTTTAAAAAAAAAAATCCCACATCCCAAAATAGAGAATGTTTTCCTTTGGAACAGGAAGAAAACACACTTGATGGCTATAACATCTGCTGGACCATGCGTGGATGGTGGTGGGCACCTCACACAGCCCTGTGACAAGCACATGTGCGTACAGCGTGTCAGATTATAAATCCAAGAATAAAGAGTCATGAAAACCTCCCTTCTCCAGCCCACCTGCCACGAAAGTGGGCCTTTCACTGAAAACGAGGATTGGGAAAGAAAATGCCAACATTCCTGGGATTCTAGTCCAAATCTCTGCCTCCGATAGAGGAGGGCTGTCAATGGAACACACACTGATTCGCTGTCCCTATCCCATCAGGACACACAAGCCACCCTGTGCACAGTAACGTTTGCATTCATCATTGGCTTGATCTGAAATTCTGCAGAATTCTCAAACATTTTACTTTTGTGTCGTGTTCGTGCCTGGCAAAATATGGGCTGAAGGTTCCAGCAGGATGATCTTGCTGCTCGACAGCCCCACCAGGGTGCAAACCTTTCTGCTCTCAGAATGGAGGAAAGGAGAAGCCATATGCACTGCGGATCAGCTCTGCCAGGATCACCTGAGTGCCACAAGCGACAAATTTGGTCCTATTCTTTCAGATGAGTAGGAGAGGCTCTCAGCATGAGCCTCCAGCAGGAGCCATGCAGACCTGTGCTGCCGTGTGCCTATTTTGCACCACTCATCTGCACCCAGCAGGTGCCTGCAGTGCAGGTGTGAGCGCAAGCTCAGACAAAGATTCAAATACCAGAGCCTTTCAGCCTGAACCTGACACTGCCACTTTAAAACCAGAGACGCTGACATCAAAGTTTTCCACTCCCCAGAAGGAATGGACTATTTTCACCCTTCCAAATGATGTCTCTCATCTCTCTCCCTTTCCTACAGCCCCGTCTCTCTCTCTCACACACTTTTTCTAATGCCATCCCTCCCTCTCCACTTCAAACCATGGGAAAAACCCAGGAAAAGAAGCCTGCCGACTCAGGGAGCGTTTCAACGCATTGTGTTTTCCAGCTAGACCTGAACAGACTGAAATCAATTCAGCTCCCGCTCGCTCGCACTCTCCCTCCCTCTCCCATGTCCCTTTTTGTTTCTGCCTTAAGAAAGCCCGGTTTGGTTGTACCCATCCCCATAGCAATCAAGTGACCGGCGGGTTTTATTGCTTGTAAAAACACCGTATCTTTTTCATGGGAGTCGGGTTCTCCTTTGGGTTGCAATGCCCAGTGAGCAGTGGCAACAGCCTGCCGAATCTTTGATCAATTCTCACGTATCCATCTGAAGTACCCTTAGTAGACCCGTCAGAAGAAAGGAGCTCGGTAATTAGTATTTTAAGATAGTATATCAGCCTCTTGTTGTATTGCTGGCGTGGGGTTTGTTTTAACAGAAGTGCGCAGAAATACCCGTATCTGACCCAAATGGCTACGTGCTCTACGAAATACACATTATTAAAGCAGAAGTCCAGCTGCTGCTGCATTAATATCCTCTGATTTTTATGTGCTCCTACCTTTTGGAAGGTTTCGGTTTTCATCCTGAAATTTTCCAGGCTTGCTCCCAACGCCGAGGTTATAACGGCAGGATGGGAACCAGAGCAGAATGCAAGGAGGTTCTCTGGAAACTTGACGAGGCGAGATCCAGCTGAGCAGAGCCAGCGGGACCAGCAGCAGGGCGAAGTGACGTGGAAACAACCAGGGTGACCGTGTCACTTACATTTCCATCAACCACCTGCTGACAAAGGGACAGAATTAAGGTGTGTGTACAACCTGGCCTAGTTATGCCCCCAACCTTTGGAATAGTTATGCAGTTAATATTCCCTTAACATCATTTTTTTTCTTTCCCTGAGTTATCCAAAGTCTCAGAGTCAGAGGAGAGGTTGCTATAAACAACACAACAAAATTACACAGTTTTGCATCAAAACAGATTACCCAAGACATCGTCCACATGGCCTATCCATAGCTTCCGTAATACAGAAAGGCTGACCCCAGAACAGAGATGCTCCACATCTAGAATCAGATTTTACTCACAGAGATCATCCAGATGGTCATGGCATGGACCCGTATCATCGAATCACAGGATGGCTCACACTGGAAGGGACCTTAAAGCCCATCCAGTTCCAATCCCTGTGGTGGGCTGGGTGTCACCCATCAGATCAGGGCCCAGGGCCCCATCCAATCTGGTCTTGAGCACCTCCAGAGATAGGGCACCCACAATTGTCTGGGAATGCCAAGTGCTTCTTCTCAACCCCAGTTGGCTCCAGTTGACTACAAAATGGTGGAAGGAGGGGGTCTCAATGTGCTTTAATGATCAAAGCCAGCACTGGAGATACCTGCTCTCAGCAAGGCGCTCCATTTGGGCAGTGCCATCCATCACCCAGACCTAGGTTGGGTTTGGTTCTCCATATAAGAAGTGGGTACCTGCAGGTTCCAGTTGGAACAATTCTAAATAAATCACTGTTTTCAGCCAGCTGCACAGCTGTTCAGAGCTGTGTTTCAGGAGAATAAGTGATTAATTATGACCCATCTTTTGTGCAGTGCAGACTTTTCGGTAAAGGAATGGAAGAGCTCAAGCGTGCAGGTCAGCAGTAATTTCGTTTGGCTTATACACATCACTATGGAGTGAGGATGTGGATGTGCCTATAAATAGTCTGTGTATTTAATAAGCAATGCAATGTGTAAACACAATTTGCCAATTACTTCTTCTATAAATGAATATGTGCCAAGCAGCATATGTTATAAGAATGACAAAATGCAATTATTTTTTCTGACTATTCCAACTGCTTATTTTATGTAATGCAAGGTTAGAATCCAAATATAGGCTGCTTCCTACACTTGTAGGTGCTGGAACTGCCCAGTATCTCCTGTTGCCTTATTCCACAATTGCTGAACTTTCCTAGCCTGCAAATAATTGCCATGATTGAATGCAAATGCCATCTCTTGGGACTCCTGCAATAGGTTCTGCAAGAATGCGGCTCCCCTGGAAGCAGCCAAGAGGGATCCACTTCCCTGCACATCTTAAAGCATTATTTGGGGAAACCTCTTTCTTTCCATCAAAACTCTGTAACGTCCCTGTGAACCATTGGAAGAGGATTGTAAAGAGTGTATGGACTCCAAGAAGAAAAAAAAAATGAAATATAACAAGAGAACTGGGCTGAATAAAGACATTTTCCAGCTCCTATAAGCAGATGGACAAGAGCAGCAATCTGAACTTTGTATGGAGGCATAAAGGCAGCAGATGAACACTGCATTAGAAAGGCAGAGAACTACAGTGAGAAAGCAGAGAGATGGTGCTGAGAGACTTTCGGAGGGGGGTGAGATGATTCGTTGGGCCAAGTGACCTTTTCCCATCCAGCAATTTCTTCTGTCCCAGTGCAGAATGACAATGGGATCCCAATGGCAGCTCAATCTGACATCCACGTCTGTACCCAAACAGCTCCAACGCAGCCACACGGTGCTGCCGCGGCCATGGGATGCAATGAAACAAGCCAGACCCAAGATTCCAACTTGCCCTCTTTTCTGCTGTTGTTGTTATTGCTGTTTGTTTCCATTCACCCCCTTTTATTCCCCATTTTTTTCTGTCTTGACTCTGATGGGGGCTCTTTTTGTGCCAAACAAGCCCTTCTGATCTCTTTGAAAGCCCAGCTCATGTCATTCTTCCAGATCATCATTGTATGACATGTTTTTATATCAGGCTGACAAAGGAGCTATTTGATCAGGGGGTATGGTGTGTGATTGTAAGAAATTCAGCTAGCCGGTGGCAACCATTGTTCCCCAAAGCGGCTCCCTGACCCCATTCTATTCAAGGAAAAACTCCCTTGGAGTGGCCTCTATTCATTGAGTAACACCAGTCCGCAGTCTCACTCCAGGAGTATGCTCAATTCAGAGGTGTGTCACCGATATTGCCCATCAACCAGCCCTTAACTCTTTCATCAGCATTAGGTTTCCAACACAACAGCTGTTATCGTAGGGTGAGCTGGGGGGGGAGGAGGGGGGGAGAGAGGCTGCGATGCATTCCAGCTCACTGAAGCTCTCCTTATCTTGGAGAAATTTAACCTTCCTTTCAAAAGTTGCCTTGGAAGATGTCCGGCTGCTGCTTAGAGCACAGCCTGAACCGTCTGCCTTCCCATCCCCATGCCCAGAATTATCCTAGTTTGTTATCCAGCTTCTCAACTTGGATGTTAGGAAGAATTCCTCAGAAAGCATGATGAGGCACTGCTCAGGCTGCCCAGGGAGGTGGTGGGGTCACTGTCCCTGGACGTGCCCAAGAAAAGGGTAAATGTGGCACTGAGGGATGTGATTAGTGGGCAGTATTGCTTGCAGGTGGATCAGATGATCTTAGAGGCTTTTTCCAGTCTTAATGATTCTATGATTCTAAAAGAAGTGCCTTGGCTTGGCCAGGCCAGCTCATGCTAACAGGAAGCTTTGTGCCGATTTAAATGATGTTTGGATATGAGCTAAAACGATCGGTGACTCTCCCATATTCCAGCGGCATCCTCTTTCCTCTCCTAGATACCTTTGTGCCCATGGGAGCACCCATGGCATCAAAGCTGAAGGTGCTCCTGTTCCTCCACCGGAGCCCTCTGTGCACAAACACAGAGCCTCAAAATCCCAGGGAAATCAGTTCAAATGCTCCCATTTGGCTCAAAAAAAAAACATGGATCAGGAACAGTACATCCATGAAGCATGGTTCTGATGTATCTTTCCGTGCAGAACGTTTCCCCGTGCAACAAACAAGTCCAACAATTCTTGCAGGCCATCCATCCCTTGGCTTGGTCTCAGCATCCCTCCTCCTGCAGTACACGTCCTACCCAGGCTCGGTACCACCTTGATAGCGCCTATCTCAGGCCTGGATTTGTTAATAAACTCGGGCTCCCTCTGCTGGGACAGAGCACACAATACTGGGGGGGTCTGCAGGCACAGGTTGCTTCCTTGCTGGATTTTTATCCAGCTGGTTCAATAGTCGTTGAGAGGAAGGCTGCATTTGTCTCCTCTGGGTGATAAGGATGAAATAAAGTTTGCACTGCAACATCCTTCATGCATGCTCCAAAACCTCTGGGAAATCTGCACTAAGCTTCCAGGGACCTGCAAACTTGACATCAGCTCTGTTATAACTTTTCGCACAAAGCTCAGACGCCCACAACAGTTCCAGCAAAGTGGGGAAACCATCTCCTCCTGCTGCCTAGGAACATGCTGTGCAGTGAGACCCAGCTGTGTGCACAGTCAGCATCGCAAAGAACTGCGTTAACTGCGGGCATAAATCGAGCAAAGGGATCTGGAGGTGAATCTCAAGGAAAAGAAGGTCCAGGAAAGAGTGAAACCTGATAGGAAAGAGGTGCAAACCCAGTTCTTGAGCAGAGCAGGCAAAGCTGCAGAGAAGACCTTCAGGGAGACATTCCCAGTGGGTCTGGGACTCACCTCATCTACTGCCTGTGAATTCAACATGCTACATTATCTCTGTGACCTTTAATCCACCCCTGGTTACTGCAGAGAATGTTACTGCATCAACATTTTTTTCCAAACAAAAAACTGCAGCGTAGCTCAAATTAAATGCATTTCCTCAGCAAAGCTACTGCCCCCATCGCTCACTGCTGTGCTTCCTGCCCCGAGCTCGCTGCCGAGGTTACACAGGCTGAGCTGATGCTCTGGTTTCAAGGAAGGTCACAGATTTCCTCAGCAGCTCAGTACAGGCTGAATAACTCAAGCAGACCTGTTGCTGTCCATGACAGCTTGCTGCAGTAATTGGGGCACTCGGGTTGCAGCTCGGTGCACTGTGCTGTTCTGCAGCATCCTGGCGTTCTTCCTGCTGCCTCCAGTCTTAAATAGGATTTTGAAGAATTTTAGAGCATTGCCACAGTGCACCCTTTGAAATAGCAGCAGCTAATGGCTTCAGGGTTTCTGCTTCCATCAGGATGTTATAGAGCAAGCAGCAGTATGAGGAGGATTCTGCAGATGAGCTCTCCGTAGCAGGTTGCAGACTCTCCTCTTGCTCTCGTCTGCATGGGTGAGTGAGTGCTCTTTGGACTTCCTGGGGCTGTTTGCATCAGGGTCCCCTGCCAGCATCCAGTGACGGCAGTAGCATCCCATGCAAAAAGGCCAGCAAGGGAGTACACCTGGTACAAGCAGCACTCAGGGCTCTGCCAGACTGCAGAGCAGATTCTGACCTTGGCCGTCGGTGCCCCACCTGCTGCCACACGTCCCTGAGCTCCCATCTCCAGAATTCTCCCACACAGTACAGGCGGTGGGCAGAAGAAATGCCACATCCTCACCATGCATAAGGTGATCGTGTGTCACAGTGCTGAGAGCCTGCCTTTCATCCAAAATCCCAGCTCACGGACCATCACAGCTGGAGGGAAAGCCCCGCTGTGATTCCCTCCTGCAGGTTTCAGCATCCCACTGCTCCACAGGATGCCACATCCCTCCATGCTGACAGCAAAGCTCTGGAGCTCAGCCTTGCACCAGGCACTGCACATCTCTGCTTGGTGACACGAGGTGGTGGAGACAGCCATCAGGCACAAGTAATCCCCTGTGCTGATGTCAAGTGCATGGCAAAGGCACGGCTCTGTGCAGGGAGGTGGTGAAACACTCCGCTCCTTGAGGTGAACAAGTGGGAGCAAAGTGCCTGGATCCTGCCATGGGGGCTGCAAGGGCTCAGCACCTATCAGCCACCACCACTATTAGGGATGCTCTTTTGCCATCTAGCAGTAATGATCAGGAAGGAGGTTTTCTTACAGCTAGCTGGGTGGGGATTGCAGAGGGATGCAGGTCAGCACTGGGTGCTGCATGTATTGCAACTGCCCAGTTGTGCCCTCCCTGTCCTTCAGTCACTGCCAGGGCAGTGCTGTGGGACAGCAAGCAGCTCCCCAGGCAGTCTCTACCCTAACCCTGCATGAATGCCTCTGTGCTCACTGCTGTCTCCATTTGGTGTAAGAGAACTGCATGCATGGCCACTGGGGATAATGAGGTGCAACAAACCTCTTCTCTTGTCTGAACTAACCCAGAGCAAGTCTACTGAAGCCAGAAGAATGACTGCAAGTTTACCCTATCACAACAGAGAGCAAAAATAACTCTGACTTCAGGCCAGCTGGACATTCGAATGTCAGAGATGGAGCCCTCCTGAGCAATAGCAAGGCTCAGCTCTTCAGAACTCATTCCACAAACAAAGCCACTTCTGCTTTGGAGTTGCACTGCAGCCTTTGTATGGAGGACAGAAGCCTGCAACCATGCCCTTACTGCACTTCCACGCCAAGGATTCAATGAGGGAGATTGTCCCATGGGTGTCACTGCATCACTGCCCTCACAGCATCCCCAGCACAGCCAGGGGTGGGCTCCATCACTGGGTGCTATAGCCAGTATGCTCAGGCTCCACAGGAGATGCTGACAGATGGGAAAGCTGAAAGAAACAGCTGCAGTGTGCAGAGATACCTGGAAAACCTGCCTTGGTGAAGTGGGATGGCACTATGAACTGAAAGGGTGAGTGCAAGACCAGGCGCCAGGAGGTGAAGTGACACAGTTTCAAGTGAGAAATACCAAATAATACTGAAATATGGCAACTCTACAGGAAATCTTTCTTTCGTTGCCCTTGGCTTTCGCTCAGAAGGCACTGAGCAGGATCCCCTTGTCCAGGTGTTGCTGGAGGTTTGGACCGGACAGTCAGAGCAATCCCTGCGAATTTAAAACTTGCACAGAGCAGGTTCCTTCCAGCTGGGATGTGGGACAAGGTCCAGCATGCAGTCCAAGTTATAGAATTGGACGTGAGGTTTAGCAAAGGATCACTTTTGTGGCTTTGTACTTCATTTATAGCTCAGATTATAGCATATAAGCATCAGTTCCCCACTGGACCACCTCCTTGGCCTCTTGTAGAGGAGGAGTTAGGATGCAGGACTTGAGCAGAGGAGCCCTTGTAAATCCTGCACTGCTTCTCCTATACTGGATCCTCTGCTGAGTGCTTGGCTCAGGCATGCTGTCTGCTGAAAGCAGAGCCAGCCTGGGGGCGATGGAGACTTCTCAGCATCTAAAAAAAGCCCCCCAACAAAACCAACTGCTTCCGTTTATAGCTTTCTGTAAAACAGAGAAAGTCAAAGCCCAAGCAGCAGCTTCATCCTGGAGGGATGCATTTACCAACAGCTGCTGGGAGAAAAAGGCAGGCAGGAGATGCACCAGCCAGGACTGCAGTTCAGCCCAAACATTTAAATACACAAGCTGCAAATATAATTTCTTGTCCCTTCCAACGAGGTCCCTTCCAACCCCTACAGTTCTGTGATTCTGTGATTCTGCTTACAGATCCAAGGAGTGGGAAAGCTGAGCTCTTAATTCTCCTGCTTACCCAAATTTCTCATTTTTCCCCTTTGGGAGAACCAGGAAATCGCATACAGAATGCAAGGTTACATCTGACAGGCACCCGGGACAACAATACCTCCCATGAGGTAGGCAGGCAAAGCATCACACCAGGGAACGCCAGATCTGCTCCTGGAGGAACCTTGAGGTTCCTCTGAAGCAGCAGAGAGAAGTGGAGAAAGAGATGACCAACAGCCTTAAGCAAACCTGGCCTGCCAACCTTACCTATGACTCCAAGAGTATTGTATGACTTTAATAGATGTACTCATATCTACAGATGGGTCTGTGCTGCCTACCCTACCTGCTGAGTTGGGCCAACATCCTGGTCTGCTCTAGAAGTGTTCCCATTCCCTATCCAAGATCCTGGCTGGCCACACAGATAGAAATGTGGAAGCACTTGAATATTCCAACTGGACAAGATCATCTTTGCATGGATAGAACAGAAACAGACTGGCAAGAGAGCTGGGCACCAAACATTCTCCATCCATGAGGGCTGCAATGACCACAAGTACCAGTGGTTGCCCTACAAACAGGGCTGGAGCATCACATGGTGGTGAATGTGGCTCACCCTAACACACTCTGATGGCCTCATTTCAACCAAACAAGCAGAAATCCTAGCTGCCACCTTGCCCACCTTGCTGTGGGATGTCCCTGACATTAGTCTGAGCCAGCTGCCTGCGCCAAGTCTTGGCTTTTGTGGCATTTCATGGAACAGGTTGGCTCCTCTACGGCAACCCCAACTGCTGAGAAATCAATCATGACCAGCAGTTATCTGTTTGATGGTTAACAGCCCGAACTGTAGCCAAACTGGTTGTTAATTGGGCTAACAACTGATTTCAAGGGGTTGTTCAGCAGGGCCCAACACTCCCAGCAATTGACCGGGAGCTGTAACTAGCAGCCGGCCCGCAATTAACGGAGCCTGGGGAAATTCGCAGGCCGTTACCAAAGGGCCGGCTCCCAGCTGGGCAGCTGCTTCTCACGGGCGCTGGGCTGAGCATGCAAATCAAGCCAGCACTCAGCATCTCATTTCACATCTCCAAGCCAAATTTCTCCTACCAATGTACAGCCTGCGTCTTGTCACCTTGCATCTCAGCAGCATTTTCCGTTGTAGTTGAGTTTGGGGTTTTTTGGGTCGATTGGTCTTTCTTTTGGATGTTGCAACTGGGGTTTTTCTCATATTTGCTGTGAGCATCCACCTTCCAGCCCTCCTCCAAGTCCCTCGCAAAGTCTGCTTTGCTATGGCAGCAACGAAACCAGGGAGCACACCAAGATCTGCCACGCCTGCTGGTGCCGCCTGGTGTAACTGACCTTACATGATAGCACGTCTTTGGGCAAGGGCTGCCATCCGCTCTGGGAGCAACTCATAAAATGAGAGACTCCATCCACCAGGGTGTGTTACTGCAATGTAGAGTTGGCAAAAGGATCACTGAAGCTGAGTTTTTCCATCTCCTTACATTATAAAAGTTCTGAAAGATGGAAAAGAGAAGAAAAAAGACTGTTGGCCATATGGGAAGGAGAGGTCATCCTAGGAAGCAGGGACCTTCACAGTGCCATGACTGCGTCTGATAGGGGTCCTCCAAACTGAACAGGGGACCCAGATGGGAGCAGGGATACACATCAGGCACCCACGCTCCAACAGCCCTCAGCATCCCATTTCCAGCCCACAATAGCACAAGGTCAGCAAAAATACCTGGGCACAGCCATAGTGCTTCTTACCAGTCTGGTTCAGGACTTCACAATCACAGACTGCATCTTGGCCACTGCGTCTGACAGCCACAAGGGACCTTCTGGTGCTCCAGCCCTTACGAATGCAGGAGAGATGCTGTACATTGAATGAACGCCTCTTCTCCAGAGCAGCACATCTGCAGTGGGTTTCACGGTGGAGCAGCATGGGCTGCTACTCACAAGCCCCAGCTCTCCCTTTGGCGAACACAGCATGGCTTTGTCAGAGCAGTATCTTGCCCCAACCCCAAAGCAGAACACAGTCGCAGCTCCCCGGGACCCTACCCCAAAGGAGATTCCTGGGGGAAAGCAGGAGTAGCCTCATTTCTGGGGAGAACTGTGGCTGCTTGAGGTTGTGTGTGGGCAGGGGGCAGAGGTGCTGCAATTGGAAAGTGGGGTGGTAATGAGGAGCAGATGTGTAGGTGCTTGGAGCATCCCAAGTGCTATGGAAGTGCTAAGTGTTATTATTATGGGCAGGAAACAAGCTGCAAAAACCCACCGATTCCACAATCCCTGTCTCTGTGTCTTCTCCAGGATCTGGGGCCAACTTTCCCCATCAGCCCCAGGCAAATGGGAGCCAGAGTGGAGGTGCCATCAGCTGTGCCAGGACTACCAGATTCAGAGGGGCTGTGAAAAAAGGAGAGGGGCCCAGAGAGAGAAATGCTCAGCAGGAGCATTGGGGCTGGTCCATGCATGGGCAGCGAGCCTTCCTGCCCTGGAGACTTGCTCTCCTGGGAGAACACTGAGCTTATTTCTGCTCAGTCCTATACCTCCCTTCAAGGATGCTCCTGCAACGCTTGTAACCACAGCTAGGGGGGTGGGAACTAGATGATCTTTAAGGTCCCTTCCAACCCAACCATTCTATGATTCCATCTGGAGTGGCTGTGCATGAGCAGAAATATGGGATCCCCTACTGAGTCCTTAACAGTCCCTGATTCTGGCTATAACTCCCCTTCCAAGGAGGGGTCTTTAGAGAGCAGGGCTGAGATGATCCACACTCTGTGGCCATTCCCCGCCCCCTCCTCGAGAGGAATTGCTCTCACACAAATGAAATGTGTGTAATTAATGGGCAGGGGGCTGGACAGGTCCGAGATGAAAGCGTTTCCTGGACTTGTCCTTCATTTGCATGGTATCAGAAGCTGTTCAGAAGGTGTGACTTTTCCCACAGGGAGCCCTGGCTCGGTGGCACAATAAAGCCAGGACTCCTTACCCAGAATTAATTAAAGGAGGGGGATGGGGATGGCAGGGAGATGTTTGAAAGCTGAGCCTGATGCAATAAACAAACAGCCCAGCCCTCCTTCCCAACTGGAGCGTGCCCCGTTCTTGCCATGCACTACAAGGCTCACCCTGCTCCATGGGCACCTCATGGACAAGTTGCTGTGCGTTCACTCTGTGTTGATGACGGGGCTGCTCATGGTGACAGGACAGAGCACAGACAACAAGCTCCAGTAGTGGACCAAGCTCTGGTGCAGTGGGGGGATACAGCCCTGCTCCAGCAGCACAGCTTGCCGCTCTTGCCACCTCCACCTACTGATTCCCTGCTATGGAATCATGAAGGCTGGAAGAGATCACTAAGATTGTCTAGACCAACCATCAACCCATCACCACCACATCCCTCAGCGCCACGTTGCTGGGAATTGGGCATGCTGCTCCAGCCAGGATCAAGTGATATCAGTGCAGGAAAAGGGTATGAGAAGCCATTAATTAATTCACTTACTCATTAACTAAGTAGCAGCAGGCACTTTAATCTTCCAAGCAAAGGCAAAATGGCATTTGCTGGCTGGAAGCTGAATCTAGACACCTTCATGCAATAAACAAAGCCCCAAATTGTAATGCTCCTAGGTTGTATGGTAACCCAAAAGCTCTTAAATGAAAAGGAACTAATTAACCTCAGACCAACCACCCTGGGAGAGCCAGCATCCCTCGGCAGGAGCCAGGCCTGGGTGCCTTTCTCAGCAGCACAGCCAATAGCACAAGCTCGTAGGCTGTGCTGGGACACACTTCTTCCCCAAACCCTGTCCCCTTGTCCCAGGGTGCTGGGTGGCCTCGGGCATGGAGTGCCCAGGCCATGCCCTCCCCCATGCCATTATCCCAGGGGAAGAAACAAGGGGACACCTGGTGACCTGCCCGAAGCCAGTCCTGCCCTTCTGCTGCCCTTACCTGGAGCAGCCACCAAGTACCGATTCATCCAGGCTCGCAAAACCATTAAGAGAAGCAATTAGACAAATTAATGAAAGAAAAGCACCCATTAAGACCTATCAAACACCATCTCCACCTAGGGAAGGGCCAGGAGCCATTCACCTGTATTCCCTGCAATCTGGGGACAACAACACGGGTTTGTCCCAGCACTGTGAGCTCCAGCCCTGATTGAGACCCCTCCTTACACCGCTGAGTGGCCAACTGGAGACAACTGGGGCCACTTGAGAAGAAGCTCAGGGCATTCTCAGAGAGCTGTGGGTACCCAAGGTCAGGTTGGCTGGGGCCCTGGGCCCTGACCTGTGGCACCCAGCCCACAGCAGGAGGGGGGAACTGGGTGGGCTTTAAGGTCCATTCCAACACAACCATTGTGCGATTCTGATATGACTCCATGAAAGCCTCATCCCGTGCCAAGATTCCATTTTACTGCACCCCCGAGGAACAAACGTACGCACCTCCATAGGGCAGAGAGGTGCCATCTCCCCATTAAACCTGGGAATTCCTCAAGGAAAATGATTTCCATAAAACACACCTGGATCCAGAAGTTCAGGCACTCTCCCATCTCTGCTCCTTTGGGAAGGGCTGGCACCATGCGGCAGCCTCAGCCTGTCCTGCATCTCTCCATCCTCCCCACCCCCCTTCCATCCTGCTTCTCCAGGCCCTCCCAGGAAAGCAGGCAGGCTCAGGTAGGCTAATACAAATTTTTAATGCACATATTAAATAAATATTTCAAATCATTTCACATTAAATTTTGTACACAACTGAAAAAAAAAAAATCCTCAAGGAAACAGGAAAAAAATAAAAATAAAAAAAATTGGATGAAAATTCACCCCTGGTCCTGGCTTCTATCCAGTGTCTTTGTTTGCCCTCCCCATTAAGAATAATTGCTTTAACCCTTTGGAGAGAGGCAGTCCCAGGGCAGCATGAGCGGAGTGGGGCTGGGTTTGCTCACTCAAAGGATTTCATCTTCCCCTGGATCCTTTTTTGGCCTAAATAAAAATCTGGGCCTCCATCAACAGAAGCTGTTACGGAAACCCTCTCTTTTCCTCGGGCAAAGATGAGAGAGCAAACCTGGAAGAGACAGCTGAGGATGGAAGAGTCAAGCACCAAACCGAATACTACCACAAAACAGCCCAAAGGGGCTCTGCAGTGATTTGTCAGCTTCTTTAATTTGACAAATGAAAAAATCCACCTGATTTTTTTTAAAAAAGTCAATTTTTGGTGAAAAGCTCACATTTTGAAGATGGAGGAAAAAAAAAAACCACCACAAAAACAGCTATCAGCCATCACCCGCTGCCTCACCGTAGTAGTTAAAAAAAATGAAAAATAAAAAATTATCCACAGATGCTCTGATGGGTGAGCGGTGCCAAACTGGTCCAGGACTCCCTGCGAGGCACTCAAGGGCAGTTGGCCCTAGTCGACGACGTGAATCCTCCGTCACCTCGAGGCACATCCTTTCCCTCCATCCTTATCCAACCTCTCCGCTGAGCATCCATTCAGGTGAGCATCCGTTCAGTTCGGTTGGGTTGGATTCCCATCTCTTCTTTTTTTTTCTTGTTTGTTTTAAGTGAGGATTTTCCCCCCTAGAGCTACCAAAAAGAAAAAAATAAAAAAGTACAAACCAAAACACGACCCCAAACACTAAAACATTTCTAAGCGAAGGGCTCTTCCCCCCTTCAGCAGTCTTTGAACATCTCATCTCTTGTAAAGTTGGAGTACAAAAATAGAGCCTCTTTCTTCTTTTTTTTTATCTTTTTTTTTTTTGTAAAAACAGAGCCACCCCCAAATCATCAACAACTAGTAGCGTAGTTCTTTTATCCTCCCCCCATCCCCCGCTGTTGCTTTCTTTCTTTTCCTTTAAGAACCCTATCACAGTCCCTATGCCAGTCCACGAGGGCACGCGTCACGGGCGCACCCTGGCGCTGGAGTTTCGAGTCCTTTTGCTCCTGCGGTTGAAGGGGTAGTTGAGGAACTCGAAGCGCCGGTGGGGCTCGGTGGTCTGGTGGCCCTTGGGGAGCCGCTTCATGAAGTGCACCTCGCGTTGGTGCTGCCGGGTCTTGGAGCCCTTGCGCGGGCGGCCCTTGCGGGTGAAGGCCATGTACCAGCCCTCGTACTTGGCGTTCTGCAGCGCCGTGTAGTTGTTCTCCAGCACGATCTCGGTGAAGACGCAGTCCTTGCCTTTGCCGTTACTCTGCAGACGGGGATAGAGGGATGGGGATGAGCGACGGGAGCGCTTCTCACCGCTTGACTTCTAGCAGGGAGTGAGCCACCCACCCACCCTTTGGGCAGTGAGCACAGGAAGGGACAAGACGTGGTCCGTGAGGACGGTGGAATGATGTGAAGGATGAGGGTTCGGTTGCTGCCCAGATTTTGGCCGGTGCCCCATCCCTGGAGATGCTCAAGGTCAGGTTGGATGAGGCCCTGATCTGGTAGGGGCATCCAGCCCACAGCAGTGGGTGGAACTGAGTGGGTTTAAAGGTCCCTTCCAACTCAAACATTCTGTGATCCTACTGTCTTCAGGGTCCCTTCCAACCCAACCATTCTGTAACACTCACAGATACCAGCTGCAGGGATCAATGGAATAGCTGGAGGCTGAGCTCCTGCACCTCAGACAAGGCACAGGGACCAGGGAGAGGACCCAATCTGTCATGGTTCCCGAGCAGGTTTACATCAGCCAGCCCCAAGAAATGGATAAACCCTCCTGAAAATTCATTGCCCTGCCAGGATTTTGCTCATCCACCCTGGGGTAGGAGCACGGAGGCTCAGAGGGAGCGTGACTAACCAGTGTGCTCAGGGCCTGCCCCACGGAGCATCTTAACATTCCCAGCCCTTGTACCATGTAATCGGGGAGAATAGCCCGGCAATCCGCCTATTTGTTCGGGGAGATACAAGGACACCGCACCCACCCTCCCCTTCCCTTGCTGCCGGGCTGCGGGTTCCTTGTCTACAGAGCCCTGTGCTCCCCACCCCACCTCCTAACCCAGGGATGGGTGCCAGCCCCCGCCCTACCTTGCCGATCAGCTTCCCCTTCTTGTTCATGCAGATGTAGAACCCCGTGGCCGCCCCCTTGATGCGCACGCGGCTCCCAAAGGTGTCGGTCTCGACGATGAGCTTGGCTGGAGAGAGCAGCAGGAGGAGAGACGGGGAGGTCACGGGGGTGGAGAACCTGGCAATGCCAGCCTCCTCCCTGTCACTGCATCCCTGCATGGCAGGCCTTGGTCACCTCACTTTGTCACTTGGAGCAGCTCTGCCTTGCCCAGATCCACGTGGCTCAGGTGCCACGGGGGCATCCCAGGAGGAAAAAGGGATCTCAGGGGACAGGGCAGCTGCCCTGCACAGTGCTCTGCCAGCTGTCCTCAGCCCGTGGGGACACTGCACCGAGCTGGGGCTGCAGGAGGAGCAGTGACTTTGCAGCTGGCAGGGGAGGCGTGAAGGGTACGGCCATCCTTTTAATGCCTTTCACCTTTGCACAAGTCGAGAGGGCATATTGATTTGGTCTCAGTTTTTTAAATGGAGGCATCGATTGACTTCCTAAGGAGCTATGCAAATCACAGGTCGATGGGCCGCCTATAAATAGACCTGTCACCTTCCCTCCTGCGCGGCCACCCTGGGAACAGAGCATCCTCCTCCCCGCCCTGCAGCCCCCCAGCAGCTCTCCTCCTGGGGCAAACCCCAAACCCAACTGCAGCAGCAGAGCCATGCTGTGCCACGTGCCAAAGGCTTCCCCACAAAAAGCCCCCCAGGGCTGTCCCACCTCACCACCACGTCCTGCCACAAACCAGCCCTCACTGCTGCCCCCCCCAACTTCAGGGGCACTCAGAGAACACAGCCTCTGCCCCACAGGGTGCACCGTTCTCCCAGCTCTGCAGATGGGATGCTCAGTTCCTCAGGACCACGATGCAGTTCATTTTCACCAGTAGCCCCCAGCCCTGCAGTGGCTTTGCAGTGATGCTGCTGGATGGCAGACCCAGGCCATGCGCTCACTAAACCCAGCCTGAGCAGTACTTCAGGATCACAGGTAAATCACCGCCTGTCTCCACAAAGTCTTGATCCTGCACCAAGCGTGGGGACTTCTCCCACTGCCCCCCCACAGCTCTTCACCTCCAGCACCCCATGCACCATCCCACACCCTCAGCCCAGCTCAGAGCCAGGAAACTTGGCTGCCCTCACCTCACACCAGCCCTTTGTAGGGGCTCAGCGTCCCTAGACCGCCAAGCCAGGGACCCCCAATCACCCATATGGGGAAGGATTGATCCAGGAGGCAGTCAAAGCTTTAAGGAGAATTGATTTTTCCCTGCTCTCTCCCAGAGATAGGAAGAGCAGGGAGGGAGGGAGGAGGAAGGCAGGCACGGATGCGCGGCGCTCCCCTCCAGCCCTGGAGTCACAGCCATCAGCCTGCAGGATGGGGACAACCCCGAGCAAAGGGACCGCAGGGGGGTGAGCAGATCAACAGCACCGCAGGAGAGGAAGGGAGAAGCCAGCAGTGCTGCCAGGGCCGAGAAGGAGTCCATCAGATATTGACAATTAAGACAGATAACCGACAGCGCCGGGCTCCATGTGAAGTCAGCTGTAAAAACGTCAGCATGGGAAAAGGGGTCACCCACAAAAATAAATCAGTTCCTTCTGCATGCCTGCCCCAAAAATCAGATGGGGGAAAAAAAAAAAAAAACAACCACACACTGCAGAAGGAAGGGCCCTTTCTAACGAAGGGTATTTTCTTCTGACAAAGGTTTTGGGGAGTCATTTTTTTCTCCCTATTTAAGGGACGGGGGGAGCTTAACATTTTCAACTCTGTTCTTTCGCTGAAGTGACAGATTTATCCCAGAAAAGTTATGTTTCGTGCTCAAACTTTGAAGGGAAAGCGGCTACGTAAACGCTGAAAAAATGCAGCGAGACACACTTGATCCCCCAACTGGACTGCGAAGAGGAGAAAGTATTCAGGAAATGTTAAAAAAGGTGAAAGTAAGAAGCGATTTAATAGCTCTTCCAGACATGGGGGCCTCCCTGGAGATTCATATAGAACAATCCCGAACCTCTATTTTAACATTTACAGACTTGCAACTCCTAAAACTTTACATCTGAAAAACTGCTTGTTCTCTTTCTGCTTTAGATCAGCCCTCGTTTTCCTGCCCCGCTCCTCAGATGCTTCACCTCTTTTATTACGTTTTAATAGAGTTTTTCGAGCCGCCGCCGCGCGTCCCCTCCTTTTGGCCTTATTTAAACCTGGCCGCTCCTGGAGGTGCGGAGCTGCCTTGAAAACGGAGGCGTTACAGGGCTAAAGCCAGAGGAGGCTTTGGGGTTTGCTTGGCCCTTTTGCTTGGGAAGCTGGCTGACGCTCCTTGCATCCAGGAGCGGCTCCCGACTAACACTGCGTACGGGATTCCACACACAGCTGAAGTTTGGTGCGACATCGGCAGCCAAAGCAAAAATGGGAATAAAAACCAAACACCAAACCAACCGGGGAAGGAAGCAAAGTGCTCCTACTAATCTCCCTCAACAAGAAAGGGAAATTGCGGCTAACGTCAAAGAACGACAGTTGGGATGGCTCCGTACGGCACACGCCAGCACGGGCACCTCCTGTCCACAAGGGAATGGGGCACGGTGCCCCACTGAGCATGGATGGGGCTGACGCCACTGTCCCCATGTGACACCAGCACGCGTGGCCGAGGTGTCCTGGCTTCGGGTGGCTGCAGCGTGGCACCGCTCTCCTCCCCACGGAACCACGGGCTGGGGGGACATGGGGCGCCAAGTGTGGCACAGCAGCAGGAGAGCTGTGCACAGCTGCACAGCCCCCCCCAGCTTTGTGTCCTCCTCGCCCGCAGCCAACACCTCGCTGAGTCCACACTCCTAGCTGGGGAAGGGGAAGCACCAGGAAGGGGAGTATGTGGGGGAAGCACCGCTTTGGATGGCTCTAACTCAGGGCAGGACTCCAGAGCAGCACTTCACCTACAGTTTCAACCCCCTCGCGTCTTTTCCAACTTTACCCTCTGTTTCTCCTCCAAAGGAAGAATCAGAGACTGTCAGCGCTGCCTGTGCCAAACCAAGCCTTGCAAGTCAGGTGCGCAGCAGCAGCGAGCAGCGCCCACCCCCCAAGCACCCAAACCCACTGAGCGCTCACCCTGCTGTTCTCCCTTCACAAACCCCCGCACACGCCAAGCGATCCTAATGATTTCTGGCCAACCAACAGGACGGAAATCATCAATCGGCACACAGCGCTGTGGACACTTCCCAGCCCACCCCCTCAACCACGTCCTTCCTTACCGTGCACGTCCCCGTCCTCAGCCATCGCATTGATTTTCTTGTTGTCCAAGATCTGCACGTGCTTCCCACTGGTCCGGCTGTACAGCTGGTAGGTGCGCACGAGCCGCCGGCTGAGCTGATCTGTCACCAGGCTCTGCTCCCTCACATGCTGTGTAAAATTAGGTGGGGACTGAACAGTTACCTTTAGGAAATTAAAAAATATACGACACACCATTATAATCTCTACTCCTCAGGGGGGCGAACGGGCTGAGCAAGGATCGCCGGCGCCTGCAGAGGAGGAGCAGAGTCAGTGGGATGGGGGGAGCTGAGCCCTTTGGGACCAGGATCCCCCAAACGGGTGTGTGAGTCGTGGGGATATGACGGGGCTCGGTGACCCCTGAGGTCTGCCAGGACTCGGTGGGTCCCAGCTGGCACAGAGGTACCCAAGATGGGGTAGGCAGCTGCCAGGACCCCCTTTGCCCCTAAAAACCCCACTCTTCATGCCCCAAACCCGAAGACGAGGCAGAGCTATGAGCCGTCAGGACACCACTCCCTTCACCTATAGCACAAACCCCAAAGAGCTCCGTACCCAGCCCTCACCATCACCCCGTTCCTGGTGCCGTCCCCATCCCAGCTCCAACCCCTGGCCCCCATAGCAGCAGCCGACCCAACCCCTCCAGACCCGCTGCTCCCTCACCATAAGCAATTCTAGGATCAGCCCGACCCGCTCCCCCATCCCCAGCACAGGACTCCTTTCCCCCTTCGTCTCCAACCCCTCTTTTAAGTCCGGAAAATTTCACTGCTCACTGACATTTATAAAGACGTATTCCGAGCAAATGTTAGCGGGTCGCTCCTTTCAACACCAGCAGGCCGGGACCCCCCCGCCACCCCCACGTCAAACGGGAAGATTCCCCACCACCAGCAGACCCCAATAAAAGCCGGAGCCGCCTCTCTCCCGCAGCCGCCCATACATCGACATCTCCCCTCGGCAGTGCCACCCCTCTGCCTCCGCGCCTTTCCTGCAGCCGGCTGTGGATAATGCACGGACTCTCCCGGCCCTGATGAGGGTACCATGTGGAGGAGAGGTCATTAGCCGTGCCGCTCCGTCTCGTCCTCCAAAATATTACAGCTATGTTTTATACAACCGCACACTCCTCTGCTTTGGGGATGGAAACTCCATTTTTTTTTTTTTCTCCTGAGCTTCCAATGAAATAATAATAATAATAAAAAGCGGCTTAAGGAGCGTTTTCAAAACGCTTCTGCACCTGTGGCCCCGGGGGAGGGGGTTTCTCCCCATTTTGCACACAGCCACAGCCCCATCTCCCGCTGACACTCCTGGCCCCGGCGATGCCAACCAGCAGCAGCAATGTTCAGCTGGAGCGAAATCTGCGCTTTTTAGTAAGGAAATTGATTTTTTTTCCCCCCTCCGTTCTTTCTTTCCCTCCTTCCCTTTTTTCTTTTCCTCCTCTTTTATTTTTTTCTTTTTCCCCCTTTTCTTCCTCCATCCCGACCCCTTTTTCTTAATTCTACTTCGTTTTTCGGATGAAAAAACAACTCCAGACAAGAGGAAGGGGCGATCCACAGTGCGATTTAAAGAAGAACGGGAGGACCGAACCCCCGGTTCGCGGGTGGGCGGGGGGGCCCTCCGTTCCCCGCACCCCATCCCGCACCCGGCGTGCAGCCACCCGCTCCCGGCTCTTTCCAGCGGGGCTCGCGTCGTCTGCGGGGCTTTAATCCGACCCCCCCCCCTCCGCGACCCCCGGCCCCGAGGGGCGAACAAAGCCGGCGGCGGAGCGGGCGCTTACCTGGGCTTGCAGGCAGAGGACGAACAAGTGCATGAACCTGGAAGAGGGGGTGGACAGAAAGCGGGAGAGAGGTGTGTGAGCCGGGGGGCTGCGGGGAGGAAAGGAGGGAGGGCTGGGGGCAGGCGGAGGGAGGTCTGCGGTACTCACACGTAGCTGAAGAGTGAGGAGCAGGGGTCCATCGCGGAGCGCTGCGGGGCCGGCAGCCCGGAGCCCGGCGGCGGGGTTGGGGGGGGGGGGGGGCGCGGCGCTGCTCGGCTCCTCGACTCCTCTCGCCCTGCCTCGCCCCGAGGAAAGGAGGGCACAAGCGGCTACAGAAGGGGAAAGGCCCCCGCCGGCCCGCCCGCCCGCCCAGCCCCCGGGGGAGCGCGGCCGGCAGCCCCCCGCCGCGGGGAGCCCCCCGCCCCGCTCCGCTCCGCTGCCGGCCCGGGAGGCGGCGGGGGCGGAGAGCCGGGGGGGCGGCCCCGGCGGGGCGGCAGAGCGGGGGAAACCTTCGGCGGCTGCCGCTCGGGGGCGGCGGCGCTACGGGCTCGGCCGGCAGAGGGATGCCGTCCCCGCGCCGTGCCTCAGTTTCCCCATCTGTAAAACGAGGCTTAAGGGTCCGCGTTGTGGATTGGGGCCGAGCCCCGTCGCTGGACGTGTCAGACATTAAAAGGATTACCGGGGCGGACGGGTGGGCAGGAGTTTCGAGAGGCTGAGCAAACAGCGCAGCCGGGGGTACTGGGCGGCGGGACCCCCCTCCCCCGGACGTCCCCGCCGGGCGCTTACCTGGAGGGGCGGCCGTCCGTCAGCACCGGCTGCGCGGGGCCATGGGGCCGCGGCGGGACGGGGCTCAGCCCCGCAGCCCAGGTAGGGCCGCCGAGGGCTGCATTGTTCGGCGAGCCCCGCTGCTCCCGGCCCCGCCACCTGTTGCGCACCGGGGCGGGGGCTGCGGCGGGGCTGCGGCGGACGGGCGGGCGGGACCCCGGGGCCGGTACCTGGCCGGGGCCGCCTGCTCCGCGCTGAGTGACAGCCGCTAATTTGCCGGCCGTGCCCCGCTGCCGGTCCCCGCGCTCCCCGCGCCCTCCTTTATCTTATCAGAGCCCATAATTACAATTGCTATTTTGTTTCCTCGAATCAGCAATCAGCGCTATCTGCCGCCGCTGGAAAGGCAGCTCCTGTCAGCCGGCCTCTGAGTGACAGCGCGCACAGCGCTCCTGCGCGGCCCTCCCGCACCAGCGCACACACACACACACACACACACACACACACACACACACGCACCCCCCAGCCCCGCACAGCCCTCCCTGCCCCGCACGCACACTGCCGCCCGGCTCGCTTATTCCCCACTTGCTCAGGCACCCTCCAACGCTTCTCCCCAAAACGCTGCCCACCACCACCCCCTGAGGCTCACCCACCGCCGGGCGCTGGGAGCAGGCACCGCGCACTGCCGTCCCCTTCTTCTCGATGCAAAAGACCGGGGGATGTTTCTGAAGGGCTTTCCTAAACGCCTGGAGAAGCCCCGGACTGAGACCGCATTCACCTGGGAGGCTGCAGGGCAGCTGCTGGGGGTGATCAGTCCTCGGGTTCCACTCAGAGAAAAGCCATCTGCACCAACCCCGTGTGCGAGGCAGCGCCGTGCCCACAAGTGGAGCACCAGAGTGGGCAGCACAAGGTGCTCCCACTGCCCTACAGTGGAACACTCCTGCTTTTCTTATCCATTGAAAGGAAAGGTCTGGATGCAGCACCTCTCTCCCAGATGCTACTGATGGTCACCCCTCTGTGGGTGCGGGGTCAGGCTGTGCAGCACCGTGCAGCACACAGAGCGTGCACAACTGCACCATGTGCTGGGGGGTCAGAGAGAGCTGGGGGCTGATGGCTCCACGTGCCCCCTGCCCTAAGCAAACAGGATAGATTGCCAGCACGGCTGTGACACGGGGATCACCCACGGGAGGCCACACGTTGCTGACACAATGACAAACAGTGCTCCTGCTGCTGCCCCGTCCTTCCCCACCTCTGTGCAGGTGAGCAGTGTCATGGGATGGGGAACTGGGCGCTTGGCTCATGGCTGGCCCTCCTGCTGGGCAGAGAAAGCTCAGCCTGAGGCACGGGGCTGAGCTGCCGTGGGGAGGGGGAAGAAATCCCATCCCAGCAAAAGGCTGTGGACATGGGGTGTTCCTGCTGCCACTGCTGTCGCTCCTGGGGGAGGCAGCCAGCATGGACCCATCGGGTCCCAATACTGAATGCTGTGGGCAAAGCATCAAACACCCAGAGATGTGAGCTCTGCTCCCTTCATCCTTTTCCATAGAGCTGGGGATATCCAGGTCAGGATTTTATCACCCACATCATCTTCTTTCCTTGCCATGGCTAATGGGGAATGCCCAGGAAGGCAGCCCGTGGTCGGGCCGCTGATGGCTGGAGGAGATTCCAGGGCTGCTCCAGCTGGGCTGAGCCATGGAGCAGACAGTATCAGGGCCATTATATTCCTCTGTTCGCTCCATCGTGCAAAATCCCTGACAGCCTCCACAGTTCAGCAGGGTCCCTGCTCTACCCCCATCCCTACCCACAACCCAGGGGGGCCCTTCTGCCAGAGAGTGTGGCTGCAGTTCACCACGAGCCCCTAGCACTGCTGAGACACAGACCACAACACCAATCCCAGCTGATGGAGGAGAGCAGCACCCGCAAGGCGCACCCCAACACCCATCTGAGGGTGAGAGGAGCTCCTGTCTGCAGGCCTGGATGCTTGGCCACACATCCCCAAATGGGCACATGGAGACCCCCCCGTGGTGCCAACGGGACACCACTCCCCCTGCTTGCACCCTCTCCAGCCCTGCCTGCAGCATTAATGGGGCGTTGTGGAGGCAGCAGCTCTTCTCCATGGCTGAGTGGTGCTGAGCAGCCCGGGGCGATCCCACTGCTCACCATTAACTCAGCATCCCCCCCAAGGGCCAGACCCCACCACAATGTGTTACGTGGGAATGACCTCGTCTGCACTACCCACAGCTCCAGGAACAGGGAGGGGGGTACAGCTGCTCCTCATTGATTCTCCTCTCTGTTCAGTTGGTGGCACCAGGGCTGAGCGTGGTGGGAATGTCGGCATAGGAGAACAGAAACACGGGGCTGCGCCCACCCTGCACAGGACTGACCACAGTAGTGTGGCCCCTTTGGGTAGATACAAGGGAGGGCTTGGAGGTGAGCCAGGGACATGGGAAAAGACCAGGAGTAGTGGGGGGGTGGGGCAGCAATGGGGAGAGACCCCCAGGCCACACACACTTCCAAAGGGGGAGAACTGGTAAAGGTCCCATCAAGTCCCACCACTGGGCCTGAGTTAGATGGAAGCTGCCAATAAGGGCACTTTGTGTTGGGTCAATTAATGAAGAAGGTGATAGCCCCAGCCCTGAGTAATTTAAACATGAGGCATTCTGGCATCCATCTTCTCTGGACACAGCAGCCAGAACAGGGGGACTATGGGCCTTGGGCATGGAAAAATGGTGACATACGCAGATGAGGACAAGCACATGTGGTGCTTGAGCAGCTCCACCCCATCCCTACTGCCCAGCATGGACCAAACAGCACCTCCAGGACCTGCTTTCAGTGCGCTGCTGGCTGGCACAGCCCACCCAGCACCTTCCTCTTGGCCTGCAGCACATCTGACTTCAGATTGGGTCTTCCTGGGAAGAGGATGCCTGCACCCAGCCCTGCGGGGGGGCTAAGCCTAAAACCAACATTGGTGGCCAGGGGGCTGTCGGCTGCCTGTAATTCTACCTCCTTTTGTTTGCTTATAGCATCCACCCAAAATGCCCGTGTGTGTGTCTCCGGGCCCCTGTGTCAGTGGCAGCTGAACTGCTGACCTCAGGAGTTTGCAAAACACCAGGGTTATGGCCCCTCGGACATCCCAGCCCAGTGGAGACGTTCCTCATCTCAACCTCATCCTGGGTAACCAGCCCCTGGCACCCTGCATGGGGACAAGGGGAGAGAGCCAGCGAGAGCCAACCCCAGAGGAGGGGCCAGGTGGGCACGTTCCCCATCGCACCTGCTGCTCTTCGGTCCAGCCCCATGGACTTACCCAAGCTCATACCTCCAGTTCCCACCACAGAAACCAAATCTTGCCCATCTCCCCTAAAAACAGAACAGCAGGTCCAGCCAGCAGACCCCAAATCCCACTGGGCACAGCCCTGCTGCCACCAGCCCTGGCAGGGAGTTGTGTCCTGTGGTGACATCTCTGCCAGCACCAGGGCCATGCCAGCCTGCAGTGATGAGAGGGGTTGGAGGGCAGGACACCTGTGACCCCAGGGTATCTCAGCTGTGGCTGTTGGGTGCAAAGTGCCATCACTGCCTGGGGACACAGGAGGGGACAGCGTGGCAGAACTGTGCTGTGCAGATGGAAATTCCCACTGTGCAGCAGTGGGCACAGACTGCAGCTGTCTGACACCACCTGACTGTGTTCACTTTTAACACCTCCCCTGGGTGCTTATGGCTTTGGGCCCGTCTCATGGCACAAGCCGTGCTCCAGCATCACCAGGCACTGTGCCCCACAGCCCTGGCTGTGCTGAGCATCCATTCAGCCCGAGGAGGAAAGAAACGTGAGAAGAGAAGCAGAGCACTGATGGAGCAGGGAACCAGCCCCACCTACAGCACGGCCACAGCCGTGCCTCGTGTAGGCTGCCCAGGATCAGGGTACCCTGGGGATGCTATAGCAGAGAGGGATCCATCCCCTGGGATACGTCAGCATGCAGCACCCCAGAAGACAGCACAGACCCAGGGAGGAGGAATGCTCAGAGCCACCCACCCTCCGGATTCCCACACACCCCAGCACAGCTGTACCTGAGCTCACCCGCTCTCCTCCAGCCCCATTTGTTTGCCCAAGGTATTTGTGGCCGGTGGCACCTGCTTCGATACCATCAGCTCGGCAAAGGAAGCTGCTCACCTAGCGTGACCCCTGTAATTCCATCCTTTCCCATTAACAGCCCCCCTCCCAGCCCCCCGCCATCTCAGCATTCATCTCTCTCTCTCCCAAACTCATCCAGGCTGTGATGCTGCTGGGCAGGGGGACCAAACCTCTCCAAGGCACTGAGAGCTCCTGGCAGTGCCCGCTGCCCCACCCCCTCTGAGTCATTCCTTCTTACAGAACCGTCCCTCCTGCCACAGCCCCTTATCCCAGCATCCCCAAGGCAACCAGCACCTTGGCATCCTCTCCTGTTCTACAAGATCCCAAATGCCATCTGACATCAGCCTGCACAGCCTCTCCCTCCTGGTACCACTCTCCTCACTGCACACCAGCCGCTCCCCCAGCCCAGCCCGGCAGGAGAGCTTGTTAAAAATGATCTACGGGCTCTTATCTGTCCCAGGGAGCAAGCAGGACCAAGGCCCGGCAGATAAATCAGATCCGATGCAGTCCAAGCACCCAGCTGCTGCCGCTGCACAAGTAGCTGGGAGGTTTGGGCAGAAGAAAGGAGCTCAGCCCCAGGACCCGGTGTAGGACGGCAGGCGAGATGGAGAAATGGAGCAGGGAGTGCTGCTCGCCTCTCTGGAAGCAGACACGGTTTCCTGCCTGGAAGGGTCCGCAGAGCCCGCGCACCCGAGGACACCTACGAGGTCCCGCACACTCCGGCCGCGTTTCGCGGGGCTCCATCCCGCACGAAGCAGCCACAGCTCCATTCACCCCGTTCCGCCCTCCCGCACCGCCGGCACAGAGCTGCCCGGATCCCATCCCCGCTGCAGGGCACGGCCGCCGCGCTGCCCGCCTGCCACCTAGCGGCCCCTAAGAAGCGACCCGGAGCCCTTCCCCGCCTCCTGGGCCCCGCTCACCGACGCAGACCCCCCCCCCCCCTCCCTCCCCACCTTCCCCGTGCCTCGATTTCGCTGCAGGGATCGGCAACATCCCCGAGCACGGGAGGAACGTGCCAGCCACCACACCAAACCCGCACCTTTATTTCAGTGTGTAAAAACCGTCCTACAAAGCAGAGTGACCCAGAACCTCCTCCAAATCACAGCAGACATCAGCTCCCAGCACACCATCCTGGAAGGGAGGATGCTGCCTCCTGCTGCTGCCTCTACATCCAGCTGCTACTGGGGAAGGGACACACTGGGCACCGCAGAGCCAGCAGGGCTGCACACACTGCAGAGATCCAGGGCAGCAAAAAGGCACAGGGTGAGGACCGCCATCCCAGACACCCAGAAAGGGACTGGGGGACATGATCACCTCCCATGGATGTGGGAAAGGAGACCCCCCCCCCCCAGTGCTGGGAGCAGCCCCTGCCCACCACCCCTAAAAGGTACGACAGTAAATTAAAAAAATGCAGCAAAAGTTGAGGTCCTGGTGAGAGGTGTCTGAGGTAACAGCTGTCTGTAAGAAGTTCCAGCGAGCACCTGCAGGAAGAAGCAGACTGAGACCAGCACCCCACAGCACCCCACTCAGCACCAGCACCCAATAGCAGGGCAACACCCACCATCGCAGAGCTGCCCAGCACCTCACCTTGCTGGGATACAAGTCACTGCTTCCTTCTCTCCTTCTTGGCAGGCATGATGGGCGCTATGTCCTCCTCAGACATGTCATCATCCTCATCCTCCCCCTCGAAGGAAGCATCATCCCTGTGCACTGAGACACACAGACAGGCGGGTCACTGACCAGGAGAGGGCTCTGGGGTACCAGCACTGAGCACAGGTGCTGGAAGCACCAGGTGTGGCTCCCATGGGCTCCCTGGCTGGCACACACACTGGAGCATGCCTCTTCCTCCTCCCAAGCCGTTCCAAAGACGTGAACCCTTACAGATCTGGTGCCAGCCGGTGAGATGCACGGGCCCAGAGCCTGCTGCCAGGCGGAACGTCACTGGAGGCTGCAGCTTGAAGTTGTCCAGGCTCAGCTGCAAAGACATGGAGCCGAGTTAGCGGTAGAAGCAGGACACAGGGCTCCCCACACACCCAGACTGGCATTTGGCCCAGCTGAACACATCCCTCCCACCTCACCTCCACCCACTGTACCTTGTTTTTCCAGCCCCCTGGATCAGCCTCCACCATATGATAATTATTCACAGAAATCACACAGCTCTGTGCCACACACGTTCTTTTGCACAAGTACAGAGCTGTGTCCCCACCACCAAATGCCAGCTGAAGCTCTCACCAAGGGCTGACACGACAACTTCAGGTTTGCCACCGGCACAGTGATCTCCTGGTTCTTGTGGTTTCGCCCAACAACCTCCACCACGTTGCACTCATCCTTGGCGCCATCCATGAGGCACACCTGGGGAGGACAGGAATTTCTGATGAGCACAAGCTGGCTGTCAGCTCCTGGGGGAGAGCACAGAGACCCTCCTTAGCATAGTGCCCTCCCAGCTGGGACAGCTGTTCCTGCAGCTGCTTCAAGAGATGGCACCTGGGCTGCATTTTCTGCTGACCAGACCCTTGCTGGCAGCTCCTGTGACAGAAGGCAATCCCCAGTGAGAGCCAAATACCTGAGCTCGGAGAGCAATTGGCTGGGGATCCAGCTGATGGGGGATCCCAACAAGGTCAAGTACAAGGAAAAATATTCTCCTCTGCCCTACAGCTGGGGTGTTCTAGAGGCTGCCTCCCAATACCACTTGCTCTAGCAGCCCCATACAATGACTGACAGCAGCAGGCCCCATCTGAGCAGCCAGGGCTGACAGCTCAGCCCAGGGCACCCCATGGTGCAGCTGAGCCAGGGGGAAACAGCGAGCTTGCAAGGGGAGGGTTGAGGCTGTAGGTCACCATGGGAGAGGGCAAGCATAGTTTGTTTTCCTCTATCTTACCACAGACAGGGCCAAAACATGGTCAGAGTCATCATCTTCATCCACCTGAAACGTGTAGGACTTGGTGCTGGCAGTCAGCTCGCAGCCTGCAAGCAAAAGCAAAAAAAAGCTGGAGTTACACAGCCCTGAAATGCCACAGGGTCCTCAGGGCAGACAAGCCCGCAGCATCCCTGAGACACACAGCTTTCCTGCTGACTCCAAGACTGCATCCCCAAGAGCTGCAGGCCCAGCTCAACGCTCTATGGGGACAGACCTCAGTGCCCCCAAACCGTGCTGCCACAAAACAGCGCCACAGGGCTGGAGGCCCTGAGAACAGGAGTGGGGAGGATGGAGGAGGCAGGGCTGGGCGTTGGGGGCTGGCAGCAGTCCTCCAAACAGTCCTGAGATGTTTTGCCATGCGTGTCTCTGAGCTGTTATGAGAGCAAAATTATTCAATGGACCGTGGCAAAAAGGCAAGGCAAAGCGCCCAGGGCGTGTTTGCTTACTGCGGGATGATTCACCCATGTGAAGCAGACGGGAAAAGCATGGAGCTGAGCCCCGCACGCCACACACGGGTTTCTCAGTGGAGGTGGAGGAATCAGCCTCAGCGAACACAGCTCGGGGCAAGGCCCCGGCCCAAAGCCCGGTCCGCATTCGGCTCAGCAGGACAAGGAATGAAAGCCAGGTGCCTGGAAAGCCGCGGGGCTGCTCCGCTTTGCAGGACCACGCCGCGATTGGCGGCTTTAGGCTGGGGACGGCCCCGAGCACGTGTGCGCCGGGAGAGCGGCCCGGCCACGTGTGGGACTCGGCCGGCTCTCGGGGAGGGGGGGGAATGGGAGGAGGCAGGTTAGGGCCGCCCGCCCGGCCCCGGCACGGGAAGAGCAGCCGGGATGAGCCGGCAGCGCACGTGGGAATGCCGGCACATCTTCCCCCGAGCCCCTCGGCTGCCGTACACGTGTTTCCGTGCCCCGGCCGCGCACGCGGTTCACACCAGCGTCCCTCCAGCCACCCCGCCGGTGCCATCGTGTCACTCGTGTGTCCGCCCCCCCCGTCCCCCGTCCCTCCCGTCCGTCTGCTGCCCCCAGGCCCCCTTACGCGCCCCTACCGCACCCTGTGCCGGCCCCTCCGTCCCCCCAAGCCTCCCCAACCCCAGCCCATCTGGAACCTTTCCCCACGCGCTCCCCACGTTTTACCCGCACCTCCTGCCCCCAACACATTTCCCATACGTTCTCCCTCCTCCGGCCCCATTTTAAGGCCCCCCGCTGCCGCTCACCGAACAGGACGCTGCCGGGGCCGTGCGGCTCCATGAGTCCGTAGCGCGGGGCGGGCGGTTCCGTGCCGAGAGGAGCCGCGCAGAGCCGTGCCGGGCCGCCCCGCACCGCCCCCGGCTCCGCCCGCCCCAGCGGGGCTGCACCACCCAGCGGCCGCCGGGCGCTGAGGACGGGCCCGGGCCAGGTCTGCTGCACGGCGGGGGGGAGGATGGGGGAGCGAAGCCGCGGCCCGAAGGTTATGGGGCTCTGGTGGAAGGGCTCGGCCCGCGGAGCAGCTGTGCAGAGAGGGGAAGACTTGGTGAAATGGCATATTTATGGCGTTTTATTCCCACGCAATAACAGGCGAAGGGATGTTAACCCCGGTGGGAGCCTAATGGATTTTCCTGGCAACTCGCGGCTTCCGGCTGAAGGTTTTTCTGGGGGGTGGGCAGAAAATCCGAAGTTGCGAGGGTGGTGAGCAGCCCCAAAAGGCACCTTGGGAACGGAAACGCAGATGGAGGGGTAACAGAGACTGAGGTGCAGCGGGAGGGACCAACTCATCTCTACTCCTTTGGGTGCAGGCACGAGAGCAGCTCGATCTCTGGCCATACACCTTTGAACACAGCAGATGGGAAGGCAATACGCTGCTCCAGCATGCAGCACAGGGCTCGAGTAGATCTCCGAGCAGGAGAGGAAGTGATGCGGTGCACCTCTCGGGGAAGAAGCTGCGTTGAAATAGCTCACTTCAGCAGTGAGCTCACTCCGCAGCCCTGGCCTGAACTGGCTCTGCTCCCACTGCAGAGAAGCCACCAGCCCGCCTGCCACGTGTGCTGCTCGATTCAACGAAAACACACCGAAGAGGGCTGGGGAGCTGCCCCAGGTCCCAGAAAACAAGCGCTCACCCGCTGCCGTTGCACAAGCACACACACCCAGGCTGCCTGTGGACTCACGCGCTCCTGCAGCAGCTGCTCCCTGAGCCACGCGGCTGCCTGCACAGCGCAGGGACAGGCACTGCCTGCAGCACCACCCGAGGGCAGGGAAGGCAAGGACGTTCCTGCGCTGCGTTTCCCTACGGGAACAATTCCCAGCGCAACAGCACGATCTGAACCATCGCCCAGGCCGAGGAGACGTGCAGGGGATGCGGTTTTCCTTTCCCTCAGCTCACCCGCTGTGCCCAGAACGCATCGAGGAGCAAGGCAAGCACGATTCCCTATGAGAGACGCATCATTCTTCCAGTCAGAATCCTACACGCTGAAATATACACAAAGGAACATAACCCCCCAGAATAAAAAGTCCTAGGACTGAAGCCTTAAGGACTCAGCCCCCCTTAAGCTGCGTTACACAACCACGCGATAGCCTCAGCCAGTAGGAGCGCAGCCAGACAAATCCCTGCAGGCTGAGGTCCGGCAGGCAGAGCAGCTTTGGGGACAGCACCTCCCACATGCAAACAAGATGCACAAGTGGGATCCGATCCCCGTGCATTTCCCGCAGTGCCAACTGAACACCTGCGAGCCCCAGGCCCTGGCAGCAAAAGCCTGACCTGCTCCGGACTGCAGGGCTGCAGGCAGGCACAAGAGAGCAATCCAGTGCATCCTGTTTTCTTTGACAGCTGATCCTGAGGGCTTCCAGCACACGTGGCATGGCACAATACTCACTGCTGACCCACTTCTGGTTCACAAGCCTCATACACAAAACACACATTTCTTATTTACATTCACTTCTCAATTTTTATTCTATTTCTTGCATGGTCTTCAAATACAGTTTTACAGGTCTTTTTTTTTTCCCCTTTCCTGCTACAGATACTGTTGATCTAAAAACAGATTAACGAAAGTGGCATTCCAACCTTAATGAAAACTCTTAACCATGAAAGATATGTGAACATATCACTTTACAATCCTAGAATGATGGCATCGGCCTGACATTCCCATAGGCTTATACAATTAACTTTTATAATAATAACAAAGTCATAGGAAGAGAAAATGTGGCAGCTCCTTAAAAGCCAGAAATAAGGCCACAAGCATCCTATGCTGTAATGCTATGAATCCAGATAAAATAAGTTGACTCCGGTATCCATGAAGAAACAAAACAAAAAAACCTCTCCCACCTGACAAACCAAGGCATCAGCTACTCAACATGCATTCAAAGCTGTATAAAAACTAGTGGCATTCAGCTCTGACTTACATGAAATCCCACAGAGCCACCCCGTACCTCTCTCTAAAACTGAAATGAACTTATTTCGACTTAAATATTTTCGCTAACGCATTGAAACAATGGTTCACATTCTGCAAAGGAAAAAAAATAATCCTGCACGTGACTGCAGCAGAAGGCTGAGCACAGCATCTCCTTACAGGCTGCAGGCAACTTCACTGCAGCCTTAATGCCGTTCATTATAGGCTGTGGAACTTCAGTGCAGCCGGAAGCTCGTGCAAGGAACCAAACTTCCTTTGTGCACCGCTGAAATAACCCAGGGAATTGAAGAAGATTAAGACTGCAGGTGACAGAAACATGGTACTGCAACGTTGGCCAACCCCTCCTGTGTGACACCAGGACTTCTGTGACGTACCAGTGTCACAAATGATGCGACTGGCTCGCCTCTACATCCCACAGCGTGCTGGTTCCATCTCGTAGCCAAGGCGTCACACCTGGGCACGAATGCTGAGCTCTTGGAACATTTAAAAATAGGTAACCATTGAAATGAAGAGTAAAAATGTGCTTACTGTGGCATCTCTTATAGAAAAGTTATTTGATACAAATGTGCAGGACTTGAAGACCCTGATTGAATCGAACTAGAATGAAAGGGCTTTGAAACATGGTGACTGTTCCAAGGATAAATCCCAGCTGTGGGCCAGCTCTTTCCCTCTATCTTCCACCCACTTCTGTATTAACACCACCAACAGGCACAGGTTCAGCAGCCCACCCTGTGAATTGCTGCTTCTGTCCCAGGAGAATGATGGCACAGCCTTGAGCTGTGGGAGCTCGGCAGGAAACCAACAGGCATCTGAAGGAAGGATCCTTGGGATCAGCACTCCTTACCCAATGTGCTCAGTTTCTATAGCCCTGGACATGAGGCACAGTTTAAAAAAAAAAGAAAAAAAGTCAGTGCTGTGGACAGATTTGCTCTCCATCGTGGTTTTATGTTATTCAAAAGTGCCATCTTGGACCTATATCCTTTCAGTTTTTAAAAGAAAAAGTTACAAAAACTGGTAAACAAAAAGTTAGTCAGCATACAGCTAAGTTTATATACACCGAAATTTACAGGTTTGTCATTACGTGACTTCTGCCACAGACCACTGCACATTTGTCCCTAACAGCACAAAGCTCGAACCAATGGTCGTTAGAAGTGACAATGGGTCATCGCTTAATCAACAAGCATAAAGATAGTCAAAAATAGAACTATAACTACTTATCTTTACATCTGCTGATTGACATAAGTAATCCCTCCCACTCCTGCAACTCCCAGTTGCACATCCTGCTCTACGACACCGAAACAAAACTGCGTCCTTACAGATTCTTCCTTACAGCAGCTGCTTTTCTGCTGATGCTCAAACACACAACTGCTGTCACAACGCTGACTGAGGACAATTCCTCCAGGCAGCTACATTGTCCATGCAAGATTCCTTGGCACTTCACACGAGACCAGGAGAGGACAGAGATTCTCTTGCTAAAACGGTGTGTTCAGCAGCGTTATCCTCCTCCAGCAAATCAGTCTGAATGTGTGATGGGCGATTTTCGCACAGTCCCCTCTCCAAGCTGGCTTATTGCTGGCTGTGTTCAGCTAGACCATATGAAGATCCCCACCACTCCCCGCCCAGATGTTAAGGGACTGCAGCACTGGAACAGTTTGCTGTTGAGCACTTCAAAGGCTTCTTCCAAGGATAACAACATCCTTTGGAAATCCTTCCATTTTAGCAATTTCGAAACAGCCCAGCTTGCTGTAGAATTCCAGAATTCTTTTATCATCTGGCCTCACTTCACAAAAGGCCCCACGGGAGCCTGGAGAGGAAAAAGAGGGACAAAAACAGTGAGAGAAATACTGTAAGAGGGCAGTCGAGTACTAGAGTCCCCATCTATTTCAGCATCTCAACCCAATCAAATCACTGATTCAATTCTACAAGCAGCACGGTACCCAAGAGACCGGATTTATGGCAGCACAGCCAACCATTCCCTAAAGGAGCCACACGTTGCAGAGATCTCGTCAGCATGAACAAACCACGTCCCTCTGAAGACCTCTTATTTCACATGAAAGCATCCTGAAACCCTGAATGTTGGCTCAGAAAAAAAAGGCACTACAGGAAGGTACCAAACTGTGCAAAGACCTGTGAACCTCAGACGTGCAGTAAGGCAGATGGCCAAGCACTTCCCATACTGAGGGTTTGGTAATTGTTCACCAGTGCACACTTGCACATGTAGCAAAAAGCAGCACTGTCACTGCCAGCAGGGAACATAGGAGCATGGACACGCTGTTCAAGACGGACATGAAAGCACACATTTCTTGTCAACTGCTCCCTCAGCTCCTCCTGTTTTCTAACTTGCAGGGTAACAGCTAAAGCTAACAGCTACCTTTAATGAAGACAGCACCACAAGTTAATTATAAAAGACTTCCGGATGGCTGTTTACCCCAATCTAAACACCAACTATGGCAGACCCAAGACGTAATTAGGACACCAAGCATTCTGAGTGCAGTAAGCTTACCATTAGCCTTTAGAGAAGAGAGCAGGCAGGCCATCATGCTTTTGGCCACGCTTGGATCCGTCACTTTTTTGTGGATATCAATCTTTATCAATGATGGGAAGTTGGCAAGGAATGATTCTGGCAATACTTCTTGTTCTTCATGGAAGCTTAGCATTATTTTCTGAAAAGAATATGAGAACCAGATATTCAGTCACTGTTAGCTTTTTATTTTCATTCATTCCCAAGGGAAGTTGCTTTGCTCACAGAATACACCTCTCAAAACTTTTCAACTGCACCTGACTGCCATGGGTGGCTGTAGCTGTAAGCTTCCTATCCTCCCTATCCTTCAGCTCACAGCAGCCTGAGAAACCCGTATTGCTTATGCAGTTATCCAAACCATTTGCCCCAAAGCCAAATCTGAAGTACCCTCATCATACAGCTGCTGGCTGCAGAACTTTGAAGCCATTACAGAGCACCAGCTCACGTAAACAAGCTGCCTAACTTTGTGTAACTGAAGGCTGCCACTGTAACAACCAGAACTGGGGCTTCCTCACACAAGGAACCTTAGCATATCAGGGTTTCTTCAGGTCAAGCTTAGACACCTTACTGTCAAATCCACAATCTGCTATCTCCCACACTCCTGCAGTGACAGACCAAGTCTCAGTCTGCTACTTCAGACTGGTTGAACCACTTCAGATACAGAACCAGGCCAGGCCCTCTGGACTTCAACACAGCTATAGCATGCACAGTCCCACAGCATGCATTCAGAGCCAGCCGTGTGGTAGTGAGTACCAAGGAAACGTTACAACACAGCACTCAAAAGGCTGGATCTTTCCTCTGTGAAACAAAACATCCCATTGGGTTTGGGTCTCAAGAAGCAGTTAAGTAAAGTAAGAAACAACTGAATCATAAGAGATGTCAGCAATTTGAATCAAATGCTCTAAGAAGTTTGGAACAGGAGCTTTTCAGACTAAAGTGGAGACAGATTAGTAAGAGATAAGAGGTCAGTAAAGGAACTCTTTATTCTTTGGGGAAAAAAAAAAAAAAAATCAGAACTTTTCCCTACTGATGTTTAATGGCAACAGCTTCTAAACAACTTACTGATGTTCTCTCCTTTATGGTGTCAAAAGGCTAAACTGAGAAAAACCCACAGCATCCATCTCAATAGCAAGTACAAAAAACCTTCTCTGCTCTCCAGGGAACATCCTTCAATACCCATAGGCTTCAGAAGCAGACTTTTTCTGAAGTATTGTACTAGAAGCAGGAATCCTGGGTTAAAAACATTCATAGACCTCTGAATGACAAAGCCAGTTTACTAGCATAATGTACCTCCTGCTTTCTCTTCCCCTGAAGTTTGGCTTTAAACATCTGGAAATCAAAGCTTCTCCTTTTTGGACCTACTAGAGCTTTGCTCTGCTTTGTTACCAGAGTCTTCATACACATGGGAGCTTTCCTATGCAGTTAAGAGCAAAAACTGCACAAATCTAGAAAAACAAAGTCAAAAGACCTACAGACTGCAGACTTAACTTGAGCTCCACTTCAATAACAGAAGTGAGCTGTAAGGTCACATTCCCTAGCTGCACCCAATGCAGAACACACACATTTGGAAAGAACAACGTTTGCTGCAAGGCTGTTTTTTTAAACCCCTTCTATGCACACAACACAACTGGCCAGAGGCCACAGACTGAATTACCACCAGGAACTGGTGAGCAGGACACCATTCTGCACCACTTACACCCATCACACCACACAAATGGTTCAAAGATTTTAAGTGGAAAAGCAACCCAGTTCTTGATGTGGTTTTCCATACTTCAACTGGTGCATCTGTCAGACCTGAACCTCTCGTGCACGAGGACACCAACGTCTCATTTTGCAGAACAGAAACAGTGCTTCACTTTCATCAAAATGTAGTTCTCTTTAAATTAATGCTTGCTCTTGGTTTCAAAGCTCCTGCCACTTAGCAGTTCCAAAAACCTGTGTACTTACTGCATCAATTACTACTAAGTACACCTGGAAGGTGCCTCATAACACGGCTGCATCTGACACAGTGAGCACTTTCAGTATCAGCACTAAGATGTCAGATACTATGTTCAAAGACAACAGAAAGGTATGAAAAATAAACTACAAAAGCTTTAAATCCAAAGAAATACAAAGGACTGCCTTTGAGAGAAAGAAGAATGCAGCTCAGTGTTAAGTCCCAGCCTCACAGTTATACCAACCTCTGCCTCAGACAGCTCCTTGTCGCTATTTGGTTTCGTATATTTCTCTTGCATGAAAGGGATCCAAGACATTTTGCATTTCTTAATGAAAGGAGTCACATCAACTGTTCCCAAAGCGTAGCCACATATGCCATCCTCATCTTCCAAGACAAAGCAGTAATCCAGGCTGAGGGTGAGCAGACCTCCTACTAACCTGCAGAAAGCAACCACATTCAGCCAAAAGCAGGTCCTATTGAACAGGCACGCTCTGTGTGTTCTGGATGAAGCTGAGGTCACCCAAAGAAGTGACAGAGCTCTCCAGCAGTGCAAATAAATTCTTACAATGCATCAATTAACAGACTGATCAGCTGTCAAAACTCAGTGATGAGCACCAAAAGTTCAGGATCCTCACAGTTTAATTCTATACAGCCTCGGGTCTGATTCAGCACACAAACCTTCTTCACCTGCTGCTCTCAATATTCCTGCTGCTATTACCTTCCTGTTCATTTTTTTGACAGCAGTTACACATCCTTTCTTAACTACCTTCCTGCCTCTCACAGAGAAGCTTCTTTACAAAGTTCTACCTAAAATACACACCCAAGACACAACAAAATAGTTGCTCACTCTACAGCTCAAGATTTAATACTTTTACTTCTTGTCATTGCTTTAAAATGTTGATGCAGGTAGACTACAATATGCATTTCACAACTAATAAATAAAAATCAATGCAGTTGCCTGGCATGCTAGTCCTCAGAAAGTCTTTCAATTACCTGAAGAACCATACTAGGTTTAAAAAAACCCCACCAGAATGTCACCACAGATACCCATGATGTACTTTCACAACTGAAGTGGTACTATGATGCATGAGTTTCTCAATATAGACATTTCAGCTCAATCTTTTTTTCTAACAGCTCACCACACGTGACCAGAGCATTAACTGAGACACAAGTGTTAACAGTATCTTTTAGAAGTCAGTTTCAATTTCTTAATGATCACAGATGGCTTTTTTGCTTATTTAAGTCAGAAGTCGTGCATCCTGCACACACACACTTAAAAAACCCCTCAAATTAAATACAGTGTCACAACATCATCCTTCATAACCACTTCTGTCAGTTCACTCATTTCTAAGACATACTTGTCTCCAATTAAGTCTGGCAGACTGTGGAAAGGTTGATCAGCTCCATCAGCGTACATTTCTCTGCAGATCTTATATACAGACGCCTAGGAAGAGAGGAGAGATCTCAAGTCATGAAACTCAGAAGTGAACTCCTTTGTTTTAGAGAGATTTCATTACCAGCTCCACTGCTCCACCGTAAGCTAGTACTGACAGGACTTCACTTACACCAAACAGGAGCACACATCTCTAAGAAAGGATCAGTTCTCCCCCCTCCCCAACTACTACTATCTCACAGTCACCTGTCCAAAATACTGGTTATGTTCAATGGAAGGAAAAGAAAAATGAAAGGTCAACTTTCTGCACGTTTCTACAACTGGGGATTAATCCTGAAGGCTAATTACTAAACTTTCACTGGAAAGAAAGCCACACAGACTATTTCTAAGAAGCCAGCTTTAGACCTGCATTACAGCATTGAAAGGGGCTCCTTTTCCATACTAGGAATTACCAGAATAATTACTGGGTGAACAGGCACACCCACCCACCTCTACAGTCACAGCACTACATGTGCTCCCACTGCAAGAATGCCACTATCAGCAGGGAATCATTTTAACCCACTGCTGAGAAACATGGAAGGCATCACACACACAAAAAAAAAGGGGGATGGAAGACTGCAGTCATGCTGTGGGTGTAACTGTACTGCAGCACAGCGGGCTGTTAAATCATAGGCAAATCACTTATCCTCCATTCTCCTGCATTTGTTTTTTGCAAGATACTGGAACATCTGTTTCATCAGAGGATGGAGGGACTCCGAAGGAACCAGTGTTGCCACAAAAGGCAAAACATCAACAAGGACAACAAAAGGCAGAAGCAGTTACCTCATCCTTGGGGAAGTAGGGCCTTATGGTGTACACCTTGGAGGTGGGCGTTAATGGAGGCGGTTGAAAAAAGAGGTCATTTGCCCCATCAATAGGCAGCAAACGCTGTGAAAACAAAATACTTGATGTGAGTGCATGTACAAGATCCCAAGACTCTCGGGCGTGCACTGCAGACTGCCAAATTAACATTTGCTACTTGCAGGCACCCCAGAAGAAGGTGGGGTTGGTAGGCTTTACAAATGCAAAGACCTTACTCGAATAGAAAATATCCAATTGGTGTTTTGGAATATGCAATTGAAAAAGCACATTAAAAGCCTGCTTATCCTATCTACTTTAAAATGCTTTTACCAATCGTATCTACACTGTCTCTATAAGAACACAGAATGTCAGGAGGAAAGGTTTGGTCTGAAGAGGGTTAACTGGCCAGAGGAGACGCTTTATCCCAAAAGCAAAGCGCTGACTCTATTTGCTGCGCGCAGAGCACCTGTGAGGGGGGAAAAGTACAGCACCTGAAAAATCCATGAACAAATTCGAGTTGGTGTAAGCAGACTCGAGAACAGATTTGAGAGCATTGGCCAATTGAATCTATCCAAGAAAACACGCTGCTGCTTTATTTAGCGACACACATTGGGGTCGCTCCCTCTCTTTGCTCATGGAATTCCCATTGGTGGACAAGCATGCGCGCGTGGCGCGACTGCGGGCGCAGATAAAAATGCTGTGCGACCTGCAAAGAAACAACGTGAAATGTACAACTAAAGCCGCTGCGCTTCGCGGGCGCGTGGGACAGGCAGCATCTCCTTGAGAAACTACTGTAGAAATGGGAGGAAAATTATTTTAAACCAAGCTGTAAGGCTAATGGGCTTTGGACCAGAAAGCCTTCGGCAGACCAATCCTTCCAGACCTCTGATGTGCAACAAAAGGTTTCTCATAAAACAAAGAAAACGTCATTCAGTTGTGAAGTCATATTGATACCTGGAACTCTCCTGCTAGACCACCTCTAAAGGCCCAGGGTTCTTGGTCTCCACTTAAGAACTGTGCTGAAGATTGACTACGACACCCTGTTGAGATCAGATCCAAGCGGAGAACGTTACGAGAAGGGGGATTTCCTGGGTGTCTTACATGTCCAAAAAGCTAACACACACTTGTGGAAAAAGCTCTCTAACTGAGCTATAATCCAGGGCTTCGGTAGAGGCTGCAATAATATATGATTTATAAAGATTTTGTATGACTTATAAAGACTTTGTGCTCATGCACCAACTGTGGTATTTCAAGTTCACAGCCAGCAACAGGTAACAAGTAACAGGTCAGTTTAAGAACACGTGAGGTGACTGAGACAGCACACCTCATTCCAGAACAGACACAAGAATGCTGCCACATACAATTACAGAAGCCTGCCAGGCTTTCTGCACATTCTTCTGTTTGTCCACTTGTGGCAGAAGCATCTGGTTCATCTACAAAAGGAGAACATCTTGGATGCTGCTGGACTCAATAGCTACTACTGCAAACACAAGCAGTTGAAGAACGAAAATTCCATTATCACAGCCTCTTGAAAAAAACTGGACCTTTCTGAAGTCACATTTTATTAGTTAACATTTCTACTCTTGTCAGAAAACTAGGACTGGCAGTATGTGCAAACAGTTTGGAACAGTTAAGATAGCCAGGAGAGCTGTATGAAACAGCATTCTTGCAAGAGACTAAACAGATTTATATAATCCAGGCCATACCTTCACAGTGCCACTGGTACGTGAGTTAATTCTAGCTCACACTAACTAGTACACCCTGTCTGTCACAGGTAATACTAGCTCTGCTTCTGCAGCATCTCAGTTTTTCCTCTTCAAGCATATCAGAGGCAACAGGGTTCCTACTGATCAGTCACAGGAGACCCATCAATGTTCTTAGCTTTAGGGTTAAAAAAAAAAAAAGCTTCCATTTGACTTCTTACATTGTTCCACTAGCAAGACGCCACGGCCTTCAATAACCAACATAACAGCTGGCAGGAGGAAAATAAAAGTGCCGGATCTGGAATGGAGATCACCTGCCTAGTTTTCTGACAAGATGAGCAGCGCAAATATTCTTTTCCTTTTGTAGACAGCAGTCTAACTCCTGTTCAAGTAACAGTCCCAGATCAGTACAGACAAGTGTGTTGTGCTAGTCAGAGAGTCCCAAAGTGTGCCAAGTTTGACATTGATTGGAATTTAGGAACACGTGTTCAGTGTAAACTACCCTAAGCACCGTCAGTATCAGAAATGATCCAAGCATCAGAATTTGGATGTGGCCAGCTCCCACACTTCAGCATTCTCACAAAAATATACTCTTCACATGGAAATTTAGTCAATAACTTGGAAGACGGGTTGTCTCTCCTTTGAGACTACAACTTAACTAGCACTTCCAATTATTACAGTACAGAGCTGTGTGAACGAAGAGCTGTATGAACAAAAAACATAGTTAATGCCTGCATCGCTGCGCAAATGTGACTTCAGTTCATGCCTATCACACATCTAATCTATCTGAGCTGCCTCACAGACAAAACCTGTCCATTTTAATTAATTAATGACGACGCGCTGTGAACATCTGGCGCTGTCCATCCAATAGCAGTAGAAACTTGTGCTGAAGATTCTCCCATCTGTACACAATGGGGAAGAAGACAATAAAAGTCATTAGTAATCCATAGTACTGTACAGCCACAGTAATTTAAGGGACTGAATGCTAGCTGGACTTGGGAGGAGAGGTGAAAATGAACATTCAGCGGACCATTGAGCACACCATCTGAGAACTGATGTGTTTGGATTTGGCCATACCTGGCTTTACATATGTTTATACTTGGGATAAAACATAAGCTAAGGACAAAAATCTCTCTTCTCACGGAAGCATTATTAGTTTAAGACTACTCAGCTGTAAACACCCAACTCCTACAGTGAATTTTTCAACTCTCTAATGCCAGTCATGATACCGGAAAAAACAAAGCTGAAGTCACAGAGTCATCTATAAACATTTCATTTCTGAAAGCAATTCTGAAGTATCTGATGCATGTAAAGACTTGAAACCAAACTTAGAGGGACCTAGGAAAACTAGAAACAATTTCATCTGAAGTAAGGGAATGCAACAGGTAGCTAATAAAGTTGTAACGCAAGCTGGGCCCTCGATGTTTTGAGGTCACAAGAAACCGTGTTCTCTTTAGAGAATGGGTCTAGAGTTTTAAACAGACCAAGTTATCAAAAAGAGAATTCTTTCTAGTTAAACGTCAATGTACAGCAAGGATAGTAAAGCTGGGGGAGTGGTGTAACACTTGTCTTAAAACCACACGCACTAAAGCTTTTCTGCAGCATTAGGCAGAGATGTTCATACAGTACGATTCTGCCAAGCTCTCCTCTGTACTTGACATAAGGCAGTCCTGAAAGCTCATCTTTGTTATTCACATACACATAAGGATCACTTATTTAACAAGCACATCCACAGGAAGCTTTTCAGTAAGGCCTGACTTGATGTGTTCACAAGTCTGCGTCTCAACTTAAAACTGTCAGTATTTAAAACTACAATTTAACAATCCAAACACTTGCATTTGACCAAGGTTGTGCAACGGTTAACCACTGTGAGGACTGTAGGATTGTGACAGCTACAAAACGTGTGACAAGAGACCATCGGCTTTGCTGCCTGCTGTGTACGTCAAGCAAGTCCACAGCATATTCCTTACAGCTGCATTGAAACCTGAAAGTGAAATGAGGTCACTGGAATTACCCAGGCCATGCTGGTGCTATCTGCCAACTTTGGATCCCTCAAAAATCTTCCAGGAAAAAAAAAAAAACAAAAAACAAAACCACAACTACAAGCATTTCCAGACCAGCTTACATCTCAGACTAGATCAGTCTAGAAAGCTCCACAATTTCCACCCACTGTCAGAAAATAATCAAAAAACAACAACAAAAAAGCAATTTGGAAGGTGTTTCAAGAAAATAATTTTGCACCAGAATAGCCTTATGCTAAAGCTCGCATGCGCACAGGGCTGGGAGGATCAGCTTCCTCTTGGCCAGGCCCATTTAAAGGTCACTGCTGGAATTGTTCTGTTGAAGACAGCAACAGTGTTATCAAAACACAGCAAGCAGCAGGTGGCTGATGTGGTCACATTTCGTAGTGTCATTTCCAATCATGTACCAGGGGTACCCAAGGAGTTATGGGGCGCAGTCCAGTGTGCATTCAGTCAAGAATAAGTTAAAGTCAACACTTACGTGTCAGATGAGATTCAAGTTTCATTAGCCCAAGAAGAAAAAAAAATCAAGGTCTCCAATCTTAAACATCCAGCAGACTTCACTTTAATCCCAAAGCAAATTCACAGCAGGCATTGATTCAATAGTGAGATAAGAAAACCTTTAAAACGGGGTCAAACCAGACCCTGTGTCCAAGAAAACATACTTGCATAATGTTTTGTTTTCCCCGTGGGCTAATTCAAAACACAAAAGAAGATACTCTCTCTGGGATTATAATGGCTCCCAATGCACCTACCTAACCATTGCACAAAAGATTTCACCATTGACATAATACTCTTGATATCCCAGACGTAGGAGTACATATCATAAAGGATTGTTCTGTTGGCACAATTGGAGAGGCGAGTGAACATTCCCATCACCAAGCTGCACATCTCTTCAAACTTAGCTGCTCGGTTACGCCACTCTTCTATCTATGGATGGAGGGAAAAGATCCACAAGATCAAATACTGCCTTCTAGGGAGGACAAGCACTCTAAATAGGAAGGATGACCACGCAATTCCATGCTTTGAACCACTACATCACACGTGACTCACAAGCCTTTACTGTTCTTAGAAGCAAAGCCAGTACAGGAAGCACTGTTCAAATATGCAGACACTACAGAGCTTAAAACAGTAAATTCCACTGGATGAACAAAAGTTATTGTCATCTGTGGTTATGTTTCATGCTACCTACCCTTCAGCTTGTAGAAAATGCAACACCTATCTCTACTTCAGAAAACAGTCAACGTTGCACAGGATTTTGATTTAAAAGGAGAGAAACGAGCTTAAGTTACACTCACTTTTTCAGCATCCTTTCCTTTGCAGTTAACACTGACAACACTGCTATTTGCTCTAAGCCACTGGAATTCTCTCAGCATCTGTGCGCCTTTGGGCCCGTGTTCATATGGGAGATAAAACAAGTCAGCAAGAAGCTGCAAGTCCTCTAACGTCACTGGTTCTACTGCGTAGAGTGGTTTTTCATTTGGCCCAGGCACAAACTGTTCTTTGTTAATTTGTTCATCAGTCTGCATAGGGGCAATATCACTACCAGAGTCCTCCTGCATAGACATCTCCGGGGACTTAGATTCAGCTATGCTCTCCTTATCGGTATCCATTGGCTTCAACTCCTCTGTCATCTTCGCCTCAGCGATATCTGTCAATATCTGGTTAGCATTCTTGTCCGCATCATCTTGTTTTTCTACCACCATGTCCATCGGCTCCTCATCAGACTGCTTCTTCTCTTCTTCCTTTACCAAGGCTGGTGGCTCGCTGCTCAGTGCTGCGCCTTGACTCATGATGGGTTCCTGGTAGACTGTGGTGACCACAGTTGCTGCATTTAAAGACGACGGTGCCACCAGAGGCCCTACGTCCCCTACAGCAGTTTTAGCTCCGCTGTGGGCCACTTGCCTACCTGAGCATAAGAAGAAACAAGTTTAAAGTTGTCAGTATCCGCCAACAAACATTCAAAAGCAGCAACTTGTACAAATCATGGACGATTCTGTTGTCATGGCAGCCAATTATGCAGCTTCCTTCTGGCACTTTGCCTGCTCACGTCTATCACTGTAATTCTAACTACAGAATTCGTAGTTTGGCAAGTTTCCCCTTCAGATAACCACCAAGCAAAGATAGGGAGTTCATAAGATGAGTTAACATGCACTGCCAGCGATATTTCTGATTATAATATCAGTACAAAAATCTTTTCAAGTTAACGTTTTCCCTTTCCATCAACTGACTTTTATTCCTATTCAGTGTAGATTAAAATAAAAGAACAGATGCTCAAATACTTCAACCGCAAAAACATGATTGGGGAAAACAGAGATATTCAAGATCCAAATGGAAAAGGTTTTAGGCAATTTGTTCTAGCCAGCCCTGCTTGACAGAGGACTTGGCTGAGGTGATCTTACAAGGTCCCTTCCAACCCAAACAATTCTGTGAAAGCAGAGGAAAGTGACACTACCACTCCTCATCCAATGTTTCTGCCACAGCTGAGTTTTAGAGAGATCTGAAATGTTACAGTAGTTCAAAAGGAGAACTGCAAAGAGCAGAGCTAGGAGTCAGGAGAAGAGATTCTTTGACTCCACCAACAGCTATACGGCCACTCTGACTACCCAAAACCCGTGTTTGAGAGAAGCACATTTTACCTCGAATCTCAAGCTCCCAGTGCTACAAGAGGAAAGGTGTACAATGCTGGAAGGAACCCAACTGGTTTCTGTAGACAGAAACTCAGAAAAACAAAACCAGCTGAAAACAACTGGAAAAACATGGACTCTTTAGGGGCAGTATCATTTTTCGCAGTAATCTAACACCCCCTCAAAAAAAATTCTTCCTACTCTCTCAGGTCCCACAGAAATCTAGGAATAACTGCTGGGACTGACAAGATTCAGACGCTTTCCTGTCTTAGATCAGAAATGCCAGAGGATCATCCTGCTTCAAGGGTGCTCCTGCTATCAGCTGGGTCACTAAAGGCACACTGCAGAATATCAAGCACTCTTTTTTCTTTATTAGGGTTTCCCCAAGAAGTAAGGCAGCAAGTACTTCCACAGACTGCAGAGATCCGTAAAATAGTTTGAATTTAAGTGCAAGTGCTGAACATGTAATCACATTTTCCTACCAACCCCAAAGTGATACCAAACCAAGCTCACTGCTGTATTGTTGAGGTACTCCGAACTCCTGAAGCCATTCAGTTAAGGCCAACTTCAGGGCCATTTGTGGGCTGTAGAGAACATCTGTTTCAATGTCTTCATCGCTGCCCTCATTTTCCAGTTTAATCTGGATAGAAACGGTACTGTCTTCAGTATCAGCTACAGAGAGAAGTTTATAAAAAAAAACTCACATAAGTTTCATCTAAAATAGAAAGAGATGACATTAGACAAGGTGCTCAAGAACTCTCAGTCTTACTTCACAAAGGACAAAGAACTGAAACTTAACTGGACAAAGCAGAAAGCTATGGTCACTATCAACTATCAGCACACAAACGGTACGCAGAAGTTACGTGTAACGACATTCAGAGCTGATCTGATCTGCTTCTACCCCAGTGTAATCAAACCCACGGACACCTGTGTCAGATACAAACCACACAACTGGTTTTATTGATTTCCTGAGATGTATCTGCAGCACGTGCCATTAGACTTGAGATGCATCTGTGATTGCATAAAAAGTACTTTCAGTAAATAATCTGGATGCTTGTTATTTTTCAGGTGTCCTTTACTTCCAGGACAGAAAATGCTAGGCTATCTTAAAAATAAACTGCAAGGAAAGTCTAGAATAATTAAAACAAAACAGTGTAAATTACACAGTTCAACACATGCCCCAGCAAACAGGTACTCATACTTACTCATCACCACATCTTTTCTCACTCCATTCATGTTAGACTTGTACCAGGTTGCAAGTGTGTGAATAGCAACATAATTGGCTTCAAATTCACAGTTTGGATTGGTCAGAACTCCCTTTAGTCGAGGGATGAGCTCAGTTGACCGACCTTTGTAAGGTCCAAGAAAAAGCCTCTTTTGATCATAATCATTAGCATGAATGTTGTCCCAAATAACTGGTGCTCTCCTGATGATCTTAGAAACTTCTTCAATGGACTCTACTGGAATGTCTTTGGATACAACTTTCGGACCTAAGAGTGAAAGGAGACCATGAGAGTGCTCTGCATACACACGAGGATTCACACTCCTCACATCAAACAGTTGCACGTGTGTGTTTTTGTTTTGTTTTGATTTCTTATGAAATACTTCTGATAAATCACTTGGAACACCAGCACTGAATTAAAAAAAAAAAAGCTACTTCACCTGTCCATAACACATCGATGCCAGGAAGCAGTTTTTCTCCTACAGTTCGTAAATAAGGAGACTGAGCAACATTTGGGTAACAGAAAGTTCCACAGTATTCTGCAAAGGAAAAAAGAATGTTGCTTACTAGAAAGATGTAGAAATATGACAACATACTTTCACTGGAGAAGAGAATCCTGAAAGTTAACCTCAAAATCCCCAATAGTCTAAATTAGAAGGGCATTACATATGCTGCTTAGCAAAACATCAGACAGCAAGACTACAGCATTTATTTTAAATTGTTCAAATGTCAAAAATTTGGAAGAAAACAGAAGTCCAGGTTACTGTACACAATATTGAAGAGAACTAGAAAGCATTAGACTAATTATAAAATGACCAAAAATCTTAAAAAACACAGCATATGATTTGTTAAAAGAAGTCTGCAACAGAACCAGAACTATAGCAGCCAAGGAGATAAACACAGTAATTCACAATGGTAACATTGCTACCAAATGAAGTTTTCAATCTAGCAACCCTCACCAAACATAGTGATACTGTCTCCATTACAATGAAATATTCTTACAAGTGATAGATGATGCTTAGAATTAAAAAAACCAAAACACAAAGCAATGATGGACCTTGAGAGTCATCTGATATTTCAGACTGAAAAAAAAAAAAGGCAACTCAACAACTAATAGAAATGAGTGATCTTACTAAAACCAGCCACCACTGGAAGAAGTAAGCATGGGAAGTGCAGTGTCTCTATTTTAAGAAACCTCTGGGAAACAAATAGCTAGCCCAGACTTTGGTACAAGTCAAACAGAAGTCCTCATTTAATCTAACTTTTAGTTCTTGAACCATTCCATCAAGTTGCTGCTTTGCTCAGCAATAAACTTTTCAGAGATGCGTAGGTTTGGCAAAACCTCTACACACAAATTCCTGGAAGCTTTCTTTATTCTTCAAATGACTCCCAAAATACTGCCTACAGTGACAGTGAGATATTAAACCAACTTCTCAAACAATAGCATAATGGGTCCTATTGTTTAAGGCTGAACTAAAGGATTCATCTTGTTTTACCTGTAGGACAGAAAAGGAATGTGTCTGGTTCTCCTAGATATTGGTAAATCTCATTTGTTATGGATACTTGAGCATGAGCAAAGGAACTAAACACTTCTTTGTCTGCTGCACACATGTTGTGGTCAATATCATCAAACAGCAGGGCAAAAGATCTGCAGCCAAACTGGGAAACCTGAAACAAGAAACAAGAGTGGATTTTTTTTGTGTGTGTAATTTTCAAGATTTAAAATACCTTTACAACAGGATAAAACATTTAAAAGAATTAGGAAAAAGTACTTCAGGAATTACTCTTCAGCTTATAAACCTGTAAGAAGGAAAAGCTATGAGAACAGAAGGGAGAAAGTCGGTAAGACAAGACAGGCCTGTTATCTATCACTGTAAAACAATGAGCATTCGTCTCTGATCCACCGCCCTGCCTTCCTCAAAGCTGCTTCTGAAGACCTTCAATCTGTTCCAGTTCCTACAACAAGGTTGATTTCACTGGACAGACAGCTGGGAAAGAGTTACCTAACATGCAGCAGCATTTGGACAAAGGAGAGCAGTTAATTACGGGAACAAAAAAGAGGGATACACGTCAGACCTACCACCAAAAGACTTATTGTGGATAAGGGCTCTTGTGTTGGAAATGCATCTTAACTTCAAGGTTCTAAAATATCCTCAGGACAACATTCCAAGAACAGCCTTCAAAATCTGACAGCAGATTTTATTTTTATTTTTAAATCTAGATGATCAGTGGTCACTTCTGTGAGGCAACCTGAACACATCCATTCAAACTGTCCACTGAGGCAGCCCAGTAAAATAACATGGTACTGAAGTTTTTCAAGTGAAGTAGGACTACAGCTGCAGGAAGCTCAGATCACATTTACCTGGTCCAGCTTGCGCTTCAGTGTGGATACTTCTTTGGGATTTGAGAAAGTGATGTCAAGCCCAGGTGAGATTGCATAGATGAACTCTATTTCATGTTCACGTGCAGCTGATATCAGAGTCATTAGCTGCTCTGGAAATCAAATTCAAATATTTCAGAAGGATTCAACAAGAAACAGCTTCCAAACTATATGTAAATAACGAACTCTAGGTGCCTGTGCTACCATAACAATAAAAATAATAAATCAAGGGATTTGCTCAAATTCTGGAAAAAAAAAAAAAGGGTTCTTTTTAAATATCACAGGACAGAAGTAGTTGCTTTAAGAAACAAACTTCAAATTTAATCTTATATACAATGAAGAAAATTAGTTCTAGAACATCTAATGGTATTTGTTGTTATTTGAAGTTCCCTTGCAGTACCTTCTAAATTATTCTTCTGCCGTGATTCAGTGACATCCAACAAGGATTATTTAATTTCAAGTAAGTATCACTTTTCCCCTCACTCAAGGAAAACAATAATCCCAGAAGCCAGTAAGACACTGCAGAATCTGCAGAAGTCAGAGGTGGATAAAAAGCCTTGCATCACCTTTTACACAGACCTTTCGTGCCCTGACTAGCCATAAGCTGCTTTTCTAACCTGTGCTCACATAAAAAGCCATGCATTTTTTTCTCCTCCTTTTATTTATTTTTTTTTTTTAATGAAGCAAATCATTCTGTTCCACCATATGGCTCAGGGGATCAAGAGCCAGAGGAAGGAGCACTTCTAAACAACCTTTCCCAGAGACGGGAGGGGGCAGAAGTAATTTTCATAAGACAAAGCCTTAAAAGCAATTTTAGAAATTATCCACAGAATTATAGTTAAAAGAAGCAAATCCATGCTTGTACCAAAGCTCCCTTAAACACGGCTGCAGGGTATTAAGAACAGGTCTCAACGCATATCTGAAACTGGCTGCTGTGATTACATTACAAGTGTACAGAGCAATGACTGATTCACTGAAACAAATCAGAGTGGCCTTGTTGAAAAGGACCACAATGTACAGTTTCAACCCCCTGCCATGTGCAGGGTCACCAACCACCAGACCAGGCTGCCCAGAGCCACATCAGCCTGGCCTTGAATGCCTGCAGGGATGGGGCATCCACAGCCTCCTTGGGCAACCTGTTCCAGTGCCTCAGCACCCTCTGTGTGAAAAACTTCTTCCTAAGATCTCCTAAATCTACTCCTCGGAAGCAGAGCAGAAATAGAAGTGATTACCTGCTTCTTCCACAGAGTACATTTCCCGCCAGAACATCCTGTGCTTGTAGTCGTCCTTTGGAGCATACAGGTATGTATTCAGTCCCCACTTCTGAAGCCTATGAGCACAGCATGAAAGCCTTAATTGCAAGAGCAAGCTACAGATCCAGAAATTCTATGTTTTATTTGGCTCGTGTTTTTTCTCTACACCCCTTCATTGAAGATTGTGTTATACTATCAAGTACACACTTGATATGGGACAAATCTGGTTTAAGAGAGACAGGACTGTGAATATGCATCTCCAGAATACAGACAGTATGCAAAAGGTTGCTCTAGGTTAAGCCTGAAAAGAATTTCTGTTCTAAGTGGAAGATCATGATTACATTACACTGGAATGTGCTGCAGAGAGAGGAAGCATGACTTGCCTTCTAAAAAGTTCTTTCCTCTGCTCCATAACCCAAGGTCTTCCATAAAAGCCTACAGGAAACAAGACCAAAGTTATCCAGTTAGATGTTAAATAGTGCCCGTTCCATGAAACGAAATACTACAACCAACCCTTCTCTCATTTTCTTCCTCTACCAATAAACTGATTCTACTACATTCATCATGAAGTTTCCCAAAGCAGAATGGAAAAAAAAACCTAGCTAGACAGCATTACAAAAGTGTGATAAACCAATCAGATCTAAATTTAAAATGCAATTATAGCTTCTTTAATTTTTGATGACCCAAAGCCTGATAAATTTGGCCATTAAAGCAATTAATTTTCAGAACCCAAACTGAATTCCTGAGCACATGCCCTTCACAAGTCAAGTCAGCACTATGGTAAGGGCAGACTGAAGAGTCGTAACCTAACTGGACTATTGCTTCAGACACCTGGAAAACACCTTCAGCTGTAACACAAACACTGGAAATGCCTGATTCTATTTAGCAGCATTAGAACGCTTAATTCCAGATACAGATTAGAAACCTAAATACATACACATAGTATACAAATACACACTGAGGAGAACGACAGGTAAGTATGAAATCTTGAGCATTTTGTTGAATTAATCACCCCAATTAACGGGTTTTTTGTCACAATTAACTCAGTTGATCTCTAACAGACAAGTGCCTACCTCTCCAAAAGCCAAGATAGTCTCTGAATAATCATTTAAAAACACTTAGAGATTTTACAATGGTGTATCTTCGAGGTCACTTACTTTGCATGAATTCTAACACATTCTGGGTTCAATTCTACTCCTCCCATTTCAAAAGCATAATGCTTAAATAAAAATAGAGTGCTTTTTGAAGTGAATTCACTTAGACCTCTGTGCAAACAGCTCAACCAGACACGGGCACTTTGAAACAAAGCTTCACCTGGCAGTCTGTGCAAGACATCAGTTCAAAATGTGAGCAGCATCTCCATTTTCAGAGCTATTCACCGTTGTAATCTGTTCTTAAAGAAGCCAGAGAATGCGCTCCTACAGCCTGTCAAAGCTAACAATTTCTACACGTTCACAACCATTTCATTCGCCCATTAAGAGATCAAAGATCATCTTAAGAAGTTTAAAGCAGGCTCAAGTTTTCAGAATTAGTCTCCCAGAGAGTGACCTCAGACTAACTGGCACCACAACGTGGAAAAGCTGAGTAACTACTGCTTCTCACTGAACCGCGAGGTGACGAATTGAGGATGGTGTAACAGAGGAACAAATGAGAGAACAGCTGCAATGCATCTGAGACTGCTTCACCCAGAAAAAACTCCTCATTTTCACTAGTGACTTCACGCTGACTAATGCCAGTCCGAGGAAGCTCAACAACTCACAAACAGAACAAGTAACTGTAGCGCCCAGTCAATACCACCCACATCTCCTAACTTGTTCAGAACATTTCTACTTCACCAACAATGTTGCTGCTTCAGACCGAGCAGCCTGGAGCAGAGCAGGGGGCTACTGCAAAAAAAACAAAAAGCCAAACACAACATGAAGAACAAGACGAGCAGATTGAACAGAACACTGAAGAGAACATGCTAGTCAGAACTGATATGGTACTCTTCCATCTGTCAGCACATTTCTTATATTACTGATGTCATCAGCTGATGGCTATCCTTGGATCTCTATCTAACTAAAACTGACCCGGTTTTCTATTACTCCCTCAAGACTGCATGTCAGGTTCACACAAAGTCACGAGATCATGCCAAGTATTCATATCCCAGCTGCCACACTCACCACCACTAAAAAGCCAGGCTGGCTGTCCTGGAGGATGAGCACCATCTCTGTGCATTCCAGAGCTTACATTTTATTACTCTCAAAACGGTGCACTCAGTGGACTGTAAGTTCCTCACATTCTTTGAGTGCATTCCCAGTATACTTGCCTGCTATTTTACTAACTTTTACCTCCTCTTCCTGCAAAACATCTGGACTCTGCCGTTCACCACTTTAATTACATGGTATCTCTAGGCTGTGTTAGCTGCTGCACTATGTGTTTACCTTTGCTTCTGCAGTTAATCTGTTCTTCTCTTAACCCGATAAGCCTCACGTTACTACAGAGACCTGCATTTCCTTCTGCTCCCACTTGCCTCAGCCAACACAAGTGCTGCTTTGTTTTTACACTCCCTCATTCCTAGTCTTCTGTACACACACAGGGCTAAACAGATAACTCCCAGCTAACATTAGACTGCTTCACTGGGCAGGAGCCATTTTCTTGCTTCATTTTACTACGTAGTCATGAACACCTATATTTATCACAGCTGCTGCTAAATACATGCAAATAGATCTACAAGGTAATTAAAACACCCCAAAAACAGCCACGGTGCACACACAGTGGTTTGACACACTCTGTGATGCTGTGCTCAAGGTGCACTGTTCAGGAGTGTGAGAAATCACGCAGTTACAATCTTTATTTCTGCCCACTACTACCTGCCTCCAAAGGATATTTCTCCACAGAGAATGGTTTAATAACCACTGGTTTAATAACCAGCCCATCTCTCTCCACACTGGCTATATTTAAGCCCCAGCAATGCCACAAAGGAAAGGCACGAACCAGGCCTAGTGCACATCACACAGCGATGTACGCTGGAGCCAAATGCTCTATTTAAGATATGAACAAAAGACGTTCTGCAAGCAGTGCAGATACTGACTTTGATAAACTGCCCATTCCACTTCTCATCTGTTAACGCTTTTGTTCTCCTCCTGGAGAGTCATTATAGATACCAAAATAACAGCAGTCCACAGGAATTCAGAGGTATTCCAAGCCAGCTAATTAAGTAGGGAAGAAAACATCTTTCTCGCTGGCTTTCAACCATCTACCTTAACCAAGACGGCAAAAACGCACGTCAATACTGTAGTTACTGACAAATGGAAAACGAGCCCTTCTCTTCTGAAGCTTCTGGAACAACTTAAACCTTTGAATAGAGCCTCTATAACAAACTGGGTGAAAGAAACATCCTATAGCGCTGTTAAAACGTTAAGCCATAACACCGCAGGGCAGAGGGAGCATCTGACATTAATCGCAGAACAGATGTCTCTGCGATCACCTACTCCTTACCCTAGAAACCCAACCCGAGCCGCGCGTACAGCTGGGCTAATCGCAGCGGAGCGCTCCCCTCCCTCCTCCCCCTTCCCACACGTACAGCACTCGAGCCGCCCGGCCTCCCACAGGAATCCTCGGCCCGCCGCGTTAGCCAAGGCCCGCCAGCCAGCGGCTCCCGGCACGAGCCGCCCCGCCCGGCACCCGCGGCTGCCCCGCCCCCAGCCCGCACCGCCCGAGCCCCGCGACCTCCCCCCGGCACACAGCGCCGGGATCTCGGCCTCCCCTCCCCGCCAGCTCTCACCTTCCACCACGCCGCAGAGGAAGCGGCGGGAACCCAGCGCCGTCTCCGTCTCCGTGTCGGTTTCCTCGCCCCCCGGGACGGCTCCTGCGGCGGCGCCCGGCGGTTCCAGAGGAGCTCCGGACGCTCCGGCCGGGTTGGGGCTGCCCTGGGGCTCCTCCAAGGCCGCCTGCCCCTCCTTCTGCACCATCCTGCCGCCCGCCGCCAGGACCCCCGCTCTCCGGGCCGAGCCCCCGCTCCCCACCCCCCTTCTCCCCTTTGTCTCCGCCGCCCCGGGACGCCGCCGCCGCTTCCTGTTTACGGGGTCCTGCGCCTGCGCGCCGAACCGGCCCCGACCGGTCCTCACCGCTCCGCCCGCGGCTCGGAGAGGCGCGGAAACGCCGCCGCGGGGCCGAGGGAAGCCGGGAACCGGGCGGGAGATCGCGGCCGAACGCCTCTCCCCGTCGCGCCGCCGGGAGCGCGCGGCTCGAGCGGGAACGGCGGGCTGACGAGAGGGAGCCGCCGCGGGGAACTGGCGGGCGGAGGGGAGAGCCCGCCTACGGCGCGTGCGCAAAAGGCGGAAAAGAGCGCGGCGCGCGTGCGCGAAGGGCGGGCGGGGGGAGGGGCGAGGCCGCGGCGGCTCACGGCGCCTGCGCAGGCGGCCGGATCGTGCTTAATGCGCGTGCGCGAGAGGCCCCGGGGAAGGGGAGAGGCGGCAGCGCGGCAGCGCGCAGGCGCGCGGCGACAGAAGGCGCTTGCGCAGTTGGCTTTGTGTAGGGAAGCGGTGCGGATGGGGAAGGGGTGGGAATTAAGTGTTTACTTCTGCGCTGCGCGTGCGCGCCGCGGACGCCCCTTGGTTGTGCGCGTGCGCGTTCGCTGCGGTGCCGGCGGTGCCGCTGTCGCGCGAGTTCCCCTGGGCGCTGACCTGATTTGCTGCGGCGCGCTGAGGCGGCCCGGCGGGGAGGCTCAGAGGTTTGGGGTTCGGGGACTGCAGAGAAAGCCGTGGGCCGGCCTTCGTGTCCGTGCTCCCTGTTTCCCCAGCTCCCCCCTCCAAACGTCCGACAAAGGCAGAGGGGAGTACCAGCAGTGTGCATAGCGATCGTGGTTAGATTTTATTGTCTTTTTCTTTTTTCCTCCCCACCCCTCCCCCCATTTTTTCTTTTTTTAACCCATCTTATCGTTATAATACAAAATATACAGACTGGAGATGCCAAGCGGGTTGTGGGTTACCATGCCCTGGGGCGGGGTCACGCCATGCGACTGTAGCGTGAGGGAGGGAGGGAGGGAAGGAGGGAGGGATGGGGGAATGGAGAGATGGAGGGCCTCTGCACCCAGCGGGACAGGAGGTGCTGGGGTTGGGGTTACCTGCCCTCCCGACCAGGAACAGGGCTGTGAGATGAACAGTGTGGTGGACGGAGCTAAAAAACATCGCGTCTGCACAAGCCAAGCCTGGAGCAGTGGTGGCTGCTCCACAGCTGAGGCTCAGGGCCCTGTGAGGGGGTCCGAACGGCTCTGATACCAGGGCTCAGCCTGGTGTGGTGCACAGCCTTGCTCACCCGTTCCCCATCAACCCCAGCCGCCGCTGCCCCTCTGGGCACAGTGTTGGGAAAAGCTGGGCCAGGCTGTGGACTAGGACCTGAAGCTGGTGGGGCTGAGCAGGAGTTTGATGTGGAGACATTAGCCCCCCAAACAGTACTCGGAGGGATATGTGGGTGGGACAGGAGTGCACACCCAGCTCCAGGCAGCTGTTGGCGACAAACAGGGAGCCCGGCACCCTGAGTGAGCGAGGAGGGGGACAAGTGGTTCATGTCCCATGTAGGGGACGTGTCCCTAACATCAGGGCACAGGAGGAAGCTGAGGCGCTGATGCCTGCTGAGAGACTCTTAGTTCCTAGAAGTGTTGCTGGAGGGTCTGGGCTGGAGCCGGTGCTGCGGCTGCTGAGGGGGTCATGATGTAGGGGCACAGGGAAGGCCCTATGGCAGCCCAAGGCTGCAGCTTTCCCTCTAGGATCGGGTGCAAGAAGCCCACCCAGGCCAGATGCCCCATGCCAGCTGTGCCCACGCTTTGGTGGCACTTTTGTGTGGGGCCCCCAAGGAAAGCGGGGCTGGCCTCGGGGGAAGGATACATCCAGGTGCTGACCATGTCTCTGTGTGGCAGCTGGCAGCAGGAAGGGCTGGAAGGAGAAGTTGAGAGAGGAGTGGGGTCTGAGCCCGATGTCAGAAGAGCTCAACTGGAGACAGCTAAATGACGTTGTCGAAGAGCTGCATGGACCTCATGATGTTCTCATCCTGCAGGGAGGAGGAGGGTTTGGGCACAGAGCAGCTCTCTGGGCTGCTCCCCCAAAGTGGGTGTCACCCCATGGATCTTGTCCAGCTGCTTTGACACACAGGACAGGAGCTCTGGGGCTTACACGGGCCGTGCTGGGATGCACTGTTCCCCACCCACACAGGGATGATGGCATGAACATGGCTCCTAGTGCGGAGCCCCAGCAATGCTGCACTGAGCCCTGTGGCCTTACCTTCTGGCAGGACTCCAGGAACTCCTCGATTGTCACCACACCATCTTTGTTTCGGTCCATTTTCTAGAAACAAGCACAGCATGGAGGGCATTGCAGGGATGGGGACAGTCCAGCACCCCCAGCCCAGGTTCCATGGCGGCTGGATGCAAAGCAGAGCACCCATTGCCAAAACCTTTACAGAGAGCACTTCGGGCTTGAAAACCTCCCTGTCCCAGGCAAACTGCTCACTGGAACCCTGCTTTGTCCCCAGCATAGGGTGTTTTCTGCGTGCAGGGTCCCTACAGATGTGCCCAGCTCACCTGGAAGAAATTCTCCACATGCTCCCGGGGTGCTTCCTCCCGCATGGCCGGGTAGGTGTACTTGCCCATCATGTCGTAGATGGATTTCATGATGTCCAGCATTTCCTGGAGGGAAGGCAGTGTTGCAATGTGAAGAAGCTCTGCCTCCATCTGGTTCTCATTGCAAATGTTCATTATGCCCCCAAAGGACCCATTAAATTCTCAAGGAAATGCCCTGAGCCCTGCCCTCATCCCCACTGGGTGCAGAGCTGCTTCAGCCTGGACCCCTCTCTCACCTCTTTGGTGATGCAGCCGTCTTTGTTCAGGTCATAGAGATTGAAGGCCCAGTTCAGGCGGTCATCGATGGTACCTCGCAGGATGATGGACAGCCCAGACACAAAGTCCTGCAAAGCAGGTGGTCACCCTTTGGAATGACAGCCCCACAGAGATGCCACGAGTCTTTTCCCTCCACCAGAAACTACAGAACTCTTTCTGTTGTTGCTTTGTACTGTTTTTCCCACTAACAAAGTCCTTCAGTAGCTGCCCATGGCAGTCCCAGCCCACGGCACACAAACAGAGAGCCCCTGGCAAAGCCTGGCCCCCTCCTTGGCTCACCTCAAAGCTGACAGAGCCATCGTGGTCAGTGTCGAAGGCATTGAAAAGGAAGGTGGCATACGTGCTGGAGTCTGGAGGAGGCAAACAGTGAGAGAGAAGACAGCCCCACACGGGACACCAGGGATGGGGACCCACACTCACCTCCTTGTGGGAAGAACTGCGAGTAGATCTGCTTGAAGTTTTCTTCATTAACGATGCCACTTGGGCACTCCTGCCAGGGCAAATGGAAGCGTCACACCATCAGCGTGGGGAATGGTGTGATGCCCAGGGCTCTCTGCCCCTAAATCCCAGGATTGGGGCACCCCCCAAGGCTTCAGGGGAAACAGCATCCCCACTGCTGCCATCTGTAGCCATTCAGAGTGTGACAACAGGACGCAAAAGTATCCCCAAGGGGTGCATGGCTGCAGAGAAGGAGTTGAGGGCTACTCACGTTCTTGAAGCCCCGGTACAGGACCTGCAGCTCTTTGCGGGTGAACTTGGTCTGCTCCTGGAGCTGCTCCAGCCCCTCGGGGCGGTGGCAGACGGTGGAGAGCTCAAACTCATCCTCGACACTGTCTGCAAGGAAGTTGGGGAAGGAGAGGGCAGTTGAAGCCGTGCTGTCCTGCCCAGCCCTGCAGTGCTGGGGGCAGGAGGTGTACTTCACACTGCACACTTCCACTCAGGACAGCAGGCTTCTGGGGTGTCCCGCTCAGCTGCAGCCAGGTGTATGCCAGGAGGGAACGCAGGCCTGCCTGCTCTGCCCTAGCATGATCATCTGCCCCATAGAGCCGAGACCCTGGATGCCTGAAGGTCTGTGCTGCGCTGAGGCTTGTCTCTAGCAGGAGATCTCCCCCCCCTCTCTGCCCCCAACTCCAAACATCCCCTCCTGCCTTGTCTAGCTCCCATCCTGTCTGCTGTGCCCCATCTTCAGCTATGGTTTCTCCCCATTCCTACAGTGACCAGAGCCCCCACTACAACCCTGAGAGGCCCTGGATCCCCAGACTCTGCCCCCTCATACTCACCTCTTCTCTTGGGGTGACTCAGCTTATGCCATGGAACAGGGAACATTCCTATTCAGGGTCTGCCAAAGGGCCAAGCATGACCCAGGGCAGGTTGGGGGGCTCTGTCTCTACTCATCCCCCTCCCTCCCCTTCACATCTCTGACACAAAGCTTCCAGCAGCATCCTCCAGCCAGGGTGTGGTTTTACTGCCCCCAGCCAGGTCCAGCCACCACCGTGCATCCCATCAGAGCCTCTCCAATGTGCTGGAGGGGGTAAAACAGACCGGGAGCAGGCGAGGAGGGAGGTGGGTGCAGAGCCCATCGGATCGGACCCTCAGGGGCAGGACTGATCCTGACCCCCCCCATGCTGCAGGGCAGGGGGGACGGCAGCCAGCAGCACTGCTGTGGACACACACACACAAAGGCAAGAAGAAGCACTTGCTTTCGCTGAGCGAGGGGATGGATTTGGGCCGGCAGCAGGGCAGCAGTTTGAGGAATCGCTGCTTCAGCGCTTTTTTAGTTTGGCCCGGCGGGTTGCCTGGAAGAAAGAAGGAGTCACCAAGCAGAAGAAGAGTTAACAGAGCAGCGGGCCCCGGATGCAGGGTGTCCGGCATGGGGTGAGTGGGACCAGTGCATGCAGATGGGGATGGAGCAGGGAGGCAATGCCCAGCCCAAATCTTTCAGCCTTTCTGCTCCATCCCAGGACAAACCCGGCCCAGTTGCTTCCCTCATTGAAAGGGAGTGATAGAAAGGTGGCCCTGACCCATGGCCAGCATGTCTGGACACCCATCAGAGCACAGCAGTGTGCGGTGGAGCCCGGCAGCCAAGGAGATGGCAGGGCTGGCCTCTGCCCTTTCGCCCCAAAGCCAAATGCCTGCTCCATGGGGAACTCCCTCCAAGTGGGGCTGTACAGGATGAAGTCCAGGATGGGACTGCATCCCCCAGGGCACTACGTCCTACCCAGGGGCACGGGGCCGGGTTTAATCCTGCTGGCCCATAGGGCTGAACACGAAGCATGCCCCCAGCTCAGCCATGCAGCCCCTCTGCTGCATGCATCCCACCCCAGTGCAGCCAAGCCCAGGGCCCTGGGTGGGGACAGCCAGGAAGGAATGGAGTGCAGGGCCTTTGCCTCTTCCAGGAGTCATCCCCTGCTTCAACCTGGTCACTGCCATTGCTTCCAGGTCCCCCTGCTCTTCACCCCCTTCCCCAATCCTTAGACTTTATCCCACTGTTGGCCATGACCCATCTCTCCTAACCTAGTGCTGCTCCTTGGCCACATACCTGCTCCCCCCTTTCCCAGGGCCTCACAGACTGCCCCAAGCTGGCAAGCAGCACAGGGTGAGCAGCATAGGTGGGGAGGAGGATGAGGAGGAGAGGAATGCCATGCTGGGCTCCAGCCCCCAAAGGCAGGCAGGCAATAGGACAAAAGGTGCAAAGTCCCTTTGAATACACACCAGTGGGTGGCCCTATTGCTTTCAGGTAGTGGAGAATAGTTCTAAGAGGTCGGTGGCCCCCAATGGGATGTCACACAAAGCCACTCAGAGAAGGCAAGTGTGTGCCTAGGGAGACGCATCCTCAGCAGGGATGCTGCAAGCATGGTTTTACCCAGCTATTTTACGGGGCTGCTATTTGCATCGGGACATGGCACCTTCCAGCCTGCCCAGGATGCTCTGCATCCAGCCCCATCCCCAACAGCACCACACTGTGGGACCAGCCCTAGGAGCAGGAGCAGTCCTGGGGACAGGGCAGGCAGTGACACAGCACTGGCGGTGGGACCACGGGAGGGATGGGGCAGGGGGAACCACCAAGCCAGAGAGATGCAACAGAGAAAAAACCGTGGTTGGACTCACAGGGGCAGCAGGTATAGGCACGTGCAGTAGGTCAGGTCGGGTGCAAGTTACACTTTAGTTTGTTATAAAGAAGGAAAAAGAAAAAAAAAAATAACACAGGCGTTTTCTTAAGGAGGAAACCAAATAGGGCACAATTCTGTGGGACCCAGGGTGGGAGGGAGAGGGTTCAGCACATGCAGTTTAACAACAGGAGAGGGAGACTGGGGCTGGCGCTTTGCTGTCCTGGCTTTGGCACACCCAAGGGCTCTGCTGGGGATGGCACAGTGTCCCCTTGTCTCCAGCATCCACCCTGGATGTGATAGGGTCAAAAAACAGCTCAAGGGCATCCTCACGCACAAGCAGCCCCTGGGCACAGTTCCCTGCCCTCTGCCACCGATTGCCTCACTGTTATCTGCATGCCCTCCATCACACTCCTCATCCTGCCCAGTGGAATGAGACCTGCAACCCCTTCATCTCACAGCATCCTCAATGATGGCTATGATGGGTACAGAGGGAAATTCACAAACTCAAAGCACACTGCATAGAGTCTGCCAACAACCTTCACCCCAGGCGGAAATGCTGGTAGCACGGATCAAGATGGCAGCCAAAAGGAACAAGCAGCAACACTGTGCCTCTCTGCACTCCAACAACTCCAGGCACAAGCAACAGGTCCTGCATCCCCTGCCCCACCTTATTTTGGGTCCAGACCCAGCTATTCTCCCCACCCTAATGCTCCCAGCCATCCCAACTTTCAGTAATGCGGCACCACAACACCCCACATCCCAATGACTCAGGTATCCCCCATTCCAGCATCCCTGATACCCCTACATCCCAATGCCTCTCCCCCCTCTAGTATTGTAACAATCCCCAATAACTCACACGCCAGCACCCAAATCCCTCACTTCCTGAGCTCCTTACATCCTGGTGCCCTCAGACACCCACATACCCTCCCCATGCCCCAAAACACATTCTCCTCAGCACCCTGAGAGCACCCTGCAGCTCCTGCATACTGCACACACTGCCCTGACACAGGAGGCGGGGACCAACTTTTACACTGCACCCCTACCCCGTTGTAAACCCACTCCATCGCATCCCCACCCCACTGCAACCCCATCACAGTTTTGGTTCCACCTCCCCCAGTCAGGTGGATAATGCCCAAGACATGGAGCAGCTTGAAGCTGAAGCAGAGCAGCAGGATAATGCCTACTGTTTTCAGCTCCTGCAGATCCCAGAGTGCAGCAGGGAATGACATCCCTCAGCTGCAGCGCCTGACCCAGCAAGGCAGGAGAGAGGAGAGTGTGGGATGCAACAGTTTGGGGTCCCCTCATTGGGCACATCAGTGACAGGAGGCAAGAGCCCAGCCAGAGGGAGTTGGGAGGGGAGCAGTGTGAGAAGTGATTAATGTGAAGCCAGAGGGAGAAGAGATTCAACAAGCTAATTATGTCTGGCTGGGCTGAGCGGGATGTGACGCTATGCCAAGTCATAGGGGTGCACACCACGGTCCTCGGGGCTGCTCAGTGCTGGGAGTTAGAGGCAATGGGGTCAGGATGCAAGGCCAGGCCTGCCCTCTGCCTCCTCCTCACCCCGCAGGGATGCTCACCCCACTGGGAGGTGCCTCCCAGCCCCACATCCCAGGCAGCACCCACCCACCACACCCTAGGAGCTCACCAAGATGATCCCTTCCACCCACCCCACAGATGGGACATGGCACTCACTATCCCATCACTCACAGTCTGCAGCTCCATCTCATATTCATCCACTCGGTTACATGGGCGGCTCTCCTGGCTCTCTATCTGCCTGCCCAGCCCTGCTCCCAGCCGGAGCCAATTTCTCCTCAATTAATTATTGATACTGCACTTCAGCAGCCAAAAACAACAGTTTTTTTCTTCTCCTGTCCCCTCCCGAGGACTTGGCCACGGCAGGCTCTTGGCGGGGGTTGGTGATGGGCACAGGTCAGGCGGTGGTACAGGGCACAGCGGGGTGACAGCACTTGGCAGTGATTAACTGGCTGGAAAATGACACCAGGTATAGAGTCACCCCTGAGATGACACCAGCATGGCCACACGGATGGGACAGGGGGGACTGGCTGTGGCTTCAGCACCGTGTGTGGGGGAAGTGCAGCCGCCTTGGTGGCTCTGGAGTGCCGTCCATTAGCAGACCCAAACCATTAGTGTATGGTTTCAGGCTCTTTGCAGTCCATGGGCTGTCATTGCGTGCAGCTGGTAAACAACAGGCAGGCAGGGCACTAGACACTTCCCCATCCTCAACACCACCTGGGGCCGTTCTCAGTAGGCAAAGCATCCTATCTGCCACCTCCAGAGCCCAGGGGGTGACAAAGCCTCTGAGAGACAGAGGCAGCACTCAGGGCATGGTACCAGGACCCAGCCTCTCCAGCCAGGTGTTTCCTTCTCCACTCACCCCTGTGGGGATGGGAGCTGATGCAGGGCACCTGGTCCCACTCCTGTTTCTAGAGCTGGGGCAAATCCCTATGCTTCTCAGTGTCCCTAGCCAAGGGGACATGCAGGTCCCAGAGTGGTGACATGGATAGAGAGGGGTAGCCCATCCAAACTTCATGGTGGTGATACCATGAGATTAAGGACTACATGGACTACTACTGTTGTCCTTCTGAATGTGTGGGCACAGGACCTCCATCCCCACTGCTACAGACTTTCTTGCTGGGGACAAGAACTGTACCCCTGGGGACAGGGCTCAGCCAAGGGCTGGTTCTTGCCGTGCGCTGTGCCTCTCAGTAGGGTTGGCACCGACAGGCTCCCCTCTGCTTCCCCCTCCCCACTGCAGCTTGGAGCCAGCACACTGCAGTGCCACTGACTTCGGTACAGGGCTTAGGGCAATAAAAGCAGGGGGATGGGGGTATCCAGAGTCTGCATCAGCCCTAGGACGCACTGGAACTGTGGTCCAGGCAAAGTGCCCATCGCGTCCTGATGGTGTACCCACAGCATCCTTCGGGTGGGTGGGCTGCATGCTGCCATTCCCTGCCCCCAGAGCACCCCAGAGCCCCCAGCACACCCCAATCTCACACAGACACCCCATTATCCCTGTGCCACACTGGGGTCCCACCCCCTCCCCACATCCCTGGCCACCAGAACTCTACATGGAGCAGGCAGGACACCCTATCCCCATGTTCACCCCTACCAGCTGCAGACAGACACCACGTCCCAGAACCCTAAAAGCATCCGTGGGGGCAGCTCTGGGGCTCCCTACACAGCCGTGACCCTGGTGAGGTGGGAACCCACCAGATGGCCCCCTCCCACTCCAGTTACCTTCCAAGGACACGGGCTCGAAGAGGCCGAACTGCTCCAGTACCTTGACGAAGAGAACCAAGACCACCAGCACCGCAACCATCTCCAGGCCTTCCAGGTTCATGATGGGGGTGTCTCATGGCCCCCTACTCACCTTGAGCCTTCTCACCCCAACGCCACAGCTGCTGGGCTATGCAGCCCCAAGGACCCCTGATGTCCCCAAGGATGTCAGCTGTCCCTCTGCTATTTGGGGCCACGTGAGAGTGAGGGGTGAGCGTGGGGCTGTCACAGGAGCCAGTAGCCAACAGCCCCGGCAAAGAAGGGCTGTGCCTGTGAGTAAGAGCAGAGCAAGGCCACACGGGGGGGGGGGGGGGTGGCAGGGCATGGGGGAGGCAGGAGGCATGCACTCCCATTCCAATGACACCACTGCCATCGATTTGCTTAATGTAGTTGCTAAGGAAACAGGCCGCAGATTATTGAAAGGCACTTGGCTCCCAGGGGGGGACATGACAGGGACAGGACACTGGGCACTGGCAACACATCCTGGACTTGGATGACTCAGACTTGTCCTCTGCACCCCATATACATACCCACCCCACAGGGACCCACCTGGCTCAGAACACCAAGGGGTGCCTAAAGGTCCCCATAGCCCAGTGGGTACAGTCTGGGGTCACGACTGGGTGTCACCAGGGCCATGGAGCAGGTCCAGCTGCTGAACTGTGGGACCAGCATCCTTAAAGCACGGGGTGGTGGGGGTGTACCCCAAACAGGGAGCCCGGGGGACCCAGCCAAGGTCAGGCAGCAGCAGGCATGCGGGCACCTCCAGCACGCAGCCTGCGCAGCCGCCAGGGCTATATTTGGCTCCATGCATTTTTTACAGCATCCCAGCCCTTGCTCCAAGGGTGTCCCGGTCCCACGTGGGGGGGGACTGAGAGAGAGCACTACCAGCATCAGTGCAGGGAATGGGGCTGCCCCCATGCTGCAGGGCCAGGTGGGGTGGCAATGCTCAGGCTACAAAGCAGCCCCTGCCTAACTGTTGGGTCCCTGCTGATGGTCCAGGGCACAAAGCCCATGGGGGAAACACATCACTGAAGGAAGGCACATCACACTGTGTGGGACCTGCTGGAGGAAAGGGCTGGTGAAGGTGCTGATGGCTCCCAGTGGGGCCACCCCACACCAAACCCGCAGGCCCCATTCCCAGCTGCAGGTTACTCCCCGGCAGGTGGCCTAGTGCCTGCTGGCAGCACGGCAGGGTCACCAGGCGGCCCTGTGCTCAGCATCTTCTCCAGCCAAAAGATGCTAGCAAGGCATCAGGAGAGGCTCCGGGAGAGTGATGGAAGCCCTCCCTGGGGAAACATCCATTGGGCTGGAAGTTTGCAGGGCTGTTTCCTTTTCTTGGAAAGCAGCGAGTTTCTAGGCACTGAGACTGGAAGCAATGGGGCTGGCCCTCAATCTTGCTCCTGCCCTGAGTGACTCCTTTGGGGACAAGGTGACACCAGCCTGTTACACGCTGAAAGTAAGTTTCCCCCAAAGCCAACTGCTCTTGCTGAGCCTATCCTCTCCTCAGCCTGAATGCTCCCACAGCTGAGGGCTGTCCCATGTGCTACCAGACTATTTCAGCAACCTAATTCTGTCCAAAAACAGCCCAAGCACCCCCAGAGGGGTCCCTCCAGCTAAAATGTGTCCCAGCAAGAAGGGCCGGCTCTCTGCAATGCTCCTTCAGCTGCAGTTGCCCTGAGAATGGAAGGGATGCATGGGATGACCCAGAGTTAGACCTGCAGCCTGCAAGAGGGAGGTCCAGATCCCACACACATCACCAGAAGTGGGGCAGAGCCCACTGAGAAGCATCACTGCCAGCATATGACTGCATCAGAGGAAGAGCCCACAGGCCCTGTACAGGCAGAGGTTGCACGGGTGGATGGAGAAACACATGCCCTGGGGTCTGCATGGCCCTGGACACAATGATCATCGGAGCTGCTCCAAGGTGCTGGAGGGAGCAAAACAGCTCGGGAGGGACCGAGAGCCCCAAAACGCTGTCTCCACTGGGGCACCCCACCAGTTACTCCAGAGACAGAATAGGAAATGCTGGGAATGTTCTTGCTTCTGAAGCGGGCACTGCTGCGGCTGTCAGCACTTTCCCGGCACAGCAGCACCAGGGGGGACAGAAGGGAGACCTGGGGTGAACGAGGTGCCCAGAGAGATGCCCTCAGGCACCCAGTGCCTAGGTCACCCCACCAAATGGCCTGCAGAGAGGGTGGCATCGCTCCTTCCCCCCACATCCCCAGCCCCATACCTTCGATGCCGCTGATGATTTTGAAGCAACGGGTGGTGAACCAATAGGAGATGAGGAGGAGGATGGCAATCAGGGAGGCATAGAGCAGGCTGTCGTTGTGCAGGGATGTCCTCTCCATGGCTCCATCCCCAAACCAACCCCACCGCTATCTGGGGCAGCCCTGCTCCAGCAGCCCCACCACAGAGCTGGCCACAGCGGGCAGGGAGGTGGGAGCCGGGCGGGCGGGCAGGTAATTGGGAGCAGCGTGTGAGAGCCAGGCTCCCAAACCAATTACCTTAATTGTGCTCAGGCAGCACATGGCAAACAGTTAAAAATAACCCTGCTGGCCCCGGGGGGATCCTGGCACCATCAGGCAGAACACAAAGCAGGGGGCTGAGCATGGGTATGGCTTGCTACGCCTGTGGCATCACCTTCAGGCTGCTCTGAGTCTGACAGCTCCCAATGAGCCCAGCACCATAGGCCAAGGCAGGGCTCAGGTCCTGGGCAAGGGGACGTGGCCATCCAGAGCAGAGCAAGAAGCACAGGGTGCGGGGGTGCAGCAGGCTCTGGCTGTCCCCTAGGATACACCATGGGACCAGTTGGGAGCACAGCTGATGACATCTGCCCAGGGTGCTGCTGAGTGCCCTGGGGGCCCAGCCTGATGGATAGGAGCCTCTCTTTCTTTTTATTTTTTATTTTTTTTTTGGTTCTCGGGGCCATCATCCATTAGGGAGTGTTAAATTTAGGTTACAGCCGATCCCTTATTACCTCGCTGCTAATCAGAGCGCGAGCAGATTATTAATAAGCACATTAAAATATTGGCGAAATGCTATTTTTGGGGAGGTGAAGTCACAGTTTTAATCTGGTTAATTGATTGAGTCATTTCTCTTTTCCTTCCATTGGTGACCTGTCCTTGGTGAGCTCCCCAGGGCACCCACCCCAGAGGGTGCCCACTCAGGGGTCTCTGTGCCCGGGCACATGATGCTCCCCACATTCCTTACACTGTGCTGAGGGGCTCATTCCACAAAAAGGGGCCGATGGGGGCACAGAAGCTGCAGGACACAGCATCCATATGCCACATGGACCAAAGTGGTAGCTGGGGAGGAGAGAATGACACAAGGGGCAGAAGGCTGTGCCAACTCCGTATCCCAGCCCCAAGTCTTCAGGAGGCAGAGACATGCCCAGCTCTGTGTTTCCCATCACTTTGTCTGTTTCCCAGCACAGGATTCCAAATATCACAGCCACTCTGCATGGCCAAACAAACCCTGGGGCTGCTTGGCATCATGTGGGTGGGACACCCACTATAGACCGGCCCAGCAGGGCAGCAGAATGAGGACCTGGAGGACATCCTTGCAGGCTGTGGGACTATGAGATCTGCTCCCTATCCTGCCCCACCACCTGCAGCTCTGCCCTTACACCCCAATCAGCTGACTCACCCCTACTCATCCTCCACCCTGTGGAGCTGATGGAGATATGGACATGCCCAGTGGTGCCCAAGAGTCCCAAGGGCGACAGAGGGCCCATGCCCTTTTGCCATGGTGGCCCGTGGGGCTGGGAAGCGTTTGGGAACGCTTCCCTCATCGTGAGGCATGGGGCCACGTGGACAAGGGGTGGCACAGCTGCAGGGAACACATTTCTTCCGTGTCCCCACAGCCATGCCACTGGCCCCAAGGCTGCACAGAAGGTATCCCCACAGTCCCTATGCCCCACATGAGGAGGCAACAGAGCCAATATGGTTTTCCAGGCAGGCTGGGTCCCGATGAAGGCGGCGCTTTGCCAGCTCGCGGTGAGTGCCAGCCCCACTGCAAGCAGTGACGTGGCTGTGCTGGCCCAGCAAGGCTTCCCCACAGTCCCAGCGTGGCACGTTCCTCCCCACGCTTCCTGGCTCCCCAGCATGGGTCTCAGTGCCATGCTGGGGATTTGCCACCACCCCACGGCCCCAGCACATGGCGACATCCCTGTGATGCACTTGCAGGAGTCAGGAGGTGGCCGCTGGCCCCCATCCAGATGTGGGGTGGGAAGTGGGTCTCTGCCCTATGAGCATCTTCAGCCCTTCATACACAACCCTTCTTCCCGGGGCTGAATCTCTAAGCACTACTCAACATCCCTGCCCCAAATAACTCCGCTGACCACTTCACAGAGACCCCCCCACCCAGCACAGCCCCACAACCCCAGGGCAGCACCTACCTTGCGAGAGGGTCCCAGTGACAAACTGGTAGAAGAAGCGGATCACCCGGCCCAGCTGCCTCTTGCAGCGCTGCTGGCAGTGGCTCATGGCTCTGGCTCACAGCACCGGGGAGGGACCCAGGCACAAAGCCGGCACAAAGCCCCCAGCTCCCCTGTGCGTTGCCCAGGGCAGGACAGAGCCTTCGTCTCCTGCAGCGAGCCTGCGGGCATCGGCGGCAGGAAAAGCCCTATGGGGAAGGCAGTGCAGCGCGGCAGCCTCCGGGCCCGGCTTGCAGGCAGGCAGGCAGGCAGACAGGCGGGAAGTTTGGCGCTAGGATGATCCCGGGAGGAGCGGCTGTGAGCCGAGCTGCCACCTCTCTCCAGGCTCAGGGGGACCGAAGCTCACCACTCGCTGCAGGTCACTCAGTGAGATGCCCGGGTGAGCCCCCCGTGCCGTGCCAACCCGCTGCCCGCTCCGTGCAGCGAAGCACAGAGTGCTGCCGAGGGGTGCCGGGGGTCAGGGAGCCCAGCGGTGCCAGCCAGCTCGCCAGGACAGCTGGGTGGATGCAGAGCCCTGGGTTGCCCCTGGCTGCCGGTCCGCCCCTTGGCACCAGCTCGACCCGGCACTTCACGCCCCGGCTGGCTGGGAACCAGAGGCAGGTTGGTATGGCAACCCGCAGACTCCACAGGTCCCACTGACCAATGAGGCACTGCTGCATCCCAGAGCTGCCTCTCTCCAGGAGCAGGGAAGGATGCTCCTTTCTGAAGGGAGCTGACACGAAAAGCACTGTGCATCCTCCAGTCCTGCTATCCAGTGCTGGGAGCATCCTGCATCTCCCAGCGTCAACCAGCCGGAGCTATGAGCGTCCTGTATCCCCAGGTACCAGCTGTCTGACACCACGAGCATCCTGCATCTCCCAGCATCCATTACCCAGCACCATGAGCATCCTGCATCCCAGGTACCAGCTGTCCAGTGCTGTGAGCATTCTGCATCCCCGGTACCAGCAGTCCGATACCATGAGCATCCTTCATCCCTGGGTACCATACGTCCAGTGCTGTGAGCATCCTTCATCCCTGGGTACCGCCTCCATACAGGGGAGGAGATGAGGCTGGGTGTAAGGATGGGAAGAAGAGGAGCTGTGCTCCCAGACCGCCCGGACTCAGAGCTGCTCGCTCAGCTCATCCTGGCAGTGCGCCGCTGATGTGTCAGAGCCAGGAAAAGTCAGGCGTGTGGCGGCAGTGGGATTTCCCAGCTCCCAGAGCCAGAGATGCAGACTGGCAATCACCTCCCTTTCTGAGTCCCATTTTCCCAGATGCAGTTCCTTCTTCACATCACATCTACCTCACACACCGGCAGGATCTCTGCTCTACATCCATCCAGGCTCTATTATCTCTTAAGCTTCATCTCTTATTAATGGGGGAGGAAGTGAAGAAAAAGGGACCTGATGGAAATGATGGCTCTGGCTCCCCTGGGGATGGGAAAGGATGTGTGGGTGTGCTCCAGCCAGGCACAGTCAGACCGCCCAGTGCCCTCAAATGTCCACACTGGGAGCCCCAGGAGAGGGAGTTGAGCTCCCCAGGTACTGATACTGGGTAACATCACCCCTGCTCCCCAAAATTAGGGCTACACCCTTTGAACCAAGCCCTCCTGTCTGTTAATGCCAGTGATGCCCCTGACAGGGGGGCAGCCCCAGCGGAGCCCCTTCCACATCATCCATCCGCACTGCTCAGTTCTCCTGGGTATCTCATCCCTGTGATACCGTGGCCAGCACAGCCATCAGCACCGGCCGGAAAGCAGCACTCAGAAACCACCCGGCACCACAACGCCCAGGGGGGCTCCAGGGAACGTCACACCGTGCAGCGAGGAGACAGCTGCAAGGACTGAATGCAACACACCGATAGAACCTATCCCTATGGACCTGAGAGCTGCCAGCTCCCCTCCCACCACCACTGCACAGGGACAGATCGGGGGGTACCTGGGAGCCGCACTCCCGACACGCACAAAGCACAGCCACGGAGCCTGTGGGACGGCAGAGAGGCGACAAACAGCCACAGGAGGGTGCCAGAGCCTACACGACAGCAGCGAGGTTGGCAGAGCCAACCCCACAGCAGCACCCCACTGCTGGGACTAAGTCCCCACCTGGCCCCAAAGCCGCCCCACCGCAGGGCCGGCCAGAGGTGCCAGCACCACACCGCTGCGGCCCTGGCCAGGCAAGCAGGGTCCCGCAGAAAGAGAAACACAGCCACAATATGGGGACACTTATCCCCTCCTGACAGGTTTTTCTGCTGGACATTTATCACCGGGGTCCTGACACCGGGGACACCTGCACATTGCCGAGCCCTGCACAGTGCCAAGTGCCGAGCCGTGTCACCGTGCCACTGCTGCTGCCTGACGCTAAGAGGAGCCCCCGTGCAGCTCAGCAGTGGCACAGCCACGGGGAGGTGAGCTGGGGACATGGCTCACTGAGAGGGCTGGTGGCACAGGGGACTGCGGGGGACACGTAGAGGTCTGTCGGAGCATGAATGTGGGCAAGGCAGTAGGTGCAAGGATGCGTGGGGGTGGTGAAAGCCTCTCGTGGCCATCACGCTCCTCTGCCTGAAGGGTCGGGGGCAGCACTGGAGGTGAGGGGACAGCAAGGTTCACTCCAAAATGGGGACGAGGGACAAGGAGGTGATGATCTGGGCCCTGCGAGCCCCTGATCCCCAACAGCATCACACTGCCATCAGTGTGCCCAGCTTTGCTGCCAGCCTGGGCACCCACAGCCTCCAGGGCCCAGAGAAATGCCAATAAGATGATGCTGGAGAAAATAAATAAGGCAGCTAATGAGGTAATTTGCATAGCTATTAGCAGGCAGGATTTGCTGCGGATCTGACATGGGATGCACTGTCACAGTGAAGCCCTGAGGGCTCTGTGGGTTCTCAGAGAGAAAAGAGCACAGCCCAACCACTGCGTGGGGCACCAATAGCACCCAGTGCCACCTGCCCGCCTTGGGCTGGGGGTGCTGTGGGCCGGGAGGAAGGCTCACAGTGGGGCAGGCACCCCAGTGCCCACAGGACACGGGTGCAACGTGCCACATCCCCAAGTCCCTGGCAGCTGAGCTGCCTCCGCCCTGGCCTTCCAGCCTCCAGGTTACACCAAGGCACCAACTCCTCCCAGGCTGTGTTTTTAAGTCAGTTCTGCTAAATATTTCAGGGATTTACACAGAAAAGCTCTCTGTGCTCGGCGGCACGTCAGCCCCGTTGGCACCACGCGGGTGTGAATAATGCATGGCACTGGAGAGGAAGGGATGGGGTGGGCACACTCCGGGGGGATGCACCCTGAGACCCTCCGAGAAGCACAGCTGTGTGTGAGCACGGCTCACAGGGGGCCATCTCCTCTCCCTAGATTACAGCAGTGGGGTCAGCAGCCTTTTGCTCCTCAGATGCCCACAAGCTGCATGCCATGAGGAAGGGCCACTGGGAAAGCCACCAGCACTACCAGCAAGGCCACCAGGAGGGCCACCAGCAAGGCCACATGCTTGGCTGTTGTCTCAAGCCCCATGGAGGCCCCCAGCACCTCCCTTCGTAAAGTGACATTTTGGGGACACGAAAGCTATTTTGGACTGTTTCAGGAGCCGTGCTACCATGTCTTCATTTATCTGTTCCACTGGAGAAGGAGGCTGCTCTCCAGGGGCCCCTTGGAGACCCATTTCTGACCTGGGAGGGGAGTCAGGAGCTCACCAACCCACAGAGCAGACCCCAATAGGAAAAGAATGCACCTGCAGTTACTCAAAATAAATACAAAATAATCAGAAATAATCGAGAATAATCAAATATCACCCCTGCACCTGAGCTCACGGGAGGACTTTCGGATCTAATTAGCAGCAGACTTGTACCACCACTGTCTGGGCTCCAGGGATGGCTCATCAGGGTTCCCATGGAGTGAGAGGTGGGCCATAATTAACCAGGTTCACCCACAGACCCTGTGCTGTGCCAATGGGGGAGCACCGATGAGCCCGAACGAGATGCCCCCAGGCTTTGATGTGCCTCCCAGCACTACCCAGCCCCTCACTAATAGCCCCTCACTTCCCCACAGTTATTTAATTAAGCAGTGATAAAAGAGAAGTGCTATTACCAGAGCACGGCAGCGGGCTGTAATTACGGCAGGGTGGGCTGGGAAAGCAAGCAGCACCGAGGGAAAGGAGCTGCAGCTCAAGGTCCCCACGCCCCCTGGGCAGCTCCCCTCGGGGTCTCCATGGGCTGCTCTCGGTTTGAAGCACCATCACCTCCCTGTTCCATCCCTGTAGGGCTCAGCATCGGGTACCACCACTTCCACTGATGGCACTTGCTGGGAAGCCATGGGATGTTGCCGTGTTCTGTGCAGCCCCCAGCCTCGGCCGTGTCCCTTCCCATTGCTAAATCCTGCCCAATGCAGGTTCCCCCTGTCTGATTGCAGCATCTTTACACCACCGCCCGGTCAAGTGTTGGGACAGGAGGATGGTGGTGCCGGGCAGTGGCTGTGGGAGCAGTGAGGGCTGGACCCCATAGCCGTGCCTCAGCCCACACAGGGATGTTGTAGGCCCGCAACCCCACACAGCCCTTTCTGGAGCAGCAGACCTGAGGTTGTGAGAGTCCCTTCCATCACACCCTGCCGGGCTCCAAGAGATGGGGAGAACCTGTTGGGGATGGAGGGCGTCGCTGCTGGAGCCCCTGCAGACCCCAGAATGCCGGCGTCACCCCAAGAGCAGCGCTCACCTTCGTCCTCCGAGTTACACAACAAATGAATCCTCGCACATTAATGACTTTGCGGCAAAGGGGGAAGTGACAGGAAGGATTCCCGGAGCCGGGAGTGAATCAGGGCCGGGGAGGTGCTCAGGTCAGCACCTGTGCTGCTGAGCCAGGAGGGAGATGGAGGCTGGGGGGGAAAGGAGACCTTGAGGGATACGTCGGCACCAGCAGGAGGAAGGCAGGGCTGGGGGATTACCGCCTCTAAACCCATCTGGGGGCTGTCTGTAAACAATGCCGTTTTTTAAAACCCAATCTAGGAAGAAGCAATTATCCAGACGGGCCGGGATTGCGGTCCCTCCCCTCGCTCATCCTCCCGATCCCGCTAGAGAGGGGAGGGATTCTCACCCCGCCCCACGGCGGAGCCCCACAGCGGGGTGCTGGGGCAGCAGCTCACCCACGGCGCCCCGCACAGCGGAGATCCGCCCCGCTGGGGGCTCATTCATCTGCAAAGCGATTATTGCCCGGGGCCGGGATCCACGCCGGCGACGGGAGAGCGATTTGCCGGCAGATGGATTTGTCATCTCCCGAGCACAGCAATTTGGCTTAAATGAAACCAAACCACTTCTCCTAATGAAAACACCACTAATGAGCCGAGCCAGCAAGGGAGGGGCAGCTCCGTTAGTGGGGCCTTGGGGCTCCTGGGCTCCTGGTGCTCGACCCGAAGGGCAAAGGCTGTACCCCACACGGACCCGGCGCAGTCTCATCATCCCAAACCAGAGATGCGATGCCCCAGGAGCGAACTCCCCACACGTGCATCCCCAGCCACGTGCAGCGGGATCTGTGCACCTTGGCCAAAGTTGTGCCGAGCCATCAATTATGCACTGGTGCCTGCAGAAATCCGACGGAGCAAACCGACTCCATGCCCAGCCATCCCACGCCGCCATTCCCACGGCCCCGACCTGCAAATCCCAGCCCGCAGCGCACCCCCTCCCCCACCCCCATCGCTTGGTCCTACAGAGCCGCAAACAAGCCAGGACAGCAAAGGGCCGAGGCGAGGAGCAAACAGAAGGAGGGAGGCAGCAGACAGACGAGGCAGTCAGGCAACACTCCCATCCATCGCCCCGCGAAGGTGCAGCATCCGCCGAGGGTGGGCGCGTTGGCACAGTGGGGCCCCCCGGGATCCCCTGCCCCAGTGAGAGCATTTCCACACCACTCCCTACCCCAAGGGGCGATTTCCCACGGGGGAGCTGGGACAGCCCGGCTTCCAGCCCCGCCTCACGGCCGGGCAGGGCGAGAGGAGCAGGGTGGGCATAAGGGGTGGCAGCAGCGGTGGGGGAAGCAGAGGGTGGGCAGCGGGCTGGGACCTCTGGACAGGGCGCTGGGGAGAGGGCTGTGAGCTTCAGGGTGTCTGCGTGCTGGCATGTGGCAGGCAGGGAGCTGTGCACAGCAGGGCTGTCACTGTCCCCATCCCTGTGACGCACCCCAGAGCACAGCATGCAGCTCTGTCCTGCAGCTGCGTGGCCCTATACACTCACTGCTATTGGGGATCTCATCTCGTGGGGTGCTGCAAGAAGAGCTGTGGGGTCCCCAACACCCCACTGGGGGAAGCAGAAGGACCCCAAAGCTCTGCTGATGATCTCTATAGCAGTTGTTCACCCCCTGCTAACACTGCGGCTGCCTTTGGGGTGGAGCAAAGAATTCACTCGGGGCCCTGCAATGAGACGGGAGGGAGAAAGCAGGGGGAAAACGACTGCCCTAAAAGCAAATCCTCACCCCTAAAGGCAAATCCCTCACCCTACAAACAGCAGCCGGAGAGTCTGACCCACTGCAGGCAGCCCTATGTTGGTCCCATGCCTGCACCTGCTGGTCCCATTGGTGACGTGGGGCCAATGTCCCTGCTTCCCCAGGAACCCCTGTGCTGTGGGGCCCCGTACCTCCATTCCTGAGGGCAGAGCGGCACTCGGGTCCTGCTTCTCCCACGCTGAGGGCCATGTCCCTGGACATGGGCTGCACTCACACTAATCACCCGTGTCATTAGCGGGCCAGAGGAATCATGTAATTTATGGACGGCTTTTATTTCTCACTAGCGTCATCTCCCTGTCCCCAAAATGGACCCTTTTAATTTCCTGGTGGCATTTCTCCCCTCTGCCCACTGCTGCCCACGTCACACCCGCAGCCACGTGCAGCCCCTTCTCTCAGGGGCTGCTCACAGCCTTCCTGTGCTCACAGATCGCGTCCTGGCCTCCCTCCTCCTGTTTTTGGCAGGGGAGGGATGATGGAGACCAACCAAGGGACGATCACTGGGGACGTGCCATCGCCTGACATCAGACAACCTCAGGTCACATCTCACACTGTGGATGTCCCCAGGCCATGCTGCAGCAGGATGCTTATCCCCAAATGAGCTACGGAACGTGGGGTGAGGGTCCCCTCGATGGGTCAGGGGACATGAAGGCCACTCTGCCAGCAGGCTTTGCTACAGCCCTGCATTCCTGGGGGATCCAGCAGGCGGTGGCCATGCTGGGATGTGGGCTGGCTGCTGCAGGGGCTCCCAGAGACCCCGTCCCTGGGTCTGTGCCGCGTGCTGTGCTTGGATTCAAAGCCCGACCCTGAAAGGTCTCAGCCTGGGAGAACCTGGCATTTATTTTTAACCTCGCTTTGATTTAAATCCATATGGACGTGTTAAAGTTACCGGAGAAACCAAAAGTTGTGTGTGGGTTCCAAGTTCCTACACAGCTCAAAAATATCTCCCTGCAGCATGGTGGTGCAGGCAGCCGGCAGGGCATCCCTGTGTGGGGCTGCTTATGGGGTGAGGGTCCTGTCCTGCCCAGACACCCCCTTGGAGCTCCTGAAATCCCTTCTGGAACACGTCTGTAGGAGCATCACGGGGTTGGGGGCTGCCTGGTGTCCCATTGCATGGAATCCAGAGTGGCTCAGCTTCATCACAGCCCTAGAAGGTGGGAGCCCCACTGCCCAGCTGCTGACATCCTGCGAGGGGATAGGATCTGGCCAGATCCACGGAGAGCAAGTGAGGAAGGAGCAGGGCACGAGGTGTGATGGGGGGAAAATGGGTTGGGATTGGGAAGACCGGCAATTCCCTGCTGGGGGTGAGGATGGAGCGAGATGGCACCGGGTTGCAGATGGGATATATGTGGCTTCTCTGCACTATAGCCGTCCCAATGCTGGGGTAGGGCTGCTGCGCCCCAGGGGGCACTCAAGAGGGGAGGAGATCCGGAGCTTCGGGTGCCTCTGGGTGGCCCGGCTCCCGGGGGACCCCTCTGCCGGGGGGCTGCCGCGAAACCCCGCTGTCCTGAGCGGCGATGCGGGAGGCGGGCTGAGGGGCGGCCGGCAGGGACTTAAACGCCCCAGCACCCGCGGGGAGTATGAGGGCTGTTTCCCACTGGGCTGCCAACCTCCCCGGGGAGCGGTGCCCCCCTGGGGCCGGAGCTGCCGCTACGCTCCGGCGCTCCGCGGGCGAAGCGGGGCGGCGGGGGCCGGGGCCGGGGGGGCGGCGATCCCGAGCGGCTGCTGCACCTTCCGCGGGGGCGGCACTCACCCGTCAGCTGGTCGTAGGAGCCGTCCAGGTCGCGGGAGTCGGACAGGCTCTCCTTCCTGCCTTTGCTCCGCATCTTCTCCGCGGCGGGGGGGGGGGGGAACCGCGACGGGGCGCACGGGCTCCGCCGCCGGGCAGGGGGGGCCCGCGGCCGCCGCCTCCCCCCGCCCCGCGCGGCTGCGGGAAGGGGGCAGCGGTGCCGGAGCTCGGCTCGGCTCTTCTCGCAGGAGCGCGCCGCCGCTGCTACCGCCGCCGCCGCCGGGGCTGGGCACGGCCGCCCCCTCCCTCCCGTCCTTCCCCGCCTCCTCTCCCCGGAGCCGCCGGCCCGGCCCCGCCGTCGCGGGGAAACTGAGGCAGGGGAAGGGAGGGCTGCGGGAGGAGCCGCTGCGCTGAGGGTATTCGGGAGACCCCGGGGTTGGGGTCTGCACGGGGATGGGGATGGAGCGGCGGGGGGAGCGCAGAGCCCTGCACGCCGCTGTGGGCACTCCCGGACCCCTCCTTGGGACCTCCGGCAGGGAAGGTGGAGCACTGGGGGATGCACTGTGTGGTGGAGAAGCCGGACTGCAACTGGGCAGCGGCCAACGCTCTGCAAGGGCACGGTGAGGGCGGCCCGAGCCCATCGGGATCTCCGTCGTCCCCATCCCCGACACGATCTGTCTCAAGATCGCTTCCCCTCCCCCCCCCCACCGCAGCCCCACAGATAGAGAAAAGCAGCAGCACGGGGACAGGCGGCCCTCAGGGGCACAGGGAAGAGCGTCCCACAGCCACACGGCCGCACTCGGTTCTGCTGTCGGCCCCGGTTATCCGCTGCCATCCGTGTCCGAACCAGTTCTAGGGAGCTGAGAGAGCTGCAAAGATTCCACGGCACAGCGGTGCCCCGTGCCTCCAACGCGGCCTGGGTGCATCCAGCGTGTGCCACCCCTCGGGTCCCGCTCCCTGCAGGAAGATGGAGGGCAGAGCATCCCGCCCCGATCCCCGCACCCATCGCAGCCCGTGGGGACCGCTCGGCAGAGAGGGAAAACGGAGCAGCGCGGATGGAGGGCCGCGCTCACGCGGCAGCGTGTTGTCAGCGTGCTTTGGTGTCAAGCCACGAAAGCAGCCGCCTTAGCGAGGCAGCGATGCTTAGCAACTGCCTGCATCTAAAAATAAGAGCCATTTAGCGAAGAAAACGCGGCGGAGAAACGCTCGGAGAGCTGCTGGGGAAACACGCTCCCTCCCTGCGGCCGCAGAGCCGGAGAGGAACCCCCGGGACGCCTCCAGCCCCCCCACCTGCGGGTCCTGCACCGCTGCGCTCGGCCACCGCATCGCGTCCCCACCCCGCGCACCGGCAGGCCCCGGGAGCGGCTGCACACTCGGGGTGCCACGAAGGGAGCGCTGCCAGCTGCGCCCCACGGGCTCCAGCTGCCCGGGATCAGCGCCGCGGGCACGGCCAGCCCAGCGGCGCTGCGCGGGGAAGCGGATCGACTTCTGCTCAGCCCCGGTCCTTCGGGAGGTGAACGCGGCTATTTTTATCCCCGCTCAGCGCTCCTGCAGCACAGCCAGAGATGCCGTGCCAGGCTGAGAAAGGCGGGGGGCTTGTTGGGGGGCAGGGGGTGCCGTGGGGCAGCCCCATGGACGGCCCGCTGCCCCGCGGCATAGAAATGGGGACAGCCCCCTCGCTGGGCACGTCTCCCGCGACCGGCCCCGGGAGCCAGCTGTACCTTGCCTGCCCCATCCATCCCTGCTCAGTTCTGCAGGGCACTAGGGGTGTTGTACCCCCGGTGCCACCCGTGTGCACTCACAGGGCTGAACATCAGCCGATGGCATCGAGCCCGGCACGAGGTGCATTTCCCAGGTGGCCCATCAGTCACCTGTCAGCACCGCTTAGATAAAGGAGAGCAGCACTGCCGCTCCATGGGGACGGCTGTGACAGTACAGCGTGCGGCCAGCACAGCTTTCTCTGGTGTGGAGGAGAGGGGATGAGACAGGGCTGGGAGCAGCTGCTGGCAGCAACCGCTCCTGCAGACCCCACCAAAAATCCCAGGCTCATCACCAAGCCCTCATCCTGAGCCGCTCCCACGTGCACGGCGCAAAGAGCCCGGCACAGCAGGACAGCAAACCCAGGCGGAAGGCCACGGGAGCTCTCACCCCGGTAGCCCGCTGGGATCAGCCCATCACACCGCTGTGGGGCACGGGGAGGGAAGAAGGCGTAGTTTAACACTTCATTAGGTAACCACGAGGCATCGATCTGCCCTCCCAGCCTTTGCCTTGTCTAATTGCATATCTCCATCCCCATTAATTCTATCGGAAAAGCAGAGAGGAGGGCGTAGAGTCTGATCCTATCTTTAGGAAAATTCAGAGATGTAATTGCCGAGTGCTCTAAATCACGAGGCTTTATCCACTGTTAGCAGTATTTTAAAGCCACGGTCATCAATAGCCCCTCTCAGCACGTGCCATTAATCCCAGTTTGGAGACGGTGCCCAGCACTGCTGGCTCCAGAACGCAGTGGGGCTGCAGGTCACAGCAAGGGCTGAAGGCTCTCCTGCCTCAGCAGCACCAGGCAGAGCACAGCCCAGGGCTGCCAACAGCCTCCCCGTCCCATCGTGGGACTCCAAGAGCTCCCAGATCCAGCAGCAGGCTGGTGGGACACAGCGAGCAAGTGGCAAACCCAGCTCATTTGATCTATTCAATTGGATTCAATTCCAGCCCCGTGATTCAATTAGCCCTGGAGGGACGGCACAGGAGGGCAGAGGCCGCCGAGCAGAGCCCAGCATGAACTTCATCAGCCGCAGAGCCGGGCAAAGTCCTGCAGCACAGGTGGGCAGCAGGCGATGTAAGCCTGACCTATGATTCCTACTCACCGCATGGTCCAGGCAAAGGCCTGCTGCACGCTGCCCCAGCCGGCTGCCTGAAGCTCCCCAACGTTACTGCTTCCCTTGCAGCTTCCTGAAAGGCCACCAAGCAGGATGAGGAGGGTCCCCCCCCTCCCGAGAGCCACCTCTTCCTCAGCTTGGCTTGAAAAATGGGACCTGTACGAGCCATGAGGCTGATAGCAAAAATCACAGCAGCACTTGCAAATCAATTTTTAATAACTCTCTCCAAAGTTTAGCTCAAACTCCATTTTTCTCCTACAGAATTTGGTCATTATTTTGTAAATTATTTGTTTCCCTGCAGCGGCAGCCTAATTTAAAGGCAGGAATCTGATTTCTCCCCACACTCGCCAAGCCTCGGAAACAGCTCTTCCAATAATAGACTGGGTTATGAATTAGGTGTAAGAAAATACACTCAAGGGTGCGGATGGGACACAGGAAAGCCTGGGGTCACAACCAGCCTTGGGCAGGACGTTGGAGCTCCATGGCTTTCTGCTCAGCTCTGGTTGCCAACACAGCACCTGCTGGGCACAGGGCCACCCCCAGCTCTCCCCGTGGTGACAAACATTGCACACACCACACAGGCAGGGCTCTGCTATTTATTGAGCTCTAGGTACGTATGTACATCCATTTACAGTGCTTGGGGTGGTGACACTATGACAAGGGGACGTGCATGGCAGTCTTCCCCAGCTCAGCCTCTGGTGGGGACAACCTCAGGAGCTGCTCCCACCCACAGCCCAGGTTCATCACAGCAAGGGGACAGCACAAGAGAGACAGCGATCATTCCTACCCCTTTGCCAGTGGAGAAATGAGCACCTTCCACATGCCCCAGCCTGCTCTTGAGCTGAGTGGCTTCCTGCAGCCCGTTTGCTGGCCCAGCAGCATCCTGCTGACACGCACCCACATGGCACAGCAGCAGGTAGGGATCTGGCTCAGCTGACAGAAGCCAGCCAGCTCCATGCTGCAGCAAGCAGCCTCTGTGGGGAGAAGCTGATGCTCCCAAGGAGGACACAGCACCTAGCAGGCTCTGCAGCCAAGGACGCAGCTTTAGGTTTCCCATCCTCACGGCAGGTAAAGATGAAACATGAAAGTAATTGGTACGTGTTGACATGAATAAACATTGCCTAAAACTGGCAGAGAATAAGCACTCCAACCTGTGAGGCTAAGGGCAGGAAGAGGCACTTGTTTTTTCCTTCTCATTTTGTAGAAAAAAAAAAAAAAGGGAGATCTGGGATGCAAACAACTTCTTTAGTTCAACCTACGGAGCCAGGTCCTAACATCACTGCTGGGAGCTGAAAATGCACAGCAGGGAGAAGGTGTTTATGCTGCATATCCCTGAGTTGGCAGCCCGACACGGCACTCAGCACAGGTTCTGCCCTCCCTGGGCTCCTCCACACACTGAGCAGAAAGGTCTCCCTGTGCCCCTAAGCACCGTCCTGGAGCTCTTCGCTTGGAAGTTTGCTGCAGGCTGCTTAGGGAAAACAGAAGGACAAGCTAGAAAGTGAATTAACTACTTCTGCATCTGTGTTTTAACTGCAGTAGCTGCAAGCTACACACAAGGAAAAACTGGGGACTCGTCAGCTCAGGAAGCTCACCATGCACTTGCAAACACAGGCAAGACAGACGTTCCTGTGAGGAAGAGGATTGTCACAATGCAGTCTCTGATGGGCAGCAAGGGGAGTGGGGAGGGACACGGCCCTCCTCTGCCCCATGGAAGTGGAATATCTAAAAATTTCCCTCCAACCTATAAACAGCAGAGATGTGCTGGGCTGCTGGAAGCAGCAGTGACCCCAACCGGAGCTGGCCTCCAGTTACACAGCACTCACTTTGGTGGCCAGTATCCCTCACGCTGGCTCAACCAGACCTTGGAAGCAAAATTTCTCCTTCTTCAGTAATTTGATGGTTTGGTTCAAGCAACACTGTCTGACGTGAAACCAGCAGTGATTGGAGCCTACTCTCCTGGGAACTGATCTTACATCCCCCCGATTTCCCAGCAGGACGGCAGTGGATTTGACCTATGGTGCAGGAGGGACGGTTGATCCAGAGAGCTTTTAGGGCTTGGAGAACTTTCCCACAGAACAGACGAGCGACCTCCACCCAGCACTGCCTCACACAGCCGGAGTGAGTTTATTCTTTTGGTTGTGAGCTCTCCTCACCTCTGCTACGAAGGCTTCCAGTTCATCCTCCCTGAGGCTGCAGAGGGAATCTCCCATTGCTGCTTCACAGAAACAGCTGCCCACCCCCCTGGCACCGTACAGAATCGCTTCCTCCTCCTCCATAGGCCGACCACCTCTCCTCAGCCACAGTCCCATAGAAACACACGCCTTTGGGATCAAACACACAGCAGCAAGGCTCTCCCCTGGAAGAAGTGCAGTCCATTCTGCAGGTGGAAGGCTGCAGATGGGTGTCCCTGTCCAGCCAGGCCCATCTCTAGTCAGCCCTGTGCAGCGGCAGCGTCTCTGCTTCAAGAGATGGTGGAGAATTCCTTCAGCAGGAGCTCCTGGCTCAGCGTGTTGAAAGCAAGATTCTTCCTCACGTTGATGCTGATGGACCGAACCTGATGGAGAGAAAGCAAGATGTTTTAGCCAAGGGATGCTTTTTGGTTCTCGGGAAGCACAGCGGCTTTGACACAGCTCAGCATGAAACTGTGATAGCTCTAGAGGACTTGATGCAGCCAGTTTGCTGCATATTCTGTGCTGAGTGCCCTGAACTTGATGCTGCATGGCCAGCTGTCTCCGAGGAGCATCTTCCCCCCTTAATGATGCCTGACTTGTGGCCACCCCCGCAGCCTGCAGGAAGAGGTGGGCAGCCACGTGGCACAGCAGCTCCCATCCCTGAGTGCCTGCCCCACACTGGGCTCCATCTCAGCTGCACTCGGCAACGAGAAAACAGAGTCAAACATCATCTGTGTCAGCGCCTGTGCAGCAGCGACAGAAAGCAAAAGTGACACGAGCTCATCCAAACAACGGGATTACAGTTCCCAGAGACTCGGAGCCTGTGATAATAAGGCTGTTGCTGACCTGGTTAGTGCTTTGTGCTTTTTAAAAGCACTGAGGGATGAAATAAATAGAAGCAAAATAAGGGATCTGATACCGGGGGCTGAAGGAGGAGTTTATACTGGTGAGGCCCCTCCTGCAGCCCTGGGGGATGGGATGGGGGAAGAGGCAGGGCAGAAAGATGCTGCAAGTAGTGTAAGCCAGCATCCCTGTTCTGTCCAGGAGCATTTCTGTGGGTCCCAACAACAGAAGGAACAAGCAGAAACGAGCCCCTGGCTTCAGGAACTGCTGCTGGGGCCAGGCATCAGCTGTAGGAGGCACTGAATTCATACACATATACAGGTTTGTAAGGACGGTGAGGCAGCAGAGAAGCTGAACTGACAAATGCTGAGAGCACAAGGCTTAGCAGAAATTGTAGCTGTGGGGCAGAGCAGAAGAAATTAAGCCTATTTAGTCTGCAAAGAGAAGGTTTAGGAGGAACAGAGCAAACACTCTCCAATATGTAAAATGAGGTCAGGAAGAGAACAATGAGTAATAATACCTCCCTGGCTCCCCAGGGATGGGGCAAGAAATATTTAGCTTAATTTAAGACAAAAGATTTACATTGGAAAAGAGGAAATACTTTTAACCCTGCAGGTTGTGAAGCAAGGGAATGGATAGCTGAGGTTTTCACTTCAAGATAGATCCAGGTTTCAAGAACAGCTTACTCCAACGTAGGCCAAAAGTAGTCGAGACAGACCTGGATCTGCCCTAGCACAAATCTGGGAGAGAAGCAGGCGGGATAATGGCACACAAAAGGACCCTGACATCTCTGCAGATCTCTGCCCAGCATTTCTTCTGCTCCAACATAACAAGCAGTTCTGAGTCGACCGGCTCTAAAGGTAAGAATAGCTCAAATCAAAGCTAAATTGAATCATCTCCAGCACCAAGGCTCAGCACAGGGAGCTGGAGCTTATTCCTCTTTTGGGGTTGGACGAGCAGCCAGCAGCCAGGTGTCCGCCTGCAGCAAGGAGGAACTTGAGGAGCTTCCTGCAGGCTGGCCGAGCTGCTCCAGCCACAAGGATACTCCCAGGAGCACTTCTGGAGCAGCAGCAGGCTGCTGGCGTGGGAGCTGCCAGACCTCTTCAGGAAGGCAGATACAAGCCCCAGAAAGTAAGCTCAGAGCTGTAACATTCGTTCTGCAAGGAAATAAAGCAGTGTGTGTCCTCTCCTGCTTCTGTACAGAGCACGCTGAAGAGCTTTTAGAATTGTTTGCTCTCTATTAGTAGCTTGGATCTCATTTAGCTCACAGACTTTGGAGAAATGGGAAATGCATGAAATGCATCACTTGGAGAACAAAGAGCAGAGGAAAGGATGAAAGAATGGGAGGCATTGACCGTGAGAGGAAAACATTATTCAGTTCTAGTTTGGGTCATTATAGCTGGATTTGTGCAACACCGTACTGTTACTCCTATCTTGTAGCAAGTTCCATCAATTAAACCTGTTTCCAATCAACAAGCAGCTCTTAAGAGATTTGTACAATGGGAGGAAGGTTTACGCTGACTGCTATATCTAATTAAAAGTCAAATTAGTGTAATTTCCCCTGCAGAAATCAATCCCTAACCAGACTATTTTGAGACTCCACTGAAACCCATCCAGCTGCAGACAGTGAGCCGTTTGGAAAGATGCTGGGTGTCTGTGTATTGCTGCAGCTGCAACGTGAGGGTCCAGAAGCCCACATCCACACTGCTCACTGTATCAAAGCAGCACGGACCTCAAATGTCATCCCCAGTGTTTCAAAGAAAAAGAAGAAAAAAAAGTTAGAAAACCTCCTAACTTCCTTTTTCTGGGTCCCCAAAGGTGGCACAACAGGCCAGAAAACCCAGCTGATACAAACACTCTGCACATCACCTTCCACCACAATGTCACAAAGCCTTTGAAAACTTCTTTGAACAGGGAATGGGAGAAGAAAGCAGATTTTTCTTTGGGATTAGCAAGAAAGAGCAGCACAGAGGCAAAGCCAGAGCACTGAAGCAGTGCATTACCAAAGCATGTCAAAGGAGTGAGAACAAGATTTCTAAGCATAAAGGAGCCAAGAGAATGGCCTGGGGAAGTTTCTGCTCACCCACTTAATGGGAGCAAAGAGAGATGAAAAGAAGGCTGGAGAGGAAAATGGCTCCTGCACGTCATTCCCCACCGAGCAGGGTTTGCTTTATCCCACAGTTAGAGATAGGGACAAGAAAGCCAGGCAGAACCTGGAAAGAGTTAATTGCAAAACAAACCTTGTTTAGGAAGACAGGATGATACCAGGGTGAGCTTGGAAATTGTACTGAAAACCAGCAGCTCCCCAGCAGCCCTGCTCTTTCACTAGGAGGGCCCACAAAACAAATCCACTTCACCTTTCCCCCTCCACGAAATCCTGCAATCTCAACAGCTGAGCACAGCACACCAGATATGGGGAGGTTACCCAGCACCACACCAGCAACAACCACAGCTGAAGTAAAATGAAGGCAGCTCTCCAGTCTGAAGAGGATTTGGGGAGAACAGGGCAGGGCCTTTTCGATGAGCTGTGAGAACAATTAATAAAGCCATCCGTTTCTGTGCACCTGGAGGAAAAACAGCGTGGATGACAGGAGAGCCAGGTTTGCCGAAGACAAATCATAACCTATCACGTTGATTTCCTGCTGTGCTGAGGGAACAGCTTAATGGAAAGCAGGGGATTTTCTGTAGCTGTGAGTAAAAAACCTTTAATAGGGTCCCAATTCTCAGGGCATCGAGAGAAGTGTGGATTAAACTGTTTCACAACTGGGTCAATCAGCCTGTTTAGACAGTAATTATTCAGGCATCACTTGCTCTTGAGGAGAAGGTCCCAGGGGTGGCTGGAGTGGTAATTTTCAGAGGGGGGCCTGGATTACGTTAAACAGATTCTTAAATGATGCAGAATTTGGAGGAATCACACATACACAAAAAAGGGGCTACAAGGAAAAAAAAATAAGCCAAACTGTTCTGTAGCTGTGATGATCTTAGAGCTGAGAATGCCATTTTAATCAATCAGCCAGAGCTCCTGCCAGGCCAAATGGAAAGCAGGGCACACAGGAAGCACGTGGCCGAGAGGCTGGGGAAGGAGAAGCTGGCTGAGGAGGGCAGGAACCCCTGGGACAGAGCAGATGACAGCAGGAACATGGATGTGTTCTATTGCCAGGCTACAGAAGCCTGTTACAAGGAGGCTACCTCGCGTGCATTCTGGATATGGTATCAAACAGCAAGGCAGGAAAAAGAACAGGCACAAAGCAGCAAAGAAAAACATAAAAGTGGTCAGAAGTGGCTTTTGCCCACATCCTAACTCGGTGGTTAGTACTGAAATGACCTAAAAACATTAAAAGGTTAAACAGCATGCTGCATAAGGGATCAAAAGCAACTCAGGCACGCCTGCTCTGGAGCACATTAGACAGAAGGAGGCGTAACAGTCCCAGACTCATGCAGGCTCGTGATGGAGTGGGCTGGCCTCTGTTACTCATCAATCAGCGGACAGAGCTGCAAGAGACAATCACTGCTCAAACTGGTGGAAAGAGCTGCCAGTCAGAGAATGCTCCTCTCGCTCAAGTCGAAACGATTTTAAAGCGAGGAAAAAACAGGCTTTCCTTCAGGGCTACCAGCCACTACAAAAACACCGGCTCTGTTGGATGGGAAATGCCCTGATCCAACAACCGAAACGCAGCTCCCTGCAGCAGGGCGAGCAAATTGGCCTGCTGAAGAACACCGGCCCAGATTATATGGACGCTGCTTTGTCTTCAGTGAATTGCTTTTTGTTATGCTTCCTACCATTTGCTCTCTAAGGAAGGGACGTTGCTAGAGAATGCTGTTGCTTTCTTTCCCTGGGAACCTGATTTTGGGAGCGATGGAGGAAAGCCTGTGCAGGCAGGTGTGTGACCAGCACCACACACTGCTCAGCCCCACAGTGTGCAGCCTCACTAACAACAGCAAAAAGACTCATGTGCTCTATGCAAAAAAACCAAGGAGAAGTCAGCTCTTCCAACATGCACACTCATCACCACAAAGCATGTTAGATCCCCACACAGAGAAGGAACAGAGACTATCTGATGGCCTCACAGCCTGGTGGTTCCTCCTTAGCCATATGCTGCAGGGCAGGGAGCTACAGGGTTTCAGATCAGCCAACACACAGCATTTGTTTGGATTCAACTCCTTGCCCCACCTTTGGGTGCAGCCCCCAACAAATTGGGCTGCTCAACTATACCCCAAATGCCTCCACTCAGATCCTAAGCAAAAGCTTCAGAACAGAGCCGTTGATCCTGCAGCTTACCAGCTCTTTGAAGAAGGCAGCCTCCTTATGCTGCTCAGAGTAACGCTCGTACTGATCCAGTCCATCCTGCAGCTTCAGGGTCAGCGTGTCATAGTTGGAGCGTACCACTTCCAAAACCTGCCAAAGACAGTCAAATGCAGCAGAAGAATCAGTGCAGGTGCCTTTGCACAGCCTTACAACAAGGCTGGGGTAGATCACATCTCTGGCACCTGTTTTTGCAACATAAATGGCTTTAACAGTCAATATTTGGTACATGACTAATAAAATGGAGGTGGGCACGAAAATATTCTTAATGCCAGTAAGGAACAGTCCTCAAATCTACAGTTTCTGCTTTCACAAGAATAGTGGATGAGCCTCTAACTATGGCAGCAGCAGTTCCCAAATGCAATTACATCACAGGAGATGTAAATGTGATCTCATTAAGTGAAGCAGCTAATCACCACATGCACACACCCAAACGTAACACAGTAGGCACTATGCAAACACAGGCTTGCCTGACCCCCAGCTCCTCACGATGCTAGTTTGTCAGCACACCACTTGCTTGCTAATTACAATTCACAATCTGCTTAAATGTTGGCTTCTACAGTGGCTCAGTTCAGCCTCCGTACTGAGCACTGCACTTCTCTGCCGATGGGAACAAACTTGATAGACACCAAGGTAAAACCAAGTCTGTAATGAATTCTGGCATTAGAAACAAGTGGAGCTGCACATCCAGGTTTTCCTGCCCAGGAGATACCTTTTTGTTGCCTATAGTCGCTGCAGCCAAATCACTCTGCTTATGCTGCTGCCTTGCTCTGCTCCCAGCACTGCACATTCGTAGCTATACATCTCTGCCCTAATGAACTATCTGCTCTCCTGTCTCGGGGACAGCAAGAGGCCCACAATACTTTTTAGCTTCAAAGCACTGCTTGGACAAATCCATTCCTAAAGCATTTGTGAGACGGCAAGTGGCAATAATCTTCCTACCAGGAACCATATAGCTCAGTACTCCTGGGTAAAACGTATGCTTGAAACAGTTCTCTTAAACAGGAATTTCCTTCCTAGGCTGTTACCACTTGGTCTCAGAGCTTAACAGAAACACAGATATCAACAATATCAGCATCTGAAGTTTGCATTACAGAAGCTTACGTGCAGCCATGAGCATGACATAGGGTGCAAAGTGGAAAAGAAGAGTACCCTGCCCTACGCAGGCTAAGTGCAAGTTCCCACTATGGCAGAACTCAAAGGACATCACCCAAATGAGGGCTGGCCATAAAAAAGGGACTCAGAAGTGGCTGCTTGGTGAGATGGTCCCATGGCACTCTTTTCACAGCTCAACTGCCCTCCAGCGCTGCAGAGACAAGTCAGAGGAGGGAATCAGTGTTTTGTGAGGTTATTTCAGAACAGCCTGTCAGTGTCCTGCTGCTGCAGGAGCATGCAGTCACCTCTCCAGGAAGACTCATTTCCTAATTCTGTTTGTCAGCTCCACTGGCAAAGGAAGAACTCTTTGCAGTAACAGCCAACTCCAAATTCACTCTGGCCCTCTTACTGCTGTGTGCAGAAGTTGGGAGAAAAAATACGGAGCCAAGAGCAATGATGGAAGACAGAATGCTAAGTACAGGAATGATTTAGTTTAGGGTACAACTATCCACTAGGAACAGAGATCAGAAGTGTAATGCACCTGCTGAGCAACAGAGCATCCAGCAGCTGGCATGAATCAGAGGGCTGTCCTCCTGTCACTCGGAGGAAGCCAAACTGACCAAGATTAGTAAGACACGGGGCAGCAGCCCTGTCTGACAGGTGAGGAGTAGTTCACCAGAGGCAGCAGTGAGCCTTGTAAACAGCACCCTGTAAATCAGCCATCCTGTGCCACCTCTGAAAGGCAGCTCACCACTCTGTGCTGCTCCAGCAGGACAGGGAAGGAGTGAGAGACCCCAGGCCCTGCCGTGTTACTCATTCCTTATCACGATCTCCGCAGTGAACTTGAGATCAGCTTATTCCTTTAGCTGTGAACAGTCATTGGTTTCCATGTCTTATCTTTTTTTAATTATGAAATAGAACTTAAAAAGAAAGGGTAAGTTAAAAATAAACAGCTTTTCTTCACTGCCTGATAATTTCCCCTCCTTGCTGCCGCGGAGAAAAAATGCTATGTGGGATCTGAGATAAACCCACTCACAGATCATTTCACTTATACTCTGTAATGGATAGGAGCTGTTACTGAGATTAGGACCTGCCATCCTCGAGACAATTCCATCTGCTCTTTAAGATGCAGCTGCTAGACAGAAGAGAGGTTAAAGATTGCAGCAGAAGGTATTAAGAACTTCTAACATGAAGGTTTGAAAGGCATCAGCATTCTGTACAGATGACAAACACTCACATCCTCCATGTGACAACATCCTGAGCTGGTATCCTTTGCCTTTTTTACACTTGCTTTGACTTCTGCTCAGGAAAACGACTGCAAGGGTGTCCTTGCGAGTTAAATGCACAACACCATTATCTGTGCCTTTCTCCAGTACAAAAGACCTAGGAGAATTTAACTTCAAGAGTGACGCATTTCTCTTTCAAGATCCTGCCCCTAGAAGTCTCCATGGAAGAGCAGAAAACATCAGAACTGAGGTCACAGTCATAGAATCATCAAGGTTGGAAAAGACCCCTAAGATCCTCCAGCCAACCCATCCTCACCATGCCCATAACCACATCCACAGGAAGGAGGCTAAAAGAGACGTTAAGGTTTCCTATTCCATTAAAAGCCTGATGTGCATTTTATACTGGAGTCCTTCAATTGGTTTCTTTCCTCCAGATTTAGTACAGACCTTTCCCCCACGCTAAGCTGCACGCACAACTCGCTGTCCCCAAGCATTTCTCTATAGTGAACCCAACTGAATAGCAACATTCCTCACTGTAATGAAAAGGCTGCTGTCACCTGGGCTACAAAGAGGCCATTGCCTCTCCATACAAAGTGCTCGATAATTGACACAAATTTTACAATAGTATCTTCTAATTAATATGGAAAATGATTTTTTTTTCCAAATGGCATCGCCCTTCTCACAGAGCAACTTAAAACTTGCTGACGCAGGATGGAGTCTCTGCTAGAATTAATCCCCAGAAGTGCCAAAGATAAAGCAGATAACAAAATAATTAGAAGTTAAATAAAAACAAGCACACAGCTGCCACATTTCCAAACAGACTCTGCCCAGACCCCTGCTGCACTCAGCTCCTTCTCCCCTTCTGCCTGAGCCAAGCTCAGAGAGGATCCACTCAGGCTGTCAGCACTACCCAGCTGTGCAGGAAGCAGCTCCCATTCACCCACCCTGGGACAGGCAGCAGCGTGAAGCCTTCTCTGCCCCAGCACTACCTTACCTTTGCAGCTCTTCTGGAGCTAAACGCAGTGCTGGTGCTCCAACATCACCCTTCACCCCCAAACTAATCAAGCCATAAGTCTTAATCCCATGTTCCTGAATGCTAAGAGGAAGAGGAGGAGGATGTTGCTATGACAGTCACAATTCAGATTCCTGTGTACAGCACACATCCACAGATGTGGAGTAGGCCTGATGAACACAGCAGGAAAGGAAGATCTGGGCGTGAGATGCAAGCTGTCACACCACGCATGTACAAAATACACAGCACCTTGCCATTCCTATTCCCGTGCCCCACATCCCTTGCACCAAGCACCTGCTGCCTGCCCTGCATGCACACAAAGGTCCTCCAGCCCTCTCCTGCTGCTGGCTGAGAGCGAGCCTGGGGCTGCTACACAGCCCCCAGCAGTGCACACAGCCCTCACTCTCAGAGGAGAGAGCAACAGCCTTGTCTAACCCGAGGGCAGGAAAAATCCCTGGAAAGAGTAAAAAAAAAAAAAAAAATCACTAACCCAAATGATTAAGTGACAGCAATTACAGGCAAACGTCTCCTCTGAAGCATGAGAAAGGGCTGCACCAATGCAGGACTAAGACACAAGAGGTCTGCTCAGATTGCTGGAGAGGGAAAGGTCTACAGAGTGTACTCAGCTGCCCAAAAGGACACTCGGTGTCGAGGAGCCTGGAGTTACACCTCTGTGTGTCAGATTTGATCCTTCATTGCTGATGATCACTCCTGGCCATTGCTGGTAGTTGTGCTGTGTGCTGCACCACACTGGGCCCAGCCAAACACAACTCCCCACAGCCCAGATCCTTCCTGAGAGCTGCTTTCATCCATCTGAACTTGCAGTACTGAAATCCAGGCCTTGCCACTTCCCTACACAAGACAAAAGGTTTTGATAGTAGGTAAGAGATTATTTTTATTTTACCCAGCAACATCAAGGAAGGACACTTCACATCCCCTTTTGCTCATATCTCAGCACTCAGCCATTCATGTTGGGCTCAGACTTTCAGCAGCTCAGACGTTTGTTCGATGATCATACAAAGATCTGTGATCTTTAAAGGCACAAACCTAAAAAGTTGACAGTTTCCATCCATGAAGCAGGAGTGTTCGGTGGCATTCTTTCCTCCTCTGCCCACCAAGTGCTTCTTTGAAGGATAAATAATTGATGCACTGACTCAGAAACAACTGCTGTTCTCCCAGTGCTGCTAGCAGAAATTGCATCCTGCTTTTGGACAAGAGTTATCTGCTCCACAAAGGTTTCCAAATCACCATCTACCAGAAGCCAGAAGGCATTCAACTTTACGGGGATATTTTTGAAAGCTGCATCATTTCCAGACTGGTTGGGTCAGTGGGTCTTTTCCCACTACTAAATAGTGTCAGATAAAATCTATGGAGGATCTGACTTCACAAATAACCAAATCCGAACCATCATCCAGCACCACCAGGAAGTCTCCACGCCAAGCTCCTGTGGGACAGATCAAGACGAAACCCAGGAGGCAATTGTGTCATTCAAGGGAAGAAAATGGGTATGGTGCATTTGTGCCATGAGAACGACCATCCACGCACTGCACAACGCTGGCATTTCCAAATTCCAGGCAGAGGAAAAGAGCAAAATATCACCACACCAACTATCTTTAAAATCATCTGTTAATAAACCCCCTCCAAAGTAGACCTTCATACCTAGATGGGGAGATCTGCCTGGAAATGGAGTAAGGGGAGCCCACGAACTTCCCTGCTGTTAGAACTTAGTGAGGAAGGCAGGCAGCAGACGGGATGATGGCAGGAGCATAAAACCCCAAGATAGATCGATCTGCTATTCTGGAGTTACAGCCCATTCTGAAGTTGTGAACCCTTCTCTCCAGCTGGTGGCATTTATGAAAACACTCCTCACTGCTACATATGTGAGAGCACTCGCAATTCTGCCAAGGTTCCAAATGCACTGCAGATAGCTATGGACTGGACTGTTAATTTTTTTATTTCCCCATTGAGCTCACAATTAACTTAAGTGCTGAAAAGTGATGGGCTGTTCCAAGAGAAGCTTTTATCCACCAGCTGCATTCTAGCACAGCAGTAAATCAACTGCTGTCACCAAAACAAGAAGAGCATCCTTATGCTCTCTGTGCACACTACCTGCTCACAGTTCAACCTACCGGGCCAGCCAGCATTCTGCAAATGAATGCTGCGATTTGTGTACGTTCACTCGTGCTATCTTCTCCTTTTAGAGGAAGATTTTGTTTCCCTGAACATAGAGAAAACAGCAGCAGCTTTCCAACATACCAGTTAACTGACCAATTAAGGTCAGTAACCCTGCTGCCCAAAACAAGATACAAGTTTAAAACTCTTCCTAAAGATGTAAGCTGTGGGCTCCTGCTGCAACTGACCTGAGAAGCCAGGACACAAACAGCTGTTACAGAAATCAAAGACAGCTACAGGAACCTACAAAACAGCAGCTGAAGATTTTAAGAAAAGGTCAGAAATAAAACCTTTCTAGGCATGGCAGGCAGAAAGCATCCTGGCAAATTCTGAAATGGAAATACACAACTCTGGGTTCAGATTGTCTTGATGAGGTGATAACAGCACGCCTGGTGTGCACCAGGAGAAAAGAGGAAGATAAGGAAGTTTGTTTCTAGTGAAGAAATTAAGATGTCCCCTAAGTCAACCATCTTCTGGGAAAAGCTGTGCAAAAAAACCACCCTTACCATTCAATTTAACCTGAAAGACAGAAGCAAGAGGACTTGGGTTGAAGGCTGACCACAAATGGTAAATGGACAAGTTCATTTTGAGATGGAGAAAACCACAACTTTTAAAAGCAAGTAAGAAATGTGGACAACCAAGACAGCAGATGAGCACATATTTACCTCAACCCACAAGTTCTATTCTGTTTCCAGTTCTCTCCCTCATCCCATGCAGGGGGCAGTGAGCAAACAGCTGTGTGGTGCTGTGCTGGGTTGTAGCATTATGGTATTTGGACTACCTTGCAGTTCTACACCATCTTTTCTGAAATAAGGGAGCTTGAATCAATGTTCAACGTTTAGAACATGGGTTATCAAAGCCTTACAAAGTGGCAACACAGTACTGCTTTATTTTGATTATTTTTCTCTAATAGTTTCTAATCCCCTGCTTGCCTTCCTGATGACTGTGGAGCTTTCAGCCAATGCTGTCAGACTTAGAGCAATGATTCCCAGAGTCCTTCCCTGCATGGCAGCATCCAGCAGACTTTCCTACAGCTTCAAGAGCCTAAGAGCCTTATAACCTCAATCTGAAAAAATTCCCACTAAAGATATGGCCCAAAAGAAACAGAACTGTAGTCAGTTGTTAGCTACAAATAGCAGCTTTGCCCCTAGGGACAAAAACTGCTGTAGCAGGACGCTGGGGAAGCTAGCTAACAGGGAAAGGTGGCAGTGCTCTGAAGTTGGTGTGACTCAATCCATAGGAAAGTTTTAGCTATGGATGTCTTTGCAGATCTGGAATTGGAACAGACAGCTGTAAAACTGCAGGATGATCCACATAAACAGAAAATCCTGTCGTTGCCAAACGTGCTCTAAGGCTGCAGTTCCAAAACTGGTTTAAGTTGATCTAAGTGCAGGCTACCTAAGCTGCAATATAGAGCCCATAATTCTTCCTTCAAACTCATTTCCAAATTAAGGCATCCTAATACACAACTTAAAAGTGGATTTGGGACCCAAGCACTGAAGGAGCTGAACAACGGGGTGCACTGATGATACCAGGAGTAGCTGAGAAGGGCTGAGGAAGAACAGACCACGTGGCTGCTCCCTAGGAACTGAGATTGCAACTGTGCAAGCTTTTAAGAATTATGAGAGCAGTGAGATTCCCACAAAGGAGACAGGATCAAATCAGTCCCAGCTGACTCCTCGTCCCTGGATCCTACTCTAATCTCCACTGTGCAGCTAGGAAAAAAAGAACGAACATCTCTGATGACAACAGAAATAAGAGAACCAAATCATTTCCGATACGACACGCTGAAAGAGAAAAGCTTGTTGACGTTTTAATTTGCTAAGTTATCCCTTTTTGTGCTGTTGGAATGTGTAATCCATCTCAAACTCCATCTGGACAATGACCAGAGTTGAAAGGGAATGAGATTGTTTATGCACTCACGGCCACCAGAAAAAAGGTCTTTCGTCTGAAGAAAAAATATAATTAAAAAAAAATCACAGAGCTGCTTAAAGTTGATTACTAAGTTAATTTGGAAAGAGCATTTGAAAGGCTAGTGAGACAGCTGGAAACACAGAGGCCGCTATTCAAGAGGATCACTTGCAAGGGCAGGCCTTGTGAGATGCTGAACTTAGTGGGCTGAGACACTTGACTGAAATGGAGATGTGGAGGACAGCTATCAGCAAATTGAATTTGAGGGGGAGCAGAGATTTGGGCATGGACCATACACAGAAAGCAGGTCAGAGTTTTCAAAACAGAAACATCTGCTGCCTGTGACTGTCCTTCGCAGGGAAAGAAACCTGCGTGCGTTCTTTGAAACAACACAAAGGCACTTAAAGTTGCTGACTCCCTGTTATTTCTAGTCATTTCTCCTTATACCTAACAGAAGCGACCAAGGGCAATAGCTATGACTCTAGAAGGATTCCTGCCACGGTAAAGTGGCATCTTGCAATCCAAAGATACTTGGAGGACCAGAAGGGCTCTCGTGCCAGGGAACATCGCATTTATCCCTGCAATGTTTGTTCTTACAATCATCCAACCCATCAGTGCTCCAGCACCAGCTCTGTCACAATTCAGGTGCTCCCAGCAGCCACCCCAAGACATCAAACAGGACAAATGCCTTCAGAAGGTGCGGCTGAGCAGAGGCTGAAACGAGGCATCTCACCTCCATGAGTGACCATGCTACCTCTGCAGGGGTTTGGCTGCTGGGTGGACAGAAAGAACACATGACAAAGGGAACGTTAATTGCTAATAAGCCAGATAAGATGACTGTGCTGGCTCAATGCCCACCTTTGATGCTGAAGGCAAAGGTGACTTGTTCTGGCGCTGAAGCCGTTCTCTCCCAAGGATGAGGAGGACAAAGCATGTGCTTCTCCTGCAAAGCATCTCTGGCTGTAGAATCCTCAAGGTGAGCTGTTCAGCACAGAGTGGCAACCTGCAGAACTGCCTGTTCTCTGAATCAAAAAGCACGAAGACGGGATGTATTTGTACAGCACTACTGAAGGCTTAGCTAGGAGTGATGCTACTCTCACCTGGGGACAAGGGGTTGATCACCAAGGCTTCTCTCTCAGTTTCTCCTTCGCCATGTATCTGGATATGTATCTCCAGGATCAGTAATGGAAATATCAGCTCCACATTAATTCCTGCAGCACTCAGAGGACATCACTGTTCTATGGCCTAAAAATCCCTTTGTGAGGATTCAGCGCTCCCAAGCGCCTCTTGGACATCAAACATTTTCAAAGCTATTAGCTCTGATGGGTTTTTGAATAAGGCTCAGGGAAGCCACTCACTCAGTATTTCTCATAAGGAAAAGGCAGCTCTGACCTGGCAGGATAAAAATTGCTGAGGAGGAGGAGGAAGAAAGCCCACACAGCCCACATTCTCTGCAAGCAAGGAAATGAGATTTGATTTACTCCGTGATTCTGAAGGTGTGTTCAATTTCAGCTTGAATATCTACTGCATAAAATTCAGCTTGGCTGAGCAATGTCCCCATTAGAGGCTGTCCAAAGCAATACACGGCAACGCTCACAATGATCTTTGAAACTGAAGGTTCAAAGCCTCAGTGAATTATTTTTAAGCACATTTTTGCATAGGCAACCCACAAACCTGTGTCTTCCAACAAGTTGGAAGATGACACAAAAAATAAAAAGCAATTAGATACAGTGCATACACAGCTCCTTTCCGTTGCCAATTAATCAATTTCTTTTGCTCACTGGTTAATTTCCTCTTACTACATGGCAGAGAACAACCCTGGGACTGCTTTCCACGTTCCAAAAGGATTAGATGACAAGCAGAAGTCACTCGCTGAAAGGACTTAGGGGCTTCAGTTCAAGGATTAATAACTCAGCTGCTTTTTCTCCAGGTTTTAAAACTGCTAATTTGTACTGCATCAGCTCGTGGTTTTATTTGCACAACTATTTTTGTTTTAATGGGAATCTTAAATCCTGCTCCTCCCAAATTGCTGCCGCATTGCCCTCTTGATATTATTCTTGCATATGAAGTTTTGACTCTATTTAGAAAGGATTTCATGCTTGCTTTGCAAATTTCTTAAGAAATTGTACCTTATGCTAATACAAGTGTGAGTTTTCCTGCATAACCAGGCACGTCTGATGAGCAGCCCACTGAGGAGCTCAGCATCACCAGGGCAGCTTGTATGGAAGCTTTGGAGCAGATCCCTTTGCATCTCCATCTTGCATGTCAGCAAAGTTCTGCAAGAGCTGAGCCTGCATCTCTAAGGCGAGACAAAGCACGTGGGTCTATTATCACCTTGGGTTAACAAAGAAGACAGTGGTGCCATGTTTATCCTGCTGAGAACCAAGGGACAGAAGCCAAAGGGGTGCACACCTCTGCATTTAATGGGCTCCTGACCTCACAGTTCTGAGCACCACTCGCAACAGCAAGTTTCATTGAAATGTGCTATAATTTAACTCCAATGCTTCTGTCCCCTTGAGCTGTATGGGAAAAACAAACAAACAGAAGAAAGAAAACACGCAAGCAAGCTGTCCAGCTGAAAAATTCAGGTGCTAGAGAGTGCTGGATTTTGTTGTAAACGTACAGTGGTCCGACTCTGGCAATACCCAGTTCCTTCCATATGCCTTTTAAGGACTGACTGGTGGCTGTGCCTAGAGCTTCTGTTTGGTGTATGTTTATAAATGGTAATAAGCGGAGCCGTTCACTTGGTTTACTGCTTCGAGACGACAACTGCCAGCTACAATCAGCTCAGTCTGAACAGGAGGGCAGGCCTGGCAGCAGCCACAGCATGCATCACAGCAGCCAGCGACGGCTGTGTGTTGGGAAAGCTGTCACTGCTCTTCCTTCTCATCTCTCAGAAACACGTCAAGGGCACTAATTAGCAGGGTAGTCGAGAGGTATGGTGAGGATAAGAAGAAAGAGGGTCTAGTGGTCTGCTAAGGCCCAATCCGAAGACAACTACTGAGACTTCAGGGGACCACTGAGCTCTCCCTGTCACGTAAGTCTCCAGAACTGTCTGACACTCAGAAAGAATTCAAAGATCACAAGAGCTGCAGAACTGAGAAAAACAGAAAGAAAGCAACCTACTTTATATTCTACCATCTCATGTTCAAGAAGTGAGGACTGTAAAATGCTGGAAGAGGCACATGTAAAGGAATCCTGACAAATGTGTGTGCTGTCAGCACCATGACGGGACACAGTCCCACACGGAAGAAACAAGGGGAGAGGAAAATCCAGGCCAAAGAGTTGTAGCAGAACAGTAGCAGAACAGTAATTCCATGCCCAGAGAGAAGAAAACAAAGCTGTGCAGAGTATGAGAAGACTGCAAGGTGAAACACCACTCACCACTGCCCCAGGAGGCACTAAAGCCTCTGCCAGAGTGGCACTCAGCATCAGAACAGTCTGATCACCTCTTCCATGAGCCAGCAACAGAGGATGGGTGTGATCTCAAACATGTTGTAGACCATTTCTGCAGCATCTGTTGCCATCTATAACCAGAGAGGGGGCAGAAGAAGTTGCAGCAGGCCACGAGCAGCTGGGCACACCTGTGTAAGAACACTGGAAATGAGGTGAGCACACCCCAGCCTGGGTTTGTTTTGTAAGCCGCAGCCCTCCTGAGAGCTGGAATGTAAGGCTTTCTGTGAGAGTACAGGCATGTGGTTTTCCTCCCATTTTTAAAGAGGAATGCCATCAAAATAAAAATCTTCCTACTCCCCAAACAGATTTGACTTGCGAAATTCTTGCATCGTTCACTTGTTAAACAAAGAGCAGGAATGAAACAACCAGTCGTTTTCCTTCAAGCATCTCAACTTGACCTTTTCCAAAAAAGCTCTCCCTGACATTTGTAAGCTGAGGCCACGCTGAGTTATGAGTTTATGTACAAAGAGCACGGTACTTCAATCCAAGTCTCCCAAGAGAACCATTACCTACACCTTCAAACTATACTGCACTCAGGTGAAAGGCTTCTGGGTGAGGATGAAGGACCAGGCGATGCCTCTGGCCAAAGCAGCTGAATCAAGATCACAGGCTGCTAGCTTGACTTCATGGAGCTCCTGATGAGCAACTGGGGCAGGGTCAGCAGCCCCTGTTATAACGACTGACTTCTTTACGTTTGCTACGACATGAAGCTGCCCAGCCCCAGCATCACCGAGTCCTATTTCTAAAACATCAACTTACTAAATAGTGACAGACACACCTCAAGCAGTCCTGCAATATTATCCCTCTGGGCACTACTGAGAGTGGAAAGCTCAGCAAGAACTGGATGATGTGAAGCTGTCATCAGCTGAAGGAATTAAGTTCACATCATGTTAATATTCTCTCCTGCAAAAAGTGTGTCATAAGCTCAGGTGTCTGCAAAGAAGGCTGAGATGAAGCATCACGGCAGCTTTCTTTTTATTCCAAAAAGGGGAGTTTTAGCCCAGCGACAGCCCTGTTTTCTTTCCATGCCTACAAAGCAGCTTGTAGGTGGTACTGTAATTAAATAGGTCCATCACTTAAAATAGAAAAGCACATCCTTGTAAAGAGGAAAGAATTGAGAGTCTGTAGTGAGATGTTCCCATCAAATCCTTGGCTTTCAGGAGCACCAGCTATTGGTGCAAGAATTTCCAGAAAAGAAAGTCTGGAAATAAAAATCTAAAAAAGAGAAAGATCGGTGTCTTGGTTGTAGCCAGAAGAATGGTTTGGTTACCTTGAGTACTTTCACTTCCCAGATGCTGCTAAAGAAATACAACCAGTGGGGAGCTGATAGCACTGTCCAAAGGGACAGACTCTTCCAGTAGCATCACAATGGTATCACTTCTGGCCCTTCACTGTGTCAAACACACTCACAGGGCTCCAAGACAGCTCAGAATGTGGGCAGAAAGGCTCGTTTTGGTCTGCAAAAGATTGTGGAGATGTTCCCAAGGCTAAAGCTCCCCCCAGAACAGCCGGCTAACCATACCACGCCAGCAGCTTGACCTGCTCCCACTGCTAAATCACACTGCAAGAAATATGTCATGTCCTTTGCTGACATCAGATGTCACTGCATGGAGCAGTCATCATCTCAGTGCCTTAAGCTCAGATTTTCCTTAGTGGGTTCTGCACACAGCTAGGCTTAGCAGCAAAGTTTCTAAGCAGCAGGCTAGAGCGTGGCAGGGGCTACAGGAAACAACGTTCTTGGATGTCATTCTGCAAGAAACTATCCTGTACTCCAAATATTAAGGATGTAACAGCAGAATTTCCATGCTTCTCCTACTGCCAGAAGTCATTCTAACTAAGCCCTGCTTTCACACAAGACAAAAGCTTCCTACATTACAACTAACACTGATGCAACTGTGACAACAGTTAACAGTGTAAGTGCTGATTGCTGCTGAGTTGCATCAGCTTATTCCAGAAATCCTTGTTATTTTCAGACAATGGTCCATATCTGCTTTATCAGCTTCTTGCCTGAGAGGCTGCAAAATACTCTCCTTTTGGCAATTCTGCTGTCAAGCAATGGATGGAGACCTTAGACCCACGGGTTGAAAAAGTGAAAGAAGAATTCCTATGAAAAACTGCCCCAGTGAATGCAAACACGAGGCTAAGAATTAATATCTTCCCACAGGCCTGCTCTCATGCCAGCAGAGAGGCAGATGCTGCTGCTGAAACAGCATGTGCTGCTAGCAATACTTAGCTCCCCAGGAGCTTATTTGTGCCTTAACTGAGCCATGGGGGAATCCAAGCGCCCTGTGACTAAGGCAGCGGAATTGATTTATAGCCTCTGGCAGATGCAGAACCATCTTTCCCATCTCCATCTCTAGGACATCCATCCTTACTCTCTTGTTGTCTTTGAATGACGTATCTCAGCTCCTTGAGCAATCCCACAGCTTGCCTCACATCTCCCACGAAGGCTGAAACAGTGACACACATCAGAGATGCCTCTTCCTCCTCTATTAAAAGATCTGCCTCTCAGCATCCTACTGTGGACAAGGAGTCTGAACTTGCCATCTTAGCATTCAAATGCCAAGTGTTAGAGAGCCAAGGGAACAAATCTTCCAGCTGAGCGAGCTCTGCTCAGGTGCAGCACCATTTGGCTCAGCAGCGTTTACTCTCCTGCTCTAGGAGGCACAGAGACTGCAAAGCTCTATTTGCTTCCCACTTAGAAATCATAGCAATGACCCAATTTGTCACTTTAGGGAAACAGCTGCAGCTCCAGCTAGATGATCCAGAGGAAGAAGGCAGAAAAACATCATCTGTTACAGCAGGATACTACCAGAGAGAAGGGATGCTGGCAATCTCAGAAGGCAGGGCTTTATCCTAAAGAAGCCCCCGAGTGTGGCGCGCAGTCACTGCAAAGCTTGTCTGCTTTTGGAAGAGGGCAATTTGACTCCAGCAAAGGGCAGAGGGTGCTGAGGCTGTAATTGGCACAGCAGGCTGCAGCCTGCCTCCGTTAGGGCTCTCAAGCAGAGGTGATTGAGTGTAAGGAAGCTTAGGGTGGAGCCTGGGACTGGAGTAACAAAGTACAGTGCTACAAATCCAGCTTTGCCGAGAGCAATGAAAGAGAAGTTTGCATGGTAACTTATGCATTATGCACCTGGCAACAGCCAGTGCCTATTGTTCCCGATTTCACAAGGGATTAAAAACTCTCCTCAATCTGAAGTTTTACAAAATGCAAATTGAATTGCACATTCTCGCAAGCCAGCCGCTGACAGCTCCTCCTTTAATCGCAATGTGGAAAGTTGTAATTTAATCTTTATAAATGCAGACTGTTTTGATCATTCGTTTGCAATCCTCTGTGGAGCTCTCCCTGCCCCACACAGGCGCTCAGCAGTGACAGCAATCCCTAACGTCACCTTGCACTTAGCACAGCATAACATGAATGCTGCCTGGCTCCCCCTAGGCTGCCCTTCCATGCAGGAAGAGATGGACTCAAGGTTTGCTCTAGGCAGCATAAGCAGCCAAGAAGCAATTCAGGCTATAGCCTGCAGCCCCATCCTCTAACTAAGTCAGGAAAAGGGGCTGTGGGTAAGTACCTGTAAGACCAACCTAGCAGACACGCAGGACTGCTTGAAGAGCTGCTCAGGAAGAAGAACAAGCCCCCAGCATGTAGCAGTCACCTGGCTACAGCAGCTTCCAGGCCCTGATCAGTGCAGGTGGTTCTAATGAAAGGCAGGCAAGGATGTGAAAACAGCCATGAGAATTGAAGGAGAGCCTTGCTTCAAAGTTCAATGAGGTTATTTATTTATTTTACCAGTCTGTACTCTGATGCAGTCCCTAATCTGCCCAAGAGGACAGCTCAAAAATCAAGGAAGCAAGACAAGCTGTAGTGTTGGCAGTGCACGGAGGACAGAAAGACAGCTCTGGGAGCAGCCGAGGTAAGGCAGGGTCATGCATGCTGGCACGTGCAGCCAGGATGCTGGAGCAGTCTATGTGAGCCTGCAGAAGAAAACTGGAGGGCTTGTCCCATTTCTTAGTTCAGATTCACGAGCCTGAGTTAGGAATACTTCAACAGCAGCTGTTTTCTTAAAAAATGAAGCCCTTCTTTAGTCCCTCTTACAACCTACCACGCACACCCCCCACTCGGGTGACACACATTTCACTGCATTCTGCATGTTAATAGAAGGCACTGCACAGCACAAAGTCACTGCTCCAAGGCTCACCTCCAGCTTCAAATCTTGTAGCAAAGCTATCAGTCCTTGAAGCCCCCTCAGAGCCACACACTGCACAACACAATCTGAGGCATTAGCAAATTGTGTAGTTATTTCCCTGGTAATCCAAGGAGAAAAATACCTAAAGCAAATAGCCCTCATCAGCCAGGCAAGCTGGTGATTTGCCAACTCCAGAAGAGATCCTATACAGAACCCTTCAAAAATAGCTGGGATTCAAATTTCACCTGGTACAGCTCAGATCTTTCTATTTAAACAATAAAACCTGCTTCGAGCCACTAATCTTAAGTAGGTGTCTGCAAAAGACCATGAAGGCCAGCACCCCTGCCTGACTGGCAAAGATGTGAAGACCTTAAATGAAGGCTTTGTCTCGGTGACCCTTCTGCTGGAATTCACATGCCTACTGCTGAGCACAACACAGCACTAGCAAGCTGCATACTTTGGACACCAAAGCTCACTGCGTTTCAGAACTAAAGCAGCATTATGTCCAAATCATTCTGAAGTATTTATGGAGCCCTCACAACATGCTGTGTTAACGTAAGAGATTAGGAGGAATTACTGTAGTAGTACTTTGCGCTGACGGTACTCAGCATTTTAAAAATATCAAGCACACACATGCCCAAAGATTTTAACTCTTAACCCCACTGCCAGCAGCGCTAAGAAAGAACAAAGCATTTTGTATCAGGTAGTGCTTTTACTGCTAGTTACGGAAAACAGAGCGAGTTGAACAAACCGTGACGTCAATGGCTCTGAGTGAGAATACCTTGGGGCACCTAAAACCAATTGTGCTGCTCTGTGGCTTTCTGTGCAAGGCACTGACGCGGCCGAGGCTGCCTGAGCTGTGCTTTGGATCAGTGCCTTGCAGCCCCACCTGGGAACTAAAAGCCATGTGGAGTGGGAAGAAGGCAGAGAGACCATCCAACACTGGAGCGTGACCTCAAAAACAAAGCGCATCTTTCTTGGAGGTTGTCTAATCAAAGCAGACTGCAGCTACCTGAGTTATAAATGTATTACAGCACGGAATGACCCAACTGTTACACTCATTTGTCACAATTTCAAAACCAATGCAGTCGTTCTGTTCTTCCACTGCAATCTGTTCTGGCTCCCAGCACTTTCCATCTGCAGTTACTACACGAATATACACAGTACAGGTGTTCACAACAGCCTTTCACTGAACTAGATGCCACCTCCAACTCTGAGGTACCTCATGCCCCTGCTGCAGCTGTAAAGAGAGAGGATCTTCAGACAGAAAAAGCACAGACAGGCTTCTAACTAGCAAGTATCAGCAGTCCCATATACCTGCCCTCTCAAACGTAGGACCCTTATAGTGGAAATCACAGTGAGAACAAGCGCCAAGGAGAAAATGAGACCTCTGTGAGCAATTTCACTACCTCATTCTCCAGTTCATTGGCACAAGACTTGCTCGGCATGCAAGGCACCACAAAACATTCCTGCTCTGAGAAGAATTGACCAAAAGATAAAATAGCACTGGGTCTCTTTCACTTCAGTCTCTCTAGAATAACTGTTAGACATCCAGAAAAGGCAGATGTGAGACCCAAATTCAGGCTCTTCATGTTCCTTCACGTGTCCTCAGCCTGCTTGTCTGCACTTGTTCTTACTGAACAATTCTTTATTATGTTGCTGTTTTCTCTCCACACTATCCTGCTTCTCTTCAACTACTCCTGCTGGAAAACGTTAGGACCTTTTCAAATCAGATGCAGCGTGGAGAAAACTCTACCACCTTTCGCATGCTAAGTACAAGGCAGCCCAGTCATCTGGAGTGCACAGATAAGCCCATGAGTTCACTGCACAGAGGCTTACTCTGCCCTTTGACTTGAGAAGGGGCCTAAATGTCTTTGAAGACCTAGGAATAATCACTTACATGGAAGAGCTAAAACTACATAGGATAACAAAGGATACATAACTGCCAGCCTTTCTGACTGCGCAGCATCCTAGCATCCTTCATCTCCTTAAAGGAGAAGCAGGCAAAAACCAGAAGTGCTGAGGGAGAATGCCTCATGAACAAGAAATTAACACTGGAGTCAGGTTTAACAAATCAGCAAGCAAAAAGAAGAGGATGATGACTTTGCCTTGGTGATCAGACTCTGCACAGTGGCACCACTAGCAAGGCCGACGTATTGTTTATAGCTTGAGGTGGCTCATCACCAAAAGCCTGCCATGGGCTCACTCTTTGGAATCTCTTACCAGTACTTCCAATGCAACTGCTGAATAAAGCACAAACCAGTCAGTAAAGCAGTGCTATAAGATCTTGTCAGTCTACTTGTCTACAGCACAGACCAGTGTGTTCAAATCATGATTCCTGGAGATCTACAGGACTGAAAACGTACAGCAGTAGGGGCTCATAAGCAATCTGTCCTTAGAACAGCCTCATGCCCATCTTTTTCAAGGGTCTATGAATCCCCACAGCATGTAATAACGTTAACACTAATGCTTACAAATAAAAAAGGAGAAAGCACTTAAATGACAGACTGAGAACAGTAATAAATGGACATTAGTGATTAATAAGGTAATAAAAGCTTCAATAGGATTAGGAAAAGAACAAGATAGAACAAAACCTCTTTCAGCTGATTACTTAGCTACTCTTAAGGACATCAAAAATAAAATAAAATTAAGAAGTTAATCTAACACATGAACAGCGTGCCAGGCACTGCACACAGAACAGCACAGCGAGCTTCGTACAGGTTCAAGCACAGATCTGCAAGTTGTGAAGGGTCCAGTAAACTGGAAGCAACTCAGAAAATCCCTCTCAGACAGATGACATGCCTGCCTGATTAATAGGAGATTCTCAGATTCCACAAAGGAATAGGAGCAGCCATATGAAAATCTGCCAAAGGTTAGCTTCTGGGAGGGAAAACGTCATTAAAATAAGAGTTTGGTCCTTGTAAGCGTAAAAACAAGTGTCTTCAGAGAAAGAGGTATCAATCTCCTGAAACTACACAAACAACAGAGAAAGCCAGCATTCCCAAATAGGGTACCTGTGTGTGGATACACAAGTTACCAATTACATTTTAAATGTCACCACTAGATGTTCCTGTGCTGTATGCTTCAGAAAACAGGACTGGGGAGGAGGATCAATTCCGTGTAGAAAATATTTATGCAGAGAAGAGGGAAGGAGAATTAAGTGAATATAGAGGTACAGCTGGAAGGAAAAAAAGGGACTGCAGTGGCCAAAAGGCGAACTTGATGTCCCCACCCCATGCTGAACCACTAACACTTCCTGAAAACAACAAATTCAGTTGTCCCACAGCAAGCCAGACTCCGGCCTTGACCTCAAGCATCTACCACCACCTTCCACGTTCTCAGCATACGGGATGGCTGCTGATGGAGGGGAACCCACATGCCAAAGCACAGAGCTGAGCTCACTGGCTCATAAAAAGTAGAGGTGAGTCCTCTCCTTCTGCAGCAAACAGTGGAGAGCTGACTAAACACCCTTGCTCAGACCGCACAGCCCTGCTACAGTGACACCTCCGTTACTCCTCTGCAGTTCACAGGGGCCTCTTACAGTTCTGATTTGTTTGATGTTCTCCTGACGCCGAGAGAAACTACAAGGGAGAGAAAAGGAGAAATATGCCTTTCAATTTCCTAATCATCTTCCTCAAAATGCTCCATGCATCAGCGCTGATTTCATTATCTGCCTGCTGCTACAGATTTTATTTAAAGACTAACACAGGGAAGAAAGGATTTAACTTGACCTCTCTGAACTGCTGGAGGATGAAAACTATGCAGAGCTGACAGTGAAAAGCTCGTTTTCTTTCTCAGTCTAACCTAAACACTATGCAAAATTCCCTTCTATCCAAGCCTCCTTTTAAATTGGGCTATCAAAGGCTTTTCTTTTTTTGGAGGCCTGGGCTGATCCAATCAGTAGATCATCAATGAATGAGCATTTCTAACACAAGCCCTCATAAAGCATAGCTGGGGGTACAGTGACTAAAAAGGGCAGAACAATACAGAAAATTGGAGTAAATTAAAACCAATGTTCTTCTAGCCAGCTATATTAAGAAGAGAATAAAAAGCAGTAGGGTCCATTCTTTTTTTCCCCACTGCATTAGCACAGCATTCAATGCGAGACTTTGGAGAATTACGTATTACAGATCAAGTGGGACAATAAATGGAAAGGCTAGCAGGAAGCATGGGAGGACACCATCAAGTAAGGATGAGAAGTATTCCGGACAGGGAGCGAGGAATGAGAGAGGGAAAAAACGAGTTGTAGAGCAAGATGCGGTCAGGACCTTTAACAAACACAAGCACAGGACCCTACACACACTTCGGTGGAAGCAGCAATCCAAGGTGACTCAAATGAGGTCTGTTCTGGACTGCTTCTGCTCCAGGAGGTCCTGAGCCCCCAACACAGCTGTCACTGGATGGTTCCCCCCAGTTTGATGGCAGCCCTTTTTATTTTGTCTACCACAAGCTCCTGCAGTCATTCACTTCTTCAAGAGTGATTAACATATAATCCAAATACTTTATTTTGGGAAATAGGCCATCTCTTCCCTTTGTGAGACCCTGCACAGCAGTCTGTTTTCAAGAAGCCACATTTACACATTTATGCAATACAAGCAGGACATGAAGAGTAGAGAGCAGGACAAATTAAGGAAGGGAAACCTAACTGTATCACTTTTTACTATTATTTAAACCTGTTTTTTTTCCTTCCAAAAATCCATCTAAAAGAACTGTTCATGACACAGAATTCAATTACCCTAGAAAATTTCCACCAACTGTTGCCTTAGTTATAAATGCCTGATATCACAGAAGATACCCAACAGCTCTCTAACATGCAAATTCACTGCCAAAAGCTTCCCTGTCCCTTTTCTAAACACCAGGATTCTCAGTCCCTAACCACACTTGCTGACAGTGCAGCTCATTTTTATCATTCTTACCCTTTCTTCTGTATTGACAGGACCAAGATGTCTGCATGCAATAGTAAATTAGGCTAAGGCCTCGTTTGTCCTCCTCTCATCCACATCTGAATAAGGAACAAGAAAGCCCCCCCTTTGCCCTCATACTGCTGCACATCATCAGCTGCAGTGAGCACAGGGCACTCCACAATACCTGTATTCCAGAGAGCAGAATGAAGAGACGCTCACACGCCTGGCTTACCTGATCCTCAGAGAGCTGAGATATGTGATTCACCGCAGCGTAAGACTCTATCTTCGGGTTGAAGTGATTGATGATGGCTCTGAAACAAAGAAGGGAAATTGTCACAGGTCTCTGGAGCAGCTCAGAGATGCAGCATAAACTCCCTGCCAGCCTGAGTCAGTGCACAAGGAGCCACAGCTCTTCCAAGAAGAGCTTCTCCCTCAATGCACTATACCACTTGCTTTGCTGCAGGCTGAGAGCCCTATGCTGATCGAGTCACACTCACTGGAAAATGCAATCACAGGCACACGTGGGTCCATTTATTCCACAAGGTTCAGGATTGCGCGTGTGGCAATGGCAGAGGAGTCACTGCCCTGCTGGGAACAGGCTGCAAACTGCTCCGTTCCAGCACGAACAGCAACACTGGAGAGTGCTGCCCCATCCCGCTCAGGAACTGTACCACCTGATCCTGTCCAAAACCAGCGCTGCCTGACATTTTGCTTTGTGCAACTTCACTGCCTGGTAAGTTGAAGTTAGTGGCTTTTTGCAGTAGATGTCCATCCTGGTCTGAAAAACGGCAGTCAGCTCTTCCCTGTGGTCATCCATCACTGCAGCCACTCCTTTGACAACTGCAATGACTTCAGTTCTCAGTCTCAATTTACATCACTAGCAATAACATATGCCAACGCTCCAAACACAGCAACAGGAACAGCACTCCTCTGCTTTGTGTCTCTGACCGCAACAACATATCTCCCTCCCTTCCAGGTGGATCTACAGACAGGTGAAAAATTGGGGAAAAAAAAACCCAAAAAGCTGCAGCTGGAATATTTCCTCTATTGTGCTTTCCAGGTGCAACTGAGCAGACAAATGGCCAGACAGTAAGGGCTCCCCATGCTGCTGTATGCAACTGGCCTGGCTCCCACTGGTGAGATCCACTGCCGAGGTCTGGGCTCAGGATGGGAGCAGCCCACACCAGTGCTGGCACAGATGTGTGCTGACAGTGCCTGGAAAACACTTGCCAGCCCAAATTACCACCACAGCAGCCGTCAGGGCTTTTGCTCTCATGTTCATCAGCATAAAAACTCACTGCAGCTCCCTTTGTTGCACTCTAACGTGTTCCTCCTCCCCACTCCTCCCCCTGCCAGAAAGGCTTTCAGCCACTCTCTCAAGACTTCATCACTGCTAAGAGCTGGTGACTGAGTTCAGGAATAAGTGATGTTCTATGGATAATCAGAACTGGTGGAAAGAAAACCAGCTTGGAAGCATCCTTACCTCTTTAAGGGGATGAGAAGAGAGAGGAAAACAAAAACAAAAACAGAACCTGCAGATTCATTGCACTGTTCCTAGCCTGTGCAAGGGGCAGACATCTCCCTTGGCTACTCCTACCCATCAGTACATACTCAGCACAGGGGGCTCTGCAGTCTCGCACAACCCTGCAGCTACATCAGCAAAGCAAACTCAGGAGGCCCCTGCCAGGCTGCTGCACACCGTCTCCTTCAGAACAGAGGGAATACACAGGCAGAGATGTGCCCAGCCTCTTCCCATTGCAACCCAAGAAGAGAACAGCTCCTGTGAGTCATGATGGCACTCTCCATTACCCAGCCTCCTGAACACCAGGGCTTTCAAGCTGCATGTTTCATGCCTGGCTGGAGTCGTATTTACACTCCTACAGGACACACTACAAGCTATTGAAAAAAAAAATGGGAACGCACACTTGCAACAACTTAACTTCTGGCTTGACAGAAGGTTTGGCAGCTCAGCAGGGTTCAGTGCACTCATACCGTTCCAACATTTACCAGGGAACAGATTTAGCATTCATTTGTATCCAAGTGCTGTGAAGCACTTCAGCATGGGCCGCCTGCTCACACATCCCTGCTTGGATCTGAGCTAGTGGAGCGGCACCTGCAAGCACAGCTGGGATTCACCCAGGGAGAGCCAGCCCAGCAACCAGCTGCTGCTGCAGTGAGGAACAACAGCTATTAAAGAGGAGAAAGAATTCAAGCCTCCCTCCTCCTTTCCCTAGAGGCATATGGACAACTCTTCAGCAACTAGAAGCAGTTGAGCCATTTAATTTGGTTCAAAGAACTCTCTCAGTACCAAGAATTCCTTCCCGACCTGAGCTGTTTCCCTAAGCCCGCAGGCTGCCTGGGAAGGAGCAGCACAAAGGGTTTGTTTTGAGCACCAGCTCTGTGCAGCCAGGTTCTCACAGCTGAGCACACACCGTGGAGGCCAGGCTCTGTATGTGGCACAGCTCCTTCTCACACCTGTAATGAGAAATTCCACCTGCACCCAGCAGTAACGGAGCCCTTCTGCATCAACTGCTCCAGATACACCCCTGCTACTCCTCCATCTCCTGAAAGCTGTGCTGTCCCTGCAGTGTGCTTCTAGGTAACTGGCCTCCTGGGCTGCTGCAAACAGCTGGAATTTCACTTTGCACAGCTGCCACTCCAGGCACGTGCTCATGGAGACAACAGGGGAGCACAGCTTTCAGGCACAGTCTCCCCCTTATGGACAATAGAACAGCAGCTTAGCCATCATTAGTTTGCACACCAGAGCCAAATAGCTGAGCTTTAGCAGTGTTTTATTTTTACACTGTGATTGCCTTGATTGTTGGGCTATCAGCCAGTACCTTCAGGGAGGGAAAAGGAGTGGTTAAAGCTCTTATAAAGGACTTCTGATAGGTTGTGCTCTCAGACTTTTCTATCAGTGATGGGGGAAAAAGAAAGGAAACCTTTGGTATTCAGAAAACACTACCATCTTCAACACAGCAAGGAAATGGTCAAATGTCATTTGGGAGACAGAACACTGCAGTGCCCCACAGGCTCTGCTGGTGAACACACTTATTTGCACAGCCCAGCTCCCAGTGGGTCTGCCTGCCATTTGTCAGATAAACTGCAGAATGCTTTTGGGACACAGATCCACAGGGGGCAGAAAGCTCAGCAGCTCCAGAGGGATGTCACTCCAACAGCACTGCCTCCTCTGACAGTCACACCTCAGTTACCAGCAGGAGAAGAGACCATCACTGGATGAGGAAGCAAGTTTAACAGGCAGAAGAGGGGAAAAGTGGCACAACAGCCCTGCCTGTGCTCTGAGCAAAACACATGCTGCCCTCACTCCATGCAGCTCTCAGGGAGCAAGCTACCTGAATGCCATGGAGCCAGAAGGCATGAAAAGAGGCATATGAACCTATATTTTTTTCAGGACACTTGCATTTATTTATGCATATATTGCATGCTTACTCTCTGCATATATTTCTTTGGGAAGAAGGGAATCACTGCAGGAAAAAACCTGAAGCGTTCCATCCTGATTTAGGAACCTGGGCGCCAAAGAAGCATATATTTGTATTAGCTGTATTAATCATGTTATTAGACAGTGAAAGCGGGTCCCACTGAGACTGGTGCTGTACAAACAGTGGTAGGAAGCCTCTGCCCCAGGAGAACTGATGGTCTCAAATACAAGAGAACAGGGAAAGCTCAGAAACTGGGAAAAAAAAAAATGGCAGTGGCAAAGAAAACATAATGGTGCTGTATTTACTCTGGTCATTAAAGATCTTAGCTAGAAATAAATCAAGGATTAAAAAAGAAAAATCAAAACAAAGCACTGAATGAAGCAGAGAGTCAAGGAAAAGGAGACAGAGGCAGGATCAAAGAAAACCAGAGGTGAAGAGTGCAGCACACAGATGATCAGAGCACTATCAGCTGATCACAGGGCAGCCTGTCTTCTGCAAACTGCGACGCTCTGACAGCCAAAGGTTTCCGTGTTGGCTGCCTGAGGTGACTACAGCTGGGCAGCCTTCAGCTGACTGCTGCTGGCCTTTTGTCTCAAAAATGGATGGGCTTCAGTTTGATTTGCCACTAGTTGTAAGAACATCTCCCAGCCCACGTGCACCCACAGCAGTAAGCTATGCACCCTGCCTGCCCTAACCTCGTGCTCTGGGTCCAACGTGCAGGGAAAGCAAAGTCACCCTGCTCAGACAGCCAGCACTCCTGCATGTTCTCTCTGACCTCCAAAGTCTCCCCATCACGCTGTTGCAGATGCGCTGTCTAATACCCACTCCTGCTCGATGGCAGCTACATTTCCAGTGTCCTAGAAGACCACACCATCCTCTTGTCCTGAGAAGTGAAATTAAGCACTCAGAAGTAGTACTGAAAGTAGGCTAAGGGAAGAACGGAAGAGTTGCAAACCTCATTAAGGAGAACGGAATGCTGAGCTATCACTCACTGCAAGAAGCTGGTCTTTGCACCTGCTCTGCTGGCCCAGCATGAAGAGCCTGATATAAAGCATGTGTACCCAAACACTTCCTGTACAACCAGGACAGCACAAAAGCTCATTTCTTCCTACATCCTGCTAGGGTGGAACACAGAAGATAATACCTGGCCGATATCCACCTCTTCACACCTTAGCTTCTCTCTTTACAAAATGGGAGTCAGAACAATTGCCTCTACAGTGTTTTCAAGCAACAAAATGAAGCAGGCTCAGTGTTGTACTGTGCAGTATGTTGCAAACCACTCAAGCATAAGGCAGCAAGTAAATTACACCCAGGGACCAAAATGAACAAACCGCCTATCTTCTTCCCTGTCACACTCCTGGTTGCTGAGACCTGTGCAAAAGCTCCCAGCCAGCAGCCTGCCTTCCTGCAGGAAGCTGTGTCTCAGCAAGGTTTTGTTTGGGGCAAGAATCCTGCTGGCATTGCTCTTTCATGCACACCCAGCACTCGAGGCTGTAAAACCCCATCTGTTCAGTGCCTGCAACAATTAGATTGAGTTACTCTGTATGTACAGCTCCACCTGGCAGGAGGTGAGAGGGTTTGGATTATTTTATCACATGTCCATGAGGCATTGCTGTAAAGCATACCTACCTGCCATACCTAAGCTATGAGTGCCAATTAAACCCAAGCAAACTCCCTGCAATGTTTCACTAAATTCTTCCTTCTGCTGCGGTTTAACCTTAGTCTGTTAAATTTCTCCTGTTCCTACGCTTTAATGAGTACTGACATTAGGCTGAAAGACCACAACTCACAGGAGGAGGCACCTTCCAGACACAATAAAAAAACTGCAGGGAAGAACGCAAGACAAAAGGGTATTTGAGCCCAAAGCACTTGCTTTACAGCTTACAGAAAGCATCTGAGTCAGCACTCCTGTAATTTCACCGAAGAAATGAGCCTGCTACACCTGCTCAGTTCTGCCACACCGAAATCTATTGATCGCGATGACAGGCGGCACGGCAGAGGGAGATACGTGGTCTATTTATTTAATAAGGAGGGACAAAAGCTTTCAGCAATTGCCTGCACTGTTTTACCAAGCTCCATTCAGCAAGAAGCAGAGGATGTGATTCGTGACCCCACACGCAGCTCTGCAGTGTACCTTTCCACTGCTTGCTGGGTACTAGGCTGATATCTTCCTAGCAGGACATGCTGATCTTCTCAGAGCTCACATCCATACATTTAAGCCAAGCAAGTCAAATACCTCCATCCCCACACTTAAACCACTTCAACTTTGGCTTCTTTTCTAAGGAAGTCTTCATGGGTGAGCTGTGGCATCCCATCAATTCACATTTTCACACAGCCAAAGCAACACTGGAATCACTCTTGTGAGACTCTCCCAGGTGTATTCATTAGCTCAGTCATAGCCTGGATGCATTTCTGTTTCCTTATCACAATTAGTAGGCATCAAAATTCTAATTATACATAACCAACAGCACTGCTAGTTTAACTAACAGGAATGACAAAGTAAAAAATTTTGCCTGTGCATTGGGAACAGAAGTATCTGTTGAAGCACAGAGTGCAAACTGGATCTCTTCTCATTCATCTACTGGTCTGATGGACTGCTCTTCTACAACGAAGCTATGACTTGATAAGGAATAAATTTCTTGTCTCAATCTATAGTTTATAAGAGAAATCAAGAAAAAGTGTTTTAAAGTGGTTTATCAGACAGAGCCACCTCCTCTGTGAGGACCAGAAGTAAAGAACTTTTGGCAAACATTCTCAGCAGCCCCTCTAAATGGGTCAGCATCTTCCCACTGTTTTATCATTCACATTACAGACTTCCATCCAAGCCTCCTGAGGCACAAGGCACTACAAAACCTCAAACACAATCAAAAACTGCAATATTTCAAATTAGTTTTATGCCCATTAGTAACTTAATTAGTATTTTATCACAGGATGCTTAACTTTAAGGAAAGGAGAAGATCTGGCTTATGGGATGCCATGCTCAGTGCAGAATACCATGTGCAGTGCAGGCACCAGCTTTCAAACATATCTAAGTGTGAAATTTAAGTTTATAAATCACCCCACCAGGACCTTTCAAAGTTCTCTGAGAAAGGCAACAAGGATGGCTACCAGTCTGGTTAACATAATCAACACGTGCCATCAGTGCCACGTTATCTACAAATGTGGAAATGACTCTTACTCCCCTCATCTCACCTGATGGGAGCCTGCAGGTATTGCATGTGGCCCCGAGCATCCTAATTGAGCGCTATGGCAGCAAATCTCTTTAGATAACCAACTATAGCCTTATTCTCCTGGCTCCCCACAAATCCTGTGCCTGTGACAGAAGTCCCAGTGGGAAAGGAAGGCACTGTTTGTCTGAAGTGACTGAGTGAAGAACAACATAATTGAGCCGTGAAGCAGTGCGGATATCACATCACACTGAGAGAAAGAGAGGAAGGAACACTGCCTAAGCAAGAATCAACTGCAGTCAAACCTACTTCAGGAAGGAAATGAAGTTGAGTCCCACAATGATATTTAATTAACTTAATTACAGTAAGTGTCAGCTATAGCTGCACCTGCACAGCCATGTAATCATCTAAACAGAATTCACAACCTTAACTGCTCAGACACTACCTGCTACCACGTAGAACAAAACCTGTTATTTACAGTCCAATCCTCTGAAAATACAAGATGCTGTAAAGCTCACAGTATTTCCTCATCAGACAGGTGCAAATGAGAATCACCTCTGCTGGGAAACGCTCGATGGAAGCCACCACAGAAATGTTTTTCTCCTTGTCTGTGCCAAACCCAGGACCAAGACCAAAAGATGACTGATGACAACCCCTGCCAGCCCCAGAGTGGATGCCATGTCCTCAGTAAGATGCCACATACATCAGCTGGGTAAGGTGGCTTTCAGTGCCAAGGTAAGCTATACAGCCAAACACCACTGCAGCTGAATGCACGATGTTCTTGTGATGCTATTTATTTCCTCTTTGAAAGCCTGGGACACCTGTAGTTGGTTAGGATTCTGTTTTCTTAAGGCAGGGTATCTGGTTTATGGACCAGTGGAGAGTTTCATCTCATCGCAGGTATGTAACTACTGTGCTGGACCTCATGTGCACCCATCTATTTTGTTCTCTTAGCTAGACCTGCTGCCCTCCTTTCCCCAGCTCCCTCCAGCCAGACCTCAGCAGATCTCACAAATCTGAGTATTTAAGAGGTGATGATGAGAAGCACGACTGATTGCAACTGAACAAGTTATCAGTTCAGTTATCATTACCTACTGACACCAGGCAGCTGTGGGTATTAAATCCGTTGTGACTGCAGAGAGTAATGCCAAACTCTGAGCTAACCAGCTCACCTATGTTCATAGTTCATTTTGCAACAGTGAGGACAAGAACAGAAGCGGGGCTCAATTAATCACAGCCTAGACAGTAAGCAACAACTTGTTAAGTCACCAACCTACAGCAAGGGTTTTCAGAGCCATGGAATGTGCTCTAGGATTGTTTTGATTTTGGAGGTTTCTTTTTTGTTGTGGGTTTGGGTTTTTTGCACATCTTTATTCTGCCCCAAGCTTCAGTCAGATGTTGACAACAACCATTCAGCTGAACTGGCAGCCAAAGGACAAAACTGTGCTTTGGGAGCACATTTTCCTGTGCTACATGAAGGATGAGAGAATTCTTTTCTTGTCAAATTCCCACCCTCACCCACACTCATACCTGACATAGATAGCTATGCTTGCTGCTCCCTCAAAGCTTTGGGTTTGTAACTTACACCTACATTTACTTTTTCAGCTCTGTTCTTTTTATGGGTGCTACTGCAGGCGAGGCCAGTGGAGTGCATTTTGTGTTTACAAATGGGTTCTCCAATCTAAGAAGCAATGGAGCATCACGTGTTTCAGAGTTAATTGCTGATGTTTTCCCATCAAATAAGACAAAGCCCAAACTACAGCACTCTACTACTGATGTCTTTTTATGCTTTGAAAGTTTTATCATGTTCAAGGCTGGAAAAAAAGCCATGTTTTTTCATCAGTTACATGTGATATCAAAGAGGTGTCAGAGGATCTGCAAGCAGTCATGAGGCCTGGGCCTGCATTCACTGAGTATATGCAAAACTAGCAATGAGGGATTCATGCTGTGAAACTTCTGACACCCTAACCCAGGTCAGACACTGCTCTAAGCGATGAGCACTGCCAGGGGAAAGAGCAGTACCAGCTGAAGTTGTGCTAACAGGCCTGCTGCAGCATCAAACAGTCACGCTGCCCATTATTCATCTACCAGACTGTGCTTCCCCTTCACCCTGTTGCACTTGCTTAAGTCACCACTTTCCTGACCGTGTTTAGAAAGTATTCCTCACCATCAGCTTTCTATGTAAGTTAGCTTGCATGGCAAAATTTCCCTGTCTGTAGCAAGACTCCTTCTGGAATTAAGCCATGCAAGCCATTAGAGAACTCTGATTATTATTTGAAATACCAGGTCAGATGGTTACAGAACCCATTCGGTATCAAAGGGATTAATTGCTGCTTTAACAGCTGACATGCGCTAGCTGAGGGACGCAGTAAAAGTGATACGGGCTGTGGCATTCGATGCTAATGAGCAGTGCCACTGATCAGTTTAAGAGAGCCAATGCCTGACACCATACTTACTGTATCAGCATTTCCCAAAAAACAAAACAAGACCAAAAAAGAAACAACAAACACAACAAACCACAAAAAGAAAACAACCACTAAGGAAACTGGAATGCTTTCTAAAGGGCAGATCTATATTTGGCTTTGCAGACAAGACACACTGCAATACTCAACAAGCAAGATGATTAAAATTAGAGCAGAGTTGAAGTTTTCTTATGAAGGATTCCAAAATTCAAAAATCTGGCTTTATTTCAAATTCCAAGTGACGCTCTGCGATCTTAAACCTCCATGAAAATTGCATATTTCTCTAATTCGATCAAACACTTCATCTGGACAAAACTCAAGATTTCAAGCCCAGCTTGAAATGCATACAAGAATTCAGGAGGAAAAACTGTAACAAATCACATGTTCATACTTCCTTCTGGTAAAAAAAATGAGATATTTCAAAATAAAAACTGGCAAATATTGCCAAGTATTTTGATTGCAGACTGCCACTGGAAAATGATCCTATCCAAGCTCTTCCCAGATTTCTTTACTATAAACCCATTGAAGCTCTTGCCTGAGCAAAAGCAGCCCAGGAGAGCAGGAGTAAACACGGTGCTTAACCTGACCTGAGCAGCAAACCTGAGTGTCAACAAACATTAATGACCTACTGCACCTAAAACACCTCTGCCATTATTCAACAGGCAGAATTAAGAGTCAGCGTGAAAAGAGCAAAGACTGAAACTGAAGCTCCTCTAGATTCTCTGCTCTTATGTGTTGGGGCAGCTGCTATGAGCTCCACAATCAGCTGTGCTTTTTCAGACCCTTCCCCAAACCAGCTCTTCCTGACCCAGTAATAGAGCCACATCAAGTATTGACAGCTTTCCTAGTTTCATTAAAAGGCTTTCAATGCATCATCAATCATACCATTGCATGGTAATGGATTTCAGTCATTTCATGGAAATGGAAGTTAGCTGTTCAAGGTCATGTTCTCTTCCAGCTTGAAGGAGGAGCTGTGGTTCAGCACAGCCATTCCATAGGGCACAGCCCTGCTCCTTTGAAGGGTTCCCCCCCGAGGTGACCCTAAGAGTCAGTTCACGTCCCACCTTCACATGCAAAGTGCTGCTATGTTCAAATTGCAGGTGCCAGACCCTGGAAGCAGGTAAGCAGACCTCTAACATCAAAGTGTGCCTTGATGTCTTGACCTAAAGACCTCAGCATCCCCAAAGCCAGCATATAAGAACACCAGCACCACAATATTACTTCCTTGAGCTGTTATGTATTTGATGTTAGTTACCAAAATAGAGAGACTGCTGAAATAAATAGCATATTTAATCTTTCTCTAAGTTTGAGGCCATCTCCCAGCACAGATTTTGTGCTCCCGTCCATCAGCTCCACAGCTAAGCATGGAGGCTGAGCAAAAGAAATTCAGGAAAAAGCTATTTTTTAAGCAAGGAATAGGACTGAAAAAAGACTCCACCTCTCTTGAAGGCACTCAAGCTTTTCTTTGCCATTGCAACTTACAATAAAGCCATTGCAGTTCTGAAACACAACAGAGAAAATCCCTGCTTCTGTGTGGAAACTGAGGCACATATGGGTGAAGATATGAATGACAAATGTAACACTCTGAGCAGCAGTCCAAGCTCAGCAGCAATTTGCCCACTCTCTCTTGCAGCAGAATTCCTCGGCTCTGGCCCACAGTCATGGAGCACAGTCATGACTGTGATCGCAGAAAGATGAAAAGCTTGCAGCCCATCACCATCACCTTGAATCTCTCCTCTGCCCCCTGCTCTCAAGAGCAGCATCAACTCAGAATAGGTCTCAGGGCAGTCCTGTTTAATTGCTGCACTGATAAATTTCAGTAGAATGTACAGAGGTAATTCTCTCAATGCAAAAAAACAAGCCTGAAGCACAGAGATCAAGAATTAATTTGTTGAGTTTCAAATGCAAAATGAGACCTTTGATCAGCCTTTAGCCGATCCGTGTAACTACAAGTCACTGCATCAGCTTATCTGAACTCCCACATATCGCAGGCTGTTGTGTTTCACAGCACTACCCTCGCACTGCACACTCCCAAAGCAGCAGCCAGCTAGAGCATCTTTCATAAAGGCACCCTATTTGGATATGAAGAAAGAACCAAACAATTCAACAGCTTACTACAACGGTTAATTATCTGTCAAAAATCAGTACCTAATTTACAGCTGCCGTTTGGTTTCAGGGTCTAGCCTCCAGTTCTGTTTGGGCATTTTGTCCTCTCAAAGATGCTTGAGCACTCTGAACACAATATCCCAGCTTTAGTTCTAAGGAGCATAAGATGGTGAAATCTCAGAAGCATTTCTATGAACCTCTCTGACAACTGAGTCTTCTCTGTGCTTTTTCTGTTTGTTTGTTTTAAATACACTTTCTGAAAGTCACCAGATAAAACTGCAAAAACTAAGTGATTCTCAAAGTCACTTTCCTGATTCTGCTAATGTTTCAGGAGTCAAATTAATCTCTTTAGCTGAACATTTCATGAGAAACCGAGAGTAAAGCTGTCAGTCAATGCTTCTTATATCACTACTTTGCAAGACACAGCCCATCTTTGACAGGCCAGCGCTGTCTGATACATTAAAAAGCAATTCAGACCACTCTGCCTCATCCCCTCCCTTGATTTAACCTTCTGCCAGCCTTCCAGTACCTGTAAAATTTATCACAAATTTGTATGCCCCTCCTAATGACCAGAAAATACACCTCATAGCACTACGCTCACACCCATCATCTAAGAAAGCCCATGCAAGATGCCTTTGCCTTCTGATGATGCTCCACCATAAGTGCTTTGTCACTTATTCTCAAGTGAATGTTAGCCTATGATTCCAAACTCCCCAAAAGTGCCTGCCAAAAGACAGCCTGGTTCTTACAGTTTATCTGCTGTAGCCAAGACAAAGCACCTGATGCTAATACAATTTGAAGAACTAGAGAGTTCCAAAATTGGCTTGTAGCTCTAGCCTGCAGTGTGCCATTTGATCATATCAGCAGGTTTGGCATTATCAAGTCCAGAACAGCGACAGGAAGACAAGTCTCAGCTCTGAAAATAGGATGCATCCACATTTCCTCAATTAACAATGCCCGTACCACACAAACACGTTCTTCATTTTGCAGCTGTGGTAACTAATATCAAGTAACTGCCAGGGAAACATTGATCAGAATGAATTTATATGCACACAAATACATTCTCTCTCCTCTACAGGAACCACTGTCCATCAGTACAGAGGAGAACCCAAGTTCCCATGACCACAGGACATTTTGAAGTGAAATCATCCTCCTTCCACAGCCACAACACACTGGGTATTTCTAATAGTGCAAGGAAAAAATCCTCACTCTAACAAATACCCCATCCCTCTACCTATTTGCTTTCTTTACACATAGTAGCAAAATAGAGCAAAAATCCAATTAAATTTCCATAAACAGGTCATCTCTAAAACTGCCATATACTTTCCAGAAGACTGCCAAGAAGTTCAATTTGGACCTCATCCAACCCAAAATACATTTTGGTGCCCTTAAGCCCGTGGAATCTCAAAGGAACAAATTATTCATCAACACCCCCTACTAAAATGTACTCTGCAATGTTGCTAGAACAAAATGGCAGTTTGCTATGAGTGAGCAAAATGATTTATTTAGTATATATATGTACAGGCCCAGACAAACTGCAGTCCTTCTGACAAAGGGGCATACAAATGTGGGGATTATGCAGACAAATCACAGGCGCAGAGCTGGATTTCACTATACTTACACTGCGTGTTTATATGTGATTTACAATGAGTTTCAGATCAAGTTTTATAATATTTTAACATTAAAAGATGCTGTTTTATAAAGTCGATTACCACTTTCAAATACCTATCTTCCCACCTCTGTGTGTTGACTAATACATTAAAATAGAATAAGACAATATACTTTCTGCTTCGCAGCTATGAGAAACTCCTAACCATGATTAAATTAGCTTAGTTCAACCCAGACCAAAATGATATCTGGGATGTTCCTACAGCACATTCTATCTAGTACGCATGCATTATTTATGGCATTTACACAAGGAGAATTGAAGGCTTTTATAAACTAAGACACAAATCAATACAAGCTCTTAGCAGATGGGGTCTTAGTAGGGTTCCACAGCAGCACCACTCCCTCCTGAGCAAACTCTTTCAACTGAATAGCTGACAGTGCAGAAGCAAAGGTTTGCTTAGAAAGATGTGAACCAGAGGCACCCTTGGCACCCAGCACGGCAACGAACATTGTACTTGCCTCCTTTATAGGCTAAACAGTGAGGGCTGCTTCCATGCCACAGGTCACCTAAACTGCTTCAAAAACATCAGACTGCAAGCAAGCCTATAGCTCTGCTTTATTTCACTCCCCAAGCCACGATGAAGCGGCAGCAACACAGATGGCTTTCTCTGTCAGAGGCACCATGGATTAGTGAGGAAATGGATGGGAGGTAAATTCAGCCTGGCACTTAGTCCAGCAGCGTACCACAAAGCAGGCACTTGCAGTCTCTGCTGTGTGATACCTGCAGCAGGCAATGCAGAGAGGGGCAGAACTAGCCTGGCGAGACCCAACATTGAGCAGGAAAATCAGCTGGAGCCACAGAGCCTTAGGTCCTCACCTCCATGCAGACGCAGCCAGTGCCCACAGCTGGGCCAACAAGGGCTAGCAGATGACAGTATGATGAGCTGCCTCACATCTGCCTCTTTCCAGATAATGCACTTTTAATCCACTGTGGCTGGTCTTCATAGATAAATGCTCTTCACAAAGCACAGATCATTATTTGAGGCACTCACAGCAGAGGTCTCACCCTGATCCATTTGTTTTCCTAACCCATCTAACTTGTGCACTGAATGAGAACTGATGATTTTGGATTTAGTGAAATTGAGGTTTGTCTTCAGAGATTTCTATTTATAGAGCAGTGCAGGAGGATCTGCAGTATTCAAAAAGAAAAATGAATGAGTGATAAATTATCCATCATGTACTTCCTTTAAACAGCAACCTGCAACAGAAAAACTAGATTATGTCCCTGCTCAATTCATCACTCTGCAAAGGCTCGAGTGAAAACATTTGTCCCCTAACCAAAACAAAACACTAAGGGCCTTTATCTTCCTATTTTTAAAATCTAAAGGTCTCAACAACTCATCCTTTTTTAGCTGACAAACTACAGGATACTGAACTGGTGAAGACCTTTCTTCTCAGCAGCTGTATTTGAATCACGTTTAGCAAGAAAGAAAAAAGGCAGAAAGTCCTGTTAGTCTTAATTAAAATCATGCCTTGCTAAGCTGGCATGGTTTTCACTTCCATGAGACTTATGAGTTCACGATCCTGACAGCTCCTCCTGAGCTCTTTCTGGAAGGAGGAAAAAAAAAAAGGAAAAAATGAGGATAATTATTGAAATTCTGAAGTAAAACCACAAGGGAAGAAAACTCTTCCAAGGTTCACCATTCCACTTGCCTCTCCAGCAGCGCTCCAACACTGACACTTCTCTGCCATTCCCAGAACACTGCCAATGGCTGCTGGACTGGAGACCAGCTCAAAGGGAAGCACAGTCATCCTAGGCATCCCTCCTCTAAATAAATTACCAAGGACAACCACATACAAGCAGCAGCAGAAAGCCACAGAAAGGTTTGGAGACCCTCTTTTCTCTATGCAAAGCTGATGTGGGTCAAAATGACAGCAAATGACTCCTTGCCATAACAATGAACCCCACAGACATCTAGCATGGGATTTCAGCCTCCTCAACACCAAGGTAGCAGCAGAACCTAACAAACCGTACGCATACCTCTGACAGGTGACTGCAAGTGAAGTGTTCGTCCTGAAAGGAGTGGGACAGGGCTGCTGGCACACTGCCATGCCCTTGGTAAAGGCTGTGAAGTAAATAGCTGATGCCTGAGAAGTTGCTGACAGATAAAATTTACATAAACATTAAAATTTGCCACAGTGAGCCAGGTAGCAAAGGCCAGCTCACTTGCCTCAGTCTGAAAGAAACTGAAGGAACAGTGTAAAAACAAGACAAGAATGAAGTGCTGCTGCCTCAAAACAAACTCTGGCTTCCAGTCCCAAGCAGCTCAAGGTGATACCTGAGGCAGGGTGATATCTGTATGATCAGTAACCAGTGATGGAATTTTTTTCCATTAGCTTATATAATCACTGCCTCAAATTCACACAACCTCTTAGCTATTTCCCAGCTTAACTAAGTCTTACATAAAACAGGATCTGCTTGGTTTTTAACTCACTTGATCTTCTGATGCACCCTCCTCTTGCAGTTGCTCTTCTCTATGATATTTACTGCCTTATAAAGTCTTTTATTCTCTGCCATCTCTCTTCCAGATTGAAGCACTGTCATGTATACAAACACTCTTCATAACACATTTGGTTCCATTCCTTCAGCCACTCTTCATCGTCCCTTCCTGAAACTTTCCTAGTTCTCCTACGCCTTTTTTTTTTGAATTTTCTCAGCTCTGAATACACAGCAAATAAAAAAACAGATTAATTAATACAAAAATTTGCCTCTGGGGAGCAATCCCCATTGAAGATCACACACTGCTTTCTTGGGAACAGCGTGCGTTGGGAAGCAGCAGCACATACGGAGTGGTATATGAAGTTATGTGGTATATGTGGTATATGAAGTTGAGAGAAAACCAAAAATTGTAGCTGGTAAGAGAGAATCCCTCACTTTAGATCGAGAGACATGAATGACTTTAAAAACAGAAAAAAAAAAAACCAAGAAAGAGAAAACATCACAGTGGGAACACTTAGATACATGCAAATGCCAAAAGCTTAGTGTTGTAAAAGTACAGAAGTTACTTTGTGCACGCATATGGGGGTAGTTGCATGTGTAGTCCAGGAACAGACTAATATCTCAGAGACCTGGGTAAGTCTACACAGAGAGTTCGAAATGGCTTTTTCTGAAGTTTTCCTGAAATCATTTCCTGTTTGCCTCCGTAGCTTTGTTTCAGATATTCTTCGTTTAGGTATTTCAGATACCTTCATTCAGATATTCCTCATTTCTTCATGGTCTAGGGAACCTGCTTTGCAGGGGGGTTGGACCAGATGATCGCTAGAGATCCCTTCCAACCCCTACATTTCTGTGATTTCTTGCCCTAGATTGCTGCACAGTGAAGCTGTGCAAGGTTAATACCATTCCCATGAAGCACAGGAAAGAAAACAGAAAAATCCCAACATGCATCTTCTTACAGCGTGATACCTCTGCAAAGGAATCTGAGGCTGTTTCTGAACAAGGGGGTGAAGGGTTCTAAAACAGTGGGCAAAAGAAAAACACCACTTTCCTGAGGCTAGGTGAAAGCATGCTGTGCCGAACAATTTAATAGTTAAATAGAAGTAGAAAATACCATTGTAATTAACATACAAAGAACCAGCATGGCCTAGCTAATCTCATCATGAAGAGATCGAGTAAAGTAGTGTGCGTTTTATGGAGCAATTTAATCTGGCAAGCAATTAATCGTAAGAGCACTAAGTCAAACGAATAGATTTCCCTTTAAGGAGATCACATTCATCATCTGTAATGTATTCTGAACTGCAGTTTGTTAACCGGCCCCTGAATTTTACAGAAGACATGCACTGTCTTCCTTCAGTGGAGAAGTGATCCCTGGCTGACGGCAAGGAGTGGCATCAGTCTTTCCGAAGCAGCTGGCCTATTAGCACTAATAGGCTCTGAATCACCGACGCAGGAAGAAAATAACTTACAGAAAGATGCGACGAGTTTCTACAACCATTATACTTTAGAAAAATCTACAATGCTGTTTACTTGGCTGTTTGAACCGTGTTTTCATTCACTGTCCAGCCATTCAGTAATGTCCTGGAGCTGACATGGTTAGTAAGGCGGGTGCTGGGAGCCCGGCCCACTGAGAACCTCAGCATGCTTCTCCTACATGGGTGCCCTGGCACACAGCTGGGATGCTCTGCCTCTCTGACCTCTCCTATCCTCAGTACAAGATTATCCTTTCCTGACTGATTCTAATTGGATCTGCTCAGATGGCATCACTCTAACTGAACACAAGACTGCCCCAGATACTCAGTGCTCTCACTGTTAGAAATCCTTTGACTTTCAACTTTTATTTATTCATGACACTCCATGCCTGTTTGTCCATGTGACAAACTTCATTCTAGCTTCAGAAGCTGCTCCACTTGCTTGTTTCCCACTACATTAGTAAGCATTCATTTTCATTTTGCTGGTCTGTGCAAAGCACACCTTAAGTGCCCTTTCGAAGGGAATGATGATGGCTCCTCTTGCTCGTGTCTGTGCCTGTACTCATCCAAGTTCAACTCAGAACATGATTTTGAAGATCTCTTCTCTTCCTGGGAAAGGATCTCTTCTGCTCATTCTCCTGTCTCCCTGTGTAGCAGCATTACTGATCTCAAGCGAGCAGTTTGGATACTCAAGATAAGCCATCTTACAGACTGCTATACTCTACCAAGAGACATATGGCAACATTTCACACGATCTGAAAACCTCACAGCGTTCACTCAACTCAGCCATAACTAAAGGGTGTACGTGGAAAAGACTGCTAGAGGTATGCAGCTTCTGCCCCACTGCCACCCCGAGTCCATTCAGAAGACGGATTTCCTCTGTCTGGAGGTGTGCTGCCAGCAACAGACTAATGATGAGAAGAGACCTATGCCTGGCTGCCTTCAGACCCCTTCCATCCTGCTAATTTCCTTCATGCCCAGCTCAGGTTGCAGGCATGAATGTAAAGTAGCTCCATGCCAAATCAAAGCTAAATAAAGAGCAGTGGAGATAAAGCACAGTGGAGAAAAAGATAAAAAAAGAAACCCATGAGTTGTTTTCTGATTGAGACTAGATCATTTGACCTGAAACACAACTCAAAACTCATGTTAAACTGATTATGAGTAAAGATTGCTTTACCACATTGTCAGGAAGGTTTGGGGAAGGACTTATTAATACAAAATTATTCAAAATACAGATTTGGTTACTCTAGATTATTAAAAAAAGGACACAGCAAAAGATGGCTACACTTACAAAAAAAAAAAAAGAACAAAAAACCCCAAAATACTTCCTTATGGCTAAGCCTTAAACTCTTCTGGCCTGAAGACAAATGCATAGAATTGTTTCCTGATGCCTTCCTGCTATATAACATCATACTTATAATTAGACTGATACCACATTAAAATGACAGCAAGCACAGGCACAATTCATTTAACAATTAATCTACCCTAGCTATCATTTTCACTTGTCATTAACTGCCTCTCAAAATGCCCTCAATTTCATATAACCATAGGCTTTTCCTTTAAGCACACACACAGGGGAATATGCCATTATAGGCATTATTCAAAGAAGTGCTTTCTGTCCTCCTCATCAACCACAGCATTAATCATACTGGAATAGTTTCTTCTCACAAATGACTGAGTTGCATAGTCAGACCTCACCAGCAGGGCCCAGTTGGCTGACAAGCTCACAGCCAGCAGACAACACTGGGCATCTGCAGCAACACACACTGCGAGTCCCCTGGCTTTTACCCCTTACAGAGAAAGAAAGTAGATGCTGAGCACCACAAGCTCCTCTTGATTTAAAGAACTGCTCTATTCAGCATTTTTAACTGCTGGATCCAGAGTAAATACATAGCACTGAGAAGCCAAACAAAATTAGCTTTCTTCCTTCTCTCACATCTGTCCAGGCAGGAAAGAGGCTGCTCTCTGCAGAACCACAGAATGGACAGGTTGGAAGGGATCTCTGGATGTTCTCTGGTCCAACACCAGGCTGCTCAAAGCTTTGTCCACACAAGATATGAATAACTCCAAAGATGGTGATTGATTTGCTCAAACTCTTCCACTTACGGATCACCTATTTTGTGAAAAGTTGGGGAAGCACCTCCAGGACCACACTTTATTTTATGGTCAAACTTAAGATCTTGGCGCTGTCTGGCTTTGTGGCTCCAAATTCCAAAGCAAGGAGCATTGAAAAATTATAAGGAAAGCATTAAATATTTTCTTTTAAAAAGCAAAGGCAATTAGGCTTTGAGTATTTATACAACCTGCTCAAAACACCCCACGAAGGGCACTGTGGAAGTTGCATGTATTCACACCTCCTCTGCCAGCAGCAAGAGTTCTATGTTAATTAGCACAACACAACCTTTGGGAAAAAGGATCCAGTTTAAAGTTTCTCATCCAAAGTCTTGGCAACATCACGAGTTTCTTTAGAATAAAAGGCATTTCTCCTGCCCTCAGAGCACATCCCAACTACATCTTCTATAGAAGTGTTTTTTTCACAGTGCCCAAAGACACTTGAAATTCAGTGTTCTAAAGTTTGAAATTATCTCTCACTTGGGCACAAAAGGTTGCATTGCCTTCCACTCTATAATCCATAAGATGAGAAGAAAAATGTCACTGTAATTAATACAAAATGATGACCTAATTAATCATTAACGCAGCAAGACGACAAAGCTTTTGGGCTCTCAAAGTCTTCCAGCAAAGTCAGACAAAAGAACTGCCAGGGAGTTTTTCAGGTCGCTCCATATTTGACCGTCCTCAAAATAAGGCACATACAAAACAAATTGTTTTTATGCCTTATCAAACTGAAATCCAACGTGACAAGGTCCCCTACAACACATCAGCGGCCTTCTGCTTGAGACACACTGCCAAGTCTCAAGCCCAGCACTTCAACTGAAACTCCAGGCAGAGCCTACTCTTAGTAGCAAAACACAGCTTGCAATAATTGCTAGCAGCAATGAATGGCAGGTGAGCCCTCCTGTTCAGCCACGTGATCAGTACATACCAGCATTCCACAGATCACAGAACACAGTCGGACAAAGCACACCATGGCAGTTTTTGCCCCCAGAGTAACATCCTTCAACTAAAGCCTCATTAGTCTGAGATATCAAAATCCTGATGCCCATCACAGGTGATTCTCACTGGACCATCATTATCTTCATCTGCTTGGCTTCGACAGCTGATGAACTGTCAGGCACGTGGGCACTGTGACTGCCAAACCTTCCCAGCTAGTTGCCCCTGAGACAGGCAATGGGAAGAGCTTCCCTCAAGTCCTGCCTCAAAGCTGAGGAAGACAGGGCTCCCTCAGAAGCACTGCCCCATCATTTTCTGAATTACATTTCCAGCTACAAGAGTTAGGGGAAAAAAAGTAATAAAAAATAGAAATAGCAATAGCTTGCACTCCCCAACAGGAGCTTTCTCCCAGTTATCCTGACTCCAGCCAGTGGAATTTAGACAACCTGAACCCTGGATGTTTCTTACAGTCTCTGACTGGATGTACACGAATCTGAGCCCAAAATATTTTTACATTTTGGAGGAAAGAAATCACAACTCAGTCAAGCTTTCCCTTTTTTCCACTCCAGCTGGCATTGCACTTTTACCTTGCTATAGGCATAGCCTCAACAACACCAACTGGTATTTACTGATGGCTGCAAAGCTCCTGTGCTGCTAAGGTGACACAGTGCTCCCTGCCTTCAGTAGGTAGAGCTCCTAAATCAGCATTTTAACTTTGAATGCTAGGATGTGTGTTTCTCTTAATGAACAAAGACTTCTAAATAAGGTGCCCTCCTCTCACAGTTCCCTGGGAATGGAGCTCCAGATTCTGGTGCAGTCCTCAAACAGACTGCAGCTCTGCAGTCATGCCAACAGCGTATTATCCTTGCATTTAGCTGAAGGTAGGCACTGCCTTTACCTAACAAACAGGTGTACTGCATAAGCAGGTACTTTGTCAATTTAGTCCTAAAGGAAGAATTAAGAGAATAGGACGTTTACATTTCTAGAGGAAAAAAACCAACAAATTTGAGGCCCCCCACTAGTAGAAGATAACAAGAAATACATGTTACTGGATTTTTAAAAGCTTTTCTTCTAAATACACATCCCACAGCCCAGATTTGCAAAGGGAATAATAATTCTGGCTGCTGCTGTGAGCAACAGATTTCTTTTAAACAGAAAGAGTAAAGTAGCATTATTCTACACCATTTTCCGAGGGATAGAGGTGTTATTTAAGCTCACAATGATTTTACATTGTTTGGGTTATGAAGAAAGCTGCTTAATATTCTCTTTCCATTAAAGCAAATCTAGAAAGCTAGACTTGAGACCAGTGGAGATCAGCGTCCCTTACATTTACCCAAAGAATAAGAACAGCATGGGTGAAATTCTGACAAACTACAAGCAGCTGTTTCAAACCGTGCTTCAGTCATGTTCCAGTAGGGCCAATTTTGGGGGCCAAGAGAAGGTGGTTGCTAAAGCTTTTCTTTTCTTGCTTCTTGGCTGCAAGAGGGCTACCAACAAAGATGTCAAGCTGAAATCTGTCAGTTGGATTTGAACTCAGGCCAGCTACAATACCAGAGAAATAATAAAGGCTGTTTTTATAAGCAGGATGAAACAATACAACCATTTAAAGAGAGAAACCTGCAGATCTTTTCAGATTTTGTACTGCAGCAAAAAAAAAAATTAAAAAAAAATATATATATATAAATAAATATGCACAAATAAATAAATAAATGTATATATATATAAAAATATATGTATATATATATATGTATATATATATATATGCTTACAAAAATGCATCCCAACTTCACAGCATATGCTTTAATGTATTATTGAGCTCGCACAAAATGTGCCTGTACTCAGCAAGGGAATTCAAGACCAAGGTATCTGCAAACAAATGAGGCAAGAAATAACTTCTGACCAACATTATGTCCACGTCCAAGATAAATCAGCAGCACTGCCAGTGCTAATGTGTGCTTCCCAGTATTTTTATGTTTCTTCAGCGAAACGTATTTGGTAAACAAAAGACAACAGAACTCTTGTGAGGTGCCACACTGCTTCACACCACAGTGCAAATAAACTCACCTTAATCAAACAGGAGATCACAACTGCACTGGTAAGTGCCTTTCACATCTTCCCTCTCGTGACTGCTCTCACCAAGCTCCAGACCCTGAATTCACTAGCACAAAAGCTGAAAACAGTGTGCCAAACGTATTTCCAAAGCTGAATATTCTTAATACTAAGCCATCAAGAAAAATCTGCTAGTAGTTTAATGAACCCCATCTTACAACTTTGCACTCCACACACATGAATCCAGCAAGGAGGATCTGCACACAAATTTCCCCTATTCACAGGGCAGTTGCATTTGATACAAAGCAGATGAAATCTTGGAAGCAATACCTCAGTAACAGAGATAACATTTCCCAGTAAACTCAGCTAAGGAGCCTACAGAAAGATGAAGGCTTACAGGTGAGTAAACTTTGCAGAGAGATGCTCACCTTAGGAGAACAGTACCAACTAAGATATTTGCTGAACTTCAGAAGTGTCTGCCATGCAGCAGCTGCGTACAGGAGGGTTTCCTTTCTGCCCAAGAAACAGCCCTCCATTGCACAGACACAGCTACAGGCAGTCCTTGCACAGTAGCTGAAGTACAGAAGCAGACCCTTTGCGTGTTCCCTCTCAGAAGGGTAACCTATTGACTAACCCTGAAGAATGGTGATGAAAGCAGCCAACATGTAAGACTGAGAAAGCCAGGAAAGCAAGGCTGCACCCTGGGAACCATCTCCACTTGGTGTTTACCCCATGCTGCAGCATAGCTTTCAAGTGTGTTGAAGAAACCAAGCTGTGGCAGCTCAGGTAAAGGCAACACAAACAGATCTGCTCAAATGTGCATCAGCTCTAGAAACCTTCAGGTACCACAAAGAGAAGAGTTAATCCTCCTGAAAATCCACTGGAGAAAAACGTGTATTAAGCCAAGAGAAAACAGACCTGACACTAAGAGTCACCTCTCAAACTGCAATGGAAGTTATTGGCAAAAAGGGGGAAGGTGACCTGGGATGCACCTGACTCACAGAGCCATGCTGTGGAATTGGTCCATACAATGTCACTCCGTGCACAGATTTGCTCGCTGGATTTGGGCCAGTGGCAGAGACAACATTTAATTAAGCCACTGCATGAATGGAAAAGAATGAAGGAAAATTATAGCAGAATGAAATTGGCTAGAGGTCTATCAGCAAAGCACACCGAGATGAATCAGCGAATAAATAAAGAGCAATAGCTTAAAGCTAACACCACTGCCTTGACAAGAAATCAGTTATTGCAAAGCCAATGAAACATTCAAGTTACACAATTGGAGAAAAACCCTTAAAGTTAATGAAAATACTGGCAGCATGGGTAGAATGCTAAGCAAAGATGAAACAATGCAGCCTGGGACAGCAAGGCTTCTTTTTTTGTTCTCCCATTAGTGCACTGCTGGTCACACTGGTCTTCCAATGAGGTCTTTGCCTTTGAAACAACTCCTGTTCTTTGTCAAGATGCCAGCTAATGCCATAACCTGTCCACATCAAAATCTGTTGCTCCCAGATTAAACTTCCAGAGACTGCAAGGTCAGGTGAAAAACAAGCAGCAGCTGAATTCTGAGCAACCAACACTCCTCCACAGCTGCCGTACTATCCCAGGAACCACTCTGCTGTGCCAGCATCCCTGTGCTGCAAAAAAAAAAAAAAAAAAAAAAAAAAAAAAAAGCATGCAAAGCAAACCTGGGAAACAACAAGAAGGAACATTGCTCCTTCAGTTAGGAGTGATTACAGATCACTAAAAAAAAGCAAAAAACAAAAACATCTAAAATCAATCCAGAATCCTTATTTAGGATCATTTCTTCAGATCATCACTTGAAAAACGTGACAAATTAATTCTTCAATTAAGTGCAAGTATCTTGAAATTTCTCTTACAGAATTTTTAGTAAGAATTTGATCCTTAACCTCAGCAAGATTATATTTGGATTTAAAGTACCAATAAAATATGTTTATGAGCTTCTCTTTGGCTTTCATTGCCTTTTTTTCCTCACTTTCCTCATTTGTTAACTGTCTTGTACCAGCCCCTGATCTGAGCTCAGCCCGACTGATTAGCAGTGACAGCATGTCAGAGGTCATTACCATTAAGCACACCTCAGTGAACAATTTAATGGAGCTGTTATTCCACCAGTGGCAGCTCTCACAGTGGCGTTTAAGCAAAGCTCCAGATGAGGCTGAGCTAACCTGGAGGCCGGAGCACCCTCTGCTGTCAGCACCGCAGGCTCCAAGCCCAGCAGTCCTGCCGTCCGCCTTCCAGGTGCTCAGGCAGCAGCACGGTGCCACCAGCCAATGCTGCTGAAGGGAAGAACTGAGCACCTCGAGCAAAGCTGGTGCTGTACCTCAGAGAAATGCACGGTTGTGAGAGAGAAAGAAGGGCAGAGAGAAGGGGGTACATCTTAAAACATACCCTCAGCAGACTGTAATCCATAGGCCTCCACTGTGTACAGAAGCACACTCCTGTTCACACAGCCTCATGAGCGCTACGGCCACCCATTCTGTGGCTGGGTCAGCAGCACTTAGCTCTCTGTCTCCCCATAAATCCCTTGCTGCAAAGCAGGCCAATGCTGTAGGGATGATAGCTGCCTGCTGCTGCTCAGTCTTTAATGGATCTCTGAATGGAGCTGCCTCCTCTATCAGGTTTTCAGTAAGCGCAGATCTACAGAGTGCAGGTAATTTAACACGAGGTACAGCACTGCAGCAGGGATTCCAGGTAACTTACAACAAATGAGCACAGCCCAATTTGGCCTTCTTTCACCTAACTATAATTGTAAATGCTCTTTCAGAGTTCTTCTGCAGCAAGCATAACCATTTCATATACATTCATGCAATGCTTTAAGTGCTCCTCAAAATCCCCAGCCTCTCCTTTATGACCCTGAAAGCAGTCATGGGAAAAGAGCCCCTCCTGTGCAAAGGAAACATCACACCGGGTGGCTCATGTGGAACAGAAGAAGCTGCAAGATGGGAAAGTGAATGAAAGCAGCCAAGCGAGGATTGCAGGGGATGCTACAACAGCACATATAAAAAATGCTTGAGGAAAAAAAAGAAATCTATTACCTGCTCCATACTGAAAAGGTAATCTCTGGTTGTTAAAAGTTTTTGAGCGAGAAAAATACAGCTGCTTTGAAAATGACAACAGGACCCAATTTCAAACAATGGGGAATTCAGTCTATTAACCACTAAGTCAATCTATTTATTCACTTTGAAAAAATTATGGATCAGGAGAAAGTCTATTAAAAGTATACGAGGCTTCAGCCACCACCTTCCTCACTGAGTAAGCAGTCAGAAGGTGCCCCTTTGAACTTTGCATTAATAACATTCTCATTAAATGCAAACCTGCACAATATTATCTTAAAGAGGCTCATTAGCTTCAAAAAAATTACTCATATCAAAAGTTGCTTACTTCCTCAGGGGTGAGAAGGTGAGTTTTCAGAGCCCTAATTGCCAGAGCTTCTCATTTCAGCTCCCTCTGTGCTGCAGCCATATCTTGCAGTCCATCATATCTCAATTATTTATGTAAAGCAGAAACAGATAGAAGATTAAGCACAATTATGGTATAAGAGAGCAACACAGATAACTAATTCCAGTGTGGTATGCAAGATTTCAGCCAAACGAGGTTATTACTTTGTCTTCTTCACATTTCCATTTTCTTCAAGTTGCACAGCAATCATGAAGCACACCCAGAAGGACGCATGGAGATGACACAGGAATACCGCCTGCCTCTCTCAATAAGCAGAACATTGATGATTGCTCTTCTTACTGGAGTGAGGACTACAAAAATCAGGTAAGTGAACCAAAGCGTGACTTTGCACTGCGCTGGTGCAGCAAACAACAGGTAATCATTGCTTATAAAAACCTTCCAGAGCAACGGAACGTGCCGAGGAGAAATCCAATGTGAGAAGGATTCATCTAAAGTCAGCCTTTGTGGTGAAAAACTGTATGCTAATCCCACCCTAAGAGGAAACCAAAGGGGCATAACCAAGAGGCCATTCAGTGAGAAGCTACATCAGGTTCAAACCTGCATGCCCTTAACGATGCATAAATAAATCTGTGATAATATTGTCATGCATTAACATGCTCTGTTTCTCCAATAAATCCATCAGCCTGACAGCCTTGTAGGGTTCATTCTTCTCAAGCATCCTCACTCCCTGTTTCTCTTGGCTGATTTGGGCTTGCAGCATCTTGGTGTGCAACACGGAGCCCTAAATGTGTGTGTGTGTGTGCACAGGACTCCAGTGTGTGCTCCTGGCCCAGCTGCAGCAGAAGCACACAGCCTGGGTACAAAGTCTGCCTAAGGACACTGCTGCAGCCAACAGGCCAGGACAAAATGTTTTTCCCAGCAGGGTGCAGAAAGCTTCAGACCTTGAAAGGCTTTAGGCATTCCTGGAGGAATTGTCTTCTCTTTTTCTGCTGCATGATCTGCAACTTTCAAACACCTGAATTCAGTCTTCAAGCGAAAAAGAAACATTGCATCATCACAAGCCCCTGATTTCATACATATTTTCCTTTTTTTTGTCCCCACACAAGTAGAGCACCTTTGAATTCCTTCATCTTCCAAGAACTGGCTGCTCTAAAATACACTCATTTAAAGAACCCTTTATATTTTTAATTATTTAACATGAGAAGTGAAAAATCAAGCAGTACTTTATTTTATTTTATTTTTTTTTCCTTAAAGGGTAGAGAGGTAGGAAAGGAGATAAGTCAAACAGGCTAACTTCTCTAAAGCCTAATTCCTCTCCAGGTCTCGAGTTATCTCTAATGAAGACCTTGCCTAATCTCCCTGACAAAATTAGTCACTTATGAAAGCATCAAAGGCAAGTGAGAGACCAGATGAAATTTTAATATCCGTAAGTAGTGAGGCAGAGCAAAGGAGTCTACAAGAGAAAGATGTTAGAGGCTCCCCTGGTTCCAGGCAGCACCATGCACTGAGCATGTCTGAGGCCAGGTGGTCAGGGAGGGCTGCCACAACGCCAGTTTCCTGGGCTGTAACCCTCCTCAGTTACATGATGATCCTTACCAAACCAGCTGTGAAGCTGACAGTAAATGAGCAATCATAAAATCTTAGCTGCACAAAGCAGAGGTGAGTGCAAACCTTCCATGATCACTTGCTGGGCTGTTTTTTGTTGTTCTTATCGTTTTATTTTTTAAATCTCTTCCCAGTTCAGACTTCTCTCCCCGTGTACGCAGAGAATTCCCATGGCAGATACTGTGTCACATTAAATGACATTACTTTGCCAACAGCTATCTGTTCTGCTGCTTCATTCAGGGTGCATTATCTGCCCACAAGCGTTCATTTACGTCTGTTTACAAAAAAATAAAAATAAAGACTGGAAAAAAATAAATCACCCGGAAACACATGTGATGTTATTAAGCTTACAGACTAGGGGAACCTTTAAGGTGGTTTATAGATGCTGACTGACTTGAAAGACGCCCTCAGAGAGCCTGCACTACACAACCTCTCTTGGAGTGAGGAAAATGACAAGCATTAACAATACAGCAGTACTAAGCTCCCTGGTGTTACACAGAAAGGCTGCACACCTCATGGAAAGATCATCTAGGAGATGAGAAGGCAGCGATGGGCAGATGCTTTTTGGTATAAACACTCATTTCTTTTCTGCTTTGTTTACAAGCCAGACACAAAAAGTACATTTTTTCTCTTTCCTCCATTTTCCAATCAATGAGATCTATGAGCCATTTGTCCCAGCACCCCACGCTCCAGCTTTATCAGTACAAGTGGCTTCAGAAGATGCAAAATTAATGTTGCCACAGAGGAAACAGAGCACAAGAACACCTCAGATATTCCCTAGCCCTACAAGTAGAGCATAACTTCCACCTCTGAACAAAAAGGAGTTTTAAATAAATAGAAAATGTCTCTGAGTGATCAGCTTTAAACATGCACAAAAATCCTGTAATTTTAAGAGAGGCTTAGAATCTGCTCATTACAGCTGCCTCATAGTCCCCTCTTCATACCTTCATGGAATTGCAATAGAATCACACAACAGAAATCCATTAGGACCACAACTGTCCTGACAGCGTAGCATTGTTCCCTACTGCATAACTTCTCCCAGGGATGCTGTGAGGATTAATTCATTATAGCTTGCGTTATGCTCTGAAGGCATTCAGTCTACAGAAGAGAATCATTAGGAAAAGGACAGCCAAAGTCTGGTGACCCTCTTTTATCCCACTGGGCCCTGCTCAGAGCAGCAATTCTGCCCAACAAAGCAAACAAATTCAAAACCAGGTTCAATACAACAAATGTCATTATAAGAACGTAGTCACACAAGCCCAAAATCTCTAAAATGGTTATTAACTTCTACTGCTTACCTAATATTGACTAATGCATGGGTCACCTTGCTTGCAGGCTCTTTCCACTGACCAGCATTGGTAGAAATCCTGAGAACTGAAAGGAAAAGACAGTTAGTAATACTGGCCATTTTCTACTCCAAAACACCTAAAATCTGCTTTGGTGAGATGGCAACCTACAAATCGTATCAGAACAAAGGTCATCCTTGTGACCATCTGTACAGCAAAGCAGAAGTTTCCTTTAAAGCCTATTTAAGAAAATTAAGGAACACAGAAGAGGCGTGCAGCACACCAGGACACCTGGGAGGCAGGAAGGAGAGGGAACAGAGACTCCACCTTCCTGATTTATTTCATCACCACATATTAAAGTTGCTCTCGCTCAGAAATAGGACAGCATCCCAAACCTGTGATACCTTTTACTTCACACACTGCTATTCTCCAGCTCCTACTAATGCAAGGTTCCACTTGAGCTACATGCTTTAATTTAAACCTAACCAAAGAGCAATGGGTTCCTTACTTCCACGTTTATCTTGAATCATAGAGAAAAATGACACACTAGCCTAGGGAAAAAAACTCTCCCTGTAGGAATGAATGTGTTGCTCAGTTGTACAGATGGTCTCTGACAGACTTGGGAGCAGATCTGAAAACATTCTGCAGGAGGAAGAACTTCAAGGGAATCAATTTTTTTTTACTGCCAGAACACCCAAAATATTTACTTAGGTCAGAGCCTGTAGTGTTTCTATGGTGGCAGTTACCTGCACATCTTTTGTTAAGCACCGAAACAGTGAAACAGTAGCAAGTGTGGATCATTTTTCTGTTTGCCTGAATAGAAATGAATTCAGTATGAATTTATATACAAAGTTTTCTAGGGTTAGAAGTGACAGAATAGCACTTCATTCAAATATAGGATCATCTAGAAACACAAATGCAAGAAGTGAATCTGAAAGCACAGTGGCTGCACACTCATGCTTATTACTGCATAAGAGGAGCTCTCAGTCTTTGCACATCTGGATACAGTTCAGATTCACAAAAAGAAAAATAAATCTTACATATAAATAAAAGCATTTCCCAATGTACAAGATTTCAACTACTTTCACAAAAAAAAAACAAAACCAAAACCAAAACCAACAAACAACACCCTGAAGGATAGAACTTATCTGTGCTAACAAATGTCCAAAGACTAAGGGATAGAAGGTTGGCTGTAGTCCCACTAAGAGGGTTAACAAAGCTAAGGGAAGCTGTTAGGCACCTGGCTAAACTGTGGCTTTCACCAGCTTAGACATTGCTGCCTTCTCACTTTCCTCTGCTACAATTTTGTGCCATGTGCAGAAAAAAGAAAAAAACCAACAAGATGTCAGCTCTAAATACTGATTTTGTCAAACAGAAGGTGCTGCACTTCAGTATCTGAAGTAATGCCTGAATGGAAACTCTGCATCCATCTCGGATGTTAATTCAAAGGAATTTGTTCTGTGTGTCAGGATGGAAAGTAGTCACATGATATGTGAAATGCCTCTACAGCCCGACTGTATTTGAGGGCATTATTCTTCCATTTCGCTTTCCTTCAGCTTCCACAGGGGACCGGTTTGAAAATGCCACTGGCTGGTAAAATCACCTCATCTTAGTAGCTGCAATTTTGTGAGCAGGAAATCAGTTAGCAAAAAATCTTTTGTGCTCAAAGAACAAAAATGGCCACCTGATCCCTTCTATAAAGGATGAAAATTGTAGGAAGTTTATACAAAAAGGCAGTTCATTTTGCTGGAAATTGCAGGGAGTACGTGGCCCCTTTTATTTTGGTGTGGACAACTGTCCAAGCCAGAAGAATGCTGCAGCTAACTACCTCTGTCCCACTGCCCTTCAACTTCCCTTACATGCTTATAGTAACTCTTGTTGCTGGATGGGTGATCACAGTGAGAAAGGAGTAGAGACAGCATGGAAGAAAAATCCTTCTAGAACAAAGCAAGCAAAAGAACACAGCTTTTTCTTCACAGCTTCAAGCATGCAGGCACTACATCAGCCTTGCTGCAGCCACCTCTGGTTACAGGCTCCTCTGTACACACACTGCCTGGTTTTGTCTCCAGGAACTCCTTGCTCTCCTTTGTTCCTCTTTCCCTGCTGGATTTCACTTGGTGGCATTCCAGCATGTCTCTCTCCATCTGAAGGATGGCAGCCTCTCCCTGTTAAGCTAGCAAGCACATTCCTCAGTCCAGCGATTTACTTTCAAGCAGGTTTGTGAGGGCTGTATTCTTGGTTTATGTTGGCAATGACAGCAGTAGATGTGATTTGCCTAGCACAGCAAGCATCCTGTTAGAAGTTCCTCAAATTCTTTTCCAAATTCTTGCTTGCACTGAATACTTGTCTATGCTGGCTGTTTCTGCAGCATGTACTGACCTTCTTGAAGCTAACAGATGTGACAGATGCATACTATAAATCAATCCAACCACACAAAAATGCACGAAACACCTAATGCCATATATAAATTTGTTGGTTCAATTGGCACTCTTGAATCACAGTAAGCAGATGCTACAAAGGTAATGGGGCTGCTTCTATTTTTTTTTTTTCTGGCTAAAAATATTTATCCCTCTAACAAATTTATCCTCTCATTTCTGAATTTACCAAACACACCAATAGATAAATTATACCCATTCAAGGAGAGAGGCGTCAGCAGCAGGTGGACGGAAAACACCAGACAAACAACCCCCTCAATCACTCTCACTTCAACTCAGTAATATTCCCAACCATCCAGGAGGTACTCACCCATAGAATAAAGGTTGTCAAAATTCTGATGCATCCGAATGATTTCATAATACAGCTCATCATAGCTGCTGGGAGTGGGGAGGAAGGTGTCCCCGTAGGTGATGAACATGTTGAACAGGTTCACAACCTATACAAAGGAATGAAAAGAGGTTACAATAGGAATGTTTCCACAGAAGCTACACTGCTATAGGAATAAACAATACAGGCTATCTTCAAAACCTTTAAAGAAACAGCTCTTGGTTCCATTAGCCAGTATTACATTAGTCCGTTGCTCTATTATCTTCCTTACAGTGCAGGAGAAACACACAGGCAACTTTAACACTGTCATATTGATGGCCAGGAGAAGGGGTCTCTGGTGTCTTGTATACAAAGGGCAGGAAGAAAAAAAAGAAACATGAGCAGATCTGGAGAATTACACTCCTTCCTCACACAGGTTTGTCGATTTCAGTGACGAGAGCCCACAGTGACTCCAAGCACTGCCCTTTCTGGATACCTGGCAAAACCAACCAGTGGTACTCCCCAGCTTTGTTGCCTTGTTCTAGTATCTCCTTCCCATGCTAGAAATCTCAAATTCTTTCCTAACATCCATTCAAAATTAAGTTATTTAAAAGAAGGGGATTTGCTTTGTCTGCACTCACCATAAGAGCAAGGGTGAAGATGTTGTGTTTGGCCAGCAACACGGTTTCATTAGACATGAGGAACTTCAACAAGTTGATCAAAGCTAGGAGGAAATATGTATTTTTTGAATAAAATTAAAAGCAAATTCATTCTCAGCAAGTCACTCAAATACAGATACATTTTCATTATCCAGTACCAACTCACCTAAATGCAAGCTGCTCACTTTTCCTAAATTTAACAGCCTACACATGGAGTTGCTTGGGTATTTTCTTGCTAAAATTCCAGGCTGGGCAGGTAAGTGACAGCTATTTTAGTGTCCCCACATTTATTTTCCTTCACTGACTTCCTAATCAGATTCACTCAGGCTCAAGGTAAGTCACTTGTTAGCTCAGTCCACTTTTTGTTTTTTCTACCTGCCAGATCTTCAAGTGAGCCTTAGAGCTGGAGAATCCGACCGTCTCCTTTCTGCTTCACACATCACCAACAAGATGTATGCAGTCAGCCTCAAACTGTCACTCCTGTTGATACACGCGATTTTAAAACGACAAAGAAATAACAAAAAGAACCCACAGCATTGCTTTTCTGTAGCTGCTGCAGCAGTACAAGCACAGTTACAGTACTTTATTGTGTCAGCTATCTAGGGCTGTGCCGGGAAGCCTACAGATCTGGTTTGCACTTGTCTTGAGAAGGAAAACAAAGGCTCCTGCTGTAACCACCCAGTATCAGTTAGTGATAGCGGGAATTAACAAAAAGGTTGGCTAAAAGAGCTTTAATCACACAGACTTTACAATGAGCAACTGTGCTCTATACACTGGAGTGAAATGGAAATTTCTTCATCTTGTTGCTTCCTGTTCTTTAAAATTTCAAAAAGGAAAGCTACTCTCTTCTCCACGATATCTGCTCAGCACTGAAAGATGATTGTTAATGTATTCTCTGCTCTGCAGTCAACAGGTTTCAAGACCTGAAGTACCTGAATTAGATGACCTGCAAAGTCAAGCTGGAATGCTAAGGAGACTTCTTCATCTTGATTACCTACAAATTGGGGCAGCATCTACTGATTTCCTACAGTTAAAAGATGATTTTGTTAACCTTTGCCTTTTCCAGTTTGTGGCAGCACTTCTACAAAACATTCTGCTGCTCACGGCTTGCAGCAGCCAGGAAAGAACATCAAAATACAAAATACAAAAAGTTCAGCAGCCCCAGGAGAAGCTTGGGATATTAAGATATCTAGAGTCTATCTTCAGCCATCAAACAAACAGAATCAATAGGACTCACAAAATTCACTATGGTTTGTGAGACTCAAGAAAGACACGAGCGATAGAAAGCACATTCTGCAAAGTTTGGATGCTGAAAGAGAAAGCTGACAGGTCAATGAGGCACAACAAGGAGCAGATTTGAGATACACCATTTGAGCTGGCAAAAGAAACTGACCACAGATTTATGAAGTTTAAACATCACTTCCAATTTCTAGTCAATATAGATTTGAAGATGGTAGTGACTACACCATCATTGTTCACCCAACTACTACACACTAGTGACTAGCCTGCAAGAAAACCAACCATAGCTTGAGAGAATCCTGCTGCAGATAAGAGAGCAGAGCCCTCAACTCAGCCCAAAGGTAAAGGCTATGGAACAGTAGTTGGTGACAAGAATAGGTAACAAGAATGCTGGTAACTTTTGAGCCCCAGCACAGACTGCACAATGCCATCATCACCCCACCATTGGACACCTGCGACCAAAGGCAGAGCCTGGATCCCACGGCAACCCGGAGCTGGAGCTGCTCTTGTCAGGTACTGTGCTGCAAAACAACCATTTGAAAACACGGAAGAAGCAGGTAAAGACAGGCTCTCTGCTGGAGCGGAGATCCAGCTAAAAACAGGTTTCCAAGGTAACCAAAGCCTCCACAGCAAAAAGTGCAGCCTCCCGCAGTCGGTGCTTTGGGCTGCAGACAGCTGCCCTGCCTCTCTGGCACAGCACCTCGCGGGCCATTTCTCTCCTTAGTACCTATAAGTGCGATTTTACCTCTTTCCCAGCCGTATGACTCCATGCAACCACCTCTCTTGGCCCTGTGGGCTTACAGGAGGGGTGCCTGGAAGCAGAGCAGCACAACTCTGGATTTTCCATAACAAGCAGCACAAAGCTTTGGATTTTTGTGCTACGCCTCTCATGCTTTCTCCAGAATGCTGCAGAAAGGCCTCTGGCAGCAGGTGGCCACACAGCAGGAAGGGAAACCACTGAACATCGAATGCAGTGAATGTGAAAGCTGCTCATGATGAGGAGACACTACTTCTAAAAGAAAGTGTAACCATCACTGTCTGGAGCAGAATGCACTGAGAAACAGGGAAAGCATCTGCTGCAATAACTTTGTTCACGTTTTCTCTTCCTGCTTCAGTTTGAAAGATGAGATATCGCTGCTGCTTGAAATCAATCCTTCCACCTGAATTGCACTGCATCGTAGCCCACTCACTGCTCCTTCCCTAAGGACAAGGTAGGGACTCTGCATGTGGAGAAAAACTCAATGCTAGGCTGAGCACTGATCAGATCCTCTAGGTCCACAGTCACTGTGGGCGCTGCACAGGTAAATACCCAACAGTTTGGGACCCTCACATTCCTAGAGAAGTTGTAGGGTTCTTAATGACATCGGTGCTCAAAGAACAACCAGTCTTCTGTGTCTGCACATTCTGCACCAGTCTCTCTCTGTTCAAGCTGCTCAAAAGAAAGGAATAAGAACACTGTGAACAAGAGTCCTTAAATCCATGACTACCTCTGTAGTCTCTGTAATGTGCTTGTTAAGGCAGACCCTGCACTGAAAATGAGGACAGCTGCACCCTGGAGTTTTCAGGATTAACAACCCTCAGATCCTGCTTCAGATGCCCAGAGCCCTTCAGAGACAATTACACACACCAAATAAACCCTTAGAGCAAAGGTCTGACTGGCCAAACGTCCCTCCATCCCTCAGCTCCAGCAGAGCACCGGCAGTGCTGCTCCTGAGCAAGCTGAAGCCAAACCAGATGTGTCACTTCTCCCCCACTGCAATAAGCTGCGTGTCCAATCTGCAGGCTGCCCTCTCACGCTAGCCAGGAAATTATCCATGTTTGTTCCCAATGGAGCAGCAGTTCAGTTTCTCAGCTGTGCAGACAGACAGAACTGCAGCCCTTGCCTCAGCTCAGCCACATTATCCAAATTTGTGTTCTAGGATTTAACAGTGATGGATTTGAGCAAGAGATCTATTTCAACATGAACCGGAAAACAGATTTATTTATTTATTTTGCAATGCTCTGAAGTATCTTTATCTAAAGAAACCTGCCTTTAGCATCCCCTGCCAGGACACAATACACTAATTCTCAAAATCCCTAATTTTACATTGTAACAGTGTCACCGAACTTCTTCAGCAACAAAAGCTGCAGCAGGCTGTAGCTACACCAACCTAGCAGCAGCTAGTATTTGCATGCAAACTTGTGACCTCTTCTGAGGACACTGGCTATGCTTTCCAGATCAGCCAGCAGAGAACAGAACCTTGAACACCTACATACACAGCCTCAAAAGGAAGTAGCTAAGCACACAGAGTGGACACTTAAATTGGGCATGAAGCCATATGACTGGCTGAACATCACAGTGGTGTAACTCACCCACATCGTGTTTTAAGCAATTTTCCCTCCCAAGGATTATTATAGCCAAAGGATGAAAAATGAGATCACCAGCTTTTACAGATACCCTCCCAGCTTTTTAAACTGAAACGACTGCAGTGTAAAAGGTTCTTAGCTCCTCTGCCAGGCAGCTGTGTTTGAGTACTGACATTTTTCCTTATCAGCTCTCGCGGCCAGTCTGTCTGCTGGGCAGCAAGTGCTCAGTCATTTGCTGCCCTTCTGCAAGCCAATCCTCTGCAAGGAGGCTCCAGGCAAATGGCTTCTCTTCTTCCCTACTAGGAAGAAGGCAATTCTAGTTCTGGACAGGTGCACTTCAGTCTCTCCTTCCTCTATTCCTCCTCCCACAGCAGACTAACCTGTTTTGCCCCGTAAGCCTCATTTCAAACAGAAACAAATTCAGCTTTGGCATACCATAGGATTATCACAATGTTTTTGTTCTCTTCAGTGTCTCAGTGTTCAGCATTTGGATCATGTGTAATGCAACAGGACCACGGGGACAGGTTAAGCAGAGAAAAGAGGAAGAAGTAGCATCGTCCCCTGAGAAAGTCAGAATGTAGCACAGACTGCCAGGAGCAGCAGAAGGCTCTGATGTGCCACTGCACAACAGAGCAGAAGAGAATAGCGCTGAGAAACACATCAATGAGATCTTAGATGGGTTGAGCACAGTATGGAAGCCTCTATTGCTGTGCTCCCAGGTCAAAAACCTTCTAATGGTGCACATAACGGCCCTCAACAAAGGAACAAAGGAAGAAAAAGAAGCTGTGAGAGCCCCCCACAAGCTGCAGTGCAACATCAATTAATAGGTATCCTGTAACTCCACTAATATCCTCTAATTTCCTACCTTCAAAATCTTGGGGCACAGTAGGAAGAGCAGTGATTTTCCCATTCTCTCTGGAACTTACCATCGGTAAGTATGCCATTATCAGCATATCTGATGTCCTGCTTTTAGCATTTCCACTCAGGTTCCCCTTAGGGTGATCCACATCCACATGGCACTGCAGGGGAGCTGATAATGACAACTGGCCAGAGGTTCCCTGCTACAGATCTGTCCCTTTGCATCTAAGTGGCTTGAAATCATTGAGCCACCACAAGCCCCAGCTGCACCAGGGCAGAGCAAAGGCTTAGTGTTCTGTCCCAAACAGTAGCCAACACCAAACGCCTGCTGAAGAGAAGGAAGCCAATCAATGCTTTCTCAGCATATTTTTTCAGATTCCAAAAATCAGCTCGACTCCCTTCATTCACATCTTTGGGCAACTACAGCATAAAGTATGGAAACAGACTCACACAGCATGACAATACCACAAGCGTGAATGGATCCAGTCTCCTATTCTAGACTGGAAATCATTAGAGCTAGCTAAGCCTGGATAATCACACATTCAAATTGTTTTCTCTGTGCTGTTACAAGGAACAAGAGAGACCACGGAACAGAGTAATCACCTGTAATAAATGCCATATCTGATGAGAAATTCAGAAGCAACAGGCTCAAATTTGAAATATAGAGATGACCTGAGCATTACAAGGGAGCAGATCTGGCCACATTCAGCATGAGCAAACAATCAGTGAACAGTGATCAAAACAAACTCAGCAGGAGATGAATATCTACAGACAGGGTTTGACAGAAAAGAACTAGAGGTAGCTTCCAAATAGAGCAGTAGGAAGAGGAAATGTGTCCAAGAAACAGCGACATCATTATTACAAACTAATGCAGCAGAATCCCTGCAGGCACAAACTACCCCAGCATCCCTGGACAAGTTAACCAATTACTCAGGGACAGCACTTGCAGCTCCCTGTCAATCAGGCAAAGCACTAGGAACAAGATCGTTTCCTGACGCTGCTCCCAGGGGAGCAGGGGAAGAGATACCTGCTCCATCAGCACCGCTATGTAACATGCTTCAGCTCCTCTCCTTTGCTCTGATAACGAGGGAGCAACCTGCTCTGGGTTGAAACAATTTGCCTGGCTGGCTGGCTCCTCTCCCTGCTGCCACGACAGGCACTGCCAAATTCATGTGCCCAGCTGCCAAAGCTCCGTGGCAGTCAGCAGCCTGCTACTGGCATGTCCCCATCCTCCCATCACCAGCACCTCTACAGCTGTTCCTCTTCTTCCTCTAACTGTCAAGGTACAGCAGAAGAGCAGCCTTAACGAGAAACAGCAGCATGCCAGAGGGTTGAAGCACATGCTGGCATAACCCAATGGCTCCCAGGATCAGGTGAGCAGGCCAATTCATTTCCAATCCTTTACTTTATATAGTTCCCATCCCTGGTACTTGCTGTTCCCATCTAACTGCAGCCAATGGTGTAAAAATCTCAAGATTAATGGAAATGCCAGAAACAAGTTTTCCAGCTTCATCTAAACTTTACCTTCACCTATTGTTACTGAGGTGAACAATATGCCTTCTTCTTAAAAAGGTAGTTTGTCCTTTTTTTTTAAAATAAGATATAATTAAAAATACACTCACAACTTTCATTCCTCTTTAAAGGAGAGGGAAGCCTGAGCTTAACTCTATCCTGACCGATAGCGTAGGTTCACCTTCATTCAAAAGCAGTCTTGAGAGTGAAGATTGTACACCTTCCTGAAGGACCAAAAACCAGAGCCAATTCAGAAAGGATAAACATGAGGAAAAAGCAGAAACGTGAGTATGGACATGGAAAGACAGCAAGATAGGCGGCCCAGGAGGGCTGCTTCTTGAAAACAGGAAGTTAGGAGGGTAAATAGGCTCAGAATAGTGCGTTCTGAGCACTGCAGCCCCTCAGAGCAGAAGAAATGGCTGCAAACAGCTGTTTCTCTGTTCTATCATCAATACCATGATAATCTCATGGGAAGCTATCCTCTCTCTTACTAGGTCACCGTGATCTGCAAGCTCTGAGGGATTCACAAGCAAATTCTTCAGTGTTAGCAACATGTGAAAAATAAAAATAATTTTAAAAAAGTATTCTACAGCACAGAACAACACACACTGATGAGATCTGTCAAGTATGACTTAAAGGTGTTAGATGAAGAATTCCCATCCTGATCCCCCCAAGCAATCAGTGACAGCTACGTATCTGTGGCCATCAGCAACTGAAACCAAAACTCATCACTGATTATGTTGAAGTGTATTAAAACAAAGCAATGGCCATTACAGTCAAGTAATAGTAAACTAAGAAATAAGCAAGCAAAAGGAGATGCTTCCTAGAAATACCCAACACAGGAAACTTTCAATATTCTCTTTAAAAGAAAGCCACTCCACTTTTGCATTTCTCACACTATCTGCTTTAGGGGATTTATACTATTGTTTTTCATCAAACACATCTATGCTCTTACCACAGAAGAGTTTTAGTTTGGGCTGAAAGAGGTGATGTGGAAAGGTTAGTAAGAAAGTGGCCAACCAGCAGAGTGACAGCACTTATAGCCTTTCTTACAAACTTCATGCATCAGCTGCTTGTAAGCTTTTAAGGGTGGGACTCGTGTTTCCTTTGGGGCAATGCAGAGAGCTACCAGAAGTAAAAATTAAAGTAATCATTTAATAAGCCAATTAACATCAACGTAGCCAAAGGCAAGACTTCTTTTATAAAACGACCTTTCAATTTCCATCCTTTCCTAATTTCACTGAAGCAGCAAAGAGGACTAATAGTTGCACCCCTGTACCAGGGTTGAGCCAACACCGTACTACATGTCCAAGCAAGTGTGAGAAAGGGCAACTCCACTACCTAATCCACAGCACGTAACAGTTACTGCCTTAGTCTGAGCAGTTCTGTTCTTCCATTGCTCCTGTGTTACTGCATCATCTTTTCAGAAACCTTCCTAGAATCAACAAGCACAAGTGCTTGTGAGCCTGTCCTACTATAGTTGGTATTACAAATTTTCTTTTAATTTCAGAGATAAGAACGTAAAAAGAAGCATGCCAGTTACCTTTCTAAGGTAAGAGTGAAGTGAGCTGCAACAAGCAAGAACAGGGCACTGTATATAAAGGAAGTTAATCACAATTCTATTACTGATTTACTGAGTCATTTAGACACATGCTAAGTCCAAAAACCTCCACTTAATCACTCCATTCATCCAAATGCTAAAGGACATCACTCAGTAACACTTCCAATCACATAAATACTAGTAAAGATCAATTAATAGCAGAGAGGGAAATAACATTCAACTTCTATAACTGTACAAGCTCATTTGTACAAACCACAAATTCATCAGCTCAGGTGCATAAAACTGCTGCCATATCCAGCATGTAGCAGCACCCAGCAACTGCTGGTTTTACAGTCCCACAGCAAAGAATCTCAGCCCTTGGGACATTACCATAAGAGCTATGAAATCCTGCCCATGTCCTTTTTGGCAAAGACAGAAGTCACAAAATGACGTTTTGCCTGTTGCAGCCATGCTGCTAAGGAAATGTCCTCTCTTATTTTAAGCATGCAATAAGCATGCAAACTAAGAAGCGCTGGAAAAAAAAGCTGCCCAGGATACACACCTTAGCTAGGACAGTAGCTTTCATTCTTCAAGTTCCCCCACATCAAAGCAAGGTCCCAAGAAGACATCCAAATAGGAGAATAAGAAAATTTAAAGTTAAAAATGATGAATAGTTCTCTCTTTAGATCATCAGGTTAGGTGATTTCTCATCTGAAGTTTCTATCCAGTGACACCTCCTAGCCCCCCCAGTCCTCCTGAGAAAACAATAGAGACCTTTCATTCCTCCTACTACAGCAGCTTCCCACCCTGACCCAGTTCTACCCATTCTCTCCAGCTTCCCATGCTCAGGGCCTCTCAGCCCTCCTCACACGCAATCACCTCCAGCCTCCCAGACCTAACACTCATCTCATCCACCCGATCAGTTCACAGCTCTCATTCCTCTTGCAGCTGCTCAGCAGTTCTCCCTTACCCTGCCTGGACTTTCTTCTTGCCTCTTCCTCTCCGTTCCTGATGCTCCCACTGAACCACTGCTGTTTTCAGCAGCTCCATCTCTGGGATCTACAGGAAGAAGCCCATTCCTCCCACTTTGAGCCTCACTCCATGGGGTGGCACTCTCCTTAGAAACTCTGCATCATCTTATACTCCTGAGTGAGTTGAGGGATCCCAAACCTTCAGCAGAGAATACGCGCCTGGAGCTCCGTCACATGGAGGAGGTGCAGCTTCAAAAGGTTGCACTGGCTTCCCACAGCCAAAAGGCATGGAGAAATGACTTGGTAAAGCATGCACTAGGTAGTGTATGTTAATATACTAAGGTGACAGAACTCTAACATTTGTTCTACAGTTCTCTTCAGAGTTTACAAGCAGTAGAGTTAAGTCTGAACGTGTTTTTGCTGGAAGGTATTCGAAAGGTCAAGTCTCACATAATAATTTTTCATTCCAAAACAGTACAGCTCACTTAGAACCATTTAACAAATAGGCCTTCTTTCACTCACTGTAATTTCCTGTTATGAACGCATCTTACACTCAACACACAAACTCCTGTTCCTTTTGCCCTATCCCTACAGTTACCTTTATCAGCTACCTTTGAATACGTTTTAATTATTTCTTTATTTTTTCCAAAGTCTTCAAACCATTTTCTAACCGTCCAAACAGCCCTGTACCCTTTCATACTCTCACAGCAATTAGTGACCTTTCACCAGTGAACTAAACTGTCTGGTACATCAGTACATGAATCCTGTCTCCACAAAAGTTGCAAGACAACAAGCTTTCCTTGCCAGGCAGCTGCTGCAGAATGACAGCAGGACTCGATGTTGCATCTGCCCTTCATCTCATCTGATTTCCAGTGTGTTCAGCAGCACAAATCAGAGTGCTGAGGCAGACTTTATCAATAGCTGGAAAACCAGAAATGCCATTGTTAACAAACACTGTAGTAATAACTATTTAGTATTTCTGTTGCTGAAATACATTCCACAGAGGAACATTTCACTTCTTTAGTATTCACCCCCTAAGAATTTGAGAATATTATCTCCACCTTCTAAATAGAGAAACTGACAGAAAGTCCAAGCAGTCCAGACAAAGAATAAAAGCATATTTTGTTCAGCAGCATTGCAAAAGTTTACTCTGATAATCCCCAAATAAAAGTGGATAAATACCAACTGCTTGATGAAGGCATTTGAAGCATCTTCATTTTAACAGTACATTCAGCATCTGTCAAAAATAGCCAATCTATAAGATAAGAAACCATAGCCTGTACATCACAATGATTTGGGAACTGAATTTCAGTGCTTTCTATTACGTCAAAACTCATTTATAATCCAACTTTGTGTTTAATTGCCCTAATAACTAGCTATTTCAGCATTATTCACTATTATACATATATTCATGTGACATACTCTTGCCATTTTAAGTCTATATTAGAACTGGTTTTCAGTTTCTTTAAAAATGACTTCTACCTAAAGCAAACCATAGCAACTGCAAGGAATTTACCTGTACCCTCTAAGCTCAGAGCAAATTGCTTAAGCGTTACTAATTTTGAGGTGGGAGAAGTTGAAGAAATGAGGTATTTTTATATAAAAAGCTTAAATGACTCACGAAAATTCTTTTGGCATAGCTTATATGTGCTTGACAACAAAAACATATATAGCACCTTCCATCACCCAAGTGCTGTACATACTGGCTAGGAAAGAGTTCAACAACTAAAACTCAACTTCAACTCTATAACCAGCAAAATCAAACTCTCCCATGACTTAAGCAGAGCTCAAGAAAAACACTGGACAAAACATGGTATTTCTGGAAGTAGGGAACAGGTTGTTACCAAGTGAAGTTTTCTCGTAAGCACTATTAAGTATCTTACACATGACATCCAGTGAATTAGTTGTTCCTTCAGTATCAGTTATTTGGCATACCAGCCCTGCATGTTGCCCCCCATACCCACGCGGGAATAAGGAAACAGTCATATCCATGTACATTTTCTGACCTTAGCCAAAACTTCATGCTAGTCACCAGAATGAGTATACAGTCACAGCAGAAAAATCTGAAAAAGCTCAAAAGGAAGAGCCATGTACCAAACAGGGATGACTGAACTGAAAATAATAAACTGCTAAAATGTCAAGTAGGAGCTAAGATCAGGAGTATTGCAGACAGCACGAGCAGTTGGGTATGTGTCTTGAGTGATGCCAAGCATGTGGCTCCACTGCTTTTCTCTGCACTCCTTGCCACAGAAATCAAAAAAAGAAAGGCAGAAACTTTCTCCAAGTTCTGCTGGCATTCCATACTGAAGATAGAGCACCCATAAAGGAAGAGCATCTATCTAGCACATGACACGAGTGGCTTTCCTTAATCAGGGAATAGCTAACATTAGAACCAGCAGTTGAGCAGAAGGCTCTATACATTGCTACTGCTTCCACCTACAAACTCTCAGTTCCTCCACACTCCAGACTACTACCTCATCCCAAAGTATTCCCTTTGTCTTTTTCTCCCACTCAGTTTTTACTTGAAACAACTCTCTTCACATGCCAAATTCCCATGTAAAATCCCTTGCCTTCTTTTCAAGACTTCCATACACCCATTCCCTTCTCCTCCTCTGTTCCATCCAGTTATGCAGGGGACTTCCATACTGCAGTCACTCACACTACACAACAAGGGCTATGCCCACCTGTCACAAACTTGCCATTCAAGAAGATGAACGTGGGCTTGAAGACCTGTAAAACATGTCTGAGATCTCAGGTGCTCCATCAGGCCTTACAGTGAGTGCACAGATGTTCCCTTTCAGCTGTTCATCCAGCAGTGACAACGCATCCGTCAGTCCAAAGCAAAAGCCTCAAGGTGAGTATGCTCACCTTGCATAGAAATGAATGCATAAGTCTCTGTACTCTGTTTTGGCACTGTCTGACAGATTGATCAAGACTAGAAAAATATCCGTTCTTCCACATCAAAGGCAGCAATGTCCTGGGCAGTCAGTGATCAGCCTTGACAGATCTGAGTAGGGATAAGAGTTAATTATGAAATATCTCTCAAGACAGAGCAGGCAATTAGCATTTAGTCAGCCTCATGCAGCACTAGAAACACACACCTGCGGCAGGCAGGATGCGCCCTTGTACAGGGGCACATACCACTTAACACAGGGAGTCTTTCCAGCCTCTCTGAACCACCTAGCAGCTGCTGAAGAATGTCAGTTCACTTCAACACCTTATAAGAAAAGAATTTGAAACACTGTAAGTTACTCTGTAGGAGAGGATCTCTCAAAACAACCAGAAACCTACACTAAGTGTGGAGCTCTTCAGCTACACCAGCTGTGCAGACATTCTTGGTCTTTCACAGAAACTTGACCAGCCAGAACTTCCTATATGACTGCTTTGCTTTCCAAGCATGTGCAGTACCTAACATTTCTGAGGCACTTCACATTTCCCAAGCACTATGCAAACACCAAGAACAAGAACATCCCTGAATTTCAGTGTATTGCGAGGATTTTTCTTTTTCTCCCTAAAATAGGGAAATTCAAGGATTGAAAGATGCGAAAAACCGTACTCTCTGAACTCTGGAACAGTACCTTCAAGGAGAAAGCCTTATTTTGGGATACCTACAATGCCAGTGTGTATGAAAGAGCCAGTTCACTCTGGCCAAATAGGACTGGATCCAGTTTGTTGGTAACAGCTCAGAAGATGCTGCGCACGCTGCTAGATGTAATTTCTATTCACAGCATACATCTACATTGTGCATGCTCTTCCCCTGAACTAGTACTGTGCTTCAGCCATGCCTCTAGGGGCTCTGTTCTAAAGAAAGCTACAGAAAAGAAATCACTAATCCCTTAATTAGGAGCACCCACTTCACCTTCTACAGGAATAATTCAGGAAGCCTGAATAGGCCACATGTCACGTAAGGCAAAAATTTAATAACTGAACCTGATTCAGGTTGTTGGTTTATTTCTCTGTACCTACACTCAGCTGCGCAAAGCTACTGAAGGGAAGTACTTAGTGTTAATTAAGAGCAGCTTCAGAAGCCACTCATCACCACCTTTTCAAAAGCCATCCTCGCTCAAACTTCTGATAGGAGCTGCATTACACCAGCAAGTCGCTGATCCTAAATCTCAAGCACAGCTCCAGGAAAACACAATTAGGCTCACGTTCCCTTCAATTTTCATAAATCTCTTGTTTAAGCCACAGCAGCTTGGAGATTAACTGTACTTTCCTTGCTGAGCTACTTCAGTGCTCTTAAGGTTAGAAGAGGAGCACAAACCATAACCACTAAAGAGTCTGTTACATCTAAGGATCCATTCTGCCATCGTCTTCCACAGACTTCCCACACAATGACTGCATCATAAAACAGTCCTACAACACAGTGCCCACCAAATTAGAAGAATAAAGTCAAACCTCTTCAGACTCTCTTAAGGGACACCAGTGGCATAAACCACACTGTCATTGATGCAAAGGTTAGAGTTGAACACCTCTCTTCCTTCCTACTGACATTTCCAGGTTGCTCTCATCAGCAGGAGTCATACACACAATTCCACGTGCATCCACTTCCTACAGTGGAAAGGAAAAGTAGTGCCCACCACCATCTTACCTAAGAGCTTGCCTCCTTTCTACTCTCAAAGAAAGGAGAGAAACACTACTGCATAAAACATTACTTCATTTCTCCAATCAGGTGAAGAGGGACTCAAGTAATGAAAAATAAAGACACTCAGATACCATGGTGATCATGGCCAGACAAGAAAGTAAATTAGCTACCATTATGATAATGACCTGGCTGTCTAGAAGAAGTAATTTGCATGTAGCAACTAAGCAGTAAAATAAAGATGATTTAACAGAATCGATGCTTGCTGCCTAACCTTACAGCCATAGACAAAGCAGCCATGGCCACCAAAAAGACAGGCTTTTTATATTTGACTGTCTCTGCAGATGCAGGTGCAAAGTACCTGACCAGAGCTCCCTCCAGGTGTAATGAAGCCTCACTCTGCATTTCTTCTGGTAACACAGCAGCTTGTGCACAATCTGAATACACCGTCTGGAAAAGAAGAGGGCAAAGGATTAACTGCATTGTATTTCCCTGCAATTTCACATCAAACCTGGAAACATCGCAGAAATCAGCAGCAGCAGGGAAGTAGACAAACAAAAACCCCAACAAAGGAGGATGGGGCTCATGGGTTTGGGCTCCAGAAGGAAAGCAACATCCGTAAGAATGAAGCAGATTAGACCAGAGGAAGAGGCCTGTACACCAGTCCAAGCTCAACATGCTTAGGCTGACTACAGATGCAAGATTGCCATTTGTATTTAAATAATACTTTCTTTGTTGACCTTACCTGAGGACCTTTCCAGGAGTTATCCAACTTGCAGGCTTCCTATGTATGAGGTACTGCCACCAGATTTTGGAAAATCCAGCTCATGATGGAGCTTTTTTAGCTTCTTTGGCCCAGCTGACAAGGCTGAAGGAACTTACACAGCGAAACTAAAACTGCAAGACTTTCAGCTCACTTCAGGCTTAAGTATGAACTTAGGAATGAGCAAGCAACACACCTACAAGGTCTGAAATGTTTCAACATAAAGCTACATACTTGTGAAGCCTCCAAATCCTACAGGCTCCGTAGAATAGAGTATATAAGCTCACAGGTACACAATCATACTCCAAAACCAAAAGAGAATTGAATATACAATATAGCAATTAAAATTGCTAGCACTTGCCACCATTAAGAACAAGACAGAAAATATATTCAAATTTGAGTTTGTTAGACCAACCTATTTTAGTTACTGACATTTAGAAAAAGAGGAGTTCAAACGAGAAAATCTCCTCTTTTTTCCCTTAAATTCTTATTTCTCAAAAACATCTCACTAACACAAACACCTCTCTGAAAAGACACTGCAGAGACACTAAACATCAGACAGAGAAATCAAATCAAAAGTTTTTGCATAGTAGCTGTTCACAATGAGGTGAAGAGTTCAAAATAAAGCTTTAAAAAGCCTCAATAATATACAAATGGTATTTGTTCATCTTTTCAGACTCTTAGATGATCCCAAAATTATGATGATGGGTAAAGGACTAAAACTGCTAACTTCAGAGGAATAAAGGTAAAATCATTCATGATAGCTGAGCATCACATTAAATGCTGTATTAGAAATTGGATTCTTGTAAATTCAACCAAGAGAAGAAAGTAAAAACACTATGATAGCATAGACAGCTATCTTGAACAGCAACAGCTCCACAGAGACAGCTACTTCTGATGTTACTGGCTTTCCACATATGTACCTGCCTGGCTTTAAGACTAGAACTGGCCTCTTCAAAAGAACCATTTAAGGCAATAGACTGGCAGGAACTGGGCAAACGCTGAAACATTTAATTGTGATTACAACAGTGTTACTGCAAAATACCCTGCAGATGTATTTCAGCACGGATACCTACTGGCTGTACACAGTGGCACATAGATTTCTGGGTGAAAGCAAGCCATGGAAAAAGAAAAAGATGAGGAAGGGCATAGCAGCCCTAGCATTCCTGCCTAAAGGGCCAGAGCACCAGCTAAAGCTCTACAGATTCCCAGACCACAATACTTCAGTGTGGAAGTTGCATCCATTCTGGTAGGATGCCCTTGTTTATTCAGTTTTACACTAAGAATTCATAATATATGTGTCAGATAAAATAACACCTTTAGTCAAAGGAACCTGGATTTATCTTTTAAATATTAATATGTTCTTCATTGAGCAGCTTCATATTCACCTTTAAAGTGTAACGCAGACAAATATGACACTATTTGTGCATTCAGAACACCCACTTTCTCTGCAATAACAGTGTCTGGTATGGGATGGTTTCAGACAGAAATGGAGTGTAAGGACTGCACAAATGTGCCAAAAGGAATGGATACAGATGTCTACTGATGGTTGCTACACCTCATTATACTCACTCTCAAAGGGTTTCTAGATGTGACCTCACCTTTGAGCCCAAACATTTCACAGCTTTCTTGTGAAATCTCTATGCACTATCTACAATTAACTCTGTTATTGTCATTACGAATACATTTCTCACAAATTGAGAACTTGTGTATTTGTGTAACTGAACTATAGCGTAATTGAACTGTATAACCCTTGCAAAGGCAATGCAGTTCTGAGGTTATCTGAACAAAATTGGAACATGCTGAGGAGCCACTTTCAAGGATAACAGCCCAACTACCTGTATCTCTTCTACAGTATACAGTGTTGCTCAAGTCTAAGGGAAATTCAGTACTCTAAGCAAAGCCAATGATCTGCCTAAATCCTATTTCTGCCCTTCAGGCCAAATCAGAACAAAGCATTCTAAGAGCCAAATGAGACACAGCAAGTGCCCTGTCCTCCTCTCCTTTTCCCCCACTGTTAAGTTTTACCCTGACAAACTAGCAAGCTACTTCAGGCTTAAACCTCTTTTCCACTCCCCACATTGCCTGCCAGGCTTCACATCAATCATCCTTCTTTTTTTCTTTTTTTCCCCCTCCCAAAACTGTCTTTTCAGTTTCTAGACCAAAACTCAGCTTCTGAGAAGCAGGGATTCTTGCAATGAATGTGCATTATGAAGCCTCTTTCAGATTGAAAAGCTCCTTGTATTTGATCAAGTAGATTAGGAAATCAGCCTGAAAGGTGGAAATTCATTTTGCTTTCAATTTTCCTGGCACACAGAGCATTTCAGAAGTAGAAAAAATTGCTGGAAGAGTTCATGAAAAGCCATCCTGCTCTCCACCACCCACAAAATGTTATTTCAGCCAGAAGACTGTTACATGACTAGAATTCCATCCAAATTCAACCTTCAAATGAAACCAGGAGACATCCTATAGACACTTACATGTAGAGATCCATAGGAAATTCTTTCATCATGTGTGTCACGATGAACTCCACCATCAAATCTGATGGAAAAGAAAATGAGAAAGTAAGTAATGAGCTAGCCACAGATAAATTCTAGTAGACAGTGAGGAAATCAAACTAATCCCTATCACCTTTCCTACCAGCCAATAGCCCTACTTAGAAGAAACACATCTTAATTTTTCTTTTGATGAAGGAGAACTACACATCCTCTGGAATTAAAAAGCATACTGAAAACTTAGGGCATGTTTTCCACCAGTACTAGTCAATTGAATAACACATCATGAATCCTGATGCTTGGAATTGCTCCCATATTTCAAGCCCTGTCACTAGAGGAAAAGTCCTTTGAGAAGTACATTTTAGAAAATTATTCTCATCAGAAATAACACAACAAAGAGGTTTACCGTCAGAGAAGATGTTACAGAGAATACCTATTTATCACCAAATAAATTCTGAAGTACATCTAGGCTGCTCTTAACACAGACTGCAGTTCTGCCCAAGACTCCTTCAGCAAATAAACAAAAAATGTCTCTTGTTATCCCTCTGTGAGTAAAGAACTCAAAAATGCAATTGAAAAAGAGAAGTTACTACAGTTCAGCCAATAAAACACTGCTCAAAGATGTGTGTGTTCTCACTTCAGCACAAAACGCTTAAGCTGTGCCACTGGTGACAACTGGGAGACATAACCTCAAAGGGTGCTAATAGCCCAGAAATACGACTGAATAGTGATAAAAAATAAGTCCAGGGCAGAAGTACATGGTATCTGGGAAGTCTAGAATGATTCATCCCCTATTTGTTCCACTGTGCCTTCAACAAACATGGAAATGCTTTTGAAAATGCTGGACTCCAAGACTGCTTCCATTTCATCAGGCTTAAAAGCCAGCCTCCATCTATCTCTGTATCCATTTATACTTTTGGCCTCCGTGGCAATGAGTCTCATAATTTCATCATTCACTGTGTGAAAAGCTTTCAGCTGTGCCTCCATCCACAAGCAAAAACAATCCTTGATACTGACAAACCCATGGTGGTTTTTTTTTCCCCTCAGAAAAGGCTAAATGGCCAGCAAGACTTCCTCAACAAGCATTTGTCTTCTCCATAGGTTTGTTCTCATTTCATCATCTAGATGGTACTTGTGACCAGCTGTCACTACCATCACTTAAAACTCTGAATTTATTAATCATCTGCCCTCCCTACTGTTACATATTCAGGGCCAAAAGGCTTCTGCAAAACTTACTGCAAATGTACACAGGATTTCTTGCTACAGAGCAGCAATCTTGGACTGAACTTTTCTGTGAGGCAGCCAAGTAGAGAGATGGACGGTCCATTGCTGGAAATCTTCTTACTTAATTACCTTATTTTTAAGTCCATCCATCCCTTCTCTGAATCTACACATCTATTTCTGCTGCAGAACAAAAAGATTCTTCAGGGCGCTCTACAGTACTCACCAAGCACTGCACACACCAGCGGGCGACAGGGCAAGTTCTTGTCTGCTGCTTTCTTCCTGTGCCTCATCGGCTTGAAACACACAAAGATGAAAAGAAGTCAGAATAAGCCTGAAGTGACATTCTGTGTATTATTGCATTTCTCATGCAAATGCCACCATCAGCACAGATTCCCTCTGTCTTTTTCTCCAACTGCTATCTCATTTATATTAGTTCTGAAGGCCACAGCTGAACTAAAATAATTTTGCTTGCTTTTCAGCACGCTGACCACCAGGTTTTTGTTATTCTAGGTGTGTAACTACAGGGCACTGTTGTATCACAGAACAAAAAACATCACATAGTAATTTCTTTCCCTTGGAAACCTATCGATTTGCTCCTGACTCAGAAGTCTGATCTGCATTCTTAATAGCACATGCAGTATCAAATGGCTTTGACTGCAGTAAACCAGAAAGGCTAACTGGGCAGCAAATTTGCTGTTAAGTGGGGAAGAGTAGCACCCTCACACTATGCTTATTTCTATCTGGGATCAGTAACACTCCCAAACACTGCTCCAGTGTCAGATGAGGTGGCAATCACCAGCACCATAAAAACAGAGTACATCAAGGCAGGAGAAACACTCAGTTACCCCTAACTACAAAGCTCCATGAGCTAGGTAAGGACACTTCCTCCACAGATACCTACAGGAAAAACATACACCGAAAATGTATTGTCCTCTTTGAAGCTGAATCCTCCACTCTCAGGAGAAAACATAAGCCAAATCAGAGAACTCAATGCAACTCCAACTGGCTATTAATATATCACATGAGGACTAATGCTTGCTGAAGCTTAAGGCAGAACATTCTCCCTGTCACAGATTTCCTCAGAGATCTCATAGTACACAGCTCTTCTCCAGCTACATAGGTCTCTGAATTCACACCAGTACAACCAGCTCTTTATCCTTTGAAGGAGTGAGACATTCTGGGAGTGATTTTAAAATCATGCTCCAACTGCTGCAATTCTGACAGCACTTCCACATGCCTTAGCAATCTAGGTTAGATATGTGACAGTTTTTCAGCATGCAGAGACTTGAATCCCATGTTCTCATCCCAAAGAGAGAAAGCAAAGCATCCACAGGAAAAACTCACCATCCTGTGCAGGTTTACTCGAAAATTCATGTTGTCATCATGGAGAAAAGCATTAGCATATTGATCCTATGGAAAAGAAGGAGGAAAAAAAAAAAAAAAAAAAAAAAAAAAAGAGTGATGAATAAAAAACTACCTGCCCACTAACTTCCACTTGCCTCTCAAAGCACACGTTTCAGGTGCAGAGCTCCCAGTAAGTAGCTGTAACGCTGAAAACACCCTCAAAACCTCCTCTTATTCCCAGGCATGTTTTCAGTCCCACAAAGGCAAAATCTTCCTGATCTGAATTCCACGTCACAGTCTGCACTATTTGCTATTTTCTTCAAGGTCGATTTTCTGTTTTATTTCTTTGCTCATCAAAACTGTGGACTGCACATGCTGCAGCATCAAGATTTTAACAAGTGCTATATAATGCACACAAGTCCCTGTACCTTTATCCACCATGGTTTCTATCAGTTTTTTGATGGAGCCATCATGCCAGAAGTTCCTGCACACATGTGCTAGCAAGTAGGTTGATCAGCTGTCCCACCCCTCAGGCAAAACTCGTTTCAAGTCCAGCTACAAATCCAACTACTACTCCAGGCAATGCACAGTCAGGCTGGTTATTAAGTACACTCTCTGATATCAAAGCTGAAGCATGCCCTGATACGTAGAAATAATATAAGAATTAAGCATTTCTTATATTACCTATGTGCCCACCTGAAGAAGGCACTTGAGTGCCAAAATCAATTATAAATATCAGAAATGCATATGCTGCACCCTGAAGAAACACTACTTCAGAATTCTCAAGCTGTCCATCAATATTGCTGCTTTTTATTCTTTGCTAAGAATGAAAGGTCTTTACTTGCAAGCAAGCAAAATGCAAATGCCCGGCAGGCTCCATCACCACTCAGGACAAGCCATTAGCCAGGCCATTATTATCTGTTTCCCAGAAGACTGGAGCACCTTCACCAGGACTGCTGACACTGCTGGTCTTCTCATCCTACTGCCAGCTTTCCTACCATTCTGTAACTGCAATACTCTTTCTGACTTATAAAACCCTCCTCTGGCAGATAAGATACAGCACTGTCCATGATTATCACAAGCACCACACAGATGAAAGACATTCACATATTACTCATCTAAAAGCACTTAATAGCTAAGTGAGACAGGCTGAGGTTCACTGTTTTCTCTCTTTGTCCCTGTGAGTTGGCTAAATCAAATAAAATGATCCAATTTTTAAGAATATTTTAACAGTATTGCATCAGGTTTATCAGCAAAACATTATGTGCCTGAGGGTCTCATAACTAACAGCTACTGCAGATCTTCAGCTCCCAATGAACAGGAGGCAGGGGATGTGCATGCAGATAGGGCCCTGAAACACACCATCTGCTGAAGAGTCTCACAAGAAACATACCTCTGCTATGCATGTCAGGATAATCAGGCACAGCTTGCCACTGTGTAGCCGGTGCTCATCTGCAAAGAAGCAAAAACAATTCCTGCATGAGCCATACAAGCTTGGCAATACTGAAGAGAGAAAGCTCTTGCAATAGGAGAGTTTTAATACTTCTTCCTCCACAATAGCTAATAGTGTAGGTATTCCCACTGGGCACTCACCCTCCAGCCTGGACACTAAACTCCATGAAGACTTCCCCGCTGCTTCTGTGAACAGCCAAGTTTCTGATTTGAATCTCCATCACCGCTGTAAATATCAATGAGGCTTCTTTCTCATTCAGTTTTACTTTCACAGATATTCCATATAATCACTCCCTGCCTGCCACAGTGGATGTGTACTTTTTATGTATATGTACTCTCTAAGGTAAGATGGAGAAACATCAGTTTTGCAGTAGGTTATGAAACAAGCCAAGTTTTGGTAGAGGCACAGCACAGCAGAACAAGCATGTCGAGAGTTCATGCCCTGAGCTTTAACCCCACTGCTGAGAGACATGACCTCGTTTGCCCTATGTAAAGCCATGAATGAAATGAAGTCTGCAAAGAAGACTTTAAGACTTTTAAGCCAGGAGTCCCACCTTGGTCATATCCTGCAACCAGCAATTGAACTATGCTGATTTCATCTTGCTACGCTGCGTAAAAGGAGAGGAATTTTGAAATGAGAGTGTTAAAAATCTTTCCCATGTCTCTTCATCTCAGCTTAAATGCTTAAGTGAAAAGTTTTCTACCCCAGCAAAGCAGGAAAAATGGCTTCAAAGAACTGTGATGCACTGGAGCCTTGTTATTTTCCTATTGTAAGGCCTCACTGTATATTTCTGTAGGTGCTGCTAAGATTCTCTCTGGGGACCATGCTGTAAAGGCTCCTGTTCCACACTAAGTACTCTGCCTTCAGCCAACACGTTGTGAAGATCATGCCATTTTCAGCAGTTATGGGGCAACCACGCAGGCAGTTACTCGCACAGAAGCTCTGTACCTTCACAGCCCTCTTCATTAAAGGAACAAAGCAGACCACTTCCCACAGGGAGATGTAGCAGTATGAACCCTATTTTACAGATGGGGGAAAAAAAATAACACAGAGCTTTTGTTTCTCCCAGTGCAGCTGCCTCTGACTGGCACAGGAGAGAAACAGAGAGGAGGATCTAGCAGAATGCTGTCTATTAAATTATGCTCTCTGGGATAGAACTGGAACAGCTGCCTAGTCCTGGAAGTAGAACAAACCAGTCTCCTCTTTGTGTTCCCACCTGTCTCAAGACAGAGAGAAAATAAAATTCTCCTTTTCCCCCCTTGCTACTATACTCTTGTCAAATGCTTTCTTCTACACAAGAAAAAAAAGTTAGGCAGAACCCAATATATCCTTACTGGAATTAATAGGCAGCAGTGTGGAAGGCACACTTCGTATGATTGATCAGTAGAACTACTGATACAAACTGCCAAACAGAGGCAAGGACATTGTCTATCAGCCACACAACCTTCAGATGTTTTACATACTAGCACCAGGGCAGAGAAAGAAGCATTGTGCCCTGTCACATAACAGAATAAACTCATCCTTAGTTGGCTTGTTAAGTACAGAACTTCTATCAGATCTCATTCCATCTGAAACTAATCTAGTTTGGCAGTTCCTGAGGACCAATGCGTATTTCCCATACTACAGTGACTAGTAAGTGCAACAGTTAAATTTAAAAACATAAAATTGTTCCATACACTTGGATCAGCAAGAGGAGCCCTGAAATAAGCAAATGAGAATAATTAGAGAGCTGGTACATGTCCTCAAGTGTACAATCTATAGAAAATGACTGAACAAAGATTGAGGTTGTTTAGTTTAAAGACAAAAGCAAGAGGAAACATGAAAGCAGACTTCAAATATTTAACGGCTGTCACAAAGAAGAAAGAAATTGTCCATTCTCAATATCCGTCTCGGGGAAGATAAGCAGTAATTAATTTATATCACACTAAAGAACTTAGGATGCACACGAAGCTTTTTCACAATAAGGGTAGTTAAACACTTGAATAAATAGTTTAAAAACGATGCTCCTCTATCAGCATCTTATTCAACCTGCTAGAAACAACTCTCAGAAAAAACAGAGGTAGACTTGATTCTGCCTTGGTTTTAAAGCACCTGCTGGATACTGCCATGAAGTACTTTTTAGTCCAAATTTCGATTATTCACCTTTTCCTCAACTAGCTTGCATACTGAACAAGAACAAGACTGCCAGAAACAACTTCCTGCAAGTTTGTGCACGAGAAAACTCTCCTATACAGTGCGTTCTTTTACAAGCATTTATCACGTTCAATAATCAACTCATCATAGCTCTACAGAAGTCTTCCTACTTTTCTTCAGCTATTATGTTTAACTTAAAGCAGTATAAGTTGGCAATGGGCTGAAATACAGCAAAAAAGATCGCTTATGTTCAGGCTGTGGTGCCCTACAATCGCTGAGCACAAGAGGATCCTCAGGTACCTGAGCGTGACCAAGCTTCAACTCCAGCAACACAAAATGAGCCCCATTCCAAAGTGATCAGAAGAAACAAAAGGCATAGCATGGGAAAGTATCTCAACAAGCAAATGATTGGCAGTACAGTGAAGATCACTGCACCATAGAACCATGACACACATTTATAATTAAAGATGCCTGTTTGACCTGCAAGTACCAAAGGACAAAGAAATATTTCCTTCCAATGCTGAGCTTTGCCTCATGTGTCAGACTAAACATTCTTTAAAATAGATATCCAGTGCACAATTTCCCCTCTCTGAGCAAGGGCTTGAAATCAGATATGCTGACAACTCCTGCACAAGGAAAGGCTTGGTTATTACGTAGTGTTATTATTACTACGTTCTTCCCATAGTTGACTTCTCTTCTGTTTGCATTCATTCTCTCCTACTCTTACATAACTGTTATCTCACAATAAGAAATCGTTTCTTTTTCTCAGAAGGTGGAACCTTCAGTCATCCAAAAGGCCTGCATCTAGCTTCTATTTTTGGAGATGTGTTCCTATGCCCTCCCCATTTCAAGAAATACTGCTTGCTACATCAACAGAATTTATTTACCTTTTGTGTCCTGCATCACAATGGAGCTGTACTTCAAGAAGGTTATCAGCAAGTTGCTAGTTTGCACATCAGCATCCAAAGGTAGCTCTGCAGAGCTTATAACTGGAACAAAACAGATAAGACACACTTATCCTCCACAAACACAAAACAGAAGCATGCAGAGAACAAAGTCACAGACCCATAAGTCTGGGACAGAATCAACTTATCCATAGGGTCACCTGAGTTCTTCATCCTGCTATATGATCACCCAGCAAAGATTTGGTTTTGAAGATTGGTACCACCCCAAAAATCTTTTCTCCTGCCCTAAGTGCTAAGTGCAGTGCTATCCTTCTCTGTCCGGCTCTATCCACTTCAGGGGAGACAAACTTGCTATTTTAGCACTCATCAATTTTCCTAACCTAGGGAGCTCAAGACATTCTCACCAATACCTACTTAGGTCCCATATGTTATTCTACCTATGAGAAAAAGGTTTGATTTAACAGTGTATTTTACAATTCAAGATTTATACCTCGTAACCCTGGAATGACGTAAATAAGGTTAGTTAGACCTGGAACCAAAGGATATGCAGGCACAGGAAAATGCAGGGGATGAACCAAGAGTAAAATGCAGGATTCTTAGAACTGAGCACTGAGAGACCCACTGCACAGTAAATAAAGGTTCTCATGAAGCTCAGGATCGTGTAATCCTTGAATACAAAATCGTAGCCCTTGGAAACAACAGGCCAAATAGATCAGTGTAACCTAGCTGTTCAAATCACATCAAAGAAATGATAATGGGGCTTTTAGCTTCTGAGGGCTGCACATCCCCAAGCTGTTTTAGTCCATTCAATCCTGAAACTGCAGCACAGCTAACAGGTTGCCAGCATGGCCAGTTTGTTGGCAAAGTCCAAGCAATGACACTGAAAACTCTTTAACTCCCAGTGCTATGAATAGCTCAAGGAATCAACTAAATACTGGAAAAAACGTATTTATATCTCCAGCATGTCCTTCCAAAGCTGTTACAATGAACACAATGAATGAATATTTAACAACAGTAAGCAAAGTGACATTTAGATAAGTATGGTGACAGGCACACTTGATTTACATATTATGGATTAACACTTACAAGAAAAAGTCTCATTTAAAGAAAAGAGGAAATTGCTCTGAAGATCACATCACTGCCTACCCTGGTTCATGGCACAGACACTGCATTTTTTACCCAAGTGCTCCGAAACTTTAAAAGGCTTTAATTCACATTAAAGGCTAACAACTATAGAAATTTCAAACCAGAATATGAACCCACTTTTAATTCCAGTCAGCATTAAAAAATGCCTGAGAATCACAGATGAATTTCTGCACGTTGCTGAAACTTGGAAATAATTCAACCAAGCTTTTATTCTTTCAAATGCATGAAAAAGAAGAAAGCAATCTTTTCATTCCGAAGTAAAAATGCCTCTTACTAACTCTCAGCCACAGGCAAGTTTTAAAGCTGAGTTGCAAGACATGAGAAAATGAGGAAAATTCTGACATGCCTTTAAAATAACAGCAGTACTGAAGAAGTACCACTGAAATATAACTAAGCTGAGGTCAACAAAAACCAAAAATAATAAGGATCACAGTGCAGAGATCATCAAGGTGACAGCTAATACAAATAAAGCATACTTCCCAGTGTAATTCCTGCACGCTAGGATCAACTCCAGTCCTTAAACTTAGTAGCCTTGCATGCAGAAGGAAGCCTCAAGCTCCTTAACATCACTGCCTCTGCTGAAAGCAGGATGGAGTTTTTGCTTTGCTTTTGTTTTTTGGTAAATAAATTAAAAAAAAAAAAAAAAAAAGGAATATGAGGAAGCTGTAGATGTGTAACCAGCATCAGTTCCTTCAGTTGTATAATACAGCGTGGGCATGGATACATTTGCAACGTACATGTCGAACACAAGCCCACAAAATGCCCGTCCCTCTACATTTTACGTTGCACAAAACGTGTAGCACACAGGGAGACCTGAGACACAGGGAGCTTTTTAACTGAAGCTTTTGATATCCATGGTAACCAGACAGAACTCATCCACAAGGAGGATCGTCTTTAACCAGGATATCAAATGACCTGGATGGCTGATATAACTAAGTAACCCGGGCTGCTTGGGCCCTTAAACATTACCAAATTATGCTCTATTCAAAGTGACTCTATTCTTCCTCTGAATTCTTTCTTCAGATCTATGCCATTAGAGTAGGTGGCCATTTGATTTCTTCTCTTAAACTGGACTGCAACTATCCATAATAAACAAGAAGGGTTTTATTCTCAATTATTTTGAAGTACATTTATTTGGGCACATAACATCTCATTTAGATCTCAGCACAAGCAGTCATTTACAAACCCTGAGAGATGAAAGACAACGAGAGGGAGGAATATCTCAACTCCTGGGTTGGATTCAAATCCCAGTTAATTCAAAGCTGGGGACAAGTGCATTAATGGCAAACTGCGACTGTCTGTAAATCTGCTCCAATGGCAAATAACCCCAGGCAGAGAACCTGACACTAGAAATACTCAAAAGCAAAAGCCTATGTAGGATAACTAACAGGTTGGGTATGCCTTCATGCAGATACGGGGACAACACTGTTTTCAGAAGGAACACCAACACAACCTCATTAAGAAACACACAAGGCAAAATAGAAACTACGCTAAACATCTTCCAAACAATTTAAATCATGCCAAATAATACTTCTTGCTTGTGTTCCTGGGGCAGATCTCCCCGGGAAGAGAACACCAGGTTACATCTGCACCAGACAGACCTCATTAGTTGCTATCTTGAGGAAGAGCTTTGCCAGCTATTGTTAATTGTCCATCCCCAGGATATCATTACATTTCTTACCATCCGAAGAAGGTGGGGTGGTTCCAAGTGGAGTGACAGGCGTTGTTGGAATTGGACTTGTTGGCGTTGTCATCAGCCCCATTTCAGGATGGCTCTAACAGAAAACAAATCCCAAACATACACAGGTTAATAGCTTCCCTGTGGCTAAGCCACATGGATCACTGCTTGTTCTGTTCCACACTCTCACACAACAGACACATCTTCAGTGAAATCTCAGGAAACTTCAAACTCTCCTCAGACGAGGAAAGCTGCACTTTACAACCTTGGATATCTACAACTGAACAGTAAATCAATTAATTTACTCAGCAAAACACACAAATATATCACAAAGCAGTAGCTGTCCCCAACAGACAGACAACATGCCTTTCTCCAGCACAGAAGGGGAAAAGGCAAGCAGAAGCCCACACTGTTCACAGCTTCTCATCACGCCAAAGCCAACCCAAGGGTGTGCATTTGAAGTCTTCCTCTACAATCCTTTTATTTCTCTTCCTAAAAGCAAATTCTTCTACCCCCTTGCCCTCCACCTGCTCATATTCAAAGATGATGACAATTTATTTCTTTGTTTCTCCCTGTAAAGCTCAGACACCAGAGGAAAAGAGTGCGTAACATAAAGAACACTACCATTATTGATCCCCTCTGCTTCCATCAGTCAGTTACTCAGTCCATTTCATCTTTGCTAATAGTTGCCTGCCTAATTACTGCTTTGACTTTACTCTTTGTAAGCTCCCAGCTCCATCCAAAGATGGCAATCTGCCACGCTATTTTAAGTCTGCCTGCCAAGCAGAGCGTCCATTTCATAGGGCAAGTTTTACATAAATGTATCATCTGCCTTAATACATCATCACAATTTCAAAAAGGAAAGGGATATAGAACTACTGGTTTGACATTAGTCCTTTCTTCACAAGTGGACAGCCTCCACACTGCCCTTGAATATCTCATTTTATGAGCTACCATAAATACACGTATTTTATGGGAAGCACAGACATATACTACACCAGTTAAAGGCAATTGTAAATTACATGTACTAACTGAAAATTTAAGATCCAGCTTATCATTGAAAATCTTACATAAAACATGCTTGCTTTCATATGTTTTGCTATGGTGTTTACCTTCCCTTTCCCAAAAATTAACTGTCAGTTAAGAGATAATAGTGCCACCTAGCAGCAAAAACTGAGGACCAACGAGCTGGTAAACACAAGAGCAATTAACACTTCAGGCATCACCACAGTTATACCTCAGTTCTTCCTATGAGCTCTTACAGGAGCAGGCCGTCATTCACACAGTCCCTCTTTCAGCAGTGGATGCAAACGAGCTCATCACTCATCAGCTTCCATGAAGTTTCTCAAAAGTCAGTATGCCCTACCTTGACCTCTCTTAAAAGAGGGATTACAGGCAATTCACCCAAGAACAACATTAGAACCAAACTTCAATCAGGTCCACTAAACAGTGGCTGCTTCAGCTACCACTTTCACAAATAACTAGCTTATTTTTTCACTATTAATGCAAGAGCTTTTACGCCAGCTGCTCTTTTCCCATTCTCCTCTTATCCCTCTTCTCCCTCAGGGATATCCTGGCCACATACAGGTCTGAATTGGTATTACACAACTAGAAGCAGAAGTCTCTCGGAGGCAGCTGGAATGAACAACCTGCAAAAAGCAAACAACTTGAGCGAATTAACCAGCCCCACAACAGAAGCTTTCTAAAGAGTTCATAGTTCTGCCTATCAGTCTTCTGCCATCAACACCACTGCCAGGAGCTCCCCAGAGGCCCACTCCCTCCTTTGTGCCATGTGTCTAGCTAGTAGCATATTACACAGAGTGACAGAATCACAGGGGGTGGAAGACACTTGAAGAATTGAGTCCAAGCCCCCTGTTACAGCAGGTTCCCTACAATTGGCCACACAGGCAGATGCCCAGATGGGTCTTGAATATCTCCACAGAAGGAGACTCTACAGCTTCTCCAGGCAGTCTGTTCCAGTGTTCCATCAGCCTTACTTTAAAGTCCCTCTCCATGTATTGCTGCACTCTGATGAGCTGAAGTAGCTGGGGAAAGGCCTTAACTTCCCCCCCCACCCCCCAGCCAATTACTAGTAGTACTTGAAAAAAAAACAAAATTACTATACTAAACTGTAATGCCTTCTCAGATTCATCAAGCCATTCCTACAGCCAGCCACAACACCATCAACAGATCAGACAGACTCAGTATTTCTCCCTCATGGTGACTGTCTTTGCAAATTCATATACCAATTAAAAAAAGCATCCAGAGGTCTGTGTTCAGAGGCACAGGGCAGCCCCCACTGCTTCTCAGAACACTGCTATAGCTCTGCATCCTCACCATGAAAAGCACAAGGAGAAGTGCTCTGTTGTGACAGCAGTCATTGATGACTTCCTAAGTGAAGGATACCTACACAAACAACAACATGTGGTATGTGCACATCCAGACAGAAAAATTAATCCAGCTTGGAGCCGATCAGCTTCTTCCCCTCATCTCTAATTTATCATGTGTATGAACTGCTCCAATAGCAGCACTCTTACTGCCACAGTCAACTCACTGCATCCTCCTGATGGCAGTATCACAAACTCTACACAGTCCTTCCATTCAGTAGGAAAAATGGCTCCTAGCACAAGCTGTGCCCTCAACACTTGAAGCATTTTCTGGCAAGGCAGGAAGCATCTCCTAGAAATAAATCCAGTCCCTGGTTTGTTTTTCATCTTTTGCGCCCATCTACATCTGTGGAAGAACCCAGAGGGGGAAAACAAAAACAAAAACAACCGAAACTTCTCTTTTCACCAATTCAATTACTGACTTCTTAATTTCAAAAGACATCTAATAGAAAGAAAAAGACAAACACAGTACTGAAACTCACTTGTGCCAGAACTGTAATGAAGTTCCGGTTTAAGTGGACGGCTTCATAGAGGGCCAGAAGGATTGCTTCATTAGTTCTGTGGAAAGGACACAGACAAGAGCACAGTTAATTAAGGGCTAACTCCAGATGAGAATCCTGAGAGCAAGGCTTCTGAAAGAATATTTTTTTCCCAATCATTTTAAACTCTGCCCCTGCAATCCACTGTTTTTCATTATTAGCAGTACTGAGCAGTGCACAAATACATCTATTTTTAGATTTCAGCTACAGTCACTGCTCTTCTCCTGCAGAACGGCTTCCTTGTTACTCACTCTCAAGCAATGTTTTCGTCTTTAAAGCCCTTTCTTTTCAGGGTGGAGGTCTGCACAGACACAACACACCCTGGTATTTACCACTTGCCCCTTTTATTTGTTTTGTTCCATTGAAACAGTTCCATGATGGGGAAGATCACATTGATCAGAGCAGTGAATTGTCACTCATTGTGCAAATAACATCTGTACACTTACTGCACTGATATCTTCTCATCAGCATCTGCTATGAACATGCTGCCCACCTATGGAGAGAAAAAGTATAGCAGAGGAGGAATTTTTGAAAGCTACTGAACAGCACGAGGGAAGACGCAGATTTAACTAAGCCTGGAATGCCCTGTGAGATATGTTCTCATCCACAGCACAAATGCAGCTTACATTCCAAAACCAGTGAAATACAAATTGGGAAAGTTCCACAAAGGACAGAACAGGATGATCATATACATTTTTTGTTCTTCTGTAGCTGCCCAATGCTTAATCTGTCAAGTCACAGTAAAAACTGTGTATTTTAAATCCCAACCTTGATTAGCCTGTGGTTCTATGAGAGGACAACAGATCACTTCCTGCCAGTGCGCCCCAAAGCATAGCAGTTCTACCCACATCACTCCTGACAGATAGCTGTCATCACTGAACTACCCTTATTTTTGAAAGCACTTTCTCATCCAGACAGCAATATGCTCCTCAGGATACAGTTACCTCAGCTGTATTTGGTTTAGATCATATCAGTGCATCCTTCCTACAGCAGAACATTCCAAGCTGAGTTTTTGGAAACTCTCACCCACCTGCTGAACTTCCAGGAAGTCCTTATTTTAAGAACAGAACAACACTGCATCCTTGCTTACCATATTAGTTAGGGCTGAGAAGAAACCACTCTGGTGCTCCTCTTCTTTATCTTTGTATTGCCTGAACAAAGAAATCAGGATGAAGCTTCAAGCTTAAAAAGGTAACTACAGTTTTCTTCTTTAAATCCCCACATCACAACTTTATCTGATCAGGATGCAGGTGGGAGAAAGTTCCAACATTCAAAGCTCCTTTTTAAGAAGCCAGTAAAAGAGGAGGAGAGGATATGAAAATATCTGCAAACTGTTTAAAGTGAGGGTGCTGAAAGATACGACTCTGAACTGCTACACAGGATATATCCAGTCTGGTCTAACACTAGGGGTGTATCAAGAGACTTCACAAATTCTGTCCTGAACTAACCACACAGTAAACCACAGCCTGTAACTACAGGGTACTTTCCTTTCAATTATCAGCAGCCAGAGTAAACCACACTTTATCACCACGGCCACGAGAACCCATGAAGACCATGAGACTGGTTCACGGCCCAATCCTGTCGGATCCTGTATTCATCTCCCAAAAGACAACAGGTTGAAAGGTGGTTCAAATGAACCGCTCTGCTGACAGCTGTCTGTTCCCACCTGCCTTACTTCCAGGGCATATTAGAAAGCACAAGGATGTTCCTGAACAGTCTAGTAAACATGACAACATAAGCAAGCATCAGACCATGCACACAGACGTGGTCCAGAAACATGACAGCAGCCACCACCCATGGCAGGAGGCCCTTGACTAGGACTGACTTTGGAACAAGAAGCCAACAAACAGGTTGGACATCTCAAATTTAAGCTCTTTGCTTCAGGTGACATTGAAATGGGCTAGCAGAGCTCACATGGCCATTTGTTCTGTCTTTCACAAAGGAATCCAATTACACATTCTGCATCACGCAAAGAAAACAATTCTAAAATTCCACAAAGGGGAAAGAAAGATAAGCAAACAAACCACAGCTCAAGACAACATGTCAGAATAAAAGAAGGTGAGTGAATGTAAAACAAAAGATGTTTAATATATTTTTAATATATGTTTAATATGCTTAATGTATTTACGTGATTTGTTCACTTGCATCACCTTGCGGGTATATTTGTAACAGTGCACATTCAAATGGAATTAAAACAACTTCCTGGATACTTTTAGAATTCTTCTGCCCCCCAAAAAACTTAGGGTTATTCAGGTAAAGCTGCTACGTGTTGCAATTTTCTGAAGATATTTTTTCTTAGGAAAACTTTGGATTGGATACTTTGTATTGTTACTTATTAAAGCGACTTTGGGAACGTGCCATCCCTCCTGCTGCCTTCCTGGCTCTTTTCTCAGAAGGAGTTCCTGCTGCCCAGCACTTGCAAGAGTAAACATTACCTCTGATCTGGCACGTGAACAGCCCTGGATAGATCTGCTTGTAGAGCAGTTTTCAGTTAAATAAGACAAGTCCCCAGCAAATGATTTATCTTTTGTCCTGGGCCATAAGATTTTGCACAAAGTTCATAGAGGTAAAATCCATGACGGGAAAAATATACAATAGAAATCTTCCCCTTCAGCAAAATCTGTCCTGAAGCATATCAGCACAGCTGGTACAGATGTATTTATACTTGCAATGACAACCACAAGTACCTCAAAGCATGAAACTATTCCCTGCCTCTGCAGCCACACCAGGACTGGTAAGGGACTGATAAGTTTACTCATAAAAGTATGTTGAAATGGAATGCAATTCACATGCATTTGAAAACAAGAGATGTTAATGTTTTACCTGTTGTACTCTGATAAAGCCTGGGCAATTACAAGTCCCATTCCCTGCAAAAAGAGTTTTAAAAAGTTTATATTACAAATTGTAATGCAGGAAAACAAACACTGAACACACATTAGCACCCCTGCCCCCAAAGATATCAGAGTATGATGCTAAGAATTCCCCCTGCAGCTGCTTGAATTAATAAGATGCACTTATACAACAAAGGCACAGCCTAAAAAAAAAAAGGCACCAAAATTTAAAGTTGAATATCTATTTATCTAAGTTCAGAGGAGAAAGTTTATTCTCCTTGGGCCTCCAGGCACACCTTACTCAAGAAAACTCAGCGTGGCAACAACTCCAGAAGGAAGCGTGTGTTAGGGAAAAGATACCCAAAGGTTCAAAACAAAGGCCATAAGCACTAATGACCTTGTCATTTCTTGTCAACAGCCTCCACCACTCCACAGTTACTGGTCCTCCTTCTCTGTCAAGCTAATTAAATCAACTCAAAATAGTTGCTCTCATCCTTCAGTTAGCACAGAGTTCACTTTTACTTCATGCCTAAAGGAAAGTTTGCAAGTCCACACCTCTCCTAGCCGGTAGTGCACTGACATTTTGTATCGAGGCTTAAGTACAAAACTTAGGCAGCATCTACAACGTAAAGCATGACTGGTAACTCTTGATTTGGGAGCTAGAGTAAACGAGTGGAGGACTTGCAGAAATTGGGTAACACAGCACTGCAGAGCAGATGCTCTTTGGCAAAGGAACATACAGGCATTTAACAAATGTCTCATAGACCAACCTTAGGATGTTCTTTGCTACCTAGTCTTTTAACCACCCTCATCACTCAACTGATGAACAAACTGTCCAAATCCAGAGTCACCTGACATACAATAGTGCAGTTAGGGCAGAAACCCATCATACTGCTGCTCTTTGCAGCAGCACTGCTCTCAGATCCTCTTTGCACCAGACATTAAGACAGCATTTGTTAACCTCTCAGATGGAAAAGCATCCCCAGCAGCACCAAATAATTAAGTCAAATACTCACGTTGAGCGTGGCCTCATCATCTACGATAGAGAGCTTCACAATGTAAGGATTCACTGACTACTCAGCAGCAGGAGAGAAGAAAGAAAGCAAACTGGTTTTAAGTGCAGCATTCACAGGAAAAGAAACCATTGCAATTATCTTTCAAAGGTTACCTACCCACCTGGGAAGAATTTCCCTCCCATCTCACAAAGCAGAATGCACACAAAGCACCAGAAGTCACACTGCACGGTACGGCTGCTATGCCTTCTCCTTACCTGCTCAGCCAGACAGGCTGCTGATTTCATTGAGAAGAGATGGAGTCTCTGCTCCTTTGCTAGCTGGACTGCCATCACTGAAAGTGGAACAGCTGCCCTGACAGCCTGTTATCAGTGACACACACACGCAGCCGGCACAAGCAGTGAAGCTGGGACACAACATCCCTGTCCTGATATCTCTCTTCTGCAACACCTCACAAAGATTGCTTAAAGGAAGGAGGACTCAGGAAGGCATGACAACATTACAGACTCGTCTGCTGCAGGGTTAGAGCACAACACTTAACAGCTTACACCACAGAGAGCCAGAAGTCTCTGGAGAATATCAATTCCTTGAACTAAGCTGAACAAAGCACACAGCCTCCATCTATAAAGATAAGGTGTAATAATTTAGGGAGCATTTTAGATTAGCAATGTACATTTGTTTTTCTTTGTGTCAGTGCAAAGTTAATAAGGTTGACTTGGAACTAGGACAGAGAAGAAAAGATTGTGCAGTAAGTCCAAAATGAATGGGATGAGCAAAGCACAAAACATGCACCAGATAGAGCCTTACAAGTTAAGCAGTTAGCTAACTATTAGGCTCAAGGCTTAACAGAAGGTTAAAAATCAGACTGATCAGAAAACAACACAGTCACAATTATTCTGTGCTTTGGGAGAATCAGATTTTCTCTCCGGTCCAGGGAAAAAACTGATCAGAAGACCTCAAAGCTCAGTCTGTCACAGCCTGCACTACCTGCTACCTCAAAAAATAACACAAAAATCACACAGAACCCATTTGAGCATGAAGCACACAAAGACGTTTCCTAGAAGCTGGAGGAGAGGCTCCTATCGAGTAACAATATACGCTTCTTTCTGTGCAACCACGATCTTCTGCCACTTAGAATATGTCAATAAACCAGAAGCAAAATTCAAAAATGTGTAGCTAAAATACAGCCTCATTCTTTCAAATACATCTTAGTTTTGCTAATTTCGATCATTATGTTGTTCTCATTATATCATGAAGAGAAACTCAGGCCAAGCCTCTCCATCCCACAGCTCACAGAAGCTCGGTCAGAAGATCGGTCAACCTGTGATTCATGACCAATAAAAGCAACAAAGTTCTTCCAGACAACAGACAGCAGGGCTATGGTGAGTTAGGGGCAGTGGGGTTTTCCAGATTCCCAGATAAGCAAACTGGAAGATACTGCACTGACCAATACAAACAGGCTGCCCTGAGGCCTCCACATACATTCCGTACCATCACAGAGCGGACAGTGAGCAGGATCCTTGTCATCCCCAGCCTGTGAACAGCTCCTCATGCTCCCACTGCCCTCAGCTCCCCAAGATGTGTGCTACATGTCATCTACCTAACAGCCAGTCATTCCAAACAGCTACTTCCTGCTCATCTGTGATGAGCTTCAAGCACCCCTAAGCCCTTCCCCCCATATTCCCTGCCTGCTTCCAATCCTGTTATCTCAGTTTCCTTAGCTTTCTTCTCACCGGGAATTACTGCAAAATATTTGGAAGCCTAAATTACACCTGCCACTCAGCAATGCGTGCAAACACACAACAGCCTTGAAGAGGGGCTGATAAGCACCTTGAAAACTCTAGAGTGTGTCAATGAAGTGGTGACACGAACTTAAAAACTCTGCCTCCAGCTGCCTCCAGAAAGAAAATGATAACATGATCCTCATCTCTTCAGAGAACACACTGCCACCAAAGCGTAAATATTGTAATACTAAGGTCTTCTCTTCAGTGATAAGGTACAAACTCCTGGAATGCAGGAGTACTCAAGATGTCCTCTATGAGCTCACCACCACTAGGCGCCAATAAGCTCAAAGCAAAGAAGGTGGAAGCTGGAGGAGATGATTACCAAGTAACTTCTAAAAGATAAGCCAGTTAAAACCAGATCAGAACCATAATCCCCAAGCAAGGCATGTCATACAAATTGAGAGCTATGTGAAGAAGCACACAGATGTGGCAGAGGGAGCTAGATCTTCCCTGTAACTCTAATGCATCTCAATCTCTGGCACAAACCTATGGGAAGCAAATCTTTGGTAAGAAAATAAAGCAGAAAAATAAATTAAATTTAAAATAAATATTCAAGCTACCCACATACAATCTCTAGTTAGATGCTTAACTTTTTTTCATGTCTGTAACACAAATGAGGCCAGAGTCCACTTGATTATCCCCTGCAGGATTTTCCCCCTGAACATTCATTAGGGATGATTCAGCAGCTTTGCCTCCAGCGCTGATGAGGCCATCTCCTCTGCAGGCAAGGCATCTTGCAGGGAACTGGAGCTTGAAAAATGACTCTTTTTGTTAAAGAGATACATTCAAAAATCATTCAAGTTCTGAAAGGGCTTTTATTTTAATGATTTCATGATTCTAGTATTTTTAAGTCTCTTCAGCAACTGCTGGAATCACAGAATTGCAGGGGCTGGAAAGGACCTCTAGAGATCACTGAGTCCAGCAAAGCAGGCCCCCTACAGCAGACGACTACATCAAGGCAACTAAACATGAAGGGCTGTCTGATACACTATAGCAGACAGACAATACAGAAAGAAACAAAATGTTTTCACTCCTTTCTTTTCAGTTCTGTCTTTGAATGGACACAATACACAATTCTACAGGAAAAAAATTAGCACCTAGATGTAATCTAGGAATCAATCTATTGAAAAGTCACTGTTTGAGTTATGTTTTACGTTGCTATTCTAGCAGACATCTCTTACAACACTGAGAGAAGGACACAGTGAATTACTCCTCGATGCAGTGTTTCCTCTGCTTGGCATCCTTTTCAGCAGCTAGCTTCGCCATTTCCCAATGTAGTCAACTATTTAATGCTCCTTTCATGCTTCTCTCACATAGCATCAAGGAAAAAAATTTTCTCTGAGATAGGGAATAGGGTTATTAAACCAAAAATACAGCTGAAGAGTACACAGTTGTCACAAGTTTTGAGAATGATTAGGTTTCAGATCAGTGACATCTCTTTAAAAGTCCCGTGTAAAAACACACAATTTTTACTCCTAGAACAGAAGTTACTGAGAAGTTACCAAGATCACAGCTATGCTGGTAATGAAGACGTGGACAGATATTCCCCAGGCAATTGGAAGGGAAACTAGAAAATTATGACCATGTTACTACAGGCATCGCTTACAGTGTGCGACACTTCTAAGGGGCAGTGTCAGGCAACTGCCAGATAAAACCCTTAGCTGAGTTGGTTTCCACCTTACCAGAGAAAATAGTGAAGCTGATTTTTCCCTCAGCCCACATCTGCCTTAGCTTGGACTGGTTTGTTGTCTTTTTGGTTCCTTTTGTAAACATCAGCACAAACCATTTGCTTTGGTTGTACAGTTTGAAGTCATCTAGAACAATTTAGCAGCAACGGACCCCAATATTACATGCCTCAGAAAGTTACTGCAAAGAGCAGAGGACAGCTCCTATGTACTCACAGAACTCTGCCTTACTCAGGAAATAAACTACAGCACACAGGGAACTTCTCAGGGATGGGATGGGACAAGTCTACCTCTTTTGACCTGAATGTGTAAATGAATACGCCGTAGTTAATGAGGAAAGAAGTTACTTAGTATGGGTAGGTTGCAGTTGGACTTGATGATCTTGAAGGTCTTTTCCAACCTGAGCAATTCCATGATTCTGTGATTCTATACTTTGCTCAGAGGACAAGTTAAGTAGGTAAGATCTTGGACAGATGCAGCAGTCCCAATTTCAATTCAGTTTTTCAGCTGCAGGTGCAAAAACTGCAGTGAGAGCCCTGCTCTTCCCACTCTGTCCTCATCAGTATCGTTACATCAGATTGTTCTCAAGGCCCTGTTCTGAAACCAAACTGCATGCTCCTGCTCCATGTTACCATGGCACAGGTTGAACAGTTTGTAGTTCTGGATTCAGACAACACCCACAGGAATGGGAGATTAATAGGAACTGCCTTGTCACTGAGAGTACTCTGTGCTCCCACCTTTTCTCTAAGTCTAACCATAATTCAAAGTGAGCTCCATTACAAAATCACACAGGTTCCCCCTCCTCAATTTTTCAACCAAGGAGAGGATATTCCAGAACTTTTCCACATTTTCTACCCATCAACCTACTCAGAGTAAAATATTGCTAATTGCAGGAGTGCAGGGGGTGTGGTAAGGAAGAAATAGAGACCAATCATTCAAGCATCACTCCTGCAAACAAAAGCAAAAGCCAACTAGGTGTTTTTTGACATTTGAAGTGTTTCTTTCCAAGGTGATAAGCAGAGCAAAAAAAGGTGGAATATGTCACAAAGTAGCACAACCAGTTGCTAAAGTAAAGATGAGTAAAGCTTCTCAGAGAAGAATCAGGCAAAGGAGAAGAGTCAGATTTCTCCTGGAAATGCTACTGCTCTGATGTTTCAGTTCATTCTTTGGTCACATCTTCAGCATGTCTTCTGGGGATCTACATTCCCTCAGTCTGCTAGTCAGGTTCTGAATCATAAATTCAGTCTGAAGCCTAAGGTGACTGACAACCAATTTTACTTTGGAGATAATATAGAAGCAGTGTCACACATGAAGAGGCAAGCACGCAAGTTCTGCACAACACAAACTCTTACAACCTTCCCTAGAATACTTTCAAAAAGGAAATGAGCATCTCCTACGTAGTTTCTCATGCATGCACAAAACAAACTGTATCTTAAATACACTTGATCATACACACACACATCAGAGGCAGATACAATTAGCATAATAGGACTGTCTCACAAAGCTTCTACAACTTCGATAAAAGCTACCATCTCTATTGCTAAAAGATGTACTCTAGGCCTTCTTAATAACCCAGAGGCCAGGACAAAATAACTGAGAGAAGAGAGATTTCTGTTACCCAGTACAACACTTACCTCATACTTTCTGTAGTTGACCAGCAAAGCAAGCAGGACAACAGCATCATAGCCGTGCTCCCTGCGACTAAGTGGGCTGGACAGAATCTGAAATAAAGACTTCCATTATTCTTTTCAGGCCTGCTTTAGGAAGCTTGCAGCAACTCTGAGAACACACATAGCTGTAAAATACGTACAAGAGCAAATTATATCCTAAAGAGGATATTTATGACTTAGGGAGTGTCAGTGCTTCTGAGAAACATTGCACAGAGGGAAGCTTACTTGTCACAGGCAGAATGTATGCAGGCTTTCTGGGCAAAAAGCAAATACATTTCTCAACACCATTGGACATTTCAGTGCAACTATGACATCCTGTGTTTTCCCAAATCCAGCTTCAGTTGTAAAAAGTATAATTTATCAAAGAGCAGAAAAAAACTCCATACATCCAGACTGCCTTCTGAATCGTTTCCCAAGTAAAGGAAGCTTCTGCAAAATTAGCCCATAAATCCATTCAGCTTCCAAGGATAAATGACTCAAGTGAAAATGCCTTAAATGCTCAGCAGTGACTAAGAACAGCAGACTGAAGTAAGGAGCCATAGATTCTAATTATTTATTTTTTACCTATTCACCACGCTATGAACAGAAGCAGCACGCACTGCCAAGTTACTTATGCTGCACTGAAAGGGCTGAAAAGCAATAAGACTGGAAAAAAAAAAAAAATACATGGAAGGAGAGCTCCTGCAAGAGATGGAAAAAAACCCTTACCTGTAATATAGCTTCAAATATGCTGTTAATCATCACGTACTCCAGGATGGTGTTCTGGCTTATGTTATCTGTCACCTAAGTACAAACACGAGTTAAAATCTCAAAGCCTCCCATGATGCTCCAGCTGCCTCTGGCAGACAGCAGGGACAGCAGCATTATACTGCCAGACTGACACATTTATTCAGAATCTCTCACTTAGTCAGCAAGTCAAGGGTGTGCTGAGCACTACAGCCAGACACGAGGGGAAATCTGCCCTGTCTTCTACTGCTGTCATTTCTGGCAAAAAACATGACCCACGGACTGAGCACCCCATTTCCTCTGCAGATTGATGCAAGACAGCTGCATGATAGCACTATCAGCAACTGAAAAAGTCTGCTGTGCTGGAGGCAGAGGGTGAAAAAGCAGAGCCTTTATTTACCGTCACCAAGCAGAGGAGTAGCTTCAGACACAAGCTTTTCAGGCTTTCAGAACCTTCTGCACAGAGCAGTGAGTCCAAGCTCTCCATCAGATTCTAAAAAAAAGAACAGTCGTGCAAATTTGAATTAATATTTAAAACTATTTAAAATATTTCTTATAAATCTGAGATTCAAGAATAGCAACACAAAGCTGTGTTATTCCAAAAATCAGCAACTGAACCTCCTGGTTTAACTGAAACGTCCTGGTTTAAGCTGGGACGTAACTACTGTATGCACACACAGCTGTACACCACAGACTATATTAACACCACTGCCTCTCATTTCTGCTTTATGTTAACTACCTTTTTATGCCCACAAGCATAACATCATGATCATTCTCCAAGTCCTGCCTAGATGCACAAGGGGCTTTTGAATACACACCCGTCTACAAAACACTGCCCCTGCAACACGGCTCCTGTGCAAAGCGTTTCTCTGCATAGGCAAGGCCTCACCTTCATACAAAGCTCTGCCTTATCAAATCCCACAAGCATGTTGATGATGTCAAACCCAGAAGTAGATTTGTTCTTCTGATGGACGCCCCGAATCAATGCACACAAAGTCTGCAAACAAAATATTCAGAGGATAAGATGTAAGGCAACACCTACAACTCCATAACATAACTTGCCCTACAGCCCTCTCAGAGCACTAGCAAAACAGCAATATTTATACAAACAGATCAGCCTAGAAACAGCTGTATTTGCTATATATCCTCCACCTCTGCTGTTTCTAAGGAATATACGTTGGATTCTGAGAACTCAGGAAAGAAAACAATGAGAGAAAAATGTATTTGTCCACATCTTTCCTGCCCGATGCCCGTTACAGACTTCCCAAATCTGAAATTTATATTCTGCACTTCTACAGTTGAGAGCAGCTGGGATGAATGCGTTCACTAAACTGTCAAGAATCAGCTTGGGAACTAATAACAGTAAATGTCGAGACTGAGGAGGATAGTCTCCCATGCAGGGCAAGTGCTGGTAAAGAACAGCAGCTTCTTGTTCTGGGTGATGATTCTCCACAGCTTCCAATTAGAAGTGCCCAGCACGGCCAGTTTCCCCTCTAAATTTGACATCAAATTCTCCATTGTTTTATTTTAATTTTGACCCATAAGGAAAGTAAAAAGGAGGGCAAAATGAAGGAAAAAGGAGAAGACAGACAAAGCTACACAAAGTATTCCTGAGCCCCCAGATGATAGCTGGTAGAGAGAACAAGCCCCTCCTGCCCCGTCCATTGCCACCTATTTATTCTGCAACACCAGATCCTCTTGAATTCTGAAACAAGCTCTTGGTCCTCAAACACCAAAGACTATGAGCATGTGTAACCTCCACAAACCAGACGTAGCAACTGCTTTGTAGACACCATTTCTCCTCACAACTGAAGTAGTGTGAACAAGATGCTTGATACCAGAGGCAAACATATTGCCTCATCAGAAGCAGAAGAGAGTACTTCCCATCTCTCAGCTGTGGTACCTGTAGTGCATTGACCACTCTGATTGGGTGCTCCTCACCCAGTGCCTGGATGCAGTGCTGAAACAAGCAATTGATGTTATCTTTTATCTTCATCAACTCTTCCCCATCCAGAGCCTCCAGCTTGCCTTCCAGATATTCCAGGTTGACCTGTCAGGTTAAGGAGCAGATCATGCACGTTACACAACTGCTGACACCTTAGGAAAGCAAGTCTTTGCATTGACAGTCTGCTAGCTCATAGGCAGAACAGTAGCAGCAAATCAGAGGATGTTCAGTTCCTGTTACCTTCATGAGAAACAGCTCCTCCCAAAACCTAGGGTTGCTTTTACTGGGGTCCTCTGTCTGAAAGAGAAAGGAACAGCCAATGAGAGCAAACAATAACAAATCATTCAGGCAGAATTTGAACAAAATCACTACCACAAGTAGGTCAGAGCCATTGGATGACCAAATGGTCTAACAGTACTGTGTACTGTCACAGAGATTCTCAGAAGCAGAATAGCAAACAGAAGCAGCTCTCATTTGAGATGTTTCTGTGTATTTTCTGGATTATTTTTGAGAAACACTTGAGAAGCCATGATGTCACACAGGTAACAAGTGGTCGTGGCAGACATCAGGATAAATTGACATTAAGGAAGAGAGCAGATTACAGAGTTCTGCATGACAGCAGGAGAAATTGAAGTGCATGCCTATGCTGTACAATTCTTACCATGGGAAAAGAATCCAGCCGGCAGAACCCTCAGCACAAACTACATAAAACTTACCAGAAGTGCCCTGGTCCTTACCGTGAAAATCTCATCATACATCAGCACAACCTTCTCTTTCAGTGGCTTCTTGGAAGCTGAAGATTTCCGGAGCAGCCCACCTTTCTTCTCTGTTTGGGCCATGTTGGACTCCCTGAAGAGATCAGGAGACCAAGGGGAAAAAAAAAAAAAAGAAAAAAGTTAAAGAACCTTGAACTTTCTTCAAGGGATACCGAGCCTGCTTCTGCCATGAAAGGCATCTTCACTACACTAATAAACTCTCACAAGCTGCAAGCAGAAGCTTTAATAAATATCCTTGATAAGAAATCAGACCAAAAGTCCCATCCAGTCCTAAAACCTATTTCAAAGAAAGGTGCTGAAGTTCATCCGCAGGCAGATACAGAATAAGCAGCTCATCACAGAACCACAGAATGGCAGATGTTGGAAGGAACACTTGGGATCATCAAGTCCAACCATTCTGCTTCAAGCAGTGTCCCCTAAAGCACATTGCCCTGAATCACATCCAGAAAACATTCCTTGGTCACTTTCACAGCAAAAGGTTTTCTAGTAACGCAAACAAGGTTTCCTACAATTAAGTAGTGTCCAATGCTTCCTGTTGTACCAGTGGAAAAAAGAAAAAAAGTATCATTCCTATAAAACAAGCTACTCAATAAAGCAGTAGCCACAGCTGTAGCCCTGAGCCTTTTGCAACTGTCAAGCTACTTCAGGGGCTGACAGTCAGAATGCATGGCTTGCCACGTCCCCTCAGCCCCACATCTGATGCAACCAAAGCACATCACCACCCTGGCCTCACAATTCCTCTGCAAGCTCAGAATTTTCTGGCAAGCACTGCAGACTGAGCAGCATTCTAACCTTCTCTATCACTGCAGCACATCACAGATCAGCAGAAAGGGAACGCTGTGCCCTCTCATATCTCCAAGCTCCAAACCCTCCTAACCAATACCTCCAGAGATAACTACACACATGGAAGCAGCACACCTCAGGCAAAAGCACAACTGGACTCATGCTCCAAAAGAAAAACCAAACCGCAGGCAGGCCGTGGTGGCAGCTGCACTCAGCCACGCTGAATTATGCGCAGCGAGGTCAGAGCACTGCAGCCTGCCTCTGGGACCCCACGGCTTTCTGAGTCGGCAGCCATAGAGACGGGTTTGGATTCAGTCTCCACCCCAGACTGCCTGAACACCTTCCACAACTGTGGCACACTCAGATCCATCCTTTTCTCAAAGAGCAACTTCTAGCAACTACCCAACACCCGTTCCAGATCTGTTCTGCATTTTTGCCATTGCAGACAGCTTTGGATCATCTCTGACTACAGCTCCAACTAGGGCTCCCAAAGTCTGCTACAGGTTACTCAGATATCCATCCCTTGTGCCATAAACCTCAGTTCCAAATGGCAGGAAATCTTTGGGGCTGGAGAAAATGCTGCTGCCCTTCTCCAGGTGTGAGGGCAGGAGGTCTGTCACAACGGGAAAGCAGCGGGCAGGACAGAGAAGGGTAGATCTCACACCTGAAAAGCTGAGATTCAGGTAGAGGTGGGGCAAGGTGCTGCTTCTTCCAGCTAGGATGGGAATATGGACAGCTGGCTGGTTGAGAGCCAGTTTGTTTGTACACGGCAGGTGAGAACGGAAACAGCCCTGGAAACACTGATAGAAGAACACGTAGGACCTGGTGCTCTGTAACTTATGCAAACAGACACCACTGCTGTTGTCTACTAGGCCTACATGGCCAATTAAGGTGGAGAAAAGGTTGCAAACCAACAAACGAGAAAGAAAACATTACTCAATCATCTTGATAGCTTCTCTTCTACAGTCTGCACTATTTTTGAACTGTCATGGGAAATGAGACATTACCCTAATTAGAACCATAACTGGAAACAGAGAGAAACCTATTAAAAACCAAATCAAGAGCAAAGGCACTTTTAGCCCAGCAATATAAACCATACCCAAGACTGAACAAAACAATTTCCCGACTGGAATCCTAAGGTTCTGAATCTCAAGCAGCCGCCATGCCCAGCACACCAACACATCCATCAGTGTGCTTCTAATTGAATCACAGCTAACAAATCCCAATGTCAAAACTAATAAACTAACTCACGGCGCTTCCAGGCCAACACTCTCACACCAAACACATCTGTGCACGGAGGGGATCAACGCACTGCCCAGCCCCTGAATGTCCAGCACTACATTTTAGCACTTTTCCTGCACTCTCCAGAAAGATGGAGAAGCCAAAATCCCGCAAGGCACAAATTGCTCGATGCTCAGCAAGCACCAGAGGGACGGCGTGAGCAAGTGAACATTCTCATCTCTGTCAAAATGAGACTTGGGCTCACATTCTCTCAAGCAGGGCTGCACACAGTACAGACAAAGATGACTGCTGGAGGTAAGGATTAAATAATGCTCTTGCTTATGATTTGCTGCTCTGCAAATGAGCACATGGAGGAACAAAGGGGAAAAAGCAAAAGCCGCCTTTCATGCCAGTGCTCCATTAGGCTTTGCTTGTTTCATGACCTATGATGATCAGGCCGTACAAATGGTTTTTTCTTTTCGCTTCATGCAATTATGTTTTCTAGATGTCAAGGACAGAAACAGGAAACTGCATTTTGCTAATGGGGACCTTCTGGGCAACTGCAGAAAGCAGCAGTCAGACGCACAAAACGCTCCTAAGTTGCAGAGGTGCCAAATTAACAGGATATTGTGACAGCTTTTCAAAACACCAAATATAATTAATAATTATCCTTTAAAACACTCCACATTTCAAAAGCACGGGTGCCAACTCCCCATCTCAGGTTCACGTGGCTCATTCAGTCTGTCAATAGGTCAGTGCCATTAACATGCACTGCTAAGTGAATCCTGCCGTGGTCACTGACAGCACAGAGCCGTCCCCAGGGCAGAGAGAAGCACCCGCCACAGATTCCTACAGCCTGCTATGCTGCTGTGCTGCAGAGCATCCAAGATGTTCAGCAGGAGCTAACAGAAAGCTTAGCAGAGCAGGAATCCTGGTAGCTCAAAGATGAAAGGCAGGCAGACAGAAGTTGAGGCAGATCTGCCTTATCTCTCATCAGCCCCAGGATCAGCTGATCCAGCCAGGAACAAAGGCATGAGCACATCCAGCCATCCGCCTCCCAGCCACCCCATTCCACAACTCATACCAGAGATCCACATCAAACACGTGGCATTCAGATGAAGGCGTCCTCGTCAGCATTCAGTCTGACCATCCACAGGAAAAATTCAAAAAGAAAAACCTGACATTTTGAGCCTGAGCTTTAGTCAGACTTGAATGTTTTCAAGGTTACATAATACACATACAACTAAAGACGAATGCTTTCTTCAGTCTAGAAGTACCAAAAATACGCTGTTACACTATCTGGCTAAATAAAAAACAAACGGATGACACCAAGTGGGATTTTCATGTATGCCTTTAATTGTCAAACCATTTATTCTGTACCTGAAAAAGGTAGTACAAATGATGCGATCACATCAATTTGCTAATCTCAAACCAATGTTAATCAATACTAATGAAAGCTCTGAGTAGGACCCGAGACACTGCCCCTTTCTGAATCCAATCCCTTGGCTCACTGCTACTGCTGCTGCTACTAAGATTAGTCTCCCTCGTTTAGAAGATCTCCAGCTGGGTAATCAGCCCGACCCCAGCTGCACACACCTGGGACCAGCAGGATCATGCTGTGCCTTCTGAGGCACTTAGCAAGCACACCACTTCAATCTAAAGGAGAGTTTTTCAAAAATGGCATAGACCACAGATAAACCTCTGCCTAAAAGTGACCTACAGCTTGTAAAGAGAACAGACTGTAGTCCAGTCCTTGTACTCGCCAGTGAAATTCCAGCACTGAACACACACGATGAACCTGCAGGGCCAATACTGGACCCAGGCAACAGGGCAGTTAAGATCACAGGTCCCAGCACTCGTCTGTCAGATGAAGCTGCAATCTGCACACGAGCTTACAAATCCAAATGCAGGGCAGTGCCCTGACCCAGTTCAAGCCCCAGCACTAACCCCCCACCAGGAACCACGGAACAGCAGTCTGGGCAGAACACCAATGAAAACAGAGAGGGGAGGGACGTGGTGGGCTGCATTTTGTTGAGGCTTAAGCAACCACCACAATCAAATTTGTGTTATGAGCCCTTTAGCAGCTTACAGTCTGCCAACTCTCACGCTGACAATTACAACCGATGCTAACAGGTCCATGCTACCTTAGACCTTCGTCATTCCTTACAGCTGTATCTGCATATCGTCCATTGGAATGAAAACAGCTCAGGCCATATCTCTTGTTACAACAGCACAGCACCCAGCACACCCACCAGGGAACTGCTATCATTCACAGCACAGAAGCCTTGGATCAATCTGGCATGATTCCCAACTACCTTCATGTAATACAGAACAAGAAATATATTCTGAGGTTACGGCAACTAAAACCCACACATTTTCTACTTCTTTATTTTGGCAGTACCAAGCAGCACAGCCTCAGTGCATGTGCTTCTACTAGCCAGCCTCTCCACCCCGCTCAGAGCAGTAGCAGTGTGTGCTTCTACATAGCACAACCCATACAGCTACACCACTAGTGACTTATCTTCCTTGCCCTGAAAAACAGAAAAAGTGATTTCTAACACAGATACAGCTACAAGCTCGCACTGCGCCTGCCTTAGCAATGATATAAAGGAATTGCAGGCAAGTTACATTTTTGACGTTACACTCATAATGGCCTTTCATTTCTATCTGTCCAGTTGAAATAACACCAACTTCACGCCATCACATAGCTGAGCTTCTTCCTGTCAAGCCCATCCAGACAAGCCCACATGCTCACACCTCCATCTGTTCAGACCATTTTTCCAAATTAACTTTATCATTTCATCACACTTTCTCTCCATATTTCTGGCTTAGCTCTGTGCTGTGAAAAAGCCTCTTTCAGTTCTTTTCAAGCCTCTCAGGATCCATTCCACCCAATTCACCATGAAATACTCAGTGCCGCCTCCACACCCACAGCTAAAAGCTCGCTCCACCTGAAGACATTTCCAGATGCCTTCCTTCTGAAAGAAAACACCGTGCCCCAGCGCTCCCCCACCCTTTCCCCAGAGTTTCAGCCGTCAGCGCAGTTCCAAGGCCCAGGCTGAACAGCACAGCAGCACAGCCTTGGCTCCCGCTGCTGAGGAAGCTGCTACGTTCCAAGACGCCGCAGAGCAGAAGCACGCAAGGTAAGGAACGCAGAACTGCAGAAAGGCACGACTTGGAGACGCAGACCGCGAGCAGCACAAGCGCTCGAGACAGACACGCTACAACCACAGGACGACCGACCTCCCTTTTCCTCACCTCCCGACACTCCCCTTCAAAGCGCCGCCCCTCCTACAGGAGCCGACGCGGCCGAGCAGCACGCCGCCCGCCGTGCCTGCCGCGCCCGCGCCAGCGCCGCCCGGAGCAGGACGCGCTGTTAGGGCGGCCCACGACAAACGGCCCCGGCCGGCGCCGTGCCGGAGCGCGGGACCGAGCCACCGCGGCCGCCGCCTCTCGCCGGGCTGCACCCGGGGACTCCCCAGAGAGGCCCGAAGAGGGCCGGGCCCCTCCGCCCTCAGTCCCGGCGGCCCGAGGTGTCCCCGCCGCTCAGCGGACGTCGGGACGGCCGTCGGGATGGCCGTGGCAGTGTGACGCGTCCCGTCCCGTCCCGTCCCGTCCCACCCGCGGGCTACAGACACCGCGACCCCCCCCCGCCCGCCGCTTACCTGCGGTCCCGCCGCTCCGCTCTGCAGCGCGCGTGCGCCGCTCACAGTGCTGCGCATGCGCCCCGAGGGGCCCGGCGCCGCGCGGTCCTGGCGCCGCCCGCACGGCCGCTGTCAGCGCCGTTCTGCCGCGCTCCCGGCCCCGCTCTCCGCGGCGGCGATGGGGGCGGCCGGGCGGGGCCGGCGTCGGGCCGAGGGGCCGGCGGTCCCACCGCGCTCCTCCCGCGGAGCCCGGAGGTCGCGGTCGCGCAGCCTCCGCTGAAGCGGCGACGGAAGTCGGAGAGGGGCGGCCCGGCCCGGCTCGGAGCCCCGACGGGGAGCGGCTCCGCCCGGAAGCCGCCGCCTCGTGATTGCGCAGAGCCCAGCCGAGCGGCCGGCCCGGCAGGTAGGGCCCGCGCGCGGGGCCCCGAGGGGAGAGGCAGGGGCCCGGGGCTGAGCGGAAGGTGACGGGAGGGCCGGGAGCCGTGCCGGCTGAACCTCAGCCCGCTGTCGCTGCGCAGGGCGCGCCCCCGAGATGAAGCCGTCCGGGACGCTGCGGCAGCTCTCCGACTTCAGCGACCTGAGCCGGGGCCGGAGGCTGCAGGAGCTGCTGTGCCACGGCGAGGAGCCCCGACGCGTCCGGCCCAGCCCCGACGGGAGGCACCTCGTGGTGCTGCAGGAGAACCGGCCGCCCCCCCTGCCCCAGGTGGTGGCCTTCCAGCTGCGGGGCGGCGGCGAGGCCGAGCTGGAGAGGAGCTGGCGGCCCCCGCAGCCTGCCCTGGCGGGACTGGTCTTCCCGCAGAGCCCCGCGGCGCCGGGCCGCTGGGCGCTGGGCATCGTGTGGGAGCACGGCCGTGCCGAGCTCTGGCGCTTCGTCTCGGTGGCGGGTTGGCAGCTGCTGCAGACGGTGGAGCTGTGCCAGGGTGCCCGGGCGCGTGTCGTGTCCGTGTGCAGCCAGGCGGCCAGCCTGGTGTGGTGCGAGGAGAGGCCGCCCCTGGACACTCGCTCGGACATCAGCAAATGTGCCTTCAGGTTCTGCGTCTGTGCCCGCACCCTGGAGCTGGGGGAGCAAGGTGTGCGGCTGGGCCCTGTGAGGATAGTCCTGCACAACTGCCCCGAGTACCAGGTCCTGGCCTCTCCTTGGCACGTCTTCCTGGTGCCCGCTTCTGGCAGCTTTGCCACCGCCTCCAAGTTCCTCCTCATCTGGCATCCCGAGCAGGCAAAGCTCACCATCGCAGCCCCCTCCGCAGGCTTTGTCCACAGCAAGGTGCTGCACTCCAGCAGCGAGTCGGACTTCAGGAAGCTCCTGCTTGGCTCCGTGGGTCTCCTCTCAGCTTTGGCACCTCTGGACATTCACACCTGTGCTGTGTCCAGCTGTGGGGCTCTGTTGCTGGTGAGCAGAAAGGGTGCTGTGAACATGCTAGAGGCAGATGGGACGCAGAGGCATGTCTTTGACCTGGAAGCAGAGCCTCTGGCCCGAGGTGATGCCGTTGAGCTGAAGACCTATGGTAGCATCTTGGCCTGCGTGCTGGCTGGAGTTCTGTACCTTGTCAACCAGAACAGTGGGAGGGTCATAGAAAAGAAAATCCTGAGCATGAAAGAGGTGCATTTCCTGGAGTCCCCGGAAGAGGAAGATAGCATTCAATTTCTCGCTCCAACTGGCATCTACAGCTTTAGTTTCTCCAACCTTGAGGACAGTGGCAGGCCTGAGCCGTGCCTGGTGGAGATGGTATTCGAGGAGGCCTGCAGGTACTACCAGAGAAGGAGTCTCAGCAGCTCCAAGCTGACGGTGGAGAAGTTGAAGAAAGGTGGAGTCTTCCAGGCACCCGTGGCCCTCACTGCCATCCTGCAGCACAGCCTTCACCAAAAGCAGAAGCCAGCCCGAGGCCTCCAAGACACTTATGCCAAGCTGCTGAGCACAATCAGCCTGGAGCTGCAGAGCTACCTCAGCCTAGAGCTCCTCAAAACCTGTGTGGTGAGTGCCTCAGAGAGCAAGATGGAAAGTTACTGCGAGGAACTGGTGGAGCAGGAGGTCAGCCGTGTTCTGCACTCTGACATGGACAAGGACAACTTGGCCTACCTGAACTCAGTCTTTACCTCCTTCCCCAGGGCTGCCTGGAAGGCCACCAGGAGCTGCCTGCAGCTACAGCAGAACGGGGATGGCCTCTTGGTGGCCCGGGCCACCCCAGAGGTTTGGAAGAAGGTCCTAGGAGGACCACAGCAGGAGGAGGTGGGGCAGAATGGGGTGGTCCCGCTCTTTGAGCTCATCTGTGCTTCCTTCCTGAGGTTCAAACCCAAGTGGCTGCCCAACTTTGTGGAGCTGACCCAGCAGTACGTGAGCATCTCCTGGCCATACAGCAGCAAGGAGGGCCCAGAAGGCCGCATGCCACTGTACAAGAGAGCCCTGGGAGTGCTGGCCAGGAAGAGCAAGCACAGTGAGGTGGATGATGAGTTGGAGCTCGAACTGCTGCTCTGCAGCAAGAGACCCAAGGCTGTGCTGCAAGCTCTGCACCTTCTCATCCGCCTGAAGCAGTGGCAGCGGGTGGTGGAGGTGGCAGAGAAGTTCTCTAAGCTCAGTCCTTTGCTTAATAAGGAGATATTCACCACGCTGCTAGCAGAGTTCGCCCAGCACCGGGAGCTGGACCCTTACCTGGACACACTGTGGCTGCTATGCCCTGCTGAGCTCAGCACTTCAGACATCCTCACCGTGGTCCTGCAGCACCTCCCTTGCTCCCAGCAGGACCCGGTGCCCTTCTCAAGTGAGGGGAACCAGCTGACTGTGGGCCTGCTCAAGCCGCTGCTGCAGCGGGTCATGCAGCGTCCCTGCGTCCAGGATGAGATGTACTCAGATGCCTTGCAGAGCCCCACCTTCCCCCCTCCCACCCCACCCCGAGAACACAAGAACCCTCCAAAAGCAGCAGGCAGCGATGCTCCTCAGCCAGCCGGGGCAAGGACTTCTGCCTCAGCACTGGTGCGGGGTGACACTGTGTGAAGGGGAAAGCACAATGGGATCCCAGTCCTTGGGTGTGAGGGAAGGGGAAAACCACATCCACTCCAGGAAGCCATGCCCTGCTTGGCAGCAGGGAAGCCTGCTCCATTTTGAAGCCTCTAGTCCGTGGGGGCTGGAGTTGGGTGTCTCACCTGAAGCCAGGGCAGGCTTTCTGGTTGTTTCTTGCAAGTGCAATTGTTTGTGCCCCTGTAGAGGAGCAAATGCCAGGTGCATCTGTAGATGAAAGCACTGGCTGCATCACAGGACTGCAGAGCTGCTCTCTGCCCAAAACACTTTGATTTTGGTTTGCTTGACTCTTCGCAACTTCACTTCTAGTTTTCCAGTCCTCTGGGAGCAGTGCTCTGGAGCAAACACAGCCTTCTCCCCGTTCTGTGCTCAGCAAGTGGGGTGATGCCTCCAGGCTCTGCCTGTTTGTTGCAGTCATTGAGTCGCTGCCCTGAGCTCGGCAAGATGCCAGAACGGTGCAGCTCTGTGACACTGGGAGCCCCAGCATGCACTGGCAGCTGCAGCACTCTGTCTCGCTGCAATTCCTCTGGGAGCAGCCCTGCATCTGTGTCCAATTGCAGCTACTTAGCTGAGGAGAGCAGCCTAATTCCCTTATCTCTCCATCCCAGCCGCTACCCAAATTCTCTTTCGAGCTGAGAAGCTGGCAGCAGCCCGGGCAAGCTTGGGGCTGGCCCTGCCTCTCCCTTTCCTTTGTGGAAGCTTAGATTATGCCGCAGGACGCCAGGGCCCTCCATCCCCATCTCTCCTACCTTTGCCCTTTGCACACAAAGGGGCTTTGTCAGGGTTGTCTGGCTCACATTGTGCCTCTGTTTGCAAAGTCAGTGTAACGTGAGAGCAGCCGTGCGGGAAGATGCAGGTTCCAACCTGTCCTCAGTGCTCAGAGAGCCCCCGGCCGTGGTGCAAAGGGACCCCCGGCTGTGGAGCCACCTGGTGCTGTGCCAGGCTGGGAGCGGGTGGGGAAAGTCCGCCGTGTTACTCCACCTGAGAGCGGGGTCAAGTGGAGAAGGCAGTCTCATTTTAAAAATAAAGATTCCTAAAGCAGTGCTGGGGCAGTGGTGAATGCTGTGAGGGTACAAGCAAGGGAGGAGGGCGGTTTGCCTTCACTCCTGCCGAGTGGGTAGGCTAGCCAAGCTTGGCTCCCCGTGGGACCGCAGCCTGAAGGCCACGCGTTGCTGGGAGCAAGGAGGGCCATCTGTGCTGCACAGTCTGTGGCTTGTGGTGCCGTGAGCACCCCTGGAGGCCCCTGGGTGGGTGTCAGGGGAGCTGTGGCTGGCCACCACGCTGGGGTTAGGAAAAGGAGGGATTTTTTCTAAAACTGTGGCTCGTCCCTTTGTTCCCAGCTGGAAAATCAGTAGCAGGGTGGCTTCCTCCTGCAGTGGGAGAGCCACCCTTGGAGGGACCCTGCTGCATCCAAACACTGCAATGTGCCAGTTCCTCCCTCAGATGGGGGCTGAGCTGTGGAAAGTCCCTGCGGTGGAAAAAAAGAAAGAACACAACCCTGGCAATGGGGAAGAGGAACCTCTGCAACGGTTCCCTGGAGGCGGGCTGGTTACCACGCAGCCCTGCCTCGGGCTGGGCCTTGCGCTGCAGCCATGGGGTGCTGCCTTCTCCCAGCTGCCGCTCACACGAGCCCAGTGAAAACATAGCATACAAGGTGAAAACATAGCATACGAGGCCCCGGTGGCACCACTGTGAGCAGCCCTAGCCTCTTCCCCAAGCAGCTGCCACACCATCTGATGCTGCCCTGGGCTCCCAGGCTGGGCAGAAGGGAGGAGGAGGGAGGGAACAGACCACGGCTGCTCACAGAGCTGCAGCCCCAGGGAATGGGATGCTGCCGTGTGTTGGCAAAGGTTGCGCAGGGCAACAGGTAGGTACGGGGCTCCACTTATGGTCAGGACACATGCTGGGAGAGATAGCAGGAGGTAAGGCTGGCACAGGTTCAGGTAGCTCCTGAAGGAAAAGGGAGCCTCTCTAAGGTCAGAAGCAAAAGGGTAAAGCAGATGTACGTAGCAGAGTGTAAGCTGGCCCTCTCCACTTCATCGCTCCCTCCGATAAGGCTTGGACTTTGCATTGAAGGAAATGAGTCAGGCTGTGTGTGTCCGTCTCCCAGCCCAGCCTTTGGAATGGTCCCAGAGCTTCAGCCAAGGAGCAGCACAGCAGCCAGCACAGGCTCAGCCCGTAACAACATGCAGCTCCTGAGGAGCTCCAGGGGATAGGCAGGGGTGGGCACCAGCACATGGGGGCCTCCACCCAGTCCCCTTCCAGGAGGAAACCTTCAGCCTGGGGAGCACCAGAATCACCAAGGATCAGGGCACTGACCTGCAGCCTCTTACACCGAGCAGCTCCTGATCTGCAGCGCTCAGGGATGGTCCTGAACCATGCTGGGACAACACCTAGCCCTGCTGACAGTGGCCCTCAGGAGGCAGCCCCTGTTTGGTCCCATGACTGGCTCAGGCTCCAGGCTGAGCTCCTGCCTGGTGTAGGGAACCTGCTTTGGCAGGGGGATTGGACTCGATGATCTCTGGAGGTCCCTCCCAACCCCTACAATTCTGTGATTCCTGCAGTTGGCAGGGCAGGGCTCACTTTCAATCAAGAGCCCTCTAAGCACAGCCCCAACTTGCACCAGCAGCAGGGAAACAAGTGCCCCAGAGCCACTCTTTGCACACCTGACCACAATGGAAGGGTTGGGGAGAAAAGTGTATAGAACTACCCCGTATCTACAACGTGAAATCACCTCATTTATTGTTTTACACCCAAAATCACAGCACTGGAGAGTCAGGCTCCCTGCACAAATAAATACTCACATTGGTTATGGAGCAGGTAAGCAAGTTCCCCTCAGCCAGCAGCATCTGCCTGTGCACACAAGGGGGAGGAGGGGTCCTGGCCCAGCCCCACACCACAGCATGGCTGCAATGAACCGTGGGGAGATGCTCTGCTACTCCTCCCCTTCCCTGCCACCTCCCCCAGGTGATGAGGGGTAGCAAAGCCCCACCTGGGGCAGTGCAAAGAGCACACACCCTTCTCCTGCAGGCTGTCTCCCAGCTGTAGCACCTCACCACTTATTGGGAAGTGGGGAGGGGGCTCCCAGCCTGTTCCCTGTGCTAAGGGAGAAGATGCAGCAGACGAAGCTGTCATGTTCAGTGTCCTTAGTGCCTGTGCCGTGTTGTGATGGAGGCTAATGACTTGTAGCTGGCTGGGGGATTTTGTACAGGTTGAATGCAGGCCCTCTGCAAAATCAAGGGTGTTTGCGTCACGCCCAACCACAGAGGACAGCAGGGGACAGCCAAGAATGCCATGGGAAGGCAGAATGCTGTCCCTCTGTGGCCCAGCACCCCAAAAGGAGGAGGGGAGAATGTGGTAAAGGGACTCTGAAACAGTAGTACTGCACAGGGTCCCACCCTGCTGCCTGCACCCCCTCAGCTTGTGCTTTCCAGGTTCCTCTCCTTGTCCCCGTGCCCCAGGATTTACCCCAAGTAGGGACCCAGCACTGCTACTTACATCTCCACAGCTTCTTTCCTAGGGGGAAGGAAAAAGAAGGGATCATGTCAGTGGGTCAGAAGGGCCTCTTGAGGCCCAGCATCACGCTGCAGGATGGGGCTCTTCCGGGGCACACAAGGAAGGTGTGGGTGCTGCAGGCTGTGACAGTCCCTCCATTCCAGCCTCCTCATCTGGGCACAGCGTGGGGGCTCCTGCAGCCCATGGAGTTTTGACATTCCTGAGCATCACTTCTCCAGCAGCACATAGCTCCTTCGGCTGCACTGCAGTTCCACCAAGGGGTGGTTTGCAGAGCAGACCCCAGACCAGCACTGTGGCAGGGCAGATCCTCACCTGTAGTCGTCGTTGATGTCCATGCGGCGGTAGAACTTGGCGAGACGCACGGCCAGGATGATGCTGGGCAGCAGGAACACAGTGCACCAGCCCAGGCTGAACCAGAAGGTGTTCTGGGAGCAAGGAACAGTCATCAGCCACCCCATCAGCATCATTTTCCACCCCATATTCGTGTCACCCCTCTCACCATAGAGTCCAAGATGTGGTCACAGGCGATGGCCTCCACGTTATCCAGGCTCTGGGCTATGGGCTTGCAGCGTGCCACATCCATCCTCAGCTGGGGATACAGCTGGGACAGGTCATGCTGGGGTTCCCCCAACCCTGCTACCCATCCCCGTGCCTGGCTGGGTCAGGCTCACTCACACTGCTCTTGGCCCAGGCAATGTAGGTCTCAAAGAAGTCCAGCAGCTCCTCTAGAAAGGCCCATGTCTCCTGTGGGGGGGCAGGCAGAGAATGGGGATGCTGTACCCCGCAGCCCACACCGTGCCCCACATCCCCTCCATGCCAGGATCAGAGTCAAAATGCCACCTTGATCCAGCAGCAAAGGGCCTGCATGATGCCCCCAAGTCCCTTGCCGGAAATGGGGGCACGTGGAGGCACAGGGGAGCCCTGGGGACTGTGTGGTATCCCTGTGAGGTGGGGTCTCAGTGAGGCCAACCCAGTCATATCCCCCCATGTGCCCCTCAGCAGGGCAAAGTGAGCTCACATTCTTGATTATGTTCTCCATCTCCCTTCTCAGGAACTCCTCTGCTGCACTGGCTTTGTCCAACGTGGAGTTTGTCTGTGCCTGAGACAAAAGGAGCTGTCAGCAGCACGATGGGGAGAGCAGGGTCTCTGCATCTCCCCAACCCCATGCAGCAGCGGTCCCTGAGACGCAGCATCTCTGAGCCAGAGAATGGGGCAGCCCCAGTTACCCAATTAACAGCCCCATTAACAGCCCCAGTGTGCCCCAAGCTGTGGGTTAGCCCCATAACAGGGAGTGTAGGAGCAGGGTTGCCCCATGTGTGCCTCACCTCGAGCTGGGCAGCCTGGCTCTGCACCAGCTGGATGTTCTCCTTCAGGGTTTTCTGGGGGTGGTGGAGAGAGAAACAGGGATGTACCCATGGCTCACTCGATGCCCCAGCAGGGCCCCTTCCCCTTCCCAGTATCGCTCACCAGCGGCCCTGAGAAGCTGCTGTTCAGCTCCCTGTCCAGCTCCCGCAGCTCAGCAGCATCTGCCTTCAGGTCCCTCTGCACATCTGCACTCTGCAGGAGAGGCTCTCAGCAGTGCCCACCAGATAACAGAGGGACCCCACTGCCAGCCCTTGCCTGCTCTGGGGCATAAGGGGCTCCTAGGCCAGGGGACACCCCTCAGCCCTGGGGACAGGATCTCACCGCATTGCCCACCAACTGCTCCAGCTCTGTGGCCAGCTCCTGCAGGCTGCCCACCGTGACGCCCTGATCCAGCTGGGAAAGACACAGTGCTGAGGTGGGGAGGGGGTGAGGACAACAGCAGGGCTGCACCCCATCCCCATGGGGCAGGACGGAGCCGGGACAGCACCCAGACCCCCCCATCCCGACCGCAGCCCCACACCTGCTGCAGGGTGTGGGTGAAGCTGGGGGGCTGTGCATCATGGCAGGCATTCAGCAGCAGCTCCCGCTGGCTCTCGTTCAGCACAGAGATGGGGGTCAGGGTGATGTTCAGCTTCTGGAAAGCCGCTGAGATCTTCTCTGTGTACTGCGGGGTGAGGGGAGCCGTGAGGAGGGGCGGGACACAGTGCCAGCCCCATGTCCCCACCTGTGTTGTGTCCCTCCTTGGCGCTCACCTGGCTGATGTCCAGGAGCTCATCCAGGGACACCCTCTGGTCCAGGCGCAGCGTCTGCCATAGGGCAGCATCCTGCTGGCATTCTCTGGAGGGTGGGCACAGGGCTGGGATCGAGCCGGGTGCTCCCCCAGGGCATGTCCTTACCCAGGGAACACCTCGCTCCTTCCCTGCACACAACCCCAGGACAAGCTCCCACCCTGGGGGACCCACCCTGGGGACGCTGCCCATAGCTGTGCCCACCTGTAGATCTGTGAGAAGGTGATGGTGCCACTCTCGTCACCCAACACCTCCGAAAGGTTGAAGCCGGGGATGAGACCAGGGGTATCCATGAGCTGGGTTCCAGGGAAATAATGGAGCAACCAGTCATGGTGCAGGGTGGGACACCAGGAAGAGCCCCCAGAGCTGTCCCAGCCCTGGGTGAAGGCAGAGGAGGGGGGAGCCCACCTGGAAGAGCTGCTGGCTGCTCCAGGACTCACAGACCAGCATGTAGATGTTCCCCCCCAGGAAGAAAGTGAGCAGCACCAGCAGCATCAGCAGCCAAGAGAAGATGAAGCTGAAGCCCACCCCTCTGCAGAGCAGAGCTCCATCAGCACGGGGAGTGCGCAGCCTGCACACCCCACGCACAGCCCTGCCTGAGAGCCTCACTCACGCCATGAAGAAGTTCCCTCCGGTGTTGGAGAGGCAGCCACGCTGGGTGGGCAGCGTGCTCTCCTTGTGCCCCAGCGGCCCCAGCAGCAGCCCGCAGGTGTTGCACAGGACTACCAGCAGCACCATGCAGCACAGCAGGGCACACACGCTCCACCTGGGGCAGGATGATGGGGACAGTTTTGGCTGAGAGTCCAAGAAGGGGGGAATGCCTGAGGTAGGTGGAGCAGCCCCCCTACCTGATGCTATCCAGGTCGGTGATAGTCTTCTGGTTGTCCCCCAGCACGGCGTTGGTTTGGTTCACCAGGTTCCCAGCTGTCTCTTCCACATTCTGCAGCGGCAGCTCGTCCTGCATGCTGTGAATCTCCTGCCTGATGTAGCCCAGCTGCTCCTGGGTCCCTACAGGGCATGGGGACAGAGATGGGTCGCTGATGGAGCTACCACCCACACCCTGCTCTTCCGGGGGGACCCAGGGAGAGGATGGGATGCTTGGTCCCCATGGTCAAGCATCAACATGGCGGCCCTACTTACGTGTCACCACGTTCTGGGACTGCTCTTGCACCTTTCTGGGGGCCTGCTCCAGCATGCTGATCACCTGCACAGGGACAGCATCCAGCTCCCAACCCCCTCCCAGCCATCCATAGACAGCACAGGACTTATGTACTCCACCAGCCTCAGGCACCCACCCCGCTCTTCCCTCCATGCAGCCCTTCACACTCCCCCAACGCACCCCCTCACCTCCAAATCCCCCTCTATGCCACTGTCCAGCACATCCCACAGCGCCTCCAGCTGCCGCTCCACACCGGGCACCTGCAGGCACAGCTCGGGGTGAGGGGGCCACGGGCTGGGCAGGGAGGTGGGGGACACCCATGGCCCCCCAGAACTCACCGTGCTATAGTTGGCCACGAAGGCCACACCACTGGATGAGGTGGTGCTGCAGGGCTGCCCGCAGCGCTGCAAGGTGCTGTCAATGCGTGCCCGCAGCGTGCCCAGCTGCCCGTCGTAGGTGCCCTGCAGTTCCTCCAGGCGCCAGCGGGTGCTGTTGATGGTGCCAAAGGTGGACGCCAGTGTTTCCATTGCTGGAGAGGCAGCAAGGGACATCCAGGAATACACCCCAAAGTGCCAGCGTTCCAGCCAGACCAGGGATGGGCAGGCACACCCCTCCCCAGAGGCCTTTCCCAAAACACCACATGTGCCCCCAGCCCAGCCCTCAGCCCTTGTATCCCCCCGGTGTCCCCCACACATCCTCAGAATCACTGGGACATCACCTCCCAAAAGGCTCTGTAGGGATCCCAGCGCCTCGTCTGTGCAGTTCCTGATGCTGGAGGCGATCCTGCCGCCGAGGAGGGGCCCAATGTCTGTGGAGATGGGGGGGGGGGGTCAATGCAGGACCCCCCTTGGACTGCACTGAGCAGCCCATGCCTTGCAGGGGAGCTGCTGAAAGAACTGCTCTCACACCAAACCTCATCCCACAGCAATGTGCTGGAGTCTGGGCAATAGGGCCATGCCAGCCGAGCATCCCTAGCCACCCCAATCCCCAAATCCCCCCCACAACAGCAGGAAGGTGCCCCCGTCACCGTGCATGCTCACTCTGCAGGCTGTCATTGGCGCTGCCCAACGGGATGCTGCTGCTGTCGATGATGAAGCTGACTTGCTGCAGGGGCAGAGAATCACAGAATGGCCTGGGTTGGAAGGGACCTCAAGGATCATGAATCTCCAACCCCCCTGCCACCAACCTCCCCATTTAGTACCAGACCAGGCTGCCCAGGGCCCTATTCAATCTAGCCTTGAACACCTCCAGGGACGGGGCATCCACAACCTCTCTGGGCAGCCATTTTCCAGCACCTCACCACTCTCTCTGTGAAGAACTTCCCCCTGACATCCAACCTAAATCTTCCCTCCCTCAACTTAAAACCATTTCCCCTTGTCCTGCAGTTATCAACCCTTTCAAAGAGTTGATTCCCCTCCTGTTTGTAGGCTCCCTTTAGGTACTGAAAGGCTGCAATAAGGTCACCCCACAGCCTTCTTTTCTTCAGGCTGAACAAGCCCAGCTCCCTCAGCCTGTCTTCATAGGGGAGGTGCTCCAGCCCCCTGATCATCTTCGTGGCTCTCCTCTGGACCCTCTCCAACAGCTCTGTCTTTCTTGTACAGCGTGGGGTGGGGACTCCTTGGGGATCCCTCCCATCCCCAGCCCCGGGGCTGCCCTCCCCTCGTGCCCCACTCGGGATGCAGGCGTGCCTGGGGGATGGAGAGCAGGTAGGAGCAGAGGTCGTGCACGGTGCTGTTGATGTTGGGGAAGGCGCTGCTCACAGATTGCGAGAAGCGGATGTTGCTGATGAAGGCGCACACATCGCCGGCCCTGTAGGAAGAAGGCAGCGGGATCAGCGGGAGGAACACCGACGTTCTCTCCCGGACCCTCCAAACGCAGGTGCAGGACGCACTGCTGAGCACCCCGATGAGGGACCCGGCAGGACGTGCAGCGGACGCGCCCCGCGCCCAACCCCGCCCCTCCGGCTACGGGGAGACCGAGGCACGCGGAGCCCCGCTGCGAGGCTGCCGGGAAGGGCTCTGGCCCACGGTCCCGCTCCCCACCGCCACCGCTTCCTCTCCTTTGTCCCTCCGCGCCGGAGCCGCTCCCGCAGAGAAGGCAGCTTCCAGGCGAGGCCTTCCCGGCCGCCGCGGCACTCACAGCAGGAGCGCCGACACCAGCAGCACAGCGCTGTACAGCACCCGGCGTCGGCTGCGCATCCGCCCGCTCTGCTTCTGGGACATGCGGCCCCCGCAGCGCCCGCAGCAGCGGCAGCAGCAGAAGCAGCATCCCGCCAGCGGCACCGCGACGGCGAAGAGCAGCCCGATGGCGATGCACACCAGGAAGCCCAGCTCGTAACGCAGCAGCTGTGAGAGGGAGAAAGGAGGCACGAGGCTGGCGGCCCGGGTCTGCGCAAATCGCGGGGTGGGATCTGGCTCTGCACCCCGGCTTCACGCTCACCTCCTCCTTCTGCTCGTCGGTCACCACCCTGCCCTGCGTCTGTGCCAGATCCGCTATCAGCTCTGGGGGACGGGGAGCAGAAGTGGTCGTGAGCGGGCACCCTCCCTAACCCCAGCCCTGACTTCAACCCCGGCCCTAATTCCACCCTAACCTGGCTCTGGGACTCCTAGCACCACCCAGTGCTGCGGCTCTGGGCAGCACGTGCCTGGCACCTTTTCCCTTCCGGCCGTCTCCCCCCAGTCGTTTGGCACCCAGGGAAATCATCGCCAGTCCCAAACTCTCTGTTTTGGAGGCTCCAGGGAGACGCTCTAACATCACCCTGGCAGCATGCACGTGACACCTGGGATGGGGATAAAGCATTCTGCATGGACGGGGGCAAAGTCCCCCTCCGCGATGCTTGCTTCACTTCCAGGTCCTGCCCTACCTTCTCCTATGGACCTATTATGGGCTGCCTCTGTGCTGTGTGACACATTGTGAGACCCTCCTGACCCCACCACAGAAGACTCGGGCGGTCCTGGAACCCCCAGCACGCACCCAAGGGGAGATCGTGGGGCTGCACCAGGTGCAGGAAGCCGTGCGCCATGCGGAGCAGCCCCGGCATGCTGCTGCTCGGCTCCTCGAGGCCAGGGCCGTACACGGGCTGCGAGATGTTCCCCAGCTCCATGGTGGCACCTGAGCAGAGAGGGGACAAGGAGGTGGCACAGCTACACGTCACACCCTGCCACCCATCCCCGAGCGGGAAACGTGGGGGAAAAATCCCATACCCCACAGCCTGGGGTTGGGATACAGGAGGGGTGGGGGCAGCAGGCTGTGCCCAGGGGGAAGCGAAGGATCTCAGGGAGACAGACGGGGACAAAGCACTTACCGCGTCCTGCGGTGCCCCGCCGCACAGCTAACGCCCGGCTCTGCGGCTCCTTTCAGTTTCAGCCCAGGGACTGAAAAGCTCTGCGCTGGCAAATGCACCGCCCCACCCTGTCCCGGCCACCGCCTGGCTCCCGGCCATCCCGCGTCCGGGTCAGGGCCACCAGCAGCAGCAGTGCGTCCCGAGCACGATCCCACGGGACTCCCGGAGCTCCCCCCTCCCGCTGCCCATCCCATCCCGACGCCCCATATCTGCCCCTCCCAGAACCCTCATCACCTTCCCGGCCCCACATCCCGCACGAGCTGTCGCAGTTGCCTTGCTCTGGGACAGGAGCCGGGAGCTGTACCGGATCTGTACCCTATGCCCTTTTCCCCCTGCCCCACGGCAGCTCTTGGTGCCCTGGGTGAGAAGCAGCTTGGTGGCTCCCCTCCTGCCCCCCCAACCCCTGCCCCCAGTAGCACAGCATGGGCCCTGGGACAGGAAAGGATGCAATACACCAAGGGAAAGAAAAACAGGGAAAAACTGCATAAACTTGGCTCGTGCAGCGTAGGGCTGTCACGGGACTCCTCCGAGGTTTTGAGGCGGATTTTTTTCCGGCTGCTTTACCTTTACCCCAGGGTGTGGAGGCACTCGCAGCTCAGCCTCTTCCTGCTGCGGACACCCTGTGCAGGAACAGCCCTAAGCTGCTTTCTGGTGCTCCTGGCTGGGGGGGGGAATGGCTGAAGCACCCCCCACTGCAGCTGCCCAGGAGCCGAAACCTGGAGGGTTTGGGGATGCACCTTAGCACCAGCACCGGCACCCCCAGGCCCTGGGCTCAGAAATAAGCGCTCAGGACAGCCTCAAACCGAAAAGTCATTTTATTGGTACCATACATGACTCATAAATGGCACAAACTATGGAGGACGGGGGAGGAAGGGGGGGGGCAAAAGAAAAAAAAAGAAAAAGGCATTTCAGTGTGCCCGGGGAGAGGGTGGGCAGCGAGGGGGCACATCACCACTCTGTGGGAACCCCAGCACCCATCGTACCTTACTGCAAAGCAGAAAACCCCCCGGTGCCGTGGGAGCCTCCTCTGGGGTCCCATGCTTGGGGGCAGAGATCTGCAGGACTGAGACCTCAGCCCCCAGGAAGTGGAGGTCAGCATGGGACACCCCACTGGGTGCTGGGACTTGGAATCAGGTCAGGGCTGAGCCAAGGGTCTCAGGCACCGTCTCCCAGTCCCTCAGGAGGGCTGGGGGGACACGGGGTCCCCCCCCATCACAGCCACCCCCAACCTGGGTGAGACGTGGGCTGCACCCAGAACCTCTGTGCTCACGGGGCAACCCCTGACGGCTCCCACCCAGCCCTGTGGGGCTCACAGGCTGTTGCTCCCCCCAGCACGGTGCTGGGAGGGTGCTGGCAGAGAGAGCAGAGTGCAGACCCCCCCAAAACATTCCCTTGCACACTCACTCTCCCCACTCACACACACACACACTCTTGCACCCAGCATAGCCCCATCCACCCTGTAGGGCAGCACCTGCTGCACCCCCAAGCTGGGGACATACCAGGGGGGCACACATGCAGCCAGACCCCCAGCTCACCCCACAGTACCCTACTGAGGATGCGGGGGGGGGGCAGTAAACACACACACACACCCTCCCCCTCGCCTTCAATCTTCACCTTGGAAGAAGCCTTGGAAGGAAAATATTTTTTTTCCTTTTTTTTTTTTTTTTAAACCAAAAAAGAAAAAAAATCCCAAAAAAATTATTATTATTCTCATTGTTTCCCCTAACATCAATGGAGGCACCTGCTCTAGTGATAACACATTGAAAGAACAGTATCGTACACACTGTCTACAGCGCGGAAATGTACAAGCACGAGGTACACGAACCGGGGGGGGGGAGGGAAGGAGCAGGGACAACAGCACACAAGATTTACATGGAGGAGGGAGGTGGGGGGCTGCCCCCCACCCCCTGGAGGGATTAGAAAGGAAGTCTGCAAAGTCTCTCCTTGGTTTGAAGCTCTCCGAACTGGATATAAAACGAGACTCCCAAGAGAAGAAGCCTGTACAAAAGTCAGGACAGGGTGAGAGCGCTCAGGGCAGGGAGGGGGGCACTGGCCAGGGAAGGGGGGGGGAGAGGGGCAAGAGGGGGTTTGTCCCATATTTTTTTTTTAAACTTACAATTTTAATAATATTATTAAAAAAACAAAACAAAAAAAAAAAACAAAACAGACAAAAGTAGGAGGTACTGGGAGCCGGAGGTCACCGAGGGACTCCGGGTGGAGACGTGGGGGCTGCTGGCCTTGGACCCCCCACCCCCCTCAGCTCCCTCCCTGCTGGGCGCTTTCTATGTACACAGTCCCCAGCAGGGCCCTGCTGGGGGGGTGGGGGGGAGAGAGGGGATGGGGGCCAAGGAGGGGGCAGGAGAGTGGGGAACGCCCGGTGACCGACCCCCAACACCACAGCAGCCGGGGCTTTGTCCTCAGCCAGCCCCACCAGCCCCAGGCTGGGCTGGAGGCGCACGCACACAGCAAACACCGCCGTCAGACCCAGGAGGGGAGAGGAGGAGGAAGGCTGGACCTCACCGCAGGGCTCTGCAGCCCCGCTGCGCCCCGTTCAGCAGGCAGGGGCTGGGCACGGCGGGAGGGGACACGAGAGGCTCTCCAGGGATGAAGAAGCAGGGAGGAGGAAGAGGGAGAAGGGGGAATAACGAAGCTACGGCCCCGACATCCGCCCCTGCCCTGGGTCTGGGGGCAGCGGGCGCGGGGGGAGCGGGGAGGCGGCGGCAGGCGCTGCCCCCGGCCGTGGGTCCCGCCGTGGCGCGGCGCCGATCCGCCCCAGTACCTCGCCGCTTCCCAGTCACTCTCCGTTGCAAATGTACAGGTAGATCGGTTGGGACTGAGTCCGCGGGGGGGGGCGCGGGGCCGTTACTGCGACGCCTGCGACGTGGGGTTCTCTGACTTGCTCTCCTGGCTGGAGGGCGGTTTGCTGTTCCAGGGGCTGTTGGCCCCCAGCGCGGGCGAGTTGTTGAAGCTGTCCTCGTCGTCGATGCCGTTGGCGGCGTCAAACTGCGTGTTCTCCAGCCGAGTGATGAGCCGCTCGTCCTCATCCCCGAACTCCCCCCCCATCAGCGTGGGCTCGCCTACCACCATCACATCCTGAAAGGGGAGACGGTCCCGAAACATAATCGAGGTGGGGGGAGCCCCGGCCGCCAAACCCCCCCCTCCCGGCACCGCAGCCCCTTCCTCAGCTTCAGGGTTGCCTCCTCGCCTCTGTCCCTGGGCTGCTACTCACACTCTGCAAGGGCTGAGACAGAACAGGGGGAGGGAAGGGAGACCTGGGGCTGCCCCCTGCTTTTCCCCGTCACCAGGAGAGGGCCGGGGCCTCGGACAAGCAGCCCTGGGGATGTCCCTTAGCCACTTCCTGGAGCTGGGAGCCCACCCCTCCATCCCGGGGAAGGAAAAGAGAATGGAAACGGGATGCTTACAGGTACCTGACTGGACAGAGCGAAGGTGCTGGCGGGGCTCTTCTTCTTGCTGTTGCTGTTGTTGGTGTTTCCACCGCCGGAGCTCATCGTGCTGCCCCCTGACATCTTCCTTTTCCGGCGCTTGCTGGGCTGCTGCCGTGCCGGCTCCGCTGGGCCGGGAGGAAGAAGCAGTCAGTCAGCCACAGCTGAGTGCCCCCCAACCCTTCTGCCAGCACCACCTCCTCCCACCCGCACCACGCAGCCCAGCAGGCAGCGGCACTCACCGGGCGGCGCGACCATCCGCTGCCACTTCTGGAACAGGCAGGTCTTGAGGCAGTCCCGGGGACTGAGGCTGTAGGTCTTGTGCCGTGACATGAGCTCCTGCATTGGTTCTAGGATTACACAGAGCTGGGGGAGCAGACGGGCACGAGGTTAGACGTTGTCAAAGCCAAGAGCCCCTCTGCCGTGTCGCGGTGACCCAAGCCTCGTGCAGAGCCCAAGGGCTCCACACACTTGCTGCCCCACTGTTGTGCATTATCCTCCCCCCTCTTCCAGACCCCCGACGCACAGCCCGCTCTGCTCCTGGCACACGTACTCGGAGGTAGTTGAGTGTGGAGTTTGAGAGCCCACAGCGGGTGATGTTCTTGGATAACTGGTCCAGCATCTGGGGGTCCTGTGCCTACGGGCGAGAGGGACAGCGCTCAGCTGGGGATTGTCCCCTGTGCCCCATCCTGTAATTAACGGGGCGTGGGGGAGCCCCATCTGTGCGGCAGGGGGAGGAGATCAGCAGCCCTGCCCCACACTTTGAGGAGCGGTACTCACATGCATGGCAAGGATGCTGCGGGGGATGAGCTCTCGATGCTGGCGGATGCTGAAATGCCACGTCTTTATCCTCATCATGTCATCAAACATGAACTCCAGGTAGAGCCGCCCCTCCACGCACACCTGGGCAGGACACAGAGTCAGGCACGCACTGCCACCCTGCTCCCCCAGCCCAGAACCCTGAGAACCCATTGCTCCTGCACACCAGGACACCCATCCCTTAGCTTGGGACTGCCTGGCATGGGTCTCAGCACAAAGCAAACCCAGGAGCCTTCACAGACAGGGAACCTGTGCCCAAGGGATGCTGCAAAGGCAGGCTATCTTTACAGTGCTCCATCAGCACAGCTCCATCTGCTCAGCACACAGCCACGAAAATCAGTGCCCATCCCTCACTTCATGTCACCACTGCTACTGTGAGCATCTGTCAGACTGAGACACGTGGGGGCTGGAGGTACCTGGGTGAACATGGGCTTGCCATGCTGGGTGACCATGGTGCACTGGTCGCAGTCCAGAGAGACAAAGTTGTTGTGGAAGGACTCCTTGGGGTGCTTGAGCACGTAGTAGAGCTCTGTGGCCCCTCCTTCAAAGATGCTGCGGAAGTAACGGGGTATCAGAGTCCGGCCAATTGCTGGAGTGGGAAAAGGAAGAAAATAACATCAGTAAAAACGACTGATCCAGGTGTGCATGTGAATAAGGTCCCCATGGCTGCAGGCAACTGGGCTCCAATCCCTCGCTCATGCCTACCCATGCAGCCCCATCGTAAAGCAATGCCTCTGGGAAGGAGTACTCGAGCACAAGCTCTGGGAACCCCAGGGGCTAGCCCTAGCCCCACCACTCTGCTGCCACTTACTGTATCTCTTTGGTCCATCCTCCAAGCAGAAAGTGATTGTTAGCATGGCATCGTCCTCAAAGAACTCTGTGGTGAAGGCATCCCACCACAGATTGTCACATTCCTGGGGACAGCAGAGATGCTGGGTTAGGGGACAAAAGACAGGCAGCCCTACGCTCAGCCCTTGGAGGACTGCATTCAGACAAGCACCCGGAGAAGAGGTTCCCCCCCTGTCATCAGCCACCCCTCCCACTCGCTTCCCAGCTTGGCCCCCAGCTCCCCACCTCTGTCCAGTTCTGCAGCCGCTTGTTGAGCTCAAATATCCTGTAGTCAGTCTGATTGCCATACGGCGTGTGCCTCCTGCCAGGGAGCAGAGAACACGTGGTCAGAACAGGGAGCAGCTGCAGCGTGGGGCATAGGGATGGGGACGAAGGTATGGGGACATACGGCCTCCGCAGGCCACCAATGTGCCATACTCATCCTCCCCAGGCACTGACCCCAAACCAGACTGGGGCAGGCTCTCTGCTCCTTCCCTGCCAGCCCCTCACACTTACCCAATGCCAGGCTCCAGGTACGTAGGTGGGTACATGGGAGTAGGTCTGTGGGAGAGAAGCAACACAGCGGGGTCAGCAATGGCCAAGATCCTTATCCCTGGGCTCCACAGTCTCCATCCCCCCTTCCCTTCTACCAGCAGCAAGCAGTCAGGATGCTGGTGTCTGACAGCCCCACAGGGTAACCTGCACCCCAGAACTGAGCTGCTTCCCAGCCCCAGGGGCCCATCCTGCTCCCCCCAGGGCTGGTGCCAGGAACAGGGAATGTGGCAGGGGCTGGAACTGTACCCAGAAGATTGATCTGGCAATGGGCTTGGTCCCACAATGCTGGAGAACTGGGGCTCCCTTGATCCCAAATGTAACCCTTTCTCCACCCATCAATACCATCCCATCTCTTGCCTTGTGCTAATTGAGTTAGCACAAGATGTGCTGCAGTCTCAATACAGCTCTAGGGATCCAAGAGACCAGAAAACCCCAAGCCTCACCGATCCCTCCCCAGCCCCCAGCTCACCCCACATCTCGATCCAGCATGGTGCCCGGATGGAATGGGGGGAAGGCGTTGCCGTTCGGGGGCTCCTTTGGCGAGTACAGCTTGAATGACTTAGAGGAACAGCCTGCAGAGAGAGGGAGAACACAGGTCAGTCACAGGCACCAACAGCAGCAGTACAGAGGCACCTCATCCCTGCTGCCAGGAAGAAGAGGAGATGGAGGGATGAGGGACCAGCACTGCTGGGGTGCCCTGACCTGTACTGGAGCAGCCAAGCCCCCAACAGCACAGTCCCATCCCCGATGCCGGTCAGACCCACTGGTGCACACAGTTTGTCAGTTCTCAGACAGATCTCGGTGCCCTGGGGGCAGTGCAGCTGGCGTGCCAGGGAGCGGTTGTGCCCTACCCCCCCACCCCCAGCCCTTCCGCGCAGCTCCTAATCCCACCGACCTGACCCGAGAATCACACAGGATCTTTTCGCTGACCTTTCTATCGCCATGGAGACGGGTGAATAATCACCCGGCCGGCGGGTCCCCAGGCAGCCACCATCTGCCACTCAGGCAGGCCAGCGGTCACCAGGTTCGAGATGGAAGGCGATGCTGCAAACCGGTCCCACCGCTCCCTGCCGCCCCTCTCGCCCCATAAAGTAACCCGGGGGCGGCAGGGGGCTCCCACGCTGCCATCCCCCAGGCTCCCCGCAGCAGCCCGGCACACCCACAGCTGACAGGACGCGGCACGCAGGGCCAGGCGATGCCGAGACACGCGGTGGGAGCAGCCGCTCCCCGCAGCCGGGCGGGCTGCCAGGCAGCACTGGCTCTACCGGCTCAGCTGGCCTCACCGCTATGGGGGATCCCCAGCGGTGCTGCAGCAAAGTGGGCGCGGGGTGCACTGCTGCCTGTGGGGAGATCCACTGCCATGGGATGGAGCGGGCACAAGAAAGGAGAACAACATAAGGATGAAAGAAAGCATTGCCCCCAGCGCTGGGAGTTGAGACAGCCAGCTTTGGACCGGTATGGGACGCCCCACAAGGGGACACCCGTCACACGGCACGTCTGGAGGAGACAGTGCACCTCATCACGCAGGAGCGCACTGCTCCTCACCCCCTCCCACTGCAGCAGGGGGAGCAGGGCAGGGCTGCCCGCCTCTATGGCACAGACACAAGTTTTGCCACCAAGGTCAGCACCGGTGCTGGGGAATTCTTGCTTTCATCCTGGTCAAGTTGTGCTCTATGGAAATCAGAATTCAGCTGAGGCTGAGCTGGAAATGCAGCGCTTTCCTCACTGCCATTAAATAACACAGAGTCGAAGCATAGTTGATGCACAAGAAACTTTCCCAAGGTGTTTGAGATGCATCAATTCACCCCACAGAGAGTGCATCGGTCACCACATCCTCAGGAGAAAGGAAAATCAAACCTGAACGGCACCGCTCATCTTCCAATGCTTTGTTTTTACACCCCTGAAGGCTCTGTGTCCCTCAGCCCTGCATGGATTTGAGCTGACAATGAATTCCCTCTGTGTGCACAGAATGATCTCACAGGGTGGTGGGACCCTCCCCCCCCTCTGCTTGGGGTAGGACACGGGGACAGCCACAGTTCCCACCTGGGGCTCCCCAGTCAGATGTCATATTGATGCGTCCTGGGAGCCAGGCATCAGCGTGCCCCAGTGAGGCTGCCTTCATCCTCCTTTCTCTCATCCGGACAGGATGGAGCGCAACCAGCTGCAGGCACAACACCCTGGACAGCCTCCCCACGTGATGCACAGCGACATCTCCGCATGGATGTCACCACGCTCCTTGGCCCCAGTGGAGGGACACGCATCCCAGCACCACTGGCAGCCCAGTGCCCACTGTCACACACAGCACTGCTTTGCATCTGCGGGACTGCAACTCACGAGGATGGCACCTGGCCACAGAAGTGATGTGAGCTGCAGCCTGATGGAACGGCACTACAGGAGATGGGTAGGGAAGGGAGCAGAAGTGACGGCCCACCAACATCCCTGCTGCCTGCCAGCCCTGGGAAGGGAGGGCAGGGAAAAGCTGGTGCAGCCCCGCAGCCAAGGATGGCTGTCAGCCCCACGTGGCGCATGGAGATCCGGCATCCCGGGATGCACCGCTCTGCTCCGCTCGCTGCTGGCCATGGTGAGGAGCAACGAGCGCTGCACGCTGGGACGCGTAGTCTCCAGGGAATGGGCTGCAAAACAGGGTTGGACCACGTGCCCTCACCCCCCCTCTCCCCCCCCAGTCCATAGGGGCTTACCCGCATCACAGCAGTTTGCACAGTGCCACCAGCCCAGGTCTCAGGTTAAAGCAAACAGAAACAGCCCACACCATGACCTCAGAGAAAAAGCTTTTGGTTGCTGCACTTGCACAGCTTCGCATGTGCTGTCACCAGGGTCAGGGCTCGGGATAACTGCAGCGCTCGGGATCTCTCTGGCCTGATGCTGGGCGGCTCACCGTCCTCAGCACACAGCTTCGGGGCCAGGGGCAGTGTGGGGCAGTTTGTTATGGGCAGCAGCGCCCAGGTGTGCCCAGCACCCAGGGCCAGGTGATGCCTCCCGGGGCTGCTGCCTGCTCTTGGATCTGCCAACTGCATCAGTGCAAAGCACGGTGGGGACAGAGGAGCCCAAGTCCCCTAAGAGCCAACATACCCAGCACAGTCTGAGCTCCAGCACGAAGGGCCAAAGCCAAGGAGCAGTGGGTTTGGCCACACACATCTGCCTGGTGCTGCAGAGCTCCCAAACCAGAAATGAAGCACTGTAGAACCACCTCTACCTGTGCTGCGCAGCCCAAGGCAAGCCTTCTCACCCTGGCATCCCCAGCTGCAATACCGGTCTGCCTCAAACAACAGCACACCTTGCTGCCACCGGTGTCACAACCCACGTGTGTGAGCTTGCAGTGCCATCAGCACGCACAGCCCCTGTGCTCTGGGTCACTGGAGGACAGCAGCTTTCCTAATGAGTGCTGCTGCTGCTCCGTGGCCGGACCCCTTGGAGCTTGTGCCAGGGTGCTCAGAGCCCCGCCAGGGTGTCTGCCTGGCACGGAGCAGGCAGTGCTGGGCAGAAGGGTCTGCAAGAAAAGCTGGGACAGAGCACCAGGGGAGAGCTGCAGCCAGGGTGCTAGGATTTGGGGATTTGTACGGCATCATGAGGGCAAAGACCAAACTCCTTCCTCTATTAGCAACAACCACAAGGACAACGCTCCAAAGCCCGAGCCTTTAGGGAACGAAGACCTGCCCGAATTCACCACGATTCACAGCAAACAGTGGGAGCTGACACCCCGGCAGCTTTGGAGGAGCTGCTACAAAACCACTGGGACAAAGCCCTGGGGAACACAGCAAGTCACCCTGGCAATCAGCACCAGAGGATTCTGCACTTGCAGCAGGTGCCCTGCCAGTACTGCCAGATGCCCATTCTGAAACCCCAAGAACGGGAACAACCATCAGTGCCACATCCTGGCCGTGCAGCCCAGCCCTGAGGCAGCACCAAGGGTTTGTCTCTGCTGGACTCACCGCCCTGCAGTTTGTACCCAGGCTCTGATAAGTCAATGTGGGGCTGGGAGCTCAGGGTGTGCAGCCCAGTGCAGTACTAGGAGTGCTTATCTCATCATCTCCAGGACCGCTGGAGGTCAGCGCGTGGCTGAGGTCAGGGCAGCCTGTCACAGGGTGGTTGGGGCCATAGAGGAACCCCCCAGACACAAGCCCACAATGAGCAGCCAGGCAGGGAGCGCTGTTGCCCACTCCCCAAAAGCATCCCCCAGCCCCAAGGGCTTTGTCTATCAGCCACTCACACGCCTGCACCCCCCGCACCCCCGAGCTCTTGCAGGGAGATGCACGGCCCCAATGCTTTGCACCCCTCCCGTGCTTCGCTCCCTTCTGTCAGACCCCCGGAGCCACAGGAGGGGATGAAGTTGCAGCAGGAGGTGACAGCGGGTGCGGGGACACCGGGAGGGCGCGGGGCAGCCGTCGGGGGGCACGGCCGAGGGCTGGAGCCGGGGGGAGAACAAAGGGAGCTGCGGGGCACGGCGGGGGGCTGGGGGGTGAGAGGGGGAGCGAAGAGGAGGAGATAGGGGCGATAGGAAAGGGAGCTGTAGGGGGAAGGCAGAGCCGGGCAGACCGGCGGTAAGGGGGCCGGGCCGGGCCGAGCGGGGCCGGCGCCTCCGCTCACAACTTTGCGGGCGGGACCCGGCCCTCCCTTCCGCCACCGGGGCCGAACCGAGAGAGAGAGAGAGACAGAGAAGGGGGAGGAAGGGAAGGGGGGTGAAAGGGGGACGGGAAACTTCCCGGTGGCGGCAGGCCGGGCCGAACCGAGCCGGGCCGAACCGAGCGACTCACGGCGGGCGGCGGCGGCGCTGGGGCGGGGGTCGGAGCGCGGCGTTGGCGACGGCGCTGGGGCGGGCGGCGGGGCGGCGGGCCGCCATGGGGGCGGCGGCGGGGCGGGGCGGGGCGGGGCGCGGGGCGCTTCCTTTGTCTGCGCCGCGCCGACCCACAATGGCTGCGGCGGCGGCGCGCCCGCTGCCGGCCGTCCGTCCGTCCGTCCGTCTGTCCGCCCGCCCGGGGCACCGCGCCGCCCGCACAAAAGGGCCGCGGGGCTGGACGGGACGGGACGGGCCCGCCGGCACCGAGGGGAAAAGTTCGGTGCCGTGCAGCCCCGCGCCGGGCTGCCGGAACCTCCCGAGTGCCTCCGTACGGCCCTCCGTGCAGCTGCACCTATCTACGTAGCGACACACACACCTCTCTATACAGCCCTCTGTGCACGCGTATCTGTGTGCACCTACACCTACAAACCTCCACGCAGCCCTATGGGCCCCCACAGCCGTTCCTACGTATACACCTCTCCGTGCTCCTTTGTGTAGCTACACCGATCTATACACCCCTGTACACCTACACGTGTCCCTATATACACACCTGCATGCACCCCTCTGTACTCCTACACCTGCCTCCAGCCACCCCCCTGTGCACATAGCACACCTTAACAGCCAAATATACACCTACACTTCCACACAATGCTGCACACACCTATATAGACACATCTGTATGCACCAATATACACTGCACAGATGCTTATCTATGCAATCATCTGTACGCCCATATCCATATACACACCTACACACACTTGTCTGTGCATCCTGCACGTACACACAGCTGTACATCCCCATATCTCTACATGTACACCTATATACAGCCACCCATACTCCTGCACAGGGAGGAGCATCCATTCAACACACATCAAAATGCTTTACAACTCGCATAGCACAGAATCACAGAACACCTCACGTCGGAAGGCACACCAGGACCTCCGAGTCCAACCCCTGGCTCTTCACAAATGCCCAAACCCTGCACCTGAGAGCACTGCCTACACAGAGCAAGGCATGGGCTTGCTTTCTGCTTGAAGGCCACCATGCAACAACGCCTTTGACTGCCATCTCATCACCTCCGTGCCAGGAGGAGCAACCGCTGGCATCAAACACGCATTTTGCTGTTTGCTGCTCCAGTCCCCCCCAGCAGAGCAACGCAGAGCAGGGCAGGCATCCCACAGCACAGGGACCTGTCAGTCCCAATCCCAGCACAGTTCCTGGGGCTCTGAGCACAGCCCAGCGTTGAGCTTGACACCAGCTGGAAAGTATTTCTTTCCCTGGGAAAGCTGCAATAAAAGTATACTTTTCTCTAGTTTGCTTTGATTGTTTTTTTTCTTTGAAGTTTTTCTGGATTTCTCTTGCTTGAACTACTTTCCCTTTTCCCTCAGTTTCAGGCCCCCATGCAGCCAGCTCAGCACCAGGCCCGCAGCAGGCACACACATCCATGCAGCTCGCCCCATGCACACTTGCACACGTGCTCACGGACCAGCACACACATGCACACACGCTGGCACAGCCTGGACACGTCTGCACACACACCTTGGGCAAGCACGCCCTCCTACAGCCCTTCCCTGCCCTGAAGCTGCAGGGTGACGTAGGCCCAGGCCTCAGGGATGCACGATGCATGCACAGCTACCAGAGCAAAACCCCACATGAAGGGCACTCTGCCCCCACTGCAGCTGTGTCTGTAAGGATCAGAGAGCAGCACCCATGGGTGCACGGCCCCACAGCCAACACCCCCCAAGCAGTACTGGGACAGAGCAGCCCACCGGGACCGTTCACGTGTCCCTGCTCGGCTCTGACGACAGCGCTGGCCCGGTCCACGTGGCTGCAGCAGCCCCAGCTGTTTATGGTTATAGCCGAGTTAATAATTAAAGAGATGCTGGATGGAGAGCAGAAGGGCTGGGATGCAGCTGGGGAGCGCAGTGCGTGTGGCGGCGATGGCGGGGGAGCCCCTTCCCTGCAATGTGCTCCCACCCGCAGAGCAAGCGGTTGATGGGAATAGCACAGTGAGGACACACAGGGGTGCTCCCCACCATAAATCTTACCCCCTTCATGTGGAAATCTGCTCTTGTCCCTGCCTCTCCAGGGGGGAATTCTCTCGGCTGGATCATGGGGGTGCCTGGGGTAGGTGGGCCCCTCTTCTTCTCTGGAGAAAGCTTGGCTCCATCACCGCTCCCCTGGAGAGCCTGGGGGAGGCTGGGAGCTCAGCAATGAGTCATGCTGGGCAGGCGGCAGATCCTGGGGGCTCCCAGGATTAACCCTTCCAAAACAAAACCATTTCCAGACACCAAGACGCACGAGGAAAGCCCAGATAGCGAGACGCACAGGCGGAGCTGGTGAGCAGGGCAAGGCAGGGAGCTACAGGCTCAGACTCTGAGCATCATGGAAGGAGCGGAGGGAAAGACCTGGATACGTGATCACATCCTGCAAAACAACCCAGGTGATGGAAAGCCATCTCCATCCCTGCAGCACACCTTGCCCACAGCAAAGGACATGGCCAGGAGCTCAGCCTTGCCCTAATGCTGGGCTTGCACCCTCGTGGGCTTTTGTGGCCACCCACAGCAGCCAGCCCTGGCCCCTCTGGCAGCAGCCCGGGGAGAGCCTGCCAGCTCCACAGGGTTTATGACTCCAGACGCTCCAGGTGGATTCTCTCATGTTACAAGAATGGTTCGTTTTACAGCCAGTTTCCTGGCCTGGGGCTGGTCCCCACAGCCTGGCCGGGTTGGATCTTGTGCAGAACGGTGATGGAGTGGATAAGCTGAGATGGGGGCACACAGCAGTGCCAAGGGGCAGTGGAAATCCTTGCCAAAGGAGCCGCTCCTCATCCATATGAACTGCTGAAAAGATGAAATCAGCCACCTTCCAAACCCACATTCTTCAAAGATAAGCAAGGGGGCTGGGTCCCTCCACACCCCCATCCATACGGATGGGGGTCATCAGTGGGGAGGATGCTGAAAACCCCCCAGGATTGATGGGTATCTCACAGTACCATAGATGCACGTGGTGTGTTACCAGCAGGTAACTCTACCAGCAAAGCCCACCCCTTCCCCTCACCCCCTGTGCAGCACTGCTGAGCTCTCCAAAGCAGCTCTCCGAATATAGCAGCATCAAATAGCTCTATCAATAATGCATCGCTTCTGCTTCCTCTCGCTGCTGTGTTTTTGTTGCTAACATGTGTGTCCTTCCTGTTAACAGCTGCCTCTGCTCTGCCAGCTAGGCCAAACAGGGACACGGCCACCGCTGGATGGGGATGGCAGCTCCCACTCCCTGCAGCTCTGGGTCAGGCACCAGCCAGCCCCATTCCAGGCACGGCACAGGGCAGCTTGCTGCCGCTCCAAGCCTCCTGCAGCGTGCAAACCAACGGCATGCACAGCGCTGCCGCACACACGGTGCTGCTGCACACTGTGCTCTCCAGGGCACTTGGCACAGAAGCAGGAGGACACATCCCCCTCCTCCTGCCGTGCCTTTGTGCAGGCACAGCTCTCCTTGGCACCGTTTCACCCCAAATACCCAACAGACGGCTCCGGCAGTGGCTCAGCCCCACGGTGTCCATGCTACCATTCCCTGGGTACTCAAGCTACTATGCTCCTGCACACGGCTGCCCCAGGGCTGTGCCACGGACCAGTCAGTGCATGCCAGCCTGTGCGCCCAGGCTTGCCCCATGCCTGGCGGAGCGGCGTGCTGTGAGCTGCTCCCGCCGGCGGGGAGGCAGGAGCTGGGGCAGGCTCCAGCAGCACTCTGCAGGAGCCCCTGGGCTGCGCGCAATGCTAGCGGGCATCTCCCCAGAGGAGGATGTGTGCCATGGGGTCCTGAGCTGGGGGATTGAGCACTGGGCTCCGGGAAGGGGGCTTACACCCTGCTGTCCCCCAAGCAGCCGGCATCTCCGCACGGCTCCACCTGGACTTCACTGCAGAAACCTGGCTCTGCTCCCAGCGCAAGCCCCGCGGCGCCGAGGAGGGGCCCAGGGCTGGCGGCTGCTGCAGAAAGCAGAGGCCCCTGCTCACCCACTGCACATGGGGCTCCTGCACCAGAGACCCCCGGGACCCACAGTGGAGCAAAGTATTATCTCTACCCCACAAGCAGGGTGGGGCTAGAGCAGAGCAGGGGCTGGCATCTGTGGCATGGGAGATTACGCACTGGTCTAACGTTTGTGTTTGTCCTGGAAGCAACCTGCTTAGGAGGGATGGGGACAAATGGCAGCAGAAAACCAGATGCGAGGGCTCCTGTGGGATGTTGTCTCTGGTGCCTGCTGGCATGGTGGGATGGGGCACAGTGCTCCTGTAGGTACTTGTGCCCACAGCAGGTGTCCTGGCACACAGTGGTGTCCATGCCTGCATGGTTAGGTGTGCATAGCCCATGTGCACAATCATATTCCCACATCACAGTGAGCACGCTGTTCCCTCCCCTAAAAAACCATCAGCAGTACCTTTAACCATTCCAGAGCCCCATCCCAGGTCTGGGGGGTACCAGCCACCCTCCCTGCTCCAGGTGGGGTCAGCAGCAGGCTCACCACCCCACCAGTTCCACAACACCCTCCCCCTCCAGCAACAGCAGGAAACCACAGCTCAGCCCTGCAAGCTGCCTGATAACAGCCGCCTGGCCCCAGCCTGCCTCCCCAGGGGCCGGCCAGGGGGCACCCAGCACAGCTCCCAATACCCACCACTACTCCCTGCTCCTCACTCCAGCAGCAAGATATTGCAGTTTCAGAGAGAGAGAGCAAAAGGATGTGCCCAAACCACGTGCAAAGGAGGCCCCCAGCACTGTGCACATGCATGCATCCTCATGTGCAAGCAACACGGATGTGGCTAAGGGAATCCCACAGCAAAGGCAAGAAGGTGGCATGAAGTTGAGACAGGAAAGTGAGCTGGAGGTGCAGGGGACAGGCAGGGGATGCTGGTTCCACTGCCATTCTGCCACAGCTCAGTGCTCCTGCCCTGTGCGGGGCACTCAGGCCCAGCACTGCAGCACCTCACATGCTCGGGAGCCAGGCACTGCCCCGGGGGCCCATCCTGCTGTCAGCACCCCCTCACCCCCCTAGGGCAGCCCCCAACATATCGGCTTTCAGAGCAGCTCTGTGCTGGCACAGGAGGTGCAGACAATACCATTTCTGGAATAAACTCGGAGCGCAGCCGACAGGCACCCAGCACCAGGCCGGCTGGTTAACCCATCACAGCTTTCCCCAACAAACCAGAGCTGGCAGCAGGGTGAGCTCACACGGGTGCAGAGGAGCCGTGCCACATGTCTGCAGAGAGCCCTAGGCCCCAATTTACCATCCTAATAAGCAGATCCTGAGGTGAGCATGGGGCAGCTGCTAACTCCCCCTGCTCTCTCCAGCACCAAGAGGGTGGCACGGCGCACACAGCATCCATCAGGTGGATGGGGTAGTTGGCATCTCCCATCACAGTACCACCAGCAAGGTGAAAACAAAACACACACAGACACTGCCCCACAGCTCTATCAGCTTGTGGCAGGGCAGGGAGCGCAGCGGCGGCACGCCTCTCCCTTGCAGTTATTACCACTTGGCACGCAGCGCCAGAACACAGGGGCTGCACTGATGGCCTTGGCTATGGGGTCCCACCAAGGGTAGTTTCTTCCCTTGCTCAGCAGTATTTGCAGGCAGTGACATGGCTCATGGAGCTGGGAGCAGAGCCCTGGGGGCTTTCAAAGGACAGCAGGAGGGACAGGTCGCATTTGCGGTCCAGATTTCAAAGCATCTGGAGCCTTTGCTGCAGGGCAGAAGGGCTCAGCCTCGTGCAGGATGAGACCTGAGGAATTATGCAGGAATTAGGGTGAGGGGCCAGGGGCAGCAGGACTCCCATCACCTTGGGTGCCCTGGGGGTGCTGTGGTTCCCACACTGGAGCTGCAGCACATGGGCTCTGGCTGTCAGCGCTCAGCCTGCACTCTGCCATCCCTTCCCCAAGCATCTGTCACAGGAGGCTCGCAGCATGGCTCAGCTTGGTAGGAGGGAGGAACCATCAGACAGGGACACTGCTGTCCTCCCCATCCCCATAATCCACCCCAGGACATGCTGCACCAGACACACCCCTCCAGGCCTGCCAAGCCTCGCAGCCCAGGGCTCAAAGAAACGTGGGTCAGGAGGGAAACCCCCGCAGGGCTCCGTGCAAGCCGGCACAGCAATGGGCAGCATGGCTCAGGGCTCTACTGCCAGCCCAGGGCTCTGTTCCCAGCTCGGCAAACCCGCTGCCCGCTGACCTTGGGCAAGCTGCTTCCCCACTGCGAGAGGCTGCAGCCAGGCCTGCAGGGAACGGAGCTGGGAGCCCTGCATGGGGCACAGCAGGGCCGTGTGGGAGGAGGGAGCAGGCCTCACTCCTCGCTCCCTTCCCCGGGGGCCCCACGGCACCAGCACCGTTACTATGGCAGACAACATCACCATCATTTCTTCTCATTATTTGTTGCTGTTGCTTGTTTTTCAAAAGCCCACTGCACTGAGCTCCAGGTGCCAAGAGGGCACGGTGGGCTGAGCGTGGGCCCAGCATGGCAGCACGGTGCCAGGCTCAGGCACTGCACTCTGCCAGCCCAAAATGCAGTGTGTTTACAGCCTGGCACCGCCTGCAAGGCCGCGGCTCTGAGGCACACCTCGGCCCGGCACCATCCTCAGGGCACCTTCAGAGGCCCCAGCCTCCATCTTCAGGTCTGGGTCGAAGCACGGGAGCACGATGCCCCGCAGACACGGGCAGCCCCCAGCCCTGCAGTTTGAAGGGGCACAGCCGAGGGATGCTTCGGGAGCAAAACCCCTGCCATGAGCATCTCCTAGGCAGGAAACTCCTCCAAGTTAACGCAGCCCCGAAGAGCAGCCTGGGCAGAGCGGCTCATTAAATGTTTCTGGTTGGCAGCAGGCCAGCGGCAGAGCTTGTTTTTTTTTCTATATTCCGATAAACAGTCCAGGGAGGGGAGGGGGGAGGGGGCGGCAGGGAGCTCTCTGGATGTGCCACCAGCCTCGGGCGGGCAGGGAGGGGATGGGGACACGCGTGCACGCACACACGGCATCCACACCACGCAAACGCAGAGGGCACGGTGACAACCAGGCCACCCCCGGGGATGCTGCAGGCCCCCCGTCGCCCACCAACATGGCGGTGACATTCCCGGTGGCACGGGGCCAGCTCCCAGGGGACGCGCCAGCGCCGTGGCCCCACGCCGAGGGGCCCGGCGTTTACCCCGCGGCCCGGCCCCGGTGGGAGCGAGGGGACCCGGGGGAGGCGGGCCGAGCCCCCCGGGTGCGCGGTGCCTGCGGGGCCGGTCGGTGCTTTAACTGTTTGGCCTGGCTGGGAGGAGGTTCACGTGACTTTCTGCTTGAGGAAGCAGCGCTCTGGCAGCTTCCAGTGGGAGATGGAGGAGGCGGTGGGGGAAGGGGCCGCCCGCCTGCATGGAAGCACGGCGGGGAGGGAAGGCAGCGGCGGGGAGGGGGAGCGGGGCGCCCCTTCTGTCCTCCCCCGGCGCGGGGGGGATGCGGGGACGCACCGGGGGGGACGCGCGAGGGCCGCGCTCACATCTTCCGCCCGGCGGCCTCCGAAACAGAGAGGCGCTCCGCGGGACGCAGGGTCCGGCCGAGGGGACGGGGCTCTGCCAACCCGGGCGGCACCGTGCTCACAGCAGGGCCATCAGCCAAAGAATGAGCGTCTCCGTCGCGCGTGTTCCTCCCCGCACTGCCAACACTCTCCGTTCCCCGTCAACGTCCTCCCGGGGACCCGGCGCCAGGCTCCGGGGCCGTCACCACGCTCGGTTCCCGCACAGGCGTCCCCCGGCCCGCAGCCCCCCCCGGCCCGCTGCCCGCCGAGCGTCCCCGCAGCACGCTCAGACCTCACCGCCTCGGCACACCCCCTTCTCAGGCCCCCAGGTCCCACCCCTCGCTCGGGGCGCACGGAGCGGGAATTCCCCTCGCCCACGGGGGGCGCCCCACGGATCTGGCCCGCTACCCACCGCGGGGTCAGCCCTCGCCGTGCCACCCGCGTGCCCGGCCCGCACTCCGCAGCGCCCCGCCCGCAGGGCGCCAGCTCCGCGTCTCGGGGGTCCCGCGGCCGGCCCTCGTGCTGCGGGATCCCGACCCCAAAGCTGCGGGGTCCCAGCCCCGTACGCAGTCCTCAGCATCCGCACCACAGGGATCCCGGCCCCGCGGCCAGATGCGAGGTCTCAAACCTTCCGGCAGACCGCAGCATGCGAGCCGTAGGGCCCCCAGCCCCGCGGCCGGCCCCTAACCCAGGGGGTCCCGGCACCGCCGCTGCGGGAAGCCGACCCCGTAAACAGACCTCAGCGTCCGTGCCGCGGAACCCGGCCCCACAGCCTGTCCCCGCGCCGTGAGGTCTCACCCCAAAGCAGAGCTCAGCCCCACACCCGCCCCGCATCACAGAGTTCCCAGACCCGGCGCCGTTCCACGGGGCCGCGACCACAGAGCCCACGGCACACGGACTCCGCGCCGGCGTCGTTCCACGGGGCCGCGACCCCAGGCCCCACACCTCGCAGCCCCCACGGCCGAACCCACCGCAGCCGCCCAGCCCCGCGCAGCCCCCGGCCCCGCCCGCACTCACCAGGGCATGCACAGCCCACTGACATCTTCACATGCCTGGCCCGGCCGGGGGTCGCTGCGCGCTGCCCGGGCCGCGGGAGTCTCGCATGGACGGCGCGCCGCGGGCTCCGGCGCGGTGAGAGGTGTGCGGCCCCGCGCAGCCCCGGGCAGGGCCGCGGCCGGGGGCGGGCGCGCCAGGGACCGGAGGGGGTGCGGACGGGGCGGGGGCCGCGGCGGCGGAGCGGGAGCGGGGGCGGCTGCGCCGGCGGCGGCGAGCGGGCGGGAGGGCGCGCGGTGGCGCATGCGCGGGGATCTCCCCCACCTCCTCCTCCTCCTCCTCCTCCGCGGAGGCGCGCGTGCGTGCGTGCGTGCGCGCCCCTTCCCGCCACCGTGCTCGCGCACGCACGGGATCGCGCGCCCCTTTCCTCCCTCAGTCGGCCCCAGAGGGTGTCGCCATGTCGGGGTCGCGGCGCCCCGTGCGTAACCGCAGGGGCTGCTCCCGCCCGCGGCGCCCGGCCCTGCACGACACCATCCGCGGGGCGCGGCGGAGACGAAAGGCCCCTCCCTGCCCTGCCGTCTTTCCTGATGCTGCCCGGCACCGCGCTGCCCGCGGGATCTGAGCCCCCGTCCCTGCTGGAAGAGCCGGTGCCCGCCCACCTGCTGGGATCCACGTTCCTCTCCGCTGAGTTTCGGCGTCACGTGGCTCTGATCCCCCTTTGCGGGCTGCTCCCGTTAAGCCCCGGGAAAGCTCCCACACGCTGGGCCGTAGCGGGGGAGGGAGGCCGTGGTGCGGGGGGACCGCGTGTGTGGAGCTGCGGTCCGACACGTGTGCTGTGCGGGATCGGCCCTGCGGGGCCCTGGCGCGTGCCAGGATGGGGGCTGAGGTCACTGTGGGAGAGGAGGGCTCCCACGCAGGGCCGCGGCCTCAGAGCAGAGCTGAGCAACCTGACTGGCTGTGCCTGCATTTCTGTAGGACGTGAGAGGCTTGGGAGGTGCTGTAGGCCTGCAGGAGGAGTTGGAGGAGGGGAGCTGCTCCCTCGCCACCGGCCTGCTCGGTGCTGGGGGAGCGTCAAACTCCAGCACCGGGCGGGGGTGACGCGGGGAGAGTAGCCGCAGACAAAGGTCCTTGTGGCAGGGGGAAGGAAGGAGGCTCTGTGTCAGACCAGGCCCCACCGAGGGGCCAGGCGCACGGGGATGAGTAAAGCATCTCGGTCCTGTGATCCCACGATGAAATGCAGCCCGGACAGGTCTCTCCCCCCATGGGGCAGATGGAGAGTCCAGGATGTTATCCTTCACGACAGCCACTGGGGATCCCGCGGCACAGCTCCCCGGAGCACATCCGTGCTGTGCGTTGGCTCCCATTACTCAGTCCACCACTCCACCCCTGGAGTTGAAGGAGAGCCTCAGGAAGTGACAGCATTCAGAGGGACTTTGGCCTTATTTAACTTGAGGCACCAGGACAGAGCCGAACGCCCCAGTCTGACACCTGTGTGCATTCCCTATACCAGCTGCATGCCGTCCGCAGCCACATAACATCGTGCGTTGTTCTGCAGCCACCTCCCCTGCGCCGGGCAGGCTTACAGCTGGGGACAGGGCACAGAGCAGAGCTCCCGCAGGTCTTTGGGGTGGATGTGACACCGGAGGCACTTCACGGACCCCACTCTCAGCGGGGCACGGCACTCTTCCGTGAACATCTTTGCACCGTAGGGCAGAGAGGGGCCACGGGAGGCGCCTTCCGTAGCAGCGCCCGGCACAAGCCGGTGTCGAGCAGTATGATAGCGGGGGTATAACGTGGGACACTCGGACACGGTGAGGCCAGGCCCCGCTCCGAGAAGGAGCGACTCCCGCCCAGCCCCGGCCCGGTTCCCCGCGCCCACGTGGGCAGCAGAGCCGGCACCGCGGGAAAACGCGCTGCCGCCCCGCCTCTATTGGGCGCTTCCCGCCAGTGACGCCCGTGCCGCCCCGCCCCCCGCGCGCCACGGGTGGGGCCGCTCCCTCAGCCCTCGCCCTCTACAAAGATGGCGGCGAAGTCGCGGCGCTCCTCAGTACTCAAGATGGCCGCCTCGCGTCGCTACAGCCGCCACCCGCCAGTCGTTCCCCTCGGCGCGGCGCAGTGCCGGCGGCGAAGGGGTGCGCTCCCGGCGTGCCCTGCGCGGGGCGGGACGGCTCGGCGCGGTGGCTGCCGGAAGCTGTAGTGCGGGGCTGCCGGCGGTCACGTGTCGCGCCCGGCAGTGGCCGCGTTGGGAGCGGAGGCGCCAAGATGGCGGCGCTGCGGGGCGGAGCGGTGCTCCCCGCCGCCGGGGTCGGGGCCGGGGTCTGCGGCGCTTCGACCGGAGCCGCCTCGCGGGGACCGGCAGGCGGCGGCGCCTCTCGCCAGCCACCCCTGCGCGCCGGCAGCCCCCTGCAGGTAGGCGGCGGGCGGCGGCGGCAGCGGCCGCGCCGTGACACGTGGAGGCCGGGGCGGCTCCCGCGGCTGCAGCACCACGTGTGCCGGTTGCGGGCCCGCGGCGCGGGGCTGTGGCCGTCCCGCAGGGGCTGCTCCGGGGCGGGGGCTGTAGGGAGGGTCGTCCGGAGGGTCCCCGCGGCTCCCGGTGCCGGCGGCGTGCGGGCAGCGGGCGGGTGCTGCCGTCGGCGCGGGCTCTGCGCGGTGTCAGCGGCCTGGGGAAACAGCGAGGGGACGGGAGGACGGGGCCGGCGGGTGTGTGGGGATCACCCGGGGGGGTCGGGCATTGGGGGGCTGCGCGTCCCTGCCCTTCCCAGCTCGGTGCGGTGCCGCAGACCGCCCCTCGCGTCACTGTCTCCTGTCCCTCGGCTGTGCCTGCGATGCGGACTCTTATCGAGATCCCTCGTCGCGCTCTCGTACCCCCGCCCTTCGCACCGTAATGCCCGTTTGGGACGGCGCTGCCTCTGTGCGCGGCGCTCCCTGACAGTCGCTGGAAGGGGCCGTGCCCTCCGCCGGAGCTCCCCGCCCTGCCCGAGGCGCAGCCGGGGCACGCGTGTCCCTGCACAGCTCTGCGGGGCGAGCAGCTCGTGGGCACGTGCCCGTGGTGCCTGTGACTTTGGTACGTGGGAGAGCCCTACTGTGCACTTGGCCCTCCGTTTGGGGCTGCGGGCGTCCTATGCTTTCCCCACTGATGGTACCCGATGCGTGCCCAGGCGCAGTGTGCTCAGGGCCCGTACCCATGCTTTTAGCGTCCCCGTGACTTTAAAACCAACCATGGGACACAGCAGGGGCTCTGCTGGGAGCAGGCCGGGCGGGTTTGTGCCCCCGCCCCGACGCGAGGGTAGGAGGAGGTGCCCGGCCCCAGGTGGATCAAAGAGAGTCCCCGGGGAACACGGGTGACTCAGGGCTGTGGGACTCCTGGCGAGGCACTGAGTCAAAGGAGTTGGGGAGCGCTGGGACATGGCCTTCTCATGGGCTGGAAAGGGCCCTGGGAGTGGGAGGGTTTGATTTCTCTTCATGCAGTAGAAAGGACCCTAGGAATGTCACCAGTGGGCTGCGTAATGCTGACCTGTACGTGTGTGGCTGGGGTTTGGCTGTGTTTTGGGGGAGGAAGGCTGCTGCCAGCTCTCCCAGGTCTCTGTCCTTGGGGCATTTATTGTCCCCAGCTGCATTATCTCTGCCAAAGCCCATCTGCAAGCAGGAACCCAAACACTGTCTCGTGCCGGCAACACACCAATGCTGTGCCTCTGCTGCTGCTGAGGGCCGTGGTGCAGCCTTACTGCAATGTGCCAGGGGTCTGGGAAGAACAGAGGACCCAGGGGGCTGGGGATGAGCAGTGAGGAGCATTTTTGATGCTGGATCATGAGCACTGTGTGCTCAGAGCAGTGATGGTTCCAGCCCTGGCAGTGACAGCTGGATGCATCCCTGTTGCTGAGCCCTGCACATTTTGTAATGTTTTGGGCTTATCTGAAGCGCCGACAGCCAAAACCAAAGGAGCATGTGATGGTCTGTGGGCGCAGGAGGGAAGTGTGCATCTCCCCTGCCCACTGAGCACAAGCAGAGTGCTATCAGACAAATATGGAATGTGTTGGGCTTCATTTACTGTTCTTCACCAGTCCCAAAACTGCTGGGTGAGAGCTTCCAGTCCAGTGCTTGTGATGGCAGAAAGGGGTCCAGGATTGGTGGCACAGCACCTTGCGGGGCTTTGTGCATTGGGGTGGGGTGAACTTTCCCAGAAAGTGAGGGATTACAGTCTCTGTGGTGCCCTCTGACCTTCTTGCTCATTTGAAGGTGTGTGATGATGGTTTGTGGAGTGCTGATCAATTTTACCCCACTTCCTGTAGTGTTTCTCCTTTGAGGATGATGACCTGAACTTGTCGCTGGATGCAGAAACCATTCCGGAGGCTGAGGAGATCCTGGGGACAATGCAGAACTACCTTGACTCCTCTGTCATCTCCATCATTGAGGACCTCTCCCTAAGCGAGGTGGGTCCTTGTGCATGGTGGTGGCCTTGGGCCACTCAGGGGCCCTGCTGCCCCATAGCTGTGCCTTAGTGCCCTCTGAGCTACCACCTGCTCTTCCTGCAGGGCAAGGCCTGCCTGGATGCACAGAATGAGCTGTCCCTGCTCACTGCCATCACGGAGATGCTGGACAGCACAGATGATGAGACCCTGTCCCCCTTCGACACCATTGTGGACACAGAGCTGCTGACCTCGCTTCGGGAGCGGGAGAACCCCTCGGTGAGTGGTGGGGCCTCTTCTTCAACATCAAATGCCTTTCTGAGCCTTCAGGTGTGATGTTTGGCAGGGTGGGGGATTCACAGGAGGCTCAGGAGCTCCGTGCCAATCTGCACAACCAGCCTGGGGTGAGGTGACAACATTGTTGGGAGCTCTGTACCTTCCATGCATCATCCTCTATCCATCTTTCCACCAGTTCCAGAAGTTTCTCAGCCTATCCCGGCCAGTTCTTGAGTGCAAGAGCCCTGCCTTGGAGCAGCCCAAGGGTCTCTGGTCCCTCAGCAGCGGTGGCAGCGTAACTGAAGCTGGGAAGGTGAGCAGGGAGAGCTGGAGGAGTGGTTCTGGGGTGGCGATGCCCCCAGTGCAGCTGGGAGAGAGCGTCACTAAGTGGTGGGAGCTGACGTGAGCTCTGGTTTCCCCTTTCCAGACCGACATGGACTTGGCCTGGGACCGCATTGCTCACGGCCTGGAGGACCCACCACCACCAAAGAAGCAAACCTGCAGCACCCCGCGGGTGGAGAGGAAGCAGGGGCGGCCCCGTGCCCATGAGCAGCTCCCCCTGCAGCGTAGTGACGGGGAGGAGGAAGATGAGGAGGCTGCCTCCAGCCCAGAGCTGGACAGCAGCATGGAGGCTGCAGAGTTCTCCACGAATGTGCCCGAGGTGGTGGCAGAGGAGCATGAAGACCCCTGTGTCATCAACACAGGCGATGTGTCGCTGAGCGAGCTGGTAAAGTCCATGCATCCCTACTGCCTGCCCACCTTCACTGTGTGCGTGGACCCCGAGAGTGAGCCCATGGCCAAGGAGTTACTGAGCGGTCCTGTTGTGCTGGAGATCGTACCCAGGGAAGGTGAGAACATGGAGATCCCCGTGGTGCTGCAGCCCCTGGCCCCTGGCTTCCCTGACTTGGAGCCCCAGCTACTGGGCACAGAGAGCAATGCAGAGTCAATCCCAGTGCACGGAGAGGAGTTGCCAGGAGATCCAGCACCTGAAACTGGAATGGAGGAGGAGGAGAAACCACCTGGGCAGGAACCCTCATGTGCAGCACTGGACAGCAAGACCCCTGTGGAGACTGCAGTGAGCAGCAAGCGTGAGATCTGTGAGAAGGGACGTGGCCGTGAGAGAGCAAGGAAGAGTCGGAAAAAGAAAGTGGAGGAAGGTCCAAGTGAGGAGGGCCGACCTGGCAGAGACTGCATGGCACACCGGCTGCGCTCAGGCAGGTCACGGCGGGCAGCACGGCCCTCGCTGCAGGTCTCTGACTTCCTGGCTCGGCAACTGGAGCAAGCACGGAAGGAGGGGCAGATGGAGCTGCATGCTGATCGGGCACCACAGCCACGTGGCCGCCCCCGGGGCACAGCAGGGGCCTCCCTGCCCACGAAGGAGCCCCCAGAGCTGCCAAAAGAGTTGGAGCCAGAAATGACAGACACAGTGCTGGAGAAGGGTGAGACTGCAGTGCCTGTGGAGAAAACCACGGAGGAGCCACTAGCAGGGAAGCAACCCAGCCCGGTGGAGCAGGAGGACAAAGGGGCTGAACAGCCAGTTGTTGGGATGCCGAAGCAGGATGTAGGCATGGAGCCCACCCAGAGTGTGCCCACAGCAGAGCCAAGTGAGACCCTGCCCAAGGAGGCCAAACCCAAGGCCCTGAGCCTGAGGGAGTATCGCATGCGCATGCAGCACCGCCAGTCCAGCATGGGCAGTGGGAAGGAGGGCAAGAAGCAAGCAGTCAGCAAGTGGCCCAGCGTCCCTGAGCCTCCCACTGAGCTGGCAGACATTCCCTGCCTGGTGGCACCTGCACGCCCACCCAGCGAAGCAGCTAGGGCTCAGAAGAGCCTGGAGAAATCAGTCAGTTCCCCTGCTGGGCCGCCTCCTGCCAGCAAAGCACCTGCAGCTCCGGTTCCAGTGCCAGCTCCAGCACCTGCCTCAGCCCCACCACCTCCAGTGACACCAGTACCTTTTGTTGCACCTACTGTGCCCCCAGCTGCTGGGACAGCTCCCCCTGGGATGCCACCACCAGCCACTACTGGTGCTTATGCCGTGTATCCACCTGTGCCTTCCTGGCCCTGCTTTGGTCCGCAGCCCCTGGGCTGCCATGCTCTGCCCCCACCACCTGGCGCTGGGCCCCCCAGCGCTTTCCACATGGTGCCCAGCCTCCCACCCCCACCCATGGCTTGGCCCCCACCGACCCTGCCCCCCCCACCACCTTTCATCCCCGGTGGCCCCTATGGCCCCGTGGGCTGGGCCCCCCCATCCTACTGGCCAGGCATCCCCATTCCACCACCTCCAGTGCCTCCTATGGCATACGGTGATCCTGCACTGCAGGGTGCAGCAGTCTCTTCAGTCCCAGCTAGTGGCTGCCCCAGCATGGCCCTCTTGCATGGGCAGTCTCCCCCCGCCTCAGAGCCGCCAGCTATCCCTGTGCAGCCATCTCCAGGCAGTGAGATGGGGACTGCAGGCAGCCAGGCCAGACCAGGGGTCAGCAGGGTATCAAATGTTAGGAGGCAGGCACGTTTGGTGGGGGAGAATTCCATCCCCAAGGGACCCTCGGCTCTGCCCCCCACCCAGCCACTAGCAACTCCATCAGGTGCTGCTGCCCAGCCCAGCGTGGTCCCTCCTGCAGCCCCAGCTCCAACTGAGGCTGCTCCCACCCAACCCTTGGAGGAGCCCCCACCTGCAGCACCCATCCAGCTCTCAAAGGCTGCCCCGGCTGTCATTCCTGCAGAGGTGTCAGCTGCTGCTGTCCCTGCTGGGGGGTCCCCTGGCACCTGCCTTACAGAGGAGCCTGTGGGGCCAGCCAAGACCCCACTGGAGCCACCCAGCCACAAGCCCATCACCCAGGCTCTAGCACCACCACCAAAACCATGCCGGGAGAGCAGCAAGCCGCCTGCTGCACGGCCCTGGAGGCACCAACCACTCATCAGCCCTGCACAGCCCAGTGACAGCAACCAGGACATTGTGCAGGCCTTCATCAGTGAGATTGGTGAGTGGGGGGCTGCAGGGGCTGCTTCCAGCTGCTAATCTGCAGTGGGGTGGGTGGCAAAGCTGTGTCTGTGGGCTTGGCCAGTGTGTTTGGCAGTCTTGTAAATCCTCATTGCCTACACCCTGGGCTTACTGGTGCCTAAACTGGACTGCAGAACTGGGCGCTCCCGGCCCTGCTGTGGGAGGCACTGAAGCTGCTGTAGCTTGAAGTGTCCCCAGGGGAGGAGGGTGGAGGCAAAACTGACCTGTGCTCTCTCCTGGTCCAGGGATCGAAGCTGCTGACTTGTCCAGCCTGCTGGAGCAGTTTGAGAAATCTGAAGGTGAGGATGCAGCACGTTGTCCCCTGTGGGGTCTTCCATGTCCTTGTGCTGCATGCGCTCCTAAAATGATAGTACCTTGTGTGGTTGCCTTGCCTAGGGGCTTCTCTGCCTTTGTTTCCTTTCTGTCTTGAGTCAGTTGTTTTGACATCTCTGGGGCAGCTGAGGAGATGATGGTGGGAAGAAAAAGTGGGGGAAGAAAAGGCAAAATCTCTACGGAGGGCGGGGATGCCTTGAAACCTCTTCCTCATGTTCACAGTCTGTCTGCTGCCTTCCAGCTCTGCTCTCACCCACCCATTCTCTTTTCAGCCAAGAAGGAGGAGGCTCCTGTGCAGCCCCCTGAGGAAAGGCGGCCAGTGAGGAGTGCTGGGTGAGTACAGGGTTCTCCGTGTGCCTCAGCATGGAGCCCTGGGGCAGCCCTGGGCTGTTCAATCCTGACAGACCGATGTAGGACTGGGATCTGCAAGGTCTGTCTTTGCAGCTCTTGGATATCGCGTGCCCCCTATTAAGGCAGCTTGGGTGGGTGCAAGTGTCCCTGAGAGCAGAATTTGGAGGCAGCTGCTTCTTACAGAGCTCCTTTCCCCTTCTCAGGTCGGAGCCCCAGCCAGAGAGGAAGCCCCCGGACAGCCTACAGGCCTCGGAGCTGGCCAACGTGGCAGGTGACGCCCAGGAGCAGGGAGGGGAGCACCTGGAGCCTTATCAAGGGCTTTTGTGGGGCTGGGAGCTGCCTGGAGGGGAACCCAGGGCTTGAGGGGAGCTGGGAGCTTGGGTGAGGTCTCCAGCCAGGTGGATTGCAATGAGGGTGTTCCCCTCTTTTCTTCATCAGGATCCCCGTCCTAACATCTCTGTGCTACTCTTGCAGGGCTCACCCCCCCGGCGACCCCTCCCCACCAGCTCTGGAAGCCGCTGCCCACTGTCTCACTGCTGGCCAAGACCAAGTCACCTGCGTCGGCACCTCAGGAAGGGAGTCAGAGGACCACCAAGCTCACAAAAGCTAAACCCCTGCCCCAGAGCAAGCTCCAGGGGAGGAGCCCAGCACCTGGCAGCGCAGCCCCCAGCCACGTCTGCTCAGGCGACCATGACTACTGCATCCCACGCACAACACGCCTGGAGAACAGCAGCATTGCTGGCACACAGCACCCCGCCACTGAGAGCGGCTCCCGCTGGAATGTCAAACACCACCGGGACATCACCATCAAGCCCATCTCCTCCTTAACCAAACGGACGCTGGACCAGCCCAAGCCGGCCCCCGCCACTTCAGTGGGTCCCAGCCAGGAGTCCCCAGGGGCTGCCTGCCCAACCCCCCTGGATTATCGGACTAGCGTCCCCAGCAAGGCCGTCACCGGGGGTGACAGCCCCGCCACCTCAGTGCTCCTCTCCCCGGCTGCGTCTCCCTGCCGGGACCAGGAGGTGTGGACCCCTAGCACCCAGCCTGGCCGTGTCGCTGCCAAGAAGTCCCTGCGCTGCTACCGGAGACCGCAGGACTCGCCCAGCCCCTCTGCGGGCAGCTGGAGGGCCGGCCGCAGCCGGGCCAGCCGCTCCTTCAGTTCCAGCTCGGATGGAGCCAGCGAGTCTTCGTCATCATCCTCATCCTCCCGGTCCCGGTCGCGGTCACTGTCCCCACCGCCCAAGCGGTGGCGAGGGTAAGTGGCAGAGTGGGGTCGGCTTGCTCTTTGGGTGTTGCCTGGTGGCTGATATTTTGCAAAGGTGTTTCCCTGTGGTCCCTCTGAAGGGGTGAGCAGCTAAGCAGTTAGAGGTCTGGCTGAGTCCCCCTCTGGACAAGGCCTCCTTGCCCCTCCTGGAGCCCCACCATGTGCTAGCACACATGTGAGCCCTTGGTTATGCCTTGGCTTTTGGGTGCTTTCTCTGGGATGAATGCAGGTGTTTGTACTGGTACAGCCCTAAATGTAGGATTGAGAAAAGCTGCAGGCACAGCGGGGAGCTGCTGGGGGTGAGCAGGGGAGCAACCCATCTGGGTTTGTTGTTCTGCTGCTTCCCCCCGCTCCTTATCAAGGCATCTGCGGGGTAACTTTCTTTGGAGCCTTTGTGCATCTGCGTGTTGCAAGAATGTGTCTCTGCCACTCAACCCAGCTGGGCTGGGACTCCCTCTGTCCCCTTTTCCTGAACACTGTACTGTGCAGTGTCCCCATGGGTGATGTCAGCCTGACCTGCTGTCCCCCAAAAGCTATGTGCCAGTCCCTGGGCTTGGGTCTTGGGTTTGTCAATGCCAGGGGCCAGCTGTGGGCAGTGTGTGCGCCTTGCTGCTGACTGGAGGCTGCGCAGCTTGGCCCTGGAGGGTTTGGGGTGCTGCACCTTTGCTTGGAGGCCAGGGGCTGTGGGCAGTGAAGCCCATATGGGGTGAATGCCATGGCCCATGGTGTGTATGGTTGGAGGCACTCAGCTCTTGACCAGGGCGGCTGCTGGGTGCTATGCAGGTGCAGTGGCTCCGTTAGCATTGTGTGCCATGTAGAGTTCAGTGCAGCAGCTCCACATTCTCTGGATCCTTACCTGGCTGCAGCCATGCTGAATGGTTCCCATATACCCATGTCTTGCTCTTCAGAGGTTGTGTGATGAGATCCTACTCCATTTAGGCTGTGGGGTTTGGAGCAGCACCTTTATAGTGCCTTTGTTCCCCATGGCAAACATGGGCAGATGTTTCCATAGCCAGGCTCACCCTGAGGATACTGATATGTCCTGTCCATGTGCCGTGCTGGGTGTTTTGGCAGAATGGAGCTCTTTTGCATCCCCAGAGCCTCGTGGTGCTGGACACAGGTGCTGAGTTTTCTCTTTTTCCCTCCAGGTACCGCTCGAGATGTTCTCACAGCTCGTCTTCCCGCTCCAGCTGCGGGTCATGTGGCAGGTCCCGAGACAGGTCCTCCTCTTCCTCCTCCTCATCCTCCTACTCCTCCCGGTCCCCGTCCCGCAGGCAGTCCCGCTCCCGTTCGCCCTCTCCCTGCAGGAGGAGTAACAGAAGGAGAAGGTGAGTATGGTCCCTTTCACAGAACACCTACTCCTTAGGTGTCTCCCTCGTGTCTTGCTCCTGAGATAACTCTCTTCCAACACCTTCCTCGACCCTACAGCTCACAAGTTTGTTTTCTGCTCTACAGATACAGTTACGATGCACAGGACCACTACCAAAGGCAGAGGATCCTCCAGAAGGAACGTGCAATAGTGAGTGGACTTAGGGATGTAGTTTAGTGGCTACGGTGGTGGTGGGTCAACGATTGTACTAGATGGTCTTAGAGGTCTTTTCCAGCATTGATGATTCTATGAACGCTGGATGTGTTGTGGGGCTGGGAAGCTGGATTTGGGGCTCCTTAGGTCATCGTCTCACAGAAGGGTGCCCCTGCCCGCAGGAGGAGCGGCGAGTTGTGTTCATTGGCAAGATCCCCAGCAGGATGACACGGTCGGAGCTGCGGCACCGCTTCTCAGTGTTTGGGGACATCGAGGAGTGCACCCTGCACTTCCGCTCCGAGGGGTAAGAGCTCTCCTTGGTCTTTCCCAGCTCCTCAAGAGGATGGTGTGACTGTGCCCATGCTCATCTCCTTCTTGCTTCCAGGGACAACTACGGCTTTGTCACCTATCGCTATGCTGAGGAGGCCTTTGCTGCCATTGAGAGTGGGCACAAGCTGCGACGTCCGGATGAGCAGCCCTTTGATCTGTGCTTTGGTGGCCGCCGGCAGTTCTGCAGGAGGAACTATGCTGACCTGGGTGAGTTGCACCCTGGATCCCTTCCTTCCCACGTGCATTCGGTGGGTGGTTGGATCCCCCGCCAGCCCCTTCCCCCCCCCCCTTCATTCTCTCCCAGCCCAGCACCGATTTTAGATGTGGCTCAGGGCAGGCTCTCCCCATATCTTTCAGACTCCAACCGAGAGGATTTTGATCCAGCCCCTGTGAAGAGCAAGTTCGACTCGCTGGACTTCGACACGCTGCTGCGGCAGGCACAGCGCAGCCTGCGGAGGTAGCAGCAAGCACGGCGGAGCGCCCGCCCCTGCTTTTATACTCAAATACAAAAGACAAAAAAAGTGTGGAGAGAAAGATGAGGTTTTTAAGAAAAAGAAAAAGGAAAAAAATTTGTTTTATAACCAGTATTTAAGGAGGACGGGCAGTTTCCCATCAATTGGAAGGGCCTAGGTGAGTGGCAGCCTCGGGCTTGCCGAGCCATGTAATAAATGTGGATGCCCAAACCCAGCTCTGCCTTGTCTCCTCCTTGGTGTGTCCCGTTGAGTGCTCAAGGTGGGCAGGAGGCTCCTTGGGTCTGGCCCTGGGACAGGGAAGGGTACAGATACCTTTTAACACCGTGCACTCCTTGGGTTTGGGATGTCTGGGAAGTGGGGCAGGATGGGGGCCGAGGCACTCCAGTCCCTGTGTTAGCCCCTAAATGGCCTAATGGGGTGAACAAGTTCTGTCTCGGTCTCTGGCTATCTGTAGGTTTTGGGGCCACGTGCACCTCCCGTGGTGGCCACGCAGGGGCAGCACAAGATCCCCATCCACAGCTGCTCCAATGGGATATGGGGGCTGCAGCCCTCCACTGTGGCAGCAGCACAGGGGACCACGTGTGCAAGGGTGGTAGTGTGTCCCCTTCTAGACTGCTGCTTGGTTGTGCTCCTGTTCACCAGAAGAGGGGTTTGACACCTTGTCCCTTGAAGTAGAGGCTGCGACTGAAGAGAGGCTGCAGCCACCTGCACCCTACAGGGGATGGGGCTGATGGGCAGAGCACAAGATCACAAGATCCACCACTGTGTGCATGGGCCTCTGGGAAGTGCAGTGATTTTGGAGAGGCAAAGCCTTGCTTCTGTCTGCATCCTGGGTGGCATGAGCCCTGCCTGAGCTCTGGGCAGGCGTCCTCCTGGTACCCCAGGTATGTGAGGTGAGGCTCTGACGTGGTCTCCCACCCTGCCTGGCCCCGGACTTTGTCCAGGGAAGAAATTGAGGAGGTGGCTGCATGCAATGGGGTGTCAACGGGAATGCAGCTCTACAGAGCCCTTGGTTGGGCCTTTGCACCCTGCTGAGTGAGGTGCTCTGTGGACACAACTAGATGTGTGTAGCAGAGCCTTATGTGCTAGTGGCCAAGGGGGAATTGGCCCCCATGGTTGCCAGGCATTCAGGAAGCCCCATGAGCACAGCATCACCGTGCATGAACATCTCTGGGCTGCATGTGGTCCCCTCTCCTTGCTCCTGTGGCTGAGGGAAAGCAGTGGGTGTGAAAGCGTTTGTGTTGCCAAAAGAATTAACACCCTGCTGTTGCGCCCTATAAATCTTTCAAGTGCTGGAGGCTGGCCTTATCCTCCTGTGTTGCAGTTTAATGGTTTCCGTTCGCAGTAACCTGGCCTTGTGTTCTGGGGTTATTGATTTAAAGTCTGTTGTGGAGGCTGTGAGAGCTGCAGAAAGGTGTTTTCCCTGTCGCCCAGCTGGTGGCAAAGGCTCCTCAGACAAGGTTATCTGGGGCCCTGGGGGGGGGAGAGGGGTGTTGCCCAGGACCAAGTACCCACATCACCATGGGGGTGGGCAAGCTTGATAGGACCTGACTTGTGATGCTCAGCCTGAAAACAGACACCAACCACACTGTGCAGAGCCCCTCATGGTCTGCAATGGTTTCCTCCTCTAGGATCCCAGCCCTTGGGGTTCAGGCCGACTCCACTCCTCCAAGCTCAGAGGTCCCCTCGAGAACTGGGAGGGATGCTCATCCTGTTCTAAGGCTCCAGCATCTCTGCTGTCCTACACCACTCGCCCCAAATCTCCCCCTGGCCCTGGTGGACAGCCAGGAGTTGTGTGTGCTTTAAATCTGTGCAGCTGAGAGGTTCATTTCCATGCTCCCTCCTACAGCTGCTTTGCAGACACCTCGTGTCCTTTTGCTCACATTGGGATATTCTTCCAGGGCCATCCCATAAGCAATTGTGTGTAAGGATGCAATGGATGTGTTGTAGGTGCCTCTAAATTGAATGTCTGCTCCAGCCAGTAACCAGGTATTGCTAATGCTTCCTGAGTCCTCCTATAGAAAAGTCTGCAGCTGTAATGTCCCAGGAAGCAAGTGGCCATCAGATCTACTGTCTGGTGGCAGCAAGGAATTTGTGAGAAAAATGGCATAGGATGTAGGAAATAGTCCCAAATTTGGAGAAGTATAAAAAAAAAAGAAGAAAAAAGGAAAACTCACAGAAAATGTAACTGCTGTGTTTTTGTTTTGGTTTGGTTTGGTTTGGTTTTTTTTGTGCTAAGCCTTACGTGAGCAGACCTTTGGGAGGGTAATGCTGGGAGCACTGAGGCATGAGGTCCAGCACTGGTCTCTAGTGCTTCAGAAGAAGGAAGGAATACCTCAGCACTCTTAGAAGCTAGTTAAGAAGGAAATGATTATTTCTTTATCTTCACCTAGACCAGCAGAAGCCTGGAGGCCTGGGGCTGAAGCAGCACCTCCTTCAGGACACCTGGCCAGCCAGGAGCTGCAGCACGGTCTGTGTGCCAGTCAGCTGGGGCTGGTCTGTCTCAGTATCCATGCAGCTCACAGCCTTTGTGTGCAGTGGAGCTCATCCTTTCTGGATGCAGAGCTGCAAGGATATTCTGGAAGAAGTCTCCTAAAGCCTCACGCAGTGACGGTGATGTTTCTGTCTCTGCTAAAAATAACTTGTCTGATGCATCTGAGCATCACGCCATTCCTTTTTCACAGGAGAACCACGCTGCTGTTTTGCATTCATCCTGCAGTGTTTCCATTTCTTCAGTTTCCAGCAAATGTCCTCCCTCATTGATATTTTGCTGAGTTTTGCTCCCTGTGTCCCCACTGAGTGATGGTAAAACCCATTGCTGGGCTCTGACCATGGCTGGTTCCCCTCCCCAGCACGCTCTGTGTGTTGCTGGATGCCCACTCCTCTCTGCAGGGCTCCCAGGGCAACATTACTGCTTGCTAAAACCACAGCTGAAATAACGTTATGTTTCACTTTGTGGTAAATCGATAAGGAAATTCGCCTTCTCTTTTGTTGGATACCTGAGCCCTGCCATTCTGCTGCTGTTTATTGCCTGGCATTCACTGGGAAATTAAAGGCTCCTATAATTGCACAATTTCTGCTCTGTATTCTTGTAGCCTTAGAGACAGCACAGCGTATGCTCGTGGCCGTGCCTGGTGTGCAGCCGGCCCCAGAACAGCCAGCCAGGGCCCTTCTGCTGCCCTTTCTCAGGACACAACCATGCTATGGTGTCTCTAGTTTAACCTGAGAAGATGCTGCTTAGGTGACAACGGAGCCATAGGCTGCTGGGCCAAACGGGCTTAGCACCTCCCGGCGTAATGCTGGGGAAGCCACGAGCCCATGGGAAAATGCCACGTGGGTGAACTGAGTGTGGCTGGAAGGCTCGCTCAGGAGGTGAGCTGAGAGGTTGTGAAATCGTGATCTTATCGGTACTTGGGGACAGGCTGCGTTCCCAGGTGAGCACTGGGAACTGCATCTTTAAACAGCTTATTTTTAGAGACGGGAAGCATGTGGAGAAGCGGCGAAAAATGCACTCGTGCTGTTACCTGGAGACAGCTGGGGCTTGTCCTGAAGAAAGGAGCCCTGCCAAGCACCTGGGGGCAAAGGGATTCCTACATGGCACTTGTTTGCTATGACAAGGTTGCACAGGCTTAAAAAAGCAAGGGTAGCAGCTCAGGCCATGCAGCTTGAGAGGGTGTGTGCTTGGCAGTGTGAGTCAGACACCCTGACAAGCGTGACGCCTGCAGCCCATCTCAGGTCTCCTGAGGTGCATGCAGCACACGTGGTGCTGTGCACTGAAGATGCGTGGACCAGATGAGGTCTGCCTGTGGAACCTCAGGACACAGCCCTGCACTGGGACATGGAGTGTGCATTTCTAATGCCTCTGGTTGAGTTTAGTAGGGTGAACGCCCTTGGCTGGTTAAAAATACGAGTTAAGTGTATGATAGATAGGATCATAACCATTGGGACAATGCACAGTAAATGCATGAGGAACTAGCTCAGGCTGTGCTTGAGCTCCTTAGGCTTTGAAGCCTGGCTATGGGGCAGCCAGACCACTTTGGTCCATTTTCACAAGTGAGCACGGTGCTGCCGACTATCTCATGTGACTAAAGGGACCTGCAGGATGGGTCTGGCTGTGAACTGTAGCTGCCACCAGGGGACAATGAATAAGTCAGTGTCCTTCAGGTGCTGCTGGAGTCAGACTCTAAAGAAGGCAGTGCTATTAATGGCCTGGATCAAAGGAGTAGGTCAGAGCGGGACAGGATCTCTGGAGAGCCAGTAGCAACTGGGGGAAGGGGTAACAGCAGCCAGCATCTCTTGCTGCTATGGACAGCTGCTCCCTTAATCCCCATCTCTATCAACATCTCTAAACATCTCCGTGCAGGAGCAAGGTTGCTGAAGCAGGGCTCGGTTTTGTCTTTGCTCACTCTCTCTTGTACTGCTTTGGCTAGCAGCTAATTCCTAATTGTAGGCTCTGGAGGAGTTGCCTCTCTTGGCTGTCCGTCCCTCAGAATTTGCTGTTGGGCCCCCTGTTCCCTGTAGCCTTCCTCCTGCTGCATAAAACATGTTTCTATTAGCAATCATCTTGTTTTTAGCAAGCTGCAGTTCGAAAACGATTTTGGCTGGCCTAAATGTGTGGCGGGTTTTTTATTTAACTTGCCAGAATTTGGGATTTTCTCTGCTTAATCTTTGGCCACAACTTACACTTGTGGAAGGATGTCTTTTTTACTTCAGAATGCCTTCTTCATCAGCTGTGCATCTGTGCCATATTTGGAGATAATTCTTCGTTAGCATATTTTGACTGATGGCATATTTGAAGCTTTAAACACAGGGTCTCGGTGTCACTCACAAGCATTTTGTCCTTTCATCAGCTACTTTAAAATCCTTCTGTAATTATTTCCCAAATTTTCTACTTGCTGCCTTCTGAGGGAGAATGCACCCATCTCCTTTATTCCAGTTGCATCGCACTGCGTAGTACTTTTGTTCTCGCTTTTCCTCCCGGCAGTGATGAATTTGAGCACATTGTATTTGCTATGACAGAGTTACTGTTCGCTCTTACATTTCTAACTGCCTCCCATGCACTGCCCATGACTAACTCAAGAGTTCATTCTCTACTTGGTGCCTCTGAGAGGTCGTTCTAAGAACCATTCAAGGCTAAAAATACAGTCTTTGCATCATTCTTTGACATGGCACCCACCCAGTCTATCGGGGTAATTCATGTCTCCCATTATGATTGTGCTTTCTCCACTGACAACTGCCCTGAGTCCTCCAACTGTTTTTCACTCCACTGTCCTAATCGGGTGCTCAGCAGTATGTACTCAGTGTTCGATGCATTTCAGTGAGCATATTCCTCTGGTAGCCTAAACAAAATAAGGAGACTTCCAGCTGAGAGACCTCCCTCATCTTTGGTGATGGAAACAAGCATTTTATGATCACTACCAGTTAAGGTCAGCTCACCGTGTACAAAAACGGACAGTTTTCCATATGCGTTCTGGAATCCTTGACAGGTTGAAGGCTATGGTACTCTTTCCCTATTTTCCCCCATCTCTATTCAGAGGCTGGCACTTAATTTGCTGGTTTTCGTTTCTCGATGACCAAGACTGGCTTAAGTAGCAGATTGCACACAGCATTAAATAATGCAATGATTTCATATCTGGATTGATTTGCAGTTCTTGCGTACTGGACACAGCCCCAGCAACAGCTTAAGGAGAACGGACCTTCTTAGCCCCATCCTTTGCTTTGCTAACAGTACTTGCAAAATGCTTTAGGTGCACACAGCACAGAAAAACGCGTCGTGTTTGGCTTTTAGGAGCATCTGTGTGTAAATTAAGGGTTTTATCTACTATTCTCCAGTTGCTCCGCCTGCTTATTTATTTATTTATTTATTTGCTTATTTATTTTGCTTGTTTCTAAACCCACTCTGAGACGTTTGGAGGTACAGCCTTAGACAGCCTCTGCTCACAAAGGAACCACCTCGAGCAGTGTTTGCTGCAGGCAGCTGGGCGCTTCCAGCTCTGTTCTAGTTTCAAGTGAACGCTCCCATATCCCCTCCAAACAGCGACAAGCTGACTTTGCTACACCTTATGAGTTCAGACAGAATCAGTTGTAAGTGCACCTTGCAACATCTGCCCCTCCTTTTGTTACAAAGGTGACCTTTTCTAGTCTGACTGTTCAACCCGCCGGATTGCCTGTTTCTGCAATGGGGACAAACGCCTCTCTGAAACCTCAGCCCGCCTTCCAAATCCATTCTTTTTTGTTTACACAAACATTACAGTTACTGGTGGCACACTGTCTTGTGCACTGAAATCCATCCTAAACTCAAGAGAGATCCCCTTTACTTTCCAGATAGCATTCTGCCCTTCTCCATGCATCTGCTTCAACGTGGGACAAGAACTCTGGAACGGGGATCTTGTTGCTTTATCCACCCCATGGTGGTTCACAGTCTCCCGCACAATAGTGTAAACCACAGCATTTCCCTTCTCACCCGTGCCTATGGATTGCAGCACGTGTCGCACCGTGCTTTCCTCTCATCAGCCAGTTTCCTCTCCTTTGCCATGCTGGCTTTTGGGTTGTATCCACAGTGCAAAGCATGGCCCACAACTCTGCTGGGATGGGAGGACTTTTGGGAGTGAATTTTGCCGTTTAGCTGAATGCCTTGTCAAAGGTTAGTTTATCTTCTCAAAGTCTCTCCAAGCTGCCGTGTTCTCCCTTTGGCCCAATCACAGCCTGCTGTATGATTCCACATTCCTTTTTATTTCTTTATTTATTTGTTCCGAGGGAAAGGAAAAAAAAACACCTTGTTACACTTTATTTAAGCGTAGGATAAGGTACACACATTTGCGTGAGATCCTCCCTGGAATAGTGTTAGAACAAGCATTCAGTCCTGGCTTGCATTATTTTACCTCTGTAATCTCAAGTTTGCTGCAGGGAACTATCCTGTCCTGGCGAGAAAACTGAGAAGACGGTATCTCTCTCGTGTTCCTATAAATCATTTAACAAAGGCAATAGATTGGAGCTAAGCCAAGTTCCTCAGAATAAGGCATGTTTCTGCTTAACCTTCAGTGAGGTCTCATTTGTTGCTCTACTTGACAAGGCATAGCCTGCATTTGGTTCTGCTTGGCCGGGGGCTCCCCAGAGGACTAGGATGCTCGCTCTTTCAGTCGAAGCCTCATAGTGTGTGGTTCGAAGCAGAGCTTGCCTGACGTGTTAAATACACTTTGCTGATGACTTGTAGTGGATTACAAGCTTGAATTTGTGGCATTGTTTTTTTTCTTTTCTTCACTTGCTTTTGTTCCTACTTGGGATTCACTGTCTCCTGAGAGGCTCCTCCTGAGACTGTGGTACCCACTGGGTGTCCACTAAGGTACGAGGACTGTTCAAGAATGCCTGCGCAAGTCCTGCTTCACTGCAGCTGGCCTGTATTGCTCAGATGTGCTGATGGAGAAGGTGCTGCTCTCAGTGCAGGATTGCTGCAAGCCGCACAGGAGGCAGACTCTTGCAAACCAGCAATTTGTAGTCCATCCCCTTCTCACATTTCTGCGTACTCAGACCTGAGAGGCAGGCTTTTTATAGGGGGGGTTGAATCCTATTTCCACTGAATCCCATAATTGCAATGCTGTTTCATGGGGCCATTTTTTTTTCCTGCTTCTTCCTGGCCTCTGGTACCTCTGCGGCCATAACAATACCAGGTGTGGTGCATAGCTTATAGGGTGAGAAGACAAATTTCGGCTCTAATGCCTTCTTGTGTATGTTCTGTTCCTATGGCAGAACGGATGTTGGAGAGACTTGCTGTAGCATCTGCCTTGAAAGCCTTACCTCTGAGATGCCAGGCTCTGCTCGGTGTTAAGTGAAATTGTCTGCAGCTCATTAACATCAAAGCATTTTCTCCACTGGTCTGGGCAGCTCAGTAGTAACCAGCAGATGAACCAGAGAACAGATACGCTCTCTGCTAAACTTTGCCTGCAAACAATTAACATCAAAGGGGAGCCACTGTGAAACAGGGGGAAAACAATGCTTCTACTGCAGTGAGCCTCATATTTAGTGCGGAGCAGGGGGAGGCCAGAGCCCCAGCCCAAGGCTTTGTGCTGAGGTGTCTGCAGGAGCGAGCAGAAGAACGGCCACTGGCAGTATTGCCCACAAATGTGGAGCATTCACTTTGGTTTGAACAGAGCTCCCCAGAGCTGTTTGGAGCAGCATGATACAGGCCCTGGTGTATCAGAGCCCAGCCAGCCTAGTTTCAGGATCAACTTGGATCTGCTGTCACCTCAGCACGCCTGAGGCTTTCACCACATTTCACCACATTTGCCATCACTCTTGAAGACTCTCCTGAGAACAGTTCCACAGTGCTTCATGCCCCTCTCTACTCTTCTGAGGTCTTGGCTAGTGATTCCAGTGCTTCTGCCTCTTTCTAAAGCGGACTTTGACCCTCTGTTTGCCTTTCCTCACAGGAAGCCTATGGATTTAAGCCATTTTTTTTGGCTGCCAGACCATTCCCTTCCTCTAGCTCTCTAGTTCATGCCTTCCTCATCTTCTTCCTCTCTGGTCTGGCAGTGGATAAGAAAACCAGGCTGCTGGTATTTACCACACTAGCAGTGTGTGATTAGCGGTGGGGAACAGGAGGGGCTTGAAAACAAATTAAATCTCTGTCTCACTTTCTGCTTGTTTGACCACAGCTCTAACATGCTGCAGCTGCAGGTCAGAAGCTTTTTGTCAAGTGTTGCACCAGCACAGAATAGAAACATGGGGCTATCTCAAAGAGTTTGCAGTCTAAACATTGATCTAGAAAGAGAAGGTTGCAAACAACAATGACAACAAAAATGCCATTATGCCAAATGGTGCCTCTCTGATAATAAAAGCTGGGGTCAAGATCACAGACGATGCAACTACAGCGAGATGTGATCAGCCAGCACGTGCTTCCTTCCTGCCAGCTCTTTCATGGGAGTGCTCACTGCCAGCCACAAGCAGGGCAGAGCACTGCAGGGCACAACTGAAACAGTCAAAGGTTTGTGAGTCAAAGTTGTAGGAGGTGACTTTCAGGCACTCTAGGGCTAGGTACTTTCTCCAGAAGGCAGGCACACTTTGTGAAAAGCTCGTGCAATTCTGTCAATCAATGCACTGACAGATTTCTAATATCACCTAGGCAAGAGCCAGACCATTACAGAACTGTGGGAATTCGTCTTGTCCATCCTACAAAAAGAAAGGCATATGGAGGCTATGCACAGAATGGTGTTAGGATAGAGTAAGGGTTAAAAGCTGCAGGAGCAAGATGACAAAACTGCTTTGAACTGGAGATTCAACAATTTAAGACCAGCCTCATATGCATACCTGGGCCATCTCTGTCACAGCAGGGATGTGATCTAAGGGCAGAAGAAACAAGGGGTTAATGACAGCTCAATGGCCAAGGCCATGCTGCCACATTCATGAACACTGGCCATTGAATCTCAGGCTTCTACGACAAGATTGCACCAAACATATGCTGTGAGGATAAGGGGCTCCAAATGGCCCTGCACCCTATCAGAGCAGGCCTGGCCAAACTCTCGTTGCTTTACAGCTGCAAGGACACAAGCTGAAAGTTTTTCCTGCAATGAATTAGAAACCATCCCCTAATTTTGTGTATTAAAGGCCAGCTAATAACCTTTTCTTTTGCTACAATTTAGCTCCAAACAGCTCTGTCCCTTCCTTGAAATTTATCTCCTTTCTCCACTCGAGCTGATAGAGCAATCATATTTCGTCTTTGCTTTCTCTCTGCTGGACAAGCCAAGCTGAGCTGTCCTGGTTTCCTTTTGTAAGGCAGGCTTCTAGCTGCATGCATCATGAGCCCAGAGCTCTGAAGCAGGATGGACAGCACATCCCAGATGCGAGTGCTCCTGAATGGGGCACAAGCACTTCTCTGTCTCCACGGGAAGCGTCACCTCTGGGACATCCTACTTCCAAATTTGCATGCCGCCAGCATTGACCCCTCTGTCTTCCCAGCTCCCTAATTGGGTGCAGCTCGGCAAGGTCACGGGAGGGAAGGTAATGATGCTGGTGGCTGGGGTGGGGAAAAGAAGGTCGTGACTCCTGGGTTTCATCTCTGGCCTTGCTGCTTACCCAACTGTATTTCTACTTGACAGCAGAGGAAGAAGACCGTCTGCTGAAAAGCTGTGGCTGCAAATCCCTCCCGCCTGCTTTTCTAGCGTAACACAAGGCGAGGTGTTTCCTCCCTCATGACAGAAGAGTGGACAGCAGCAGCTGGTCCTGCAGCAGGCTCGGGGCAGGCTCTGGGTTGCAACATTTCACCGTTCCAAGCTCAATGCCCCGAGCATTCATAAAGCTGCTGCTGCTGCTGCTCTCCTCCTCCTGTCAGCGCGAGTCCGGTGCGCTCCGGAGCCCAGCCACCAGCATTGCACGGCACCCAGCAGCACCGACCCTTCCCCGGTCCCTCCAGCTGCTCACCGCGCGCCATCAGAAGCTGCGTTACCCCACCACCCACCCCTACAGCGCCTGAGCTCACGCCGGAGCAGCTTTTTACTCGTGGCCTAAGGCTGAAGGGCTAAAACGCAGGCGGCGGTCGGTCGAGGAGCCACGGCTGCCAGGAGGCAACCGAGGCACGTCTCCTTTTGGTCGTGGGTCCGGCTGCTTTGGCCGCCCTCACAGCGGGAGCGGAGATTTCAGTTCTCGGCAGAAACGCGCGCGGCCCTGGAGGCAAGACGCCCCCCCCTCAGTGACAGGACGTCCCCTCGGGGCCGGGACTTCCCCTCAGGATGAAGCGTCCCCCGTGGGAGCGGCGGCCCTTCAGCATGGGGACGCCCCCGCGGCTGCAGCGGCGACCGCCCGCCGTCGCGTCCCTCGGACCCGCAGGGCCGGGCGCGGCGTCCGCCCGGGACGCGGCGCGAGAACGGCGCCCCCCCGCGGGGCCCGGCGGAGCCCCTCACGTGCGGTCGGACGGCGGGAGGCCGCGCGGGAGAACGCGCAGGCGCGCGGCGGGAAGGGGCCGGCGGCGGGGCGGGGCGGGGCGGGGCGGCGCCTGCGCGGCGCGGGGCGGCGGGGCGGGCGCCGAGGGCGGGTGGGCGTGGCGCGGCGCGGCGCGCGGCCCTTCCTTCCCGTCCCTGCCCCCCTGGCCGTGCCCGCCGCCGCCCCCACCCCCACCCCACCCCCGCCCGCCGCCCAGAAGATGGCGAGCCCGTGCGGGCGGCAGCAGTGCTCCATCGAGAGGCGCGGCGTCCGCCACCAGCTCGATTCGTGGCGACACAAGCTCATTCACTGTGTAGGTGAGGGACGGGCGGCGCGGCGGGGAGGCCGGGCCGGGCCCCGCGGCGGCAGCGGCGGCGGCGGAGGCGGCGAGGGAGGAAGAGGAGGGAGCGGCGGGGCCGCGGCCTGCGGGCCCTCCCCCGCTCTGCGGGCCGCCGCGAGGCGAGCGGCGCCGGGCCGGGCCCCGCCCTTCGGCGGGAGGGCGCCGCCCGGGGGTCCTGCCCTTTTGTGCGGCCCCTGTCAGCGCCTCGCCCGCTCCTCCCCGCCCGGCCCGGCCGCGGCCCCTTCAAACTTGTTTACGGGCGGGCCGGGCCGCGCCCGCCGCCGGGGAGCAGCCGCTGTCAGTGCCCGGGCGTGGGGCGAGGCGGGGGGCGGAAAGTTGCGGGTGGGCGCGGGGAGCCGCGGCTCAGGGCTGTGTGATTGCTTTCCTCCTTTTTGTTTTCCTTCCTTTAGTGTTATTTTTTTTCCCCCTCGTATTTTTTTTCCTTCTCACCGGGCGCGAACCCTCGTTTCATTTTTTACGTACGCGAACGCGGCCCTAAGCTCGCCGTAGGTAATCTGTAACGACGTTTGCAGATTCACTTCTGTTCCTTGTGCGCAGTTAAACCTCTTATTGTGGGTCGGCCCCGCGCCCTGCTTCATTACCGAGGATTTAAAGCACCATTTTTGGTTCCACCCGGAGCTGTGAGTGCTGCCGTGCAGGCACTGGGCTCCATACGTGCCTTAGTTTGTGTATATGGACCTGTGCGTTAGGTGCTTGTTAACTCCAGATTAATAGAAGCAATTAGCTTGCTTGGAGCATAAAGCAATCCAAGGGCAGCCTTTGCCTGAAGGTGTTGGGTCCTCCTTCCAGCCGGTTATTGATGTTTCTAGATCCAGTTTGCAGGGGTTCATCTTTATTTGAGCTGGTAACTTTGTCCTGTGAGGTGTTTTTTGTTGGCTTCCCTCTCTGCCTGAGCCGGATTGGCTTTACTTGTGTCTCCTTTTCTCATCTCCTCTTACCTTGCTGCTGGGATCACCTGTTCTCATCCTTTCTCAGCTCCCTGCTTGCAGCATGTCGTCTCATCTTCCCCTCTGTCCTGCTGCTTTGTGCTTGGGGCTGGGAGCCTCCAGCACTGCTGTCCTGTGGGTCGGAGCCTAATCAGAAAGCTGTGAGAAAGAAAGAGGGGACAGAGCACTTTCACCCTAATGCAAGGTCCGCAAACAGCAGCTCTGAAGCGCAAGAATTGCCTGTTCATTATGATGCTGCTTGGGAAAATCATGGGTAGCTGAAGAAGTTGGTCATCTGCAGACCTGAGGAGAACACGTTGTTGAAGTTCTTAGCAGCCCTAAGTATTAAAACTTAACATCAGTGCATCCTCCCCATCATTCAAACACTCCCTGTCCCACTTCCCTGAAGCCATTTAAATCGCCGTCTCCCAGAGGAGCTGCTTTCTCCTTTATCCCTTCCCTGCACTTAAATTTGATATACATTTGTTTCCCTGAAAGATTTCGCTCTGAAAGTCCCTCTGTGTGCTTAAACAAAAGGTGCTGCAGACACTGCTAAGCACAGACTTGCTTGGGATTTTCTTTTTTTTTTTTTTTTTTTTTTTTTTTTTTTGGAGATAAAGTACAATAACATTTTTAATAAAATAAAGTCCAAAGTTTAACAGTGCTGTGTGACTTTTATCTTGATGGCACTGTGTCATAAATAGTTTCAGCCTCAAATTGATCAGCTTTATGAGGTCTTGGGACCTGCCCTGTTCCTAGTATAGATCTTGCATAAATTGTTTGATGGTATAAGTGTGTTAATTGTTACCTATTTTTGTTGTTGAATTTTTTTTTCTTTTTCTTGGAGTTACTGAACGTTTATTGCACTACTCCAGGATACACAGATGGAATTATGCTGTTATCTTAACTGCTTGTTCCAAATACATCAGTGTCATTTTAAGTGGGTTTGGACAATGTTCTTTGAGGCTTATGGACTGGCCTGTTAAATGTGTGATGTGTTTTTTCACCTTGATCATTTTTAGAAGTCTTAAGAATTTCTCCCTGAGTGGGAGAAAAAAGAAAGGTAAAAATGAGGAGGTAAGGAATGGTAAAATTCTTATTCCTTCAGAAATACCAATTGCTGTCTAGTTCTGAAAGTAAATCTGAGATGCGTGGGGTTCTTTGAGTTAGCAGAGTTCCCTGAGAAGTGATATTTTAGCGCACAGCATGGTAGTCAGAAATCATGAAGCCTGTGCATTGAACTAGAGCATTTGGCTATAAAATATGGCTGAAGTAATTCGCTTTTCCCTCTTGTTTCTGCAATAGGCTGCCCTGCTGTGCTGGGGCTTCGTGACAGTTTGTCCAACTGAAGTTGTGCTCCCAAGAGGAGCAGAAACACAGCGGGATTGAAGAATAGCCTTTGCCCCCAGCGAGCCAATTCAGGGGGTCTGTGCTAGCAGAAATCACTGTCTTCTGGGGGAAATAAAGTCATCTGCCAGCACAGTGCTCTGAACTGGCTTGCTGAGGGGCCAAGCATGTACCTGTGCTAGCACAAGGATGAGGGTGAGAATGCATGGCTGATGGAGGGGAGAAGAGTGAGAGCACAGAGGGAGAGGTGCAGATCATCTGGAACTGTGACACAGTTGTGCCAGCACAGTTGTGGTGGGAGGCAGCTTAGGGAGCTGCTCTGGCTTCAACCTCCATTCCTCAGTGCGCATTTTAAGCCCCCATTTTCCTTTCTTTGTGGCTGGAGATGAGGTAACTGGTGGGGTACGTGGCGGTGCAGAAGAGGTTTCTCAGCTCACTGTGCAGTGCACTGGGCTGTCAAAGCACACAGTAGGGGTGGTGAGCAGCATCTCAATGCCCTCTTAGTATTGTGATTCTGGAGATGTGATCTACCAGGTGATAACTGTTTGATGTTCGCGTACCTGCTCTCTGGTCCAACCCCAAGTGTTAGTGTGTCTCTCTGTGTCCAAAAGCAGATGCCTAGATGTGAATGTATCTTGTGCTTTTTCTTTTTTTGTGTATGTGTCTATTTCTCTCCAAGCCTCCAGTCACTTGCTGTTCAGGCACTTGCTGAATTGGAAATGGATGGTGAGGTCACATCACTAAGGAGCAGAGAGTTTGATGGCAGAGAGAACCCACAGATTCCTGAAACCCTCCTGACAGCTTTTAGGCAGGCAGTAATGGCATTGCAGTGCTGTGTGGTTACTAGAGTGATAGTTTCAGGTATTCGCGTGCATTTCTACTAGCTGGTGATGCTTGGCCCTTTGTTAAATATTAGCTGTACTCCTAGAGACGCCCTGACTGAATTACAGCTTGTGCTGGGGGGAGGGAGAAAGGGAATGTGCTGGTTCTCCTTAGCTGTGATGCTGGTTTGCGTAACAAAATGATCTAAAAGGAAAACCTGCAGCACCCGCGTTAGGTTTCCAACCATCCTGAACTCTGTCAGTGTTTCATTGAGAGATTACTTCATCTTATTTTGACAGCTTATGCGTAAAGTCAGCTGAACGATTTCCACTTAGCTATTTCAAACAGTCCTTGTCGGCGATATCCTGCAACCCAAGCACCCGAATGGTGCCTGTTCCTGGACACCCGTTTGTTCAGTGTGGTCTTCCAGGGCTAAGGGCAAAAGTGTGGACTCCGTGGAGGAAATATGATGTATCAGGAAGTATTAGAAGTTAATATTAATCAAGTGAATGTGTATAACAGGGAATAATTCTGAAATCTTTATTGCATTTCCTTATCTTGGTGATTAGTTGGGTTAGTTCCAGCCGGTATTCTAGCTGATAGAAACTGGCTGCAGCTTCCAAATTACGGAGCAGTTAGCCCCATTATCTTTTAGAAGTTTAGAAGTAGGTTTAGAAGTAGGCTTGAAGCTCCGGGTTTTTAGTGTAGTTCTAGTTCAAAGGGCAGGCTGTATTTCTTTGATCCAAAATAAGAAAGGTTATTATAACCCTGATGGTGGTGGAAAATAGCAATAAAAACAAGTTAGCAGAAATCGGGCTGAAGTAAAAGTTTAAATATAGAGCCGATCTGCACTGGTGTCTGTCTCCGTGCCCACAGCAAATGTGTAAGTGGTGCTGTTTGCCTTATCTCAACCTGCATGTAGCGTCGATGCAGCTTGTGGCAATTTGCATTAATATAAATCTGTTGTACAGAAACTTTACAGTGTAGTAGCTAAAGGCTTGTGTGAGAAGATCTGCTCTGTGCACGTTTTTGCCTGTTTGCAGTAGGAATGCAGGGATGGAGAATTACTCTTCTGTGACAGTTATGCCAGGAAAAAAAAAATTGAGGCAGCTGTCATTTAAAAATAAAAATCTTTCGTTAAAAGGAATGAAACTTACAGCTTGATATTTAGTTCTGCTTTAAATGCTCAGGGAAGGATGGTGTGCATCTGAGAAGGTGAACTGCGGGGGACGAATCCAGATCTGTTTCAGATATCACTTCTGATTCTCCACGAATCACTTCAGGTTTACCCTCGTTTTTCTGTTTGTAAATGGGGAATAAGTGCTGCTCTGCTAGGGGCAGTACCAGCCAAACCAAAGCATGCTCAAGAAGTCCTGATGGTCGCTTTGTGTGGTGCCATCTTGCATTCTTCTGCTTGCTGTCAGATGAAATTTTGGACAAGGCCAAATGACTGGGTTTGTTTGGCATTTTAATGAAAGTCTGCTTTAATTTGTGCAAAGTAATGACTGTCACTGCAAGGTGGGAGGTTTCTTTCTTTAGACACGGACATCCTGCAGGAAGTACGGGTTCTTTTGCTTAATTTTTAACTAAGAACTTACGACACTCAGAGTCCATCTACTTTTAATAGATCTTCATCAAAATGAATTGCAGCACAAAATAGTCCAGCTCCATCTAGATGAAGTCTTTGTAGAATTTGCATACGTGAACCTCCCCGCACAAATGCATCCTACAGATGAGCAGTTCTGTGCTAGTTGCACCATTTAAGAAGATCCCCATGGGGCTGTTCAAATTCCTTAAGCCCCTTCTGACAGTTTGTGCCACATCCCAAAGTTACACTTCTGTACGCAGCAGTATTTGAGTTTACAGCTGCACTTTCGTAAAGGATGGATGATAAGAAATCAGCACTCCTTTGCTGAGGTGTGTAAATCTTTATCACACAGCTCTTAAATGTCTTAATGCTCTGCCATCTTAGGCTGACGAGCCTCGTGTGCAGTTTTTGTCTGAGAACCTGTGCTCTTCTGTTGCTAGTGGAACATAGCAAAGAGAATGCTCCCTACAGGTCCGTTTAGGCAAAGCTTTAGAAGAACAGGCATGTCATAGGGTCAGAGAGAGGTAGCCATCTCGTGCCGATGAAGGTAGAAATGACACTGCTGCAGCATTTCAAGTGGGACTTTCCAGTCTTCTGCCTTGCCCTCCTGTGCCTGCGTATTCTCACTGTTAAGAGTATGAGGCTTTGGTTCTGGAAGGTTACGTGGATGGACACTTTAATTCCCTGAGAAATACGAGGCTTCCAGGGTTGTCTGAGGACAGGTTAGACAAGTTGGTCTGGGCCAATCCAGGCTCTGCCTCTTGCCTGGCGGTGCTCGTTGTCGCTGAACAGAAGGCTCTGCAGAACCAGCCATCTTCTGGTGCTGCTGGGTGACCTGAATCTTCTCGCTTAGGAGTGAGGTGAGCACCCAGCTCGTCTGAAGCACTGTGTGGAATTGCATCTACAGGGTGAAGGGGAGGGAGCGGACACAGGACAGCCTCTTCCAACACCAATCAATTTTTGAGCCCTTCTTCTGTCTTTTAATGGCACTACAGACTGTGGTTATATTTGCCAGCAGAACCATGTGAGCGGGCTCAAATTGTACCCTTGTAATGCACATCTCTGTGTGGCCCTTAGTGATTCTGTGACCTGACTGCACCTGGCTGGGAAGCAGTTGATATTTTTTTTGTTTTGTGCCACAACGTTACAGGGGATGGAGAGGCAGAGAGTGATGTGTGACATCAGCCAAACCCACGTACAAGTCTTAAGTTGTCTTTCTTTGAGTGCTAATTTCTATGTGCATTATGTTCACTTGTGTGAAGCAGTTTCCCTGGTTCTGTCTCTCTTCAAAGCTCTGTGTCTCATTCCATGCTCACTCCCTAATAATGTGGGCTTTGCTTTCCCAGCCATGCTGGCTGCTCTTGTCCAGTACTCCCATTAATAAGTTACAGCTTTCTGCTGTCTCTCCCCAGGGTCTCTGCAGGCTTTTGGGGTTCCTTAGAGCTCCTTCTGATAAATCCATGTGGCCTCAGCTTCCTGTGGGAAATGTGAGAGCTTCAGCTTTTCTTTTTCTCTTGAAGAAACTTGTGGTAATTTTTTGTTATTGTCATTTTATGACTTTTGTTTTTGTTTGTCCTCAGAGCATTATCTCTTACCTCAGATTAAGCTTCTCTTCTGTGCTGCACATGGAAGTGCTCTTTTATGGAGAGTTGACAGAAACTCAGCTCTCCAAGCTGAGTAGGAGATTTAAGTTACACATCAACACTGCTTGCCCATTGAGATGAAGTGGAGGTTATGGTGCTCCAACGTTTCTGCAGGACATCGCTTCCTGTGTTGTAAAACTGCTATTAGACGAAGTCTCCATTCAATTTTTCCACTTCTGTTAAAGAGAAGAGAAAAGATGGTATTCCTGCTGCATTTTCTAGAAACGGCTGCAAAGTGGCTGCACAGGGAGGACTTGCAGGGAGACAAAGGATGCTCCTTATGCCCTGAGGACCATGATATTTTATGGAAGGGAGAAGGGACAAGAGCCTAGTATTCATTAACAAAGGAAGCTTTCAGAAGCTGAATCCAGCAGTGTGGAAAGATAGCAGAGGCCACCAGGCAATCTCTTAACTCTTGAGTTGAGTTTACTAATGAAAAATTTCCTGGTTCTCTTTGAACTTTCTTTTTTTAAAATAAATACATAATGTGTGCATTTCAGTATCTGGCTGGAGAATGGCATAGGTCAGTCTGCAGTGACCTTCCTCCCACCTCAGCTGCTGTTGGAGTTGGGTGGTAGTGGTCGTATTTCGGAAGTGGAGCAACCGACAGTAAGAAGAGGAAGATGTAATCAAGCTACAGAGTTGTTCACTTCTTGATTTCTTTTTTTTCTTTGGTTACGTTAACAGAAGGATGTGGAAGTTTCACCCCACAGCCTGCAGTTCCCCACACTGCTGCTTCCACAGTGCTGATGCTCTTCACGTCCTGGTGTTGGAGTCACTCGTGCTCAGCAGCTTGCTGTTGGGCTCCCACTGGAAGGCAGGCAGCACCTAACTGCATTACCTGTGTAACTCAACCTGAGATCTGCCTCCTGCCTTGCAAGGACAGGCTAGGCCTGCAGCTGTTCAACTTTCCAAAACAATTCATGTGCAAAAAACCTCTTGTGTACTCTGCCTGTGCTTAATGAACCAGCAACTGAACCAGCAGCCGTTTGGGTCAGTTTTGGGGTAGCCTCAGATGAGTGGGAGCAAGCAGCTTGTGCAGCTCAACCAGGAGTCTTGTGGCCAGAAGAGCCCCTTTTTGGCCTGTGTTTTGCAGGCTTGTTCTTCTGAAGAATATGTGTTGCAATATACAAAATGGATTGTGAGTAGGCCTTATTAGCTTTGTTTAAATGCTCCCAGCAAATGGGCTTGCTTGGCTTTGGCCTTCTTCTCGATGCATCCATTTATTTGTATGCTGTTTTGTCTGGTTTGTAAACCTGTGGAAGGTAGGCAGAGGTTATTGCAGACTTTGTCTCAGGTTTGATTGCCTTCTGGTTTAAGTTTTGTAATTGTGGCAGAAGTGATAAAAGCTGCTTTCTTGGTGGTCCTTTATGTAGCCTCATGAAGCATCTCTGCAAATGTGCTGTTGGATCATTGGAGTGAAGAATAATTTTTGCAGAGGTGATGTGTAGTAACTTCTATTTTACTCTGCAAAACCAAGAGAATAGAAGTGCATGGAAATCATTTTACTTCTTGACCTAAGGAAACTTAAAATCAATCTTCCTAAAGCAGTGGTTCCATTTACTTCCTTTAGAAAAGGAGGAGCGTATCTACCTCATCCCTTGCTTTCCATTGAATATTTTAAAGTGATCAGTAGAATTTAAGTGTTTGTGTGTGTGTGATACTGTAATATTTTGGGATTTCTCAGTTTTCTGTTTGTCTTTTTGAATAAAAAAGGGGCCCTCTGCTAGACCTTGCTTCCAAAACAGACAGTGAGAGAAACATCCTTTAAAAGAAGCATCTGCAGTTTCCTTTTGCTTCTAGTTTGTCAGTCTAATTGATCTCACTGCTAAGGAAGGGAAGTGCCCTTTGCTGGTTGGAAATGTCCATTGGAGGAGTTGTTCTCTTCAGCAGGAGGTGGAATGTTTCTCTGACCTCGGTGGTTATTCATCTGCATTCACCTGTAGCTTAGACAAAATTATAACTACAGTGCAGGCATTGCTGCTTCTCACTAAATGCTTACATACTGCCTGCAGTCTTTTTTCCTTATACTTCCCTGCCCTCGTTGTCATCCTGTGCATTCATACAGTGATGAAAAGCATCTTCTGGTACTGTATGCTAAGAGGACCTAGTTCTCACATGTTACAGGAGTATTTTTGTAAACCCTTCACAAAATCTGGGCCCTCTGCAGTTTTCCTGGAGCGATGCACAGTGATCTGGGAGCGGGCAACTTCAGTGCTGTGTTGAGACAGGCCTTGCTGAGGCCTTTTGGATAACGCGCGCTTGGATTCAGCAGGAATGCTGTGTTTATCTCTTGAACAAGCCTAAACTGTCGAGAGAACTTTGTTTTGCCAGGGCTCTCTCAAGTCACTGATTTTCAACCTGGAGCTGGCAAGAAGCAACTGTGGAAAAACAATCCTAGTGCCAGCAGTGTGAGTTGTGTGGGGTCTTCGTGTTTTTCAGGAGCCCGTGGTTAGAAAAATTACTGTCTTAAATGATTTGTAAACAAAGGCTGCTTTCTTTTCCAAAGTGGCTGGAGGTATCAGATGATATTTAGTCATCTGTTAGATTAGGCTTGAACTTTCTTTCCTTTCTCTTCCCATGTTTAGCTATTTTGAAGTCAATTTTATCAAAAAATGGGTATCACTAAAGAGGATCATCCTGGAAGACCTCAGATTGAAAGCTAACTTGTGGAAAAAGGTTGGAATGGAATTACGTAGGTCTGTTTAAGTACTGCACTGCCTGTAATCAAGGCTTCTGTATTCTTTCCCTTCCAAGAGTTGTGCTGCAAAGGCCAAATTCCTGCTACAGAACCTGAAGAGTTCATTAGTACTCCCTGGCAGGGCTGTGAATGAAATGTAGAACACATAGGCTCCAGTGCATGCTGGTGTAGTGTCAGCACCACATGTTGGCCGATACTCAGAAACAAAAGATAAACTGCCCTTCTGGCCTCAAGAAGGGTGATTTATTTATTTTAATGGGCAGAGTATGCTAGAAGCACAGTAAGGACAGGAAGCCGTTTGGTAATCCCCACGTTTGTTGCTCTTCTGGGCACCAAAGCCCAAGTCGCACTCATCCTGTCCTCTCCTGCAGCTCACTCTATTTTACTGGAACCGTAGCTGAGCTCACAGACTGAGTGCAATAACAGTACAAAATTGAATGTAGAGTTCAGAGGTTACTCCGTTCAGCAAGTTACTCAGTTTCAAATTAGATTAAAAATTGACTTTGCAAGTTAAAGATGGTGCAGAATGGTAGTCCATCCTGCCATGGAGGCTCCTTGCCTGTAACAAACAGATCGGTTCTTGTACCCAAATCATCTGTTTGCCTGTGACTAATCTTGAATACATATCTTCCTGCTGCTTGTACTTTGAACTGAATTCTGTGCTTCCAAATGAGAAGAGCACATAGGACTTGCAATTTTTTTTCTACCCCAGGTAGCCCAGGGACTACTGTGTTAGGAAATGCCTTATGCAGCTCGTGTGTTCTGAGTGATGGAGGGGAAGGCACGCAGGGAGAAGTCGGTCACAGCTTTTTGGTCTATACTTACTGGCATGTTGATGAACTTTAGCAGCTAAATGCACTTGTGATGACACCTCACAAACTTCAGAAAGTAAGCAGTTATATTTGGAAACTTTTCATTTGGGTTTTTCGGCACTGAAACTACTAAGCCTACTTTAAAAAAAAAAAAAGTCTTTGTGAAAATGTTAGCTCCCAGGAAACCAGCCTGTCCTTCCTGCATGCTTGTGGGCATTTCAGCATCCTAACTGTACAGCCTGCTTGAGGTCTTCTCCTTTCTCTCTTTCATCCAGTACTGAAACTCAGAGGGCTTTGCTTTGCTGTAAGGGAAGAGGAGAAATAGTTCTTTCATGCTCAGTCTCAGGGAAGAGGTGAGTGATTTTCCTGATCTCATCTTTAAAGCAGACAGGTCTGAGCTCTCAGCATGCCATGGTGCTGCCTAGAAGGGTTTTTACGGTTCAGTCTAAGCAGCACACAGAGCTAATTGCAGAGCTGGTTTCTACTGGCAGACTTACAGGGTTAAGAGTGTTGAATTTATAGCCTAGTTGTGAGATTCTGTTGTTTGTGGCAGAGCTTTCTTTTAAAAATAACTCTTGCTCTGAACACTGCGATTCGCTGCCCCTTAGTTTTGCCCATGCATTTGTACCTGGCTCTGTTTGTAAACCGGGTCTGAAGTGTCTCTGAGCTGCCTTCCTTTGCAGGGGCTGTGGGAGGGCATGGGTACCAGCTGGAGCTTGGCTGCTGGGTGGGCTGTCCTGGGCAGGGATCCCTTCCTCAGGGCAGGAGCAGTCTTGCTGCTGGCAGTCCGTGCTCAGCATGGTGTTAGGAGCAAAAGCAGGTTTGGTTGTTCTTGGGTTCGTGATCTTTCACTTTGAGTGGCCTCACTGAAGTCGTAAGCTTACACTAATTTTTGGGAATAGCATGCAGAATGCTTGTCTGCAGCCTTTGGATCTCCTTGGTGATGCATTCTTTTACTCAGGTGGCTCCTCCCCGTTATCTTGGTGTGAGGGGGGGAGGATGAGACAGCTCTGAGATAATAGGCATCGGAGCATTGGGGTATCCCAGGAGTCCTTCCTCTAGGAACCAGTGAAGGAAAGTGAAAAGCTCTCTAAAACCAGGTCTCTTGGAAATTCACCATTAGCAAAAGTGGGGGTCAAACTTCACAAAAATGCTTTTAGGAGGGGAGATAAGTGTCAATAGCTGTGCAGCTACCTGGTTTGTTTGCATCCACTGAAGGACAAAGGTGCATCTGGGGCAAAATCAGAAGTTTTTGTTCTGCTTCTGGCATAAGTGGGCTGTGAGTACCATGCTGAATGGTATAGTTTAGCTGGGAGCTTTGTCTGAAATCCAGAAAAGAAAGACGGGGAGGTCAGCCAGAGCAACAGGTGCTGTGCTTTGTGTTTTGTTGTTGTTTTTTGGTGTTAGCTTAGAAAGCCTCATAGAGATGATTTGGAAAAAGCTGTTCTAAAGCCTTATTGTCTTCAATTCCTGAGTTACGGTTAGGGCAACATAGGGCTGCATCAGAAAACCTCTATTTTTTTGGACAAACTACATCAGAAAATGGTCCTTGAGAATACTTGATAGAACACAGTGTTGGCTGTTGAGCTAGAAGCTGTTCTTTTTCCAAGCTAAACATAGTGCTATCTTTTTTTAAACAAACAAACAAACAAAACTAGATTATATTACAGTAATAAAAGCAACTCAGTAGAAAGTTAAGTTTCTGAAAAGGAATGGAATCATTCTCTGAGGCATCGCTGTTTTGCTGGAAAATACCAAAATATGTTGGACATTTACCTTAGGGTGCATCAGCTCCAATCAGTATCTGCAGAAGATGCTACAAGCAAAATTCAATGTACTTTTTTTTAGGTAAGGGGGAGGGATGTGTCTGAGTCACCTTACACCAAGCAACTGTAATAATGCATTTCAGCATGACTGAGGAAACTGCAAATCCACCTGCAGGCCTTGCTGAAGTGTGAATTTGCGTTGCGTTCATGTTAGGTGCAGGTCTGGGCAGTAACTTGGACACTGATTTCTGATAAATAACAATGTTTATGTTACTTAGCCTTAATGAGCAATATGGGAAGTTACAGATAGAAAATCCTTCAGGAAAAGTCTTTGTCCTGTGACAGGAAAATAGCAAGCATGCAGGCAATGTGTAACACAAGCAGATTTTCCCGTGACAACGATTTGTGGTACCGATCCCTGAACCACCTTGTCGTGTTGCCTTGCAAATGCGAGATGAGTGAGCATCTAGGGGGTGGAGAGGATGAGTGGGATCAGCCCTGTCAGCGGAGAGGTGGATTTATTGTGGATGGAAGTGCCAGGTAATCGGCAATAGTAGCCTCGTGACATTGAAGGCATTGTGGAGTTCCTCGTAGCGGTAGCCTTCAGTTAGCAGTGATCCATCTTCTGGGAACTCTAGATAAGTGAGCTGTGCAATTTTGAGCAGTCTTACTGTGCTTTTCATAGTTAACTTACGCACTGCATTTTGTACGCATGTATTTTGCTGCTTTTGTGGTTTTTTTTTGCCCTTCCTTTAAAGCACTTGAGCTGGACAAGCTTCATTTTGGTGCCTTGCCTAGTGCATGTGCATCAAATTGCAGTACGTCCCAGTGAGTAGATAAATCTTTAATCCACTGTGTTGATTTTAATAACATTAATAGGAAATTGTAGACAAATGATACTATAATGAAGATGTTAGAATCATCATCACCCATTGTCAACAAAAAGTAGCTTCCAGAGATCAAACCAGCTGAATCTCACTGTCTTTATGTCCCCTTGTAGGATGTCATAGGGATTTCTTCATTCTGGTTCGCACAGAACAATGGTAATCTTCTCTCTAACCCAAAAGTAGAAGGCCTCGTTGCCTTCTGTTGGACTTTGTGACGTGTGCTGTAGGATCTCCAATAGGAACCTGAGCCTGGTCTGTTTGCCTGGTCTCAGCACACACCAAGAGCTCCTGCAGCGTGTGCTGCGTCTGGCTCCAGCTCCTCTTTTTTTTTTTTTTCCCTCATGCAGTCCTGTATCTTCACTGGAATATTTGGGTCCCATGCTTTTCATGTGCTTTGAATCCAAAGGCTTGACTAGAATTTGCCTCTATGTGCTTTGTCTCATGCTGGCACTGATCTTTCAAAAGGGATGACAGGTAAATACATAGTCCATGTGTCTATGTGCAAAAAGGACAGGATTAATTTTGGTTATGTCCTAAGTTTTGCATTTTCCTACAGTGCATGGAGCTCTTCCACGAGACAGTGTGAGTCTCAGCTCTGACCTGCGCTCCTGCTTTAAAATGTGCTGCAGTACTGTTACGTTCTGTGTGGCCCTGGGTTGGAATCTCCATTAAAAACGGGAGAATGAGCAGTTTGTCAAAGATAGGGGAGAGCAGGAAGGACCGTTTCTTTGTTCTTGCCATCACATCACAAACAGAAGCTGTAGGATGCCATAGGATGACTTGCCTCAGAAATCACTTAGCTTAGCAGTTGTCAAGAGGAGGCAGGAGGGAAAGCCTTCAGTCTCCTGTTTGGATGTGATGATGGTGTGCAAACTGAAGCATAGATCTCCATGTGGAGCTTGTTCTAAAAGGCAGTGACATGATAGGCAGAAATATGGCTTCTATTGAAAGGGGTTTTTTGTTCTTTTGTGGTGTTTTTTTTTCTTTTTCCTTCCTTTCCCATTTTGATCTGCGGATTGCCCTGGGTATAGAGCGCTTGGTTCTTCACCGAAACCTTGTTACTGAGGGTAACAAGTCCTGCAAAACTAACTCTGTTCTGTTTATTTGGAATGAAGTAGAGTAGATGTTCTGCAGTTGGTTTGCAGTTGGTGTCTGGAAGCCTTCCTGAAGAGCAAAGGCTTTGACAGTCCTCAGAAATGCACACCGGTTACTTAACTTGCTGCGCTTGACCTTAGGAGGTGCAGGGGAGAAGGAAGGCTCTTGAAGGCCATCAACGGGAGGAAAGAGCCAACTCTGCCTTTAGCTTGACCCTACAGCTGGGTAGTGCAGGCGTCCGCTGCCACGGACGAGTGGAAATCCTTGTTGTCAGAAAAGTAACTTGAAGGCTGAAGCGAAGGGTAAAAGGTTTTAATTCTCTTCTTGCGAGTGGTTGAACTAGCTGTTTAGGTTTCTTTGCTCGGGGACCACATGAATAAATCTGAACAATGCAAGGCTGAGTTGCACCTGTAAGAATGGATTCATTTTGTTAGCTTCCTCCTGTTCGTGCACAAAGCCTCGCGCAGCAGAAGTACTGGAAAAACCTGCTGCGTAGGCTTATGCTAACCGTATGTTAACTTTGCTTAAAAAAAAAATTAAACCCTACCTCCTGCAGAACTTGATTTGCCATTGAGAAGAGCTTTCCACTTGCTGGGAGTGAAGGGGAATTTTTCGGTCCCTGGCAATTGTGTTAGGAAATGGCTATTGTTACCGACTCAAAAGACTGTAGAAAGAACTTTAATTTCCCTGCTCTGTTTGATGCTTCTGCAACTCCAAACTGTTTTTCACTGCAAATATTCAGCTGACTGTCCGCTGTTGCTGCTTCTAGGTTTCTTTCATTTTACTCTTTCCTCCTGTATCCCCCACCTTTCCTCTCCATCGAGTGTTTGAAGTTATTTTCCATGAGATTTTTGTTTCAAAGCTGACTTTGTTTTCTCTTCAGGGCATTGATGTATTCGCTAATGTTTGCAACATCTCCGAACATAGTATCCTCTGTGAATTAACTAACATGCTGTTTACCCTTTCTTCCAGATCCAGTTTCTGATCCTACTTCCACATTTGGGAGTATGCAAGGGACAAACGCATCTCTTTGCGTAGCTTGACTGGATATCCCAAGACTAGGATGTTAGTATACTTAAACCATTTTTTGCATTAAAATGTTGCCAGTATCTTAATTGCACGTAGATTATTTTTTTGAAATGTAATTAGCTTTATTGGCGTTATGCATATTCAGAAGCCTGCTGGTAGGAACAGTTTTTCTGCAGTCTGACTGCTGCTTATTGATGACTTCAAAATGGGTGCAGGAGAAGGAAGAATTTCCTGGTTGCCTTTGAAACGAGCCAGCTTTATTTAGTGTTACAGCTCTAGTGTTCATTCTTGAAAATCTTGGCTCTTTGTCTAATGAGATTAACTGTAGGTTAATCCAGGAACATACACAGTCTTTAGACCGTGTTCAAGATATTTATGAAAGTCCACTTCAGACTTCTGAATGAGTGAACACAAGCCTAGGAGAGATTTTGAAATAGTCAACTATCTGTAGAAATACTTGCATCAGGTAACTGTAAGATTTTGCACGCTGTATTTCTATATATATATTATATACCTATATTTTTAATCCTCATATTGCAGGTTATGTTACTCTGGAACTTGTAAGGAACTAATTATCTGGATGAGTAAAACCCTATGCTAAGATGTTTGTTGCAGAATTGATAGCACAGCTACCTTTAAAATGCATTTTGTGATTGTGTAGTTATTGTAAAACGAGAGATTGCATGCTTTCTGTTATGTAAGCAATTATCTGGTGGTAATTATCAGCTCAATGATTAAGAAGTCAGTGTTAAACTCGTGTGCTATTTTTAAAATATGTATTTTTGAGTTGATCACTTCTTGGAATGTCTTGTATTCAAGTTATGACCATTTACTGGAATTATTTATTGAAGCTCTACTGTAAGCAACTACTTAAATGACTGAAGTGAACAAGATGCTGATGGCAATCCTCACTGTGTAGCTGTGGATTCTGCAGGTTCCTCTGCAGGCTTTGTTTTCCCATGAGCTTCTGTTCTTGTCCCCCTTTAAAAGAAGGGACCTCTCTCTTGGTATGGTTTGAATTTCTTTTGTTAAAGCTCTTACCAGTATTTTTGGCTGACACGTTGAATTAATTGGTTACAGTTTCTGTGTTTTCATGTCTGCTGTCCAGCTTTGTGTGAGGATGATAAATTTGGGTAAGACTGCAGTTCTTCCTTGGCTTAGTTACTGCTGGCAGATGTTCTCTGAAGACCACGTGCTTGAGAAGTGCAGTGTTTTGCAACACTTTGGTATTTTGCTGCGTTCAGTTTCCATGGTCAGTTCCTTCACTCACCCTGCTGGTGCTACTCCAGTGGTTCTATGGGAAAGCAAGTTGTGTTCTCTTTCAAGTTTTCAAGGGAACTCAAGGTTCATTAAGTCCTATTGGTTATTTTAATTTCATAAAATCTGGAGCACTGCGTGTGTTAGAAGTCTGATATTCCTTGAGCGTGGAGACATTTCTGGTATTGAAGAACACTTACGAAACATTGGCTGTAGAGAAGTAACCTGCAGAGGTGTGAAACTGATGGTAGTGGTGAGTAGGCTACGTGTGTGAAGTTATCTTTGCTTCTTGCCCTTGCTGTCTCTGGCAATTCCTTGTTCTTTCTTCATGTTGTGTTTGTTCATTACATGTGTGTGATACTCTCATTTAATAATACATAATAAAATTATGTGTAAATAATCCTGTAGGGAAGAATGCACTTCAGGGAAGATGGTTGCAAAGCCTCACAGATGTGAGGTTACTTTGCAGCTTTGAATATCGGAGTGCCACTCTGGCCTTGAAATCATTTAGAAGCAGATGATTTGCATGTAAGCAGCAGAAGCAGTTTGTATCAAATTCCTCCACTGTTTATACAGTTGTCCTGCTGGCAGCTCCTAGCCAGGGATTAGGAAATCCATTTATGGGATTCTTTTCTTCAGGGATTGTCCAGAAGTTACAAAAAAAAAAAAAGCAAAACAAAACTGCTTTGGATACCATAGAAGTGGATGGTGACCCTGATCTGAAGAGCTGAAGCTTTTCCAGTGAAGCAGAAGCAGCAGTGTTCCTGTTGTTTCTTCATACTGAGGTTGTTACAGATGTTTCGGTCTTTGCTGAATCCAGATGCACAGCATGGTGTGGAATACCAAGCTTGAGAAGCTTTGTTGGTGTATTACCTGGAAAACTGAATTCAGATTTTGAACAGTTTGTGGTAGGTGGCTTCTTAGAAAGCTGAGTGTGCAGCCAGTTTGCATTCAGTATCTTACCACCAGAGAATCATTTGAAGATCTGCCGCACATCCTGAACAGGGCCTTCATTCTTTGAGCAGACCTGAGGCAGTAACCCATCCACTAAGACTTCTTTTTATTGAGATTCCAGCTGCAAAATGGAAACGATTGCTGTTTGGGAAGGCTGACCTGCAGATGTCTCTTTGTTGATGTTCCTGAATAGAAACCCCCTAATTTGGTTAACTGTGAGTATATTGGAGATTCTGCTGTAGTTTGAGTTTCAGAAACATAGAGTATGGAAGCTTAGCGGGACTGCTGCCTCCTCTCAGGTTCAGATTGCACATGTTGCTTTCAAGCATCAAACTTCAACTGGAAGGAAAATAAGAGTTGTGAGAAGGATGGGGCTGCCTCAAGCCAGGTACTGTGGGTAACATGACTTTCTGAATTACAGAAATCTGATTGTCAGAATAAGAGGCGTGATGGAGACTGAGCTTTGTCAAACTGCATAGAACTACTTGGATTGGTGGAGACTTAACGATGATAGTAGGAGCTGAAAGTGATGCATGTGTGACTCATCTAAGTGCAACTGAAACTGTTAAATATGCTGGTAGTCACCAAATTCACTGTAGTTGCCCAGGAAAAGATACTTGGATGTAACTTTGGTATCTTATGGCCATCATAAGGAGTGTTTCCTCTGTCGTGTTACTTCTGCATCAACCCAGGTGTGAAGATTTTTGTTCTGAATGTGATCCTCAGTTCTGGTCCAGTACCTGTTTCACACATCAGTCTCCCACCTGAAGAAGACCATCCCACAACAAGAAAGTCAAGTGGAGGTCTTGATTTCAGCAGTGTTGTTATCTCAGATGTCCTTGGTCCCGCCACTTGTTCCTGCTGGCATAACTGGACTACAGCAGGAAATTGTTTCTGTCTAGAAATAATGCAGGGGGAAAAAGAAAGGTGTTTTTTCTTCCTTTTTTTCTTCTGTATGCGCTTGTTCAGTTGTTTATATTGCCAGTGAAAGGGGAAAAGTGTGGATAGAAACAAGAACAACGTTAAGCATCTTATCTTCTATCCAGTGTTGCTGTCAAGGAGGAAGAAAAACTCGCTGTAATCCCACTTGTAGTAAAATGCAAAATACCCTGCAGAAACTGGGTGCCTCTCCCATGAAGCATATCTGCAGGAATAGCTTATGGAACTGATGATGTGTGTCTGAAGCTGAAAGGTTAGTAAGAATTGCTGTGTGAAATGATGGCAAACACCGCGTCTCAGTGAGAAGTGAGAGAGATTTATTGGTGACTTTCTTTGAGGAGAATTTCCACTGAACACCAAAGGTCAGACTTTCATCACTCCTTACTGCAAGTTTCTTGTATCTCTGTGTAGGTTTTCCTTTTCAAAAGAAAGCTCCCTGCTCCTGGTAATGCTCCCTCACATCTGGCAATTTCAGTTCCCACAGCTTATTTCAGCACCAGAAGTTTGGCTGCTATAACTTCTCCTTATGAAGTTGTCAGCAGCCCTGCTTACTTCTCAACATCTGGAGGAGGGTCAGGGCTCCAGCTTCTTTGTTACAGTGGTGCAACCTCAGGTGTTCGGTGAAGGAGGAGGAGGAGTATTTCTGCCCTGTTTGTTTTTCCTGGCAGGAGAGTGACTGTGCTCTGTATGAGTTACAGTGTGCTTACTTTGTACCATTGTGCTTTTGCTACTGTTATGCTACGGGCCCTGAAGCTGGCTGGGTTCTTAGGCTCAGCAGCGCTCCCTTTGTGTTTGCTGCTTGCTTGGTGGGCGCACAGATGCATCACTTAAGGTACATTTTGAAACACAATTCCAGCTCTGACAACTTGTAAGTTACAGAACACAGTATCACAATGTCTTTTGGTGTTACCAACCTTTTCTCCGTGTATGGATTTGTTTTTAATTATTTAATTTAAGGTGAATAGCTTCCCTTCTGCCCCCACTTCTAATGATCCTGCCTTGTTTCTGTTAGCTGCCTGGAACACCCAACGATTTCACCTAAATCATCATTTCTGCCCCAGTTGAGACTGAACCATCGGTCTGAAAGGGCTAGGGATTCTTTCCAGAGTTTCTGGGAAGCCTTAAGATGTCAGGTGTACTTTACTGTAGTCAAGATACAGCTTTGTTTCTGTGATGGAGATCCTTCTCACTATTGTTGTAGTAAAACAATCACTTGACTTGATAAAGTGGTGTATCCTTGCATGTCTTAAGAATTGTCAGGAAGCTGTCAGTTAGCTGGAGTCAGAAGGCCTATTCTTCATTGGGGCAATTATGTAATGGCTTACCCAGAGGTTCCTTTAGCATAACATAGACTCTTACAGTCACAGATAACAGAGTCAAATGGCTCTTGGCTTACCTGTAAGATAAAAGCTGCCTCTCAGTTCAGAAGCATTCAGCAAACTTTCACGGGTCCTTGCCATTTCCTGATCATCATCACATTTTAAATGATGGGTGATGCAACTATACTTAGTTTTCTAAGTGGAATCAAGCTTCCAGTCCACTTTGCAGACTTTGTATGTATTTGAATCTCTGCCTTTGTCATAGAGATAGAGACGGTGAAGGACTGTGTATAACCTGGGATCAAGACATAGGAAGAGATACAATGCATTGAGCTAAGCTAGTAATAAATGATGATGTAACTGATCTGTTTAAAAAAAGGTAAAACTAAGACACACTCCAAATGTTTTCTGGAGCACAATGATGGTTTAATAGATGCTTTTGCTGCTGGTGGTCTGTGTTTAGGTGGGTTCAGCAGCTTGTGCCTACCCTTCCTGGGCTGTTTTCTAGCTGAATTGTTTCATCTGCTCTGGTTTCACAGGGTGGCTCCCTTGCAGACAGAATGATGTGGGTCAGCATGGAGTTGCTAGGAGAAGGGAACCTGTTTAAATAGGAATGCTGGGAAATATGAAATAGAGCTATTGTCGCAGTCAGTTTAACTGGCATGCTTCTGTACCACACCAATACTCTGCTTGTGGCAGTCTGTTCCTTGCCTGCACACCTGACTTTGTGGCATGGACATTACTGTGGCCTCATGAAATGAAGCAGAGCAGTGAACTGACCCTGCTGTCTCTTCTGTGTGAGGTACTTTCCAGTCAGAGCAATTCCATCTACTGGCAGGCTGTTACTACCCTGTGCTGGGATAGCATGATGTATGGAGGCAAATGCTGGTAGGTAGTGATGTCCCTCTAATTTTGTCTGGCAGTGAAACCCTAACAGCTTGTCTGTGCTGGATAGGAAAAAATTGCTTTAAGATTGAGAAATGTTTGGGATTCTGACAAACTTCTGTTCTCTGATGTTTTGTGCTATTGAGTGCTCATTCTTGGGTAATTTGGCTCTTTGGATCTGTTAAACTTGTTGGTAGAGTTTCTCTCCATTGGAAGTTGCATCTGGTTATCTGAAACTTCACACTTGGAAGTCAAAGAAAAAAGAGCACAATTTTTGAATTGAGGTAGATCTCAGAAAATAAAAATGAGCAGTGTATGGTTTTTACTGAGTTGTGTGCTGCCACTGAGAGAGCTGCCTTTACTTCAGGAGGAAATGGTAACTGGGTAGTTATCTTTCTGTGATGTCTGTGTGCTCTGCTTTATTTCCCAGAGTAATAAAATGCAAGTATGCACATGGAAACACTTCAGATTTATGCCCTGCCTTGCTGGTGAGTGGCGATGGGGGAGACCAGGCTGTCTTTTAGTAAAGCTGGCAGTCTGCAGCTGACTTGGAAACCAAGAGCCCAGCACCCCGACCTGATCTACCAGCCAGATTAACGGTGCAGTATGTGCACAATGGAGGGTCTTCCCAGCCCTGCAAATCTATGTGGCAGTTCAAACTCAGAGCAACTGCTGTAGCTTGAGGGTGGCGTTGAGACAGCCATGGTGAGAAATCTTCATCTTGTCTTGAATTCTGCATACCTTAATGTTATTCTTGGCTTGGTAACAAATCCCAGAAAACCCCATCGGGTAGGGGTCAGGAGATGATCCATGTTACACCATTTGTGCTTTTGAGCAAGCTTTATAACTTATCCCTTCTGTTTATTTTATTGGGTTTTTCCTTTTCTGTTTTTCTTCTGTGAATGATTTTTCTCTTGCTGTGAGTGGTGAGCTCTCTACCATAACAGTGCTAATGTTGCATTCTAGAGAAGACCTATTTCAGTTTCTTGCACCACAAAACTGCTCAATAAGCAGTTTATTCTGCCTCTCAGTTCTCTCCGTACAGCAAGAGGGATGCACCTTCTTTCAGGTGCATCTTCTAGGAGATCTGTCATGGCTCTTTCCTGTTGTGAAGGCACGAGCTTTGTGGCTCTGTTGATGGATACATAGCTGTCTTACTGCCATGCTTAGCTCATTAACTTTTAAATGCCTTACTGCAAGTTTGATGTCCATCAGAGGAAATGCACTTAGGCTTGATTCTCAAAGGAAAAGGAATTGCTTGAAAGGGATGCTTGAAGAGAAGAACAGGGCTGGCCTGCTGCAACTTCTTCAGTAAATCTTCAGTCCAGTGGTGGAACGAGAAGGAAGTCTGGCAGAATGGGTGGTCAGAAGCACTTGATATCAGCAGTATTTCTCTACTGCCTGAGAAGTTCTTTGTCCCTTTTTTTTTTCCCCCAGCTTCCTACTATGGTAAGGTAAGGTAACAGTGAAGGGCTGTTGGACAGAACACGAGCCTTGTTGGCTTCTTCATGAAGCTTACCTCCTGGAGAAGCTGTTTTTCAGTGGAAAATGTGTTAGGGCAGGAGGATTTTGAGCTTCAAGGGCCTCAGCCAATGATACTGCATACTTTGTTTTGTGTTCCAAGGTCTTGTAGTACAATCAGAGAGCTAAGTGTGGTCATACAGGGCTTGGTTGCACTCCTCCTTCTCAACAGTTCCTACCTAAGCGTCCTTCAGCAGGTTGTTCTGTGTGCACGTGTCTGTTCTTACAGAACCAGGTTACTGGTGTGTAAGGTCCCTGGAAAGCCATTGTGTTTACAAAAGCATCTGTTGTCTTTGAAGCAAGGATGTCTACAGTGAGTTCCCGAGAAGTGGAACTTCATTAACAAAAATGCAGAAATGTTGACTTAGAAAAACTAAAGCATTTCAGCAGTTGTTCCCCAGGAAGCAGAGATAAAGTTGTTTTCACTCATAGTTTAATCTGACTCCATTCAGATAAAAAGATTTCTCATCATAGGTGAGAAATGTGGACGTTCCTTTATTCGAGCAGCAAAGCAACTTGAATAATTATATGTATGTCCTGAGACTTGGTGTATATTAATAACTGTCCTGTGACTTTTTTCCCCCTCCCTTGTTGCTTGGTCTTGCCTTTCTATTAAGATGCTTGTGACTGAAATGTTCAAGTTTAATAGATTTTTGTCCTAAAAGGGACAGAATTCCCGTGTTGCACATGGATTGTAGGGTTTTTTTTTTTTTTTTGAATTAATTTCTGCCTCAAATCCCATAGCTGTGGATAAATATATCCAGTCTTGACCAGAAAATCTTGGCACGAGAAATCCAATAAAAGCTTGATATGCTGGTAGTGACTGCTTCCTGCTCATTGATGAGATCCCAGATGTTATGAATGTAAGTAGGGGCAGAGTACAGAGGGAATGTTGGTGGTCAGCCTGTGCTTCCCAAAGTGCCACAGCCAGGGCCCTCGCCCAGGGAAAGCCTTGTGCTGGTCGTGTGCTGGGCTCTGTCTTGGTGTGCCCGTGTAAAACTGAGGGTGCCTTACATCTGGCTGAGCTTGACCAGCTTTCAGTTTTAGCCACTGGATCTCATCATGTCTTTCAGAAGCCATTTGCTCTTTTCTCTAGATTTGTTTTCTGGCCTCCACTATCTTTCCCCTTCCAAAGCAGTCTTTGATTGCATTTACTTTGCTGAGCAGCCCAAGTGACCTGGCTCCTTTGCTATTTACTGCTCTTCCCATCTTTGTATCTCCTGCAGATTTCATGACTGCTTTCTTCCAAGCCAGTGACCAAAATATTGAATGGCACAGGGCCAAGGTTCGATACCTGATGGACCTCAGTGCAGTAATTTCCCATTGACGTAACATTTCAGGAACTGTCACTTAATTTTAATCTATGTGTATTGGGCTGATTTTTATTTTTTGGTTGGTTACAGTCAAAATATTTGGTAATGTGCCAAAAATGTTTCATGTATTTGATAGCATTATAGCAAATCTGTTACTGCTAATCACACTTCCAGGTTTGTAACATTAACATTAGATACTTTTCATGAGCCCACATTGACTGACACCATTTCTACTGTTAACTCCTTAGTGAGCTGTTCTGTGGATCTTGAAAACCTTTAGCAAGTTGAAACCTCAGTACCTGTGTGCTCAGTGTTTTGTCATTTCAGAGGGATAACCATTTTTCCATTAAAAAAAGAACAAACAACAACAAGCAAGCAAAGAAACAAAATAAATCACCCACCTCAATAGTATTTGAAGGCGTTTAACTGAGGAGTGTGAAATAACTGATAGGTTTTGTAGCTGTGCCGTTCTATTGAAGGTTTATGTACCACCATATTCTTACAGACTTCTTAAAGCTAATATGCATAAATGCCTTCTTTTTGGTTTCATATTTGCTTACCTTAAATCCACGTGGATCTCTTTGCTCAGACCTTTGTAACGCTTCTGGGTTTTGACGTGTTCTCTACATTCCTCTGCTGCTCCTCCAGCCTGTTGACTGTGACTGTAAGAGTAAAGAGGAGACTATTTATTTTTAAGTAATACATTATTTCTTTTCTTGGTCATCTTTAACAATGTAAGTAGTAGCAAACAGTGAAGGCAAACTGTAGCCCTTTTATTTTCTTTACTGCTCTCGGATCTGGCTCCTGTTAAGTGGTTTATGCCTTACTGCTTTGACAAATTATGTGCATCTTATGTAGAGAGTATTAAATAACGTGTTTAAGCTGTGCTGTTTCAAGAGGAAAAAAGCTTTGTTTGAGAAGCAAAACTCATGACGACCGTGTCAGTGACAGCCCAGAAATGTACCCACACCTCCTGGCCGTCTCTGGCTTTTAAGGGGGAGAATGTGTGTTTGGTTAATCCATGCAGCCAGTGAAGTCCTCTCCTCAATCATCAGCTTCTCCAATAGCTTCTCTGGGAGCCTGGTAGCTTCTCAAGAGAGAGTCAATGGAAGAACTCTCTTCTGTAAGGCAGAAGGCAGTGTGAAGCTCCAACTGGATCTCTTCAAGGCTTGAAGATAAGCTGTTGTGGTCTTAAACTGTGAGCCAGTAAGCTTCATTTAAAGTTTATATTTGTGCCTTGAAGTGTTTGGTTAAAGGAGAGAGGATGAAAGTGTCAGAAAAGATGAAAATGAAGTAGTGAAATTTGACCATGCAGGAAACTGAATGCTCAACTTTCTTTCAGTTGGATTTTCTGTACAGTTTGAAAATGGCACATCCATATTCTGATTATTTTTTTTTTGTCAGAAGATATTTTAAAGAATAGAGTTCCTCAAATACTGCTTTACTTTTAGAGCCAATAATTGCCAAATTGTAAATAATGCATGTAATTATCTGTGAATTTAACAGCATATTCCACCTCTGCTTCAATACAAAGAGTTTTCTTTGTTCTCCTGGTTTCTTTTTAATTTTTTTTTTTAATTTTGCCAACTCTCCATTTGCTGCAAAGCCTACTAAGATGGAAAGCTTTTTTTTTCTAAAGCTTTGCTGATGTTTCATTTTTATAGAAAGTATATACATAATAATTTTTACACAGGCACCCAAAATATGTTTTTTCTTTTAGTGGGTCACTAGGAACATAAAAGTTAAAAGCGTGGCTGCTTTAATTGTGGTGCTGGAAAGCGGAAGCCCCTAAAATCTTGGTGTCTTTCCCCCTTTTGCCCTGGTGCCATTCAGTTGTCCTGCCCCTGTCCCACTGGCCCCGCTGGGAAGGTTGAGGCGCTGAAGTGCAGATGATGGAATTTAGGAATTTAGCAGAGGCAGCCATGTTGATTTGTGTTCCACTTGAAATGCAGGAAAATATCATCTGCCAAATGGACAATCGGTGGGAAATGTTCTTTTCGAGCTTCTAACAGTAGTGACAATGGAGAGAAAAATACTACAAAAAGTAGCAGCTCCTTTTTCAAGATTTTGTTTTCGATGTATTATGCATGATGAGCCACACAGAGTGCACAGTTGTTCTTTTGGAGCCCTAAGTGAGTGAGCATTACGAGGCAGGGCTTAGATTGTCCTTACTGCATTGCACCTTGCGTTTGGGGGGAACAGGGCTTGGCTTCGCGGCAATTTCACCAGTCTTTAGTATAATTTTTGAATACATTCATGCTTCCCTTATTTGCCTTTTTTAATGTCAAGCATTGCACATAAGATGTTCTGCTGTTGCTATGCAACTGCTAAATCCAATATTTAATATTAATAAAAACCGAGTGGCATTAGCATCACTGAGAACAGTGGGCTAGCAAACTATGATTGTACAACATCCAAGCTGTAGAACTTGGCAGGGACTTCAGTGTGCGATTGCGTGCATGGCAAACTGTGGGGCATGAGTCACTGGCGGTTACTATTTTAAGAGTGGTGAGTTTGAGTAAAATTCTGAGCTCCCTTGATTTTTATTTATTTATATATGCGCTCTATTTTGAACAGAAAGATGAGGCGTGAGGTTGGTTGGCTGTTTCATTTCAGGTACGAGTTCGGAGGGGTCGCTACACGTGGAAGGGTCAGCGTTATAAACCTCTGGGTCAATTCCCTGATTCTCCTGTTTTTCTTCTAGGTCAGGTTGGTCGCCCTTTCCCACTGTTGCTGCCACTTCCCGAAGCCTGAGTTGGCTTTTTTTGGAGGCAGTGCTTCTCTGCCTGACAAGGTGCTGTTCAATGGGGTGGATAGTTTTTTGGCTTCTCCTTTTCCACCTTGTTTAGTAGTGGTACCTCCCCTGTTTCTATTTGCTCTTGACTATAATTTTACCATTGCTCTTTCACTTTTTTCTTTGTTTGTCCTCTGCTCAGTGCTTTCTGAGATGAGATTTTCAGTGTCAGCCTCTCAGAGGTGTTAGATCAAGGATGATTTTATGCTCAGGCAGTGCTTTGGCTGTTGAAGTCACATTGCAAACTACAAATTCCACAGGGTCTTGCATCTTGTGTGTAGTGACGTAAGCGCACCGTAAGTCTTGCTGACGCCCAGAGGAATGTGATGCTGCTTATCCCTTTCTTTTGAAGCCAAGACTGTTGTCTATAAAACAACCATTAGATCTATATGCAGACTGAGTTACTTTATTATTGCTTTCTTTTTTTTTGCAGTGTAATAACTGATTTCCTTCATAGCTCGCAATCCTTTGAAGTGGCTTCTTAAAAGGGCATTTTCAGATAGTTTGTCTGTCCCTGATTCCCCCGTGCAAGTTTCTCTAAATTTAAAACTGTATTTGCATCTCTTAAGAAAACTCTTTTATTTCTTCTGCTGCTCTCATGCTCAGGCAAGTAGAAGTTACCCAGTTCTGTGCAAACTGTCGTTAAGCCCGCAGTGCAAATGTATTGCAGGAGTAGGGAAGGAAGCACAGTAAGTGATAATCCTGGGCTTTGTGGCCATGGTGGAAATGTGTTTATGTAAGGAGGTGGACTTGGTCTGTGCCACTCAAAATAATCCCTGTACTTTTCATTTCACTCCTGTTAACTTGACTTCTCCATAGTATTGGGTAGTTGATAGCTCTGTAGATTTTACTGCCAGCAGGAGTTTAGTGCAATATTGATTTAACGTTTCCAAATAATGGCAGTAATTTCAGTAAAGGCTTTCCCTCTTTTAGAATAAACTAAATTGGTTAGATTTATTTTAAGTGTGGCATCAATCATGGCATTGAAGTAAATCAGACTGTATTTTAGATGCAGATCTTTGACACGAGTGTGTTGGTGATTAGAATCTGGTTCCTTAGGGGCATGGCATTGCTGAATCCCTTTTCTTTTAGTTTTCTCTCTTCAAACCTGTAACTGCAGAAAACGTTGCTTACAGTATTTGTTGAAATGCAGGAAAGTAGCCAAATGCCACTCTGAGATGGAAGGATGTATTATAATGTTATTCCTAATTGCAAAAGCATACCTTTCTTCTGCTTTGAGGCTTAAGCAAGGTAATTTTTCCCAGTCGCAGTCACCTGGTGCTGTGAAGCACACTGTAGAACCTCAAACTTCCCATTTTCTTTTCAAAATGGCCTATGTCAGTGTCATAATGTTTTTTGTTTTTAACCCAGCTAAGTGCAGGAGTCAGTGGGCTCTAGATTCTGCTGTGGTTTGTCAATAGTTCAGTCATCACAATTGACCCATGCGTCTTGTAATGCTAAGAGAAAACACATTGAGCTCTGTTCTTGGAACAGATAAATATAGAACTGCTATTGTGAATATTCTTGTAGTGACGTACTTAATCTAGAAAGCTAACAATTCTTTTATTTGCTTTTAGGGTTTGAAAGTATTCTAGAAGGCCTGTTTGGACCTGGATTATTAAAAGATCTCAGTTTGTTTAAAGGTATTCAATCTCTATGTTTGTATCTTGTTCTGCATTTCTAATGACAGAAGCAGCCCCAGCTCTGCCTCTAGAAAATGTGTGTTACCGTGGTGATTTGTGCTTTTCCCCCTCCCCCAGGCAGTGCTCACAGTTAGTTTCATATTGGCTAAAATTACTAATGAGTGTGCGTTCATCTTTATGTAGCTGGGAGTGTATTTGGCAGTGCTCAGGAAAAAAAACACATTTGTTGTGCATAGATAAAATGTATACAGTTTGGTAATCTGGGGATTTAGAAATATGGCTGAAATGAAGCTTGCATCCTCAGAATGCAGGCAAGAATGTTGTGAAACAGGTATTTAATTTGGCATTTCTCTTTTGGCTCCAGTTATGTCGCGGTTTATGAATATGAAGTAATCTGCTATTCCTCTGATTTACAGACTGTGAGCCTGAAGGTGTTTCTGATTGGTCTTTTGATGAAAATTGTCTTTTCTGCTGCCTGAGAAGAGAAAAAGTGAAGGTAACAATGCAGATGTGTGAAGCTCGTAGTTGTAGGGGAGGGACAAAGGGAGGGAGTTTGCTGCTCCTACTTAACTGAGCACAGAAAACCTGCAGCCACCTACACCTCTCCCCTCCTTTGTAAAAAGACTTTCTTAAATTAATACACATTAATGAAGAGACTTTTTCTCTGCAACTTTTGCTTTGTGGTACGTGATGAAGACTTTTCAGTATGTGTGTGTGTGTAGTGACTTTTTATTTTTAATTTGGTTTACGGGTTGTTTTGTGTTTTTCTTGTTTTTTGAGTTCTTTATAAAAGACCTTGTTGGGATCATGTAACTCTTCCCAAGGGAGCCAAACTGTGGCTTGTGTATGTTTACCACAGTCAGACACTGGGCTTATCTTCAGTATGGAAATGTGGTCCATTTTAACCACCTAGAGGCTTATTCCCTATCTCGGAATCTCTTTCCCCGTGGGCCATATCCTTTTATTAAAGGGCTTGTGTGTATGGCAGGTTTGCTATTGTGCTTGTTTATAACCATGTCACAGCCTAAATGTGGGCAGGTCAGCTTTGCCAACATTTTACACCTGTAGTTTGTTTTCTTAAGCAGATTATAGCTGTGTATGAAACAAAGGTTACCACGCTGTACGTGATTGCTGCTCAGCCCGTGTGTTGAAATAGTGATTGCTCTATAGTGTAAGAAGGAAGGCTCATCTGTCTTGGGAAAACATCATTTCCTGGATCTCTTAACTGCTACTTCTTCCTGCACAATGTAACTGTAAGTGCAGAGGGGTTCTCTGTAGACCTGTGAATGAAACACAATCGCCCTTCCCTCTGCAGCAGCTAACGTATGACCTCATGGTTTGTTCATAAAGGAAGCACCTTCTTGTTAACAGGGGACTTGCCATGTTGCCAGTTTATGCTTATTTTTATATTACACTGTTTGTTGAAGCACTGGGAGGAGGATTAGAAATGCTTGCTTTTAGAATAGGCGTAGCACGTAACACTTTGTTGAGGCTGACAGCAGGTAAGCTCTGTGTGTACTTATGCTGCTAGGAGTTCTGTCTTATTTGACTTACGTCACTTCATATAAAGACAAAATTCAGCACTGAGCATAATTCTAGGTAAGTTCAAGAATGAACTTTATGGTGTGGTCAGTCTGCTTGTAGGCTGGGAGAGTCTTATGATGTGTGGGTATATCTTCAGAAAGACTGCCTACATCTCATCATCCTCATAGGCCCACAGTAACTAAGATAAAGCTTCTGAAAACCCATTATTTAGGTGGAGACTGGGAACACCATATAGAGTGCAGATTAGATTTGCTCATCTTATTCTCCTCCAACTTCTGCATAACCTTTTAGTCAAAAGCTGAGATACCACTATTTACATTTTCAGTGCACTCTGCTAGGCTTTCTGTCATTGAGAACCAGTGACGTTTTTATGCTGTAAATAGCTGCTCCTCTGTTATACTGTGTGATGATTTTTAAATGGACAAAAGAAGGACGCAGATTTGGTCGGATCTGGTGTTGCTCTATGGGGCAGTTTTGGCATTGGGTCTAAGGACGTTTTAGGATTGTGCACGTAAAATGATGCAGAATGCAGCAGGGGCATGCAGCATCATTTGCCAAAAGCATGAGGTGAGGGGAAGGAGGTTATACGTCTTGATCTGCCCAGAGACAAATGTGAGTTAACAAAGGCTGCATTAGTGTCAGTCACAATGGGTTTGGGTAGAACAAGTTGTATAAATAAAACCTATATCTGTCGCTTTACATTTCAGTAGCTAAAAATGCTTCTTTAAACCCTTTTACTAACAGCCAATTGATAAATAGAGACAGCAGAGAGTGCTCCGTATATATGCAATTTTGCTGTGTGTCCAAATATCACTGGCTGTTTGGTGGATGGAGGAGCAGGGAACAGAGGTGAAGCAGTCCATTCAAACCAGACTTGTGACCTCTGTTAATCCTGGTGATTCTTCTTGCACTGGGCTGAGAGATATCTGAGTCTGCTTTGCAGCACATGGAAGTTTCTTGCTCTTTTCCTGCTCTCCCGCAGTGTTAACATTTCTGTTGTGCTGCTGGTGGTTGGGTTTTGTTTTTTGTTTGTTTGTTTTTTGTGGGAAAGAGAGTGAAGAATATGGCTCCTTTGAGACCTTGTGAGTGCTTTGTGTGTTAGCTGTGGTGATGGCAAGGTGGGAATGTCTCCTTTCCTTTGTGGGCATGCTGAGTTGCTGCCCTGCTGGTCATAGCTTATGTCATTAGCTTGCAATATGGAGATAAATGCAGCTCTCCTATGGAGATCTTCAGGTAGCATGAATTTGATGTAGTCATCGTTTGAAATAAAGCCTGAGATCTCATTGTTACTCAGAAGTTGGTAACTCCATTTGATATTCAGCCAGATGATGAACAGGCTTCTGCTGGCGGCCTGATTTAAATTGGGAATGGTACCAATTTTATTGGAAATCTCTTCTATCCAACATTTGTCGTTTGTGATGATAACTTTAACTCTTTCTTTTGAAGGAGTTGAAGACTTAAGCTTCCAAAACTACTAAGACCTGTCTGTTCCTGTGTGTAATATGGTTGCAGTTGTGTTTTCTGTGCCTCAAATTCTGATCTGCTTTTTTGTTGTTGATGTGCTTCTTTTCAATTTGGAGTGTAAAGAACTGAGAGGATGGGCTCATCTGGGTGTGTGCCTACATAATAGTGGGGACAGATTTAAAAGGTGTGTCACTGATGGTGCAGCTGGGAGCAAGATAGCCACAGCCATGTAGTATTCTGTGTTCTGGGGCTGTGGCTGACACCTCTGTTGGTGAAATAGTCAGACAGTGTAATCAGCTCTCACCTTTGGGTGATATGGAGGCACTTGTTCTAACAAGTTGAAAAATAATAAAAATGGTGGGTTTTTTTTCTGGATTTGCTTGTAAGAAAGCCGTGTAACTCAGGAGGCAGGTGGCTGTGTTTAAGGAGACCTTGGTGCTGGACTGGAGGATGAGAGCTGGAGGCCTTGAGTAGTTTATTGGCTGAACCATTTGGGAAAGAAAACTGTCCTTATTCTTCCACCCCTTTCAGTGATGCTAATTCGTGCTTTTCCAAGCAATCAGATTCAATTACATGCATTCTTCAAAGGAGGGGAAGCCATCTGCTGAAGTATTCTGAAGAGATTAATTTATTTGTAGCAGTAGTTCTACTTGCAAATGCATGGAGTTTTTTTGCCAGCCAAAATACAAGATGGTATTTGATGGAGGGGTAGACTTGAGTGTGTTCACTGAAGAACGTCAGTAAAATACATACAAAGTTAGGAGCTAAAATCTCCAGTCCTATTTTTGCCCATATCCTAAGGGTTGTATGCAGTAACATTAGAATTTTTTTCTTCCATCATAGAAAGCAAAATAACAATATCACAATTGTTTCACTTGTATGATCAGAGAGAATAATTAGTTAACTAAGAAACTGCTTCCAGATCATTAACACATGTACACTGACAGCATGAAAGACAGAGTTAGCAGCTCCAGCAGCATGCTCACAGCGAAAGGAAACAGATCATGTTCTGTGGGGCCCAACTCAGTGAGCTCTGTTTGGCTGATCTGCAAATGTGGCAATTCCCAGTTCCCTGTGGGCTTCATCCTTCGTAGAGAAGACTCTATACGTGCTGTCCAAGCTTTTGTTTTTTTTGTGGCTCTCTAACTTCTAACAGGTTGTAGTGCAGGTAAGCCCTGTCCATTCAGATGAGTTGAACTTGAACTGCAACTAAGAAAAACACTTAATTTTTCATTGCTTCTCATAAGAAAACCAACAGAGCTATCACTACAGAAGAAGTCTGTGGCTCTATCTGCAGTGTTTGTATCCAGTCAAATGGTCTTGGCTGTTATTTGCTAGCACGCAGAGCTCAAGCCTAGTTCAAGATTTTTATTATTTTTCTTTTTTGGTGAAAAGCTGGAAATAGGTAATGTCAAAAGCACCAGAGGTGAGGAAACTGGGGAAAGAATCCTTTAAGAAGAATTCAGTTGAGTGTATTCCTTTGGAAGAAAATGGATTGTCTAAAGCTACCTAAAGAAATTTGTACACATGGGTTTTGTTTTTCATTAAAAAAAAAAAAAAAAAGCTGTGGGGTAGAGGAATGACACTAATCTCATTTGTTGGTGAGAGGAGAACAAGAAGGATAATACTCCTAAGCACATTAACTATTTCATAGATATATTTAAGCTATAGAAATAGCAAGAGAGAAAACAACAGGGAGCGTATTCTGGAGTCTGCTGCTGCTGGTGGCAGAGGGCTGAGCTGCTGCTTGGAGCGCCACAAAATAGCCTGGCTGCGCTGCAAGGAGCTCAAGCAGCTCTGGGAAGAAGTTTGTAGTGTGCAGCGTGTGAGAGCCACACCAAAGTGACTGTGAATTTTCAAACAGTGATTATGGTTAGTCAGAACAGCAGCCTCTGATGGGGTGTCCGTTCAGTGCATGTTTTGACTTCCATAAATTTGAACTGTTACCTTGGAGAGTGAGGAAACAACGCCGTTTCTCACTAGGAAATCTTGCACTCCCAGTAAGTGAAAGTTGTTCTTTAAAGTAATCCAAGCACCTGAATTCATTGCTGGTGCTAAACTGGGAGCAGTTGCAGGTGCTTCAGATGGCGTGTTTGGAATTGAACTTCAGGAATGGGACAGACCAAAACTTATTTTATCAGTCAGAAGTTACGGATAACTGAAAGGTGATAGCAATGCAGAAGTGATAAGCTATTTTGGGAGATATAAGAATAGAGGCACGTCTTGATGTTGGGAGAGGGAATTCTTCTCTTGCCAGATAGTGATGCTGCAGGTTCAGGGAAGGGATGCTAGTGATGCATTGAGCCATGATTCCCATGTGAAGAGAAGCACAAAGAGAACAGAATGGGGGTTATAGATATGGAGAAATGACATTTTAACCCCTATGATTTCTGATCAATGCCGATTGGTTAATTAGCGTTAATCATTAAATAAAAAAAAAATCCCCCCAAATCTCCAAACAAATGCACACAATGGAGAAAAACTTTTGGAAGTTGACACTGAATGATAATCACAATCAAATATTTACCATGGAAGTTTCCCCTGAGCAATTAACCTACTGCAAAGATTGCTGGAATCATTGTTACAGGCAGTGATGAGAAAACAACAGGAAACAAAGCAGTAAGCAGAGATCTTTCTGGTGAACTGTGTCATGAGGTCGGTACAGGAGTGCTTGGCTGTGTGGTACTTGCTGTGTGATGTCTCAGCTGTCAGAGATGATGGGAACCTGAGCAGCGCTTGATGGTGGATGGAGGTTGTCTTGATTTTTAAGCAGCTTCCAGAGTTCATTGGATCAGGCTGAGGGGATGATGTTTCCTTCAATTCTGAATTGTTTGTCCTTTGAATTGGAGGGAAGTTTTTTTTGCAATGGCCTGTGGGATTTCAGCCAGAGGATGCTCATCAACTTCAGTTGATCTCATTTAGCCGGATCTCTGTGCATCAGATTGCAGAGATTGCTTTTAAATAAAGCTTAAAAGTTTGTCTTTAAAAGTGCTAACACTTGTGTATTGCCTAGGCTAGTTGTGTTGATTTAATTTGTCCTTTAATGCCTCCTTTGACACAAACCGATGGGTTGATGGGTTTGTGCCTATCCTCATAACCTGGAAGGGTAGCAGAGCTTGGCTGAGGGTGGCAGTCAGTGACGGGGACAGATCCTGCCTGAAACTTCATCAGACGTGGAAACACCGTTTTGAAAAAGAGAATGGAAGTATGTTTTGAGTCTCACCTAGAAGATAACTCTACCAAAAATATTTGGTTTACTTTCCACGTGTGTTTTCACTGTGAAATCCTGTACTGACACCTCGTATTTTAAGTATCAGAGAACTGTAAATGTGTGCTCAGCCTGTTTATACAAAGCCTGGAGCCACAGCATGCTGCTACGGGCGTTCCTGGCACAGAAGTGAACGCTCGTCCTCCACTTTGAGTTCCCAGCCTTCTGAGGGCTAGCTTAGAAGTGCTGGCCTTTCCTATGGGAGCAAGCCTGGGTTCTCTCTGGTATAGAAAAAAGGCTCAATCTGTTTGTGAGAGCTTTAAGTCTGCACAACTATGCTTTCCCAGCGAGCGTGCTGTTAAGCTCATCTCTCACCTCGGTCGCTGTACTCATCTGTTAGTTTGGCACAAACTTCTGCTTTCTTTGTAGCCTGAGATGGGTATCCCCTTTTCTCTTTCGACAGAGAACTTTTGGAAGCTGGTAAATGACAAATCTTACGGTGAAAGCCTGTGCTGTACAGGCCAGAGTCCACAGCGTCCATGTGATTGCCCTTTGCACGTAGTTCATGTGACTGCTGCGTTCGTTAATTTACTATAGGCTGCTTATGTAACCTCCTTTCATTAAGCCTCTTGGAGCAGAGACTTACAAAATTAAAAATGACTTCTTGTTTTCATTTATTGTGAATTATAAGTGAATTGCCAGCTCTCTCCTCCTTCCCTTTTAGTCCCATGAGAACATGAACCTGAAATCAATTTGTACGTTAGAGGCCAGAAGCTGGCTATAGCCAAGGTATTATGGTAACTGATACTATGTAAAGGTTAACAAAACAAAACACTCCCTCAACCCAAAGAGAGGTTGTGTATGCATTCCTTCAGTAGGTAAATACAGGTAACTTCAATATTGCTTAAAATGAAAGTGGGAGGAAGGGGCCCCAAAAGGGATTATTCTCCTGCGCGAGAGCAAGGCGTTAAAATGAAAGAGGACAGAGGAGGGTGGGTGGGGAAATCCAGGCAGTTGTATTTGGTATGTTTGTAACCATTGTCTTCCAGGTTCCCTTTAATTATCCTAGTAAATGACTGGTTCTGAAATATTCTGGAGATAACTTCCAGTTGTACAAGAAAATGAACTTTAATTCATTGCGGGTATTGCGAACAGTGAGCTTGCATTTATTTCACTAAGAAGTCACCGCTGCTGAGCCTCTTGACAGAGGACCTTGTTTGTTGCTGGTGCTTGGCCATTTATTGCTCAGTTCACATGAACACTGTGTGAATGAAGGTGAATTTTCTCTGTATTTTGCCCTCGGTGTTTTTTTCTTATAGAACTGAACTTAAGAGCCAAAGAACAAGTGTTAGATACGCAATTTGCAGCCAAATGTAGTAAAATACAGAAACCTTCCTTCTGGTGGGCTGTTATTTGCCATAACGCTATCAAATCTTCCAGTCTTCTGCTGCATTTACAACAAGAGAACAGGACAAAGTACAATGTTCTGGAGCAGTCAGAAATTTGAGTTTTGATTTAAATAGATACAACTCTGTGCTGAGTATCTAACAAAGCTTCGAATTTAGTAAAATGTGCAATGCCTAAGGAGCTTTATTTGTTTTGGAGGCAGGAAGATCTTATAACTATTAAATATCTTTGCAGGAGCACTTAGTCTGTCTGGATGAGCCAGCCTCGGAAGCTGGACAAGAAGCTCTGCTTAGACAAGAGCAAGCAAAAATCATTCGTTTTGAAAGGCAAGCGGAAGAGTTCCTCAATGCAGTCTTTTACAGAAAAGGTTGGTTTTAATGTGGGGTGAGGGGGGGAGTGACATCTCTTGCTGGTCTTTTTTGCATGTGACGCAGGTGTCAAAGACTGGATGTTGAAATTGTCATTGTATGGTCAGTACTTTTCAATTGCAGTCTTCATTTATCAAGAAAATTAAGTCTCCAACAATGTAGCAGTACAGCAGCATGGTCTTGAGAGAGAGGAAGAGAGCATAAGAGCTTTAAGCCCAAAGTAAAACTCTCCATGGGAACACAAGTATTCTTACAATTATTATTCAGCTCTTATCCAGCAGAACTGCTGCTCTGAAGCCAGTGTTTAGGTGAGTGAGCTGTAAAGAGCAGCAGTGGTGATGGAAGATGGGAGATATATATACACACACACACACACACACACACACACACACACACATAAACACATATATATACTTTCTAAAATTAATTTATTGGTGGGACCTATATTAATTTTTAAGAAGCTAGCAGTCTTCTCACTCTGGTCTGTGGTGATTTCCACCACCGCCTGCCCCAGCAATCCGCAATCCAAAATATAGTTGGAATAGTGTGCAGGGGTTTATATGGAAAATTCAAAAGGGAGCAGCACAAGAACTGGAAAATCAGTACTGTACAATATGCTGAGAGCAATAATGGTAGCTCAGTGTTAGAAAGTCTTGTAAATCTGTTCTGGAGAGTTACATCAATTAAAGCTCACCGTTCAGAAGGCGTGGAACTCGCTTCTCTGCTTTCTGTCAGCCTGAGAAATGGGAATCCAGAGGTTGCTTCCAAGTGCATCCTGAGTGGAAGTACATTGTACTTATCAGGCTAACCCACGTGTGAGAAAATCTGCCAAATCAGTAATTCCAACCTGTCTGCTGGGGGACAATACAAGGCTTCAGTTTAACAAATTAGAAATTGCTGTAGCCAATCTTCAGCCCATCCTCACAGTAACCAAAATATTTAAAGGTGTTTTAAGCAGATAACAGTATTTTAGCCTTTCTTTTATGACTCAGATGAATAAATACAAACTATATAGTATGATGAATTGCATGAAGTATAGCATGGAGGATGGTAGGAGGGGCAGTTACTTGCATGTTACTACCAATAGTTCAGATAATGCTTTTATTCCAAGCCTGCCTTTTTAGTGGCTTTTTTTCTTTTAAAGGTAATTTTAAATTTATCCCATCTCTCTTTTAAATCCGGAACCAATTTAAGAAAATAAAAAAACATGTAGAGTGTATATTTTTTTCCATCCCAGTTTTCTGGTGGGGATGGAAGCTGTGCAGAAGTGCCTTTTCAGCGCTTCCAAATGCTTTGTTAGGTATCTCATCCCTTTAACAAAAAGCGTAACTTTGTGTGTGACCTGTGCGCGTACTTCATGAGAAACACATACTTCCTAAATCATAGGAAAATTGTTTGATGCTTTCTGTGGTCAGGTACAGAATAAGAACTCGGGATTCATTTTAGATTAAAAAAAAAAAAAAAATTCTCAAAGATTCTTAGTTAATGTGTTCTTGGTTTCCCTTCTCCATTCCAGCAGAACTGAGCTTGGTGCAAGAGTAGTAAGGGAGGGGAAGGAGCCTGGCAGGAGCTCAGTTCTGAGTCCTTTATGCATTGTTGTCAAGCTTGGCTGTATTTAGATTGCTTAAAATGTTATTCTAACTCATGCCACTGACACGAGATCCCCAAGCACAGTCATACCAGAGGGAACACAAAGAATGGTGCAGTTCTGATGCTCCTCGTTGCTCAGAGGTGCTTGGATCTCCTGGCTTCATGCCAGTAATTAGTTCCTTTTTATTTCCATCCTGACTGCCAGTAACATTTGAGACTGCTGTTTTGTAGTCAGTGTAGGTCAGGGAAGATGCAGGTGTTCTGTGAACAGATGCCTGTTGCATGTCAAGGACGTGAATTTGTGTGCATAACATACAAAGATAATGAGCAATATCAGAAAACTTTCAGAACAGGCTGCCCAGTAATGCTAGCTGCTTCCTCTCTGCTCTGTGCCCATGGCACTCTGACCCAGTAATTCTTCCATCAAGTGTTCGTAATGCCAGTGAAAGCAGAGTGCTCAGTTCTCCATTACCTTAATGTTGTGACGTGATAGGACTTTGTTTTGGTGGTTTAATGAAATTATACCTCTTTTTTGGTTGATGTTTCCCTCTTGAGATTTCTGTGTAGGTAAAGTACACAAAGGCTATTGAGTATTTAAAGCTGGGTTGTATTAATTGAAATAACTTACAGTAGATAAATGTTGGCTGTGTTTATCATCTCTGAGAATCTCTATGCCTTAAGTTAAAATTTCTTTCAAATAAATGAGATATTTGAAATCAACATGAACGTGTGGTTGATTTCCAGTGATGCTGCAGAAACACCAGAAATACTTTGCTTTCACTTTTGAACAGTTTTTATTCTGGACATTTAAAGATCAGGCTTTGTATTAAGCAAGAAGCTTTTAATGTGCTGGGTAACTACCCTTCTGCTTGCAAGTTAGAGTCCTGAATTAGTAAGTTTATCTTGAGTAGCTCTCAGTAGTTGCTCTTTGCTGCTGCTTTGAATTAGCAGGGTAGAAAGATGCATGCCTGCAAGCATATACAGTATTTTCTCCATGAATTTGGAAGCACATTCAGCTGCAAGCTTTATTGGCTTGTATGTATATGAATGTGTGTGCACAGGAAAAACATGATTCTGCAGTAAATGTAATCTGTATAGATCTCAGCATTCATTTCAGCCCAACACGTATTCACTGCAAGCACGTGTCAAATGGCTGGAATCAGTGTGATCAGACTGTCAAGCTGTGCTCTTCTGGGCTTCCTTAGAGCTTCTCACATCCTTCAACGGGTCATAATAGAGAGCTTAGAAAATGGAAGGCATGTCATACTTGGTGGAAAAAGTTTCCACGCTTCTTCCCTGTTACAGCTCATGTCCTCGTGAGCCTTTAGAAAGAAAGGGAGGGTGTAAATGTACATAAATAAGTTTGGCTCATCTCGTGGTGGCTTCTTAAAACTTTGTGTTGTGTGCTTAGCAATAAAATATCTCAGACTCTACAATAAAATGATTAACTATTTACATAAACATCCCAGAAATTTAGATCTACTGTGCCACTGTAAGATCATACACAATGACTGTATAAGATCTTAAATTTGAAAACCTGTACTTAACAGGAGGGAACTGTGGCTCAATAAGTACTTAAATCTCAGTGTGGTTTTCCATCAAGAATCACAGTAGCTGCTTACTGCTGCTCTTGGGTCTATGGGCAGCTCTACCCTCAGTCCCTCATGTCACTCATCCTTAACAGATACTCTGCTGCTAGTTGTTGGATTGATGTATGTTTGTCAAAAATGGTGGTGAAAGGCAAATTAACACTGAAATGCCCCACAGTTTTTGCTCCATCTCGATTCTGATAGCTCCATCTCGATAGATTGCCTTTCAACCTAGCAATTAAAAAAGTAAGCACTCTTCTATTGTTTCTGCCTGAGTGCAAACTTCAGATTTATTTGGTCTTCCAGCACACAATTTTCTCTGTGGAAATAGAAAATCAAATCTTCTGAGAATTCCATTTCAGGAACTGTTTTTAACAAACAAACAATGACAGCAGCAAAAGAGCCAGCACCCTGATTTGTCCAAAGAAAACACACAGTGCTTACGAGGAAGTGGCAGGAATTGGAACCTGTGACGCAGGAGCTGTGGCTTTGCTTTGACATAATGAATTGCTACTGGTCTACGGCAGTCATTTGCATTATTACCTTTGTGTTGCCCATACACCTAAATGCCTTATGTATTTCTGTGCTTTTTTATGGGGGAGAAAAAGAAAAAAACGATACTTCTAACTGTTCCATTTCATGTTCTTACCAATAGACTTAGCAGCACTTCTAGAAATAGAGTTACTTTTCATTTGACACCTCTTGGTTTTTGGCAAAGTTCTTTGGGTAGCATCTCGTGCTGTACTGTAACGCAGTGGTAGATGAAATGAGATGGAAGGCACACTTGATCTTCATTCAAATTATTTGGAAGAATCAAAACTATAGAGCTTCATTTCCCAGTAATTTTATAGGGTACTGCTGCAACTCTGCTCTCCCCCCACCCCTTCCTATAGTTACAGGTAAGTTACTCAATTCTTCCACTGAATAACCTGTTCAGTTTTTCATAATGAACTTCATTACTTGATGCTTTTCTTTGTGGTTCCAGCACTCCTTTCCACTTCCACACCTTTTAATGGTCTGGTTGGATATACTTGAGAACAAAAGATGAGATTGCATATTTTTCCTGGAAAACAGTTGCTTTGAAAGTTTGTACCAGAATTAGCTATGATTCTTGTTCAGATATTCCAAGAGTGAAGTACTTACTGTATAGAAACACATTTATCTTTTGCTTGCTTTTTGTTTTCTTTTTAAAATAACCAGTGACTTAATATAAAAGCTGTTTTATTTGAAGTGCTTCCTTAAAAAAAAATTCTCTGATGTTTCCAGACAGTCCTAGGGTCTCTGACCCCAATATTCCCCTAGTGGCCCGTGAGATCATGCAGCGAATGATCCGACAGTTTGCTGCTGAATATACCTCAAAAAATAGCTCTACTCAGGACTCCAGCCAGCCCAATAGCACAAAGAACCAAAGCCTGCTGAAAGCATCTCTGGTCGCCTCCTCTCCCACGGCTGCAACTGCTCAGAACCCTGTGCTCAGCAAACTTCTCATGGCTGACCAAGACTCACCTCTGGACCTTACTGTCAGAAAGTCTCAGTCAGAACCTAGTGAACAAGGTAGGACTGTTACCAGTGTCTTGTGTCCTGTGGCAATCCACTCCTGGCTTTCTTGTTAAAACCATGGCAAGTTTGCACTTTTACATACAATGTAAGTGGAAAAGCAGTAGATGTCGTCATGGTGAAAGACTGACTAGCTAGATATGGCTTGCAGAGGAGATAATTCTTGAAAGAAGGTAGGCTCACAGACACGAATGATTTTTGTGAAGAAGGGCAAAGGGGATGGACGCGCTCTGACCTCTGGGAACAATTGTGCTGCAGGGAGCTGCGAGAAACAGCTGCTCAGTGGGCTGTGTGCTTGCTGATAAGGTGCTGTGGTCATCAAAACCTTCCTGAAGATCCGTGCAGAATCCAACTGAAGGACTGGTTGGATTTATTTTCTCTATGATCGCAATGTGAAAGTAGTCAAATTTGGTGAGAAATTGCTTTGTGACGGCTGGCTCGTGCATTTGGAAAAAGTCTGGTGTTTTTTTTTCCACCTTAAAAATAGACTTGTTCAGCAAAGCACAGATTGAGTGACTTGTAACAGTGTTGCAGAGCTTGTTTTAAGGTGAAAACCTTGCTTTCCATAAAAAAGAAAAGTTTTTAACAAGCAAATTCTGCAAGTGATTTTTGTGAAGTGAAAGATTTTTTTTTCCTGAAAGTCTGGATTAGAGTTTATGATAACTGTATTTTACTGAGAGGATTCGAATTAACCTCTTTTCCCTTCTTTAGTAATGTGATTAAAAGTGCCTGAAATCATTCTGCTAAATACAATGTAGACTGTGCATCCTCAAGCTGTCCAATGCCTTTAAAACAAACGAATGCCAACAGCAAAATAAAGCAGCAGAACCCTTTAGCTCACTGGTACGTGGTTGTAAACATTCCTTCATCTTGTCTGCATGTATACAGATATCCTGTATCTGTAAGAAGGTTAATTTTTATGTCCAACCATGTTCAGATTGGACATCTGGGCACTTCTTACACTTCTAGTTATTGCCACGTGTCAGTCACAAAATTGCATTGAAAGATTATATGGTACTTTTTCTAAGTGAGGATCTGTGCCTTTAGTTGATGGGCATTTATTTCTAGCTAACGTTATTGCAAAGCAAATGTAATTCACTCATGTCTTTTTTGCATGTATGTTTATGGATGTTAAACTGTTCTGATCTTGAAGCTTTTCCCCAAAAGGGAGGAGAGAATTGGTTCTGTGTTTGGTTGTTGTTTTTTTAATTTGAGGTTAAGAAGGAAGTATATATGTGAACTGCTCTTAGTGGTGAAAAAGCGTGGAGATGATTTATAATGTTTTGCTCCTTCTTGATACACACGTGTTCCAATTCAATAACTTCTAAAGCGATCTGTTAGCTGATGTAGTTGTTTTTCCTAATTTACATAACTGGGAAGGGTTTTGCCAAACTTTCTAAGGAGGGATTTAAGAGGCTGTCACACAGACTGCTGGGGCAGCTTTTTGGTGTATTTCCGTCCTAGAGGGCTGAGGGGAAGAAGCCTTGTGAGCTCAGGGCATGGCTCCTGCTTGCCCACAAGAACCCTTCAGTCAGAGGAGTGGGGATGGAGCCCCTGCCTGAACTGTGCTGTTGATGTGTCCCCTTGAAGAGTGGGTGCTGCTCCATCCCTCCCTGTGCCCCGTGGCTGGGTGCCGCAGCGCTCAGAGGGAAGGCTGAGCTCTCTGCTTGCTTAGGTTTGGGTGGCGAGGTGTTCCCACATGCGGTGGGTGGAACAGCTTTCTGTAAGTCAGCTCTGTTTCACTGCTTTTCTTGTGGGTTTTTTCCTCCATATGTCAAATGAGAACTTGAAGCAATCTGAAAGCCATCTTAGATTGTTCTTGTGTTTGAAGGTACTTGTGTTAATGAGCAAGTAGCTCTGAAACATCTCTTGTTTGCTTTGCCAGCAGCTTTCATTTGTCTTTGCCTCGTAAATTCCATGTTTCAGGGTTTCCAGGAATTTCAGATGGCTGTAGTGCTTTTAAGGCAATATTGCCTTTATTAAAATGACCAGAATTTGTTTCAGTGCAATGGGAACAAGGCTTTTCTAGCATGAAGCAATCCCTTTGCTGTTGCCTAGAAATGCAGAGTTTATGTAAGGGCTCACAGAGGAGTGCAGGAGAGTGCAAGGAAGTGCCATTAGTGTGTGTCCAAGGGAGAATGGGAGAAGCAGCCTATATAAGTGTGAGAGGAGAGGGAGTAAAGCGACACAGTAAAGGGGAAAAGCAGCGTCTGTGCCATCAGGAACCCAGCAGGGACACAGGAAGAACAGGACGAAGCTACTTGCTGGGGGAGGAGTCCAGTGCTATGTGGGTGCTCCTTTGAAAGTGAGCTTCCCATATTAAATTCTTACGTTAATCCAAATCTATGCAGGAAAATTGAAAATAATATGTTATGTCTCTCTCTATATGCACAACACTGATTTAATGCCTCCAGCACGTAAGTAATTTGTAATATCTCATGCCCGAGACTGTGTTGCATCCTGAACCATCATTTGTAGGCAATTATTTATTTTCTGGCCCTTGTAAAAGATGCCAAATTTTATTGTGACTTCTGAGGATTGTGCTGGTCATTTGTAAGCCAAATTATGACCAAATCCAAGCCTTGAGTCACTGAAAAAACCGAGATGTTATGTGCTGAACAAGACGTTAGCCCAAAGAAGTGGCTTTGTCAGCACGACCAATTCTGTTTCTTCAAACACTGAAGCGATTCTGTCATTTCTACAGACGGCGTGCTTGATTTGTCCACTAAGAAGAGTCCTTGTGCTGGCAGCACCTCTCTGAGTCATTCTCCAGGATGCTCCAGTACTCCAGGAAATGGGTAAGAGAAAACGACTTTCAGTGACGTCTTATGACCGTGATTTTAACTAAAAACGTATGTTTACCACTCGTCAAAACTAACTTATTTTGGTGTTAACCTCCTGGAGTAATGTGCCTTTCAGTGTGCCTTTTGGTGAATCCCTTCGTCCCACCTGCCAAATAAGGGTTGTTGCAAACTGAGACCAGTTTACCTGAGGTGAAGAGCTCTGCTATCTGTTATTTTGGCCAGCTTAGTTCTTAGCCAAAAGCACTGCCTGCTTCTTGGATTCAGTGGAGAAGTAATATTGGTCAGATGTCTGAGCACTATTGTTTGGGTTTTTTTTTTAAATGCTTTGCAATGTGACTTAGATTTTGTTTCATTTAGATGGAAGTTAACTAACAAAGAAGCTTATTTTACCAGTAGCAATAATTTGGATGATGAACCAGAGTGATTTGATTTTAAATCACTGCATGTTCTGTGTTTCTATTTTCTTGTACAACCTTAAAAATATATATATAAAATACATATAAAACAAATAGAGAAGTTGGGTGGCAGTGAAGTCTCCTAGTTCAGAAAACTCAAAGTATGGTTTGGCTTTTTTTGGATTTGCAATTGCACTGAATTATTTTTTTCTAAGGAAATACAAAATGCATGATGTGCTTCTCCTGCCTTAATTCAAGGTGTAGAAGAATGCTATCAGTGGTTACTTGTAGATTTCATGTTTCTAGTGGTCACTTTTGCATAAATTTAGAAACCCTTTATTGTAGTTAGGTTTGAATTGATTGTACTGGAGAGGTGGGTTGTGAGTAAGAGGGGTTTTGGGTGTTGATAGGAAAATTTTGTTTGGAAGCTGCTGTGAACTACAAGGTTCATTAGTGAAGTACAGAAACAGAATGTGATTCATACTACTATTTAATTGCTGGATTTAGACCTACAACAGCATTTGGAAAACTTGAATTTTTAAACTAACAACCCACTGCCAGTGCCAACCTCATGTACTGCTAACAACTGGTTTAACTGTTGCATTTCTTTGGGGAAAAATACTGCTGTCTGAGAGTTTCTCTCTTCAAGATTACATTTCCCATTTAATATTTCTAGAAATAAAATACTTCAGTCCTTGTTTAAGAGTTAGCCTGAATGCTTTTGCACAGATCTTGAGCATAATCCTTCCCCACCTTTTCAGAATTGCATCATTTCCAGCTTTGTTTTCTTACAAAGACTCCATCTGGAATCTGTCAGGACAGCAAGTTGTTGTTTTTTCTTCCCTGTGTGTGTGCCTGAAGTAAGAGCTGAAATCCAACACGGGGAGGGGTGGCTTTGTGGGTCAAGAGAGGGTGCTCTTTACTGGCACTTGTCACTTGTACAGGTGTGTGGTAGATGATGGCTGAGTCTGTTTAGCATCAAGGAAATCTGATGTAACCTTCTGTTATAGTTAGCTGTCAGTATGACCTTTAGGTGTAAAAAATACAAGTGTGCATTATGATGCTTTAATACGTGCTGTAGGAGGGATGGAGGATATGCAGTAAGTTCTCTGGAATAGCAAACTTACTTGTCTGGATTTTGTTCTGAATTCATGCTGACTCCTGTTACTCACTTCAGCTATGACCTATCGCATCCTGGTGAGAAGCTAGCAGCATATATGTTAAACACTGTGTGTGTTACATGCCAGGTCCTTTCAGTGGATGCCTTTGCTCTAAAGATTTATTTTTTTCTGATCTTAATGTGATGTTAAAAACAACGATGTAGCTTTTCAGTAGCGTTCATCCTGTAGTTAAATAACAGAGATCTATCTAGAGGGCTTTGCACCAGCAAAGTCTCCCGTAGCGTTACAACACTTGTAGCCTCTCTTAATGGGTATATCAAACTTGGGAAGAGTTGGAGGTGGATTGTGAAATTAATTTCTGGCTGATGGGACTTAGTTACTACGAAGAGGTTGAGCAAGCAGTGGTAGTGCTTCTTGTCATTGAAAACACTTGTGACAGAAGGAAAATGGTAAAAGTACATGCTTTTTTTTTTTTTTTCCTGCTATTAACCTTTGCTCTGGACTAAAGCATATAGTCTGAATTTGGGATAGTTTTTGTGGTTTTTTTTTAGCCACATTAAGCTATGTGTCAAATGAGATTCAGGCCCATGCATATATGCAATTAGTTGTTAAAAGGGCAACTTGGTAAGTCTAGTGTTCTACCTTGTGATCTGCAGTATCCCGGCTTTCATGTTTGGTGCTAAGCATTTCTTTATTCTGAGCAGCATTTCTTCAACGTGATGTAAGCAAACATCACCCAAGGTTTCCTCCTACTCGTAGATACTGCAGGTGGCAGTCATATTTGCATGTTGAATATGTTGCATTTCTGGCTTACTCTTTTATTACTGTACTTGTTTAGTGGTAACGTCACACCAGTAACACAGTTCTGTATAGATCTATGGCGATTGACTCCTACTTTGTAATTAAGGTGCTATTTTCAGACGCTTGCGCGAAGTCTTTTCTACTCCGAGAATTTGTGAACCCAACCAGAGACCAGCCAACAGGTTTCATTTTTCTTTGCCCAAAAAGCTTCTCTTTTTTTGTGAACAAGTTTTAAAACTGACTGATGCTGAGACTTAATAAAAAAATAAAATAAAATTAACAAATTAAAATAAAAAAAAAAACAAAATTTAGAGAAAAATAAATAACGCAAAAAGTGATGTTACCCAAGCAAGGCCTTCTAATAAAGGAGTGGCCCCCTCACCCATCCCTCCCTACCTGTGCAAGTCCTGCTCACATCAGTTTCCTTCCATCCAATTAGGCGACCTGGGAGACCCAGCCAGCACCATCCAGAGGGACTACAGAGTGGTGATGGGGTACCTCCAAGAAGCTTGCAGGATGGAACCAGGGAAGGTTATGGCCACTCTACATCTCTTAAAGTACCGCTGGCTCGATCACTCCAGATTAGTGAAGAACTGCTGAGCAGAAACCAGTTTTCTACAGCTGCCAGCCATGGGCCATCTGGACTACAGAATCATGGACAGCACTTAATATTATCCAGGGAGGCTTCTTGGGCAAAACCACACTACGAATTCAATTTCAGCCGCATGAAATTCAGGGGAAATGGTGCACTCAGCAACATCAGTGACCTTCCTTTTCTTACAGAAAACTCTGCCTTTCAAAAAATGGCACTTCAAACTAAACAGGATGGGAAAAAGGACGTGAGCCATTCGTCTCCTGTGGATTTAAAGATACCACAAGTTCGAGGCATGGACCTTTCTTGGGAGTCCCGCTCTGGTGACCAGTTCAGCTATAGCTCTTTGGTAATGGGTTCACAAACGGAGAGCGCGCTTAGCAAAAAGTTAAGGGCTATCCTTCCAAAACAAAACAGGAGAAGTTTGCTGGATGCTGGACCAGATTCCTGGGGCTCAGATGCTGAGCAGTCTACCTCTGGACAGCCATATCCCACCTCAGATCAAGAGGGAGATCCTGGCTCCAAGCAACCTAGGAAGAAAAGAGGGAGATACAGACAGTACAACAGCGAGATCCTGGAGGAAGCAATCTCCGTGGTGATGAGCGGGAAAATGAGTGTTTCCAAAGCTCAGAGTATTTATGGGATCCCCCACAGTACACTGGAGTACAAAGTTAAAGAGAGGCTGGGCACTTTGAAAAACCCTCCAAAGAAAAAAATGAAATTAATGAGGTCGGAGGGGCAGGATGTTTCAGTAAAGATTGAATTAGATCCCCAGGGAGAAGCAGCACAAAGTGCAAATGAATTGAAAGATGAGTAGGGATGTTGTAGAGTGCCAATTACTTTGCAAACTGGGTGAGCACTACTGCATAGTTCAACCACCATTGAGCACACCTCATTCTCCCATTTACTGCAATGCTCTTTTCCTTGCAGTTCAGCATAGACTTGTGTGGACACAAGTGAAAGGCGTGCTCTGAATGTCACACTTGTAAATTTTTTTCTAGCCTGATACGGAGCAGATTCCCTCCTTCACCTGCCCACTTTCCCTTTTTGACTTTCTTTTCTTTATTTTTTCCATTTGCCTTTTGCATGTTTCTCTGTAATAGAGAGTTGAGTTACCTCATAAAGATCGCAGGTCTGTGGAAGTGGACATCTTGCCTGTACAGCCCACCTCAACTCCCGCTGTTGGATGTTTTTCACATCGGTCTTTATAGAAACGAGTCCACTTTGTTAAACTGGTAGCCTCTTAAAACCAGGGTTTTTGAATGAGAATCAGACTGTCGTTCTTCAAAAAATGTTTCAGAAATTCTTTTTCCCCTTCCTTTTCTTCGATCCAGTTGACTTAAAGATTTAAGCTAAATCAAATTATGTAGGAAAGGCACCTCTCTTGAACTCGGAGATTTGCTTTTTTGGTGGCTAATCAATTGGGTCTAATTAGGCTCTCTGCTATTTTCTTTCTAAATTCAGCATGCTAACCATTTGCTGTCTGCTTAGTGCTCACCCGGAGGGGAGGGGAGGGAAAACTTACAAACACTACCTTCAGAATATGTCAGTGAATTATTTGTAACACTACCTTCGCTGTAATTTTGTTAGATATTTTTGAAGGGTGATATTTGACTCACCTGCTTGAGGATGTAGCCTTATCTCACGGAAGACAAGCTTCTCATGGTCAGGAGCAGTCAGGGTACACTAAATGATGTATTAGGGTATGCCTCATTATAACAGAATTAAGGTTCTCTGTGACCTTCATGCTTTTTACAGACTTGATTCTGAGTTTACTAAACTACGTGGTTCCAACAACTAGTTTAAATGACTCTAATCTGGGGATGGGGGAGGGGGGGATATATGTAACAAACTACTGTGATCTTGTGCAAAAAGAAAGAAGAAAAAAAAAAAAGCCCACTAAACAGTGATCTCAAACGTTACAACCTCAGTAGTCTGCCCAAATATCCACATTAGTGAAGGAGCTTGTTAATGTTCAGGGAAGAAGTAAAACACTGGTAGCCTGACCTGGTTCAGGTTCTGTATCATATCTAGCTGTAATACTGTCAGGGTCGAACACTCAATGAATGGGTGTTTCCTTTTTAAATATTACAGTTGCCAGTAGCAGGAAATAATCTAAGTCCTGCTTTTTTTGTGTTGTTTTTATTTAGCCTATTTTGATAGTGGTTCAGCACATGCTGGAATAAGCATTTGGACACCGTAGAAGCACTCCTTAAACCACAGATCCTGTTTTTGTTTGTTTGTTTTCCAATCTTAACGATACCTTTATCGTTACGAGGAGATCCAGGATGAGTTTTGTACAGAACTTTTCTCTTTGATACTTTCTGCGGGAGTGGTCAGTAACCAGGTGGAGCTTACTGGACTTTCCACAACGTGACCAAATCAGAATCGCTGGTTCTTCAGGTAGAAACAATTTGGTCTTAATCTGTGCAAAAGGTAGATAGAATTACCGCTTGTTTTCCCCACTTGCACAACCAAAAGAAGCATCGGAGTTTTTGTGTGAGAGCATTAAGTGACGTCAGTGATAGAAAATGGTTTCTAAAAGTTCATGGGAGGATGGCCTTAGGTAGTGCTAGGGGTGCTGGATGACCTCGGGAACAGTTGTTTCTGTTAGCCTCTCCCCCTCCCCAGCAACTTCGGATTTTCAAAGGTTAGGCACACCATTGCTGTCGTTCTGAATATGCACTGCTCGTTCTTGAAGCGGGCTGGGCGTTTGGCCCCAGCTATCCTTTGTTTTTGTTTACTTACTACGTTGTAGGACTCAAAACCTTGGTTCCCCGTAGCTCTCTAGTTGTAGCGTGGCGTTTCAGCTTTGAGCTGAGCTTGAGCTCAGTGGCAGTACGAGAGCTCTGCAGCACGTTCCGGTGTAGCTGAGGATCGCAGTACGGTGCGGTTACACTCGTGGTTTCATCTGCTCTAGGAGGTTTGCTGCAAGCTTAAAAGAAAAAGAAGTAACGCAGTTTTACTGTTCAGAGAGGTTTAACCTTTTGCAGTTGTCTTTATTTAAGCAACATGAGTTGAGTTTTATAAAAACTTGTCACTGTAGTGTACGTGGAGTGCTCATCTTACTAACCTAAATATTTTGTATGTGTATGTTGAAGTGGGTGACAATCGTGCAGCAGAAGAATGGTGTGCCTACCCTTTAATGCTGCAGTTTTAAAAGAGAATTTGTCTTGTCATTTCAGACTGTAGGCTAAGAGTTGTAAATAGATAGTGAGAAGTCGAGTACTCTTTATTTGCTTTGGTTAGAAAGTGGATATTAAAAAACAGAAAAACAAACCAAACGCGTAACTTTCTCAGTTTAAATGTCCTGAGACCTGAAGATTGTAGTACTCACGTCTGCAAAGCTTTTAAACACAACACTTGATCTGTGATAACTTGATATTCAGGTAACCTTTCTTTTTCGAGAAGCTTTTTGAACAACCGTATTTCCTCCAAAGGTCTCTGCTGAAAAAGGAAAAAAAAAAAAGAAAGAAGTGTAGATTATTTTTTAAGCACTAATTGCATTACGTCGGTAACTGCAATATAAAATAGCCATTATTGTTTTGTGAAGCATGGTTGAGATTAGTTAGTGGTCCCTTTTTAAAATTTCATGAGCCTCTCAAAAAAATAAAAACAAATTTAAAAAAAAGCTGCTGAATATTCAAAAGATATATATTTTACCTTATGGTAGGTTTTGTAAATTTAGTCTGTAATATTCAGGTGCACCTTTTAACGTTAACGTTTTGTTTCAAAGTCCCACCCGATGTATTTTCTCCGAGGTGATTCATCACGTGAGACTGGGATCACTCCGAGTGCTGCAGTGATCACGAATATTTCCTTTCCTTTTTCACTACGGATTTTTTACGGGCGCTTTCAGTGTAGCTAACTAGTGGTAAATGGGATCATTTTAAATATATGATTGGGATTAATGTTTGTCCATGAGCATGCTTGATTTTCTGCTGACCAGCAGTTTGCATGGCCAAAATCCCCGGTTGACCATATTTTGGTGTGGGAAGGTGTGGTTCACTGCTGTCTTTGTAGCAAAAGCCTCGTTTCTCATGTTATTTCTGCTAAGTGGATGCTTATGTTACTTGGATCGCTTGGGCAGGAGCTAAGGTTCAGAATCTTCCTCCTGCCGCCCTTTGGGATCGCGTTGGTGTAACGTAGACAAGCCGCAGCCCTGCAGGAGCGGAGGCGTCGTTAGGAGGAGGCCTTTCGGGTGCTTTGTGTCACTGGTTTTCTCTTACTCCCGAGATCGTCCAGCCGGGGTAGTGATTGGACTTAACAGTATTGTCGTGTACTGCGTTGCTGTAGCTGAAGAAGCCTGACAGCGGGAAACTGTGAATAATATTTGTGGCAGTCTCTGAAAACTAGTTTTTCAGTCCAAGTATCATGAAGGAGAATCCCTCTCCCCTACCCCCGTCCTAGAAAAGTAATTTTATATTTTGTGTGTATAAAGTTTTAAGACTCAAGTTTCATATTGTACTGAAGTTTAGGTGTCGCTTGGTAAATCTTTGCTGCAGCATATAATTGAAGATGAGTAAGGCTTAGTGTGGTAGGGGTCCTGGTGTGGAGTTAATTATCGTACAGTTCTGGTGAGAAAGCCCAACATGTATGAAATGTCTTTTTTTTTTTTTTTTTTAATTTTATTTGGACTTGTAAGATGTAAAAGTGCTTTTTTAGAACTCTGACCTATTACAAACTATTACCTCACTTTCAGCCAGCTGGATCCTCATTCCACAGTGTTGTAGGCATTATGGTGGCTGTAATGCTTGAGTACAGCCATAGAGTTGAACGTTTCCAGTTGGGTATTGTAGGGACGTGTATCTGGACTTGCTTTTTTATTTCCATCAGAAGGCTTTTTGTTTTTCCCCAGTCATTTGCTAATGTTTTTTTAAAGGCTCAAGATGGTTTCCTTGAGAATTTCTCATTTCTTCCTGCAAAGTGGAGATAAATAAGGAGAGGTAGCTACACGAGCGGTGCATGTACGCCTTTGCTTTCTCCTCTTTGCAGATCTCCTAATCTGACACTTGTATGACCAACCTTATTGCTTGACCCGAGATTGAGCTCTGAATTCTCACTGAAATGAACGCTGTTAACGAATGCAGGTGTACAGATGAGGTGGTGCCTCTAGAAGGGAACACATTCAAGCAGTTCTTGTACCATCCTTTTTGTGGAGCTTTCTGGTGCTCAAGGATATTCCCGAACATGAGAGGCAGCTGCAGCTGTGTTTAGACCGGTTGGGAACAGTCAAGGAACGCTCTGTGCTTTGTCTTGTGGCAGGCCAATATTGGAGTCTGAGTATTTCTTTCTGAGGACCCAAGGGTACATTGCCTTCCCCCAGAAATTCACAGGAACCGGCAACGTGATTCAGAGGCTGTAGGGCTGAGTAAGCTTTGTATAGGTTGGAACAACTTTTTAGTTCTGATTGAATTGCTTTTTATATCATCTGCAATGAGTGTTATACAGGCAAAACTGGAATTATCGTGTTTCTTTTCAGTTTACTTTGGATTAATGCTCTTAAGATGTCCTTGAGTCTTAGCAGGAGAACACGGTGCCCAAGCAGTGAAGGGAACACTGCGCTGTTCCCTCGTTTCTCAAAAACAGCGCGGCAACATCTTGTAATGTAAAGAGCTTTTCTTCAGCAAAGACAAACTTTTAACTCTTCAGTGTAAGAATGCATGCACCTCTTGCAGTCCCAACTCTTACGAAGGCGAATTTATTGATCTGTACTGGAAACTCTATCACAATATTTTAAATATCTTCAGTTCTCTGCCAAACGTTAGAGGTAGGATGGGAAGGCTGTTTCTCTCATTCTCAGGAGGATCAGAAACTTCTAGGTTTTTCCCACAAACGTTTCAGAAACAAAATGTGGCCTCAGTCTATGTCAATATCGCTCGGCACCAGTAGGTAATGTTGGCTAATATTGCTTTTAAAATCTATACCTAAAAGAACATGTTTTAAGAGCAATTTTGGTACTATCAAGGTTTCCGCTTGATCTTAAGTTATGTGGAAAACTCAGTGATTAGAACCTTCAGAAACTTGAAAACCTGCACTGCTAGTTCTGTTAGATGTAGCAAACGTAATAATCACCACCGTTACTCATTTCTAATTATTCGGTATATAAACATGATGTGCCGTGATGATCACTAAGCAGAGAGAGATTGTAGACTCAGAATGATCCGTAGATGCACTCCACATATACGAGATAAAACCTGCAAGTAGCTACAGTGTTGCAGCATCCATCTCTCTCCTGGTCTTGGTTTGACCGGGCCAAGTCTCTATAGCGATAGGACAGCAGCAGTTTCACATCCTGTCAGATTTTGCCCTGCATTCAGGTATTGTCGTGGAAATCTTAGTATTAGGGAGCTGTACCCAATCCTGACAAGGGTCTCTTACCCAGCTGCAAAGTTTCCCTGGGCTAGGTGCTGGAAGGCTGGTTTTTCTTCAGCCTGCCCCGGGATATTTCATTCACCTTCAGAAACAAGCATTCCCTCACCCCCGCCCCTGTGTTGGTCTCTACTTCATTGGTGAGTGTAACCTGGAAGTGCTCAAAAAGCTGATTGTACCTGATGGATCAGGGATTAGGGGACAGACTTCGTTCTGACTGGAGCGGGGAAGGTTCATGTCCAGGTAATTTCTGTAGTCATTTCCTAACACGGCCTCAGTGCGTGTTCCTACTCAGAGGAACGAAGATCTACTGCAGTGACTAACACAGTTATCAACTACTTGGTGCTACGTTTCTCAAATATTTTTGCAGATGATATTTTTTACTCCTGCGTGAAATTACGTAAACGTTGCTGTCACTGTAAGAAGCGCTTGTCTGACCTGTTCAAAAGAACCAGAAAAGGGATAAGTGACTGCAGCACTTTTTCTGTTACAATGCCAGAGTCTTAATTACATCTGGTCTTCAGGTTATGAGAAATCTTAAACGTACAATCTAGGATCGTTAACAGCTTTTCAGGTCAGATCACAAAGTTCTCTTGGGATACAAGTCTGTCTTTTAAGGAACAGGAGGAGATGTTCAGAAGTTCAGGCAGGGGATGCATGCGTGCCTGATGTTCGTAACCGATCATTTCAATGGGCCGTTCCAGGGCTTGATATTTGGAATCTGGGGTGATGGGTAGGGAAAGGGAAGTTTTCCAAACCGAGGAATCATTTTGGACCATTGTTTAATGTTCAGTTTGAAAAGTATATCACAAGAAAAATGGGTAGGGATTCTTTCTCCCTTATGCCTTCAGGGAATGAGTAGTATTTAGAATCTCTGGCTGAAATTCAAGCCTTTTTACCGTGTAAATTTTTAATATAAACTCATTGACATGCTTTTTACATCTGAGGACTGAAAATGAATCTTAATGTTTAAGTTGTGGAATGGTATATTTCTTAAATGAAGGGGGAACGTTAAAAAAAAATAGATTAGAATACCAGCATTAGTGAGCTTAAGGAATTTTAGTATGTAATAGCAAAGTAGAGCAAAGTATTTGATTAAAAAAAATAATCTTGAATTGCTAGTCTGTAACTAGGTGCATTCTAATTTAGCAGGTGAATATTCTTTACTTATTGATATATGATGGGCTTTTTGCAAATAGAAACCTTTATCTGAGTCCCACGTGTTGCTTGTACTGATGGGATCTATGCTTACAGCAGCTTACTGCTGCTTTAAAATGTATAAAATATGTTTTGAGTGTTTGCTCATAACTCTTTCTAACCTCCACTTGTTAAATTGTCAGACATTGGTATTTTATCAGTCCGCAATGTAAGTGAAACTAATGTTCTTAGGAATCCAACTTGTACACACACTGTTTAAAAACCCTCAGGGACAGTTTACACACTATCCTCACTCAATTCAGGTACTTGTACTCTCTTCTTAAACCTAGCAGTGACTTGTATTTTGTTTTGCTTTTCTTTTGACGTGCTGATAGCACATCCTTGATGAATGTCAACTTAAAACTCAGTTCAGGTATCCAGGTATAACTCAGCCAAACGGATTTTAAAGCTGCATATTTACTCTCCAGCACACAGTGCCTCAGACACTTATAGTGGCATTCTGTATATTCAGTTATTACTACTGAGCAGATCGCGTGGGGGTTCCTGGTATGTATTGTAAGAAATTCCTATGTATATTATATAATATGTATTATATTATATACATATATAGTATATATGTTATCTTAAACTTATATATTTTAAAATGCCACTACTAGCCAGCGCAGCTAAAAAAGAAATACATTCCCGGCCGCCTCCGTGCCCTGCGGGGCGGCTCCTTAACGTGGCTCTTGCTTCTCTCTCACCATAACTACTTCTAACCTCAAGCACGGGTCCTTGGCTGTCTGACCTCTACACTCTAGTTATGCAATGTCCTTAGAGAATTCTGTGCACTGGCCACTGTGATGGAAACCAATGGGCCGGGAGTGCTTTGAGTTTATGAGTAATTGTTCTGCCAAAGTTTGGTGTTCGTGTGACGAGCGCGTAAAGCAGTCGGGCGATGGGCAGGGGCGATCCCCAGCAGCGCGGGGAGCCGCGGCCTCGGCAGCCGTGTGCTGCTCTGCTCTGGCTCTCGGCCGCTCGGCGCCGCCTCTGCTTTGTTGTTCGACGCTTTACGCCCCAAAAGTCTTCTCTTTCTATTTATGTAACCCATAGTCTCTGCAGAGTATGGAAAATGGCATTTCTCTCTGACCTCTAGAAGTTCAAGTGTCATGGGAAAAAAGAAAAAAACAGGAACCCCCCCCTTTACTCTTATGGACCTCATTTCAATATACTGTTTACAGTTTGACGGAATTGTATAATTTAATATTTCTCTTGTACTGTAGTTTATATTTATTTACAGATTTTTTTTGTACTGTGTGATTTGAATTTTTTTGTTCCTTGCTATGATCAATGTTTTATGTAGTAGAGCACTTATGATCACAAATTAAGGTTTTTGGTTTGATTGCACTACGTTAATTTTTTTAATGCAGTTCTGATTTTTTGACTGGACTAAATAAGCTGTGTCTTAATGTATGTGATAAGTACTTTTAAATTTTTATTTCACGTGGTCCATTTATTTTTTTGCATTGTATGTCAAAGCGCTAATTCTCTTGTTGTGCATGTGTAAGATTTAATGGCTCCATTGTATTATTTGACCATGTCATTTTGGAAACACATTCCCAGCTGTAACGTTGTGTATGGTAGTTTTCACTGGATGCTAGACTTTTCAAAACCACTATTCTTCTAATAAATTTTGTTGTGAAAAACTTTCAGGGGTTCCAATTCTGTTGTTCCTAGCGTGCTTTCTGAGCGCCCGCACTGCCAACCCGAGGTGGTGAAATGCAAGTGATGCAACTAAAGAGAGCCAGGGGAGGAAGGGAAAATGGCAGGTAAAGCCCAGGCTGGGAGTCCACGCTCCTGTTGTTTCGTGCTCCTAATTAGGATTGGTGATGGCGCTGCTCCGGCAGCCGGGCAGGGAGCGCTGATGTAAGCTGGCGTGCAGCTCCTCTGCTCTCATCTGCTCTTCCCGACTGGTCACTTTAATTTCGTTCACAGTAAATAATTTATTTGGTGAAGAATGAACGGTCTCTCACGAGAGAGAGGAAAAAAGAAAGTAGCCTTGTCTGCTGAGCACTTAGCAGTGAGTCAAGGTGGGAACCACAGCAGTCATTCCTGCCTGGGAGTCCTCGCCCGCTGCGCTTCCCTTCAGCTCACTCGTGGTCTCCCGAGCGCAGGGGGTTCTGCAGGTTTGTTAGCGTGCCCTTGGAGCACCGCCTCCCTAACAGGGCAGCTCGGTGCTGCTGTCCTGCCTGGTCTGAGGGGCCATGGAGCAGCGATGCCGCTCCGCACTGCTGCCTGCCGTGCACGGCTTGCTTTCCCCAGCCACGCTTTGCGTCAGGTTGAACTAGTTCTAACGCCATGCATTATTGATACCTAAATGCTGAATGCTAAAAAGTAGGTTACAGTAAGTGTTGTGTAATGGAAGCCACGTGGGTTCAGGCACTGCTGCTGACCTTCGTGTTCAGTCCGAGGGCGGTGTGGAGAGTAGCACACAGGAACCTCCTGGCTTTGGGAAGGCTTGTAGAGCACTGCAGCCTGTGCAGCCCAGCTTTCTCCTGAGAGCTTGCTTTCTCATCTTGTGCTGTTGCAGTGTAGGCTTCAGCAAAGGGTTTGCATTTACTAACGTGATTTCAGTGCTTTATTTTTTACATTTTAAGACTCGTAGCTGTTACATTACGAACAATTGTATTTCTTGTATGCAAATCCTGGTATTAAAAAAAAAAACAACACACACACACACAAAAAACCCCAGCAAAATGGGAAGGTAGCTTTGTACCGTCCTTGGCTTCGCTTTGCTTGGCAAGTAGCACCTAAATGAATACTTGGTTTGCTCAGAGCTTTACACTGCTTCAGGAATAGTGAGTCTTTGTGTAAATAGCTTGCAAGCCCCGTGCTGTAAACTAATGTTTATCATATATTTTTCTGTGTGTCTGAATACATCTGTCAGATCTATGAAAATAGCCTCTGAAAGTGACAAACCGTGTTCCCATCTGCCATTCTTTCGGATCTATTGCATGTTGCAAGCTTTTCCCAGAACATTTTAAATCGACACTTCATCCTGCGATGACTGGAAAAAACAAAGTTTTGTTATTTGTGTTTTCCTGGAAGCCTTGCTGATGGTCTGGCACTTTCAAGTTGAAGTTCTTCAGCTGAAAGGAACGAAGTGTCAAATTCTTCTCTTGGAGCGTTCTGTAATACAGCTCCATGTAACTAAGAGAACGCCGTGCCCCGAGCCAGAAAGAAGCATCCACACTGTGCTGTAGAAGTGGAAAAGAACTACATTAGAACTGTTAGGCAGCTGAAAGAGTCTGCCAAGTTCCCTTATAGCTAGATGTGAGTTTCTTGGACCTGCTCAGGGATGGGACAGCACGATGAACTCCTGGTGCTCTCAGTGCTGGGATAAGTGAGAACTGAAGGTATGGTGACAGCACAAAAGTGATGTCAAAGGCAGAGTTTGCGGTGGTGGAAGCAAATCTGGGAATGCACAAGTTGACACAATGAAGATAACAAAGAGATTAAAATAAAAGGCCATCTTCCTAATGTAGTAATTCTCAAGAGACTGGAATAGACGTTACGGTGCTGGAAGGATCCCAAATAATGCTGTGTGTGGGAGTGCTGATGTTTCCTCTGCTCTGGTTCCTTCAATGCAGCCTCTGTGCTTTATAATCCATCACGTCCTCAGTTGTCCAGTGGGGAACTCAGAAGAAGTAGGACTGATTTCACAACCAAATCAGTTCTTGAGTTCCTTCTCACCCACCTCCCAAACGCAGAGCCACATCTGAGAGCTCGCTGCTGATACCAGGAGGAGCACACGGCCATTGCACCTCACTTTCCTAAGTTGCCTTTGAAGGATCAGAAACCACAGGTGACATTCAAAAAAAAAAAAGAAAGCAACAAAACTGTTCTGAAGTCTCTCTCTTCCTCATCTGCAGGTGCCCTGCATGCTGTTCTGTTAGACTGGCCATGCTTTGTTCTTTGCTGACGTGCACCAAGGTCCCAACATCACGTGTCCTAAATCCCTCCTGCCCAGCTCACTGGTGCTCAGGCTCACTGGAGCCTTGGTATGACATTCTTGACTTTGAAAGGGGCTTTTGTGATTCCCCTTCTTAATACCAAACCTTTGGCCGCACTTTTCTCCTAGCTGAGCTAGAAGTTGCTCAGAGTGTGTGGGGGGAAAAGCCAACGGAGGAGCTCCCAGTGCGGCACTGCTCTGTGCTGTGCCCCTGCAGGGCTGGGACAACTGCGGCTCTCACAGAATTCAGTCCTGTTCCTGACTTGCTTAGTGTAACATTCAGTCTTTCTACTCATGCAGACATCTCGTAGCTAACAGTGTGTGGAAGCCAGGCACAGCTTGGTGTCTCCATGCCCTTTGAGTGAAGGTGGTGTGATTTTCCTGGGTTTTCTGATGTGCTGTGCTCAAGGTGGTGTTTATGAGAAATTCCCATAAAAGCAGCTGGCCGCATCTGAGATGTTAGTACTGGCTTAAAACAAGTTATTTGACTGTAAAGGGGACTCTATAAAGGAGATGCCTTAGGACTATGGTTTTGTGTAAGAACCTTCCATAGTAAGTGTACTCTGTATGTAAATGCAAGCTTTCCTCTGGTTTCTCAGCATCAGGCATGAGCTTGAGTGCTGGAGGCTGTGCCAGCTCACTCTGTACCCAGGTGTTCTCTCTTGTTGGATGTGTGACAGCCCCGTGACCTCACTGCTGGCTTTATGGAGCCGTGACCTTGTGCTGGTGCATCAAACTCAGTAGACTGTTGCTCTTGTTTCAGGCCCTGTGCTGGCTTTTCCCTGCTATGCACACACCCACAGGCATGTTAGGCAGCCATACCTGCTGGCTGCTCCTTCATTTCAGCCTGTTCCCATTGACATCCTCTGTCAGTGCCTTTACATCTGGTTGAGCATAGACTGTGCACAGCAAAGAACAACAAAAATGACATCGCCCTAAGTGTAAAGGAAATGTGCTTTGTAGTGCCTTTAACAAGCTTACTGCTAGGTGCAGAAGAGGGGCAAGCAGTGGGGGCACTGCCAGGTTCTGCCTTCCCCTGGCTCTTACTGTGCGTGGAGATGGTGCACTGCTTTGGGTTTCTCCAAGGGATCTGCTCCTTTGTAAGGATCCGTTGTTGATAGGTAGATTTTTCGTTTTATTTTCTCTCTATCTGGCAAACAGGCATTTGATGGTTTCCATCCCGGGCAGAGAGAAACAAACAATACCTGTCATTATGCTGCGGGGAGGAAAACTGCAGAGATAAAGTATGTTTTAACTGCAGCATCCAATTACAAAGGGTAAGCTGCCCAAATCAAGAATGTTGTAAGCATGATGAATAACCCTAAAACAGCCAGTCACATCTGTAACAGTGACAGCATTACTGAGCAGGGTGTGCTGCCATGCCTCTGTTTGCTACGTGGCTGGACAATATGGGAGACAGGGGGGAGATGGGACCTGTTTTGGTGGATGCTGGCTATGGCTGGACCAGATCTGCATTCGTTTGATCTTCCTCTACCGTTGGGGTGCATGGAGGCATAAATGATGGAGAAAACTGTGGGATGGGATACCAAAGTGACTTCTTGAGAGGAGAATAGGGGAAGGAAGCGTAATAGTGTGTAAAGGCAAGGAGTAGCATAAAGGAAATAAGGTAAGGGATGCACAGAGCTTAAGGGAAGGACAGAAGACTGCAGCTGGGGGGGCACATCAGTGCGGAGGAAACCTCTCCCCATTGGAACGCATGGAGACATTCCTTGCCAGGTGTTTTGGTTTCTTAATCGTTATCTGACTGTGAAATTAATCTCCATCACTTAATGGTAGCTGAGCGGCAGCTGAATTAACCCACTTTCCAAAGAGCCCATCAGCTCTGTGCAGCCCGTCCCCTGGGCTCCCAGGGCTGAGATCTGTGTTTTCTGCCTTAGCCCATTTCCCAAGCAGCGAGCCTCAGCAGTGTGCCAGGTGTGGGGCTGGCTGCTCAGGACACAGTTTGCAGATCATACAGACCCGAAGCAAAGTGCTGGTTCTGGAGTCGCCAGGCATTTTTGCGTGATGCAGTGTAGTATCACCATGGGGAGACCCACTATTAGGAGCTATGGTACTGTTTTTATTAACAGCACGGCCTTGATTATCCCAGGCCCAATTACCTGATTCTCCAGGCTACCCGAAATGGGGCTGTGTCCCCCAACATCTGTTAATTGCACCCAGGATACCCTCTGCTCTATGGATGCATCCCAAGCTCTGGCTGTGCTGAGTGTTTTGAGCTATAGTGATGGCTCTACCCAGCTGCTGCATTCCTTTTATCTCACCCTCTGGGGCAGAAAACATTATATGTATATATAACATGTATATATATATTCTGCAAGTGCCACCATAGAGAGAAACACTCTTTTTTTTTTTCTCCCCCAGAAGTCCCCAGTAATTAGAAAAATTAACAAGGACAATTCTGGGAAGTCTTTGAAACCTGGTGTGTAGAATAGTGTTTCCAACGTGATGAATTTCCCTTGGTTTTAAAGCAATAGCTCAATGGTAAGGTTTTTAATTAGCCATTAAATATTGCATTGGGAGTACCACCAGAGGTGCTGAGCTGCTGCGGAATGCGGTCAGATCATTTTTGTGGGAGAGGAAGCAATGCAGGAACGCAGGAATGCACCGTGATCAACCCACCTACCTGAGGCTGTGCGTTTTGTTTAACGTAAAACCAGTTTCGGTGTGTTTGGTTTTTATTTGGCAGCAGGTGGGGAGAAGGTTGTTGTAAGCGTGTAAATGCTTTAAAACCATAGAGACACTACTCTGAAGGGTTAAACGGCTGACTGTAATGGATGGACATTGTCAGTCAGTCGGTATTTGGTACCACCTGCATGCAGCTGACAAAATCCAACCAGGCCAACACAACCAGGCTAACCCCATCCATAACTTTTGCTTCCTGCTTTTCAGCTGGGTGCGAGCTGTAAAACCCCCCTGTGCATCACTGCATCACCAAGGATGGTGTAAATTCAGGGGCCTTGAAAGCTCAGCAGCTCTATTTCCATCATCATTTGGGCTGTGCTTTGCAGCTTTTAGTCTAGAGAAGAAAACTGCTTTTCTCTTGGCTGTTGTGTGGAGCCTCAGCCCTTCTTGTGCTGTTTTCCCGTTTTGTCAGTGCAGCAAGAGAGAATGCCTGTAGCACCCACAGAGGTGTGAAGGGACTCATTCATCTGTGTGGGGAGTGTGAGGTGCCAGGCAGATTTCTGAGGATTGAAATAGCGTCATTTAAACCGGTACACCCGATGTCAGCCTTTAGCTGGGGCTTGGGAAGACGAGCTGAGGAATGCCTGCAGCATCCCTGCCCATGGCTGCATCCCTGCCTGCAGGGCTCTGGAGGGGACCAACGTGAGGCAGAGTGGTGGCAGTGGCTCACTGTGCTGCCATGGAGCTCTGGAGGATTTGGCTTCTCCTCAATCATGATCAGGTGCCATGTTTCCAGTCCCTGCTGGTTTGGGGTGGTGCGAGGCTGGCGCTGCAGAAGAGGGAGGGGAGAGGTCATCCCTTAAAAACACAGAACTGGATTTTATAAGTTTATAGCTATGTTTTGTTTCTTTTACAGAACTATAATCCTTGTGCTTAGAGTGATCTGAAAGGAACAGAAGCACTTAGCCTTGAACTTTTGTTCTGCCTCTGCTTCTTGTGCCTCTGAGGTACAAAACATACCTGTAAACTTATAATCCATCCAGCTGCAGTTCACGGGCTAAAAAAAGAAACCCAAAAAGGGTTTGTGTTCAGCAGTGAGGCACTTGGGGTGGGCAAACCAGAAGGTTGCCGTTGGCAATTGGCAGGTTTTTGGGGGCCAGCATTGCAGATAGGTTAGTGTGAAACAGCTCATTCCTTTCTCCCTCTCTTTCTTCCCCTTCTACCTTCAAACATACGCTCCTGAGTCACAGGCTGGGTGGCCGCAGAGCTTTAAAGGGGAGAGAGAGCACACCACGAGCTGGCTCTGTGGGGTGAGCAGCGCACCATGGGATGAAATCCAGAGAGCACGTGGCATTTCCCCCATGTAAATCCCATACCAGTGCTGGGGGTGTCCCCACAATGCAAGCCCCCAGCCCCACCACCATGGCCATATGCTCTTTGCTGGCAGCCCTGTGTCCCCCCAGCAGCAGTCGGGGAGGGCTGGCTCTCAGCCCCGCAAACCGCCAGTGCCACAAAGCAAACAAATGTATTGCAGCACGCAGCTATGCAAATAGCTTCAGAGCACAGCACGTTTTCCCCAGCGTTAATTGCTACACCACGATGGTTGCGTGGCAACAGCTCTGTGTGTCTCGCTGACAGCTACTGCCCCTTGATTCCTCTGACACCTTCTGTGACAGGCAGAAAGGAAGAGAGGGAGAGGAGAGCTGGGAGGGCAGCGGGGGATCGGGTGGCAGGGTGTTGGTGGGACAGCAGGGTGCCTTCTGCTGGCAGGGAGAGGTGGCAGCCTGGCTGGGGTCTCTGGGTGGGTGAGTGACTCAGCTGGAGGCACAAAGGGTGGGTGCCCCAGGAGCTGCCAGCAAGCTGATCATGGGGCTGGGCTGGAGGCTTCTGCAGGTGTTGGGCAGGATGACATGTTCCTCATAGGCAGCCCAGCTCAGGGAGAGCTGTGCTGGGGGGAGGCTGCAGAGGGCTCCCTGTGTGTCCCCTGAGCCCTATCTCTTCTGTCTCCCAAAGCCACATTCCCAATCCCCACCCTCTGTGGTTCTTCCATCCCGCTGCACCTCTGTCATCAGGACAGAGGGGACCATTGGTGTCCGATGCATCCCCCTGGCAGGCACTGCAGGGCTATGCTCAGCCCTCTGATTCTCAGAATAAGGAGGTGCCCATCTGGAGGTAGGCTGAGGTAGGGGCGGATGGGTTCAGAATTAGGAATTGTGGTCCATCTTTGGGTCTCGGTGATGTGAAAGCAGAGAACCCTGCAGTTATGTGACCATAGGCACAGGTGAATGGTGGCATTGAAGGCGAGATGTGTCTTCTGAGGACAAAGGACATTGAGTCTCAGTGAAGTTATCTCCTTTATCAACCAGGAAAATGATCTATATCTGTTTTTTAAATTTACAGCTTAGCAAGCTGTGTATGTGTAGGATTAACTCTTTGGAGCACAGTAGGGCATAGAGCAGCAGTGAGAGCCGTGGTGTCAGCCAGACGTCAGAGGAAAAGAGGTGAGAGCACGGGGAGATGCACCCGAGGCCCTGGGTGCCAATGGTGCTGGGCAGGACATGGCACATCCCAGCTCTCTGGGGCCCATGTGCCTGGGCAGAGCCACAAGACCAGCACTGCCCCAGTCTGCTGCAGGACCGGTGAGGGTGCTCCCAGAGCAGGGATGTTGCTGACAACCGGGAGCCCCCTCCCCAGTGAGGGATCTTGGCCCCTCTGCCCGCCTTCCCCTCTCACTACCCACTGCTGCAGGCTCTCCCTTGGCACCACAAGCAGCCAGGTTAAGGACGAAGTGTTCTGCTTGGCCTTCATTTCCCCGTCCTGTGGCATCCCAATCCCAGTGAGGTGGCGGGGGGGGGCGGAGAGGCTGCAGTGATAAATGCAGGAAGATGGCTGCCACTGTGCAGAGCTGGGCTTCCGGGCAGGTAAGGGGAGACCTCTGCCCAAAGGAAGGGGCTGTGCAGGGCCCTCCTTTCCTTCCTGGTGGTAGGAGAAAGGTGTCGCCCCATTGTTACCCGCAGGGCGAGGGGAGGAGCTGAGCCATGCAGGAATCCTCTCTGGGACAACCTTTCCATGCAGGGCTCTGGAAAAGAGCCAGGCTGTACCTGAGCGCTTTCATTTCTGTTCACCCTGGGTAGAACTGGCTGGGGCTGCTGGAGGGTGTTCAGCTGAAGGCAGCGGGCTTGGTGGTGGCCACACAGCGTGCTCTGGGGTGCTGGGGGCACATTTGCCAAGTGTAACCTGCTCAGCCATTCCAGGAGGTGTTGGGAAAACATTGTCTAAGAAACGGAGCTTGGAATTTAGGCACACTGGGACACGCAGGGTTGGCTATTGGATGCTTGGAGCAGCATTTCTGGGAGAAGTGGCTGAACTCACAGGGCCAGAGTAGCCTGTGGGATGCTTCCACTTGCTGAGTTTGGGAGCAGAGCCTAAGAGCCAGCACCCCAAAAACTTCCTCCAAGTGCCACCCAGCAGTTGGAAGGAATGACTTGTGGCACTTCCCCGTGCAGGAGCTGTGAGTCATGCCAGGAGGGGAGCAGGGAGCAGCCTGCCCTCCCTCTGCAGCTGTGCTGGTGTGGTCCTGTATGGGGCCAGTACTGAGCCCCCACTGCGGGAGTGATGGGGATGGGGCAGGATCTGTGTGTGCTGCTGCTGGGAGCAGGCATGGTTTTGGCACCACGCTCCTGACAAGTTCGTGCAAACACTGCGTAATTATCCCTTAGCCTCCCCACCGATGCATTCTAATTAATTGCTTCTGCTGAGCAGAGAAATGATAATCGCCTTGTTTAAGAGGTAGCTCGTGGCTGCAATCCTGTAGACAATGGTGCCCACCTTCCTGGGTGAGCACTGCAGGTGGGCAGAGTGAATTTACCAAATGGCAGGGCACAGCAGCATGGAAGGGCGTGTGGCCGCAGGCATATCCTGCGTGCTGGGAGCCCTCCAAAATGTGTTTGTGTAGATGTGTGAACTCGCGCTGGTGTGTCCCAGAAGTGTTGGGCCTGTGTGCATCACAAACCTGATTCTGAGAAGTGCAGTTATGATGCTCCAGCAGTGTGTGACAAACAAAATGCAGTCCATATCCTGTGCTGGGGGCTGCCAGCCTCATGGCACCAGGGTGTCCAGTGAGTGATGGGTCCAAGTGGGAGGAGAAGGGTGTTCCAGTCTGCAGCATAAACTTTTGTTCCTAAGACGTGTTACTGACTGCTTTTCTCTTTGTCTCTCTAGTGAGGATGCAGCAGAGGCAGTAGCAATAGACTCTAACAATCAGCCCAAGTCTCCACTGGAAAAGTTTATGGTCAGACTGTGTACACACCACCAGAAGCAGTTCATCCGCGTGCTAAACGACATATACACTGAAGTACAACCGGACTGTGAAGGCCAGCAGTCATCTGAATCCGAAAGCATGGAGACCTCCACTTGTGGCTCTGCTTGTAGCCAGCAAAGCACTGAAAACCAGGATAAGGGTGCTATGTGTACTGACCCAAGGCCCCTTTCTTCCTCGGAGCCCGGACAGCCAGGCACTGACAGCACAGGCCAGCCTGCAGAGCTGAAGCCCGTGGACAGGGCAGAGAGCTCCAGCCCTGCTTTGAGGAGAGACTTCCCTGACCCCCCCAGCACGCGGCTGCGCTCCGCCAGCCCAAAGGACAGCTCCACTCAAGGATACCTCAGCACGTTGAACTCTTCCTCGTTGAATTTCCACCATGCCACAAAAAGCCTGGAGGGGCAAGCTGCTGGCCACGAACAAGATGCCGGCGTCAGAAGGTGTGAGGACAGCAAAGAGCAGGGAGCAGGTAAGGCGCTAGTGGAAGGCTACATCTCTGTCAAAGTGGCCAACGTGAACGGCAGTGAGGAGGGCCTGGACAGCTGTCTGGGCTCCCAGAAGAGCTCTTTCAGGGCTCTGCCGGAGGAACCCTGGGACCCTGGCTTTGCAGTCAGCTCTCCTCGCCGTGCGGACAAAGAGAATGCGTTACAGTGTGGCTCGAAAGCATCTTTGCACCAGGACCTCGATGTGAAAGAACAAGACACAAGACCAAAGCAAGACAACCACCTGCACGCTGTGGCCAAGGGCAAGGTAGGCTGCCACCTGCACCCGGCCGACAAGGGCCCACTTGACAAATCCAAAGAGGGCTGGCTGCCCGCCGGCACCGCACCAACCTCCCAGCGTGCCCCTGCTGGGCACCCCCGTGCCAAGACAGCCTCCCTTCGGCCCTCCCGTAAGAGCAAAAAGGCCTCGGGGCTGCGGATTAATGACTACGACAACCAGTGCGACGTGGTCTACATCAGCCAGCCCATCACTGAGTGCCACTTTGAGAGCCAGCGTGCTGTGTCATCCCGCAGGACAGCACGGAAGAGCACGCGGGGGTATTTCTTCAATGGGGAGTGCTGTGAGCTGCCCACTGTCCGCACGCTGGTGAAAAGCTCGCGGGCAGAAGAGCGGGGCGGCAGTGTGGCGCAGCGGACGCAGGCGCTCGTAAGCACAAAGCCGACTCTGATGCTTTCGGGGGGCAGCTCCACGGGGGCAGGACGGGATGGGGAGAAAAGGGTTTCGCTCCGGCTGCTGGCCAAAGCCACGCCAGCCGGCAGAGAGACGAAAGGCAGGGGTGAGCTGGGCTCCCTGCAGCGGGAGCTGCGGGACATGCGGGTGCTGCGGTCACGGGAGGCCTCTGCAGCTGTGCCCCTGTTCTCACTCTCGGCACCGCCCAGCCCTCAGACGGAGGACAGCACGGCTGGCTCTCCACCCCCAGGTTCCCCTTGTAGCCAAGGGGCTGGTGGCTTGGCTGCCCCGGAGGTTGGTGCGGCTCCCTCTGGGGATAGCAGCCCCAAGGACAGTGATGCTGTGCCAGCTGCAGGCTGTGCTGCCCTTCCCGCCTCTGAAGCAGCCGTCGGGGAGAAAGGTTCCCCAGATGTGGGTGTGCAAACTACTCCAGACCTCCCCGCCAGCCCAGAGCCAGGGTCCCCCATGCAGCTCTGCCCTGCTTTGGATGCGGCACCTGAGGCTGACACCAGGGACCATGCAGTGCTCCCAGGCGCCAGCAGCACAGAGCCCTGTGGTGTGCATCCCGCAGAACCCTCTCCACTCTCTCCAGAGCTGCAGACTCCTGAGCAGCCCCCTGCCACTGACAGCAGGAATTGTCCACAAGAGCCCCCTGCCACCTTGCAGAGCATGGAGGTGAACAAAAGCATTGATACTTTGCCAGATGTCGAACTATCAGTTGTACCAGGTGACACCTCCCTTGAGCAAGAGGAGGCTGCACCAGCCAGCATAGCTCTCCCTGTGGACTCGGAAGGCGAGGCAGAGCAGAACAACAGCCTGGCAGGTGAAAAGGAGCCTGCTGAAGAGGAAACACTGCCTGAACCCGATAGCTTGGAAACAGCAGAGAAAGACTCCATCTCTTCCAAAGACAGCCTAGAGAAGAAGCGAAAGAAAGGAAGGAGAGCGCTTGTGGCATCTGACCGGCGTCTCCGAAGCCAGCAATCTCAACCACCTACTGAGGGCAGCACTGAGGACGCTGGTTCTTCCAGCCCTGTGCACCTTCCTGGCCTTCAGATCAAAGCCTCCAAGAGTCCTGGTGCTAAGCGGTTCAAGAAAGAAGGGAACCTGGATGGGACAACACCCGCACACTTCCCAAATGACTGCTTCCATAGTGCACTGCTCCAACACAACGAGGGGCTAAGCACCGGGCAGGCTCCAGAAAGCACTGCTGAGGAGAATGGTGTCACCACCAGGCAGACCTATAAAAGCATCTTAGCAAAAGAAACTGCATCCGAGGGAGAAAATTCCCATAAAGACAACCCCACTGCTACAGGTGGCCAAAGTCAACCAGGTGAGATGCTGGACATGTGTGTGCAGACTGATGCTGAGAAGAAAAGCATCCTCCTCCCAGCAGAAAGCAGTGCGCCTGCAGGCAGTGTGCAAGCAGAGGTGAAGCTGGGTGATGCTTGTGCAAAGGAGGAGAGCTCTGACAGTGCCATAGACAGAGGGAAGCTGGAGCACTATGAGCCAGTGTGCAGCCAGTCTCCGTGTCCCACCAGCAGAGGTGGAGGAAGCAAGCATCTCCCAGCAAAGGCTGCCAAGCACAAAAAGGTCACCCTGCAGTTTTACAACTTAAGACACACACCTGCAACAGCTGATACTGCAAAAAAGAGCTTGCCAGGGAAGGAGTCTGTGCAGTCTGTCCCTAAAGTGAGGGACGAGTGCAGTTCGGGGAATGATGATGCCCTGGCGCTGGAGGATATGGATGCAGAAGACAGCAAGCCAAGGTTCATGGAGTGGTGCGCTGAGGAGGAGAACCAAGAGCTGATTGCTGAGTTCAACGCCCAGTACATGAAGGTGCAGAAAGGCTGGATCCAGCTGGAGAAGGAGATGCAGCCAGCCCCCAAAGTGAAGAACAAAGCCGACAAGCTGAAGGAGATCTGGAAAAGCAAGAAAAGGACACGGAAAAGCAGAGGGGCACTGGAGGTTCAGAAACTGTCTCCTGTCCAGATGCTGTTCATGAAGGCCTACAAGCTGTCCGACATCTGCCAGTGGTTCCTGGAGACCACCGAGACCCGCTCGCTGGTGATTGTGAAGAAACTCAACACGCGTCTCCCAGGGGAGATCCCCCCCATCAAGGTGCCCATGCAGAAGTACTCCTCCTCTGGCCTCTACCCCAGCTCACTGCAGGCTGAGCGCTTGAAAAAACACCTGAAGAAATTCGCCGCGACCACACCAGCCCGCAACAACCTGAAAAACCAAAAGCTGTGGGCCAAGATCCGCGAGAATGCCGACAAAGCTGAGGCTGAAGAGGGCAACGTGGCCGGCCAGCCTCCTCCACCTGAAGCCAGCTCCGAGGAGCTGAGCCAGGAGCGGGGTGCACAGCCCACCCCCAGCCTGCCCACCCAGGCCAGCACCCGCATCCTGCGCAAGTACTCCCAGCTGAGGGGCAAGCTGCGGGCCCAGCACCGTGCCACCCGCACCGAGCGGCGTGGCGACGTGCCCAGCGAGCAGCCGGGCCCCGAGGGCAAGGCCAGCCGCAAGAGCCTGTGCATCAACCCGCTCATGTCCCCCAAGCTGGCCCTGCAGATCAAGGCGGATGCTTTCCCCACTAAATCTCCCTCGGTGGATGGAGCGGGGAAAGGGCGGAAGGGGAAGAGTAAAGGCCAGGAGGAGCCCTCGCCCAGGGCTGAGCAGCTCAGCAGGAAGAAGAGGACTCTCAAAGAGAGCGAGGCCACGCAGGAGCGGGCTGGCTCCTCAGGGAAGGACAAGGTGCCGGCCAAGAAGGCTGGGAAAATAAAGCATTCAGAGGCAGGTACCAGGGCCCCCACCACCCGCAAGCAGGTGGAGAGGAGCAGCAAGCTGGCCAAGAAGATGTCTTCAAAAGAGAAGAGAGCCCCGAAAAGGCAGCCGGAGAAGGTGCGGCTGCCGGTGCGGAAGGGCAAGGAGAACACCAGCCGCCGTGCCGCACCGCCGCCCGGCCACGAGGAGCTGGGCCCATCCGCGCGGCACAGACCGCTGGGCGAGTCCTCGACGCGGGCACAGAAGATGGCCAACAAGAAGGCGGGCGGGGGGAAGGCCCTGCCCAGGGCTGTGAGGAGGGGGCAGGAAGGCAGCAGTTCGCAGGGCAAGAGGAAGCTGCGGGCGAAGGGAGATTGCTCGCACAGCAAGCGCTCGCGGCTGGATGCCAAGTAGCAACGCAGCGGTAGCCATGTACAGAACTCTTGTATAGTAGTAACCCTTACCATGCATTAACTAAAGCTGCTTTTATAAGCTGTAGCAAGCCTTTAAAATCCGCAGTTACAGGATCACGCACGTGATGTTAGGCATCGGAAGCTGTGTCTGAGGCGGAGAAGAGGTCAGCCTGTCTGGCTCTGCTGTTCCGAAGGAAGCGTTTGCAGTTCCGATGGTCCTGGGGCTTTTGAACTCAGAACCAGGCAGTTTTAGTTAAAAGTACAGTGCCTTATTTATCACTTTAAAAATAAAATTAAGAAGCTCGTCTGTGTGATTTGGAGGCTTGCGTTTTATACTTGAGGCACAAGCACTTGTACTGTAGCAGAAAGAAAACCACCTTTGTGCACATGAAGTAGCTTTCGGCAGCCTTTCGGTGCACGCCAGCATTTCCCTTCCCTTCAGTGCCCTTCTGTCTGTCTGTGAGTGGCATTTCAAGCAAACCCAAACCCCTTTGCCATCGGTGAGGGAGACGAAGGTGGATGGGACACGTGTCGGTTCTCCTGCAGCTGCCGGTGGCTCTCCAGGTACCCACACATGGATGTCACCCTGTGGCTCTGCCCCTACCCCTGTCCCTTTGCACGGCTGCAGCTGATCTTCCCTATAGTTTGCATTCACTTTTGTACAAACACGCACCTTGCTGCGTGCAGGAATCCCCTTGTGAGCGTCCGGTGCAGGAAGCAGTGAGGCTTTGGTTTGAAAACTTTCCCTCCCCTTTGAATCATGCGAAAGTGAGCTCTTTGAGCAGCAACAAAGTGATTAAATCTAGCCTGTCAGACCCTGTACAGATTAATATGGAGTTATCTATGATTTTAATTTTTACTGCATGTATTAAAGATGTCAAACATTCCATCAGGAAAGATTTAAAGGCATTTCAGGAGAGGCACCGGTGGCAGCCATAGGACTGCTCTGTACCTTCCCCACGGGTCCTCTCTCCGCCTGCGCCTGCCTTTCCCTCCCCTTGGGCTGGGGTAGAAATGCAGGACCCCCTCCCCACATTCTGCATTTAATTTCTCTTTGACTTCTGGGGGCTGTCCCTTGCTGCCCCATGTTGGGATGGCAGCTCCAGATGTTGCTCCCCAGAGTTGTGCTGCAGCCTTAGCACGTGTCGGATGGGATGCTGGGCATCCCGTGGCATGGGAGGAATATGAGTTGTCAGGCTGAAAGCTGAGAGCAGGCCAGGTGATGGGGTGCCTGGCAAGGCTGCAGAGTGCTCTTCTGTTTTATTTAACAGTGACAGCTTTGGTCTTCAGAAAGGGCTTTGTCTTTGATGGGTAGAGTGCGGCTGCCACCTGTGGCCGAGTGACTGCAGCCAGCACTTGGGCATGGCCCTGCCCAGGTCAGGGTGGGCACAGAGGTGCTCTATGCGAGTTCTCTGCATCATAGGTCGGCCAGGAATGCTCTCATCTCCAGAAAACCAGGGCGGCTTCCTGCTGGGCGGCATCTCCAGCTCTGTGCTGCCCCTCAAGAGGTGCCATCTCCTCCTCATCTCCTGTGCGTGTTCTCATGCTGACACCAGTTGTAGCTCCTGGATCTTGCAGCCGATGAGACGTGCTTTCACCATGTGCTTTGTGCTTGTGAGTGCTGTGTTTTGGGAAAGAACAGAGGGGCATTTTAATTTGCTGACAAATGAAGGGATCTGCATGTGAGGTGGCCAAGTGGCAGGGTGGCATCGCCACCATTTCTTCATCGGTGCCCAGATTTGATTTTCTTCTCCCTCTCTTCCAGGCAGTGTTGCGTTGCTCTGTTCCCCGCTTACTCCCCGATGTCCTCCCTCCAGCCCTAGTGCTGTGCCCCCAGTGCCCCCCGATCACAGCAGTGCCGGCTGCTGCTGCCACCGCCACCCCTTCAGCTTTCCTTGTTGGCTGACTTCTCATCCTACTCTCGGAGTTTTCCTCCACCCCCGCTCCCTGCTCCGCGTATCATAGCGTCCGTTCCGCCCATCCCTTCGCTTGGTGGTTGTGAAATGAATCCATCTGTTCTAAGATGTTCTCAGGAGTTTGTATTAAGATCACCCCTAGGCTTAGCGGAATCACGGTTCTCCCCCTTCCTCCCCCCCCCAACCCCCCCCTGGTTTGAGAGCACTTCCACCGGGCCGCGGGCAGCTGGCGTTTGATTCAGGGCACGTTGGCAGCTGTGGGATGGCCACAGAGGGCACCGTGGTGGCCATTGTGGTGTCACCTGGCCCGCCAGGCCACCTCGCTAGCCAATGTTTTCTAAGTCTGTTTGTAAGAGTACCTAATTTTAAAATGAAATGTGAATATATATTATGTGTAGGTGCCATGTAAGATAGTGTTGTGCTAGGCGGCAGGATGCTAACCTACTTTTTAAGCTTTTGGGGCAGGTAAAGACATTTTTTTCTCTCTCTCTCTCAATTCTCACGGATTTAATATTGTAAATAGTCGGGTTTTTTATATTTATTTTGTGGGCTTTCTGTAGGTTCTTGTTCCGACTGGCGGTCGCTGTGGCTGCCTGATGGCGCAGGGGGACAGGGCAGCTGCGGGGTCCCGTCCCATCGGTGTCCAAGCATTAACTCTTCATCTCATTTCTGATGATGTCAGAGGGTGAGAGGGAGCTGGGAGGGAGGGGTGGGGGTCTCCATGGTGGGGGCACTGCCAGCAATAAGATTTTAGTAATAATGTCTTCTTGGGTGACGGGGGCTCAGCCCAGTGCTGGGTGTGGGTCTTGAGGAGCTGCCCCAGGGCCGTTCCAAGCGGCTGCTCTGACCCCAAGGTGCCCGCGAAGCAAGGCAGAAGGGCAGCTGTCCGCAGCCAAGCTGGCCCCATAAGGTCATTGCCTCTTTGCTTGCTCTTCTGCCATGTTTATTGGAGGGTTTGAGGTCGGTTGCCTGTTTGTGTGTGTTTTTCCTACGTGTGTGTGGCTTTTTTCTGGCTGTTTTTAACCCCGTTTTGCTGCACCCATCCCATAATGGGATCAGCCCCGCTGTTTGGTGACAGGTCCCTCATTTCAGAGCATGGGGTGGGAGTGAGACAAAGGGGCTCATGAGAGCCCTTCGCCTTTGGAACTGTAGTGTGAAAAAAAAGAAAGGAAAAAAAAAAAAAAAGAAAGAAAAGCACCAACCCAACCAACCCAATATGTTTCTTTTCGTTCTTTCCAAGATGCTCAACGTTTGAATCTTAGTTCCGCCCCGATAGCAAATGCTTTCCCTTCCTCTGTGTCCACTTCCCTGGAAGGAGTTTTGTCGCTCTGTTCGTTTCTCTAGGATGAACTTTAGACACTGATCCGAACGGCCCTCCTGTCCGGTACTGTATGTCAGAGCCTGACCAATGTGAAATGTCAGAACGGTGTGCAGGGAGCGCGGCCGCTCGCCCGGCTCCGTGCTGGGGGAAAGCAAAACGTCTGCTGTGAATCCTCGGTCGGAAAGGTGCAGAGGGGTTTCCATTAGATGATGTTTACATACCTCACCTGACGAACCTTTGAACGTGTATATAAAAAATGAAATAAAGTTATATTAAGTTGCTTTAAATCGATATGTATAGCTATAAGAGCTGGGTCATTTGAACTTTGGCTGTGTATCGACTCTCTCAATGTTGACATTTTGTGAACTCTGTGCTCCTGTCGTTTAGACTCTCAAGGAAGCTGTGTTCTTGTTCCAGGTAAAGCTCCCTGACTCAGATCTGAGCTCCTCACGGACTCCCACCGCCTTGTTTTCTTTTCTCCCTCTGTTGTTGATATTCACCCGATGATGAGCTTTCTAAAGGTCCGTATTTTATTGCAGCTTATTAAACGTTTCTTTGATATCAGAGCCGCTTTGCTGTGATAAATGGGGGGAGGGTGGGGGCGTGGATGGCACACGCGGGCCACAGCGATGGGGCACAACCTCCTCCCAGCAGCACTGGGTCCCCCCATTGCCCACGCCATCCCCACCCTGTGCCCCCTCCGCCTGTCCCCATAAAGACAATGCCGGGCCTCTGAATGAATCAATGTCATGTTCACGTGGAGGACAACATAGACAATACCGAACATCTCCTAAAACAACACAGCCTCTGCCGGCGGAGGGTGCCCTCCCCAGCCCAGCACAAACCGGCGGCTGCAACAGTGACACACACACACACACCGCGCGGGCCAGACAAAGCCACCGTCATGTTCCTGCCCAGTAGCATCTGTAAACAAAAAGAAAACAGCGTTTGTTGACCCCGAACATAGAAAAATACTATAACAAAATGAAATACAAATATATATTAGAATCTGTAAGTATTCTGTATAAAGAGATACTTTAGCGGTTAGCTTACAGCAAGAACAGAAACACAACACAACTGAGCCCCGGCCGGGGGCTGAAGGAGAGCATCCCGCCGTGCTGTGCAGCACAGGGTGCTGGTGGCAGAGATGTCCCCATGACGGTGGCGTGTCCTGGGTGCGTGGGGACAGCGATGGCACCCACCAGCGGGCTGCACCCAGCGGGACGCGGCAAAGCTGTGGTGTGATGTGATGGGAGAGCTGCAGCCACAGCCCTGGGGGTGACACGGTGATTTGCACCAGGTTGGCCCCACACCCTCGGTCCTGGGTTGCCAATGGCCGGCACAAGGCGTGGTGCCCCTGCTGCCCTGCCAGCATGTCCCCCGGCACAGCGGTGTGGCGAGGCTGCAGCCCAACAGCTCGCACCTACTGGGACCTGTGCTGGACGCTGTGTTGCCTCCAGGATCTCCAGCTTCAGCTGCCTCAGCATCCACAGGGCTGACAACATCACAGACCTGTGCCCCAGCAGCCATCCAAGGGACATCCTCTGGGGGGTTCCAGCACAACCACCCCCTGCACACAGCCCAGCAGGGAGAGGGGCCCCATCCCTGTGCGCAGGGCAGGGCTGGCTCTGCATGGTGAGGCTGCTCCTGGCTCCATCCTGCTTGACCCAACGTGTCCACAGTGCCGCTGAGCTGGCACCGTACACTGGCCACAGGGGCTGCTGCAGTGCGGCCAGGGCTATTTGGGAAGGGGGACTTAGGGGTGCTGGGAACTAGGGGTGCCAGCATGGAGCTCAGCCCCCCTGGCAGCCGTGGCACACAAGGCACTGCAGTGCCAGGTCCAGCACAGGGTGTTGGGAAGGTCCCAGCTGGATGTGGGGCTGCTTGGGGGACACACAGAGAGGGCACACGTTCCCCTCAGCGATGAAGAAGGCAGAGATGAAGGGAGAGCAGGTGGAGGGGCAGAGCAGCTCCCACATGAGACACACTCGTGTAGCTGCAAGTTCTTAAAAAAATCCTCTATCTACACACTTGTTTTGTGGTTTTTTTTTTCCTTTTTTTTTTTTTTCTTTTTTTTTCTTTTTTTTTCTTTTTTGTTTTCCATCCCTCTAGATGCAACACATCTATCCTCCTCCAGCCCCGACGGGCTCCTCCAAGTGGTGGGAACTGCGCTGGGCTTTGGCAACATCCCGGCCCCTGGCTGCAGGGCAGAGCGAGCTCCCGGTGCCGGCGGCTCCTCACTGCCCCCCCCGCTGTCCGCAGCAGCCCCCGCACCCCGGCGCTCAGAGGCACGGGCTGCAGCCGCACTTGCTGGGCTTCTCCACCTCCTCCACGAAGGTCGCGCCGTTGCTGCACTCGAAGGCGTATTTCCTGCGCCGCGGCCGCAGCCCGATGCAGCAGCCGGCGTCGGTGTCACCGCCGCACGTTCCCCGGCACTGCACGGAGGGCACCGGCCGCGTGGTCTGGCAGATGGCGTAGCCCCTCTGCACCTGGTGGTAGTCCCGCACCGGCTCCCCGCGGCACTCGGGCTCTGTGGTCAGCGAGGATCAGAGTGCGGTCGTCCCAGCGCTGCTGCCCCGAACCCACAGCCCTGCTGCCTACCTTGGTCGCAGAGGGCGCCGCTGTAGCCGCTGTGACACTCGCATACGGGCTGGCCGCTCGGGGTGAGGCGGCAGCGGCCGTGGTGGCAGAGCAGGAGACGGCAGGGGTCGGGCGGTGTGCTGGGCTGGTTGCACAGGGCACCCTGGTAGCCCTGGTGGCACTGGCAGCTGTAGGAGAGGGCGTCGAGGGGCAGGCAGAGCCCGTGCACACACCTGTGGGCAGCCACGGCCATCAGGTGTCTGACACAGGACATAGCAGTGCCTGCACCGTGGTGTACCAGCACCAGCTGCTATGGCATGACACGTGTAGGTGAGGCACAGCGTGGCTAAGGCATGGCATAGGTAGGGCACGGGTATGGCACATCACACCATGACATGGGTAGGCGCAGCACGGCATAGGTCAGGCACAGTCACTGCATCCACAGTGCGGCACCAGTACAGCACAGCGTAGCAATGAGCCACAGATTCATAGAACCACTAAGGTTGCAAAAGACCTCAAAGTCCAACTATTAGCAAATCCACTAACCACAACCCTCAGCGCCACAACGTCATGGTGAGCTGTGAATGGGGCAGGTGAGCCGCTATGGGGCACCAAACGGGACAGAGCCACTGCAATGGGGCACAGCCCTTGCTATGGGTCAGCAGACAGAGAGGGGAGGGGGCACTCACTTGTGTCCCTGGCAGGGGCCACCACGGGGTTGGTCACAGTGAGGCCCATCCCAGCCAGGCTCGCAATGGCAGACGGGTCCCTGGGCGCCGGTGGGCTGGCAGATGCCGTGCAGGCAGTACAGCTTGCGGCAGGGCTCACAGCCCGGCACCACACCGGGCGTCATCCGCGTCTTGGTGAAATCCTGCAACTCGTTGTTGATGTAGAGGTTGCGGATGCAGCCGTGGAAGCTGGTGCCGTTGAGGAGCTGCCAGAGGCGGAAGGCGGCTGAGTTGACGTCCACCGGCATCCCTGGGGAGAGCGGGGCCGTCAGCACACACCCAGCCGACCCTGCACCCCGTGTGCCCCACAGGCCCCGTACCCCCGACGTAGAGCGGGGCCTCGCTGTTCAGCGTGTAGTGCTTGCCCGAGTTGTCCATGGTCATGGGGCTGCCACCATCAATGGAGAGGTTCACCATCTGGTCGAAGGTCACCAGCTCCACGGTGTGGAACTGCCCATCATTGATGGTCTCGGCACTGGTGGGGAGGGCTGTGTCACCAGGTGCGCTCCGTCCCACATCAAATCACCATGCCCATGCAATGGGGTCAGGGCACAGGGCGTGGGGGCCCATGGTACCTGTATATGGCTGAGCTGGGGTGAGTGCCGGGGTCATAACTGACCCTGACATGGCCCTGGTACAGCTCTACAGCCATGTGATCGCTGTCACCGTTGTACAGCAGGATGCCGTTGTCCTCAGCCGTGGAGACCTGGAGGTGGGAGAGGTGAGACCCCCCACCCGGTGGCCACCCCCCATCACCCTGCATCGCCCTGCGTCCTCACCTGCAGCGTGATGTTGGCCCGGGGCCAGTCCTGCAGGTCAGTGAACTGCAGGTATGTGTCACGGTCCACGAAGTTGACGCTCAGCAGCTTCTCACACTTGGGGCCACCGAAGCCAGGCAGGCACTGGCAGAGGGCACGGGAGCCCCGCTCCACACAGGCCGCCCCGTTCTGGCACTCGGCACGCTCGCAGAGCCCAGGCTGCCCAGTGGCGCGGGGCGGCATCTCGCACAGCTGTCCACTGCGGGGCCAAGGGCGTGCTGGGCATGGGGCCGGGGCAGGCCCCTCCCCACCACCCAAAGCACCCACCCACTTTGGGGTCCCCACCAGCAGCAGCACCAGATGGAAGCATGGATGCTGAACCCCGCGTGTCCCTTCTGGGGTCCACAATAGGATATGTGGTGGCCAGGATCACCTCCTGCGGGATGACACCTGACCGGCCCGTTAGTGCCCCCGGCAGTACCTGTAACCCTCGGCGCAGAGGCAGGAGTAGCCATTCACCTCATCCACGCAGCGAGCGTTGTTCTGGCACCGGTGGTCCTGGCAGTCATCAAAGTCCTCGCTGCAGTTGGTCCCCACGTAGCCGGGTGCGCACTCACACCTGGGACAGCATGGGGGGGTTACAGACCCCGCTGTGCCTTCCCCAGTGCCTCCCAGCTGCCTTCAGCCCCCTGAAAGCAAGACCCAGGGGCTTGGGCTCACCTAGGCCCCTGGCTGGTGGGGATGCATGTGGAGTCGTGCTGGCACGGGCTGAGCTCGGCCGAGCAGAAATCTGGTGGCTGCTCACAGAAATCTCCTGCGGGGCAGAAGAAGGGGTACCAGATGGTACCTATCACATACCGCAGTGGGATGGCAGTACCCTTGCTCCATGTACCTGTGTAGTGAGCAGGGCACAGGCAGGTGTAGTTGGTGGCACCAGACACACAGGAGCCCCCATTCTCACAGCTGTGTTCCTTGCAGGGGTCACTGGCGGTGCGGCAGTTCGGGCCCTCGAAGCCTGCTGCACACAGGCACCTGTTCCGGGGTAGGAAACACCGTGTTGGGGTGATATCTCCAAAACACGGGCAGAGGACCATGGTAGAGCCTGCTCCCAACGGAGCGCTGAGGAGCACAGCCTCGTGTGCCCCTACCTGAGAGCCCAGGACTAGTGGAGGATGCTGAGGACGCTCAGTTGCCAAGACAACGGGCTGAGAGAGGCCATTTAGTGCAGAAGGATGAGCAGCCTTCCTCCACCCACAGCCCCACCATTATTTCCAGCTGCTAATTGCACCCCACTTCCCAGAAATGCCTGAAATGTTCAGGGTAGGCAGGGTTGCATGGGGGCATGGCTGCATTCTGTGCTGGCTCTCAGTGCCACAGTGGTGAGGGCACAGACGGATATCCCAGGTGAAGAAGACCCCAAATCCCTATAAGATGCTGCCATCCCAATGCCCAAATTCCATCGGTCTCCACAAACTGCTGACCTGAAACTGTCCCTGTCCCCATCCTGGGGCTGGCAGGTGCCCCCGTTGGCACAGGGGTTTTGAGAGCAGCCATCCAACACCACCTCGCAGTCCCTGCCCTGGGGACGGAAGGAGACATGGTAGGAAGGGGTACCGTGCCTTATTTCCCATTCCCCATCCCTCCCCCAGGTGCTGTGGGCAGGCAGAGCCTTGCACCATGCCTCTGCACCATGCACCCTGGGCCGGGAGACCCATTGCCACTACCTTGTATCCAGCGGGGCAGGCACAGCGGTAGGAGCCGAGCGGGTCATTGTGGCAGGTGCCCTGGTTGCGGCAGGGGCTGGAGAGGCAGGGGTTGCACTTGGCCTGGACACTCAGGGCTGGGGGCCCTGCGGGGAAGGGTAGAAGGAAGGAAGGGGCGGTGCGGCTGTAAGCACTGGGGGGCAGCGGTGAGCAACGGGGCCATGTGGAGCATCACCCTGCTGTACATGGAGCGGGAGGCACGGACAGACATATGGATAGACGGACAGCACTCACCTTGGCACTCAAACTTCTTGGCAGGGGTGGTGAGCAGCAGCTTGCCCTCCATGTCGGGGGGGCCAGCGCAGCGGGCAATGCCCGGCTCCTTGTAGCCTGTCTTCACCCAGCTGGAGAGCCAGCGCAGGTTGCAGCTGCAGTACAGTGGGTTGGCCCCGATGGCTCTGCAGGGCAAAAGTGAGGGCACTGAGCACTGTGGTACTCCCCCTTCTGCCTGTGTCCCAATCCTAAAGCATCCCAAGCCCCATCCCACTGTGATGGTGGCAGAGGGGAGTGGGGAGGGCACGGCTGTGAACGGGCACTGAGGTCGGGATGGGTGTGCACCACATTCAGTCTCCTTTAGGAGAAGCTCGAGGAGGCAGCAGCGGCACGAGCCGGCAGCGCTGGGCTCTGCAGGGCTCTCACTGCTGACAGATGGAGGAGTGCTAATCCTGCAGCTCACAACAAAGGGCAGGGGTGGTGGGGATGTGGGAGGCAGGAGCAACAACTGGGCAGGTGTCAGGAGCAGGAAGGGGAGCAAGTCTAGAGAAACCCATGGGGTCTTGAGGTCCCCAGCCCTGGACTCACAGGTGGGACAGTGAGGTGACATCTGCGAAGATGCCCTCGGGGAGGGTGGAGATGTCATTACCATGGAGAGACCTGTGGAGGACAGAGAGCTGCATGATCCCAGTGGCTCCAGGACAGCAAGGGCAGCCCTGGGCTGTGCCCAGCCAGCCAGTGAGGCCAGAGCCCACTGAAGAGTCACTGCTGCCCATGGTGCACAGGGGACACGGACACTCACAGCAGCCGCAGGGAGCGGAGGCCCTCAAAGGCCAGTGGAGGGATGCACTGCAGGGAGTTGTAGCTGAGGATCCTGTGCAAAGGAAGGAGGCAACACAGAGAGGCCACCCCGAGCTGCACGCTGCCCCCCCCCCCACCCATGTCCTACCCCCTCATCAGCTCAGGGCACAGCTTCACTCAGGTGGAAGGTCCCCTGGTCTTTGGGGTCCCCTAGGAACACCCTCCCTCAGACAGGGCAGCCTGCAGCCCAGTGCCCGCACTTACAGGGTGGTGAGCTGGCTCATGTTGGTGAAGGAGGAGTTGCTCAGTGAGCTGATCTTGTTGTTGCTCAGATCACTGCAAAACACAGACCCAGCAGCTGTGGCCTCTCCCGTCCCTTCTCGCTGCACATCCAGTGGGGCACAGGGACACACTGCCAGCCAGCCATGATCCCACACAAAGGGATCTGCAGGGGTCCCTCCTGGGGAGGGCACACCATGGGGACAGCCCACACTGCCACCCCCAGGTCCCAGTGGTGAGCCCCGCTCTCAGCCACTTACACCAGCTGCAAGTACTTGAAGGTGGAGAGCTGTCCTGGCACCTGGGTGAATTGGTTTCCATCCAGGTAGCTGGAAGGAGAAGGAGAGTACCTCGGGGTTATTACTGAGCAGCAGGATATCCCCTTTGTGCACCGAGGCCCCATAGACTTTGTGCTGCAAGAGCACGTCCAGCATAACCTCCCTGCACCCACAGGGGACCCCCTGGCTGGCAGGGAGCTGCACATGTGCCTGCCCACCCACAGACCCCACAAGCTGGTGCCTGGGGCTGCTCCCCAGCCGCCTGCGTGTGTGCACAGCCAGACGCACCGTGCTGCGAGCGTGGGTGGCCGTGTTTGCAAGGCATGTGTGAGAGGGATCTGAGGATGTGGTGAGAGGAGGGTGTGTGAGACGGCACTGGGGTGTGAGGGGGTGGCATACATTCTCATGGATGTGTACAGCGTGGGCCAGCACTGGTGGCAGGCTGCTGGGGACTGCAGAGCCCTGGGGTGTGACAACAGCCCCTGTACATCACCCCTTGGACATGGCCATGGAATCACAGAATGGCTGTGTTGTAGGGGACCTTAAAACCCATGCATTTCTGCCCCCTCTCTAGATCAGGGACCCATCCAACCCTGACTTGGGCACCCCAGGGGTGGGGTGCCGCCCCCTGGGATGGTCCCTACGTCCTCAGCCAGAACAGGGGTGCACCCCATGTCCAGGTACCCTGCGGCACAGACCCCTGCCCACAAAGCAGCAGCAGGAGGAGGAATGCAGACCCTCGGCAATGCACTCACAGCTCGGTGACATTCTTGGGGATACCCCTGGGCAGGGCCTTGAGGTGCTTGTTGCTGCAGCGCACCACAGTGTCGAGGCAGGTGCACTCCTGAGGGCACTGGGGCCGTGGGATGCAACTCGTCTCCTCCTGACCTGCACAGGACACAGGAGACAAAATGTCACTGGGTCACAGCTTGTTGTCCCGCAGGCACTACGTGATGCTGGGTTCAGTGCCTTGCACCTGTGACAGGGCATCACCCACACTCATATCTCCCCTTGGCAGCAAAGCAGGGGTGCAGTTTGGCAGTCTTGCAGCTTGTGGGAATGTGGGTGCATTGCATTCCATTCTATTGCTTTAGGGGTTACGGTTTCAAGGTTAGGGTTAGGTTTGCATTGTAGTCTATTGCATTGCTTTGCATTACATTTCTTTGCATTGCATTAGGGTTGCAGTTAGGATTAGGGTTGGGATTAGGGTTAGGACTGCACTGCATTCCATTACATGGCTTTGTATTGCATTGCATTTGATATCATTGCATTTCATTTCATTGGATTGCCTTGCATTTCACATAGCAAATGCATTTCATTTCATTGCATTGCATTGCATTAGGTTTAGGGCTAAGGTTAGGGTACCACAGAGGGACCTGGGGTATCTTTGGGGTGGGCACCATGGGCTGGGTGACCTCAGTTCACCGCGGGGACAGATGTGAACACGGGAGCAGGGATGGTGCTGGGACAGGAGGGTGCGAGTTACCTTCCTCACACCTGAAGTCAGGGAAGGCCACGTCCTGCAGCGGGATCTGACGGAGGAAGTCAGGGTGTTGGCACCGCGGGTTGCCCGTCACGATCTTCCTCTTGCGCAGCCATTCCCCCAGCCAGGCCAGCTGGCAGTTGCAGTTGAAGGGGTTGGCCAGCAGGTTCCTGCAAATGGGAGGGCATAACTTGAGATCTGGGCCCGAGACCCCCAGCAAGGGGCTGTTAGCATCCCCGGAGTGGACATACAGTGTGGAAAGGGACTGCAGCGTGTCAAAGGCACCCGGTGCGATGGTGCTGATCTGGTTGTCGTACAGCGAGAGCAGGCGCACGTTGCGCAGCCCCGTGAAGCTGTCGTTGTGGATGCAGCTGATGCGGTTGTTCCTCAGCATCCTGCAGAGGAGAGGACACCCCATAATCGTGGGACCCAGCAGATCCTGGGGGACAGGAATCCACCCCCAAAGGCTGCAGCTGCACCCAGCAGACAACAGCTCCAACTCTGGATGCAGGCAAGGGATGGCCCAAAAGCCACAGTGGTGCCAACAGCACCAGCCTGGTGGCATGGGCAAGGCTAGGGGCAGTGGTAGCAAGGGACAGCCCCACCCCCATGGCTCAGGGACACTCACAATGTCCTCAGCCCGTCCAGCCCCCGGAACATGCCGCTCCTCACTGACTCCAGCTGGTTGACGGTGAGGTGCAGTTCACTCACTGATGCGGCCCCCTCGAATGCCCCGTCCTCGATCTCTGACACCTTGTTGTTGCTGAGGTTGCTGCAGAGAGGGGGGACCATCAGGCTGCATCCTGACCCCTCCCTGGGTCCCGCAGCTTGGGTGGTGTGCCTCTTTCATGCTCCACACCATGCCCCTGTGTACCCTCCCAGCCCCCTTGTGCCTTCAGATCCTCACATTTTCTTCAGGTGAGGCAGCTTCTTGAAGATGCCTGTGGCCTCCAGGACGGAGATTTCATTGTTGTTCAGGCGCCTGGGGTGGGCGGCAGGGAAAAGAGATGGCTGCGAAGGGCCTGGCACAAACCAAACCCTCAGCAAAACCCAGCGCCGGTGACATGGTGGCTGCAGGAGGGGAGGGCATGGCACTTACAGCTCGGCTGTGGACTGCGGGATGCGCTCTGGGATCTTAGTGAGCTTCAGGTTGGAGCACTCCACCACGCCAGCCTCACAGCGGCACTTTGGAGGGCACACCACGTCGCTGTTGCACTCACTGTTCAGCTGGTAATCCTCTGTCCCTGTGTGCCAGACAGGGCAGAGTCTGAGGGCTGCAACTGGCTGGGTCCTCCCACACCCCAACTGGTCCCAAGTGTGCACCATAGCCCTTGGTGTGCACAAAGGAGGGGCCACAAGAGGACATTATCCGCAGGGACATCTGTCCTGGGTACACCAGCAGGCCCCGTATGCACACACACACGCTCACACACATGTGGTTCCCTCCTTACCTGGGATGAAATACTGCTCTTTGGCTGCAGAAAGAAAAAGCACATCAGCACCACTGTGTGCACAGCAGAGATTTGGCCACAGCCCCCAGAGGGGACAAGGGTGGTGCTCACCTGAGCAGCGGAACTTCTTGCTCTTGATCTGCCCAATGCGCTTGTTGGCCAGGCGCCGGGGGCTGGCACAGCGGGCACCGCTGGTCTCAATGGGGTTGGCACGGAGGAAATCCGCCAACCACTTCAGATTGCAGTCGCAGACGAAGGGGTTTTGGGCCAGGTGCCTGCATCGAGGACAGCGGGTGACTGGTGGCCAGCACCAAGACCTGCTACCACCGCACTGGGATCCCCCAGGATTCCCTTCTGCAGCCACACGGGCACTCACAGGGTCTGGATGGCACGCAGTGAGCTGAAGGTGCCCTTGGCCAGGCTCTGGATCTTATTGTCATACAGTGAGAGCAGCGAGAGGTTTTGCAGGTCCTGGAAGGCATCTGCCCGCACGCAGTTGATCTTGTTGGCATTGAGGAGCCTGGCACAGGAAGGAAGTGATGCCAACCCTGTGTCCATTTACCATGCCATGACCCACAGCACTAAATGTATCCCTGCAGTGTCCCACCAGAGCCTTACAGCAACTGCAGGGCAAAAAGTCCCCCGAAGACGCCCTTGGGGAGGTCGGTGATCTTGTTGCCATACAGCACCCTAGAGAGGAGGGATGGCAACAGGAAGACAGGTGGCAGTGGCATGGGGCAGCACCCAGTAGGTGCCCTGTGTGCCCCTGGTGTGAGCACTCACAGCGAGTTGAGCGAGCGCAGACCCTGGAAGGCATCTGGGGCAATCTCCGAGATCTGGTTGTTGCTCAGGTCTCTGAAACCCAAAGGGAGAAGGTGGGCTGAGCCCCCTGTCCCCAGCCTTATCCTCCTGCTGAGGTGCTTGCGGCAGCAGGATTTGGGGTTCTGGGGTCAGAAGTGCTGCAAGATTACATCCGACGAAGCTTCTTGTAGGGGGAGAAGGCACCTGGGGGGATGGACTTGATGCCATTGAGCTCCAGGCGTCTGCAAAGAAACAGGGGAGAGGTGAGGCTGGGGACTGGCTGAGCCTCAGCACCCAATGACAGGCTTAGGAGACTGCAAGACCCTAAACTTGCATTAAATCATCCCAAAAGAGCAGCACCTTTCAACCCAGGGACAACTTGCATTTTGTAGTTGGGGCTTTTTCCATTAGGGAGAGTGATGTGAGGGGAACTGTGGTGGTGGGGGGCACAGCAGGCAGCAGTGGGGCTGGGGCAGCACCTACTGACCCAGCAACATGAGTCTGGGGGTGCTCCGCCTGCCTCGCATCCCAATGGGGGCTTTGCGTGGTAATTGGATTCCCTTAAGGAGATTATTTCTCTATTTACATTTTTAATGCAGCTAAATCCAGGGCTAAAGCTGGGTAGTATGAGAGCGGGGTGGCTGAGGCCTGGGACGTGTCCCCATGTCCCCCAGCTTCAAGTGGGGACGGCGGGGTCCCATACTCACATCTCTGTCATGGTCTCAGGCAGGTTGGCGGGGATGGCCGTCAGCCCCTTGCCCCGACAGTCCACGATGCCGTTGCTGCAGGTGCACATGGCCGGGCAGGAGCCAGAGGACAAGCTGCAGAGCTGTGCGTGCGCTCCATCCGCTTGTCCTGCAGGCACAGAGCTCCGGGATGAGCCCCAGCCCGTCAGCAGGGGTGGGCTGAATCAATGGGACACCCGCTCTCCAACACCGGGGACCCCTTACCAGAGCAGCTGAACTCATTCTTCTGGATCTCAGCCACATTGAGGCCGCGGAGCTGTGCCGGCGCCGCGCACTGTGTGAACAGCCCGATGGTGGGCCGCTGGCGGAGCCACTGTGCCAGCCAGGCCAGGTGGCAGTCGCAGAACAGGTGGTTGGAGTGCAGGCGGCTGCGGGCGGCCGGGGCCGTCAGTGCTGTGGGATGGCTCCTGCCCACCACCACCGGCTGCCCTGATTACCCCAACCCCCTCCGGCCCCTCCCGCCCCGCTGGGTGCCGCACTCACAACGTCCGCAGCTTGGGCATGTGGTTGAAGCTGGAGACGGGGATGGACGTGATGTTGTTGTTGTTCAGAGTCCTGCAGGAAGGCAGAGGGAGGGAGGTCAGGGTCGGCAGGTTGGAAATGGGAGCGCGAGATGGTTCAGGGGGCACTGAGCCCGGGAGCAGCAGCACCCAACCACCTCCCCGCGTAAGGTGGTTGGATGGAGAGGTGAGGGCTGGGGACTCCAGCCACCCCTGGCCACTTACAGGACTTCCAGCCCCCGCAGGGCCCGGAAAGCCCCATCCTCTATGCAGCTGATCTGGTTCTTGTCCAGTTGCCTGCAGGAGAAAGGAGTAGGAGCATGGCTGGGATGGCACAGGTGCAGAGTTCCCCACATTATCCGCTGCTGAGCCAACCCAAATCCTCCATATCAGCCCGTGCCTATCCCCACTGCCACTCACAAGTTCTTGAGGTCTGTGGCCCCACGGAAAGCTTTCCTGGGGATGGCCTGAATGAAGTTCTCGCTCAGGTCCCTATGGGAGAAAGAAGCAGGAAGGAAAATGAACACTGCCTGCAAGACAGAGCGCTTCATGGGGCTGCTGTGTTCACAGATCCCAGGGAACTGCAGCCCCACAGCCATGCCAGAGTGATGTGGTTTCACCTGGGGTGGCTGCATGTGCCTGGGACTGTCCAGCGCTGGGATCTCCAGCTCCAACACATGGAGCAGCAGGGCACAGCTCTGGGAAAACTCTCAGTGCTTAAATACCCTGTGTCTGCTGTAATTACAGGTCCCGCTGATTAACTGGTAATTACACTCAGTGGCTCCTGCAGGCATTCCCATGGAGCCTGCCCCATGCGGGAGAGGGCACAAATAATGGGGTCATTAATTTATCACTGTCCATGTAATTGCCTGCTCTGCTCATTCCTGACATCCCACTGCAGTGGAAATGGGTCAGGACAGTGGGACAGCATCCATGTTCTTATCCATACTCCTAATTCCTTGAGATAGCACATCAAGCATTGCCCAGTGTGTGCAAAATACCTGGAAGTCTCCAAGCTGGAGTTTCAACTCAGCCAAAAGCACCACTGCTATGGGAAGGTTCCAGAGGGAACCATCAGCCTTGCTTGCACCAAAGCACAAAGGAAAGGAGAAGCCAAGGAAAACAGTCCCAATCAGTGCACTAGTGGGATGTTCAGACACCGCATGGCTGTGATCTGGGACCGGATGCACAGCCTCCTTCCCACCACATTGCATCACTGGAAGCCAACTGCTGGGAGAGCACCTTTGTGGGATGCAGGCTCCAGAAAGTGCATGTGGTACTGGTATCAGTACAGGTACTGGTACTGGTGTGGTGGTACTATCCTGCCATGGCCCCAGCCTTATTCCCCCTCTGAGCCGCATGGGGCCAGGGCTCACCACACAGCTGGGCACCCAGAGAGGAAGGCAGTGTTGCTCTAAGCCCTGTCTCCCCCCAAATAAGGACTCACATTCCACTGTGGCTGCTCGAGGAAGGAATCCCCCAGAAAGAAAGCCATCTGGGTACCCCCAGCACACGCTCACTTCTGCCACTCACCATGCAAACACTGCACTGCACTGCCATGGATGCAGCCTCCTATCTCTCACCATTTACCCAGTCACACTGTGGCCAAGCAGGGGAAGTTCCCAGCACACTCTGCTCCCAGCAATGCATTCAGATCCCCCAGACAAATCTGGCTCATGGTTCCACACTCACCGTGCCCAGCGGTCCCAGTGTACCCACAGCCTGCAAGCTGTTCACTTACGGCTCAGGAGCCCAATGCAGCATGAGGGGTTGCAGCGCACTTTGCAAGGCCTCCCCCCTTTGCAGTTTTTTGTGACAGGCACACCAATGAAGTGCTGCCACTCAGGTGCCAAAGCCAAGTGGGACAGATGCTGGATGCGAGTCTTTCAGCAATGCCCAGTGCCGGGTTTCACTGCCCGTGCAGTCACACAGCTGACGACAACACAACAAACACATGCTCCGCCTGCGGGATCCTCAGTGCCCGGCACTAGAACGAGGCACGGCCCCTTCCCTCCTGGTGTTGCATCGCTCCCAGCTATGTTTGCTTTACACTTTGGCACCGAGGAAACAGCAGATGGCACGGCTTCGCCTCTCTCCGTCACACAGCTTGCAGCACCCTCCACCGTGCTAGTGTCACCGCGCAACACTCCTGCCCAGCGCTCCTAAAGCCCTGAGTTCAGGAGCTCCTCCTTCTGACCCCCAAGCAGCTGGCTCACCCGCAGCCTCTCCAGCCCTTGGCCACGGGGACCACGCGGCTCCTCGCAGTGCTGCGGCGCTGAGCCGGGAGCGCGGCGCGGTGCCAGACGCGGTGCCAGGCACTGTGCATGCCTCCATGGGGCTGGCAGGGGCTCGGCGGCAGGAGCCAACCCCCCGGCGCGCCGCCCTGCCCGACGCTTAGCGGGGCACCCGAGCAAAACTGTTCGACATCACTTCCCAGTGGGGAGTCCACTCAGGCAAACAAACCCTGGCTGCATTAATTTCCACTGCCAGAGCCTGGCGGGCCGGTGGCAGGGAGGCCGGGGCTATTACCACGCTCCCATTCTCCCTCCTAATCCTGACTTCACACTTTAACCTGATTGAGCCTTGTTTGGAGAGCTGGCTCCCTGCGCGCCGCCAGGGGATTAGGGCTGGACGCAGCGGGGAGGTAATCGCTTCCTAGTGGCGTCGGCCCCCGTGGCCCCTGAGCCCCCCACTGCCTGTTGAGTGCTGCAGAGCCTGGCAGCCTTCAGTTTGGGGCTCCCCGTGCCATATCCTCACCCTATAGATCCCTGTACCGTAGATCTCCATGCCATAGATCCCTGTGCTGTGGCTCCTCAACTTGGCAGCATCCGCTGGGGTGAGCAAGGTGAGCGGTGGAGGGGACCCCATACCCTACACAGGCCTTTTGGGCTGGAAGAGATGCTGCTGCACCCCAGACTGTGGGTGTTGCACTGGATGAGATCATGTCGGAGAAGGCTGTGAGTTCCCCAGGACAGCTGTGAGGGACCATCAGCCACAGGACCACGGCGCTGTGACGCAGCCTGCTGTCCCCACATGTGCCATTTGTCCTGGGGCACAGGGTCAGACAGCAGGGGCTGCCCCACCAGCACAGCTCACACCACCTCCGCCACCTGACAGATGACAGGAGCAAGTGTGAAGGGACAGAACGAGCCTGCTGCATCGAAGGAGATCAATAGACCCATCAGCACTCGCATCAGCTGCTGACAGCCACGTCCCCCCAGGGTTCCCCACCGCAGCCCTGTGGGCGCAGGTGAGAAGTGGCTGCACCCAGCGCGAGCACCCCGCAGTGCCAGCATGATGTCAGGCTGCTGGATTTTTAATGGGCTCCGCCAGCCCAGCTGACAGCAGGACCAAGGGGACAGGGCAGCACTGTGTCTGACTCAAAGTGCCACCCCTGAGGTCAGCAGGAGTCTGCGCGCTGCCAGCTGCCATCCGCCACCCACTGTGTGCAGGACAGTAGAGCTCGAAGCATTGGTGCTAACAATACAGGAAAGAGATTGTATGGCCTCTGGAAGTACCACCTGGGCACAGCCACCACTCAGCTGGCAGAGACTGCCACCAACCAGGATCCCTCTTCCCATCAGCCCTCCGCAGAGGGACCTGCAGCACATCCCATCCCCACCAGATGCTCACGAGGGATGCAAACTCAGGGTGACCCTGATGCTGACACCCCCTGCCCAGCTGCAGCTCTAACCTCTTTCTGCCCCTCCTGGGGCTGCTCGTATGGAGGTTGAAGGGCGAGCAGCTGGCTGGTACAGGGAGCATCCACCCTCCCATTGGCAGCCAGAGCAGGAGCTTCGTCAGGTGGCCCCAGCCACCGACAATTACGTGCTGAGTAAATCGATGGGATGTAATTGGACTATTAAGATCTCATTATCCTCCTGGCTCCCGGTGCTGCAGCCCGCAGCGTATTGGTGAGACCGCGACCTGCATGCAGCCAAAGAGGCTGCGTGCTGCCTCGTGAGTCTGGCTGGGCAGAGGGGGTGGGATGCAATCGCTGCACCCCAACATGCGACCTGGGCAGCTCCAGGCTGTGCCACTGTCCTGCCAACGGGACAGGAGGATGGCAAGTACCTATATGCAGCTTCCCAGAGCTGATGGCGTCAGTGGCACCAGGACTTGATGTGGGCACAGGGGGACATAGGGATGCACAGTGACCACAGTGTTTGTGCAATCTAGGATTTGCTGAGCGGCTCCTGCGTGGGCTGAGCTGCATATCCAGAGGCATGGGCCTCAGCTCCGCAGGAGGGAGGGTGTTGTGCTAACAGAGGAGCTGGCTGAGGAATAGAGGGGAGGGTGGGCGGGAGGCAGAGGAGGAACAAAACATCTGCCACCCACCCTGGAGCCTCTTCAGAGGGGGGAAACAAGTTAAAAGCAGCAGCTCTAATAGCAACACAAGCAAAATAACAAGCTGCACGCCCTGCTTGCCTGTCACCGCCCCCTCCCCACGCCGTCCCTTTGTTCCAGCAGCTCCTTACCCATGGAAGGGGAGTGGGCACGCGGCCCGACGCACAGCCAATGCGGCTCCAGGCTGCCCATCGCAACCCCATACGCCGTGCTGGGCTGGACCCTGCTGGGTGCAGGCAGTGTGCCATGCCGGGAGCCGTGCTGGGCATCGGGGAGCATCGCACCCTGCGGCACGCAGCCCTGCAACGCTCCTCCAAGGCGTAAATGAAAAAGCAAACAGCTCTTCTGCCGAGCCCTGTGGGGAGCTGGCTGGGCCTCTCGTTAGCAGCCTTATCCCGGGGTTTGCTGAGCTCAGAGCTAATTGACTCCCAGCCTCTGAGGCTTTTAATTGCTAATAAGTGTGAAGCCAGCCCTGCCAGCCTTCCTGGATTCCTCCGAGGTGTGAATCAAGCAGCCCGAACCAGCCAGGCTGAGACACCCGGCCAGGCGAGGAGCTGTGCTGCCCAGGGCTCAGCCGTGCCAGAGCGGAGCTCCTGCAGTGGCGGCTCCCAGCCCTGCTCCCAGCTCTGGGAAGGGGTGAAGCAAACTCCACCCACCGTGGTGGCAGGGTGCTGCTCTGCACCCCATTTTTCCCCCCCCTAAAAACAGTCAAATTCCAACACACGTAGGCTAAAAATACACCCTGGTCTATCGGGGGCTCTGCCCGCTCCTGCATCTCTTGGATGATTCTACCCAACTTAATTACATTCACGGGTATGAAATCACCAGTAAGTAATTAGACAGCCCCGTTCCCACTTAATACGCCAAAAGCTGCCTCCTAATTAAATATTATAGGGATTTAAAAGCATTTCTGACAACATATTAGATATGTAAAATGCTGCAAATTAGCTGGCTCCGCCACTGAAACGCTGCCAGGGAACAATGCGTCTTCGCGGCTGGGAAGAAATCTGGGACATCGCTTCATGTAAATTGGGAGAAGGGCCCATTCTTCTGGCACTGCTTCTCAGTGGGGTTTGGCATTGGTGGAGCACAAAGGCTGCAGCCCTCTCCGTGGCGTGCAGTGTGAACATCCCACTGGCAACCTGCAGGGCCAGCACGGGGTGAGCCATCCCTGCCGCAGCCCCTCTGTCCAAAATGCAGATGGCTTTGGACTCATCCTCACATGCAGCCCCTGCACGTGGGGGTGTTGGGATGGAGCCAGTGGCCACGGCATGCTGCTGGGCAATGCAGCCCAGCCCAGCTCATAGCTGAGCTAGTGCAGGGCTCTTCCCCTGAAAGCAATACAGAGATCAGGAGGTTTGTAACAGAAACAGCCGGGAGCAAAGGAGGGGAACGGCACCAGTTGTCTGCAAACTCACAGGGTGTTTGAAATTCACACTTCAAAGTTAATATCCAGCGGCCTGGGTTGCCTTTTCTGCACGTGGAGGCAGGGAGCAGGATTGCACCTACTGCAAAAGCTGGGTTTTCCCCCAGAAGCATGGCTCAGAGCCAGGCTGGGATGGGGGATGCAAACCAGGCCAGGCTCAGTGTGATAATGCCCTCTTGCTAATCCCCTGGGATTCAGAGTCTAAGTGCACCAAAGCTGGGCTTTGGGCTGACACCCTGATTGAGAATCTGCCACAACAAGATCCCCCCAGTCATCTGCAGCCTCTGTGCAGCCTCCCAAAGCCTTACATAGGGCAGCAACTGGAGACAAACCTCCCTCTGCAATTGGGCACCAAGCCCTCTGCTCAGCCCTGAGCTGGTACAGAACCTCCTCCAGGGCTGCAGCACCTTTTCCAGGGAGCAGCAGCCTCATCCCCTTGATCCAGGGCTAGACCAGGGCATGGGGATGTTGTGCACAACTGGGGAAGCGGTCCCACCTCCTGCTTTGCAGTAGGAAAGGGATGTGCAGCAGCGCTGCCAACAGCCTCTGCCCCTCATTATTTTTTCACTGCAAGAACTATCCTATCCCTTATCAATAATTCACAGGTACAAACGATAATGCTCACTGCCCCGGTCTGGGAGCCACATGCTCCTGGCAAGAGGGATGAGGCCCAGGCGATCGCTATTGTTAATGCGCGCTGTGCGGGGAGGGGGGAGGTAAGGAGGATAAATATTTAACACCGCGTCTCTGAGCAAACATCCATGAGGGCTGAACACGGGTTGTACACAGAGCTGCTCCCTGTTAGCATGCTTAAACCCATTAGAACGGGAGGACCCCCCTCCAGTGCTCAGCTTTGAGAGGGCAGCTGGAATAGGGCCCTTCCCTGCCCATTCCCCCATGCAGAGCACAAAGACGAGGCTGTTACCTCAGCCAGGAGCACCCCCAGCTCCCCGCAGGGGCCGTACCTCGGGCCCTACCTTGGTGCTGCTGGGTGGCCACGCTGTGCGGCAGCGTCACAAAAGGGACACAAAGAGCCACACACCGCTTCCTCTCCCAGCCTTTCTTTTTGCCGTGTCGAGGGGCAGCTTGGAGTGTAATTCCCGGGAGTGGGAGGGGAGAATAGGTGTCATTGTTGAAGAGGCTGGAGGGGGAAGAAAGAAAAAACACCCACCAAAAAACCCAACAAAACTAGCACAAAACCCAAGCCTTACTGATGGGAACACAAAGATCCCCAGAGTGTGCAGGCAGAGGACCGGGGAGCAGCGGGCTGCAAAGGACACTGCGTCCACCTCCTGCCCTCTGAGCACTCAGTGGCGAACAGCTCTCCTTGGTGCAAGAGCCAAATGTATGCCTACTCTGAATTTGTCTGCTTTCAGCCTCCAGCTACTGAGCAATTGCATGCTTTTTCTCTTTACATTCCCATTGGGTTTTTTTTTTGTTTGTTTTTGGCTTTTTTTGTTTTTTGTTTTTTAAGAGAATTAATGACACGTTTACAGTCAGGTTTCTCCCCACACAGGTAGGCAGGGACAGTGATGAAATCCCTCCTAGCCTTCTCCCACAAGCACTAAACAGGTCGAACACTGCAATTCCCCTCACTTGGAGGCAGCTTTTCCAGACTCCCAGTAATCACTGTCTCGTTTCCCAGCATCTCAGCACCACGGGCCCTAAAGCAGAAGCACTGCTCCCACCGGTCCCACGCAGTGCCCCCCCCCTCCCGCTCTGCCCACCCATCTCCCCTAACCCCACATCCTACAGCAGGCTGTGTTGTCGCTAAGTCATTTTCAGCATCCCCAGACGCTGCTCCCCGCCGTGGAGCCTTGACCTACATTTTTCCCAGCTGTGTGACCTCGCGTGCGGCTGACGCCAGTGCGGGTGTTACAACGGAGCTGCACGCTCCCGTTCATCCTGTAGGATGGGCGCTGTGCCGCGCCACCTGCCCCAGTCCTTTCGCCTATCAGTCCAAACCTGTGGTTTCTTCCCCAGCAATGCTGCTTGCACAGCACTCACCATACACTGGAAGAGCAAGGGGGCAGCCAGAGGGTTGGCCAGAGCCAAAGTTGTCCTAAAGGGATGGGGAACCCAATGGGGCGGGAGCAGAGCCCAGCCGTGATTTCCCTGCGAAGCCACTGTCAGAGATGCTATGCTGATTTTGCAGAATATTAATGTTTTCATTGCCATATCCTTCAGGCAAGAGGAAAATGACTTGCAGAAGTCTCGGTATATCATGTCAGCGCCGTCGCTACTTATCAACCCAATTTGTCAGCTCGTAAAAAAAAAAAAAAAAAAAAAAAAAAAAAAGGATATCTGGTTTGTTTGACGAGAGCAATTTTCCATGTGGATTGGCATTAATTATCCTTTAATTCCTCCCTGATTGCCATCCGTGTCGCTGCCAGCGCTGGGACCAGCAGTGCTGCACTCACTCCAGTGCAGGACCTGCTGCTCTCTAGGCAAGGAGTGGGGTCTGTGCATCCCTTTGGGGTCCTATTGGGATGGGGACCTGCCTGTCCTGCCAGAGACCCTTTCTTCCCAGGACTGGGAGCCTCCTGGAGAAGCCAAGCTTTGCTTTCTCTCTGGTTAACCCCCAGCTGGGGTTGGATTGTGAGGCTGTTTCTCAGTCCGGGATGCCCATCTGGAAGCCATTAGGCACCTTTAATCCCCCTCATCCATTCTGGTGCTGTCTGAGCTTCCCCCAACCCAACACACACAAACGCTGCCATTCAAGCAGTTAATTTAAACAAATTCTGTCCAGCCGCCACCTCGAGCAGCAATGAAAAAGCCGAACAGGGCAGCTCAAAGCCAAGGGGGAAGAATGAGAAAAAAATAATAATGAAAGAAAGAAAGAAAAGAAAGAAAACCCACTCAGATACCCAGAAAGACCAGCTGCATCCTCCCGTCCCAGCCAGTCCTCCCCTCTCGCAGGCAATCAGATAGCATGCAGGCTGTGTAATTGGATGGCAAAGGATAGAGAGAGACATCTTAAAGCTCGGGTCTAATCTTATTAACACCCGGCTGCGGGGATGCTGTGAAATTGCGGGATGCAGGAATGAGCAACACACTGCTGTGCCTGTGGGGAAGAGAGCAAGCGAGGCGGAGCGGGATGAGGAAATGCCTCTGGTCTGAGAGCATGTGATGGAAATGCCACCAAGCGTTGGGAATATGGCTTTTCCATATTTATCCTATATGCAAAAGCCACTGCCACAGACTGGCACGTACCCAGCACATCCATGCATTTTGCTGGGTATGTGCTGGCCTGCGGCAAATCTGGACCTTGAGCCCCCCAGGAAATATCCCAAGTGGGGATATTTCAGCCCCCAACCCACATCCCCAGGACCCTGTTGCCCAGGCAACCCACAATAGCACCAGCCCCTGAGAAAAGCCCAGGACTTGGTTGGGGTGTGGGGGGGGAGGTTTGAGGGGAAATACCCACCCACCTGTGGGGCTGAGGGCTGGACAAAAGCCCCTTTGAGTGCCGCAGCCCCTATTGCTGTGCATGAGGATGAAAGGGATGTGGATTCCAAACTGGCACTGGATGAGTCTGGGGGCTGAAAGAGGTTTTTTGGGGGGCTGGAGGGAGCATCACTTCCCAAACACTCAAGGGGCAGCCAAGCTCCTCTCACCTGGAGAAAACATCCTACCTCCAGCCCTGGGATCTTAATGACTCTTCTCTGAGCAGATCCACCTCAAACTCCATCTCCCACCAGCACAAGGCGGGGGAGAGGAGGGGGGGATGAGGAACACATTGCATGCCCCTACTGCCATTTCCTGGTTTATGGACAAGATGACAGTGAGACATCTTCAGTTACAAACAGCTCCCTTGGGAGCAGTAAAAATTTATCCAGCTTTTCCTGTCCTGAAGGGAAATACACACACACACAAACGAGGACCAGTGCCTCAGGGAAGTGCAGAAACCTGGGGGAGGGGGTGGGTATGACCCTGTAATCCACAGCTCTTATGGGGGACCATGGCGGTCGATATCTGGCTGGTTAAGTGAGGATAAGCCTGGGATGATCATTCATTTAGCACAGCCGAGGAGCTGGCCCACACCTCCCCAAACCCACCGCCGTGCGTGGCACATCACCAACCACATCTGTGGGATATGCGTGCCGGGGCACTGAGCTACCATCTCCTTTAAAACCAACGCAGAATGCTCCTTTCTGCCACGTCCTGGAAATCAAACTACCGAAGGATAAGTCTGCTCACAATGCTTTAAAATTGCTTTGAGCCTTCCTACGAACAGAGCCATTAAAGCAGGAGGAAGGAAATGCCTTTATTCTGCCACCAAAACTCACAGACAAAGGGATCTGCTCCTGTGAACGCTTTCTAACTCTTTCAGAGGAACAAAGGTGGCACGGGGCACAGTGCAGGCAGCGAGGGCTGCAAAGTGCAGTGCTCCCGTGGTTAGCACCCAGCACTGGGAAGATGGGTCTTTGCTGTCTGCTTGTTTGCCTTGTAGGATGTAAATTCCCATTTGCTGGGGCAGGGAGGTGAACAGGGCTGCCCTGCATGGGACAATACACAGAGGGGCCCTCTTGCTTCAGCTCCTTTGCCTTAATAGCATTGGGAAAGTTAAATCTGGGATGTGCACCAGTGCTGAGAGGTGGTGGGGCAGATCTGAGGGGTGAGCACGGTGCTGGGATGAGGGTGGGAAGCGCCGGAGCACCACAGCAGCCCCTCGCCGCCCGCCTGGCAGCATCCCCACGAGGTCACCTCCCCACCTATTAGTGGCACATTTGTTTCCCCGCGTTTCCTTAGAGCTGTCACGAGCCACACTGACTCTTTGTTCCCGGGGGCTGCGGTGGGGCCTCTTTTCCCCCTCCCCAGCTGGCTGGGGGGGTCCCACCTCGCACAGACCCTGCAGCCCCCCCCAGCCGTTCCCCTCCTGATTGGTATTCGGGGGGACGCGTCCCATCCCGGCCCCCCCAGCCCCACTATTTCCCCGACAGAAGGGTCTTTGTTGGGGAGCGCAGGGGGATCCAACACCCAGAGCGGCTGTACAGCACAGCATCCCCTGCACCCAGACGTCAGCATCGGGGCACACCACCTCGCCCCAGTGTTTCTCCATCTCTCTCTCCCGGGGTTTCTGAGGAGCGGTCACTGCTGCAGTCTCACGAGCAACGCCTCCCACGCGCAGCCAGCCCCATCCAAGCAGGGCCCGCTTTGTTATCCCTTCCTCCGACAGCTCCTTTTTCACTTGTCACCCTGTTTTGCTACTATGCAGCTCACAGCTTCCTTCTGCGCGGTCGTGGTCTCCTTCTGAAGGAGGCAATTTGCATTTTCTCAAGTTATTTATCATCGCCCGATTTTTTCTCTGCCTGCCTTAGTAAGGGCAATTTGGGCTGTTTTGGGGCCAGACACAGAGATGGCAGTGAGGAACTGCCCCACAGCTCACTGCAATGCCCCCTCCTCTATCAGAGCACCCAGCTGCAGAGGTCACCTTCTTGCCTGGGTGATTTTCCCCGGTGGAAGCAAAGATGCATGTTTTATCAGCTCGCCACTTTGCGGGAGACGCACCCCCCAGCCCGCCGCGCTTTGTTCTTCCGTCCGGCGCTGACAGTTTAATTAAACCCGGTTTGAGATGGGGTCACCTGGGTCAGGCGCTCTCCAGCAAAACCTCAGATCAGCGCCATTTCCAGCCAGAGGCGCTGCTTAATGAGCTGTCCGCTCGTTAGGGCGGGTAGGGATAAGGGAGGCCACGCAATACCCCTTGCCACCATGGGTCCAGCACAGCCCTTTTGCTGCCACTTCTCCTGGAACCACCCTGGGGGCACCAGGGCAGGATCCAGCCCCACACACAGCCCTCTGCATCCAAAACCCCAACCCAAATCCGTTATCTTGATGCAACAAATGCTTTCTATAGCCCAGATCTGAGCAACTTATTGCAGCTCACATGGAGCTGGGAGACCACAAAGCACCACCAAACTGAATTCTGTTTCGACACTGTGATTCAGGAGGTGGAATAAGCCTCCCTCCATCCTGACCCGAGCAAAATTCTCCTTTCTGTGCCTGCAAGAGATCCCCACGGCCATTGTATGGCCAGGGGCAGGGAAGGGGCGGTGGGGCCACCTCAGATCCATTTCATAAGGTCAATAAGCACAGAGCCTGGCAGAGGCTCCAATTTCAGCTCAAGCAGAGCCAATTTCGATTTACCTTGAACCCATTCCCCACTGACTCATACCCCCACAGCCCAAGCTGTGCTTGCTGCAGTTTCAGAGTGTCCTTATGACCTCCGGCATCACCGCAGCAGCGTGGTTTCAGATCTCACCTCCCGCTAAGGCAGCGTGACGGCTCTAGCCAAGCTCTGCACTGGGCACCCCTTCCCTGCCGTCCCCAGCACAGTCCTGGGTCACAAAGCCACCAGGAGAGCCAGCAGCAGGTTCCCTAGTGCTCCCAGGACCCGGTGCCACCTATTGCTGGGGGCTGCAGAACTCAATGTAAACGTTAATGTTTTGCAGTGTTTTTGTTGCACAACGGGCGGCTGGAGGATGGGCCGTTGCTGGCGCCGTGCTACGGCACAGCTGAGCTCAACAAATGCCATTTGATAATTAATTGAACGCCTGTGCTATCAGCTGCCATTACCTAGGCCCATCACTGGCTCTCAGCCACCATTTCACACATCCCACGCTGGCAAACCCACACGGCAGTTTAACCCTTCATTAAACACCGGCACCAACTCCTGGCATCAGTCACAGCCAGCATTGCCTCTGGGCACAACCACACCCTGGCAGCATGGGGACCAGAGATGTGGAGCATCCATCCATGCTCAGCGCCCAGCCCAGGCCACCACAAGTTTAGGACAGGGCAAAAATAATCACCAACCACCCCCCCAGGGGCTGCCCCTCCTGCCCCACACACCCCTTGCAGGGGAGGTACTCACAGCCTGGACAGAGCCTGGTTGTGCTGGAAGAGGAGCTCGGGCAGGGTGTGTAGCTGGTTGCGGTTCAGTCGTCTGCAGGAAGAAAGAAAGGGTCATGGTAAGGAGGGAAAGCAGCCAGTCTCACCCAGGATACAGCTTTGGGTCGCTTCTGCTCCCAGGTGATGGGAGCCAACTGGGCATTAATAGATTTACTCACAATATTGCAATTATATGCAGACAGGACTCCAAGCTGTTAAATGCTGATTGCTGTTTAACTGTGCCGTTAACCTGCTGCTCACTCAGCTCCTAATATTTGCTTGAGCAGCCTTGATAGGGTTTAAGCTGCTGAGCTATTTTATTGAATGCTGAACTGTAGCTTACAGCTCCCTGGTTCACATGCAGGACACAACTGATAACAATGGCAGTGCTTTGTGTTTAACCTGCCCCTCACCTCAAAGGCATCAGAAAGGGCGTTAAGATCTATAGAAACAGCACTAGGTTTGCTACCCACACTGCTGTGCATCAGCAACGCTGTTTGAAGTCAAGCAGCACAGATGTGCTATGGGTTAAGGCAAAAAGTAAAGGATGCTTGCAACGAGCAGAACTGGCTGCCCCATGCCACCTGCCCGCACACCACCACTCACAGCCGCTCCAGCTCCTTCATGTCATCAAACGCCCCACGTTCCACCACACTGATCTGGTTCTCCATCAGCTGCCTGCAGAGGGACATAGAGAAAAGGGGTTAGATTTTGGAATAGTGGTCCGCAACCCAGCCTAACCACTCCCAACCCAGCTCAGTTCAACCCAACACATTCCAGCTCATCCTATCTGAATCTAGACTCTTTCTTCCTGCTGGAAGCCCACCATGCCCCAGCCCAAAGCTGATGCCAACCAGCCGGCACCACCTGAAGGACTCAGCCCCATCCCTATCCCTCCTGGGTGCCGCAGGCTGAGCACACTTCCTGCTGGGAACTCACAGGACACGGAGCTGCTTCAGTCCGGAGAAGTCATTCTTGTGGATACGTGTGATGTTGTTGCCATTGAGCTCCCTGGGAAGAGAAGAGACAGAGGTCAGCATGGAAGCACTCAAGAGCCATGCAGTTACCTGGAAATTCCCCCAAAAACGGACAGGCAAGGGCCAAAGTACAGCAGTGATCACTGCATCTTTGATTAGGAAAGGGGGCTGGCCCTGGAGAGGACACAGCCCACAGCCCCTGGCCAGCAGTTGGCTGGCCACGTTGGCATTGCTCAGGGACTACAGAGCAGCAAGGGGTGCCTTGCTCCCCCAGCATGCCTGTCTCAGTGCTCATGTCCCCCAGGACAGGCATTCTGCAGCCATCATAAATGCAACGTGCTGCCCAGCGAGGCCAGCAGCCCCTGCCTGGATGTAAACCGCCCCACAGGGCAATGCAGCAAATGTCTGGCAGGCTCATCCTGAATTCATGGAGCCACTCAGAGAGGCCAGGAGCAATGAGAAAACCAACAGCTGCCCCCAAGAAAAGTAGGATGGCTCCAGGCACACAGCTGCAAGTCACCCACAGGCATTAGGATGGGTTCAGTGCTCGGCCATCTCACACCACTGAAGCAACTGCCGGGAGATAAGTCACACCCCAAGGACTTCTGCCAGCCCAGTCAGCCCCTATGTCCCACCTCTTGGTGGAAATAAGGAAGAAAGGCTTTTGCATGAGTGGTCCCCAACCCATCTCAACTCAATCTATTCCAACTCATCCCATCCCAACCCATTCCATCTCAACCTCTTTCTCCATCCCGACCTGACGCCTGCCTCCACCAGTTCCACAGCCATGCGAGGAGCCGGGGTCATCGCCGGGATGGCCCCAGAGGCAGCGAGCAGCGTGTAGGGCTGCCCGGTACAGCCTGCGCAGCCGCGCACCCCGGGGTGCTGCCATTGTCCCGCTGAAACGGCTGATAATGGCTAATGAGTTCCAGCTCGGCGTTATAGCCTCATAATTACACAGCTATTCAGCGACTGAGATTGCCGGGCTCCTGCCATTATCCAGCCGTGTGTGCCTGTGTTGGGAAGGAGGCGGGAGGGGGGGTACGTTACTAGGACACAGATGAATGCAAGTGGGGAATGAATAGAGGCTCCCCAGCCCCAGCGATTAAACCGAAACCCATGCTCAGGCTCCACAGCCCCCCGGCTCGCTCTGCCCAGCACTGGGCTGCAGTAAATGATGACCCTCACAGCAATATGGGAACAAACAGCAGGTAAAGCTTACTTGTAAGGATGCCGAGGCAACCCTGCCGTTTAACTTTGTGCCATTTTTCCCCCTTGGTTCTTCCCGCAGATAAATCACAGCCTGCCCTGCCCAGCACACCGGCTCCCCACGGTCCAGCTGCATGCTGTCGCCGTGCTTCCCTCCCCAAGGTGTCTGGGGACCACTTGGCAGCACTTCTGGGAAAGTCATTTTCATTGCAACCTTGAAGTTTCAGAACCCCCTTCCATTTCTCCCCAGGAAGAGGAAAGTCATTACAGCAAGCGATCCCCTCGCGACGCCACTGGCGGATCATCCCGCTCCCAGATGGGATGTCGGCGCTGCGCAGGGCTCATTGCTGGATTTGCATAGTCTGGGTTTATATTTGGTTTCTATCTTTGGATGGCTTATTCCACTCCCGAGGGCTCTGCTGTGTCTTTTCTCCTTGCAGCGCCTCAGCTACACCAACTCCGCTACAAACTCAGAGAGTACAAATGCTGAGCAGCAATTCTTTAAATACAGCCAACGTGAGCAATATTTCCCCTGGTGCTGATTTATTGGGGAGTCACAGTGCTGGAGGTAATGCAGCCTATGTGCGCCCCGCTGCGAAGAGGGGCAGAGCTCCAGCACACTCACATCTCTCCCAGCCTGGTGTCATCTGCAAACACCATAAGCAGCTCTCTTCCCTCTAATGGGGACGCCAAGGAGAACGAGACCCCAGACTGACCCCTGTGCTCAGCACTGGGGGACAGAACAGCTGCAATCTTTCATCCTACACTTTTATTGCATTTTTCAAGACTTTCTGAGATTTCAGCCGGCTGCTTGAATGCCACCGGGCCGCAGCGCAGGCTGTGAGCTGCAAAGCCCTCCACAGCCTTGGGGAAACAAATCCTTCCAGTGCCAGCGCAAAGGAATCCTCACTGTGTGGATGCCCCATGGAGCAGGGCTCTGCGCTGTCTGGGCTCATTTCAGAACAATTGCTCTTTGGTGAAGAAGAAATCAAGCCCACAGCTCCAGCCCCTAGAGCTTGAGGCACTCTGTAAGCTTTTACGAGGTACTAACCCAGGTTAGCATCGCGATAAATTTTTAAGCGCTACAAACAGCATTGATTGTGCCACCAGCGCCGAGGAACGGGAAGCCTTTCTGCTCTCCCTAAGCTCTCTCTGGGGTTTTCATGCCAGAGCCATTATCTGCCGGCAGTCAGATGCGCAGCGTTGTGGTGCATCTTCTCCAACCACTCTCTGTCCTACAAGATGCAACTCTGCCCGCACCTCGCTTTGCTCAGCCCTCCCAGCATGGGGACAGCAGGACACAGCACCCCACTGCTGGGATGTGGGGTGGGGATGCTGATGCCCAGCCCTCAGCTCCGGATCTCCCATAGCATCCCATGCTGGGGCTTCCCCCCACCGCAAACCGTATGGGGGAATGTGGGGTACCCCCACCTCCCCAGCTCTGTGTGCTCACTTCTCTCCCACTCTCTGTGCCAAGCGCTGCTCCTTGGCTGCATCGCTTGAAAAATTCATCTTCCCTCTTTTCTGATCTTCCTCCTCCTAGCAGCCTCTCTCCCCCATAGGATGCTCGCCTCTGCTATTTTGAGAGGCGAGTGCATCCGAAATGCACGCCAGGAAGGCAGGCGCTCAGTTGAGTCTTGGAGCCTGGATGCCCCAACTCCCCCCCGTGGGCTGCACTCCCCTCAAGCATCCTCCTTTTATAGCTCACACAAACTGCTCCATGCTTCTACCACAGGAAAATTCATTAGAAAACATCGACAGAGGAAACAATGAAATAAGGAAGCATGAAACTCAAGGCAAATGCATGCAGCGTAATGAGCCTGGCTGTGCAGAGTGCACAGCTGTGAGCATGGGGTGCCTCCTGCACGGCTGCCACCAGCGCTCCAGGACTGCAGCAGTGGCATTTGCAAGCACACGCAAGGGGCTGGCAATTAAGCTGGGAGCAGCTTCCCTTCCTCACGCAGAGCAGCAGAATGCATCACCCCAGAGGAGCGAAGTGGCAGCACGTTTAAGGCAAAAATATCTATTTTAAAGGATGCTATAAAACAGGAGCGGAGAAGGGTTTATTGGGAAGCAATTGCTGTGTGAGGTGAGAAGTGGTCACCAGAGGCCAATCCGATGGACTTTATTGCCTGTTACCCGTGACTTCTCCCAGCCAGGGGACAATAGATCCTCTGCTATCAGCCTCAGCTCCATCAATACAAACACGACATAGTTTTTTAAACTAATATTTTTCCAGCATGCAATTCCACGGAGAGCGAGAACACACCGTTACCATGGCAATATATAGACAGCATCTGCCTTGGACGTAGCTGAAGGGAGAAATTGGAATAGAATTGCAAATTTCCTCTGTCCAGGAAGGCTCCTAAGGAAGCACAGCTCTGGGCTGGCAGCGATGGGGTGCTGTGGGGTGCACAGTGGGGCTTGGCCCATCGGAGAGGGGGAAAAGGGGCAAGAGGGACAATGCTGTCATCAGCTGAAAACTTCCAAAGAAGAAGCAACTGCAAGGCAATCAGCCTCAATTCAGCCCTCATTAGCAAATAGCCGTGCTGGAAGCAGCCATTTGACAGCGGTGAATTTGCAGCGATTCTGCTGCCACAGGGAGAATTACCTAACAGGGCGACCTGCTCTTTGGAGATGCTTCCAGAGAAAGCCACCAAAGGGTGTGATACAGAAGCAGCGTGAGCTCAGACCTCACCCCTGCTGCTGCTGCCTCGATCCCATAACAGCAGAACCCAACACCACCCAGGGGGCACTGCAGGACACCTGGGAGAAAGCCTGCTGCCTGCAGACGCCGTGCCAGGTGCATGGTGCAACAGGCAGGCAGCCTGGCAGCAGGGACAGCCTGCTCCTGCTGCATAGCCTGGGGGCGCGAGGTTGCAGCTCATTTCTGGGGAATCTGAAGTGGCTGCTGAGCTGCACCACCACAAACGCGCTGCTTGGAGGTGGGACCTGCTCTGCACAAACACCTTGAGCACCTGTGAGGGCGTGCAATAATGCTGCGAGTAGTTTCCTGGCAAACAACACCCACGTGAGAGCAACACGTCTGCCTCAGCTCAGCCACCAGATCTGACTTTGTGAGAACACAGAAACCCCACGTCACCCCACAGGGATGGGCAGGGTGCCCAGCGGGACATCAGACATGAGCAGGACCAAGGGGAGAGGTGCCCGTGGGGCAGCAGTGAGACACCCCAGGGTCACAGCCCACCCATTCTCTGCATCAGAGTGATGCTGAGCACAGCCCAGTGTGGAGCAGCTGCTGCAGAGCCCACCATGCTCCCCAAGGAATGGATAAGGCTAGTGCAGGAGTGGCTGTGCCCAAGCCATGCTCCAGCCCTGGGCACCCCAGAGCTCACAAACCAACTCTATAGGTCAGCAGCTCATGGTCTCGGAGTAATAATCACTTGAGGAGGATAATTACAGCAGGAGAAGAGAAAACCCCATGAAAGCAGTGCCTCACAGAGCTCCTGGCGCTGGGTGCAGCCCAGGCGGCTGCCAGACTGCCTGCACACACAGTCCCTGCCTGCCAGCCCCTGCCGTATGCACAGAGCTCATTCACAGCCCAGTGTGCAGCAGAGCACAGCACTGGGGCAGGAGGAGCAGTGTGTGGCTGCCCAGGGCCACAGTTCATGGTGCATACTGCCAGGGGGCAGAGGGAACACTCGCTGTCCCCAGGCAGAGCAGAGAGGCTGGGAACAGCCCTGCTGGGAGCAGGGTCACCCATACACCAGGAACCTATATGGCTACACTGTGACTATAGTCCATAGGAGAAAAGTTCTCCCTACAGGGACCCACTCTGAGGACCCCTCAACGTTTATGGGAGGGGGGCTCAGCAGGGGGATGCTGGCGCAGAGGGCTTGTGGGGTTGGAGGCTGCTTACACTGCGGGACACAGAAAGCACAGGGATGGGACCCGATCCCTGGCACCACACATATCACTTCCAGGAGGGATTCCCAGGGACAAAGGGGTGCAAAGGAGCTCAGGGTGGTGAGGACCCACAAGCAGCCTCTCCAGCCGCATGGGTGTCCAAGGACAGGTCACAGTGCGGACAGCCGTATACCTGCTTGCGGGCACACATCACAAGCACGGGCACCGGTGCAAACATCCCTTGGAGCACGCAAGCCCCTGGGCGCTGTTCTGACCCCCGCCAGCTCCACACATTACACACGTAGACACACGCGGGACCCCTCACACATCCCTCCCACAGCCAGCTGCACAGGCACCGTGCCCCGCCGGGCGGTAGGCACACACAGATCCCTTCTCACCGCCATGGACGGGACGCTGTGGGCGCACTCCCTCCGCGCGCGTCCCCTTGGACTCCCGCTCGCAGCCCCCCGACGGGCTCCCTCCGCCGCGCCCCGCACAAAGGAGCCCCGCGGTACTCACAGGCGCTCGGTGCCGCGGGGGATGCTCTTGGGCACGGCTCTCAGGGCCGTACCGTGGCAATCCACCGTGGTGCCGCTGCAGGCGCAGAGCGGCGGGCAGGCTGCGGCGCGGCCCCGGCACAGCGCGGCGAACGCCAGGAGCCAGGCGGCGGCCCGCAGCCCCGCCGGGACCCCCGCTGCCCCTCCGGGGGTCGGGGCCGCGCCGGGCGGCACAGCCATGGCAGCGGGCAGCTAAACGGAGGGAGCGCTGCGCATCACCGGGAGCGCGGCTCGGTTTGGCACGGCACAGCCCCGTCGAAGCGCGCCCGCACTCCTCACTGCCGCCCCATCCCGCAGCCCAGGCACAACCTCCGCGCTGGCTCCTCCCCCCCTCCTCCCTGCCCGCCCCACCGAGCCCCCCCCGCCCGTTGCCACCGCCCCTCACCGCGCCTCCGATACGGTAGCGGGAACCGTCGGGGTTCCGTGCCGCGCTAAGCACGCGGCTCCTCTCGGGACGCTCGGGCTGGGCACAGGACGGGGAACGAGCGGTAGAACAGGGCAGCCGCATCTTCTCCTTGGAGGGTACCAAAAGCTCCTGCTTCCGTTGGACCATTTCCCACCACTCCCCAGAGTTTCGTACCCAGGTGAGACGGCAGAGATGCCGGGTCCGCTCGCAGGAACCCGCAGCCATGCTCGAAAATGCAGCTCAGCTCTGTCCTTTGCTCCATGCACAAACGACAAATCTCATAGTCCTGGCTGAGCTGCTGTCTGTGTCCTTTTCCATTCCAACGGAATATCTCAAGAAGTAAGGCAACAAAAAAAGCCTTTGTGACCAATCCACCAAAAAGGCAAAACATACCTGTTTCAATGCAAAACAAACAAAACAAAAACAAACAAACAAACAAAAAAAACCAACAAAAAAAAAGCAAACAAAAATGAAGCCAAGAAATCTTCTGAGCTTGGCCCCAAACTGTTGACATTTCAGAAATGAGAATGTTGCATCCTTCAGCAACACCTTCCCCAAGGTCCACAGGTGAGAAGCAGGAGGGTGTAACTGGGAGGGCTGTGTTAACAAGGCACCTGCAAAACCTTCCAACTCTCACCTTCCCACCCTCCAGCTGTAGGGAAACCTGCAGGCATTCTGTAACAACAGGCAGAGCCCTGGCTGCTGAAGCAACTGCTGCAGCTTTCCTTGGAGGAGGAATGCACTGATGACAGCAGGTCCTGAGGCCAGCAGTGCCTCTTAAATCAGTGCTACCCATGCAGCGTGGACCAAACCAATGGTCATTAAGCAGAAAAAGTGAAAGGTATGCTCAGGGTCTCTCTCTGAGCAAGAGCCACCTTGCACACACGGGACTGCACCGGCTTGGCGCAGACTGGCAACCCTTTCCCATCCCAAATGTTGGCTCCCATCATCTGTCTGCATTTTCGTGACATCTCCTTCCTCTGGCCCCAATCCCAGGAGGAAGCTGTGGCTGAGTCTCATGAAAGGGATTTGTTCCCCGTTGCTACACAGCAGCTCTGACAGCGAGGAAGATGAGCAGCTTCCCAGGGGCTGGGAGTTGACCTCGTGCTGGCACGGCATCAGCGAGGCTCCCTTGGGGACACTGGTGGCAATGACACCGCAGAGCACCCAGAGGGAACCAAGTCGGTGTGCTGAAGAGTTCAGCTGAATTTCTGGGGTTGAAGGTTATTTTCCAGCAGCTCCGTGTCCCCAAAGTCACAACCGTGGGATGGCTGAGGATATGGGATGAGATCCTCCAAAAGTGCCACATGAGGTGATGTTGGCTTTGGAGAGCAACATCTGCATGGGAAAGGCCCTAGGTGCCACTGAATATGGATGAGGAGCTGGGAGGTAAAGAAACCTCAAACTTTCCTTTATCAGGGGAGGCCTGGTCCTGCCGTCTGCCGCTGGGATCTGGGCCAAACTGCTTGATAGAGAGAGAGACCATCTGGATCGTCTGATGGGCTCTGGGTTTGGTTAAACTGAAGCAGCAGCTTTTTTTTTCTTTTTTTTTTTCTTTTGCAGGAAAGGAGTTTCCATGGGAAGATCTGGGGAAGGATTCCAGGGGACGCGCCAGACCTGTCGTGCAAAGAGATGTGAAGCAGCTACAAAGCTTCAAACAATGTTTGCTGCCAGCTTTAAGCCAAATTCCCCCAGAGCATCATTTCCATCCACTCAGGACAGGCTGCAGCATGCTACCGAGCTGCCCAGCCCCTTTGTTTCCCAGGCAGGGGCTGCAGGACAGCAGGATCCCACCCTTTCCTTGGCAACACTTCTAGCAAGCAGCAGGGCTGGGGGCTGGAGATGTGCTAAGACCTCCCAGGGACCCTTGTAAAGGCTCAGCTCATGCAGGGAAGCCATGCTTGGCCTTGGAGTAGAAGGCACTGTTGAGAAGGGGCTGGTGAGTCTCCCCTGCTATGGTACCTGTTGGGCTCACATAGAGTGACAGTGCCTTTGATGGGTCTGTTATGGAGTGGTGCAGGCAGCAGGGCTGCTGGGATCACAGTAAGTCAGTAAAGCTGTGTCAGGCAGGGCTGGGGGATGCTCTTGCTGGTGACTCTTCAGGGACAAGCCTGACCTTATTGGCAAACACCAGCAGCATCACCCTGTGAAGACTGCCAGCATTGCCCTGTGTGCATGGCCAGCATCACCCTACAAGCACTGCCAGCTCTGCCCTTGACATACTGCCAGCACAGCCCTGTGAACACAGCCAGCATCACCCCTTAAGCTGTGCCAGCAGCATTCTGCAAGCATATCCCAGTTAATTGCCTGGGGACTTTGCCCTTGGATCCCTCAAGGTGACGTGAGAGATGCTGGAGCTCTGCTCCATGAGCAAAGCATTCACACCAAGCAGCCCAGCACACATGAGAACTGCTGTTCCCAGCAGGGCTGGACACGCTGGCTGTCTGGGAGCGTTGCAGCACAGTACAGGCTGCTTCGAAGGAACCACACACACTGAGGTGCTTGTCAGGCACCTCATACGTGGAAGCACTGTTGGTAGTGCAGTGTGGGGCCGGGGGCTCCGAGTCCCAAATGCAGCAATCGATCCACATCTGTACTCACAGAACCTTCCCCAGTCACTCTGCCTGGAGCCATTCATTACCCTCAAGGAAAACGCATCGGAGGGATGATTTACTGTTTAATAGACTAACTGACCCTGAGCCGTGCAGGACTGCACCCAGGAGCCGTTCCAGCAGAGATCCCTCCAGCACCTCCCAGCATGAGCACAGGGTCAGCATGGGACCCAGCATCCAGATCTCAGTGACCACGCACTTGCACAACTTATGAGCTCCAGCACGAAGCCCTCACAGCAGAGATGGGCAAACAGAACCGAACATGGTAATTTATTTACACCATGAAAAAATATTAGTTCGTCTAAGCTGATGAGACTGTGAAGCCCAATAAGAGGTCTGGCTGGTGCCAACATCTATCGCTAGCAGTGTGTGTGTTTTTGTCTACAGCGTTGCCCTAGGCAGTCAGATACAGCAGCAGCATGACAGCTCCTAGGCACACATGATAATTTAAAGGAAAAAATATCCTATTTCATCTCTGAACCAGGGCAGAACAGTTTGGGGAAAAAAAAAAAAAATCAAGACAACTTGCAAACATTGATTTAGATTGCAGTGACACTCTGCAGAACTTATTTGCAAGTCTGGGCAGTGCACTTTAAGATAAAAACTGTTTAATGAAACGAAGGAGGAGTGCTGCTTGTTTGCTTTGTAATGTCACTGCTGTGCAGAAGGAGTGACAGGCCAAACCAAACATGCTGTCGGCTGAGATCCCCCCAGGGCTGTACCCTCTCCCCACGCTTGGGCCCAGCCGTACAGCCAAGCATCAGCGTGTGGGTTGTGGTTCCAAAGGCTAAAAACGACTCATTTTTAAAACGATGTAAGCAGACTGAAGCTGTCGCTTTGAATCACAGCTGCCTCGGTGTTATCAGGGAGGCGATATTTGGATTTGCAGTGTTCAAAATAACTGCTGTGAGTTTTTGCAGCTCTTTGTTCAGCATTTTCAAAGCCAGATGCGTCTCTCCGGACCCCCAAGCCCACTTTCAAGTGCAGAGAAGTCCGTATGCTCTCCCTCTCCGAGCTCAGGGAGATGTGAGTCCCTCGGCACCCAACCGCAGCCCCAGAGAGAGCTCCCACTTGGAGCAGCCCCTGCAGAGACAGCTCTGCTTCCCAACACAGCGCGCCTCTCCTGCTTGATTTTCAATTGCACGGCGAGGATGTTAATGAGTGTCTGAGCCACGGCAGGCAAGCCCAGGGCATTTCAAATGGAAGAACTTCACAGGGAAATAATCTGCATAAAATCTGAGACACCATTATTAAGAAGGAAGTGAAAATGCAGGCAGAAAGCATCCTCCCTCAGCAGCCGAGAAAGGAATGGTTCTAAAGAGAAAAATGTATTCATTTGATCCATTATTTATATAAAGTGCTCTTTGTAAACCTTATTTCCCATCACCCCGGCTGACAGCAGGGGGAAGACAGGAAAGGAAGAGGCCCAACTTTCCACCTCTGGGGGAGGACAGCCCGCCTGGGCATCCCGTGTTGCGCTCAGATCCCATGTGGGGGCAGGCAGCAGTGCCAGGGGAGGACAGAGCCGTGGGCAGACGGTGCCTCCGCGCCTCCGGGAGAGCAGAGCTGGGGTTGTGAGCAGACAGTTCCTTCCTTTTGAAGGCAGCTGCACCGCTGAGCCCTCCCTGTCCCACTGAAACTGCTTAAGCCACTCAACAAAACCGTTAAAAATAAAAGCATTTAATATGGGGTTTTTGCATGAACACACGGAAAGGCAGCAGTCTGAAACAGTACATACATAGCATATATAAATAAGAACAAAGATTAAAAATGCTTTGGCAATGAGAGACTCTGGGAACAGTTAGCGGCTGCTCTGGGAGGAAGGAAGCATCCTTGTGAGGCACTGCACAGAGCAGATAAATGAACACATCCAGACGTGACTGTGGAGCGCTGTGAATGTGGGGCTGTGACAACCAAAGAGTCCCAGGGGCTGAGTCCCTGCTGGCCGCCTCCATCCTTAGCATGAGCAGGAGAGCAGCATGGGCTAAAGGCAGGGCACCGACCCCAGGACCTCACTGGGGACTGCACCCGTTCTATCTGCAATGGAAGGCATGCAAGAGGTGCAGAAAGTATTTTCTTGGGGCTAAACAAATCTCAGCAGTGCCAGAAGCCAGTTGCTGAGCTATAGCTGTCAGCATAAGGGCTGACACTGCAGAGCAGAGCTACTTTCCTCTTGTCTGTACAGGAGCAGTGTATTTAGCCAGAGGAATGAGAATGCCTTGCAAAGCCAACATCCAAACAGAGATATAGATACGTCTGAGTACACTAGGAGCAAGAAGGAGAGAGAAGGGATGGGATGAACAGAAGCACAGCAGCCCTAAATGCAGGAAGAGCAGAGGCAGCAGGAGCAGAGCCAGCTGCTCACACACTGCCACCCCACCCCGGGCTCTGTTCCAAAGGGAAGCTGATGTTCCCAGGGCTCTGCCAGCAGCACACTGCACTGCAGGAGGCTGCAGAGATGGGGCAGAAGTGCATTCAGCCAAACACACTGCGCCCTTCAGAGAGGAGCACAAAGACATCTTCAGCCTCTGGAGGGATGGATTACAGACACATCCAAACAGCACATACTGTTACCGTAGCAAACAGCCTCTGCCCTTCTTCACAGCATCCTCACCTGCCTGGTCCCTGAAGAACCGGCGCTTTCTTTGCTGTGACAGAGACTTCTAACACCAGGAACTCACAACTCCCATATCTACTGTCCCTCTGCCCCTTACATTTCCTCCATTCTGGGGTCAGACTGGGGACAGGCACTCCCGATAAAGTGCCACGAACATCCCCTTGGACATAGCAGCATGAAGCACAGAGCTTTGTAGCTCTTAAAAAAAAAAGATAGTACAAAAACATGAATAACTCTGCTAAGCTGCACAGGGCACAAAAACCCCATTCTGAGCCAGTCAGACTGAACTCCCTGCTCACATCCCCATATTCACACCTCCTGCCACCAGTTGTCTCCAAAAGCTGTCAAGGACAGAGCTCTAACTCCTGCCGGCTGCTGGTTCTTAAAGATTAGAAGACAATTATAATTGGATTCCAGAGATTATTTGCTTCGCCAAGAAGGGCTGAGAAGTGTTTAGATGGTTCCTCAACTGATTAAATCTTTATTTCACAGTAGTGACCCTGTGTGTCTCCTACCCCAGAGTGCTTGCAGACAGGTACTTGGCAAGATTGGCTCACTGGAGCACTCCAGCTTAACAAGGCAGCTGACAATGGCCAGCTGTGATGGGGGTTTATCCTGTCTCGAGATGGTTTCATCTCATTTCTGCAGCTCAGGGCAAAAAGCTGAACCTGGCTCCAGCCCTTTCTCCCAGTTTAATGATTGATCAGCCAGTTGCCTGATCAGCCAGCCAAATACCTTGAGCCAAAGCCTTTGGGCACCATTTGCAGCAGATAAAAAATGACTGGAGCCCTCTTGCGCCTCTTGTACTGCTGCTATACTGTGCAAGCTGCTACCAGATTCTGCCTGTGTGAGACATGCCAGCATCCGAAGGCTGGGCTGCCCTGCTCCAGGACAGCTTTTGCCAGCCTTCTGTCCCCAGATATAAGCCCTGTGCCACTTCGCCTCCCTGGAGGAACACAAAGCAAAGCCTCTCCTTGCTCAACATGCAGAGCCAGCAGCAGCACAGGAATGCAGAAACATGAAGGCAGTGTGCAAGGACTGCCTCCAGCCAAACGTGAAACAAAGTGGTTCAGAAGTGGCTTTCCCCATGCTCTTTGTGAAGTGGTGGCACCCAGACCCTCTCCTGTGCTGTGTACCACTTTGTGCACTCCAACCCTTCAGGGACAGCAAGGCAAGAAGGACCCCGTGGGAAGCAGAGGTCCTAGGAAGCACAGAGGGTCTGGCTCCAAAGGAGGTCAGGAGGTAAGGTTAACTGTTGGGATGCAGGTAAAGGTTGGAGTCCATTGTTCTCACTGCTAACAGAGGGAAGGAAACAAAACAAGCTTATGTTAAAAACTCAGAGCAGAAAGAGTTAAAAAAAAAAATAACACACAGTCTAACAACATCACAGAATGCTGGGAGTGCAAACATGTCCCTGCAGTACAGAGGGGTCTCTGTGTAAGCAAGCTCTCCAGCTCTTCCCAGAGCCAGCAGGTCAGACATGCTGCACAACAGCTTTTGGTTAGATAGTGGTTTGCCCCATAATGAATGTAATAATATTATTTATATACAGAAAGAAACAAGTCTCTGCAGACTTTGCAGAGGTCCAGTTTCAAGAGTGCTGGCACGTTGGTAAGGGCTACCGTGAGCCTGCAGCGCTGCCTGCTCAGTGCAGCACATTATTCACAGCTTGTGAGGCTGGGCATTCCCCACCCAACGCTGGTGCAAAGCAATTCAGAGGGATGATGAATCCTTGGAAAGCAGGTGGGCTCGCACGCGTCTACAGGATTCCTGCAGCAGAGAATTACAGCAATTGAGTGCTTGCGACACAGAACATCATGCAAGTGATGTTATCCTCTCCCCCTGCAAGGACTCCTACTGGAGTCTGCCTGCATGTTTACTTTTTCCAACTATTCACCAAAGCAGAGCAGAAGTGTGCAGACACTGCCATCCTGACAGGCTGTTAGCACCAGTCCGTGCTGCTAGCTGCCCTCCCACCTCCCATGACAACCAGCCTGCCAGCTCGCAGACAGAGGAGCTGTACATCCCTGCTTGGATGGAAGTCGTCAGGGTCTGGTGCCCAGCATACCATCTGCTTGGCGTGGAGCAGACTGCTGCAGCCAGAGGACCATAGCAGCCACAGCCAGAGGCAAAGCCTCATGAGCGTGGCATCACCTCTGTAGCTCTCTTTGTCCTTCAGCGGGCCAGGTTCTTACAGGAAGAACATGTACATTTGTGTCTCTCACCTCTTTTTGGCCCTCCAATGATTTCAGTTTCCCTTGGGACATGTGAGCTGGAGATCCACATTTCTGTAACTGAACAAGAGAGGGGAATAGGAGCAGAGATAGGGAATTAAGTGGTATCTGCAGCCTTCTCTGGGAGCTACCTGTACCACCAGACTGCAGCTACAATCCAAACCCACTAGAGGCATGTCCGGCCCAGGGGACAGATCTATGCAGAGGCAGCTGGCTGTGTACGACTTGTGGATGAGGATGTGAGAGGGAATAGGGCAAAACTCAGTGCTACAGAGCAGGAGCACAGATAATGCCAGAAGGAAAACTCTGGAGTGGAGGTCCATTGCTGTCACCCAGGCCTTGAATGTGCCTTCATTATCTCTGCACTGTTCTCCCTGGAGCAGTTTCCTAAGGCCTTCTCAGATCATGCAGAAGAAACTTGGAAACTTTGTCTTGAGTAGAGAACAGTGATCAGCCCCTGGGAATCACTCAAATGGGTGCCCAAGTTGCAATCAAACTCCCTTCCCACATGTTCAGCAATGTCAGCAGTGCTGGGAGCAGCTCTTACCAGATGGACATTCTCTTTGCTGACTCGTTTGGGCTCTGGTGTGGTATCTCTGCTCTTCCTCTCCTGTATTATCGGGGTTCCCAAAACCTTCCTCTGCCGCAAGAAGAGAGGCCTGTTTGCTATTGCTTAGAGCACAGAGAGGAAAGCAAATGGAAGGAGCAAGATGCACAGCTGATAAGCAGTTGGATGCTGGGAAAGAAAAGAGGAAGCCAGGCTAGAACAGAGATTGCAAAGCAGAGCCATCTGAAATACCATGCCACCAGGCTAAGCCTGCCTGATTCTGGAGGGTCTGGGAGCTGACACAAGGCCTGGCCAGGAGCCCAGACACAGGTACATGCTGCTGCAGGGCAGCCTACAGTGTGCATACACCTGTGCTGACAGATCAGCTCCATGTCAATCCTCATCTCATCTCAAGAAGCAAATAGGCCCTTCAGAAAGATGCACAGACCCTACAGCCAAACATTTCATCAGAGCATTTCATAGACAATTACGCTTTATACTAGCAAGGCTTATTTTCACTGTGCTACCTTTCTGTCCCGAGCAGATCTGTGCTGTTTAGCAGTCAGTACTTTGAACAGTCCATACCTTTGAGGGTTGTATTTAAGACAGGGCAAGGCAAAAGCAGAAAGCAACATCAGAAACTCACAGCAGAGAGCAGGGGTTGGAGGCTGCCCTTACCTTAATGAGGCCGCTGAAGGAGCGTGAGCGAGTGCGTCGTGGTGCTGGGGGTGTGGCCACATCAGAGCTGGGAGTGAGAGCTGAAGGATGCTTATTGAACTAGAAGGAAACACAAAGGCAGAAGGTTAGCACAGTTTAGTTTACAGTTACACCAGCCCCTTGCTGCTGTATGCTACTCTACTGCTGCCCTCTGGCTAAGTCTCTGGTTGGCTTTTCCACACCCTCAAATGTAGAAGCAGCTCATAGCTGCAGGGGAGAAGGAAGCAGAAGGCTGCATCTCCTACACAGTATTACAGGGAGCTCAGGGTTTATGCAGGATACCAAGTTAGAGGCTAAAGTAGAAAGGAGTCAGGGAAGGGAGCTAAAGGCTTATAGCCAGGACAAGTGCTGTCCATGCCACACAACCTCTCTGGAGCAGCAAGTGGGCTGGAATGCTCACCAGACTAAAAGAGACCAGTCTGTCCCAGACCCTGAAGCAAAAGAGGAAGGAACTTCCTGAGGCAGAAAGATCAATAAAGTCATAATCAGGACTGGGAAACTGCCGACTGGCAAATCCCTGGCTCAAAAAACAGCTTAAAGCACAGCTTGGTACAGCAAGCTTCACTGACAGGCCACCTCCTCCCCTGCCTCCATCCAGTTCTGCCTCTTAAAAGCCCAGAGCCCATGCTCCTCAGCCAGCCAAGAACTAGGGGCAGCTCTCAGGTGGGTCTTGCCTTTAGCCCTGTGCCCAGAACTGTGCTGACAAACACACCCCAAAGAGATCTTTCCTTCCCACACTACCTGCCGGATGAGCTTCTTCTTCTTTGCAGAGTCAGGCATATTGTGTACATGGCGAAAGAGCTCCCTCAGTGCCTCCTCTGTGCGCTGCTGGGTCTCCTCCTGATGGCAGGAGTCCAGACGGCTTCGCTTCTGAGACTTGAGGGGTTGCAGTTCCTTGGAACCAGGAGATGTTAGCAAATCCAGGTCATCCTGGGAAAGCGGAGACAGTAAGCGTTTCCCATGCTTTAATCCAAGTGAGCCACCCATCTGAGTCAGGCTGGGAAGTCTCGTGAGCTGCCTCACCCCAGTGAATGCTGTGTTTTCCCTACCCCTCTGCAGCAGCACTGCACCAGCAGGCCCTGTGCCAGGAAGAGGTGACAGCAATTCAAAGGTGACCCCACTGCTTCTTCCCTCCCTTCCTGGATGCCAGCTGCAAAAGCCCTTCCAGGTTTGAGAAGGGTCAGTGAGGCTCCTTGCAATGCATCTGCCTTCTTCTGCAGCTACGAGGCAGAGAAGCATTTGCTAGAGAGAAGCAGACAAATCTTTCCGCAGTGGCAGAAAGAAGCCTTTGTCCCAGCCCCTCTACCAAGCAGCCTGGTCATGGCAGCAGATGTGTCTGTTTGGAAGGCAGGACTCCATGAAAGAGCAGGTGCTGCATGTACTGGGCACAGGGAACGGGTTTGCTGCTAAAGAGGAGCTGGTAGTTTTCCCTGTGCTTTTGATTAACAGATGCTTCAACTCTGCCCAATTTCCCTAATGCAGTTGCCTGCACTACCACACCATATGGTTCCCTCAGTCCTGCTCCCTATCAGATCCTCTTTCATGGTTTCATTTGTTTTCAGCTTTTTTCACTCACGAAGGTCCCTTCATAGTACCATGGCCTCTGCCCTTGGAGGGCAGGCACAATTGCTGGCCTTACCTTTGATGTGTGGGCTCTGGATCCCAGGTAATGCAGCCTGGCACACTCTCTGATGTAAGGTGGGGCCTGTGATGAGGGACAGAGAAAACATGAATAATATACTTGACCCTGGGCCAAGGGCGGCTGCACCAAGAGCCACTCTTCAACCATGCAAACAAGCCTTTTCCATCAAGAAAATCTGCTGTTTAGGACAGAAAAATACAATGGGACTTCATGTCCTCAGTGGAATCCCTGCTCAGAGTTTCCATTTGATGCATGCAACCAACACTAGGAGAAAACAAAATAAGAGCTAGGTTCCACAGAAGTTATGTCCAAGCAATTCCTCCAGCTCTGAGCTGGCCATTCAGGGGTCTGACAAACAAGGCAGAAAGGGAGCTCTTTTTGCAGAGGGTAGGTGCCTAGAGTGACCTGTAAGGTCCTGGGAAGTCAAGAGATGGCCTGCTGCAGAAACACTTCCTTGAAGAAACCTGTAGATTCTCCTGTCCTACCACAGCATCCTACTCTGAGCTAGAGAGGGATATCCAAGACTGCAGACTTTGCCTATAACAGCAATGGCCAGCTGCCACTTGCAGAGTAGATGTATTAAGGATGCAGCTCCTGGCGGCGCTCACCCGGGCCAAGCCCCTCCATTTTCCAGCGCTCGGGGGGAAGCCTGGTCACCAACTGCCCCAAGGAAACAGGTTTCCCAGCCAGGAATCAGGTGCTGGGTGTCCAGCAGAGGGTGGTATTACACTGCACCGTGCTTCCGACCTGCGAGGCGCAAAGGCCACCTCCAGGCTGTCTTCCTCCTCCTGGGCTGCTCACCCACCAAAGACTTCCTCTCAATAAGGGAACAGCTTCTTGCAGAAATCATGCTCTCTCACTCCAGAAGAGAGGACCTAGAATATACCCCTGCCACTGGGATCTGTGTGGGTAAAGGGCATTCGGACTCCCACAGAAAGGGCAGGGAGGGCAAGACTCCAATGCACGGTCACCTTGAAGAGTTTCTGCGAGTGTTTGATCATGAAGGTCACTCCGTTGTTTAGCTTTGTGATATTCTCTTGCAGGTCATTTGCTGTCACCTGGCAAGAGGACACAAAGGCACAGCTGTTGGAAGGGAAGTAGGAATTGCAAATGAAACCTAGAGTGGGCTTGGGCTGAACACAAAGACTGAATCCAGCCACATAGCTCCATATCACCACCAGCCTCCAGCCTCTCAAATAATTGGTTGTATCAGCACAGTCTTCCCATACGATTTCTTCCCCTGCAAGCCTACTGAGGTTTGCTTTCAACCTAGCAATATCCCACCAGCAGATACTGAGGTTACTCACGTTTCTGGGCCATAGGATGTGGGGTGCAAACATGAGGGCGAGATTGTGGGCAGACATCTTGTTCTTGTCCTGCTTCTTGGCAGTCTGGTAGAGCAAATCCAGCAGCAGTTTGAGCAGGCTGCGGTTGGGCGCAGGGAGGATCAGGAAGAGCAGCTGGAGGGCTTCAATTTGGCGCTCTTTGTCTGGAGTGCTGGTCTTATTCCCCTTCTCATCAAACAGCATCAAGTCTGCCAAATCACAAGGCTGAATGTGAAGGACAGGCACTGCCTCTCTGACAGCAGGCCTATTGCAGCCTCTTCCCTCCTCCAAAGCCCTGCATAGCCCCTGACCTTCTATCTCCTTCCCCCAAGCCTCCCCACCTGATGTGTTAAGCTGTAGTACTTCTCCTATACAACAACGCAGTTGCTAAGTGTTTTGATGGATTGAAGGCATGGTAAGTTAGTTCAGTAATGGTCTTTAAGAACATATAAGCCATTGCCTAGCTTAGGAGAGCCCATGGTTAAAACAGATGTAGACCCAGGTTACCAACGCAGACTCCTCTCTTGTGCTGGAGAGAGGAACTGGGCCAGGCAGACCTGGCCCAATTCTGTAGGTCGTTCAGCACCAGTCTTTCCACCATTAGGAGGAAATGGCAGGAAGACTCCTCCTTACCATGCATTTAGGGTTTGTACTTTAGGATCTCCCACAGCCTAGTGCATCTAGGTCTAAAGCATTACCAGCTTTGTAGGAGGCTGGCTCCATTCCCTCTGTTCATCGCTGCCTCCTGTTACTTACTCACCTGCAATTTTGAGGTGGGCGTGGAAGTGCTTGTGTGTCAGCAGGGGCTCTGGTAATTCACCCAGGAACATCTTAAGCAAGGTAGCCACATCATTGGAATGAAACTCCCCAGAGTCCAGGTCAATATCTGTACCGCTGTTCAGAGCATCCTTTAGAATCTGTTGCCTGATGCTGTTGCCTGGCACCCGAAACAAACCTTCTGCTCGTAGATCTGTTCAATGGAGGGGAGAAAGAAAAAAAAAAAGGCCACCAATTATTCAGAGGCTGATTCCCATTTTCTTACTAAAGCAGAACTCTTTGCAGAGCTTGACAGCAAGCCTCACTGAGCTGCATTCAAAGCCATGACTTCAAGTTGACTCCCATAAGTAAACAGAGTATGTGCACAGTGGAAAGAGACCAACTCATGGAACAGGCAATCCTGGGGAACAGTCACCTAGTTCTGACCCCCAATCCTGCTGATGGATAACTCTGCTTTCCCCCCTGCCTGCACCGCAGAGATCTGGGGCAGGCCACACAGATAACCCTTGGAATAGGAGGAAAAAGATAGAAACACTTACTTTTGTGCAGATACTCAATTAACTGGGAGACCTGTGCGATGCCTTCTTCTGTCAGTGGGGAGCCAAACACCACTCCTTTCTCTGCAGAACAAAAGATAACATGTTCAAGCAGCTCAGAGCACAACAGTCACAGAGAGACATGTCCCCTCAGAGCAGCATCTCAGAATGCAAAAACAGTGCCCCAAAATACTATGAGCGGAGGTCACAGGGACCCCTCACACACACACGCAGGTATTATCTCACAAGCACTCCCCAATAAGTCACTTCCTCTCACCATGCTGTACTTACAAGGGCTTCATCATCCTGATTCTTACCTCAGCTTAATTAGTTTTTATCAGCTAAGGCAAACATTCTCTAGCTCCTGAAAAGAAACAACACCAGAACAGATGCTTCAGTTTTAAAGGGCATATCATCTGTAAGTCTGAACTCTATGGGAATAGCAGAGTGGGAAAGATAGATGCAACAGCCTGGACTGCTACAACTGCACACCTGAGAAGAAATGCCCAAGTTAATTCTCACTGTGGATTGACATGGAGCAGAGCAGGAGGAGGCGTAGCTGCCAGATTACAGGAGAGGGGAACATGTGCTAGTAGAAGAGAAGGCACGACACCAAGTGAGAAAAGCAATGCATCAGTTGGTCTCACAAAAGTTATCTCCCCCCACAAGCTTTGTCTCGTGTCTTTTTTCCCCACTGTGACTTTACTAGCGTTTGGTCTTCTCCATTACAGATCTTGCTGTTCTGTGGTGTTGATGTTCACAGCATGTGGGGATGATCTGGCTAACACTGTGCACTTCTCTAGCAGCCTTCCTGCACAACTAAATTTATTCCGCCTGAAGAATGTTTCACTTTCTTCCTGGACTTCAGAAATGGCAAGCCACCAGGAACTCCAGCCTCCTGTTAAATCAAGAACTTTCTGACCTCCCTCTGATAAGGCATACGCTTCAGCCTTGCAGGAGAAAGGAGGACAATGTGACCTCTTGATCCGCACGCAAGATTTGAAAGGCCTGAGAGCAAAGGGAGAGAGTGATTGGCAAAAGATTCTTGTCCTTGAAGAAAAACTAAACTCATTAGACATTCAACAGATAGAATCAGTAGTGGCCAGGAAAATAAGAGGAAAATACATCATCTTGAGACATGCCTGACAGATTCGATTTACTTTTGAAGTCAGAAGCTGATATCTGAATGAGAATTTGATTCTCAAAGAAACTTGAAAGAAGTGTTTGGAGAATGGATGCTGAGTTACAAAGGCTTAGATGTTGTGGTGCAATGACTTCTGAAACTAAGCAGCAGCATGAGATTGAGTTGCCCGATGCCCACAGAAGCTGCAGTATTTGCAGTTTGATCAGCTCAGAGTAGTATGGTTCTTGGCCTCTGGCTTTGAAGAAATAAAACCTGTTTGTTCTAGCTGGTCTATAACATGAAGAAAAACAAATGATGGCTCAAAGATGAAACAGACAATACTTGAAATTGATTTTCTCTGTAAGCACAAACTCCCTTTTTCCTCTGAGTTTGGCCAAGGAGTTTACAGACAGTGCCTGTCAATGCAGGGAGACACTGCCATTGCAGCTTGGGAGCAGAGCCAGCAGACTTGGAAACATCTGCTAACTGTAGCTGCAGTGAGACACACGGCCATGGAAACACTGAATGTGGGAAGGAGTGGAGCTGGAAGGGAGGCGTCGGGTCTGAAAGTAGGTAACAGCAGTGCTCCAGCAGAGTATGGATCTGTTAAAGGAAAAAGAGCTAGAGAAGATTCACAAACCCCCGCTAGAAGGTTTTGACAAGAACAGGGAAGTTTCCATACGCGATGAGAAAAATGTTTAAAATCAGACACTCGCTCCTGTTTGCCAAATAATGAGTGCCTAAATGTAAGGTGTCCTGCTGCTCTCCTGGAGCAGAGGCGGGAGCAGCACAGGCACGAGCACGGTGTAACTGCTGTCTGGGGGCAGTGTGAAGAGCTGCTATTATGGAGCAGCAGGGTAAATCACAGCAATGGGCTAATTCTCAATTAAGGATCTGAAGTACTTGATTTGCAGTACTTGATTTTCACCTGCAGTGCAGTCCAGCCCAGGGAGATCACATCTGCTGGCTTTGCCGCTGGAACCAGAAACAGAGGGCAGGATTCAGCACCGGAAAAATCAGCCTGAGCAGTGTCCTCATAAAGCAAGGTGAAAGCTTTCATTACCTTTGTATTAAGATTGAAGACAGAAAGAAGCCGTACTCAGGCGTACTGATATCTGCCTTCTCAGAGATGCTCCCAAGAGCAGAATTGCTCAAAGGAATTAGAAGTGTTCAGCTCCAGGCTGCCAGCATTTGGAGGCAGCTACCCACAGCTTCCCTGCCAGCAGACAGCTGGTCTAGCTAGTAAACCATGGCAGACAGAAGGATGCGAGAGGTGCCCAGATGGAGGTAGTTTGTCTAGATGAGAGACAGCGTTTCACTGAACTTCTAATGGAGAATCAGTATCCCCTCAAGTGTGGGCAGAGGTGGGAGAAGGCACATAGAACACCTGTCAAGATGTAACAAAATGGAATGGTACTGTGAGCCAGCAAAGAGGAGAGGATCTGAACACATCTGTGCAAAAAAGCAAAGCCCAGACTTCTGAGGAGCAGGCAGAGACCACTGTTTCATAACTCCAGAAGAAAGCTCCAGCTGAGTGCTTGCCTCGGAATACGTGATTTCCCCAGGCTGAACCTGATCTCAAGTAGTGAATCTGCAGAGCTTTGTCACTGGGACCAGGACATGGATCAGAGCTGTGCTGATGTTTGGATGTGAGACACCTACCTGTCTGTGCAGCTCACAGATCTGTATGACAAGGCCTTCAGGATAGCTGATACAGAAACTGGAGGAGAAAGTGGGCACTGAGTGAAGTCAGTGGCCTGTAAAACCTGGGAATTACTGTTCTTCACAGTGCCTGATGTTTGCAGTCTTTATTATACTCCATCACTAGAGAAGAAATCTAACAAGCTAAGGAAAACAGAGCATGAACTACCATGGACAAAATCAAGCATGCTGCATGCAAAGACAAGGCCAACTTGGCATGTATTTTAAGCACCCATGCTCACCCTTGCGTTTCAAAGACATCAAGGAACGAAAAAACCCAGAGGCTGTGCTGTTTGCTCCAGGCAGCTTCGGGTCCTCCTCTCCCATGAGCTGGGCCAGCTCAGCCCCAGGCAGGTCGATGAGCCTGGTGATGTTGCTGACAACCAGCTCCGTGAACACCTCCGGTTTTTCATGGCGCAGCTTTTCCACAAAGAAGTCGGGATTGAAGATAATGGGCTGACTGCGAAGGGAGGACTCATTGCAGATGACAAGATTGCAGATGGCATCACTGGAAAAAAAGGAGAGAGAGAAAATAAAGTACCTTCTCATTGCTTTTTCACAGCCAGCTGGTGCCCCAAAGAAGACATCTGCTGACACAGGAGCCTCCAGTCTACGCAGACAGCACTGTTGGCCTTTGGTGGGTGCTCAGCACAGCACAGACACGTTTACCTTTGGAGCAAAAACATTTCTGGCCTGTTTACACAACACAGCCCAAATGACTCGCACACTCCAGAGTGCGATGGTAAAATATGCAACACTTGACAACACCCAGCTAAAGAAACTGTCACCGCATCCACATTGTCCTCACTCAGGCAGCTACGACATCCAGTATTTTACAGTAACTTACCACTCTGAGTCATAAATAACTTTGGTCCTGTCTCCTTTCCTCCTGAGAAATTCACTCCTAGTGGCCTGAAATTTTAAATCCCAATCAAAATATTTTCATGGACAGCTGGTACTCATCAGTTCTCATCACTGTTCCATCATCAAGCTGCCAGCTCTTTGGTTACTGCTCTCTGCCACCTACAGTAACTGCCCACCTCTGAATCTGGAGCGAGTGTGAACCTATCAGGATAAGCACAAGCCGCTCAAAATCAGTCCTTGAGGAACTCTTAGCAGCCTTCCTTCTGGTACATCTCTTTTTGGCTCCTCCAGGTCTTGTCTCTTCTTCAGGCTGTCCTTCATCTGACCTCCCAGTTCTCTACTGACACTGACTTTTTGCAGTTGGATAGCTTTTCAAGTGGCATGAAAGCCACGTGGGAAAAAGATGCATGTGGGACACAGCTCTAGTGAAGGTTATAGATAACATACATAGCCCTAGCACAGGTTAGATAAATTACAGTTATCAAAGAGATCACAGTTTAATCAGCACTCTTAATCATGTTCATAATAAAGCTTATCCCAATTTCCATCTACCTCTAGGTCTTTCATTACTGTCTTCCCACTTGTATCTCAAAGACTCACACATTCTGAAGTCAGGCCCACAGGCCAGGGCCCCTCTTTTACCTAAAACAGAGAATTAGTGTCATTAATCTCCAGTCACAAGCCATTGCAATGTCATACTTTGCTGTAAAGCACGAGTCCAACCATGCCAGTTGGTGTGCCAGTTCTTCCATGGCTCTGGGCGGAGGCTGCCTACCCACCCAGCTCACACACACTGACTGCTTTCACTGCGTGACATTTTCCAGTCTTTTAATCATTCTTGAGCTCCCGTACAACACTTTCCTCTGTTTCGATATTCCCCCTCAGCTGTGAGCTCCCGTTGAACATTTTCCAACAGCTGCTGCTAAGCACACAGGTAACAGGAATGATGAGTGCATACAGAGGGGATCACATCAGTCCTGGAGGTTCCTGCTGCAAAGCACGCAGCCCCAAAGACCAGAGCCCGTGGCACTGTGTTCTGACCACAGCTGGGCTCACTGCTCTGCACAAGCCTCCACAAGGGAAGGCACTTGCAGCCCTCTGGCCCTAAGAGTTATCCACGTGGCTGCTGTATGGCTGAGACCTGGAAGACCGTCTCGATGCAATTTCCAGGGAGAGATCAGAGCAGGAGGAAGGCTGGGAAGGCTGCACAGGGAGCGGGGTGCTCGCTGCAGCCGCAGGGAACCAAGCATTCAGCAACACTTGCACCGTGAGAACCCCTACAAAGCCCTGCCTCATTGCACTGCTCCCTGTGGATGTCAGGCTCCTTCAAGGGGATGCAAGGAGGAAGATCTGCGAGGCAGACGTAGGGCAATCTGCCAGGCCAGCGAGAATTTCAGAAAGCTCTTAAAGGTTCCCAGCTGCGTTGCTCAGTGGCCTGGAGAGCATGCTGCTGGCTTCTAATGGGGGCCATATTTCCCCAAGTACCTCCCAGTATGTTTTTTGGTAGTTTGTTATCTGTCACAAATCAAGACTGAGATGCAACGATTCAATATCCGCTGCCAAAAAGCAACTACCCATCGACCTGATCACATTCGCATTTCATCACGCAGGGCTGCAATGCGTGAGCAAGTGCCAGCTCTGCCCATAATGCGGAGCAAGCCCTTTGCCTGAAACCCATGACAACTCATTCTGTGGCAATACAGATCCTGAGAAGGGTTAATAGTGAGTGTATGGGCCCAGTGACCCTGCCTGCAATGATCCGTGCGCTGTTATTCACTCACTAGCAGTTTTGTTTCCCCACAGAGAAGATATGCAAATACTTTGCAGCAGTTACATCAAGCATCACAGATTATCTGCTCTCTCTGACAATCAGATATCTAGATTCAGAGAAAGGAAATTAAACAATTTTGTCAGCTAGAACTGACTGACGTGAGTCTGCCGCACAGACGGTGTTAGAGCTGCATCAAGTTCAACAACATTTAATGCAAAAATAAATAGAAAAAAATTAAATTTCTTACATGAGTGCTGAGAGCTTTTGGAGAGGCATTAGGAAGCAGAGACAGGGGAAAGAACTTGCTCCTTGTTTCCAGCAACAAAAGAAACCTGCCTGTCCCAGCACAGCCTATGCAAATCCCACGCATGCTACGAGACACAAGGGCGCATTATTGGGGCTGAAAGGCCCCCTTGGCACACACTGGGCATCAGCCTTCACACAGAGACAAAACAGAAAAGAAAAGCTGGACAAATTGATTCATGTCTCTTGCCAAAGGCTGCGTAGCTGGAGTTTAACGGCAAATAACTCCTACATAGAAACCGGGGTTTTGAATTAGGAGTAGCGTGGTATTAAGTGCTCTCCACCTGTATCTAAGAGGAACCCACAAAACAGCCCCAAATCTACCCTGCGTTTGCCATGAGGAAAGCCATGCAAACGCATTCCCAACAGCACCCAAGCACAACCGATGTCACCGTGCCAGTGGGACAGCCACCGAGTCCCTGCGCCATGCAGCCCAGGAGCCGTGCTCGACTCCAGGAGCTGGAAGGGCACTGCTCATTGCCACGGCTGCTGTGCCTCCGCTCCAGGCTCCCCATTCCATGTCCCTCCGGATCCCGGCAGCTGGAAGCAGCCCTGCGCGCTCTGATAGCGGCACGGCCCTTCAACGAGCCGCTCAGCTCCGAGGTCACTTTATTAGCAGCCCTGCCCAGTGCTGAAAATTTGCCTTTGTATCGTTATTGCTAATCAAAATGGAAATGGGAGGCTAACCCCTATTTCTGAGCAAAGAGAAAGCCCCCACTGGCTTCACACACAATAGCCCTGCCAATCCCCACTGCTGCACACGCTATAACCTTCAGAAAAAGCCATGTGCCCCATCTGCCGCTTTCCCGTTAAAAAAGGAAGATGGATTACTTTGCCTACACCCACTTTATGTAGCAGCAGCAAAGGGGAGACAAACATTTTGTTAGTTTATTGCTGTTTTTTTCCTTACTTGCAATTAGAGTCATATTCTTAGACACTGCGATCTCAGATTGCTTTATGACACATCAAAAGACAATACAATAAAGGACCGAATGGCTTCTTCTCTGATCCCATGAATAAAGTCAAATCCCGATGAATAATAAAACCTTGTACTAATAGGGTTGTGATTAAGACAGCAGATTAAAAAAAAATCGGCCCTATATTGTGCTGAGCTTCGTGCCATTCTGGTATCTTTCAGGAGCAAAGCCTGTGATCCCAGCCAAGCCACAAAGAAAGCTGTCTGTCACACACAGCGTTCTTGCTTCAGGCATGACAGCCCCATCATTTCATGGGGAGTGGATGGTGCAGGAGGTCAAAATCATGATGGATCAATTAATCCCTAAGGTAACTAGATCCAAACAGGGGAAATGCCTTGGAAGCAAGGACAAAAGTGAGATTTTAACCGGCACAACCTGGTGATTGCACCTGGGGCGCGAGCAGGAAGTCAGCGCACGTGGAAGCAAGTCGTGTTCTGATGAGGGAGACCTGCCTGCTTCAGAACAATTCAAATACCTGTATTAGATGCAAGTCCATACACGCAAAGGAAGAAGCAGATTCCAGCATCATGAAACAGAGCATAAGGAGAACACAAATAAGCCGAGAAAGGATGAGGCACCTCTGGGGCAAGAAACGAGCTGTGTTTTTCTTGCTAGGAAAGTGGAAGAGCTGGAAGCTGCAGTTCAGGGCAGTCCAATGCACCTCATTCAGCGGGCAGAATGCAGCCCAGCATCACTTCGTGCACTTGGGATGTTGTCGCGGGAAAGCTCATGCCTCAGCCACACTGCAGCAGGCGAGTCTTACCAGGCAGGAGAAAAAGGATTAAAGAGCTTTTGAAAATAAGGCAGATAATGGAAGAAAATCTCCCCGTATAATAACAAAATCTTTCGACTGAGGAACAGCCAGGCAAGCAGCGAGCACTGAGCACAGAGCGATAAGCAGACACTGCTGGGGAACACAAAACACAGGGATTCTGTGCCTGGCTAAGCACAAAGGAAGATGGGATGGATGCGCCCAGGCTCGCATTTCCCTGGGGAGAGAGAAGGAGCATCGTCCCTGTGCTGTGCCAGAGCAAGGAATCAATTAATGAGGGCGTCTGAAGGCAGTATTCCAGAGCCAGATAGGAGCCATCCCATATTTTGCTAAGAGATGAAAGGACCAGAGCGGAATGATGTGAAATCATTTTAAGTACAAAAAGACTAGAAGACGAATTATTTCCTAGATAAAAAATAAAATAAAATTAAAAGAACTCTAGTGGGAATGGGCTGCGGAGACATGAGAAGTGACTTCACTGCTAAGGTTGCTTTGAGGACTGTACTTGGGACCGACATTCTTGTAAGACAGCATCACAAAGATCACATTCAGCCCTCAGATTTAGCACAGTAACTCCCTATAGGGTGACTGATTTGCCTCTGAAAAATGTCAAGAAAAACACGCAGCGAATTTGCCGAGGGTTACACTCATGAGGTCTTTAAGGGCAAAGAGAGTCCTTTTGTGATGAGCGCACAGTGCATAGCACAGTGAGTGCCAAGCCTTGACCACTGTTTCTAGGCTTCGTCCTAGTGAGCCATAATAAAAACTGCCTTTTTTAATTGTTGCTTTGCTTTCTTCACAGCTAAACAGATGACATACAGTGATTCAGCCTTTTGGCTATGGGAATCAGATAATAATATACAATTTAAACAGCAGGGAACTGGGGAACAAAGCTGCTATTATGTGATAGCAGCCTGTGCTGGACAACCTGGAACTAATGCAGCAATCGGCCATCTTTTGGGCATTGGATAAACTGGATATCCAAATTCCTGCTACCATCTATGAATTCAAATTCTGTCTCTGCAAAAGACCTGAACAGACCTCAGCCATATCAGCTGCACGTGTGTAATGCAAACCTGGAGACAGACCTATCCAGAATGATAAAGGGCTGCAAGAGGGGGAAAGCGGGCTTGGAACAAACTGAAAATGGAAAACATTACTGATGGCAAACCAGACTGCTTGCGAGGCAGCTTGAAACATTGAGAATTTTGCATTTCAACGTGAAACGTTCCAACTTAGAACACAGAGAATTCTTTTATGGTGTTCTTCATAAAATCCACTGGAATGCTGTAAAGTCAACAAAGCCACACTTCAATCAGCCTGCAGCACATCACAGCACCCAGACACCTTCTGGTGCTAAGGGAGGAGGACTGAAAGGCACCTTGGGGCTGCAGACTCAATGCAGTGCTGCTCACAAAGCCACATCCTATGTCAGCACTGCTTTTCGGGCCGATTCTGCAGCATGGGATACATCCAGATCCTGTCTTACACTCCCTAAGCTCTCAGGAGCACAGCTACTGCCAGAAACCCCGTACTTCTGCATTAAGGATTTGCAGGTTCATACATCTGCCTTAACACAATCTGAATAAATAATGCCACTACAATTTTCATGACTTTCAGTGCAACGCAAAATTGGTAAATATATTTATTTTAATGTAAACCTTTATACAAAGCAGCTGTAAAGGAGCTGCCTTAGATCCAATTGTAATTTCACAGAAACCAACACCAAAATGGAACCTTTTAGATGGCAGCAGCTGCCTCTCCTCATTACTGCTCTATTCACTTTTATCACTGTGGCATTGGGAACCTCAGTCACAGCTGGGGACTCCGCTGTGCTCCGTGCTGTACAAACACAGAACAAAGGCAATCCCCTGCCTTCAGAGGGCTGCGAGCTGACGCCGAAATGAATGCTGGAGGGACAGAAAAGAGGAGGAATCCCAAGAGGAGAGGCAGCACTATCAGTCAGCGTGACTGATAGAACTGAACTTGCCAGCTTTTCTGGAGACACTATTAAAAAGGAGGGCGAGGAAGGACAGGGAAAATAATCAGGACACACTGCAGACAGAGAACGAGAGAAAATACAGCTCGCGTGCAAGGGTGGCGTGGGGCTGTGCACAGGGAGCGGGGCTGGGAGCCCCTGTGCAGCGGGACCGGGACGGCTGCTTCCCAGCAGCCACAACACGCTGTGTGACAGGCTGCCCCATCCCTGCCGGTATTCAGGGTTGGATGCGGCCCGGACCTAGCGGTTGTAGCGGTCAGCACCCCTGCCTGCAGCAGAGGGTTGGAACCGGATGACCTTTGATGTCCCTTCCAACCCAACCGTTCTGCGATTCTATGACTGTTCCGTTTTATTTTGACCCGCAGCCGCGGGTTATCCGCGAGATCCCGCGGCAGCGCGGGCGGGAGGGCACAGGGGGGCAGGGAGGCGCCCAGCGGCACCGTGGGCTCCGGGCGAGCAGGACATCACAGCACCCAGTGGTGGGGGGCTGCGGGGAGGAGCCGGGCAGGGAGGGACGGCCCGAGGCAGCGGCTCCTGCCTTCGAACCACAGCTCCGCACCGGGCTCGGGGCGTTAGAGCGTTACCGGCCGAGAGCGAACGCGCCAAGTTCCGCCGAGCCAGCCGGCAGACGGTTCTGGGAACAGCTTATCGTATGCTGCGCGACCGGCAGCTGTGGGAAAAGAGCTTGCGAAGAAGCCGGTTGCAATTACAGCTGCTTCTCTTTCGGAACCGAGCGCTGCGGCACACCGCGCCGAGGGCGGCCCGCAATGCGGCACTGCGGGCCAGGTTGCGCTTCCCGTCGCCGCTCGGCGCCGCTCAGGCCCGGGCACACCGACCCCCGGCTCCACGCCTCTGCCGCACCATGCGAGAACGCGCCCCGCATCCCGGGCGGCGCCCCGCTCCTACCTGCCGCCCCGCCGAGCACCGACCGCCGGCGCTCCCGCCGCCATCTCATACCTGCCGCCCCGCCTCCCCATTGGCCCGACGCGCCACCCCGCGGTCCCGCCCCTCCCGGCCTGCCCGTCACTATTGGCTGGAGGCGCTACCGCCTCGCTACCATTGGTCGGTTCGAACGGACAACGGACGATCCGCGCGTAGCGAAACAGACGCACGCCCCCTGCGCGTGGTGCACGATGGGAGTTGTAGGCGGGAGCGGCCGCTCAGAGCCTCAGGTCAGCGGCAGGGACTGCGGGCTCCTCGCGGCTCCGGGCATGAGTTCGGAAAGAAGGGCACTGAGGCGGACGCTCTTCTTCGTGCGTGGAGGCTTCCGCCTTGCCCTCGGTCCCAGCGCCCCTGAAAGCTTTCTAGACGGGCAGGGTGCTTGCACCCATCGCTCAGGAAACGACCAAGGAGAGAAGACTTCATAGATACGGTAAGCAGAAGTGTAGATCAGAATGCCGAGGAGGCTGGAAATTAATCTGGCAGTTTTTGTAATTGACTAGATTTCGGCTGAAGCGGTCCCTTGGCATCCTAAGCCCCCGCACCTAATCACCTCCCTGCCACTCATCGCACGCGAGCACCGAGGTTCCGCTACCGCCCCCACGAGGGGCTTTCCCAGCCCCGCACCTCGCTGTGTGCCTTCACCCGCAGCCCCCGCTGGCTGCTCCACACCACTGAGGAGCCCCAGAGGCGCTGCGGAGCGCTCAGAGGCGATGCTGAACACTGAAAACAAAGCCTCTCTCCAGTACCTGGGCTTCTCTGCAGGTAACTGCAAAATAGCTGCGGCTGGCATCTGCGGGAGGTGGGACTCGCATCACCCCTTACCCTGCCCCACAGCAGGGCTCTGTGGGACCCAGAAACAGAGCTGTGCTCGCTGCCAGAGACAGCTGCTGGTGGAGAGCTGCTCGACTTGGAGCCTGGACACGATGACGTCTCCCCTCGAAGGGTTTCTATTGCATTACACGATTAATTAGCTGATTAACAAGATGTTGTGGAAGAATCTGTTCTCTGGACAGTGGCTCAGGCAACACCATCCTCTGTGCTAATGAAACTCTTCTGCTCCACACAGGCATACACTAATTTAAGCAACAACATGCAAATGAAGAACAATGCAGTGAGTAATCTGGAGCTTTTAAATGAATTAGCAACTACCTTCTCCAGGCCTTGTCTCCAAGGAGAGAAGAAAAAAACCAGAAAGATAGCTGTGATGGGCTCACAGATGCAGGTTACAGGTGTTGGCTAGCTTGGAAAGCAATTGCACATTTTCTCACTGTCCTGCCTCTTAGGAGATGAAGGGTATCAGGGCAATGAGGCTTTAGCTGCAGCCACACAGCTCCTCTGGCTGAATATGGATAGGAGGTTCTGCTGGAGCTGCCTGTCCTGTAAGCCAAGGCTGCAAGCTGCCTTCTGGCAGGATCAGAGCAGCAGCACTTGGGCACCTCAGTGGCTCAAGGGTCCAAGAGAGACCCTGAGCAGTGCAGGATAGAGATAGTTCTCCAGCCAAGGCATAGCAATACCAGTACAACAGCTCCTCAGCTTTTAAAGGGATCTTGGAAAAAAAAGAAAACAACCAAACAAAAAGAAGCAGAGAGCCACAAACTGGATTTGCAGCCTACAGAAAGCAGCCCACGGTAAGAGGCTGAACAAGCACAATCCCTTTAGCTTATTAGGAGACTGAAAAGCGTTGCAATTCCAGCATGTAAGCTACCATGATAGGAAACGACAAAGGACTAAAGGCTTTTTAATACAAAAGAGGAAGAAAGATACGTTCACAAATACATGCTCTTTGCATTGTGAGCCATGGGACCTGTATCCTCTATTTGCTACCCTCAGCTCCACTCTTTTCTTCAGCATGCTTTTTCCAAACACCATCTTTTGGGCTCAGCAGAAATAACTGGGTGAAAACAGTTGCTCATCTAACCTGGGCAGCTAAAGACCCGGAATTACTTGTGCTGCTGGGATGTGGTCAGAGCAGAGAAAAGGCTCCATCTCAGCACTCCTAGGTAAGAGAAAAGCCCAGACACTGAGGTTAACAGCAGCAGTTTTTCAGCCAGAAAAAAACATTGCAGCAAAACCCTTTCTGCCTTGCAGTAAGAGATGGGCAAAGCAGATGCAGAACCAGTGACAGCCACAGGACAGACACCACAGAGGGCTTCTGCTCCAGCTCCTCCGTCCCAGGACCTGCTGCACTGCAGGGGACATGCTGTGTGAGGTGTTTGCAGGAAAGAAACGAGGAGTCCAGGCTGGATATTAACAGGAGATGTTTGTCAGTACAGAGCTCATTACATGTTATTTACTTTCACTCACACACACACACACACACCTGGAGCAGTCACCTTACATCACCTTCTTTTAGGCACAGGAGGACAGGGCCAGGAGTCCACAGGGGTACCTTCCTAGGGAGTGTGCCCTCACAAAGTCCCTGTCCCCCTGTGCCTGCACACCTCAGGTTATCACCAGTCCTCAGGCAGGTGCACAGAGCATCCACAGCTCCTCAAGGGCGACGGTCCTTCAGCCGGTTCTTGCGCCCAGCCTTGGCCCCACGCTGGGCACCCTTCATCAGGCCCTTGAACTGACCTTGCATTTTTGCCTGCTTCCTGGAGGGAGGAAGGAGCAAGCAGACAGGTTAGTGTGGGTACAAGGCACAGTCCCTGCACAGGCCTGTGCAAAGTGGCTGCAGTGAGCAACACAGAGGTGGGCAGGGAGCCCTCAGACCATGAAAAATGGTAACAGTGAACAGGATCAGACCCAGGATATCCCCCATTCCCTACCCCATGCCCTTCCTGCTCAGTCCCACCTTTTGTTGAGTTTAGCTCTGTTCAGGGGGATGTAGGCATAGGGGTCAAGCTGGCCCTTCTTCTTCACATCACCTTTGCCTTTCTGTAGGATATACCAACATTGGATGAGATGCAGCACAAAGGGAAATGTGAGTGTTCCATTCTGGACAGCCCTGGTACACAGTCACATCAAAGGCTATGCTGCAATGGGGTGCCAGCTGTGCATGTGGCTCCCAGGGCCGATCTCCCACCCAAGTGATGCCACAGCACCAAGCACATGTGAGGTGAGCAGGAACTGCCAGGCAGGTTGGAAATATTAATGAGTACTGAGCATTGGGCAACTCCTTTTGGAGCACAGCGCTTCCTTGTCCCCAGGACCAGCAGAAATCCTGCCCCAGCAGAGCCAAGACATCTCTCCTCAAAACTCTGCCACCTCTTGGGCTCTCACCTTGGATCTGTACTCTGCACCAAAGGCTGGCTTCTTGTCCAGTGGCCGGTGGATCCCAGAGCCTCCAGCTAGAAAAGAGTGAGTGTTGGAAAGGGGGGTCAAGGCTAGGCTTCTCCTCACCACCTGCCATACTGGAGGAGCTGTTCCTGTTTCTGCCTCCAGCTCTTAGGTGTGAGGACAGGAGAGCAGCACAAAAGTGCAATAACTTTACACAAGCAAGCAACTCAGAGCCAGCTGCCTTGGAGCAGCCCAGCCTGTTCTGGCACCCGCAGAGTGGGCACAGACATGACATGCAATTACCTCTGTACTGAGAGTAGGTCCCAGTCTCTGGTTCATCATCATCTGGCTCTTCTCTGAACCGACGCTTCTGACTTTTCTTCTGCAGAAAAAAGATACGGGGTCACTGCAGCTAGCTTGTCCTTACAGTGCTGTCCTTCCATGGGCCCACGACTTCCTGCTTCTTTCCATGGGACCCAGAGACCTTCCACACCCACCACACATCCTCTGTCCCACTGCAGCCTCCTGCCCCACTCTAAGCAGTTCCTAGGCAGTCACAGCTCAGGCATGCTGTGTTTCCCCTGTGCCCCACACTCACACTGCGAAGGCCCACTTCTTGCAGCACATCTGCCACTTCCTCGTCCACTCCTGGGGCACAGGACAAAGGAGTCAGTGCATACATACAGATGGGCAGGAAAAAAACCATACCAAGATTCAGAGCAAGTCCAGTTAGACAGTACCTTTGGCTTCATCATTGTCCACCTCTTCCTCCTCATCGTGGATGATCAGGCGCCCATCCTCAGACACCTGGAAGTCGTGCTTCACTCCTCTGGGCCTTTTCAGGCTTGGCTCAGTGGCTACACACAGAGATGAGTCAGGGCCTGGGGAAGGACCCACTCCCCAGTCAGCTGTACCCCACTACAAAGGTTCTGTTGCTCACCCAGCACTCGCTGGGACACATTGGGATCCAGGAAGTTGAGAGGCTCATCCTCTTCCCCTTCTTTCAGCCACGCTTGGCCCTTCTGCCGTGCTTGTTTCTTCCGCACCTTGCCCCGTTGCCGTTCCTCCTCTTCCTCCTCCTCCTCTGAGTCTGCCAGGATCTCCTCCATGCTGGGCACAAGGCAGAAAGCACAATGCAGGCAGAGCAAGGCAGAGATGCAAGCCCCAGCCTGCCCACAGCATCGTATGCCAATTCCAGTGATGCCATCAGCATCTCTACGGGTGTCACCCAAGCAGATCCAGCACCAGGCCCTCTGCTGAGGCTTCACCCCAGCCCATCTCTACCTGTCTCCTCTGGGCTGGGCTGGTGCTTCCTCCTCCTCTGTCTCTGCAGCTGCTTGCCTCAGGGCACGCTGCTTGCGGCTGCGAGCTTCAGCCTTGCGGATATTCACCAGAACCTTGTGGAACTCAGCTGGCAGCAGTCCCTGCACCAGCTCGAAGCTGAGGGGACAAAAAGCAATTAGATCCTGCAGAGCAGTGCAGGAAACTCCCACAGCGCTCAGCACTGCTCCCAGCAGCCCCGGCTCACCCGAATTTGCGGATGAATCTGGTGAAGAGGTTTCTCAGCTTCATGCGGAAGTGGCGCCTCATGTCATCTGAAAGGCTGCCTATGGCCTCCAGCTGCCAGCACAGACAGACTTCTGAGGTCAGAGATCCCTGTCCTGAACACCTGGTCCCTCACCCTTCTCCTGCACCCCTCTTGCCACCTCCCTGCATCACTCACACCTATCCTACAGCAGCTCAGCTGTGCCCTCCCGCCCCATGCGGTGCTCTCACCATAGTCTGGACGTGCTTGGCCAGCAGTGTGGTGTCAACCAGCAGCAGCATGACTTTAAGGAAGCCCAGAGCTGCCTTCACCACATCACGTGTGCGAGAGCCCAGCAGCAGGCAGATGTTCTGCAGCAGCTGCTCCACCACGCTCAGCTCCATGTAATCTGCAATGCAGCAGTGCTCAGTGTGCACTGGCGGGCACAGTCCTGTCCTGTTGCCTGGCAGTGCTGTGCCCCCATACTCTGTCCTTGCAGCTGTTGCTTACCTTTGAACTCAAAGAACAGGCGTGTGAGTGCCAGCACCGTGCAGCTGATCATGGTGACCGAACCCGTCAGCCCCGCGTAGACCAAGAGCAGGAACCGCTCCATAGCCTCTGCAAGAGGGGACAGCTCAGGACGTGGGGCAAGCATAGGTCTGACCCCCTGGATGAGAGCAGTGGTGGGGCTGAGCAACAGCTGCTTACCTTGGGGAGTGGGCCCAAAGCGGATGAAAGCATGTCCCATCTCCACCAGCAGCATGAAGGCATTCTTGCGGGCTCCCACCGACACCTCCTTGGTGCACAGGATGACCTGGAGGCACAATGCATGTCACAACCCCACAGTCACCCAAGTGTGCACCCAAGTCCCACACTCACCTCTGGGACCAGGGCAGTGATGAAGGGCTCATGCTCAGCTGAGAGCTGCTTTACAATGTGGAACAGGCACTTCAGCCGGGGCTGAGGAGAGAAAGAGCCCAGCACAGTCAGATACAGGGACACAGCCCTGTCCCCTTCCCACAGCAGCCCTCGCTCTCACCCTCTTGGCTGGGGACGCTGCACTCTTGAGTGAATCCAGCAGCACTGCCTGCAAGTCTTCCAGGTGTGAGTGGACAAAGGCCTGGCACGGGGCATGCGGGGCAGCACATACTTCCTCCAGCACACGGTATGCCTTCTTCTGCATGCTGTGATCCTTGCTCTGCACGGACAAGCAGTGACACTGCCGTCAGGATGGCCTTTGGCACAGTGAGAGGCTTCGCTGTGCTGGTGAGGCTGGCAGCAAACTGACCTGGAGGGAAGGCTGGATAGTCTGGTACAGGGAGCCTAGGGCCTGCTCACTGGCATAGGGAGACATTGCCACAACCAGGTCCAGAATGGAGAGCCTGCAGCACAGAGAAATAAGGAGGAAGATAAGCACAGGACCATCAACACTCCCCAACCAAGCTTAGGACTCTGCCTAGGAGCACTGTTTGATGCATGAGAATGACGTATCCTACAGGAGACAGCCTGAGCGCTGCTCAGTAGGAGGGACCCAACAGATTCACCCTTCAGTATCAACCCCTGGGTGTTACCTGGCAAACTCTGTGCTCTCAGGACTGGTCAGTTTCTCACTGGCTTTCTGCAGGAACCCACACACCATCTGCAGGGCAGGCACAGAGTCAGTCATGCAGCCCCTCCCGCGCCTATGCACACCTGGAGTCAAGCTGCAGGCTCTCCAGCTGGCTCAGCAAGACCTTCTTGTGCCAGAAGAAAACGGCTATGGCCAGCAGCCTGCCCCATATCCCCAGATACTCACCTGTGGGTCCGTGATGGTCAGATAGGCACGCACGGTGTCCAGCACAGAGCGCCGTTGACCACTGCTGCCCCCATCCTCCTCAGGTTGGCTATACACGTTGAATAGGATGGGCAGGAAATTTTTGGCAAAACGACCCACTTCTGCTCGCTCTGCATCTGGAGAAAGAAGGACAAGGGTGTGCACATCAGCATCACAACCCACATCTGCCCTCACTGGGTCACTGTGGGGAACAGGGACGGTCCCCCTTGCCATGGCAATGTCTGTGCCCAACCTGTCCCACAGCCGTGGTGGATGAGGGTGCGTAGGGCCTGGCACACGGTGGGGCGGAGGTCCGGGCGCTCGCTAATGGCCATGCCCAGGGTGCGTGCCAGCCCCTTGAAAGCCTCCACCACGTCTGTGGGGCGGGTGCAGAAGCCAGGCAGCAGGGTCCAGACCTGGAAGCAAAGGAGTCAGTGGAAGACCAGCATCCCTCAGCCAGGACTCAGGCTAGCACTGCAGGTAGGCAGTGGTGGGGGCGGCGGGCACTCTGTTACCTGCCACTGCAGTGTGTCATAGATCTTGGATTCAAGGCTCTTCCCAGCTTGGGCAAACTCCAAGGCTGCAAAAGAGGAGGGGGAAATGAACAGAACAGTGGAGGTGGCTCTGCCCTGAGTGGAGCTCCTGCAGAGCACCCAACACTGTGTACCCAGAGCCCCGCCATCCACTGCTCCTCACCTCTGCTCTTCAGAGTGGCTGCCAAGGGCAGGAAGTAGCTGGTGAAGAAGCCAAGCCGTGTGCCCTGCACGTAGTCCCGCAGCACAGGCAGCAGCCAGCTGCGGGGGAAATCCAGAGTCTCCCTGCGGAGGGAGAAGAAGGTCAGGGGAGCATCAGACTTTAGGCATGGGGCACAGCCCCAGAGCTGGGCACAGTGAGACTCCAGGCAGCCGTCATAGCAGCTGAGGCCGGGAACTACACAAGGTGCCTGCTGTGATCAAGCAGACAAGCCCCAGCTGACAGAAGAAAATTTCTCTGCTAAAGATAAGCATCTGCTACCGCTGGACCCCCCAGACCAGCCCAGGGTCATGCTCACTCCTTGCCGTCGATCTGCAGGGGAACAGCTTCCAGCAGCACCTCAGGGCCCATGGCACCAACAGCAGCCCCCACCGCCTGGTCCACCTCAGTGGTGTAGGGGAAGTGCGGAGAGAGGCGCAGGTCACACAGGGACTGCAGGCACTGTGGGGACAAGCAGGAGGCTGAGCAAGGAGCCACCAGAGCTTACTGGCCCTGAAGACTCCCTGTCTCGCTCACCTTCTTCATGATGGGATGGCACTGCTTCCCACACACCTCGAAGAAAACCTCCAGTACTTGCAGCACGCCATCCCATGCCGCATGGAAACGGTATGTCAGGCCTTCCTCCACCGACCTGACAAGGAGAGATAGGTGGTGACAGGGACTGAGCTGGGCCCATGGTGACAGCCTCTCCCACCCACCACCGTTCCTCACCTGAACATCTTGCAAAGGTAGGAGCCAGGGGCTGGAGCAGATGCAGAGACATTGCCTAGTTCATCCATGTGGGGAGCAATGCACTCATTCAGGAGGGTCTGCAGACATGGAAACAGTTGGGTGCTGAGCTGTGCATGTGCCAGCCCAGGGCAGGACAGAGGACTAAGACCCAACACAGAGCAGCCTCAAGTGCCCAGGCAGATCCCAGATCCCAGCCTGGCCACAAGGACCTAGGCAGTGCGCACTTGGTACCTCAAGGGTCTGTGCTGCAGCTGCCACCACCTGCGAGTGTGGGGACAGGAAGCAATTCATGGTGGCTGAGAAGAGACGGGGCAGGTGAGCCCAGCACAGGTCCTTCTGCAGTCTGGAGAAGAGAGAGAAGAATGGTGAGAGATGGAGCTCGGTCTTCCCTCTGCCCAGCGCCAGCCTCTCCCCACCTGCCCAGGTTGACGTGTGCCCTCTCCATGGTGGACAGCCAGGTGAGCAGCGGCTGCAGGTCACTGGCATTGGGCACGTAGTCGTACAGTGCCTAGGGTTGGGAGCAAAGTGGTGTTGGGAACAGTGGTGCCAGTAGCCCCATCCCTCCCTATCTGTCCCCGCACTCACGGTGATGATCTGGGCATTGAGCTCAGCTGGCAGGCAGGACGTGCTGGGCTGGGCACTGAATAGGCTATGGAAGGCCTGCATGGCACATGCTGTCACCAACTGCAAGGACACGTTGTCAGAAGAAACTGAACCTCCGTGCTTCACACTCCTACCCCCAAGCATGCTCTGCCCAACCCACAGGGACACCCCATCTCCACTGGGGCTTCCCATCTATGCCCCCCTTTTCTACAGTAGCCAACCAGCCAGCTCTGATTGGGATGCTCTGATTTCAGGTCCTGCAGATTCCCAGTAAGGCAGCCTGACGCCTGCCAGAGCTGAGGTAGAGGCACTGGCACAGGCGCTGTGTGCAGGGACACAAGGGAACTGACCACATGGCTGAGGGTCATGACTCTGAGCAGGGTCTCACAGCATGTCTTCAGCACAGCCGCAGGGAAGCAGGGCAGCAGGTCCCGCAGGAGGGCCAGCACGTGCAGTGTGGTGGTAGCCTCCTTGGTGCCTGGTGGAGCAGAGCAGCACCCACACTTATAACAACAGCCTTGGGCAGAGACCCCATGTCAGAGCTGGGGTGAACTGAAGCCCCGCTCTGGGAAGAAGGGAACAACAGAAAGATGGCTAAGGGCTCTCCTAAACTCTTGCAAAACCTCTCGCCCTCTTGTCCCTACCTACCTCCAGCTTTTTCAATCTCCTGCACGCAGAACTTGGCACTGGAGGGTGCCGCAGGATGGTGCTCAGGAGCCTCATCTCCAAACATGAACTCGCTCCCCCTCAGGACAGAGCACACACCGTGCTGAGCTGCTTTCCGAACCTGGAGGTGGGTGAATACAGGGGCATAGAAACCAAGGGCACAGAGAGCACAGCCAGCTCCAGAATCAAGCCACGGAGCAACACCCACGAGGTGCTGAGAACCCACCTTGGGTTTGGTGTGAACACAGAAGCTCAGCAAGCCGTGGTAGACCTGGAGGGTGACAGGGTAGCTCCACGCTGCCAAATCCTGTTTTCGCAGCAGTGTGGCCAGGCATGAGAGGACCTACAAGGAGACAGCAAGGATATTGGTATTACCTTACAGAGACCACCCTGAATGCGCCAAAGAGCCTGCCCCTCTCTGCAACTCACCCATCGCAGTGCAGAGGTGGAGCTGCTGCAGGCCTGTGAGGATATGATACTCATGAAGGCTTTTGAAGCGTCTGAGAACTTCTTTATGAGTACTGGACTGGGGACTCTGTGGGGAGAAAGGGCAAAGAGCAGGCAATCACATAGGGATTGGCACCCCCAGCCCACCCCTGGGACTGTGCCAGACCCCATCCTGCCGTGGCAGTTCTACCCACACCAGTCAGCAGCTCACCGCTTCAAGACAAGGTTAAGCAAGTACGCAACAGCAGCCACTGACTCAGGGGAATCCACTGCCTCCAGTGTGGTCATCTGGGGAAAAAAGGAGGGGTTTGCAGCAGGCCAGCCTTTCCCAAAGTTTTGGGGAAGGGGATAGAGAAACAAAGGGCAACTCAACAGTGTCTCTTCCAGGGGATGCCCAAAGCCTCCAACACGAGCATAGCACCCCTGGGAGCTCCCATCAAACCCAGTGGTGGTCACTCACCAGTGCAGCAAAGTACTCAGTCTCAGTCTCTTTGCCTCCCTGTGAGCGGATCACATCTGTCACAGCTGCCAGCACGGCACAGATCTGCCACAACAGCAAGCAGAGCCGTCAGCACCCTGGGATTCTTGCTCAGGATGGGAGCTATGCCCAGGACCCCACACCCAGCCCCACTCTCCCTGGTACCTCTTTGTGTGCAGCAGAGTTGGACTCCCAGAAGCGCTGCACCTTGCTGAAGGTAACATTGGTGCAGTCGCTCAGCCCGCTCAGGAAGGTGCCGGAGGACTTCTGGGTGGCAGCCTCCTCAGCATCACCCTCCTCCATGGGCAACTGAGAGCTGTCAGTTGGCCGCTCCACACGCAGGGATCCTGACTGCAACTCATTGTGCAGCTTCACCGCATCCACCGTCAGATTGCTTTTCTCTGCCAGGTGAGCAGACTCGGGGTCAGGCTGTCCCACATCCCCACCACCCTCCCCTGCCAGTATGAGACGCGGATGTTGCTTTTGCCATAGGAAAAGCACTGAAACGAGGGGTGCAGAAGAGTGAGGCATTGAGTTTGGGATGAAACTCATTACTCAGAAGGTGGAGAGGCCCAGACACTGCTGCCCAGATAGCTGTGGGTGCCCCAGTTGGACGGGCCAGAGGCCTTGACGCAGCGGATGGCAACCAGATGACGGCAGGGGTCGGAAACGGGTGGGCTTCAAGGTCTTTTCCAACCCTGCGCCGCCCCCCATCGCGTCCCACCCCGGCCCCCAGGCCGCTCACCGGCAGGCCGGCTGTAGAAACGGCTTCGCGCGGCCAGGCGGTGCCGCCGAGTCTCGGGATTGCAGTCGCTGCTGTGTCCCTTCCGCCACCGCCGCAGCTTAGTGGCGGTACCCGCCCGCAGTCTCCCGCACCGCGCCATGCTCGCCCCAGCTCCACGTGCCGCCCCGCCCCGCCCTGCCTCACTTCCGCTTCCGGCTCCCGCCGCCATTTGCAGTGAGGGCAGCAGCGCCCACATCGCGGCGCGGCGCGGTGACGTCACAACCCGAAGGTCGCGCCGCCCTTCGCGGCCCCGCCATGCGCTACGTGCTCCCTCGCCTGCCGCCTCCGTCTGCCTGCGCATGCGCGTCTCGTACTGCCCGGCGCGGGGCGGTGCGGGGTGGGTCAGTCGCGCGCGGCGGCGGCAGCGGGAGGAGCGTGAGAGCTGAGCGCCGGAGCAGCAATGGCCGCACACCGCCTCGTGCTCGTCCGCCACGGCGAGAGCGCCTGGAACCTGGAGAACCGCTTCTGCGGGTGGTACGACGCCGACCTCAGCCCCGCCGGGCAGCACGAGGCGCGGCGCGGCGGAGAGGCCCTGCGAGGTACCGGCGAGCCCTGCGTTGAGCGGGTGGTGGGGCGGGCGGTGGGGCTGCGCCCGCCGGGCCCTGCGGGGGCCATCTCGGGGCGCGGCGGGGACCGGCGGTGCCCGTTATGCAACGGCGCGGCCTCGTGCGGCCTCTGACCCCACCAATCCTCCCCCCCCGCCTCCGCAGACGCCGGCTATGAGTTCGATATCTGCTTCACGTCGGTGCAGAAGAGGGCCATCCGCACCCTCTGGAACGTGCTGGACGCCATCGACCAGATGTGGCTGCCTGTGGTGCGGACGTGGCGCCTCAACGAGCGGCACTACGGGGCCCTCACCGGCCTTAACAAGGCCGAGACGGCTGCCAAGCACGGCGAGGCCCAGGTGAAGATCTGGAGGCGTTCCTTCGACGTCCCCCCGCCGCCCATGCAGTCAGACCACCCCTTCTTCAGCACCATCAGCAAGGTAAGGGGCTGCCAGGAGCCCGGGGAGCCTCGTGGCACAGGCCTCCCACGCTGCCCTTCGCTCTCCGGTTGCAGCATCGGTGACAGGGGCTGGACTGAGGCCATCCTGTGCTCTCCCTGCAGAGGATGAATCCCATGGGATGGCACAGAGTCAAGGGGAGATGTTAATCATTAGTCCTGCAGCCAAAGCTTGGGTGTTTGCTCAGCAGCAAGCACCGTGCTATTGCCCTCAGGCAGGGTCGGCAGCTGGGGGCAAATCCCAAAGCACTTTCTCGTGGGTGTGTAGCTATAAGCCATTTCCACTCCTGTTCTCAGCACTCAGCCCCTAGTACCACCTTTCCATTCTGTACGGCTGCTGCTGTAGCCCCTGAGGGTGCTGAGCTGTGATGCAGGTGTGGTGGTGTTACTGCAGGATCGTCGCTATGCTGACCTGACAGAGGACCAGCTGCCCACATGTGAGAGCCTGAAGGACACCATTGCCCGGGCCCTGCCCTTCTGGAATGAGGAAATTGTCCCACAGATCAAGGAGGGCAAGAGAGTCCTTATTGCAGCCCATGGCAACAGCCTGCGGGGGATTGTCAAACACTTGGAAGGTACTGCAGCTCTGCACGCTGCTTGGGATCCCCCACTGCTCTGGCTCCACATGAGCAGGGCTTTCCCTTGCCCTCCCTTTGAGTAACCATCCTCTGTTTGCAGGCATGTCAGAAGAGGCCATCATGGAGCTGAACCTGCCCACCGGCATCCCAATTGTGTATGAATTGGACAAGAACCTGAAGCCCATCAAGCCCATGCAGTTCCTAGGAGATGAGGAGACGGTGCGCAAGGCCATGGAGGCTGTCGCTGCTCAGGGCAAAGTCAAGAAATGAGGCAGGTGTGCAGACTAGCAAGTAGATGAGTCCCCTCCGTCCCCACCCCTCTGTGCACACCCCACAGCTGTAGGAACTTGGAGCTGCAGAGCTGGAGCAGGGAGCAGCTCCCCAGGACTAGGCCCCTTCCCTCTGCACCAGGATCACCTCTGCAGGCAGCCTGGGAGCTGGGGGGTGAGGGGCTGTGTGCACAGGGGTCTGGTGTGAAAGGGAGTCCTTGCTCTGCCAGGCAGCAACTGCAGCCCTATGTTGTGTGTTCCCAGCCCTTGGGGGGATGCTCTCAAGCAATCTTTTGCCATGCCTGGCTTCTCTTGCTTCCCCGGCAGCTCTTGTCACTGTTACTGTAGTTCTGTTGCTTGGTTTAGTTATTCCAGGAGCACAACAGGAGCGGTGGGACGTGGGCAGGAGGGGGCAGCAACCAAGATGGGTGCCTAGTCCCCTCGTGGCTGTGTGGCACAAAGACTAGTATGCTTGGATACCAAATGGGTAGTACTGTGGTGCATGCTCCTGTTGTAGTACAGCACCCAGTAGTAGTACTTGCAAACCCTGACCCAGCTCTACCAGCCAATGCTTTAACTTATTGCTTTTGGACAAAGGAAGGAGCGTGTTGTCTGGGAATTTGTATTTGCCATGTGCTTCCTCCAGCCAAAGCCAACCCTAGTCCTGCCTCATGGAGGTGGTGTAGATGCCATTGTGCCCCCAACCCACAAACACGTACTTGGCACTGTCACTGTAGCCTCCCCCACTGCTGCTGTAGTGAGCCTGGGCTTGCACTGGGTCAATCTAACTGTCCAGCAGTACCAGTTGTCTTGTTCCAGTTCAATAAAATATTAATATGCAATAATTAATGCCTGTGTTTTTCTGTGCCGCTGCGCCATGTGCTCCTGGGCTGCATGGAGCTCCCACTTTGCCTACCGCCTTCTTTCCTGTGCTACCACGTGTTTGTGATGCAGAAGTTGCTGCTGACTTGTGGGTGCAGGAAGTGCTTGGGCTCTGCACAGCAAAGCACAGTTCTGCAATCCTTGCTGCTGAAGAGTGATTCACTGCGACTCATCAGTGGTTTACTGCCTCTGGCGTGTGCCACACCCTTGGCCTAATGCAGGGCATGTTTGACCTGAGGTGATAAGGGGCCCTGGAGAGGAGTGCAGCAGCCGCAGCCCGTGCTGAGTACCACTAGCCTCAAAGCCCTTCACTGTTCCCCTTCCCCAGCATCAGGCTGGGAACATGCTTCCTCACCCCTGCACTGCTCTCTGAAACAGCCCCATCCAGCAGCTCCAGAGCAATCCGTCTGGGCAGTAACTGAGCAGAACACAGAGCTCTCAAAAAAGAAAAAACATTTATTACCTACAGCACAAATACAAAATCCATCCTGCTGTTCCAGTCTCTCAAGTGTGGAGCTGCATGGAAGCTGCTGGACCCCACCACAGCGGCCCTCCCTCCTGGGGTCCCCGTGCCCCTGAGGGGGCTGCTAGGTCTGCAGGAACTGCGGCTGCACGCGGGCCACCTTACGGAAGTCCTTGGTGTGTGTCTGTGGGCACTGCATCTCACACCAGCTGATAGGAACCATCTGCACCCCTGCAGGCATCCCCAGTCAGCAGGTTTCCTTCCTGCTTACTTTTTTTTCATATTTCCCATCCCCAGCAGTGCAAGGCCTCCTCTTGGGCCCTCCAAGGCTCAGCAGTGGGAGGAAAGGAGGGTGTTTGCTCCCCAAGCTGCATCAGCTGCTCCCCACATAGAGAAGGGGTGATTCCTACCTGCCTCGCTGCGTGCCACTACCACACCCAGCTCATTCTCTGCTGTGCTCAGCAGGTAGTTGGACTGTGCATCCCCCAGTGAGATCTGGTTGGGTGTGGGTTAAGAGAAAAACTCTCTTGCCAATACAAACCCTCCAGGCCTGTGGGCCTGCCCAGTGTGATGGGAAAGGATACAACTTTGGCTAGAACTATGTCACCAGGACGAAAACTCTTGTAGACTTCTACCTGTGTGGGAAGGAAGGGACAGGAGTGCATGGAGAATGCAGGTATTTCTTAATAGTCACTACAGGCAGCAGAAGGATGAGAGCTGGAGAGGTGGAAGCTGCAATGGCACTGAACCCAGCAATGCCCTGCTGACCTTATCCTTCTCAGTGGCTCGAATGTCTTCCCTCCTGGAAAAGGAGACACAGGAATGTGATACCAGAGAGAGCAAGCAGGAGCTGCCCCAGCCTGTCTGGACACTGGCCAGACCTCGCTAGATGTCTCCAGGCAGCTGCCCTCACCCAGCTGGCCAGCACCAGGCAGGCAGCCCGCCCTAAGCAGCACGCCCCCTGCCCTTTCCCTACCGTATGGTGCCGCGAAAGGTGGATTTCAGCGGTGTGGAGCCAACATACAGGATGTTCACTTTGGCAAACCGGGAGTTGATGCTGCACACCTGCACAGAGGGACAGCAGGCAGTCAGTGCCTGTGCAGTGCAGGCTGGGCCTGGAGACTTGTTTACTGCTCTGCTGCTCTCTGTCCCCGCCGCTCTGGCCACTGCCCTCCACGCAGAGTTCTGTAAGGAAAGCGCAGAGCCCCCGGCCACAGGCACGCACAGGGACACGCGAGGGGCCGTCCCACCCCCGGCACCTACCTTGCAGGTCACCACGGCCCCCACGCCGGGCAGCAGCTGCGCCTCCGCGTCCCGCACCACCGACACCACGGGCAGCTGCGAAGCACACACAGGCTCAGCTCGGGGCCGCCCACGCCCGCCCCGCACCCCCGGATTCCTGCTCCGCGCTCACCCCGCCGCCCTCGGCACATTTCTGCAGGCAGCCAGCCAGCGAGGCGAAGATGGAGCCGTGCCGCGCGTAGGTCCCGCTGCCCGCCGAGGCCTCCTCCGTGCTGCACAGCCGCTCGCCTGCGGGACGCTCGCTCAGCGCCGGTGCCGTCCGGCCCGGCCTCCCCCAGCAGCACGGCCCCACACTCACCGGGCACGCAATACCGAGCCGGCGGCGCCATGTTCCGTGTCGCGCGTGAGCCCACAAAGAGCCCTCCTCCTATTGGCTCTCAGCGGCGGGGCCGCGCTATAAGCGGCATGCCTATTGGCTTGCCTTTATCCCTAGGGAGAAGTGGTGGCGCGCTGCCTGCTGGGAGTCGTAGTGTAGCGCTGGGAGACGGCGCTTCCCGGCATGCTTGGTGCGCAGGCGCGGGGCGGCGGGCGCTGCCCGGGGCCGTGAGGGCGGCGCGGGCACCGGGCATGGCGGTGGGCGGCGGGGAGCGGGCGGCAGGTGGGCGTGGGCCCGGGGCCGGGTGCCGCGGGGCTGGGTGCCACAGAGCGGGGGAACTCGGCCCGCAGCGGAGGGCTGGGGAGGCTGCGGCCCGGCCCCTTGGCGGTGCGGGCCCCTTGGCGGGGTGATGCCTGCCCACGGTTGGGCCGCGCTGCCCCCCACGGTTGGGCCGCGCTGCGCCTTAGCTGCCGTCGTCCGTCACGGGCGAGGGCATCTCTGAGCCCTGTGTCTCCGGGAGCGGGGGCGGCACGCGGGGTTGGCGAAGCCCACCTCCCCGCTCTGAGGGTGGGCTGGGTGCCGCCGCGAGCCGGCTGCGCCGTGCGTGTGCCTGGAGCAGGGTGCGGCGCTGCCGCCTGGCGCTGTGCCGAGGCGAACGGGACCTTGGCAGGATCCCGGGTCGTCCGTGCTGGTTAATATTTATGGTCGTGCCTGCACGGAGGCTCTGGGGCCCCGACCTGGCAGATCGTTTGCCTCATTTCGGGGCCGGCTCGGGTTCCTCCTTGCTCCCAGCACGGCCCTTGAGTGGGATGAGAGGCTCGATGGGAAGACGAGCGCTTGGCTGTGTGTTCCTTTGCTGTCTGAGGGACGGCACCTCGGCCTGGGGGTGCCTGCGAAGTGTGGCACTGTCCTGGGAGGATCTGGGGGAGGGGGAAGGAGAGGTACTGGGACTTTCACACAGCGCTGTGAGGTTGGGATAGGAGTGGGGTGGCCTCTGCAGCTTGGTCCAGAACCTGAGGCAAAGGGAAGTGGCATCCAGATGCTGCCTTCTAGGTGTGAGGACAGGGCATGTATATTGTGTGTGCTCCCTCATTTCTGAATCAGTTAGGAAAGACTGGTGAGGGGATCCCCCGTGGTTTTTGAGCATTCCCTGCCCTGGAATGGGCTCAGCGCCCCAAGTGCCCGCACCGTCTCTAGTTTCCCCTGAGTCAGACTCTCCGTGTCAGTCCCCATCCCCCTCCCCTCTGGGAAAGACGAGATGGGAGCAGGGAGCATCTGAGGTCAGGTGCGGAGGCCTGAGAGCCCCGTGTCCCCCTCTCCATGCGCAGAGCTCAAGAAAGCAGCAACACGGGCTCCAGCTCGGGCTCAGCGCCACCTGCTTCTGCTCTGCGTCCTGTGCAGGGTGAGGGAGAGCTCTGCCCCGCTGTGCAGGCAGGCACCTGGCAAGAGCTGCACCATCAGCACGTCCAGGAGGGGACGCCCTCCCCACGGGACAGCGGCAGCAGGGCGGCCTGCCCACATCCAGCCTCTTCCCTGCAGGTGCATCTCAGCAGGGATGAGAAGCCGGCAGCGGATGTTCGCAGCGGTGATGCGCCTGCTCCTCAAGTGCCTGCGTCTGGGCCGGCGGCGGCGCTTTAAGTTGCTGCGGCAGGCAGGACAGCTGTGGCACTACGGGCGTCTCTGTCTCCGCTCCCTGCTCTACAATTCCTTCACCGACAGCGACGTGGTGCTTGACTCCCTCTTTGAGCCTGTCTACTGGCTGGTGGACCATGTCACCCGCTGGTTTGGTGTGGTGAGTGCCTCCATTGCTAGAGGAGTTTGGGGTGGCGAGCATGCTGCTGGGGACACTGAATCCTAGAGCTTGAGCTGCGCTGCTCCAGGTGGAAGGGAGTGAGGATTCAGCATGGAGCAGGTGCTGCACACTCCACTGACCCAAACTCCTTTTCCTTTAGGTGTTTGTGGCACTGGTGATAGGGTTGACAAGCTCCATTGTGGCCATCGTATACATCTGCCTGCTGCCCCTCATCCTGCAGACATACACACCTGCCTGGATTTGCTGGCATCTTGCCTACGGACACTGGAATCTCATCATGATTGTCTTCCACTACTACAAGGCCATCACCACCTCGCCTGGGCACCCTCCGCAGGTGAGGCTGAGCCTGGGCACTAATGGGCAGTGCAGCCTCTTGCAGCTGGGCACTGGGGACCAGTACAGCTGACCATTGGGAGCATCCTGTTGGCATCACTGCAGGAGGCGTCCTCCAGACAGGGACTGGGAGGGGAGGCAGGTTTGGGGGAGTATGGCTAACACATGGAGAGCAGGGGATGGTGTGGGGTTTGGGAGCACATCCTCTTTTCTGACCTGTGTGCAGGCCAAGAACGATCTCACTGGCGTCTCCATCTGCAGGAAATGCATTGCCCCCAAGCCGGCTCGCACCCATCACTGCAGCATCTGCAACAGGTAATGTTCCCCGGCCTCCCCACCACATCAGGTAGTGCCTCTGCTACCCGGGGTAGGATCCTTCTCCCTCCCCACCATAAGCCATGAGAAATGCGCCCCTTCCTCTCTGCTCTGCTGGCTTTTTACCTGCCTCTAGCACAGCATGAAGGACTGAGGGGGCTGGCTGCCCCCTCCCAGACGTGGTGCTTGCAATTCGCACTAACACTTGTGGTGCTCTCCTCCCCCCCAGGTGTGTGCTGAAGATGGACCACCATTGTCGTATCCTTCTGCAGTACTAACTTGCTGCACTCTCCTGAGGAGCCAGCCCTGCTTCCTCCTCATCTCCCTGCTCCATTTCTGTCCTGAGTCACTCAGTGCAGGGGAGGGTTCACAGAGCCTGGCTGGGTGTCTTGATCCCCATCGGGTGGGTTTGGACTAGCGACCATCACAGTTACACACCTTTAACCCTAGAGGCAGCCTGGCTCAATAACTGTGTTGGGCACTACAACCACCGCTACTTCTTCTCCTTCTGCCTCTTCATGACCATGGGCTGCATCTACTGCAGCATCAGCGGCTGGGACATGTTCCGGGATGCCTATGCAGCCATTGAGGTGAGTTTGAGTGAGATGGCCCCTCATCTGCTCCAGGAGAGGAAGTGCTGGCATACTCAGAGGCTGCCTGGTCTCCCTAGGCTGAGCTTGCAGAACAAAGCTGAACCAGCACTAGCATTGTACTGACTTTGCTTCTCCTCTCCCTCCTCCTGTGAAGTCCCTGCTGCCTTAGTCCTGTGAGGTTTGAGAGGAACGGCCCTTTCCTCTGAGCCATGTAACTGGTGCCCTGTGTTTTCCATCCCCCTAGAGACTGAAACTACTTGAGAAGGAGAGACTGCAGGTGGCCGCCAACCAGGTGGGACATCCCTGCTCCCCAGCTGCTCCAGGCAGCGTGGAGCAGAGCTGCCCTGCAGGCTGAATCCTGCTCTCAAAGTGAAGCCTGAGGCCAGAACCAGCCCCCATGCTTGTCTCATGAGTCACAGAGTTAGGGCTGCCTGGGCAGCTCTGCTACAGGCACAACCTCCGGCAGCTTTGGGTCTGATTTCCCCATGTACCGAGCTTTCAATGGCTTTGGCTGGTGGCAGCAACAGCACTGGGGCCAAGCCACTGTTTGGCATGCTACTCAGGCTCTGCTCTCCTGGGGAAGCTGCAGCAGCAGTATGTAAACACATCTCACCCTGAGCATCATCTCCTGTGTGGTGCAGTGACCTGCTCCCTGAGCTCCAGCACACTGCTCATCATTCATCTGCCAGCTCTCAAGTGGTGTCTGTCTGTCTTGTGGCTGTCTTCGGCTGCCTCCCTCTTGCCCTGGCTGTTGTGTTGGTTCTGATGCCAGTTTTTTCTAACTGCCTGATTCCTTCATCAAAGGAGCACTGCACTACCTGCCTGGCTTTACACTATAAAGCATTCTGGTAACGTGCCCCTCTCTGTCCTTTTTCAGACATATTACCAGACCCCACCACCCACCTTCTCCTTCCGCCAGCGAGCTTTCCATAAGAGTGTGGTCTACCTCTGGGTCCTATGCAGGTAAATGGGGTTACAGAGGCTGGGAGGGTGCTGGGGAAAGCAGTGGGGCCCGCTGCAGCACTGCTGTGCTGTCCATTGTATGCCACCTTCCCTGGGCTAGACTGCTTTGCTCTAGCACAGACATCCCTGCCCTGCTGGCTCTTGGGCTTCCAAGAACTGACTTCAGCTCCCTGGCACATGGGATTAAAGCCATCAAACCACCTGCACTTGCTCAGGAAAACAGACTCAGTCCCCCACAGTTACGACACTGGTGAAGACCTATGTGCAACCTACTGTGGCTTGTCCCCAGCTCAGTAGCACTGGCCCTGGGTGCCCTCACACTGTGGCATGCTGCCCTCATCACCCGTGGGGAAACCAGCATTGAGAGGCACATCAATAAGAAGGAGAGGCAGCGACTGCAGAAGAAAGGCAAGGTAAGCACAGCCCCAGAGTGGGAGGGCCAGCCATGCAGAGCCAGACTTGATGTGCATCTCTCTGGCCCACAGGTGTTCAGAAACCCCTACAGTTACGGCAGCTGGGATAACTGGAAGGTGTTTCTGGGAGTGGATGTGCCAAGGTAAAGCACAAGGGTGCTGGGACCCAGGAACCAGTTTTACAGGGCTCAGAGGACCCAGAGCAGTTTTTGAGCCCGGTTGTAGTGCAGCCTCCAGCTGCCTCAGCTTTGCCTAGTGGCAAGCTCTGGCTGAGCCTCTGCCAGGAGAGGGAGGCTGTTGTGGCAGCTGAGGGCCATGGACTCATGTACCTCACTGGCACCTAACAGCCCTGGCTCCACTTTGTAGTGCCATGACTTCAGCTTTTTGCTGCAGGCTTTGCTTCTCTTCCCACAGGCACTGGCTCACCCGTGTCCTGCTGCCCTCTCCTCACTTGCCCCATGGAACAGGCCTGAGCTGGGAGCTGCCTCCCTGCATGACTGAGCAGCGTGCACCGCTCCTGGCCATCTGAGGTCTGGGTGCTGCAGCAGTCCCTCCCTGCTGGCAGGGGAGACACAGGGGACCCACTCCACAACCACGGCTCAGTTTGGCCTAAGTGGCTGGGGGAAGGCAGGTGTGCTGGCACACACCTTCTACCAGAGCCAGCGCTCTAGGAAATGGAACTTTGAGGCCTGGTTGCCTGCTCTATTAGTGCCTCAGTGGCTGCAGGCAGCCCTGGGGAAGGGGGCAGTTGCTATTCCTGTCTAGATGAAGGTACTGCCCTCACTGCGCACCAATATGGGCCAGCACAGGGCCCAGTGTGGCTCTGTGACAGGGCAGGGGGCAGAGGATGGCTTACCTGCCCCCTAAGCATTCCCCAGGGAGACTTTTTAAGAGCATCCAATAAAGGTGTTTTGTGTTTTTTAAAAAAAACAAGGATGTTTGACTCTTCTCCTTGGTGGGAGATACAGCTGGCTGAGGGCAGAGGAAGTCTTACGATTCCAGCTTGCAAGGAGAAGTAAGGACCTGCACCCAGTCCCTTCAGCTGTGGGCACTGGGGTCTCAGTGCAGCCCAGGCTGAGACCCCACACAGCATTACCAAAACAGACAAGTTTATTCCTCTCACACGTGGGGTGCTGCACAGAGCACCTGTGTGCACAAGCCTGCCCGTGCAGTTCACACGTGGCAAATCTGTCCCTCAGTGTCCCCAGTACAGGTAAGTCATAAGCAGCACAGCTCCTTCCCTCTGCTAGGTGCAGAAGAGAGGGCAGTGGACCAGGAAGGGGCCACAGGGGAGGTGCTGCCTGCAGGTCTCCATTCTCCAGCCTCAGTGCTCCAGGCAATACCAGGCTCCAAGGGAAGCTGGGTCCGCGGCATTGACAGGGTCCTGGTCAGATTGTCAGTAAGCACAGGGAGGGGATGCAGGGTGCTCACCTGCCCGGGCTCCCCACCAGGAACCTGTGAAGACAGAGACTGCCATCAGCCACCTCTTAAACATGCTGACTCCCCTGCAGCTCGAGCCATGCACTCACCATTCCCCTCGTGCTGCTACTGCCTCCTTCCGCACCAGCCTCTTCTTGTCATCCAAAGGCTTGGCCAGCGCCCGGATAACTCGGGCCTTGTATGGGAGCAGCTGGAGGACAACTACTGCTCTCAGCAAGAGCCCTCCAGGGTGCTGGCTGCCCCAGCCATGGCTGGGACCCACTTGCACAAGGAGGAGCAGGAAGCAGGAGCACTTACCACTATTGTGGGCAGGCTGGTGAGCGCGTGGGCACAACGCAGGGCAGCAATGCGGACAGCCTGAAAGGGAAAGGAATGAAGGATGGAAGGGGCTGGGACACAGGAGAGGGGGATGTGGTGCAGAGGAGAGAGGTGTACGCACCATGGCGGGGCTGGAGGTGAGGCTGAGGAACTTGGTGACCAGTGTGTCGATGTGCAGGCTCATGATCTGGGGGGCTTCGAGCAGCAGCGGCTGGAGGCAGCTCAGGGTGGAGAGCTGTACTACACGGTCTGAGCAGGACAAAGCCTCAAGCAGGAGGGAAAGCAGCTGTGGGTGGAGATGACACTGGAAATGTGAGTAACCCTGCTGTGCAGCCTGCACTGCCACAGCCCCCTTACTGAGGCTGGCTCTCACCGTGGGCAGTTCTGTCACCAGCACAGGCTTGGGAAGATGGTTGAGCACATGGGATAGACTCTTCAGGTAATTAGCCTTCACATCTGTTGTAGGCAGAGATGGTCACAAGTAGCAAGGGGAAGGAGGGGATGCTGGCTCAGATCCCCAGGGTAAAGGGGCACTAAGTGGTGAGGCCAGGCTGGGGCCAGCTGCTCACCGGCACCAGCCCCATGGAAGCCTTGCACCAGCTTGGGCACGTTGTCAGTGAAGAAGCGCTGGCGGAACATGATGCGCACGTCAGCATGGCAGCCCTTGTGCAGCACGTCTGGGGACTCAGCCATGAGCAGGGAGAAGCCATCGGCTGCAGTGGGGCCCAGCTCCACATCACTCAGCAGGCCCAGCAGCTGTAAGGAAGAGAGCGCTGAAAAAGAGAGCCATGGCAACTTGGGCTGCTGACCAGAGTCAGGGGGAGTGGGAAGGCTCCTTCCGGAGTGCCCAACCTCACTGCTGCCTACCTTGTCTGTTAGATGGGAGCTCAGGGGGTGGTAGCGCAGCACCAGGGCTTTAGTCACCTGTGCAGGCAGAGCAGAGTCAGCATCACACAGCTGGGGCACCCCGAGGCATTTCCCTCTCACCATAGAGGAGCCTTACCCAGAGCAGCAGGGTGAGTGCCTGCGTTCGGTGAGGCCCTTCTGTAAGGCCAGGCTCCATCCTATTCACTGCAAGCTGCAAGATCTCATCCAGCTGCTGCCCTGGGGACACAGAAGTGGGAGACTGAGCCAGTTCCCTGCCAGCCCTGAGCAGGGACCCCCAAAATCTGTTTCCTCCCTTACCCGCTGGGTGCTTGTTTACAAGCCCTGCAAAGCACTTGGAAGCTGTGGTGGCTGTGAAGGGACAGCTGCAGGAGCAACTCAGTGCCAGCAGTTCCCGGAGCAACCGTTCCTGCTGTGGAATTACCACCTGAAAGAGACAGGGAGTGTGTTACAAACTAGGTCCACTACTGCTCCCTTTCTCTGCCCATGCAGCTCACTATGGATCTGGACAGAATGGTGCTCAGCCAAGGCCCTTTCTACCCTTCTCCTCACCAACTTACATTGTGGGGTAAGGAACAGACAAAGGCCATGAGGAGGGCAACTAGGCGTCTCTGTGGCTCCAAACACTCCCCATCCTGTAGGGGAAGAACAGCACACCCACATCACCATGATCCTCATTGGCAGCCTGTGCCAACATCCCGAATCCTTGCCCAATTAAAACACCCCACACACCTCAAAGGGCTGGAAAGAGCAAGGAAAACTGTTTTGGGGCAGAAAGGAGACCTCTCCATCCAGGAAGAGGGGCACCACATGAGATACACTCTGGGCAGCCAGCCTAAGAGAAAGGAGACATCGCAATGTGCTGCTCTGGGAGTGTCACCAGAGAATTCCTGAGTACCTCCTCTGTGGAGCAGCAGAGGGACGCGCAGCCTGCCCTTCCCCCAAGGCAGTGTCCAGCATCCCACACCAGCACTACTCACTCAGGGCTAAGGTGAGTGGTGGCAGCACTGATAACAGGGACCATGGCAGTCAGCACCTCCTCCTCCAGCAGCGCCTTGCTTACCAGTGGGTGGCTGCTCTCTGCAAACAACGGGTGGAAAGGGAAGCGGTGGAGCCCACTGGCACTGCCCAGAGGCAGGCACAGCCCTGTGACCCACATGCCATGGAGCACCGGTGCTCTGCCTCTGACTAGGGGCCCGCAGTGCCCGCGTTTGCCGTTGGGTGGCAGCAGCAGCGTTCTTTGCTGGACCAAGAAGCCCAGCGCACTGCTGCTGTTCTCTCTCTTGCTCGAGCCGCACTGCTTACCTTGTGTGGCAGCCTGAACAGCCATAGCCAGCAGACACGGCACCACTGCCTGGTGGTAGTACCAGCAGCCCTCCGCGTCCTGCTGGCACTGCAGGGCCACGCGGTGCAGGCTCTGGCATACTGAGACCACCTCCTGGGCATTCCCGGCCTCGCTCCCTGCAGGGCACATTCAGCATCGCATCAACAGCCACTGCACCCACCCCCACATCCACACCAGCATTTTAGGGCAGCAATCAGGTGCATGGCCTCATTTACAGGACACAGGGGGGTCAGCAACACAGCCCTCCCTTCTCATCTCCTGAGGAGTGGGTGCTGCACAGAGCTGCCTGCTGCCAGCTGTGCTACCTTTCTGCACATTCCGGAGGTGCTGCAGCAGAACAGGGACAGTTTCCTTCACGATGCTGGTGTGCGTGGACACGGCTGCCAAGGCCTGCAGGCAGCGCTGCTGCAAGGAGCAGAGATCCTGGGAGCTCTCTTCCTCCCGCTCTAAAGAGGAAATGCAGCTCAGAGAGGTGTTGGAGTGGCTCCCAGCCCCCTTGCAGTGCTCAATTTGGAGTGTAGCAGCACAAAAAGACAGGCCCAAGCCAAGTCCAAGGCATCCTGTCCTGCCTGTGACTGGGCAGCTCCTCAAGGGCAGTCCTTGCTGTGCAGGCTGCTTGTGATCCCCAGACACAGTGCAAGCAACACAGCTTGTGTGCTAGGAATTCCTCAATGAGAAGAACCATATGGCACAGTCTCTCTGTTTCACCCCAATAGAAATTAACCCCTTTGCAAGGCTGTCAGTCCTACCTGACTGCAGCTCCTCTCCAAGCCTGGGCACCATGCGCCCAGAGAAAACTTTTGGGTAGACAGGGGCCAGAGATCCAGCTGCTTCCATTGCTGCTTCACTGCCAGGAGGGAAGAGAGCAGGAGGGATGATGTAAACAATGCAAACTCTGGGCTGTCTGTGCATCAGCTGCAAAGATCTGGGCCAGAACGTACCACCAGAAAACCGTTTCTCAGGATTCTGCCTTTTTCATCCTATTGGCAGTAGGGTCCCTTGCTTTGACAGACCCACTTTCTAATTCTGATTCCAGAAACCACCTGGCTTAATCCTTTGCTTCTACACACACGTGGTCTCTACTTTCCACAGTTCCTTTGTCTCCACCCAGACTAAGACCATCTCTGTAGCAGAGCCAGGTCTCGTTCCTCTTCCCAGAGTATGGGTGACTGAAGCAGTGTCAGCCCAGCACTCACCTGCTCTGGGAATCTTCTTCATGAAGAGCAAGCCGGACAAGATGATCCACAACCAGCTCCAGGTGAGAGGGAGACAGGAAGCCTGGAACAAGAGCCATAGAAGAATTATGCCCTTGGCCAGAGGCTAAGATCCCAGTGTTCTGGCCAGCATCCTTCCCTCTTCTTGTCCAGGCTGTTAGCAATGCAGCATCACACAAACTCCAAAGATACAAGGTGCCCAGCACAAGCAGGCAAGATAAATCAAGTGTTCCTGGAGCTCACAGACTGAATAACAAGTGCTGCCACTCCTCCTGTGCATCCACATGCAGCACAGGCAGCTGACCACAGCTCCCAGAGCAGCGCAATGCCTCCCCTCTGCCTCCCCAGGGGATGTGAGACACCAACCTTGCAAAGAGCCCAGGACAGTCAGTGCCCTGATCCCGACCAGCTGGAGCTGCACGCTGGGATCTGTGAGTGCTGAGAACACCACAGAGCAAACTGTCTCTTGGAACGACAGCAGAGCACTTTCATCTGGAGACAGAAGCATGGAGTCACTGCCTGCATCTCACTGTCACAGCACAGCCACCACCACAGCGCCAGCCAGACTCTTTCTGATGCCCTGCCAGTTCACATCCAATCACACAAAATCCCTGGGGCAGGCTGCACACACAGCCACCCAAGTCAATGAGTTTTTCTTCTCCACCAGTATAAGGGAAGGCAATGCAGTGCCTGAAGCTTCCAGGGTCACACTTAAGGAAGTCTGGGTTCCTCCAGAAGAAGGACCAGCAAACCTCACCTTCTTCTACACGTCCCCACTTCTGCTGCAACTCCAGGAAACCCAGCAGCATTTCCAAGATTGTCCTTCTCTGGCTGCTCTGCAGGGATACAAAGGTGTAACCCAACTCTCCATCACTGCTACATCTCAGCCCAATGCCACGGGGTTAACAGGGGCGCCCACCCACAGCCAGGGAAGGACACTCACTATGGCTGATGCCCCCTTCCTCTCACCAAGCTGGACAGAGTCACAGGGTGCACTCAGCCCTGCTGCCTTTGACTGCCAAAGCCAGGGTGCCCCTCACCTGCGAATGCTTGTTGTACTGCTCCAGCAGCAGGGGAAGGATGCTGTGGGTGAGACGATGGTAAGTGCGGAGGGAGGCACTTGCTGCTGCCTGCAGCAGTTTGGCACTTGGCCACACCAGCTTCATGTCAGGCTCACACAGATGGTGCCTGCAATCTGAGATAGGATTGGCATCAGCCACACTAGCAGAACCGCCTCTGCCTCATGTGCAGGCCATGGCTGACTGGGATGTGCTCCTGGGACACAGCTCTGAGCTGTAGTGCAGCCTCCTGGGCAGAGCTGCTGCCCCCAGTTTAAGGCACACAGCAAAGCTTTGGACGTCCCGCTGCAAAGAGAGTGGGAAGCAACTCCATTCAGTCTGCATTTCCTACTGTATTTCCTACTTCTCCTCCCTCCTACAGCTGGTACTCTCTCAGAGAAGCCAACACTGGCTGTGAAAGCCAGAAATAGAAGAAACAGGCTTCAAGGAGAATGTGAGGGCAGACCACCTCCTCTGGCTAGGAGGATGCTTGCAGCTCTGGCAGTGCCAACAGGCCACTCTGCTCAGGGATAGGCAGGTCTCCCTACCTTGCAGAATGCTGCTAAGGAAGGAGTCCAGCAGGTCTTCAGCATCTGAGCTGAGCACAGAACGGGAGAGACAAGCAGAAAGGGCGTGCAATGCAGACAGACACTCTGCCTCGACCTTCTCACTCGCAGTCTGGAACACCTGCAGGAAATGCCATGGGGTAAGCTAAGCTCAATGCTGACCCCCAACCACAGGCTTCACGCTCCCAACATGGCCTGAAGAGGCTCAGGCTCCAGTATTGCTTCCTGTGTGCTTTGAACAAGCACACCCAACAAGCCCCCCAGACACACTGGTAGGAGTAGCCTGTCCCCCCCCAAACCCCTTTTCATCTGGACTGTACAAGGCCACAGGTGGGGGTTGGTGGGAGATACGGGGCTCTACTGGTTTGGCTGTGAACTCCTGCTCAGGTGGAGTCCAGCTGTGCTGGAACATTTGTTAGGGGCTCTGCAGCACTTACCTCCCTGCGCAGGGATGACCAGAGGCTAGGGAGGAATTCTTGTAGCTCCTTTTGCCCATAGACGGCACAGCAAGCAGTCTGTAAACAGGAGCCAGGAGAAAAAAAATGAAAAAAAAAAATCAGTGCCAGTAAAATAGAGAGCAGCGTGCTGCCCACCCTGGCAGGCTCAAGCTGGACTGCGTGAAGCACTCAGAAGAAAGAGTGATACAGGCCTAACTAGGATCCTGGAAATTGTAAACCGGGCTCTGAAAGGGAGTCTTTGGCTGCCAGATACAGGAGAGGAACTTGGCTGTGGTTGGCTGTTACTGGCACTGTCCAGCTGTGGGCTGGCGGGAGTGGTGGATGCCTCCTTACCAGAGTCTGCAGGGAGTCAAGCTTGGCACTTTGCAGGTCTGAATCCATCTTCTCGATGAGCAGAGGGAGCAGGAACTGCAGAAAGAGATGGTTAAAACTCATCCTGCTCTTTGTACCACTTTGTCCATGGCCCTGCAGGGCTGCAAGCTCAGCCTTCACCAGGAGAGGCAGAGGTAGGAAAAAAAAAAGTGCAACAGGCAGAACCCTCCACATGTCCAGCCCCAGGGACAGGCAGAGCACAAAGAGCACCAGGACACAGGGGTGCCTGTTCACAGTCTCCTGGTCCCAGTTTTTTACTTCCTGCAGAGCTGTGCTAGGAGTTGCAGTATTATGAAATGCAGCCTGTGCTCAAGAACCCAAACTGCTACCTACCTCAGCAAACTGTGGTGTGGAGGCCAGTACAGCTCGGAGGCTAAGGATCAGATCTTCTCTCTGGATGCCATGTGGATCATTGGGGGGCTGGAGGGGAAGTATAGAGAGCAGTTCATGAAACATCCCAGGCCAGCCATCAGCTGAGGATGCATCATCTCATATCCAGCATGGCAATAGCAATGTCAACCTCTAGAGCCAATCTGCCATCAGCCTAGATACTACATCTAACAAGACAACAGTACCCAGGCTAAGACACTTGACCACCCACTCCTTCCATTCCCTGGAGGGAACATGAGACCCTGAGAAAACACCAGAAAGAACAGGCTATAGCATGCAGCAGACTCACTCACTGGAGTAAAATCAATAGGGAAGTAGCAGGATGTCACTTCAAACAGCTCCTCCACAAAGGGACCTGCAAGTAGAAAATGAAGAGGGTGATGAGAGATAGTGAGCAAGAGGGACACAGCTGCCAAGCTTAGCATCTGTGACAGGCTGGCTCTACAGCTCCCAAGTCATGTCAGACACAACTTAGTCCCGCTCGTGCCCCAGGGGCCATCCCTCCAACAACTCAAAAAAAAAAAAAAAAGAGAAAGAAAAGAGCAACACGGCCCCCACTCAGTTCTGCACAGCAGACACAGGCTCACCCAGGGCATAGTTCTTGACAATGAGATCACGCACAATCTGGAAGGCCACCATCAGGTTGCGGGGATCTTTCTCCCCATCCATCACCTGGATGAAGCCGAAAGTGAAATCAGCACCCAGGCCCTTCAGCTCTGCAGAAAGAAGGTGCAGGACAATCAAGTTCACCAACACTGCATGAAATCAGCTCTGCTTCCCCAGCCCCAAAGCTCCTTCCAGCTTTCTCCAGGCAGTGCCACAGAGCGCTCTGAGCAGGAGAAAGCAAGCCATTCTCCTAGCCCTAACGACCCCAGAGTGGTTCTGGCATCTGCACCCTCACCTTCCTCCCTGGTGGCCATGAAGTTGGTGATGATGCTGTAGACTGTGTAGCGGTCCTGCTGCATCAGGGACTGGAAGGAGGAGCAGAGGAATCAAAACAAACCTCCATATATGCAGCATTGCTACCTCACCACCCAGGAGTATGCATATGCTCTTGAGAAGCAGGCAGGGACCCACAATAGCTCCACTGCTGCTTTCTGGCATGTAGATCCCATTTACCATGTGGAGGGTGTACAATTGCACCTGAACCTGACTGACTGATTATCACTGAAAGAATACACTGTTACAATCACACCTGGGCCACATGTGCTGCTCAAGGCCTTCCAGAAAAAGCAGTCTTAAGATGGAGACGAATTTAGGAACTAGGGCCACTAAAACAGTCCAGAGAACAGAGCAAAGGAAACAGTCTTCATAAGGCTGACAAAAGAGGGGACAAGAGCCAAATGGGAGCCTCATCTGTCTTCTGCCTCTTGCTCTGCAGTGAGCCATGCTGGCTCTGAGCTCTGCAGGAACACTGCATTGCTGCTGAAGGACACGCTACACTGCATTGGTGCAGAATGCTGACAGACCTTCCCTAGACACAGAAAACACGAAACAGAGATAGGAGGATGAAAATCACATTGCTCACCTGCACGTGCACCTCCTGAAAGATGGCTTTGAGCATAGAAACTGCTAGCCCTGGGGCCAGTGCCTCACATAGGCTCTGGAAATAGGAACAGAAAAGCAATAGGAACAATGAATGTACAGCAGCCACCTGCAGGATCCTCTCCTACCCTGAGGGGAGTTTGTTACCCTCACAGACAGATAGGAAAACCATCAGTGCTGTCCCAAAGGGTAGCCAGAAATCCTTGCCTCAGAACACCAAAAAGTCATGGCAGCCTCTACTCCCCTGCAGGAGCAGGAGCACAAGGCAGGGCAATGCCACAGAGCTGTAAGCCCAGCTGGGCTCTGCTCCACAAGCTGCTCTAAGCCACAGCCATGAGTTGCATTTTCCTCCCAGCATCACCCCGCAGCCATCCTCACACTGTGAGCCAGGGAAGCATGAGCTCACCAGTGCACGCAGACCCTGGAGCACTGAAGGGATCATGAGGTGATGATCTTGCAGCCGGTTCTCATAAAACAGGACCAGGTGCAGAACTGTCAGAAACAGATACCAATATTCGTTAGCCCCTGGAGTCACAGCTGCATGTTGAACAGTGAGAATGCATCATTCACCACTGTGAGAGGAACTGACACCGCTGCATGCACACACTTGGCTCTCACACCTGCTCCCTCCTGCTATGGAGCAACCCCCCGAGTCTGACCACAGCAGGGCAGCACCCACTGCCGGAGCTCAGGTGCTGGGGCTGCCTGCGAGGCATTCGCCCTGGCCTGTCCAGACACGTGAGTGCAGACACAGGCTGGGAAGCGGCCGACGCCTGCTTGGCCGAAGCTGCAGGATGTTGTGGGGTGGAGCAGGAGCCCCGGATCACCCACGCTCAGCTCCACAACACGTTCCCGGCCCCTGAGTCATGGCCACGGGCGCCTGCACAGCCCAGCCTGGGGAGCGGCAGCAGGAAGCAGACTGGAAGAGCCGGCTGGCAGCATCCTGCACCCACAGCTGCTGCAGAAACTCACTCCCTGGGAGGCAGCCTGACGCAGTGCTTGAGAAACAGACTGCGTGAGCAGAGCCACGAAGGGAGATGGGATGGCTCTCCTCCTGGGGACTGACTCTGCCCGTCCCACTCCAGAGCTGCTAATGACTCGGCTGAAAACCCAGCTCACTCCCCTGACTCCGCCAGGCCTCATGACAAACCCCTCCGCCTGTTTGTTCCTCTAGAGCCACCCCATCCTTACCACAGTCATTCCTGACCCCAGCTACACCAGTAGCTCTTTGCACAGCTGCTCACAGCCCTGCCCAGCACCAGTCCAAGACTTACATCAACATCAAGCCAAGCACTTGCTGCTTTCCCCCTTCCTATTCATCACCTCGCCTATCAGCTACTTCCCCATGGGTCTTGCCATCCTGCTGGCTCAGGTTGAGCAACTTACCAGCAATGCCCCTACCCAAAGTCATTCTGGAAGCACTTACTGGGTTTCCTTGCCAGCCAGCTGCTTAGAGGCATATAACACAGCCAAACCTTTTTCTTGTTTACACATACAGGGAATATTCCTCTCTCACCCCATCCCTCTTCTCCCCTCTCATCCTTACGGTAACTTGCCCTCCACCACAGGCCACAGAGATCCCCCAGAGTTAACTTAGGCAGGCCTCAGGGCTGTGGCATGACTCGCTTTGTGAAGGATGGTTTTCCTGCAGTGAATCACCACCCAAGGATTCTGACATTCAGATGTGTCCCCAAGGCTTCCCACGCAGCACCGAGCATGCCTGAGTGCGCAGCACCCACACATTGCCAGGGGCACCAGCTGCAGCACCTGGCCTTGGTACATTCAGGGAGTAGCCTGAATTGTGCTGTGAAGGTGGCAAACAGGCTGCAATGTGGGGCCCCACATCCTTCTTGGACTTTGACTCGAGAGATATGCACAAAGTTGCCACAGTGCTAAATCAATTCCTTTGCCAAACACAGGCTAGACTCTTTCAGGGCACAGGCTTGGCCCCCAACCTGCTTACAACCATTCCAGAATTCATAGCAGACCTTACCTTCCTTTTCCTGGAGCAAGGAGTGACACTCGAGCAGCACTTGGGACAGCAGTTGGATGCCTCGCCCTCGTGTCCGGGGATCGGTGTTTTCCAGGCAGAACCTAGCCCACACATGGTAAAAACCCAAGAGGCCTGATGTGAACAGAGATACCCACACAGGAAGTGCACCCTGAGCAAACACATTATAGGCATGAAACAAGAGCTGCTCTCCAGGCAGGGGGACAGCAGCACAGTGCTGCCCAACTGGCACACAGGGTAGGAGATGACTCCTGCTCCCCTGACCATGCTGCTCACAAGCACCTGGCCTCACACAGCAATAAATCCAAGGTAAGAGGCCTCTTCTCAAGTCAGACCAAGGAAATTACTCTTGCATCATGCTCTGCAACCAGAAGTCAGGCTCTCAAAATCATAAGAGATGAAAAAGGACAAAGCCTCCTACAAGGTGACAGCTGGAAAAAAAAAAATGAGGTTCCCCCAAGTCCCAGCTCACAAAAGCTCAGAGACAGAAATAAAGCCAAGCAGCAGTCAACTCATGACATGGAGCAGTGCAACTGTGTGGTCAGGCAGTTCCTGCTAGGGAGTCTCAGCTGCAATGTGCTCTGCAGCTCACTGCTTGCCTTTCCTCAGTCCCAGGAGAGACTTACAGGCCCCCGCTGCCCTGCGAGGGCAACATGCAGTGAGCAGACAGCACACTTGTGGTGTATGTGTGCCTGGTGGTGCTGAAGGCAGTTTGCACAGGACAAGATGTCAGCATGCACGCTTTTCCTTCCTGTTGTCCCTTAGTATGGGAATCTCTCCCACAATACCCTTACACGACATATAACATGTACACAGCTTTCCTTACCCCAGGGCTTCCACAAGCTGCAGAATAGTCCAGCTTCCATCTTTCACTCCTGGAGAGAAGAGATAAAAAGAGTAAACCAAAGAGGCTCCCAGACTGTCACTGAGGCAGAGGGCAGCTCCCCCAATGCTCCCTAGGAGACAAAAGAAATCACGCTCTTAACAAGGCAGTGGTTGAGCCAAACAGCCCGGACATTAACAAGCACTCAGCTTCCATCATCTCTACACTGAGCAACACCTGCACAAACTCCCTCCAAGGCAGAGAGCACAGAGAAATATGGTTTTGTGGTTAGAGTACGACACAATGCTGGAGTGCATTTGCAGCTCTGACTCAGAGATCCTGGCCAGGTTGCTTCACTCACCTGCAGCTGAACTGGGGGAAGAGTCACTCCTCAGGAGGCTTTGGCAAGGATCTGCTGCATCCTACGAAAGTCCAGCAGAAGGGCCCCTACCAGCCAGTGTGACACTCACCCAGTAAAACAGCTCTGTGTGCCTTTGATCCCCAGAATTCACCATCTTTGCCCAGAAGCATTCACCTCTCCGCCCTGCTGAGGGCTTCGCTACAATTGGTGGGGCACCCGCATATCAGAAAGCCCAAAGGTTTCATCTGGGCCTTGCCTCAGCTAGTGTATCCTGCTGTTGCCAGTATTTACTGTCTCTTCCTAAAGCAGTTAGTTCCAGTACTAAATTGTGCTGTTTGCTGAAGAGAGGTCCCTGGGAATGGAAGAAGGGATGACCACGTTTTCTGTTAGCAAGCAGCCCTGACTCCAAAGACAGCACTTCCAGTCCCACTTGGCACAGAGGGGAGAGGAGACACGGCAAGGAGAGCCATGAGGAAGAAGGAGAGTCCAGCCGGCCGCAGAATGGGCAGCACAGGCTGAAGAAGAGGTGTCTCAAGTGAGACTGTGAGCTGCTGGCAAAGCTTCTTGCAGGAAAACAGGAGCATGGTAGCAAGCAGGCACTGTGCTTGGGCACAAAGCAGAGCGCTCCTTCACACCTAGGATCCCACCATCTCATTCCAGAGCACAGCTTCTGCAAGCTTGTGACTCTTGACTTCTGCCATGGTGCAGAACGTCAGATACACACTAGTCCCACAGCTGAGCACTCAGTTGCTCTACATTTTCAAAGCCTGAATGCAGTATTTAGACAAAGATGCTGGTGACCACACCAACAGGAAAGAGCTGAAGAGCAATGGTCTGGCCACAACCAACCACCATGTTCTTGTGGCTGCGAACCCCCTCCCTCTACTCCAGCAAGCTTGTTCTGGTCACAGAGGTCTGCTTGATTTCACTGTGCATGAGGGATGCACACGAGCCCAGCAGCACGTAGAGCAGCAGCACACAGTACAGATGAAGTGCAAGCTCAGCTCCAGCAGAACCAGTTGTTGTGCACCTTGCATCCCAGTAAGCTCCCCTTACTTGAAGGGCTGCCCTTCTCTGGTGATGTTCCTAGAGCACGAGGCTAAACAGAAGCAAGCAATTTACCCCTTACTGTGTTCTTACTTGAAATCCACCAGCCTTCCCTGACACCTCACTTTCACATGCCATCCTTCCATATATCATTTCCATACACTTTCCACTCCTTATGTCTCTCCAGCTCCCTTACAGTGTGTGTACAGTAATTCCCAGTGATCACAATGGCTTTCTCCAACAGCATTCTCTCTCTCCACACGCTTTAATAAAAACAAACTCAGCCTTCTCTGACACATGCTGACCTACACAGCCCAAACTGCCTGTGACAGCACCAAGCTCCCCCTCCTACCTGTCAAGTTACACTTAATTTAGCACTCAGCAGCACACGAAGGCAGTTCAACGTGTTTCTTCCAACAATTACACAAAAGGCGGTGAGGTTAGAAAAAAACCTCTCCTTTCATTCAAGGATACGTGCTGTAATTTAATACTTTCTGACACATGACTCTATTCAGGGTCAGAGACACCACAGGACACCTGCCAGCCCCCCTGCTTTTCAAGGTAGGTTTGTCACAAGCGCCATATGGCTGACGGGAGCTGGGGGACAGCTCTTCTCTTTGTAGGTCTATGAAGAGACAAAGCTTTCTCCAGGCACTTCTGTAACATGACCACAGATGACAATAGCAGCTGTAAGGTTATCTTTCCCTGCCTATGTCCGCTCCCTCAAATACTTCCCAAAATGTGCCAAAGCCACCATCCAGAAACAAAACGCATCCCTTTATCCTTAAAAATCCTCTTTCCAGAAGCTACAAACTCCCTAACGTAACAAAGTTACAAATCGCTGCTTCAAGCAGTGGGAACCAAATGCCTCGAGTCTTGCCAGGGAAGAAGAAATCACAGAGGAGCTGTCAGAGCACAGGCCCCAGACCCGAGGGCCGGAGCAGCCAAGCACAGCTGTACGTCCCAGAGCACCTCGGACAGACCGCGGGCTGCCTTACCGTCGGCAGCAGCGCCCGCCGTGCCCATGCCCCCAGCGTCACGGCTCGCGGCCCCGCGCTCCCATCAGCTCCCACATCCCCACCCCCTGAAATCCCGCTCCCCCGCCCAAGTCGGCCCCATCCCGTGCTCTGCATCGGCCTTATGAAATCCGAACTCTCCCCACGGCCCTCGCTCCCCCAAACCCCACATCTACGCGGCATTGCTCACCCCACCTCGCCTCGGCTGCCGCCCCGCAGCCCCTAATCCTCCCCCCCACGCCCCCTCCCAGCAGCGCTTCTCCTCGCCCCGTGCCACCAACGCGCAGCGCCGTACCCCCGAGCCACATGGCTCAGCGGCCCCCGCACGCAGCCCCGCGGCCCCACCCCGCGGCCCCACGCCCCGACGCCCTGCGCGCACCCAGCCCAGCAGCCTCGCCCGGGCCCCGCCCATTACCTGCCGCCAACTCCGCGGCGCGGCCGTCCTGCTGTCCGGTCACGAAGTCTCGGACGGAAGCAGCGAGCGCCTCAGCGCCCGCCGCCATGACGCCGCGCTCCCACGGCAGCGACCGGTGCCGCTCCCGCCGTGCGCACGCGCAGCCCCGAGCGCCCACGGAACATGCGCGCGACCTCAGCGCCCCTTCCTCATCTCGTCCCCCCCAACCCCAGGGAAGGGCGGCACACCGGGGGGCGGGGCCAGAGTCGGGGTACGGCGGCGCGGGAGGGACAAAAGTGCCGGGAGGAGCGGACGCGCGCACGTGGGCGGCGCTCCCCGCGGAGCGGCGGCGGGGAGCCGTGGACGCGACGGGGCGGTCACATGCGCACCTGGGGAGGCGGGGCGCGGCGAGGGTTGGCTTTGGCTGTGGGGCGGCTCGGGCGTTCGGAGTCGGGCGGTGCGGTCGCAAGACGCCGGGCCCCGCGGTCGAGTGCGGCGTGGAGCCGGGCCGGCCCCATGCCGAGCCGCCCGCGCCGCCGCCGCCGACGGTGAGCCCCCGCCATGGGCGGCTGCGTGGGGCGGCAGCGCCGGGAGCGGCCCTCCGCCGGGAGTCCCCGCAAGAGAGCAGGTGAGGGGCGCCGGGGGTCGTGGGGTGTCCGGTGGCGGCGTGTCCTGACGGGGAGCTGTCCGCCCAGCACCGGGAGGTGTTCTCTCCTCAGCGGCGCTCAGCCGCCGCCGTGCTCCGCTGCCTCCCGGTTCCCGGCTCAGCCCCGGGGCGCACCGCCCCTCTGCTTTGCTGGGGATTTCCCCACTCCTTCTCCGTGCGCCCCGTCGGGGCTGCGCCGTGCCGGGCTCCTGGGGCGAGCTGCGCGCATCTCCGGCGCGACACCGGAGTGCCACGGATACCTGTGCCGGAATTCGCTCGTCGTGCTTCGCCAGCCCTTCGTGTCCCCAGCGTGTCCCTATGTTGTCCCTGATGCGTCCCCACCACGGCACGCTTGGACCGGTCAAGGCGGGGGCAGCACTGCCTCTGTTGTAATTCGCCCCGTTGCGCCCCAGCGTTCCCCAGTGGGCCCCGCCAAGCGCCGGGCAGGCGGCACGGTGAGTCACACCCTGCCCGCTGCACCCACACGGGGAGGAGCAGGAAGCACCGTGAGCGGGGACCCCACAGCCTGGGTCTCTCGTGGGACAAGTTTTGCCACAGGACAGTGTCCACTGCTGGTGAGGAAGTCTGTGGGTACTGACTGGCACGAAACAGGCAGCACTGCAGGATGCTCCTGGGAGGAGGGCTTGGATCCGGGTGCCCTGTGCTACTCGCTGTCTCTGTGTCCCCTTTGACACTCCTTCCTCTAGGAGTGCGACCTGAGGCTGTGGGCTCTGAACTGCTACAGCTCCTAGGTAATGTTCAGGGACATACAGGGGGTGACCCTGTGGGGTCCAGAGTGCTGGAAATTGTCTATCTGGAAGCAACCTTGCTATGAGCTGAGCTGTGCAGGAGCAGGTAAGCCATGTTGGGCAGGCTGCCTGCAGGTCCCATTGGCTTGAGCGAGAGCACAGCTGGGCACCTCCTAACCCCCCATGCCCCCTGAGGGCATGGAGTTGCACAACGGGCTGGGAATAGAGCAACACAAGGTGATTAGAGACTGGGTCCAGGCTGGGTGGCAGCAATAAATAGAAGAGGCTTAGCTCCTGCCTACCTGGGCAGGGCTGCCAGTGGCAGTGGGGCCACAGCCTGTCCCTGCTCCTACAGAGTGGGTTCCCTGCCACGCTGCCCGCTTGGATGCCTGTCTGCAGCCCCTGGATCCCTCTTCCTTGCAGCCCTCTTCCCTTTCCTGAAAGTGGAACTGGGGCATGGTGATGGCTGGGAGCCATGCTGTCTGGCTGAGTCCATCCCTAACTCTGAGGGACCTCCTTTCCTGGCAGTGCTATCTGCTGTGCCATCCTGTGCCTGCTCCCAGCTGCCGCATGGGGCCACAAGCGCAGCCACCTCTCGGGCATGAAGGTGACAGCAGCAGGATGAAGCTGTGGGACAGGAGACCTCCAGCACCCACTAATCCCCATGTGCCCTTGTCTGGCTGATGCTGCAGAGAGAATGTCCTGCTCTCACTGAGACAGGGACATTCCCCCAGCCACTATCTCTGCAGCTTGTGGTGGCCCAAAGATGGTGTGGTGGCCCACTTGCTGCTGCTGTGATGCTGGTGGCTCCCTCCTCTGCGATCCTCACTGCATCCTTCAGGCTGGTGGTGTCCGCTGTGCCCAGGGCAGGTGCTGTCTCTGACCTTGCTTTGCTCTGCCACACTGCAAATCCCTCCTGCCCAGCACCGTGACTGCTGAATTGGCAGTGCTGGCTGCAGCCAGCTGCCCTCACTGCTTGAGGATGTGGTGCAGGCAGGATGCTGCCTGCCCGATCCTGCTTGGGTGCTCAGTTCCCAATTCTCAGGGTGGCTACATTCTGTGCCGTAGGCCATGTGTCACATCCAGCCCCAGGAAAAGCCTTCTGGAGGATGTGACAGCCTGGAGCTGGCAGCAGTGGCTGTCTCGAGTGGTGGTTGCACAAGCAGGCAGGTGGCATCCCCCTGTCCAGCAGGTCCTGGTAGCACTCAGCATCCTTCCTGCCCTGTCACACTCCACTCAATCTGTGCCCCTGCAGGCATGGTGCAGGCTGGCTGCCCCACAGAAAGCAGTGACAGGAAGGAGATGTTGACACTCTTTGTCCCCAGCCCAGCTGGGAGTGACAACAGCTCCTTCCTACCCCACGCTTCCGGCCTGCTGTGAGACTGATGGCACGGGGCCATTCCCATGGGGCTGGTGTTTCACAGCTTGGTCACACAGGTGTCCCCTGCCACAGCATGGTGCTGCCAGCCCAGAGACAAGCTTTCTCTGCTGTGTGGCATGGCATCCAGCTGCAGTTGCCATGCAGGAGGCTGCTCACAGTGCTGTGGGGCTGCTGCAGAGTTGGCAGGACTCAATGTGGTACAGTGCTGCCACCTCCCACAGCATTGCCCTGGAGTGGGCAAAGGAAGGAGAAGTCATGCCCCCCTCCTTGCTGGGGCTGTAGGTCAGCCCCTATAATCCCTTTCCCTCTCTGCCACACCGACTTATTTCCTGGCTAATTCCCCAAGCTATAAATACTGCTGTGCCTCAAAGGCTCCGGGCCCTGCAGCCACCCCAGGCTGTCCCAGACTCCCCGTTTCCATAGCACAGGAGGGAACCCCCTGCACCCCACTGGAATGCTACTGCATTTCCCATGGCTGTGTTGGGATCTGTCCCTTGGACACCGCTGTGCATGGTGTGGGGTAACCCTGATAGCCCGTGGGTCCCTTTGCTGTACTGGGAAATGGGAGACCCCAGTTTGAGCCTCCCTCTGCCTCCCCAGGCCGCAATGAGCCCCTGAAGAAGGAGCGTCCCAAGTGGAAGAGTGACTACCCCATGACGGACGGGCAGCTGCGCAGCAAGCGGGACGAGTTCTGGGACACAGCACCTGCCTTCGAGGGCCGGAAGGAGATCTGGGATGCCCTGAAGGCTGCAGCCTACGCTGTGGAGGCCAACGACCACAGCCTGGCCCAGGCCATCCTGGACGGAGCCAGCATCACCCTGCCCCACGGTGAGGGGTGGTGGCGGGGGGGATGCAGGAGTGGGGGTCCCCATTTGGGGGTGCCTTGCAAGACCCCATCGCTCACCCCGCTGTCCACAGGGTCGCTGACGGAGTGCTACGACGAACTGGGCAACCGCTACCAGCTGCCTGTGTACTGCCTGGCACCGCCCGTCAACCTGATCCTGGAGCGGGGCGAGGAGGAGGCGGCTGAGCCAGCCGAGCCGCTCCCCAGTGCCCGGCGCGAGTTCGCCCTCAAGGTGCGCCTGTCCACCGGCAAGGACCTGCGGCTCAGCGCCAGCATGGCCGACACCATCGGGCAGCTGAAGAAGCAGCTGCAGGCGCAGGAGGGCATCGACCTGGCCTGGCAGCGATGGTTCTTCTCTGGCAAGCTGCTCACTGACCGCACGCGGCTGCAGGAGACCAAGATCCAGAAGGATTTTGTGGTGCAAGTCATCGTCAACCAGCCACTGCCACCTAGGAACTGAGCTCCGGTGGGGAGCGGGGAGTCCCCTTCCCGCATCGAGGCCCGGCGGCACCTTGGGGATGTCCCATGCCGTGTCCCAGCTCTGCTGGGTTCATCAGGTCCCCTCCCCAGGGCTGTGGGCTGGAGACGTGGGTTCATTTGCTGTGGAAGGTGCGAGACCAAATGTGTGCTGGGGGGCCCTGCCGTGGGGCTGCCCCTTGGGGAGAGGCTGTGACCCGCCATCCGAGCTCCTGCTGCCTCTGGCCCAGGGGCTGCAGTACCGGGCGGAGATGTCTCCCCTCTGTACATAGTCTGTGTATTTATCAATAAAGCCTTTTCATCCTTCCTCCTTTCTGGGACTTGCTGGGGACTGTCCCCTGGCCCATGTGCCCATCTGACATCCGTTCCAGAATCACCTGGCAGGGACAGCTGGGCACGGGGGATGCCAGTGGTCTGAGCTCTGTTCCCCTTTTACAGCCCTGTGTGTCACCCCTGTACACCCCTCTCCCTCCCATCTCTGGGGCACTCATGGGATACAGCACCCAAGCCTGGCCCTGGGTCCTACACGTGCTCAGGAGTGTGATGTGTCCTCATCTGTCCCTCCTCTTTGATCCCAGGGGCTGGTGCCCAGCGCATTAACTGTCCCGGCACGAGGTGCGCTGCCCTCATCTTACAAATAGGGAAAGCAAAGCTTGGAGTGGCTGAGCAATGTTCCTGGCACTGGGAACAGCTGCAGTCTCTGTCTGCCGGCCCTGATGCCTGTGTGCATGCAGTAAGGAGACCAGGTGGCCATGGGGCTGTTCTGGATGCTCCGGACCTGAGGTCATCCTCCAAAGCAGCATGGAGCCGTCGCGAGCATCCTGACTGCCCAGGGTGGGTGGCATGTATTCAGGAACTGCAGGGCTACCACATATCCTGGCACTGTTCCATCTAGGCTTTGGACCAGCTCTACAAGCCCTGCATGCCCCAGGTCCCTGTGCCCAGTACAGGGGTCCCAGGCAGCTAGGTGGGGAGGGGGCAAAGGTTATTTTAAGAGCATGCAGAACATGAGCCAGAGGCACCAGAAAGCAGCAGGGTGAGCTCATGGCAAAGCTGCCCCAGTCATGTGGAGCAGGCACAGCTGTTGGTGCCCTTAGGCAGTGGGACGGAGGGGCTGGAGGCATAAAGCCTCACCGCCAGCAGAGCTGCTGGGGCCAGGAACTCTGTGCCTGCAGTGAGGAGAAGAGGCTCTATCTCGCGAGGGCACCCCAGTGGGGCTGAACACCAGGCAGACATGGAACTGGACGGGGAAAAAGGCAAGGAGCTGGAGGTGGAACAGATCACGGAGCTGGATGTAGAAAAAGCAAAGGAGCTCATTGACCAGAAGCTGGCAGAGGAGGAAGAGGAAGAGAAGGTGGGTTCTTGACTATCCTTGGGGATCCTGGCATAATGGCACATTCAGCCAGAAGGCTGAGGGCTACTGCAGGTATTGAATTCCCAGCTGGAGACACTCTGACAGCTGGCTTCTGAGCAGAGCAGGTGAGCAAGTGAGAGCCCAGGGGCTGCCAGGCATCCTGAAGACATGAGCAGTGCCCGGGGCTGGATGCTGGGCTGCTTGGTGTCCACCTAGAGCTCTGCAGCCCCCCCATGTCTCCACAGAGGCTGAAAGGTGATGGCCCACGCGAGCCACTGGCCGTGGAGCGGATGAGCACACCAGAGCTGGAGGAGGAGAAACGCCAAGGCCCCCGGAACCGCGGCATTGAGGCCATCAAGGTGGGGGCTGTACAGGGGAGTGGGATGCAGCAAGGCTCCCAGCTGGGGACCAACAATGTGCTGCATGTCCCCACAGGGCCAGGAGCGGGTGCGGAGAAGCTCGGTGGACCTGCGGCGGGAGATCATTGACGTGGGGAGCATTCAGCGGCTCATAGAGCTTCGCAAGCAGCGCCGCAAGCGCCGGGAGGAGCGGGCAGCCACCCCAGAGCCCACCCCACCGCCAGAGCCCCAGGAGATTGTATGTGCAGGGTGCGGGAAGGGGGCTGCAGCAGCTGGGGATCCCTCCTGGAGAAGCAGGGCACGGAGCCCCTGCTGTCCCCGTGCCCCAGCCCTGCCCCGTCCTGCCCCAGGAGGGTCCCGTGGAGCCAGAGGACTTCCTGCGAGCCGCCGTGCAGGGCAAGATCCGCGTCATTGAGAAGTTTCTGGCGGATGGTGGCCCCCCAGACACGTGTGATGAGGTAGTGCGGTGCCCCTGGGATGGGGCTGCTCTGGGCCAGGGCATTAGAACCAACTGCCAAGACCATACCTCGGCCCCTCCAGTTCCACCGTACGGCCCTTCACCGCTCCTCGCTGGAGGGACACATGGACATCCTGCAGAAGCTGCTGGACAGTGGGGCCACTGTCGACTTCAGGGACCGGGTGAGGCTGAGTCCCTTCCTACACCTGAGCCACTGGGCATAATATGGAGTGGGGTGCCCCTAAGCAGAGCTGGGCTGTCCCCAGCCCAGTAGCGACCATGAGCCACGCTCTGCTAGCTCGGCCTGGGGATTGGCTGGGTGGTGGCGCTGCTGAGACACAGCTCTGTGTGCCCAGCTGGACAGCACCGCCGTGCACTGGGCCTGCCGGGGGGGGAACCTGGACGCCGTGAAGCTGCTTCAGGATCGGGGGGCAGACCTCAACATGAAGGACAAGGTGAGGCTGGGCATGGGGAAACATCAGGAGCACGGGCAGGCCGTATGGAAACAGGGCTGTCCATATGCTGTGTTAGTGGGGAAAGGGTTCTGATCCATTCTGGTGTGTGCTCCTCCCACCCAGCTGCTCAGCACCCCCCTCCACGTGGCCACCCGCACTGGTCACCTCGATATTGTGGAGCACCTCATCCACTGTGGGGTGGACATCAACTCCCCAGACAGGGTGAGTGCAACATCCAGGTGCTCGCTGTCCCCATGTCCTCTTGGGGATGCGGTGCACAGAGCCAGGCTGCATCTCTTGCAGGAAGGTGACACAGCACTGCACGATGCCACACGGCTCAGCCGCTACAAGATCATTAAAATGCTGATCCTGCATGGGGCTGACATGATGGCCAGGAACTTGGTGAGTGGCGTGAAATGTGCTTATGCTATTGTCTGCCACCCTGATCTCAACCTCTGTCCCCTCTCACAGGCTGGTAAGACTCCGACAGACCTGGTGCAGCAGTGGCAGGTAGACACACGCCAGGCACTGGAGACCAAGGAACAGCCACAGGAAGAGACTGAGGTCCCAGCATGATGGCATTGGGCAGGGACCAGCACTGGGCTTGGCTCCAACGAACAAGATCCTGCTGAAACTCATCCGTGTCAATAAAACCAGCAAAGAGCAGAGTTTGGCTCCACTGGGGTGCACTGGGGCTGTGCCAGGGGAGCTGATGGGAGCAGGAGCTGGGTCATTGTGTTCTGTCTCCTAACACAGTGGTGTGGTGACACCATGGGGCTACCATGAGTGGTTTAGTGGGAGGGCTCCTTGTTGTGAGACACCCCAGCACTGTGTGCAGTGCTTCGCAATCCCACCTGGGCACACCTGTGGAGAAAAACTCCAATGAGGGATGTCCGTGAGCTGTGCTGTGCTGGCACTGGGGTCAGCTGGGAAGCAGCAGCCATTCCCTTGCCAGGCAGCCTGGGTGTCCAGGCTGGGTGGTGGCTTCTCTTTCATTGCTTGAGTCACCTGGAGAGGACACAGCAGCCACCCTGAAGGATGTGTCACTTCTGCTGAGCACCGTGTCCAGTGTTCACTGCCCACAAATGTTGTTACTCACCTTTTTACAGGAGACCCTACAACAACACCTAGAGCACATGAACCCTGCTTATAACCCTGGGACTCCCTGCAGTGCCCATTCCCCTCCTTAGCCCTACAAGTGCTGCATACCAGCTCTGAATGTGAAAACAAAGGGAACACACAGATGAAGTAGCTGGGGCTCATCCTGAGGAGTGTTGAACTCCTTCAGGATCCCAGAAGAGGAGAGCACTCACCCCTTGTCTCCCGCCCAGTGGGGCCACAGCTCCCTCACGTGCCCTGTCAAACATTAACCCCTCTTGGCAAAGCAGGTGACAGAGGCTGACTGCAGGACACAGGCAGCATGGCGTTCAGCTCCCGCCTCGCCTCACCACTCCGGCCAGCCCTGGCAGCCCTGCACCGGGGGCTCAGCACTCCTCTGGGGCCACAGCCCAAGCTCAACCTCAGGGGCATCTTCCCACCCCTCACCACCCCCTTCTCGCCCACGCAGGAAGTGGACTATGGCCAGCTGGAGGGGAACCTACGTCACTATGCCAGCATCCCCTTCCGAGGTAAGTGCTGCTGCCACCCAGGACCCCATCCAGCCTGTCCTTGAACGCCTCCAGGGATGGGGAACCCATAGGTCCTCTGGGCAGCCTGTCTCCACAGGAGAGGTGCTCCTGGCCTCTGAGCATCCATGCAGAGCTGCAAGCTCGTGCACCTACCCTTTGCCCCTGTACTCATGATTGCACCCACACTGTGAATGCCGCAGCATAGGATGTATGTCTCCGACTGCCCAGGATGTACGGCGGGAGGGGACGGGCTGCAGGAAGAAGCTGCTGACAACAGGGATGCCCTCCCCATGCTTGCATTTCAGGGCTGGTGGTGCTGGGCTCTAGCGGGGAGTTCCCCCTGCTGGCACCCCGTGAGCGCCTGGAGCTGGTGAGTCGTGTACGCCGTGCTTTGCCCAGGGACCGCCTGCTGCTGGCAGGCTCAGGCTGCGAATGTGAGTGTGAGCTTGGGGAACAAAGGGGCCGTGTTCCCATGAGGTGTCCCTCACTTCGCTGCCACCTCTGCAGCCACACGGGCCACCATCGAGCTGACGGGCAGCATGGCAGAGGCAGGGGCTGATGCTGCACTGGTCGTGACACCCTGCTACTACCGGGGAGCCATGAGCAGCGCTGCGCTGGTGCGGCATTACACTGAGGTGAGCTGCGCCCAGTGCCCACAGGCAGCCCCAGCTGGGACAGCAGGATGGAGGACACACCCCATGCATCCCCACCCTGCCCTCAGCTTGACTCTGCTGCCCACAGGTGGCCGAGGCATCGCCGGTCCCCGTGGTGCTCTACAGTGTGCCTGCCAACACCGGTCTGGAGCTGCCACTGGAGGCTGTGCTCACCCTGGCTCAGCACCCCAACATCATCGGCATCAAGGACAGTGGTGGGGATGTAAGGCACAGTTTTCCTGGGAGGGGAAATCCAGGGCTGGCCCCACTCGCAGTGTCACAGCCCTTCCCTGAACCCCAGAGGTTCCACAGGACCCCTGGGTTGCATGCCCTGGGGAGGGACAGGGTGATGCCCACCCCCTGGCATGTGTCTCTCCCCAGATCACTCGCATAGGGCTGATTGTCCACAAGACGCAGCAGGAGGATTTCCAGGTGCTGTCAGGGTCAGCTGGCTTCCTTCTGGCGAGCTATGCCGTAGGTATGTGCTGCTGCTTTACCAGGGGCACAAGTTGCTGGCATGAGAGCACTGCAGGGAGGCAAGGGGCAAAGGCTGGGTGCTGCACGCTGAGCTCACTGCCAACTTACTTGCATGTCCCCAGGTGCTTCTGGGGGGATCTGTGCCCTCGCCAACGTCCTGGGGGCTCCTCTGTGCCAGCTGGAGCACCTGTGCCGCGAGGGCCGCTGGCAGGAAGCCCGCGAGCTGCAGCAGCGACTCATTGAGCCCAATGCAGTGGTGAGTAGGCAGGGCCCTGGGTGTTTTTGGGAAGCACAGGTGGGCTGGGGAGACGGAACAGTTGCAGGAACTGAGCCCAGGCTGGAAGAAGCAGGTGGGAAATGCCAGCTCTTCTGTGCCAGGAACAGCGCGTGCCTGGTGTAGGACACCTGCCTGACTGAGCATGAGGCTGGCAGGATATTTATAGGCAGTGATAGAGGAAGAACTGCTTCTTCCCAGGGGCCCTGTCACACTGCAGGTTGGCTCCTGCTGTCCATCAGGGATTCTCCATTTGTGGGACCCAGCCCTGTCCCAGTGAATGCAGTGCATTGCTGCCCTGTCTCCTGCAGGTCACTCGCCGGTTTGGGATCCCAGGGCTGAAGAAGGCCATGGACTTGTTTGGCTACTACGGTGGTCCCTGCCGTGCACCCCTGGCACCACTAAGCCCAGCCCAGGTAGAGGAGCTGAGAGGCACCTTCAGCACCAATGGGTGGTTGTGAGCTCCTGAGCCATCCCTGCTGTGCAGGCAGCACCATCTGCCCCTGCTCCTTCCTGCGCCTGGAAACTGGGGACCACTGGGAGCTGAGGATGTGTTGGAGACAGTGGTATGTGGCCAGGAGGAAAACACTCATCTCACTCCTTCCTGCTGGACAGGGCTTGTGGAGGAAAAACCCAACACCTTAGTATGTCCCAGATTGGGCATGCACTGTCCATGTCAGACCCCTGGAAAACCCACTCTGGGCTCAGGCAGGAGCCCCCCATCCATGTGGGTACCTGCTTGAGGTACTACAGATTCCCACCATCCCTTGGGGTTTGGATGCCCCATGTTGACCCAGCCACCCTCCAGAGCACTATGAATAAACCTGCTGCCTCTCCTCTACATCTGCTTTTGTGCCCGTGCAAGCAGCCTTCTGCCTGACCCTGGGGGCACAGGTTCCTGCTTCCCAGCAAGATGGACACAGCTCAGGCATTTGGCAACATGGTTTACTCCGCTGAGGCCCATACGGGCAGCAGCACAAGGCAGGGACACAGCAAGGCACAGGACCGGTGTGGGCAAAACCTTCAGGGAGGGCACAGTTGGGCTGAGAGGGATGCTAGGACCCCGTGCCCTGGTAAGCTGGACCATGCTGGGGGCAGAAGGCAAGTACACATGGGGAGAGATGAGGGATACAAGTGTGGAGCAAGATGGGGAGCTGCTTGCACCCTGTCTGCACCCTGTCTGCACCCTTATCATGCCCTTTTCCCTGCCTGCCCAGCCCAGTCCCCCTGCACCAGACTGGCACCTCATGCTGCCTTGCCTCAGTCCCTTGCCCCAATTTGGTCTGAGCCCAGCTCTTTCTCATCATCACTGCTGCCTTCACCCAGCTCCTTCTGGACACAGCATGAATGGGTCAGGCCAAGTGTCTCCTGGTCCCCATTAGTGAAGATGTCCCCAAGGCAGCAAAATGGGCTGGGTTGGCACAGTGATGAGAGAGACAGTTGATTGCTCTTTCTGTGATCCCAAAAGCATGGGGAATCATGTCACCCTTCCCAGTGGGCACAGCCATTGACCCAGTGTTGAGGGCACAGGCCATGGGGGTGCCCACATTGCCTGGGGACCTGGGCTGGAGAAGCAGGCCAGAGCTACCCCTCTGCAGGCACATGGTCCAGCCAGCTGCCCATTGCCTGCAGGCATAGGCACCCTAGGCAATGGGGCCAGGAGCCAGCCCCAACTCCTACTCCACTGCTTGGTTCCAGCCATGCCATCCCTCAGTCCCACTGGCAGCTGCTTTGATGGGGTTGGGGCTAGAGTAGAGGCTCCTGGTGGAGGGGGGAGGACAGCAGTCAGAGGGAGAAGGCACCACGGTGGCCCCAGTAAGCACAGAGCCGCCCAGGGGCACTTGGGTGAAGGGCACAGGGGTCTCTTTGCCCCACCAGCACAGTTTGGCAAGGAGGTCTTCCCCATGCAGTGGAAGGACTCCCAGTCCTGCCAAGGTTGGGCAGCTGGCAAGGAAATGGGTGGCAGTGCCATGGCCCTGCCCTGGGCCAGCCAGTACCAGGGGGAGTCCCACTGCAGCGGGAGGGAGATGCAGGTGCCAGGGTGCCATCACGCTGTGAGGTTGTGAGCAGACTTGGAGGCAGTTTGTGCCCTCTGGATCACCGCCTGGCACTTCTCCCGCCGCATCAGCTTGTTGTTCTCGAAGAAGCCCTCGTTGCGGGGAACCCCATGGGAGCCATCAGGGAATGTCAGGAGACCTGGGGAGGGAAGGGATGGGAGTCACAGGGTAAGGAGCAGCAGACACTGGGGCCAGGCATGGACAGATGGAGCAGGACACACCAAAAGGGGAGGACAACAGGGGCAGGGGTGGGCAGGACTTTGCTAAGCTGGGGCTGTGCTAGGCTTTGTTGTGCACAAAGCACCAGCTGCCCATCCTGCTGCTGTGTCAGCATGCCCCAAGCCAAGAGGAATCTTCAGGCACTCACCAAAGCCATACACACGACCGCCTTTGAACTCGCCCTCGAAGGTCATGTTGTCATAGCGGGTGAAGACACCAACACCACTAAATTTACCCTGCACAAACTCTCCCTCATACCTGCGTGAGACAGAGAGGGGCATCAAGGGACAGGAAGTCTGAGGGAATACATGGCAGGTGCTCACACCAGACCATCTGGGCTGCGCTGAGCACAGAAGGTGCTGTGCTCACCTGGAGCCGTCGGCAAAGCTGAGTACGCCACAACCATGGAAGAGCCCATTCTCAAAGTGCCCCACGTAGGCGGTGCCATCGGCAAACGTCAGCTGGCCGATACCGTGCCTGCGTCCTAGCAAGGGCAAAAGCAGGTAGCGATGGATGGAGAAATGCCAGGCCCTGCCCAGCACAGCTCCGGGTGAGGATGCTCAGGGCAGAGGGACGGCTCAGCCGCTGGGCCACACAAGCCTGGAGTCAGCCGTGCCACGCCACCCCACCCCATCCCAGCTCACCTTCCTTCCACTCGCCGCGGTACTCCTCCCCGCTGGAGTAGGTGAAGGAGCCTTTGGTGAGGGTCATGGCAGCAGCCTCGGGTGCGCTGGGCAAAAAGCTGCGAAGCAGAGATCCGGGCTGGCGGCGGGGCGCGGGCAGCAGCACAGAGCCACAGGCGCGGGCAGCCTGAGGCACGGCTCTAGGCGCAGCGCTGACCCCGGCCCCCGGCCCTGTCCCTGAAACCGCAGCCGCCGGGCTCAGGTTGCCGCCTGCCCCACCGTAGGGCGCGGAGCCACCTGAGCTGCTGGGGGTGGCGGGCCCGGGAAACGCGAGCGGGCAGCGCCGGCAGCACCCTTGCAGGGGTTGGAGGGCTCGCGGGGCTCCAGCTCCACGCGGAGCCGCACGGGCATCCCCCAGCTGCTGCTGCTGCAAGCAGAACGGCCCCGGCCCCGAGCTCACCTAGCTCCGCGCTCGTCGCGCTCCTCTCCTCCGCTCCCCACCGGGGTCCCGCCGAGGGGCGGTGGCGGCGCGGCCACCTCCCCTGCCGGCACCCCGCCCCGTCGGGCGGTGCTACACCGCTAGCGTCCATTCCCGCCTGCAGTTGGCCGTCTCCATGGAAACTGCTAGCATCGCGCCTTCTCATTGGTCAGCTGCGCTGCCGTGCCCTCATCTGCCGCCATCTTTGTATGGGGCAAAGCCCGCACCCCGCCCTGCCGCCATCTTTGTGAAGGGCGGCGGCGGCGGCGGCGCTGTCGCTTCCTCAGCAGCCATCTTTGTGCGGGGCACCGGGCTTTCCCCACGGCGGCGGCGGCGGAGGAAGCCCTTTGCTTCGCCCGGCCTCGTGCGGCTCCTCTCGAGGGCCGTCATAGCCCCCAGGCCCGCCCCAAGCACGGCCGTGGGATGGATGGCAGGCACGGTTCCCTCGGCAACCGGCGGGCGGGGCGTAGCAGCCAATGGGGCGCGGCGGCGCGGTGACGTCAGCCCGCCTCGCGACGTGACGCGACCGGAAGCGGCGGGCGGCGGGCGCGATGGACGAGACGAGCCCGCTGGTGTCGCCGGAGCGGGCGCAGGGCCCTGACTACGGGCTGCCGGGCGGTGCCGTGCGCACTCTTCCGCCCGTCGCCCCCCCGCAGCCCTCGCCGCCTCCTTCTCCTGGTGGCCGCGACCGTGAGCGGCAGCCGCTGCTGGAGCGTGGGGCGCGGGGCCCGGCGGCGGCGGCGGCGCAGGCCCAGGCCCAAGCGGCCGCGGCGGCAGCGGCCCAGGCTCAGGCGGCGGCCGCGCAGCGGGAACGTAACGACTTCCCTGAGGACCCCGAGTTCGCCGAGGTGGTGCGGCGGGCCGAGCTGGCCAGCGAGCGCGGCATCTACCCTGAGCGCATCTCGCAGGGCTCCAGCGGCAGCTACTTCGTCAAGGACCCGCAAGGAGTGAGTCGTCACCTCTCCGGGCTGGGAGCTCGCGGCGCTGAGCCGGGTGGTGCGGGGCTGTGCCCGTCGGGCATCCCTCCGTTTGAAATGCGTGGTCTGTTCCCCGGTTAAAGCTGCTTCCTCTTTCCCCGTGGCTGTTGCGTCCAAAAAGTGGTGAAACTTCTGCTGTAGGATGGGAACGTTGACAGCTGGGCTGCCAGCGTTTGGCCAGTGAGACTGGAGCCTCGAGGTGTAATTGGTTCCCTGAGGTCTGCTTGGCTGTGGCATTCCCATGCCATTGCCCAGATGTGAGTGCAGCACGAGGTAGCTCATCTTGTGACCTGTGGTGCTGGCTTGGTTACTCAAGCATTTGCTGCTTCCTCTGACTCTTGCCTAGTGCATGCTAGGATCCTTCCTCAGAATCAGGACTGGGCTTTCCTGTCCATGTTGTGCCTGTTTTTCTGTCTCAGGTGACACGTGGCTACAGCAAGCTCTTACAGGCATGTCCTGGTTGAGCTGACTGGATACAGGGCAATACAAACTTCTTTCTGTTGCAGTTTGTTCTCACTTCTGCTTCTTTCTGTTGCCTAATGTGAGCCTTGGTGTTGCTAGCAGGGACTGAAGACCAGAGGTGACCTGGTTGTATGGGAGGGAGGCCAGAGCTCGGTGAGGGATGCATTCAAGGAGTTGAAGTCCATGTTTTGCTGGCTGTGTCACCTGGCAGGTTCCTTGGATTGCTCTGCCATGAGTGAATAGGGTGCATCTGTGGTTCCTGTGACTCACTGCTCAAGATCACTAAAGCCTCCTTGCTGCTAAGGAGATGCAGTGCTTCAGTGAGCAGGTTGGAGGCACAGGGTGAAGACACCATGGGAAACTCTAGTTTCCCTATGGGCTGCTGGAAGCTCGAGTTGTTCCAGGCAGGACTTAATTCAGTGTGCTTCCCCTGGTCCTCGGGGGCGGTGGCTGTGTCTTTATGCTGGCCTGGCACCAGGCAGATCTGTCTTCTCCACAGCACACTTCTTGGAATAAGTTGCTGCCAGTGCTGCTCCCAAGGCACAGCACTGAGAGGGCAGGCTGTGCTGCCAGGCTCTGATCTCTGATCCAGGGCTGTCCTTGCCCTGCCAGCCATTGCTCTGCTGTGTTTGCTCCACACAGCAGCCTGCTCGTCGCTGCCAGAGCTCCCAGCAAACCTTCAGCAGGCTCAAATCCAAGAACAAGTTGGCATGTGTTCTGTGCTTCTTATGGGGCTGGTGAGGGGATTGCCCTCCTGCCTGTTTACTTGGCCTTTGCCAGCTCAGAGGAGGGGGTTTCTTTGTGACCTAGAGATGCCTGAAGTGCTTCCATTCCCTCAAACATTCCTCTTCCTCGTCCACAAAGTTTTGCTCCCTGGTCTGACTCCTGGCTCCTGATTCACAGTGGGATTGTGCTGAGTTTTCCCTGCTGGTGTACTGGGACGTGTATTGTGCTCCCACCCTGTGGCAGAAGCTTGGCTTTGGGAAATGCCACCCGCTCAGGCTGTGCTGGCTCTGGCTCTTCTCGGTCAGTCTGCTGAGTCATCCTGGAGTGGGGTTGTGAGCCTGAAGCCTGCTGCACAAAGCCCTGTGCTGCTTGGACCAGGGCAGTTGGCCTCACTCCTGCCCTGGGCCTTTGTCTCAGCTGTGTGGTTTGACAAAGCAGACAGTGTGGATCCTAGTAAATGGTCCTTAAGCACATCTCCCCTCCCCCCCAGCATCGCTCTTCAGGCCTCACAGTTTTAGTTTTAGTTTCCTCTGAAGTCCTTCAGCCTTCCTTGCTGTTTAGGCCCCATTTTCTCCGGTCCATTTGGGATCAGGTCCAATTGATGAATTTTGGAGTCAGGGTAGGAATCTTTATCCCCTTCTGCTCTTTCGCATGGAGGAAATGAGTAGCCACAAGCAGTAGCTCTCCCTCCACCATCCAAAGGTCGATGGGATAAGGCTAGAATATTTACCAGGGACAGTGTCATCAGCACTCTCCTATGGTATGTGTAAAGTTGTGAATGAGTACAAAGGTCTTGGGATACAGGAGTTGTGCAGGGACCAGAGAGGGAGATGCCTGAAGAAAACCTAGGATGAGAGAAGAGTGCCTGCCATAACTCAGGTTGCAGATCTCTTGGCAGAGGAGAATCCTGAGGGTGTCATTTTGTCTTCACTTGCTCTGGACCTTGCAGTGAGTGGCAACAGCTGTCCCCAGACTCTTTCCCACCCAAGGAGGTATCTCTTAGATCTGGGGGCGGTCACTGGCAGAAAGCAGCAGGGAAAGACAGCAGAGTTGGGTGCTGTGGGAGGGTGAACTTGGTTGAGACTGTGCTGTTATGGCAGAGCTGCAGGTTGGCTCAGGGGTGAGTGCCCTGGCTCTGCCAAGCACTGAGTATCAGCTTTCCTCTTGCTCACAGAAAATTATTGGTGTCTTCAAACCCAAGAATGAGGAGCCGTACGGGCATCTGAACCCCAAGTGGACCAAGTGGCTGCAGAAGTTGTGCTGCCCGTGCTGCTTTGGGAGAGACTGCCTTGTTCTGAACCAGGGCTACCTATCAGAGGCAGGTGCCAGCCTGGTGGACCAGAAACTGGAACTCAACATTGTTCCCCGCACAAAGGTGAGGAGGCACAGTCACCTGAGGGTGAGGAGTGCTCAGGAGGCTTCCACATGCTCCTGCCCGTGCCATGGGGATCCTTGTACAGAGCAGAGCTGTGGGAGATCTATGCCCTACTGATAAAACAAAGAACTGTGACAGCTGACAGATGCACTTGCTGACTTCTGTACTCCTATACCCCAGGTGGTGTATCTGGCCAGTGAGACCTTTAACTACAGTGCCATTGACAGAGTGAAGTCCCGAGGAAAGAGGCTAGCCCTGGAGAAGGTCCCGAAAGTGGGTCAGCGCTTCAACCGCATTGGCCTGCCTCCCAAGGTAGGGCTGCCAGCCCCGCGTGCCTGTCGCTGCTCCTCTGTCCTCTGTGGTCCTCCGTAACACAGTCTCTCCTTGCCTCAGGTGGGCTCCTTCCAGCTATTTGTGGAAGGTTACAAGGACGCTGACTACTGGCTGCGGCGCTTTGAGGCTGAGCCACTCCCTGAGAACACCAACCGGCAGCTTCTGCTGCAGTTTGAGCGGCTGGTGGTGCTGGACTACATCATCAGGAACACAGGTAGGGCTGGCTGCCTGCTCCTTTGTATTTCGCCAGCTAGAGAGCAGGCAGAGATTTGGCTTCTCTTCCTGGAACCCAAAACTCCTATCAACAATGCGTGGTTGACAGATGACACTGTCTCTGGGTGGAGTGTAGCTGCTGTCACTACTGACCTGGGGACTGGGAACCAGCCTGGGATCCATCCAGTTGCAATGGTGAATGTTTGCCGGGTGCAAAGATCCAGGAATGCTGAGAGATCCAGCCTCTGGTTGTGCCACAGCATCCTATCTCAGGCTGGGTTTCCAAGTCTGTTCCAGCTTGAAATGTGTTTGGGTTGGACTCCAAAGCTTGCAGGCTGACTTCTCTCTTGAGAGCTGGGGCTACGTGGATCTCTTTGGTCTCCAGACCTAGATATGTGGGGATTTATATGACTTCCTAGGCCTGCAGCAAGCTTGAGGGCTCTGGGGTAGAGCTGAGGCCTTGAAGTGTATGTAACGTGAATTGCTACTATGTCAGAGAAGTAATCCTACCCAGCACAGGTAGCTGATACAGCTGTTTTTCTTTCCTTGCAGATCGGGGGCAACGACAACTGGCTCATCAAATATGACTGTCCCCTGGACAGCGCAGGCGTACGGGTGAGCAGCTCCTGGGCAGGGGCTTCATGGGTTTGTCTGCTTCTACAAGCTGGCTGGCAGACTGGGATTTCCCAGTTGTCTTGGGTTTTTGAGCCTGATCTTTTTTGCTGGGAGTGGCAAACAGACTGCTTCTGTTGGGGAAGGCTCCCTTGTGACTAGTGCTCCACTTCCTTCCAGGACAGTGACTGGGTGGTTGTGAAAGAGCCCATCATCAAGCTTGCTGCTATAGATAATGGTTTGGCCTTTCCTTTGAAGCATCCGGACTCCTGGAGAGCATGTGAGTCCCTTACACTGTGTTGAGGTACTCTGCAGTGCTGAGCAGCTCTGTGCTGTCTGTCCTGGGGCGTGTTCCTGGAGGGCTAGAAGAGGCAGTAGCTAGGGCTGCCCCTCTGCAAAAACCTAGCTGTGTGGACAGCTCTGCCTCAGTGGCTGTAGGAAGTGTATGCTGCACCCAAGGCCATGTGGCCTCTTTCCCTTCCCTAGCTCTAATATCTCATGCTTCCTCCTGCAGATCCCTTCTACTGGGCATGGTTACCACAGGCCAAAATCCCCTTTTCACAAGAGATCAAAGACCTAATTCTTCCCAAGATCTCGGACCCCAACTTTGTCAAAGATCTGGAGGAAGATCTGTATGAGCTCTTCAAGGTGAACTAGGGTGGGGCTGAGGGTGGCTTGGGAAGAACAAAAACAGGGTGGTCTTGGGGCTTCTTTGTCAAAGCTATGTGGATAGAAAGATGGGCTACTCGTGGTGTTTCTGAGCTGGAACACAGAAGGGCTATTCCTCTACCAGGAGCTAAAGATACAGTTTGGGGAGAAGCGGGAATCTCGTGGGACAAGAAGAGAGAGGCTTGCTTGGAAAACAAGCATCTCTTGAATAGCGTGGGTCAGAGAGTAGATACCAATGCATTGTTTGCTCTCTCTTGCAGAAGGACCCTGGCTTTGACAGGGGACAGTTTCACAAGCAGATTGCTGTCATGAGAGGCCAGGTAAGGCAAAGAATGAGGTGACAGAGCCTTGTTTTGTCTGGCTGTCGGGGAACGGTGCTGGGATGCCAGCTCTCTTCATCCACTGGGACAGCTCAAGCTTTGCTCTGTGTTGTACAGATACTGAACCTGACACAGGCACTGAAAGATGGGAAGAGCCCTCTGCACCTGGTTCAGATGCCACCTGTGATTGTAGAAACGGCTCGTTCCCACCAGCGCACTGCCAGCGAGTCCTACACGCAGAGCTTCCAGAGCCGGAAGCCTTTCTTCACCTGGTGGTAGCTGTGGGAGCTGCAGGCAGGCCTTGGCTGTCTTGGACTGGCACTGCGAGAGGAGCTGAGCTGCTCCAGCGGCTGGGATTTGATGCTCTGGGTAAAGTGAGCAGGTTGTGGCTGGAGGAGCCTGCAGCTGGAGTGGAGGAAGCCAGGTGGGTTGGGCATTGTCCCTCTCCAGCTCCCTTGGAGCTCTGTGGTGTGCGTACAGCCCTGCCGAGGAAAGAGCTCAGCAGGAGGCATGGGAAGCAGTTGGGACCCTGCCTGTGCCTCCCTTCCTCGGCCTGCATGCGGTTCTGAGCACACCTGACCAGGCTCCCCAGGCCAGGATCCGTCCAGCTCTTTGCACCAGCTGCCAGCCTTCCTCTTCCCTGCTGCTGGCCCCAGGGCTGGGAAGGGCTGGAGGGTGGTGGTTCTGCCTTCCGCTTCCCCAAAGGCATGCTATACTCCTCACTTTCTCTCTTCTGCCCCAACCCTGTGCAAGCTGCTTTCCTCAGGGGGAGTTCCTGCTGCCTGCTGGTGCAGCGGGGACCATAACGAACGGCTGTTCTCTGGCTGGGGGCTTGAGGAGGGAATGTAAGGAGAACTCTACTCTTGCCTGCTCCCTAGGGCAGGCTTGAATGCAGTTTGACACTAAAGGAAGAGGTGCTGCCTTATCCTGGTTTGGAGGAGGTGGCTCTCGGAGGTGCTGTAGAGAGGGTTGGAGGTACAAGTGGCCTCTGGCCCTCCATTCCTATGGTCCATCCATCCTGCAGGTCACTGCAGCTGCTCTTGCTTGGCTTTTGCCCCTGTGCTCAGTAAGGTTTCTGGCTGCTGTGCAGCCAGCATTGGGCCAGCCAGCACAGCTCCAGCTTTGCGTGTGTGTCTGGGGTCCTTTCTTACGGGAAAGGGGGCTGCTGGGGACAGGGAATGGTGGGAGGAGCTCTTCCTGCTGGTGGGAGTCATGCGAGAACTGGTGTACTGGAAGCACACGAGGGCTGGTGCAAGCTCCTGGCTGCTCCAGTGCTGCTAACCTTGTGGGCCTGATGTGAGTGGGTGAGGCAGTTAGTGCTCCCTCTCCTCCAAAGCTGCTGAGCTGTCTTGTATAAAATGGTACTAGGGCTGCTGCCTGCATCTGCTTGCCTTGAGCTGTGACTTTCCCTGTGGGGGGGAAAGCTGGGGTTGGGTCTCATTGTCTTGTTTGCCCGGCCCTGGGGGTTGGGATGGAAGTGAAAGCTGGGACTGTGCGGCTTGGGGCTGTGAGGGGAGGGCAGCTCACTCATCTCCTACTTGCACAAGGGGCTCTGCAGTGGCTGTCCTGAGGGTGCTGAAAGCACAGGGGTGTAGAAGTGAGACCTCAGCTCCCAGACCTGGCTACATCTCTGACTGACCCCAAATGTACTGTTCTAATGCACTGTAGAAATGTATGTAATGTATTTAAACCATGCAACTGTCTGAAAAACAGAGCTGCAGTTCACCTGGCCTCCTTATTGTCTCAGAATTCTAGAGGAGGGTTGGGGCTGTTCAGCTGGTGCTGAGTCCATTGCAGCAACTGGGACCGCTGTCACAGCCACGGAGCCTCACCCAGCCACTGCGGGTCCACCTTTTATTAACCAGTACACTCATGTCCTGTACACTTAGTGTCCTCGGTGTGCCCGGTCTGTACGGCAGGCCTGCTGCACACTCAGTGATGCTGCAGGGGCGCCGAGGCTGCCCCCTCCCTGCGATCTCCCTCGGGCTCCTTATCGGTGATCCTGCGGAAACAGGCAGCTGTGAGTAGGGCGCGTCCCGGCCGCGGTCCCCTCGCCGACCCGACCCGCACCTACCGGAGGCGGCCGAAGCGCCGTAAAGCCGTCGTCTCACCGCCGCGCCGTGCCGCTTTCCGCCGCCTGAGCTGTCGCAGCGCCCGTGCCATGCGGCGCTGCCCTGCGTAGCGCCAGACGAGGCGAGCGCGCTCCTCGGGCCTCTCGGCCCCGCCGCTCTGGAACAGGCTGCGCAGCTCCGGCAGCCCCACGCCCTGGAAAATGTTGGCCGAGGCCCGCTTGCGGCCGCGGGCGGCGGGCGCCGCTCGTGCCGGGGGATCGCTCGCTACCGCGGCCGGCGTTCCCATGGCCCGGCCGCTGCGGAGGGACGGCGTGGGGCCGCGTCGGGTCCGGTTCAGCCCGCCCGGGACAGGGCCGCAGCGGCGCGGGCGGGCCGCCAGCGGCGCGCCCAGGAATGCGGGAGGGCCCGGCTCAGGTCGGCGCCCGCCGGTGTCCGGTGCGCCGTCCCCGCCGCGACCCGCTTTCCGCCGCCGCCTCCCGTCCGCCAGCCCCGCGCACTGACCTGGGGGCGGCCACCGCGTATCTGCCGCGCTCCCGCCGCCGCGCCCGGGGCCGCTCCGCGCCGCCGACCCGAGGTCCCGCCGCCTCCCCGCGCTCCGCGCCCCGTCCATTCACTCTTCGGATCCGCCCCGCCCCGCGCGGAGCCGCCAATCCGCGCCCACTTTTCTCCGTACGGACCAATCGCCGTCGGGAGGGGGCGTGGCCGCACCGCCTTTCGAAATGGTGGGCCACGTGGCGCCAGTGACGTCAATAAGGCGGGGAGGGACGGCTGGGCGCGGCTCCGCCCCCGGGTGTGGCCAGCGCGCGTCACCCCGAAGGGAAACCCCGCGTGACGTCACGAGGGAACCCCGGCGCGCGCTCCCCGACGGCGCGCTCCTCCGTTCTCCGCCGTGACGTCCCGCCGAGCTCCCTGGCCCCGCGACGCGGCAGTCGGCGGCGGCGGCTGGGAGAGGAGGCGGCGGCGGGGGGCGGACACGGGGCCCCGCGCGCGCAGTGGGCCGGCGGGAGGCGGGGCGGGGGAGGAGAGAGGCCCCGCACGGGGAGGACCGCTCGACGCCAGATGTTGGGCAGCGGCCAGCCGCCCTCAGTAAGTGCTGCCGGGGCGCCGAGTCCCTCCCGCCCCGCAGCACGCAGCGCCCCGCCATGGCCCGCACGGCTCCCCCGGCCGTGCCGCCGCCGCCCCCGGGACCACCGCCCCGCGGTTCGCTCGGGCTGCACCGCGCCTTCCTGCGGAGCCCGCTGGGGCTGCTCCGACTGGGGCAGCTGGCGGTGGGCGCCGCCTTCTGGCTCACCGTGGCGGCCCACTGGTACGAAGGAGCGGCCCACTTCGCCCTCTTCGCCGCCGTCCTCGTCTGGCTGCTCACGCTGGGCCTCTTCGGGCTGAGCGCGCTGGGGCGCTGGGAGCTCGTGCCCTGGCTGGGCTCCCGCTGGCTGCTGGCCAACCTGGTGCACGACCTAGTGCTGGGTGTCGGGCTGTGCACGGCCGCCGCTGGCATCATGGGCCACAAAGCTGGGCAAAAGAGCTACTGCAATCTGCCGGGCTACAGCCAACGCTGTCTCTACGGAGCCTATCTGGGAGCTGCTGTCTGCGGAGCCGTGGCTGCCTGCCTGTACCTCTTCTCCGGGCTCTACTGCCTGGCACGGCGCTGCCGGGACCAACGTGACATCGTCTGAGCTCCTTGGCTGCCCTGCTTCCTGCACATGGACGGACCGCGGCCCTGCTTTAGGACGTGGTGACCCCGCTGCTCTGTCCCCTCCCGGCTGCTGCACTGCGCTTCCTCCACTGCCCCCTGCACGGATGGATGGACAGACGGATGGAGACCTTTTGCCAGGACAGTGGGCACCGATTGCTGCACCAGCTCCTTTGCACCCTGCACAGAATGACAGACGGACATAAGCAAATCGAAGGACCCAAGCAGGGAGCGCCCAAGTGGACCACAACTACTGGGAGCCCCGAGGGGCCCTGCCTGACTCCTGCCTTGGGTGTGCTCAGGTGGGTGCCAACTCTGTCCCTGGGGAGATGAATGCTGTGCTGGAGGAGTGGAGTAAAGCTGGGCCCAGCCCTTACCCTGCTGGCAGCCTTGCGGCCTCCGCATTGCCTAATGGAGGCTCTGCTGTACTCTCAGCTTCCCCAGCTGGGGCCCCACCTCCATGTCCGGTGTCTTCCCGGAACCCTGTGGGCACAGCCCTTACCCACCCTGGGCACAGCCTCGCCAGCTGTTGCCCCAGTGCCAAATGCCCCAACCCACTTTGGAGTTGAACCCAGCAAAGCCCCCACTACCGTTGGAGCTTGTGGCAGGGAGGGGGCTGCAAGCTGCCTCTATGGTCAAGGCGGGGCAACAAATTCCTCCAGCCTTGGGGTTTGTGCTGCTCTGGGGTGAGAAAGGTGTTTTTGTCATCCCAGCCTGGAACTCGGTGCTGCTGCCGCATCGCCTGGCTGGTTCTGCACTAGGAGCGGGGCTCCCATCCCACCACAGAGACCCCTAAGCCTACCCGAGGCCTGTCCACTCCAGCTAGAACAGGCACAGCTCACCCTGCCTGTCTCCGCAGCACTTGGATTGTCATCCTAGAAAACTCTCTTTGTTGTGCGACTACATATCTCCATCTCCATCACTGTGCTGCCCGCAGACTGATAATGGAAGGGTGATTGCAGCAGTGCCCTTGTAGGACATAGACTGTCTGCAAGAGGGGGGCTCCGGTAGTGAGGCATGGACCAACCCCACAGATGGCCGAGGCTGTGAGGGGTCAGTGGAAGCATTGGGCAGCCAGAGACTGGGAAATGTTGGAGGAGCACCATGCCGAGCTGCCTTGGCCACCAGCTATCCTCATCCTGCTTGAGGACACATTCTCCTGTTGCTTTCAGAGCAGAAAAGGACTGCCCCAGCCCCTGTGTAGGCTCAGTTTGGAGGACTGTGGCCCCCGCATCTGTCACCTGGTGCCTTTCTGTGGGGGTAGCAGCAGCAATGGCATGAAGGGACTGGTTTGGCACTAGATCACAGCTTCCATCACCAAGGGTTGTCTCAGCAGATACCTGTGTGCTCCTGCACTCTGCCAGCCCCTGGGCCACCCCTTGGCAGGATGTGCTGTCCCTACTCTGTGTCAGGGCTGGTCCCAGACACTGCTGGCCCCTGCCTGCTCTGGTGCAGCCCTGAGGCCCAGGCTGCCTGCACGCAGTGAGACTAGTGCTGCCAAAAGTGCCTTGCCCCACAACCCCACACTGCCTGTTGTACCTGCCGCCGTCCCACTGCAGCCCCTTCTCTGGTGCCTTTGGATTCACATTCCAAATAAAGCAACACTGACGCTCGCTTGGTGTCTGGGGTTTTGTAGCAGGATTGGGACCTGCAGGGAACAGGAGATGAACCAAGCTTACCCTCAGCTCTGCAGCCTTGGGGTTACCCCTCCTGAAGCAGTGGTTGCAGAGGCTCAGTGTATTCTGCAGCTATGGGTGGACTCCTGGCGCTGAGCCACTGGTTTCTGGAAGAGGGGCTCAAGCCCCTGCCCCTGGGGATGGACTGCCCCAGCCCTGCCACTCACTCCAGGGATGGGGCAGAACTTGGTGCTTGTGCATCTTAGAATCATAGAATGATTGGATTAGAAGGGACCTTAAAGCCCACCCAATTCCACTCCTCTGCCACAAGCTAGACGGCTGGCCGTGAAAGACCCCAGGGATGTGGCACCCACAGCTCCTCGGGCAACTTGTGCCTGTGCCTCTTAACGTCTAACCTAAACTTCTCCTTTTAGTTTAAAATCGTTCCTCCTTGTCCTGTCGCTATCAGACTGTAAAAAATGTCTGTCTCCCTCTTGATTATAAATTTCTTTTAAGTACCAGAATGCTGCAATGCAGTCTCCTAGAAACCTTTCCTTCTCCAGGCTGAACAAGCCCAGCTCCTTCCACCTGTTCCCATAGGAGAGGTGCTCCAGCCTTCTGATAATCTTCATGGCCCTCCTTTGGACCAATTTCAACAGCTCCACATCTTTCTTCTGTTGAGATTCCCAGGCCTGGAAACAGTACCCCAGATGGGGCCTCATGAGGGCAGATCAGAGAGGGACAATCTCTTCCCTCCCCCTGCTGTCACCCCTCTGTTGTTGTTGCCCAGGATACTGTTGGCCTTCCAGGCTGCAAGTGCACACTGCTGACTCATGTCCAGCTTTTCATTTGTCCAGACCCCCCAGTCATTCTCAGCAGGACTGCTCTCAAGGAGTTCTTCTTCCAGTCTGTATGCATATCTGGGATTGCTGTGACCCAATCACAACCCTTCACACCCAGCCTTTTTGAACCTCATTAGGTTCCTGGGGTCTCACTTCGCAAGCCTGTCCAGATTTTTCTGGATGCTATCCCTTCTTCTTCTGTTGTATCAGCTGCACCATGCATCTTAGTGTCATCAGCAAACTTGCTGAGGTTACATTAAATCCCACTGTCTGTGTCATTGATAAAGACGCTAAAGCATACCAGTCCCAAGATGGACCCCTGGGGAACCCCACGTCACCAGTCGCTCCCTGGACGTAGAAGCACTAGCAACAATTCCCTGGCTGCAATCATACAACCAATCCCCAGTCCACAGAACAGTCCAGTCTTCAAATCCATACCTCTACAGTTTAGAGGTAAGGATATGGATGTGGGCTCCTCCTGCAGGCAGGAGAACACAATGAGAACCACACAGAGCTGCATTCCTATAGGCTTTGTTTCTCCTGGGCTGAAAAGGTCCCTTCCTAGGCTGGACACTGCCAGGACTTGGGAGGGCCGGGGACCTGACACCTCCCAGGGCTGGGTGCTTTGAGGCCCAGCATCAGACACGGCTCTCTGCCTGGTGACACAAGTGAAGTAGAAGCAGGAACACGTGCTGCTCCGCAGCATGGCTCCACGCAGCCAAGGCTGGGAGTGAGAGATGAACCCGGCCTCTTCCAGCGCCCTCCGAGCTGAGCTCGGCCTCGGCGCGGGGCCAGAGTCGAATTAGACGCAGCTCAGCACACAGCCCCGCACTGCCCTCCACCAGCCAGGCCCAGCACAGACCTTTACGGCCGCTACCGGGCCGCCGCCACTTCCGCCCTTTTGCCAGCACTTGGGCGGAGCTTCCGTCCTCCCCTCCCACCCCGGCTCTTCCTATTGGCTGCGTGCCGCGCCGCCGGGTGACGTCACGGCGCACCTGGCCGCTTCCTGGAAGTGGGGTGCGGTGCGGGTCCTCGGGGGGCCCGGTATGCAGGCGGCAGAGCGGGACGGGGCGGCCGGCGGCCCTGAGGTGGCAGCGGCGGCAACTGTAGGGGCTGCGACAGCAACGGGGGCTGGTGAGGCTTCGTCGGAGCCGCCGTCGCCTCCCAAGGCCGCCGCCGCCTTCGATCTGCTGGACCTGGTGCGGAGCTACCGGCGGCTGGAGCTGTACCTGGAGCCGCTGCGGGATGCGGCTGACGGTGTGCGCTCCCTCCTCCGGTAGGTGCGGGCCGGGACTGGGGTTGGGGCCGCGGCTCCCGCACCTCACCGTGTTCTGTCCCCACAGGTGGCAGCGGCCCTTGTGCTCTCTGCTCGTCTGCCTCGGCCTCAACTTCCTCCTTCTCACCCTCGACCAAGGTGCGTGCGTGTGCGTGTGTGTGCGGCGGTGCTGGGCTCCGGCCCGCTGCCCTGCCAGCTGATGCTGTGCTACTCCTCCCAGCCGCCTGGTACTCAGTGCTGGCCCTGCTCGTCCTGCTGCCGGCCCTGCTGGGCTACCTGCAGGAGACGTGCCGCGTCCGGCCCTCGGAGCGGGAGCTGCTGTGCAGGAAGTACCACAGCGTGCGCCGTGAGGACCTGCGCAAAGTACAGCTCTCGCGCCAGGAGGCTCTCGCCCAGGTCAAGTGCTTGTGAGTGTCCGGCACCCTCCTGTCCTGCAGAATCACCTTCTCTGAGTCATGCGGTGTGAGCGCAGCAAACCAGCGTGTGTGTTCGTGAGGCCGTTTCTTGACTGTGTGGTCTTGTTTCAGCCTGATCCAGCTGGAGGGGTTCCTGAGCGGGCTGTGTTACAGCTGTGAGGCGGTGTACCGAGTGCTGTACTGGGAGAACCCTACTGTCTCTTCCCAGTGAGTAGGACTGCATTGGGTGCCCTGTGCTTGGCTTAGCAGGGAGAGGGACCAGGCCAGCAGAGCTACTCTTGGTGTGTTTGGTGCGTTTGGTGCTTGCACAGAGCAGACAAAGGACAAGGAGAGGGACAATGAATTTTATTCTGTGGGAAAAACTGATTTCTCTTGACCTGTTGCTCGTTCCCAGATTTTACGGAGTGCTGCTGGGCTCTGTCTGCATCCTTTACCTGCTGCCTCTCTGCTGGGTCATGGCCATCCTCAACAGCACTCTCTTCCTGGGCAACAGCCAGTTCTACAAAGGTAAGGGCTCTATCTGAAGGGGGCCTGTATGGGATGGGTTGTGCAAAGGCTCTTGAAGCTGTGAACTCTGTGCCCATCTTTTGTCAGTGACCTCCTGTGAGCACACTTTCATGTGTCTGCCATGGGACATGGACTTCGGAGAGCACTTAATGTTCTGGGGTCGGTACCCAGCAGTGCAGGATGGGTGGTGGGGTCCTGGGGCTTGGATCTGAGAGGTGGGATTCTCATCTCGCACAGCTCCTGTTGTGGGTGCTTTTTCCTTGTACTGTGATGTACTGGGACCTGGCAATGCAGCCTGAATGTGAGCATCACCTCCCTTCCCTGGCCTGACTCTGCACGACTTGAAATACTCTCAGTGCATGTGGCAAATATGTAACACCAGCCTGCAGTGCCCTATTGGATGGAAGGCGAGCTGCATAACCTTTGTCTGACTGAACTGTGTCTGAACTCCTGCTGTTCCCTGGTCTGAACTGGGGCAGGTGGGGAATTCCTTCCTGTGCCCAGCTCAGTAGCTTCCCTAATGTCTGTGTGTGAGCCAGAGGGCTCAAGGCACTGGGCAGAGGATGTTCAAGGGAGCTGCTGACCTATTTTGAGTGCTGGAAGTTGGTTCTTGCAGCCATGTTTGTGGAGGGCCTGGAGGAAGGGGACTGGCAACGCTGATCCAGCTGTGTTCCCCCCTTACCAGTGATAAAGGAGCTCAAGGCCTCGGTTGAGCAGAGTTTGGGCACCAAACCCCTCGAGAGCGCTCCAGAGCCTGTCAAGCCCCTACCAACTGATGCCCCACCAGACCGGACCCCCACACCCACCAGCACAGAGGTGAGTGGTGGCAGGGCTCGGATATGTGGAGTGGGAGCTTCAGCTTCAGCTCTTATCTGGTTTTGCTTCTGTCCACCTGCACACAAAGTAGCTTTGCTGGAAGCTTGTGTGCCTGGCTTGGGAGCCCATCTTGAATTGCCTTGCTCTCCTGGGATATTCACTCCACCCTGCTATGTGCTTGGAGTTACCCTGAGGAGGCAGGGGCTCACCCTACCTTTTGATGCTCACTTTACGGGTCTGCCAGTGAGCTGATGTTTCATTCTAGAGCTGCCTTGAAAGTGTGACCCCTACTTTCAAGGGAGATGAAATAGGACAGGACTAGCTCTGAATCTCTTGCAGGATCTTACCCCTGGCAGTGTGGAGGAGGCAGAGGAGGCAGAGCCTGATGAAGAGTTCAAGGATGCTATTGAGGTTTGAGCCTGGTGGGAGTGGGGTTGTGCCTGCAGGCCAGGCAATTGGGGCAGAGGACTGCTGTGACAGGGCAAAATGAATGCTTGGGGAGGGCAGGAGTGGGGCTGGGCACCTCTGCAGTTTGACTCCATCTCCACTGCCTCTCCTCTCTGTCCCATGCTGCGGGAGAAGGAGAACCAGCTGCTGGTCATGGTGAGTACTGCTGTGCTGAGGTGTGCAAGGGGGCATCTCTTCCCAGCTGGAGCTGGTAGCCTTTGTCTGTTTTGGCAGTAGCTTGTGATGCTGACAGGTGAAGCCTTCTGTTTTCATGTCTGTTCTGGGGCAGGCTGACCTACGCCCCCCCTCCCCTCCCCACTGCTCTCTGTTTATCTGGCTTTGCTCCTTACAGGAGGATGATGAGGGTTCTCAGTGTTCAGCAGACTTTGACCTCAGCCTCCCAGACAACGGTTTTATGAGCAAAAACGATGTGATCCGCAGCAAGGTGTCACGTCTGACTGAGCGCCTGCGCAAGCGCTACCCCAGCAACAATTTCGGTGAGGCTGAGAGCCGGAGCTGCCTGGGGAACCTCAGCAGTGTGGGGTCTGTGCTGCTGCTGTTGGTGACCACTGAACTTGGGAAAGGACAGAGTGACATGTTACCTGCTAGGGCAGGCACCTGAGTGACTTCCCCAATGGAGAGGGTGTTTGTAGCCCTCCTGGGGGCAGCAGGGTTGGGAGGGTCTTTACAACAGATGTGGGTGCTCTTGTGTCTCAGGATACCAGGTAGCAGGGCCCTGCCTGACCTTTGCTCTGTCTCTTCCAGGGAGCTGTACAGGCTGTGGAGCCACCTTTTCTGTGCTGAAGAAGAGGGTGAGTCTTCAGTTTCTCCAGCTCACTAGCCACACTAGGGCAGAAGTTTTGCGTTGTGTCTGGCTTGTTCTGGCTTTTCTTGTTGCTAGGATGGCTGTTCTCAGTCATGACCCAACAGTGGGTCACCCAGCTAAGTGCTGGGTGTTGTCACATACCTAAGTGTTGGCAGGAGCCTTTGTGCCTTTTGCTTGTTTGGAAGCTGCCTCTGTCCAAACCTCAATGTGCTGCTTCTGTGCCCTAGTTTGGCCCATTCTTGTTACCTGAGCACTTTCCTGGGAAGCAGAGATTGGGTTGGTCTTTGGGCTCCTGAGGAAGTGGGAAGAAGGTTCAAAGCCATCATAGGGTGTGTGACTAGAGGAGCAAAGCCATCCCTGTAGTCTGAGCCCCTTTGCATAACACTTATCATGTAGTTCTGGAAAGAGTGCATCTCTTGCCTTTTCCAGATGTGCATTGCAGTCCTCCTGCTGCCCCCTGATTGCCAGACGTGTGGCCCCCTCCCATTTCCTCTTGAGTTAGTCTGCATGTCTTGGATTCTCTGGAGCTTGCATCCCTCCAGAATTAAAGCATAGGAAATGGCAGTCTATCAACCTCCTGCAGCCTTTGGCTTCAGTGCTTTCCTGTGATATTAGAGCACTGTAGATCCAGTGTTTAGTCCTGGTGTCACTGGTGGATGGCATCTCTTGTCACTCGGGCTTGCACCCACTCTCCCTTTCAGCAGGGAGTACTGCCAGCAATGCCTCAGTACTGGAGTTTGCTGGAGCAGACCCAGCAGCTGCCAGTTCTCTTAATGTCTCACCTTCACTTCTTTCCATAGCGGAGCTGCAGTAACTGTGGGAACAGCTTCTGCTCCAGGTGTTGCTCCTTCAAAGTTCCCAAAGCTGTGATGGGAGCCACGGGTGAGTGGAAGGGGGAGAAGAGCAGAACCTTCCTCCTCCCACCTGTGCTGTGTGCTGCAGGGCTTTACCCCAGCCCTGGTGGTTGGGGTGGGTGCTGTCTGGCTCAAAACAGAGCCCTGATGGGTTTTCAGTAGGTTGTGGCTGAAATACCTGGTCCTTGGTGGGTGATGCAGTGGAAAGGGAGACATCTGACACCTACTTTCCTTTCCAGCCCCGGAAGCTCAGAGAGAGACTGTGTTCGTGTGTGCTCAGTGCAACCAGATGCTCATCAAGTGACCGAAACAGCATACAGGGGCTGTGTTGCCTCATGCCCAAGGACAATAGGAGCTCTGCCCTTTCTCAGGGGATCCTAGGCTGCTTGGTTCCCAGCGTGGTACCACCTTGCCAGAGGACACAAGCACTCGCTGCTCCCCCTGCCAGCACTGACCTGAAGGCAGACCCAGGCTCCTCACCATGCAGTGGGCAGCACTAGCTGTTTCCTACAGCAGAGCACTGCCCACAGCTGTGCCCCACTGCTGCTGTTGCCCTGGCAGCTGCTTGGGAGGCACTGACTGCACTCTGCCCTGAGCTCACCTAGGGCCTGGCTCTGTGATGGAGGAGCCATCCTTCCTGTTTCTGCTCCTACCTCCACCTCCTGGGAGATGCAGAGCAGCCTCAGGGCCTTCTCCCAACCTCCCTGATGAGCGCTGTGTGGGGAGACTGTTTTTGGGATCAAGTCAGAGCTCTTCCCAGGAGATGTAATCCTTGGTCTTGGCTCAGCTGAAATCCTGCTCATCACTCTGTGATTCCACTGTGTTCATGTTTAGTTCCCCCCTTATCCCCCATATTCAGCTGTAGCATGGGAGGCAGATGGTTTGGGCTGGGCTGTGTGATTGGTCTGCAGCTGCAGCAAGAGAAGAGGCATGAGTTGGTGCTGCTCTGTACTTAGTGACTGCTGCTTTCTACTACAGATTAATATATAGAGAATGGCCAATAAACCTCCTGCCCACAGCTGGCTCTCGTCTTCCCCTAGCAAATACTGTTCTATCACCTGCTGCCTCTGTGGCCTTGGTTCCTCTGTCTCATATGTGGCCATGTCTGCCACCTGGTTCCCTCGCTTACTGTGGTTTTCATTGTAATACACAGTGGTCTTGTTTGCCCTGTACCCAGGGCTGTGTGGAGCTGCTCTGGGCCAGGGCCTGATCGTGCTGGGCCAGGGATGAGGTTCAGCTGGGCTCACTCCCTGCCCTACGGAGGTGGTGGTCCTGGCAGCTGCCCACGCACACAAGGGTGACCTTTCCCTGCTGAACAGCAAAGCTCCCAGCTATCCCAGGAATGCGACCCTGGCTGCCATGCAGCTGGGAGTGCCTGTGGCTGGGCCTCCTGCCAGCCAGCTGCAGTTCTGGGGGGAGGGTGGGTGGTGGGGGGGAAAGCTGGAGCCCTCAGGCTGGGTCACCCACTGCTCTAGGTATGATCTGGATGGGGGCACAGGTCTCAGTGCTCCCCACAAATCTGAGACCTCATGGCTGTGGGCCCCTGGACCTGCCTCTTGAGTGAGCTCTGCCCTTGGGAGATTGTGGGGAAAGCTGAACTCTGCAGTGATGGGCATACCCACATTGTGCTGGGTGTGCTCCAAAGGCGCTGTAGTGGGGGAGGCAGTGTGCAGAGGGGCAGGAGGTTATTTCATCTCGTGGTGGGTGACAGGGAGAAGTTACTCGTCTTTCTTGAGGAAACACTTGGTGAGATGGATGCAATGTCCGTGTACGTCTAAGTGCTCCTCAGAAAGATGCTAATGACGCAGAATACAGAGGGCTACAGATAAACACAAGCTGTGGGAGGTGGGGTTTTATTTGTGTACTTCGAGTTGTGCAGTAAATGGTATAATTGATGGTGTTTATTCCAATGGCAGTCTGCTTAGCAGCCTCGTTGGAAAATGCCTTCTACCGCTATTTGAATTTTCAGTTTTTTTCCATGCTGGCTGTGGAGAAGGGAGGGGGCAGGAACCACCTGCCCCAGGCAGTCATAGGGGCTTGCTGCCCCCCTCCTGTGCTGGATGTGGGACAGGAGCACATCCCACTGTCAGCATCGGTGCTTGCTATGGCCTGCCCTGCAATAGAACAGGAACAGATCTCATTCCTGCTTGGGGGACGTGCCTGGTGCCTTGCTGGTGGGGCAGTGCAATGGGAAAAGCCAGGCGTGGGGTGTCCTACAGCTTCAGTTCCCCTCACCTCCCCCTGAGAAGCTGTAGTGTAAGGCCACCTGGTGCTGAGTAAATATCCTGGTGTCTGGATATCCTGCCAGGATGCTCTGTAATGCAGCAGACTCAAAAATATGCTGGGTAAACAAGGCTGAGGGGGACCCTGCTGTGCCCCTAGAAGCCATCTTGGGGCTGCTTCACTTCCATGCTGCAGGGCAGGAACTCCTGGGACCCAGGGCTGAGAGGTGTGATGTCCAGCTCTGCACCCTGCTACACTTGGTGCCACCCTCACTCCATGCATTCCCCAGCCCTCAGATTTCTTTCTCCCTTTTTCCCTGCCCTTCCATGGTTACTTCCCAGGTGCTGGAAGCAGGTATCGAGTAGCAACTTTTGAGCTGCACTGTGCCCTCCTTCCATGTGTCCCCCAGGATGCCCCAAGGTTTTGGAGCCCAAGAACCACAGAGAGCTGGATGCAGGCTTATCTCAGACAAAATAATTTACTCTAGTAGGGTTAGGCCAGGGTGCAGGGTGCTGGAGAGCTGGGGCCATGCAGCTCGGGACTTTTGGGAGCTGAGGCAGGCAGTCTGTGGGCACAGAGGGCAGGAGTATGGGAGCTGGGCAGAGGCACGGGGTTGGGGTCTGGGGTGCAGCTGAGGTCAAGCAGGGGTCTTACGTGCAGGTAGGGGCTCAGGGGGCTGCAGGGGTCCTGGGTGCAGATCAGGGCTTCCTTGAACGTAGCCTGAGTGCAGAACTGGGGATGCAGAGCAGGGCGAGCGCAGGAGTCCTGGGACAGAGCTCTAGTGCTGCCCGGCCCCGTAGAGCAAGGGATGGTATAGGGGACAAGGGTAGGAAAACATGAACTTGACAGCAAACTTCATCTCCTTGTTGTGCTTCTGCCAGGGGTAGATGGCAAGGAGCAGCAGGCGGCTGCCCACCTTGCGTCCCAGCACCAGGAAGCTGCCACTTAGGTTGTCGAGCTGGGGACAGGGACAGGAGCCCGTGTTCTTCATGTGCAGCACCATCTTCTTGGTGTCCTTGCGCTTGAGGGGACCCAGCTTCAGCACCTTCTTCTTCTGGGCAGCCAGCAGGCGCCTCTCTCCATTCTCCTCTATCACCTCCTTGATGCGCATCTTTACCACTGTGAAGTTAGTACGGACCCAGTGACCCCCCCACATGTTCTGCCTGTCCCCCCAAGATGTCTTCTCTCATGGTGCACCCCATCCCCTGTGCGTAGGATCCAAGGGGGCGTGTCCTATGGGATTTCCCTGCGTAGGAAAGCCCTTTATCCCACCTCCCTGGGCTGGTCTGGGGGCAGCTGGGACTGTTAGGAGGCTGGGGGATCAGGGAAGCACTCACCGAAATCACTGGAGCACATCTGCTGCATCATGCCATCCGCCTTGTGCTCCATCTCACACTGGGTGCAGATCTTAGGCACTGCAGGGCAAGAGCAGTCACTGTCACCAGACACTGATGGCTGTCACCTGCATCACCTCAGTAGGGACACAGCAGGGGAGCAGCCCCTCTGTCCCAGGGAAGCTGTGCCAGGTGTCGCAGGGACATTGAGCACCACATGTTTAGGTGTTCCAGCACCCACTTCCCAAGAGGAATAGGAAATTGGGACCCTGCCTGACTGCTGATGCTTTGGGGTGAGGGTGGCAGCAGGGTGGAAGGTGATACAACCCGGTCCTGACCCAAGGCTGCCTTCAGATGACATCCCTTTCCCAGCCCGAGGGGACCTGCAGGGATGTGGGAATGGCACAGGTGCAGCGCTCAGGGCTGGATGCTCTTGGCTGTGATGGCACATAGTGAGAGGAAGGGAACAGCCCTGTGACAATCCCGCAGTCCTGCATTCACCCCCAGCACCCCACTGCCGACCCACTCACCTTGCCCTTGGGCAGCTCTGTGCATGCAGCTGGGTGCCTAGGGCTGGAGGAGCAGGGATGGGGGCTCCTACACTTTCCCCAGGCTGCACAGGGATGTGTGCGCGACCCCAACCCATCGCAGTGCTCGTACCACTTACCTGGTGGAGGGGTGGCCTGGTTGTTCCCAAACTGCACGGTGATGCAGAGGTCGTGGTCAGAAGGAAACTTGCCGCAGTGCAGCATCTCGGGCCAGGGGAAGCCGTAGGACTCCATGACGGGCGCACAGGCATCACGCACCACCTCACAGAGCGAGCGGCATGGGTAGATGGGGCGGTCGAGACAGACAGGGGCAAAAAGAGAGCAGAGGAAGAGCTGCGTGTCGGCGTGGCACTGCTTGGCGAGCAGCGGCACCCAGCTGCTGGCCTGCTGCTTGGCCTCAGCCATGGACTCGTGCTCCAGCAGGTTGGGCAGCCGCATGCGCTTGTAGCCCACATCGTGGCACAGCTGCATGTCTGCCGGGATGTCGACACACTGCGGCTCCCGCCCGTAGAAGCGCCCGCGGGGCACGTTCTCCGGCTGCCAGCCATAGTAGTCGTAGTGCTGCCCTTCGCCTGGTGCCAGTGCCAGTGCCAGCAGTGCCAGTGTCACCGTGCCCGCGGGGCTGCTCACCCGCAGCATCGCCGTGCCTGCCGAGTGGGACGCACGGCTGCTGCCTGCTCCTCCAGCACCTCCCACGCTGCCCTTTCAAAGGAGCCCGCAGGCATCACCGGCAGCCAATCTGCTGTGGCTGCTGGCCCCCCCGGCATGGCCCCCCGGCCCCACGCCAGGCCGCCCGCTGTGCTCCCGCCCTCCCTCCCTCCCTTGCACTGCAGGGTGGGTGCACGGTGATGCTCTGCATCCCTTTCATGTCATGCACTCGAGAAGGGATGGTGCACCTCACTGCTCACCAACACCCCATCCTGCCTGGGGGACAGGAGACACTGGTTCCTACCCCTGTGCCTCCCTTGGAGTAGGGTTATGGGGATCACCCCAAGGCTACATGGTGCACTCGTGCCCAGTGCCACCTGCAGTCTCCGCTCTGTCCTTTGCCTCAAAACTGGGTTTTGTGTCACCCTGCTTCATCCTGGGGCACCCCAACTAGTTGCTCACCATTGAGATGGAATGAGAGAGCTGGGAGGGGACACTCAGGCCCTTTCTCTGGTGCCCGGGGCATGGGAAGAACCAGAGCCTTCTTGAGACCTGCCCAGTACACATTCCCTCTTCTCCTTGGAGACAGGCCAGGGGTGCCAGGATGAGGACCCCATTAGAAACCCATTTGTCTGCAGGGGTTATCTGGAGCATCCCCTCCCATTGCAGCAATCAATGTCCCGACCTGGTCAGCACTCCCATGCTTCCCCCAGCTCCTGCTTGCTGGATAAGGTGACTCAGTTAATGGGCAATAGAGCAAACAGCCTGGTGTGGGCTGCGATAGCAGCTGCCCTTTGCCCCGGGCAGGGACCACCCCCCCAGACCCATCAGGAGCCGTCTGCCATGGGGCTGTGCAAAAGCCTCACACACCAAGCTCATGCCTGCAGCCTGTTTGTCCTGCCTGTGCCCTGGATTTGTTGTGCCTGTGGATGTACGGTGCCAAAAGATGCTCAGAGCTCAGGGATACTTGATGCCCAGGGATGCTCAGTGCTCAGGGATGCTCAGTGCCATCCTGGGATCTGATCTCACCTCCCCTGGGCCAAGACCCGGAGATGGCACTGCTAATGTATAACTGCCAGGGAGCACGATAAGATAGAGCCACCCGTTATCAGGACTGCCCGGTAGCAGGAGGGAGGCACTGGGCTGTCAGAGGAGCAGAGAGATTGCCTGGAGAAAAATGCTGATAGAAAATAGCTAACCCATGATGGATGATCTGGGGGCAGGGTAGCTCAGCTAATTGCGATGGGCTTATGCTCAGAAGGCGCCAGGGAGTGGGAGCTCCAGGGGTAGGGGCTATGGGGGCAGAGGGAGCCTGTGGGATACTCACAAGGTGCCTAGGTGTGATGCTGAGTATGCCTCACCATGAACCCTGGCGGGTATAGTCAGGGAGTGAGGGGCTCCCTGCCAGCTGCTGGGCCACTATCTGTCACGATATCTTCATTAGAGCCACTGAGCCACTTCCTGGAAGCAGGGCTGGGGGCAGCAGGACATGCATCCTTTTCCTGTCAGATGTCCTGGGACTGTGTCTCTGCCCCAGGGGTCCCTTCTGCACTCCTCTTGCACTTGTTCCCATGACCCATCCAGCGCCCATGCTGTGGGCTGGAGGACAAACACTTGTGCCTGTCACTCTGAGCAGCCCAGCCACCAGCCTTGCCACCGCCTGTGTCACACTTCACGGCAGTGAGACCCTAACTGGACCATGGGGGCTGGTTCCTCTTCAGTGGAGACCTCGGAGATGGCCAGCCCTGGGGGCACGGTAAGGGGACATGCCCTGCTGGGGGCTGCTCTGCTTTCCCATGGAAGTGCTGGCAGGGGCTGTGCAAGGGGCTGCAAGGCACAAGGAATAACACTGGTGCAAGGCTCTGGCTCTGCTGCAGGAAGGGAAATCCTGCTGCTGTGGGAAGTGGAGCACAGGCACAATGCTGTGGTGTCCAGTCTCTCAGACCCTATCTTTGGCACTTCCAGAGGCAGTGCTGTATGTTCCTTGCACTCAGTTTGCCTCACAGTGAGGTGCAGGAAGAAGGAGAGGGCAGGAGGGGGGCACAGTGGGGCCAAGACACTGGGACTGCAGACTTCCAGGGCAGGCAGAAGGCAGTGGTGACCACGCACTTGCCCTGCGCCCACACACACTCCCACTTGTCTCACAGCCCCAGGAATGCAGCTGGCAGTGCTCCGGGCACAGCTGTGGGGCCACAGCCACCCTGGCTTCCTCCCAGCCCTCGGCAGCTCTGCCCTGGCTCATAAATCCTGTGAGCACACAGAGCCACTGTGTGCTGCCCGCCTGCCCCCAGCCCCATGCAGTGCAGGGATGGGGCATGGCCCATATGGGGACTGCTTTGCATGAGGATGGCATCATGCATGGGGACATGGCGACCTCTTGGCAGTGCTGCTCCCCACACTTCATTGAGCAGTTCTGTGAGGATGGCAGTGTGCTCACCTCAGGCTGTGGGCAATTTGGGGCAGTGTCCCACGGCCTGTGATGCCCATGGGGCAGAGGCAGTGCTGGGGTGCCTAGATTCAGTGTGGGAAACATCCTCCCAATGCTGACACATGCACACCTGCTGTCTCCCGGGAAAGGTTATCAGCGCTTCCCCACCACGTCCCAAATGTCACCATTGTCCTCAGTGGGGCAGTGAGCTCATTCTCCCCCCGCCATTAATTAAAGCCCCCCCCAGCACTGTGAGAAGCAGCTGCCAAGGCTGGCACTGCCGTGCTCCCTTTGATGCAGAGACACTGACAGTCCCTATGAGGAGGGGGCACAGGTCTCCTCCTGCTGTATGAGTGCTGGGCCCACTCTGGGGCAGGGTTGCTGAGGGGGTGACAAACGTGGGCTGTGTGGGGCTGACCCCAGGGCAAGGGTTTTTTTGCTGCTATTGGAGCAAGAGCAGCATTAGGGTAGTGGAACTGGGGCATGATTGTGGGGCGACTCACCTAGGTGTAGGAAATAATGGGAATAAAGGCAGCTCCTGCCACAGCCATGTGAGCAGTGCCTCTGCTGCCAGGGAACCTAAAAATAGTCCCCCAGGCTCAGCAGATGGAGAAGGGCCATCTGGTTACAGCTGAGAAGCCCACGATGGGGAGTCTGGCAGGGGATCTGGCAGGGCCTGGGTGTGCTGAGGGCAGAGCAGTGGGGCCAGGGGCTGTGTGGGGGTGGGAAGCCCACAAGAAAGGCCCAGCATGGAGCCCCAAGGGGACATCCAGTGTCACAGCTCCAGGGGACAGCCACCAACCATGGCCCTTTCCCACCCAACCCAGTTCCCACAGGGGGAATACAGGTGGGCACAGCCCGGGGGATGCACATGGGGGTGTGAGGGAGAGCTGTGCTTCCCCTGCTGCTCTCGGCCCCTCTCCACCACTTGGGAGAGTGAACCTCATCTCTCCACAGGCGAGACATTGCCATGGCAACTGGCACGGCCACTGCCAGGCAGGAGGTGAGCGGTGACGTGGTGTGACATTCAGTGTGAGAGAGGGACATGGGTGTGGGGGCATCTTGGGACGCACCTGGGTATGCATGTATGCCTGCAGAGATGCACATATCCCCAGGTGTGGATATCTGCAAGCCCAGATGTAGATCTGTGCGTCCCCAGACATGTGTGCACAGTGCTGAGGCTCTGCACCCACTGCTTGTTGCTTTTTTTGCCCGTGTCCCTACAGGTGCAGAGGAAGGGCTCGCTGCCCTTCCACCCTGCATGGGCCCTGTGCCACCACACGTCAACCCCTCCCCTGCTGTGCCCTCCTCCTCTAGGGAGAACATCTGTTTTCTCCCCGTTTGCCATTTCTCTGCCTCTAATTGAGCTGTCAATGGGCAGAGATTACAGAGAGTCTGTTAGCGCTCCTCTCTGATGTCTGCCTGCTCTGTGCTCGCGGCACCCGTTCTGCAGCTGCAAATTCTGCAAGAGCAGCACTGCCACGTACCCGGGCAGGGCGGGCTGCCAGCCCCACGACCAGCCCCAGCCAGTACCCCCGTGTCTTTCCCATGGGGTGCAGCCCCCCATCACCCCCGTGCCTTCCACGCCGCAGCACCCCCGGGCAGCCACTTCCTAGCTACACCCCCACAGCCGCCCCCGATCGGTCCGGCTCCCCCCGGGTTCGGTGCAGGCAGCAGCGGGCGCCCATCCCCGGGGCCGGGAGGCTGCGCACACGTTGCGGCCGGGCCCGCCTCCGCCTCCGCCGCGCGGCTCAGCAGCACCGCGGACAGCGCCGGTGCCGCCCGCTCGGTTCTGCCCGGCTCGGTTCGGCTCGGCCCGGCCCCGCCGCCGGCTCCGGTTCCCCCTCGCGGCCCGACCCAGCGCAGCACGGCCCGGCCCGGGGCGCACGGAGCGCCATGGCCACGGAGGTGGGTGCGCGGGTGCCCGGGGCTGTGCGGGGTGGGGCTGGAGCCTTGCGGGTTCCACACTCACAGAAGGGCCCTTCTGCATTCAAGGTGCCCGCGGTGGGGCTGGAGGGGCGTGGGGTTGGGGTTGGGGTGGGGCGTCCTTGATGGAGAGGTCCATGTGGGGCTGCAGTATGAGGGGTCTGACTCCCTCCCTTTGTCCCCTCCATCCTCCTCTCCATCCCCGCTCTGTTCCAACGCCTGGAGGCTGGAGTGGGTCCTGGCGCCTTGTAGGGTGCCAGGGTTATGCCATCCCAGCCCTTCTAGCTGCACAGCTGCTGCAGCCCTACAGAAGCAGTCCCTTGTTCCCCTCCTCCTGACAGCATCCTGCTGAGGACTGAGGACCATCCCTGTGCCACTGTTAGGCCTTGTCCCACCGTGGACACGAGGCCACGCCAGGGTCTGTGGGAATGGCACCCACAGTGGGATGCATGGCGACCTTCCCCTCCCCCACCCTCAGGCTGTATCCCCCCAGCTCACCCCACTGCAATCCCCCAGGTACACAGCCTGCAGGAGCTGCGGCGCAGCGCATCCCTGGCCACCAAGGTCTTTGTGCAGCGGGACTACAGCGATGGGACCACGTGCCAGTTCCAGACTAAGTTCCCCCCAGAGCTGGAGAGCCGGGTAGGATGCTTGGCAGTGTGCGTGGGGGTGCCCTATATTCAGAGTCCTATGGGGTTTGTCTAAACAAAAGGGAGAGGGTATGGGGGGCTGTGTGGCCCTGAGCCAGCTCTGGATTGCTGCCCTGGGCAGAGTATGTACCATCTCTCCTGGAGACTGGGGGATCTGATGGAGGCACAGAGCTCTTGGTGTAGATGGGCAATGGGCAGGGAGCAGCTGAGAAGGAAGGAGAGGATTAGGTGGTCCCCAGGGCATCCCAGGGATGGGGATAGCTGCTGGCCAAGCATTTCTTCATGGCAGCTTCTGCCCCAGATTGAGCGTCAGCTATTTGAGGAGACCATGAAAACTCTCAATGGGTTCTATGCTGAAGCGGAGAAGATTGGGGGCAGCTCATACCTGGAGGGGTGCCTGGCCTGTGCCACTGCCTACTTCATCTTCCTCTGCATGGAGACACACTACGAGAAGGTGCTGATGCCCTGGGGAGGGCAAAGGAAGTGGGAGGGTTGGGGGTGGGGGGGGGGAACCAGGGCCGGAGGGTGCTCAGTGCCCCCCTTGCACTCACAGGTCCTGAAGAAGATCTCCAAGTATATCCAGGAGCAGAATGAGAAGGTCTATGCACCACGGGGGCTGCTGCTCACTGACCCCCTGGAGCGTGGCATGAGAGTTGTATCCTCTGGGATAAGGGGGGATGAGGGTGAGGGGTGGGGGGACACCGGCAGCGAGGCTATGGCTGATGCATCCCACGGCTGATCCTTAGCAGTGCTCAGATCGAGATCTCCATCTATGAGGACCGGTGCAGCAGTGGCAGCTCCAGCAGTGGCAGCTCCAGCAGCAGCAGCAGTGGTGGGGGGGGGCGGTGACTGGCAGGGGGAGGTCCCTGCAGGGACGCGTACTGCCGGGACAGCCGCCTCTCTGAGATCCGCAGGCTGCACTACCAGAGCACCCGCTTCTGAGTCCAGAGTGGGTGGGAGGGGGCATGGGGGCCAGGTGTCCTCTGTGCCATGTGCCCCCTGCGGTGGCTCTGCCCTGCCCAGACCCACTGCAGGCAGGGGCCACTGCTGGGGTGTCCCAGGTGCTTCCCACAGAACCAAACCAGTGCCAAAGGGCTCCCGCAGCCTCCCCTCACCCCCAGTGAAAGAGCTTGCCCTGCAGTGCTCCAGCAGAGCTGAAGCCAGGGGGACATGGCCTCGTGCCCCTGTGTTACTTCATCTGCATGATGGTGCTGCGCGGTCACGCTGTGTGCTGCCCCAAAGGTTCTGGCTGCATCCTGCTCCCTGCCATCCCCAGCCAGCTCCCTGTGCCAGGGCAGGGGGCACAAATCCTCCTGCCCACACATCCCGCATGCATCCTCACCCTCCCTGCAGCATACAGTACCCCTGTGGTGCTGGGGGCCTGCAGGGGGTGCGTCTCCTGCTTGCATCCTGCCCATCACCCCAAAGGTGCCAGCCTTGCAGATCTGCCCTGATGCAGCACCCCTGGCTGCAGCACCCACACTTGCAACCTGTGGTGGGGGACCTCCGAGGGGGAAAGAGACAAGAGACAAGAGGTGGGTCCCTGTAACATCCAGTACCTGGGAGCGAGCTCCAGGGCCATAGAGGGAGGAGGACTCGTCTCCACAGGAGGGTGGTGAGGCTCTGGTGCACCCTGTGGGGCACCCTGCATGGAAACTGATGGAGACCTTCAATAAACCTCATGCTTCGGCCCTGCTAGCTACCCTGCCTCCTCTTGCATCGGGGCTACATTGGGGCTGGGCACACCAATGGTGCCATAGGACTGACCCCATATGGAGATTGGGCGTGGGGCAATAAGTGGGAGGCATAGTGCAGTACACGCCCTGTGGGACATGCAGAGAAAGCAGGACAGGGATTGGTTTGCTCACATGGCACGGCTGGCACAGGGGCTGTACCTGGGGGGGAAGGAGGAGCGGGGGTGGGGGGGAAATCTAGGGCAAAATAGTGGCTCCCACCCTGCTGGAAGCCTGAGCTCAGCCCAGCCGGCAAATAGACAGTGTATAGTTTATTGGGAGGGTTCTCCAGGAGATGGGCTGGAAGACTGAGCAGGGTCCAACTCCAAACAGCAGGGTCAAGAAGTTAAAAAACAAACTGAGGGGACTTTCCCCTGATAGGCTGGGGGGAGCCTCCTCTGCTGGGGTTGCCTCCCCCCGAGCAGAGGGGACTTGAAAAGCACACATGGCTCAGGCCAAACCAGCAGGCACATGGCACGGGATCGAGGCGACGGAGCCAGCGATGCGGGGGGAGTGCTGGGGCTTCAGTCCTGGGCTGCAGTGTGGGGACGATGCTGTGGTCCCTTGCCCATCCAGGGCAGTTCCACATGGGGAGAGAGAAAAAGAGACAGACAGAGGCTGGCTGCTCCTTCGCCAAGGCTGCTCGGGTGTTACAGGCAGGGTTAAAGTGCATAGAGGCAAAGGCAGAGTCCGAAGCCCAGAGAGAGGAGAATGCGTTGGGGGGCCCAGGGCCAGCTCCCGGTGGAGGGGTATCCCCCAAAAAAGGCCACCTGAGCTGCACGGAGAATGAGAAAAGGAGCAGGAAAGAAAGAGAGTTGGGTGATCAGCAGCAAGTGGGTGGCACGGGACCAGCAGACACGGAGGCACGTAGCTGTGGGGCTGGGGCATAGGCAACCACTGGAGGGTGCAGGGGTGGCTGTGCCTGGGTGGGTACATCACCATCCCAAGGTGCTGCTCCAGTGTATCACCACCATCACTCACCCACACATGCTGTGCCATCCTCATTGGGCTCGAAGCCACGAGCACAGCGCTTGTTGCTGCGGCAGCGGTACCCGCCATAGGTGTTGATGCAGATGGGCTTCTCCCGGGGGCAGACAAAGGGGAACTCAGCACACTCGTTGGTGTCTGTGGACAGAGGGGATAGGGGGTGATGTGGCCAGGCTGGGAACTGCCAGTGGTGTGCCCTGGCTCCCACTGTGCGTAAGCGTGGATGTGGCCATTTGCAAGCGGTGTGCTGCCACAGCTGAACACTACCATGTCCCCTTTTCTGCTGCATCACTTGTATCAGCCATGCACCCCCTGCCCCCTCAGAGCCCATGCTCCCAGAGCACATGCCAAACAGCCATACTCTGGGTTTCAGCCATGCCTGTGTCTGCACTCACCTACGCAGCGTCCGTTCTCGTGCTGGGAGAATCCCTGCCCGCACTGCGTTTGGGGAGAAGCAGACACTGGGATGGGGCAGCCCCAAGGCAGCAGAGCTCAGCCCCGCATTCCTGTCCCTTAATCACTCCCCGTGGGTCCTCACCTCCAGCAGGGTGGGCATCGGTGGTTTCTCTGTGTCTCGTGGATAGGGGACCTCCAGGACAGAGTTGGTCTCACTGCTGGCCACCGCTCGCACCAGAACACGGCCGTCGGGCCACGTCACCTCCAGGCTGCTGGCTTCGTCACGTCCTATGGGCAGGCAGCCTGTCACTGGGTGCAGGGGGGGGCTGGCAGCATCTTGCCCTCACCCCGGGCCTCACCCAGTCCAAAGTGTGCCACGGGCTCCATTTCACACAGGTACCCTGAGCCGCCATCGATGATGCGCAGGTGGGCACCGCTGTGTCGTGTGAACAGCACCACCTTGGCTCCTCGTGCAAAGGCCCCAAAGCGGGTGCGTGGCACAACCCGCAGCCAGTTGTTGCCAGCACCCTGCAGCAGAGGGGAGGAAGGCTGAGCTGGGGGGACACAGGGACGGAGACATCTAGAGGAGCCCTTTTGCTCACCTGGGTGCTCTTGAAGATGGAGAGTGGCTGTGCCATGGACTCGCCGTGGGATAGGATCAGATCCAGCATCCCATCGCCATCAAAATCTGTCACCGCACCTCCTGTGCACAGAACAACAGGTCATGGGTTTGGCTCTCATGGTGATGGCAGCACCCTGGCAGTGCTGTGTCACCCCCAGCCCTGCCCTGCAGCACCCACCAGTGCCCCGTCCCTCGGGCTCCAGCGCATCCCCCGGGTTCAGCTCTTCTACAATGGGGTCTGAGTGCTCCCTGCGGATGAGCCTGTTGAGCACAGGCAGGGTGTTAGTGCCAGCCCTTGTGTCCCCATGACACCCAGCAGCTCTCCACCTTGGAGCAGCCTGGCAGAGAGATGACACCCAGAGGGGACAGGGCCGTGTGGTGTGCCTGGTGACTGGACATGCACATCTCATCCCTGCTTCATGGAGAAATGATAGAGATATCACAAGGGCATGGAGAGCAGCAGTGCCATCTCCAAACGCTGCTGCAACCCCTGGGGGCTCCCAGCTCCTCCCAAACCACCGCCTTCCACCTTCCTGCTGTGCCAACATGGCAAGGGGTGCCGCAGAGCAGTGGTGAGGAATTGATCCCCACAATTAGCTTCAGCAGGGAACAAGCTTCCACACAGCTGTGATCAGCAGCATGGAGACCCCAGGGGCTGCTGCAGGCACAGCTGCAGGGCTGGTAATGACATAGGGAAGGGCTCAGGCATGGCTCCTTGATGAGCAGAGTCGGAGCTCTGGCCCCGCACGTGGCACCAACGGAGAAGAGCACGGTGAGGGCTGCTTGGCTCCCGCTGTGGGGCATGGCCCCCCAGCCCTACCGGAACAGGCGATTAGCAGAGGAGCCGCGGTAGGCAATGTTGTTGAAGAAGACCTCCAGCTCCTGATCATTGTCAAAGTCAGCAGCGATGACAGTGCGGACGGGGGATGGCATGGAGAACTTGGGAGTGGCAATGTCCTGCATGAGAAATGGGTATGGGATGGTGATGTGAGGACACTGCTCCTCAGTTTCCATCCCCACTGGCAACCGGAGCTCAAAACCAAACTGGGACTCAGCACCAAAGCTGGTGGTTGGGGATGTTCCAGCCCCAGCCCTCACCCGAAATTTGATGCGCCCGGGGGCCCCTGCCTGGAGGTAGAGGCGGTGCGGCCCATTCCAGTTGCCATAGACAATGTCCACACGGCCATCACGGTTGAAGTCAGCCAATGCCACACCACGTCCATGCTGGTAGGGGTCATCCAGCCCTGCAAGCAGCAAGGGGACAGGGAGACAGGACACTCGATCCTGGGACAACTCCCCAGGACACATCCTGGAACATGGCCCCTGGTCTCCATATGGGCCTCCCCATGTTGCATCTTTGCATCTCTGCTGCCCCTCTTGTGGTCATTGGGGCCCGTCAATCCCCACGGTCCCCCAGCACTGTGCTCAGCTCATTTGGTGTCATCTCCCCCTGCCCTCTACTCACCTACCACAGCTGCCACGTCCTGGTATGTCCCATCCCCACGGTTGTGGAAGAGGAAGTTGGGGCTGTTCTCATTCCCACAGAAGATGTCAGAAGCACTGTCACTCAGGATGGGGCCTACAGCCACACCACGGCCCCCTGGGGACAGCAGCCAGTGGTAAGGTTGTCCCCTGCTTTGGGGGCTGCATGTCCCTGTATCTGTTCCAGTGTTCCCAAGACCCCCTCCTCTCCCTCCCTCCTCCTTCACTCCCTCTCATCAAGAGCTAATTGAGGCTGGCAGCCGCTTGTGTCACATCCAACCTAATCACTGCCATCGCCATGGTGACAACACTCCTAATTAGCAAGAATTTACCGCCACAGAGACGGGGCACGCGGCAGTCCCCCATGGTGGCTGGCATGCACTCTGCATCCCCAGGCCCTAAGGACGCTGCCAGGGAACCAGCAGGTGACAGCGGGGTCCTGCTGGGTGGGTGCCACGCGCAGTGGGGTGGCCACTAGGTGGGGCAGTCAGGCAGGCAATGTGTGGCACATGTGGTGTGGGTCATGGCACAGGTCGCTAGTGCTCACGTCCTCTCCATACCTGTGTACTTGCTGACACCAGCCTGGGCGGCCACGTCCACCAGCACCACGATGCCACGGGCAGGGTCACTAGCAGCCACGTCCATCTCCAGCAGCGCATGTGGGCCCACTTTGCCGCTGGCGTAGTTGGCGATGTAGATAGAGTACCTGCCCGACCCCTGCGGCCAGCAGCACCGCCTCAGCTCCCTGTCCCTCCACCTCAGCCCGTGGGGATGGGTTTGGCCTCCATCCTCCCTGCTGTCGAGTTCCCTAACACCCATAGTCAAGAGCACCCTGCACTGGGGATGGTTGTGCTTTCCCACTGGGATGTGCCCCATCACCTCCACCGTCTCCAAGCTCAGTGCTGGTGTTCAGTTCATGCCACACTCCCTGCTGTGACAGGTGCCCCCCCGTCCCCACCGCCCCCCTTGTCCCGTGCAGCAGCTGGGTCCTGATTTAGCGATAATCATTGGGAAACAAACTGCTGGGGGAGGAGGAAGAAGAAAGAGCAGGTGACAGGGACATAAATCACCTCGACAGGCGCGTTTATCAGCCAGCGGCAACCGTGTGGACGAATGCCCGGAGCCCTGATGGCCGGGGGGGCTGTGAGCCCTGACAGCCACCAAGCGGCTGCTGGGGGCACCCCCATCCCCAGTGGAGTGGGACGGGGCCTCGGTGAGGGGCTGCCCCACACTCTGCCCGCTCACCGTGCGGTCCACACAGGCGACAGAGCGCCCTGCGAAGCGGCTGGCCACGTCACGGTTCACTTCGTCGCTCAGCAGGTCCTCCCAGCGCCCGTTGCGGAGTTTGAAGAGCTTATCCGTGTAGGTGGCCATGCCTACGGGATGTGATCAGGGGCTGCTGCAAACATCCTCTCCCTGAGCTCGCCCCAATGGGACATGACCCTTGCTCTGTCCCTGTCCCCCCAGCTGTTGCCACTGGCAGAGTTCCCATAACCCGTAAGTGCCGCTGGGAGACACATGGAAGAATCAACTCATTAAGTTAAAATGCGTCCCAATGGGGCACAGCCAGTGGAGACAAAAATCAATGCAGTGCCAGGCACAGGCAGTGAGCCATGGTGCTGTGACAGTGCCAGTGGCATTGCCTGATTTAGGGATGGGCACGCAGACAGCCACTGCCAGTCCTGGTAATTGGAGAATGAAAACACATCCGCAGCAGTGGGACTGGGCAGAGCTGGGATGGAGCAGGGACACAGGGAGCTTTGGCGATCACTCGGGGCACAGGTGTCCCCTCCCCAGGGCTGGCATGCCCAGGAGATGCGACAGCATCAGTAAGGCAGGATGAGACTCTGGCTTGGTACAGAGGCACAGTTCTGCCACCATCACAGGGGTCAGCACGCGGGGGTACGCTCACATCCTGGTGGCACGGCAGTCCCAATGATGATGGGACACTGCCATCCCCTCAGGGTGCCTTGGGGAGGGTGGCTGGGAGTGCTGACTCAGCATCTGGCTGGGCTCAGCGTCCCGCCTGCGCTGCCATCAATCAATGGAGCCACTCAACTGGGAAATTAACTCCAGCCCGCACACATCCCTCACGCGCCGAAGGTCATGGGCAGCTGTGCCGGCCCCCCCCCCCCCCCCGTGCCTGGAGCTCACCAGAGAAGGCATTGTTGGTGTTGAGGAAGTAGATTTCCTCACGGCCATCCCCGTCGATGTCACACGCTGTCACACCGATAGCATTGCCTGGCCGGTCCCGCAGCGCATAGTAAGGGGAGCTGTACTCGTCCTCTGCCACGTTGACCAGCCGGCCCCGTGCCTTGTCATACTTGAGCACCAGGTTGGGGCCATTGTATCTGTAGGCATGAACAGATGGATCCTGGAGTTGGGAATGGCATGACAGCCCCCGCCCCATTCCCTCGTGCAGGTGGCCATGCACTGTGCCAAGCAGGATCTGGGCACCAGCAGCTTGAGGGGCACAGCAGAGACATGCATGGTGTGTGGTGGCTAAGGATCTTCTGCCTCCCTCTTCCAGCTGTGGGGCTGGCTGCCATGGGGAGGGCTCAGCCTGGTGTCACACGTCAGCCTGACCTGGGCGCCCTGGGTAGTCTCAGGGTAGGATGGGGCAGGTTCCCTTCTTGCAGCTTTTTCCCAGGGCAGGGAAGGCAGCATGCAAGGAAAATCTGCTCAGCACACTGTGCCCCACAGGCTCCCCGCCTGTTCCTGCCCCATGCACCGTAAACAAGTTACACAACGGGCAACGTGCTGCTTACAAAACCATCCCAGCTGCTTGGTTCAGCCCTGCTGAGTGTAGTGACCTGGGCCTTGCTGGGTATCCCTGGCTGCCCAGGCTTGCTGCACTGTTGGGCAGACACCCCATGTCCGTGCCCCATTCATCAAGCACGGTGCCAGCCCATGCTGGGCTCACAGGGTGAGATACTCCCTTCCAGGTGAGGACACATGTACAAGCCTCCCTCCTGGATGAGCATGCTATGCCACTGTCTTACAGCCATGCCAGGAGCCTGTGCCACTGTCTCCACTATCCCCAGCCAGGGCAGGACCTGCTAGCAGCAGCTGCTCTGTGTCCAGCCCTGCTCAGGCGCTGGGACAGCACAGCACACGGCTCCTGCATCACTGGCTCCTGCCAGCCCTTCCAAGCCATCACACCCATACAGGGCTATAAAAAACCTCCAGCCAATTAAATGAATCTCCGGAGAGCACTGAGTCCTGTCAGCGGAGCCGAGCTGGCTCGGGCTTGAGCTGCCTCTGTACTGAGGGGTGGGACCCAGCTGTTGGGCAGCTGCCATCATCCCACAGCAAGGGGACCTGACCCCGGAGCAGTGTCCCCATGCAGATGGCATGCTGGCAGTGCCACCGCACACCTCCTCCTAGATGAAGGGGTAGGAATATTAGTGATGTGCCCCAGCAGAGCAGTGAGACCAACTGCCTGCAGCTGGGAGCTCAGCTGGGCACCACGTGTGCTTTTTGGAGAAAACAGTGAGTTTGGAAAGGCTGCCAGCCGTGGGACACATGGCTGCAAGGAGCTCCTGGCACTGCAGGGCCACCATGTCTTACTGCCCCCAAGACTGTCCCTACTCACCCAGCCACCACGATCTCAAAGCTGCCATCAGCATCCAGGTCAGTGACAGCCACGCCGTAGTTGAGCTGTGTGGGGTTGCTGTCGTAGTCAGGCGGGAGCAGTTGGTGGGTGACGCCGGTGAACATGGGCTCACTGCGCTGGGAGCCCTCACTGAGCCAGGCCAGGGACAGCAGGCACAGCGCCAGCATCCTAGGCACCTGAGACAGACCTGCAGCCACTCAGCTCTGCTGGTTGCACCACCAAGATCCCATTCCACGGAGCCCGAGCATCATCCCTGTACAAGTTATTCTTCCTCCACCACTCACCATCCACCCCACTCAGTAATGCACAACCCTTCGATTCTCCAGCCCCAAGACCTCAGGCATTTCTGTGCGGCTCCAACATGCCTCAGTTTCCCCATCCTGCCATCACTGTTTCTCTTGGGGACTATGGGGGGGGGGGTTGTCTGCACAGGACTGCAGCCATGGAAAGGTGACAGGAGACTGGGAGGAGAGGCTCAATTAACCTGGACTGCGGAGGACTGTGGCTGCCAGCTCTGCTGGCAAGGCTGCAGAGCTTTGGAGCTGGCTCTGACCCGGCTTTAGACTGGGTGACAAGTGAGGTGGCACTCAGGACTGCTGCACTCACTGTGGGCTGGGCAGTCCCCTCCAGAAAAGTCCAGCTGCATGGCACCAGCTGTGTCGATCAAGTCCAGCAAGGGGCACTACTCCGTGTGGCCATGACAGAGCTGTTCCAAATTCTTTAGGAGCATCCCCCAAAAGACAAGCAGTGGGGAAAGGTGACCAGTCTCACTGTCAGCCTGTCCTCATGCCATTGGCCCTGTGTGGCCAGCTTGGAGAGGGGAAGATGCCCTATTCTTGGACCTTGGTAGATTGTTACCACCAGCCTGCTGCTGCCTCCCGGGGAAGGGAGAAGGCTCCAAGGATCTTACCCCAAGGTTTATCTGGGAAGTGTGGGGACAAGGCACAGAGCATCTGCCCATTCATAGGGACATGAGCATAGGGTTGTCCTCTGATTTCCTAACCTCCATCTCTGTCCCCAGCCAGCATGGTGCAGCATTCCCTTGCCTGGTGCTCCTCCAGGGAACTGTCCCCATGCCATCAATGGGGCTCTGTATCCCCTCCAGCTCCCGTTCCCTGCAGCTTGGCCCACTCCCCAGGCACACCCCCACTCCATCCAGCTGCAGCCGGAATCCCTCCAAGCTGGAGGAAGCTTTTCCAGGAGGAAACAATGTTCCTGATTGGAAACAAAAGGCTCTTCCCCACGGATCCGGTTCTGGGTGCCATGGTGGGGGCTGCCCGGCCCAGAGCCAGGCTGTTTTGGGAAAAGGGAGGGAGGTCCAGGCTCAGTGTACTGAATGCAAGAGGCCCTGTGGCTTCCAGCACAGCACAAGGATGTTTGAGGCAACAGGGTCCTGCTTGTATGCCTATGGCAGAGCTCAGCTCTCTCCTGTCCCAGCTCATGTCTTGGCATCCAGTGGCAAGGTCACTCCAGGTGCTGCAGTCACACTGGGACTCCTGCTCAGCATGGCTAAACCTGGTGGCATGGAGCTGAAGTGGTCAGAAGGGACAGAGGGAAGATGGGAGCAAGTCAGGGGTGCCATGGATGCCCACACAGGGCACAACTGGGTAGCGCAGGAATGTAGTGCTGGCCCAACAGCTGCTCCCTGGCACTGCCATCCCCATGCAAGGCTGCTGCCAAAAGTAGCCTGAGGGTAGAACGGGATGGGGTGAGGGCAACACCTGGGTGCACAAACCTAGGAAGGTCACACCCCACAGACCTGTTAGCGCAGGTAGGGAGATGCTGCCCCAGGGCTCCTCACGTACATGGCTGTGGTCCCCAGCACACATCATGGGGACGTGGGAGTTGGCCACTTGCATGGCTGCCCCATCCCCATGACATTGCTGCCGCCATGCTGCGTGTCCCCAGTGTCATGCGTCACCACTGCGGCAACATCCCATCCCGGGCCACATCCCATCCCGGGCCAGCACTGCCACAACATCGTGTGACATTGCACAGGAGCCCCACCACACCCCAAAGCCACCTCACAGCAGTGACAGCACGGTAACATCACAGCACCGCATGACATCATGCTGCATGTGTCCCAGTGACACCATATCCCCCTTCCCATCATTCCCAGGCCACCACAGCCAAACCTGCCAGGGTAGAGGACAGGTGAGAGGCATCCTGCACTCAGTCTCCTCTGTCCCAGAGGGGCTGTGGTATCCCAGGGATGCCAGAGCCCCAAGCAGCCCTGATTCTGCAGTGCCTGTGCTCTGGCCGAAGCCACAAGCCCTGGTCTCACTGCTGTGGCCTCAGCGCCGTGCACCTCACACCCCTCACACAGGACCTGGTCCCTGTGTGCATGCTGCCATGGATGCTCCCAATGGACTTCACGCCTGCAGTTCCCAAGCAAAGATGGTCCCTGTTCTCTCCCATGCTCAGCACCGGACCCAGCACGCTGGGGCTCAGCCAGCAGCAGCTCATGCAGTATGGAGACAAGCAGTCACCTTATCTCGCAGCTCAGCCCGAAGGGACATCGGGTCCTTGGGGGGGCTCAGCCGTGGTACCGCACAGCCAGCCCCTTCCTGCACAGGTGGAGGGGCAGAGGGACCCCTCCAGCCCCACAGTGACCAAGTGGGGACATTCCCAAAGAGAAGAGCTGCCCTTTCCCTCCCGTTGCCCATCACCACCCCAACGTCCCCGCGGGTGCTCCCCTACTGCCAGCCCCCACCCTAAAACCCCAGGCTGCACCCCTACCCCCCCATCCCATCCCCAACTCCGCCGCCCCCTCCCCTCCCCACTTCCCAACTTCCCGCACCCACCCCCGACTCCCCGGCAAAGTTGGCGGCGGGGCGGAGGCGCGGGGCCCCCTCCCTACTCACGGGCGCGGGGTGCTGCCCGGTGCCCCCGCGGCGGCGGTGGCGGGGGGAGCGCATCCCGCAGCGCCCGCCTCGCCGCCCGCCTCCCGGTTCCGCGCCGCCCGACTCCCGACGACTCCGGCCGCCCGTGCGGGCTTTATGTAGCGCTGGGCGGCCGCGGCAGCGCCAATGAGCGGGGCGAGGGGTGCCGCTGCCAATGGAGAGCGGGGAGGTGGGGCTGTGCGGAGCTGATTTACTGCCCGAAATTGCAGTGGAAGCACGGCCGGGCAGCGCCGGGTGATAAGGAGCCAAAATATGATGGGGGGACCCGCTGAGGCATGTGGCAGGAGAGTGGCTCGTAACCTTCACGGGGCGGTGGGTTGCTCTGTCCCATCGTGTCCCGCACCGTCCCTCACTGTCAGGCTGCCCCCAAAAGCTTTGGGACCATGGGGTCCCAGCAATGCTACCCGGGAGCTGGGCGATGGGGATCGAAATCCTGGCTGCAGCCCTGCAGTCACTCAGAGGCACTTTCCTCCTCGCTGTTTCCTCTCCCTCCCCCCAGTGATTTCCACCCAGAGCACAGCAGGATTTGCTCCCCACTGACTGCAACGATGCACAGAGCTGCCCCATCCCAACTGCTTTGCCCAATAGAGCAATGTAACTGTGGGTATGGACAGATGTCAGCCCCCAAAGCTGTGCCCAAGGGCTCAGCATCGTCCCCATGCCATCCCCAGCATGACCCTAGGTGCAGGGCACCTGCTTCACTGTTGGGGACCTGGGGACTGGTTGCACAAGGCATTGCCATTCCAAAACCTTGCAGCTATTGGATGCTGAGCTTGGCTTGCATGCAGCCCGCCTTCCTTCCCATAGTGTCTGCTGCAGGGCTGGACACAGAGCTCCCCGTGAGGCCGTGGTGGCACACGGACAGTGCTGGCAGGGCACAGTTAGGTCATCTCAGCAGAACACGTCTATAGGAACCCAGCATGGAGCCTGGGGCTGCAACCACCTCGTTGCACCGGGCGGCAGCAGGAGCCCGCGCCGTGATGGGCTGTGCTGAGTGGCTGATCTCCTGCCCTGCTGAAACCTTTATTTCTCATTCGAACGTGTCTGGCTTCAGCTCCTGCCTGTTTCTAGCAGTTCTCCTCTCCTTGCTGGATTGGAGAGCTCTCAGCCCCAGTGATTGTTTCCCACAGTGCTGCTGCCACGTGACCATCAAGTACCCCTGTACACTCCATTTCCGATGACCCCTTTTGCAGTGCGGCTGAGCACTGAGCACAGAATCTGCTGTGGGCTCCTGCTCCCCATGTTGGGCTGGTGGTGCCCGGTCCCACAGGTGCTGGGAGTGAAGGGGGGACAAGGCAGCATCCAGGCTCTTCTGGGAGCTGCGGAGGGTGGGCACGGCCCTGTTGGGGTATGCACGTGGAGATGACGGAGGTGCGTGGAGACTGGCTGTGCGTTGCACGGCCCTGCGCTGGGGACCGATGGTGGCGGCGACGGGGACAATGGACAGGAAATTAGAGCGAGGCGGCAGTGAGACATGCTGCTGGGGGAAGGGAGTCGGAGGGCTGCAGGCAGCGCGGACATGCAGTCTGAGCGCTGCACCAGCGCCTACATCTCCAGGGCAGCGCTGTCCCAGCTTTGCACGGGGTGATTGCCTCCTGGAATCCCCTGCAGCCAGCAGCCCTGGCACCCTGCATCCCTCTGCCTGGCGGCTCACAATCATCCGGATGGGAACGAGCCCAGGAGCAGCTGGATCAGGGAAACCCAGCGTGTGCCTTCCAGCGCATCGCAGCTGCTGCTGCACAGACTGGGTGCAGGTGACAGAGCAGTGCTGACTCCCAGCACTGTCCTCTGAGACTCTTTACAGGCGCTGTCGATGTTCTTTCTGGAGCACCACGAAGGCTGAGACACCTGCACACAGCCCAGTAGGTGCACAATGGGTGCACAGCACACACATGCTGCAAACGCACATCCACATGCATACATGAAGTACAGCCTGCGTGCAGCATCCCTGTCTGCACACCCTGCACACACACACACACAGACACACACCATATGTGAGCACCCAGCACGCTGCCCAAACATTCATGCAGCCTGTGCACACCCACCTATGCTCACACACAGCCTGCACGTTGCACGCTCAGGCATGCGTGCAGTGTGCATGCATATACCATGCATAGTGCTCTGCATACTGCTCCACTCTGCAGTCACCTGCTCTGCCTGGTTGCAGCTAGCATGGCCTGGGAAGCAGCTGGGCAATACACCTTACTCCTTTCTGACACTAGAAGAGGGCACACGATGTGTGGGACACGTTGGCCACAAAGCTGACCCTGGCCCCTGTCACCGTTTCCTTCTCTGGAGGGGCTGTGCTGGGACCTCCTTGCTCCGAGGGTCTAATTTCCACCCTAAATGTATTCATGGTTAATTTATCCCCAGTCATTCCTGTGCTAATGTTGTCTTTTAGCTGAAATAGCTCTTCTCCTCCCTGGCGTTTACCCTGCAGATGTATTTATAGTGAGCGCTCCGTTCCCTCGCAGCCTGCGCTGCGCTGCGCTGAGCTGCCGCCATCCTACTGGGTCCCCTGGGCTCTGCGTATCTTGAGCCACCTCTGCTCCTGTCGCCAGCATGGCCAAATCCTGGGGACCTCAGAAGGTCCATGGGTGAGTGCTCAATCCCTTCTTCCTGCCGCCAGCCTGGTAGACCCAGTGGTGTTAGCAAAGAGGTCAGGTCAATCTGAAGGTGCATTGTACACTGTTTTCCAGTCCCTCTTGTCATAGGATCACTGCGTGCCCATGGCAGCAGCAGGGCATGAAGGAAGTACCCAGCATCTGACCCCGGGCTCTGTACAGCCCAGTCCCTATATGGCCCCAAGCTGCTACTGTCACCATGCACAGTGCCCCCAGGTCCCTGCTTGGACTCTTCCTGTCGCCGGGACATCATTAGAAATGTTAATTATTAATTATCACTAAAAGCCCTTTTTGCTGCATTGCTGTTCTCTGCTGATCTCTCTGCCCCGTGCTGCCTGTAACCGGATCCACCCGCTGTTGTCTCCTGCCTCATGGTGCCCATCCCTGCTGTCCATCACTACCTGTGGGGCAGAGCAGTGACAGCAGAAAGCCCCGTTCCATGTGAGACACTGCCCTATGGGTGAGCTGGGCTTATCTCTCCTTGGGATCTCCTGTAGGATCAGAATCCCCATGGACAAGATGTAGGATCACGCTGTGTCATGTCCCTCTGAACCTGCTGGTTGCTGTGATAGAGCCAGAGCACATCAGCTCCTCTTGGTCAGGCAGTGGGGGTCCCCGGAGAGGGACACAGGAATCCCCCAGGATATCTCTCTCCGTATCCCAAAGGATCCCTGAAGTCAGGCTGCCCAGGAAGTGAGCTCCCCAAATCCTGGGGCTGTCACCCCCTGCCCCACACTGTTGCATGGCCTGCAGCATCAGGCATGGTCCTGCTGCACATGCTGGAAATCAAAACAGCATGGAGAGGGAGACAGCAGCAATTGCTCAGGGAGATGCTTGGGGGCAGGCTCCCAGGGGAGAGCGGGGAGGAGCACCCAGGCTGTATTGATTCCTGCAGCACAGTGCTGCTTTTACTGCCTGCTTATTTCCCGTGTGCAGGAAAACAGAGGCAGCAGGAGAATCCTGCTGCCCACAGCCAGCTCCGCTCCCAGGGGCACTGCTGGGCCCCATCATCTCCCTGCCCACAGCCGCCGGCAGCACCGGCGCCTGCCTGCACCGCGGGCTGCTTCCTCACATTATACAGCGCTGTCACGAGCTGCTGAGTCCCCAGGTGTTTGGTGCAGCAGCACAAAGCAAATCCAACCTACCCCAGCCCTGAGCTCTCCGCAGTGCCCTCCCCATGGCTGAGCTGCCAGGCTGGGCATGGGAAATGCTGGGTGTGATGTCCTCCTCACCCTGTGTCCTCAGGGCAACTCCTGGGGCTTTTCTCCAGCAAAGCCCTCTGCAAACGCTTACTCTGCAGAGAGAAAGCAGAGACGTGCTCATAGGGGCTGGGATCCCCAGTAACACAAAGGGGGTCACAGGGTGCACTGCTGGATCTCAGAGCATTGTAGGGTGTTTGGCTCCAGTGAGAGAAAGTGCAGAGCCCCATGCTGCCTCTCCTGCCCAGGGCTCAGCCCGGCCAGAGCTGGACACACAGCTCGCCTCTGATCAGAGCCAGACCTGGAGCCGCCAGCCACTCTTTTTTCTCTGCACTGCTCCTTTCAGCCCGTGGCTCCCTGCGTCCCCCGCTGACGCAGCTGCAGATGGAGAGACAAGGAGAAGCAGGCAGCATCCCGGCCTGCTGTGCCATCCCCAGGGAGGTGCAGGCACAGCAGCTTTGAATCGACGCTCTCTGGAAACAAGAGCAGCCCTGCTATCAGCACAGAACATGTGCTGGGCAGGGGAGCTGAGGATGCCCAGTGTGAGGTGGGGTTCTGCGACCACAGTGCAGCTCCCACCAGTGCTCTCTGTACCTACAAACTTCCCAGAAGCCCTGAGGCCACGCTAACCCAGGAAGAGGAGGCCAAGGCTCTTCTGGGACAGCTGGGCTCAAGCCTTTGAGCAGCCCCCATTGCTCTTATCCTTCTCCTTTCCTGGAAGCATGCTGGTGGTGCAGGGGGTTGCTGTCCCTGCACGTGGCACTCCAGAGAGGACACCACAGTGTCCCTTGCAGGAAACACAGACTCAGCTGCCAGAAGGAGAGATGTAAGAATGTCTCCAGTGGGGGAAATAAGGGGTTCTTCCTGCAGCCCACACCTCCCAGTACTCAGACTGCACTCCTGCTGCCATGGAAACTGCCTGTGGAGCATCATCCTACTGCAATAGCTGGGGTAATAGAGCCACTGCTGTCCCCAAACTCCCCTGGGCTGCAGACATGGGCACATGGGCTGGCAGGATGTTGGAGGCTAGGTGTTCCCTCCAGCTCCCAGCCCTGCTGCTAATTTGCCATGGGAAACCATGGGCATAGAGCCCAGCTGAGCATCCCTGAAGAGCCCTGCAATCCCAGACCCCAAAGTCAACAGTGGCAGTGAGCCCCATGCAGGGAGATGGACCCCTGTGAGGTTTTGGGGTTTGGCATAGTGTCCAGGACTGGGTACTGTGATGTATGGGGACACCCCAGGGTGAGGTGGTGATGGAGAGGCTGGGGAAGTGCTGGCAGGGGGTACCCGGTGCCATTCCCAGACAAACACAGCTCCCACGCGGCCAGGGGCTCCGCACTGCTTGGCCTCCCACAAACATAAATCATTTTCTAATTTATAACATGAATAATTGATTTTGCCTCCGTAGCTGGCGATAAATCTCCTGTGCGCACATGCATAAGAAAATAATAATAATGAAAGCGATCAGGATCTGCTGCCATCGATTACACGCAGGAGAAGCCATGCTCCCCTCTGGGGCACAGTGGGGCTGAGGCTGCACCTTGGAGGGTGCTGGGTAGCTCCACATAGAGAGAGCCATCCTTGTCCTGTATGGGGCCACGCTGATGGTAAGGCAGAACCTACACGTCCGTGCCATGCCCTGCAGGACTGTGGCAATGGAGTACAGCCACTTTTCCTGGGCTCCAGTCCAAATAAAAGGGAATCAAAGGAAGAACGCATCATAACTTGGGTCCACATCCCAACACAGCAGAACCAGGGTTTGATGCTGGCACACACAGTAGGCAGCCTGGAATGTCCGTGTCCCCTGGGCCGTGTCTATTGCTCTTTGTTGTGCCTGTGGAGGAACTCGTCTCTCCCGCAGGTCCCAGCTTGGGAGTGCTCAGCAACAGCAGCGCTTCATTAGGAGCCAGAAGACGTGCGGGTCTCAGGTGTGCTCCCCTCCGCCCGCGCTGCCGATGAGCGCGTGCAAGCACCAGGGCCACGTTCATTATCGGCTCGCGCAGGCAGCCAGCTCCTCGCCAAACCCCAGGAAGGATGCGGAGCGAAGCTGCCCAGCACAGACACCTTCCCCCGTCCGTTTGTCTGGGCATCGAGCGCGCTGACCACCCCGCAGCCCTCTGTCTGCAGGATGTGGCCCAGGGGGTGACGGTGCCTGGGCGATCCCCCAGCGTCGAGCAGCCAGCAGCGCCGCTCCCGCTTTGTACGTGACATTAAGATGTAATGGGAAATCAATGGCAGCCTCTGCGGGGTCAGCGCTGCAGGAAGCGGGAGCCCTGCGCCCATCATCCCCGCTGGCTCCTGGGCACGGTGCCTTTGTCACCACGCTTCTGGCACGGTTCGTGGCACCGCGTCCCCAGCACGTGGGCTTTCTCCACTCCGCGGACGCGCAAGGAGCCCAGCGCGGGTGACGGCACACGCGGCGGTGCCGCGCTTCCGGAGATGAGGGCTGCTCTGCTCACCCCGCCGCAGCCGCCGCCGCCTTCCTCGCGCCCACGGCTGCCTTCCGCCGGCAGCCCCGACCCCCTTCAGCCCCAACGGCCGCTCGGGGCGCGGGGCGGCGCCGCGGCCGCGTTGCGGGGCGGTGCGGTGCCGCCGCACTACAGGTCCCGGCGCTCCCCGCGGCGGGACGGGGCGGGCTCGGCGCGGCGGAAGCGGCGGCGGCAGCGCGGAGCGGCGGGGGACCCGGCGCCGTGACCGGTAACGCCCCTCCCGCGACCCCCGCACGTCGCCCCGACCCCGGCAGGCGGGACGGAGCCGGGGTGCGGGAACCGAGGGGGGAACGGCGGTGCTTCGCTGAGCGGCCGGGAAGGGGCAGAGCGGTCCGAGCTGTGCGCCCTGCCCCGCCCCCGCTGTGCCATGTTCCCCGCCTGGGGTACGGCGCCGGGTACCGCGCGCTGCGCGGCTCCGCACCTCCATTTCCCCACTTCTCGTCCCGGTTTCCCCCAGCCACGTTCGCTCCTTTTTCCCAGGCTGCTTCTCACCGCGTTCCCTGCCCGTGTTTCTCGGATCCTTTGAGTGATTTCCCTGCTCGGCTCGCTATAGTCCGCAAATTTAATTACGATTCACCGCTCCAATGAAAGTTTGCGAGCTGCTGTAAAAAGATACCCCGATGTTCGCGTAAATTGTATCTTGCCCGCCTTATCCTAAAGCTCTGCCCGGTAATTCTGCTGAAATAACCCTGCTGGAAATCCCACGTCCCCCTGCACCTGCTGTTTGGGCACCGGGCACTAAAGCAGCCTCAGGGTGCTCGACTGCAGCATTCTTATTACTTTCTGCCCAGAAATCAGTGCCCGCTGCTCTGCTTCTGCTCCGACCCAGCACCACGAGCTGGGGTCAGCAGTGTGCCCAGGTGTCTGCTCTGTGCCAGGGCTGTTTTTGCTTCCCTGCAGCTGTTTTGGTGAGGCCTCTGCCTCCTTTGCATTTTTCTGGTTAAAAACAGAAATGTTGCCCTTCATTTTTGTTCCGTCATTAATTTTCTCTCCCTCCCTATTTATTAATAGCCCTCTTCCCTTTTGTGCTGAACCTGCCCTGCTGTATTTGTGAAGCCCTTTGCATTCCCCTCCGCCTGTAGCTCCATTTGCTGCCGTGCCATCCCTTTTCTCCCTGCAGCTGTCGAGGGACACTATCGCCCCATAAATCACCTCCTGTCTGCGGTGCTCCAGGTATCTCCTTGGAGCATCAGAAGCACGAGGCGCGATTGAAATCTCCCTTTTCTCTGCATGTCTGCCTGCACACCGATGTCACTGCTCGACTGTCCCCACGCGTGCTGTCCCCATTATTGAGCGTGTTGCTCCCCAGAGCAGAGCAGGGAGGTGCTGTGGGGACAGCTGCCCGCCGTCCCCTCTCTGGATGTCAGCACCGTGCGGCAGCATCCTAATCGGGGCTGTTTAGAATCTCCTCGTGGCTGCGTTTATTAGGGTAGCAGTATTTTTTTTTCACCCAGCCTGCAGCAGACTATAAAGAGTGACATTGCTGATGCGTGGTCCCATATGGGCGATCCCACTCCGCAGTGGCCAAGGTGTTGCCGTCCCCTGCTTGCAGTCAGGGCTGTAGGGTTACGTGCTCTATTGATGGCAGGATGGATTGAGTGGAATTAGAAACCTCGAAGGCTAAAAATACAGCGCCCTGCCAGGAAATGAGGCAGCCTGCTGGGAGGGCGCTGGGTGGCACTTCAACTTTTCCAGGAACTGGCACACTGCACTGTGCTGCGTGCTTGCACTGAGACCTCACAGCCTCGTGCCAGAGCCATGCTGTGGGGTGAGCTCTCAAGGTCTGGGAGCAGCAGGGATGCCCTGCCCTTTGCAGGGTGAGTGAGAACCGCAGCCTGCATGCTGTGCCCAGGGAAGAAGCTGTGTGCTGGCACGGCTACGCATGCAGAGGGTGCTCCCAGCACCGTCTGGCTGATGCAGCACCATCTGCTTTGGAGGGTGAGGCAAGGTGAATGGCAAACTTTCGAGGAGCCCATAAATCCCGCATGCCTTGGAGGTGACTCGAGATGCGCACAGAGCATCTCAGCTGGCGGCATCCCAGCGCTGGAGATCCCCAGTCTTGTGGAGGAGCTCCATGACGCCTTGGTGACAGGCTGCACTCTGATACCTCCATCCATCTGTCTGTCCGGGTGAGGTGGGTTGCACGGGCAGTCCCAGATCGGTGGGTCCAGCTCAGCGTCGGGCACTGCAGCCCACAAGGCTCCGCTGCTTGTCCCCGAGGCTGGGCTTGGTGTGGTTGGCAGGGAGGGGATTGCAGCCTAATGTACCGGAGGTGCCGCGGAAATGAGAGCCTTGGATGAATTCCTGGCCCTATTGATCCGCCGGCAGTTTATGCATCCTGACATTCATAATCTCAGTAGGCTCTGATGTTCCAGATTAATGGGCCCAGGGGCCGTCCATCCGTCACTTCACATTAATTACTGAAGAGGTGTTTTTCCAGTGATTTACCTGACAGCGGCCCGTGATGAATACCCCTAAACAGAGTGGGCAGTGATTAATCACGGGGCCCCGGCCCGGCCCCACTCTGCCTTCCCCTCAGCCACAGCACAGACCCCCACACCATCCGTCTCCATAAACGCTGCTTGATGCATATTTATAGGGGCGCAGGGCCTGGCAGGCAGCGGCGTGCCTGGTTGTGCCAAAGATGATGAAAAATAAATCTCCACTGGGACGGGGCAGCCTGGCACAGCCGCAGCCCTTTGCCAGGACATCCCGATGCGCATCACACTGGCACCATTGCGGTTTGGGCACAGTGGTGGTGACACTTCTCTCCCTTGCAGGCGGTGGTGGCACAATGGAGGCAGAGGGCAGCCGGGCGCGCCGCAGGAAGCCCGACATGGCCCTCTATGTGCCCAAAGCACGGCGGGAGAGAGCGGCACAAGCGGCAGCCACCAGCCACCGGGAGCCTGAGAAGCAGCACCTGGCGCAAGACATCCCCAGGGGTGGCTCTGAGGGGCAGCGGCGAAGCCCTGGAACCAGGACACACGTGGGCAAAGAGGCTGGCAGGGAGAGCAAGGCCAGGGCCAAGGAGCCACGGGCAGCCTCTGCTGGGGACAGACAGGCAGTGGGAGTATCGCCCGATGTGCAGGAGCCAAGCGTGGAGCCAGCTGCTGCGCAGCCCTCAGGCAAAGCATCCTGGGATGCAGGGCCTGGGGAGCACAGCCATGGGTTGAGGACGGTGCCGGACACTCTGGGCGCCCATCCTGTGTCTGTCCCTGAGCATGGTGGAGATCCTGATGATGTAATGGCAGCTGAGCAGAGAGTGGTGCATCGGACAGAGCTGGGCAATGTGAAGGAGCTTCTGGGTCACAGCTCTCTGCGTGCATCTATGGAGTGCTTGGGATGCACAAAACAGGGTGCCTTGCAGCAGGCAGGAGAGGGAAATGTGGGCAGCATACCCACACTCAGCTGGGAGAGTGTGAAAAGCCATGAGGAGAAGAGGGAGTGTGATGCATCTGTCCTTGCAGGGCAGGGTGAGGGCTGGGACATGGACAGCACATCCCAGCTCCTGCCAGAGCATGAGGAGCAGCTGCCACCCAACAAGGAGCAGGCCAGTTCTGGTGCTGGACACGATGGAGGGGAGAGTGTTCTTGCGCCCCCTAGGAGCAATGATCTGGGAACTGGTGATGAGATGAGCTGTGCTGAGGGGACAGAAAGTGGCCCCAGGGAAGGGGATCCCCTGGACAGACCCCTGGCCCTGAAACCCCTTGAGCTGCTGTGCCGCGGCATGGAGCAGCTCTCGTCTGGATCCTGGGCTGAGGAACCAACACAAGCAGATGAGGACAAAGGCTGGCAGCAACAGCACCAGGAGGAGGAGGAGGAGGGTGAGGAGGGATGTCCCCATGGCAGCTCCCTAAAGCCGAATCAGCCTGGTGCTGGGACCCCAAGCAGCCCAGGCGGCGCAGAGAGCTGGGATGCACTGTTCAATGATGATGGGGATTGCCTGGACCCACACCTGCTGGAGGAGGTACGTGTGTGGGGATGGCTCTGTCCTTGGGGTGTGTCCTGCTGGGATGTTAGGGATGGGGTGTGTGGGGTGTAGCTGTCCCCGTGACCAGTGGGATAAGCCCCACGGTGCATAGCCCATGCGTGAGCCATCACCTCCAGTTGTGCATGGTGTGAGCAGTGCCATGAGGATGCTTCTGGGGCCCGCTTGGTGCCAGCAAGGCTGGGGGAGTTCTTCCCCTTACCAGTATGTAAAGTGCAATCAGTAGAACGTGCTCAAGAGCCATAAACTGCAACAGCACCCTCGTGAAAGCAGGGCCAGTAATAAAGAAACGGGCCGAGACGGATGGGCTCCCATTGAAATAGCAACGTGAAGTTTCCTGAAAACTACAGCTTCTTCATCAGCTGTGGCTCATTACCATCCCCTCCTGTAGGCGTGGGGTTGGATTTACTACAATGAGCAGCACAGCGCTGGGAGCCGTGCCGCTTCCCCACTGCTCACGAGGAAAGTGTATCTTTTTGCAGCCAGGCTGGAAATCCATTATTGCATTTTAAATCAGTGGCATAAAAACGAGTAATTTTTGGAGTGACATTTATGTAGCTGGAGTAACAAACAGCACTAATATTGTCAAAAACGGACGTCCAGCGTTGACACAGTGCGGGGTGTGAAGTGGCAGATGGTGCCTGGTGGTAGCGTATGGGAGGATTTGGGGTTTCAGTGCCCCTCTTGAGTTCATCCCATGTCTTCTGAGCTGCTTGGGGCTGCGCACGCTGCCTTGGTGATCCTCTGTTCCTGCCAGCCGTGTGGCCGAGAGGTGCTGCAGGTAATTTGTTCAGTGGGGAGCTCTGGAGCTTCCTTGTTGAATGCCCCGTTCAGGTGCTCAAAAAAAGGTTGGGTTTCCAGGGAGCTTCCCCAGATAGGTGAATAAGGACCTGAAAAAGGGATTTCTCAATGGGAAGTGGCCATTTTCACCCTTCCACCCCTGTTCCTGGTGGCTTCCCCACGCCTCTGTGCTGCTGGGAGGCAGACGCGTCCGCTGGGGAGATGAAGCTGTTGTTAATTAACAAAAAGGACAAGGAAATTAGTAGTGTTCTTTGTCATAACCGAATCCTTATGCGCTGCGGAGAGCTGGCAGAGAGCAAGATTTATGACGTTCTGCAAGGAGAAGAGATTTCTGATAGCAGACGGCTCTTTAATCTAGCAAGAAAAAGCATCCCCAGATCCACTGGCTGCAAGCTGAAGCCAGACGGATTCAGACTGGAAATCAGTGGAGGGTAATTAACCACGGGAATGATTTCCCTGCAGCCATGGTGGGTGTTGCTTGCGAGGGACGGCACTGCCGTCGGTCCTCACACTGGTGGTGGTGATGCATGTGCCCCAATCCTCGCCACACTCAGTGATTTGTGAAGGTCATGGGCTCCACTCACCAGCCCCGTGCCCCCTGGGGCATTGCACAGGCTCCATCCTGCTTGGGGTTTTGCGGGGTGCTGGACCCCAGTGAGTGTGTGCAGCTGCCTGGAGTGGGAAATGGTCCCGGGTGGTGCTGGGCTGCCCCGCCAGCTCTGTAACTCAGCTGTCCCCTCTGTCCTCACCTGCCCATGAATCCATCTGCTCCATAAAATTGTTGGAACGAGCAGTTTTTATTGACTGAGCTGGCTGAGATTTATGGGCTCTAACCTTCCAGCCGTGGTGCGCTCAGCTACGATCACTTGGGGGATCGGGCTGGGGACCTGGCTGAGTTATGTGCCCACAGCCCCACGCCTTGCAGCACGGCATGTTTGGGAATCCCATTGGCACCGGTGCTGCTGGCAGCTGTGTGCCCTCCTCCCCCCCCCCCCCCCCCCCCCAGAGTTGTGATGTTGGCAGGGGGAAACGGACGCCCATATTTCAAACTGAAGGGTGAAAAATTGGAGAGGTAGGAAAGAGTTACAGCCATCGTGTTTTAGAGCTGTAGGAAATGCCTGACTGTGAGATGCTCAATGAGCACAGCCTGCTTGGTTTGTTGAGGGGCAGGTTGGGAAGTGACGCGATTACTGCAAGCAGTGCTGTCACCCCAACCAACGGCTCTTCCATCCAGCAGAGAGGCAGAGCAAGAACCAACAGCTGGAAACCAAACCCAGACAAATTCAAATTAGAAATAAGGCATCAATTTTTGGCAGCGCAGGTGCTGAACTAGTGGAACTGGCTTGTTGGAGAGTGCTGATTTTCCGTTGTGGTGATGTGGGGCTTGCTGGGCTCCTGTAGTGCAAGCAGACGTGTGGCTTCTCCCTGGTTTTGCAGCTCTCAGGTGGATTTTGGGTACCCTACACCTGGCCAGCACATATCCGTGTCTCACTGGGATGCTTGTAATAGGAAAAGAGCAATGGGAAAATGTGTGAGCCCTGCTTGATATCTCCCAATACTCATTGCCATTAATCTAGTGGAGCACTTGTGTGCGGCACTGGGGCAGGACATCCCCAAGGGAGCACCTGGGATTTATGGGCTCCCAGCACCGGGTGTGGGTCGCTCAGCGCCGTCTCTGTCCCCGCAGCTCTCTGGGGGCCTGGAGCACCGGCAGAGCCTGCAGGAGCCCCGCTTCAACTACTACAGGGCTGAGCCGGCCGTGCCGGACCTCAGTGACGCTGAGCTGCCCCACGTCATCGAGATCTATGACTTCCCCCCAGATTTCCGCACTGAGGACCTCCTGCGCATCTTCTGCAGCTACCAGTGAGTGCACGGCAATTTGCAATGCCATGGTGCTGTGGCAATGCCATGCAATGCCATGGTGCTGTGGCAATGCCATGCAATGCCATGGTGCTGTGCTCACCCTCCGTCTTTCCATCAGGAAGAAGGGCTTTGACATCAAGTGGGTGGACGATACTCACGCTCTGGGCATCTTCTCCAGTCCCATCACAGGTACTGCGAGCATCCCATGGGGTATGCAGTGGGTGGGTAAAGGGCACCGTGTGTGTGCATTCCTTGGCTGCATGGCACTGTGCTGCTCTCCCTACAGCACTCGATGCCCTCAGCACCAAGCACCTGATGGTGAAGACTCGACCACTGTCCCAGGGCACACGGGCGGCCAAAGCCAAGGCGAGGGCGTATGCTGGTGAGTGGGGGCACAACGGGAAGATTCCGCACCATGGGCATCCCAATACCCTGGGACCCCGACTGGTGCCATGCCGGCTTCCCACTGGGGTCCCCATGATGACACCCCCTTCACACCCCCCCCAGACTTTCTGCAGCCAGCCAAGGAGCGCCCCGAAACGTCAGCAGCACTGGCACGGCGCCTGGTCATCGGTGCCCTGGGGGTGCGTAGCAGCCAGACCCCTGCCCAGCGGGACGCCGAGCGCAGAAAGCTGCAAGAAGCACGGGGTGAGCTCAGGGAACCTCTCTGTGCCACACCATTCATCTCAGACCATACGGCCGGGGGAAATGGTGGCTTGGCATTTACTCTTTTTCCCCACAGAGAGGAAGCGCCTGGAGAACAAGCAGCGGGAGGATGCCTGGGAAGGCCGGGAATGAACGTCCTGCAGTGGGATGGTGCTGGCGATGCTGCCAGGGGCACCTGCACCTGGTGATGGAGCTGGTGCTGCTGCTGCCCTGTGGGCTCTGTGCTAGGTGGAACAGGCACACAGGAGAGGGGCCGGGGCACAGCTGCAGGGTGCTTGAGGGCCGGTTAGGGGCATGCCATGGTGTCCCAGGGCTGTCCCCAGGGCTGTGGTGACACATGCTATGTGGTCACCATGGCCACCCTGAGCGTTGTGAGTGAGAATGTCCTTTATTTTGTTAATAAATACCATTTATTTTGCTTTGCCTTGCCTCCGAAGGGGGGATGCAGCACTGTGGGATGCAGGGCTTGTCCTGCTAGCTGAGAGCATCGTCTCCAGCTGCAGTGCATGTCCACGTACTTGGGGGTGCCCGGGTGATGTGCATATTGTGCTCAACTTCAAGGCAGGGGTTTCCCCTCCAGGGTGGGCTGGGCAGGATGGCCTGAGGAAGGGCTGGAATGTGCTGGCAGAGGGACCCTGTTTACATCCGCCACCCTGAACAGCGCAATCCTTGTCTGACTGTGGGAAGGGCCAGCCCTGAGCGGGCTCTAGGCTGTGATGTGGGCTGCGCTCCCCACCCGGGGGCTTCCTGCCCTGCCCCCGGGAGTGGTGTGGGCAGCTGGGAACTGCCTTCCCCCCAGGGCTGTGGCGTTCTCTGTATCACCTCACCACCCCAAACTCCCCCCTACATCACCTGCAGAGCACAGAGCCTGTCCTGCCAACCCCAGAACTCTTAGGGCCATCGTTTGTGGGGCTCTCATGCCCTCAGCAGCAAGTGTGGAGCAGTGCCACGTGTCACCTCTGCCTTGCCCAGGCCACTCCATGTCCCCTGGATGTCCCCAACGCAGTGCTAGAGGAACTGGTCACGACCCTGCGCTGCGGCTGCAGGCCCTGCTGCCAGCTGGGCTCTGTCTCAGCCAGGTGGCCCAGACAGCGGAAAGTTTCAGGGTGAGAGGATACTCTCACATGGAAAGCATCTTTCCGCTGTCCGGCAGTGAGCAGAGCGGTTTGGCGCAATGAGCCGCCATCAGCACATGCCTTGCCACGGGCTGTGCTTGGGGCTACTGTCCCGTGGCCCCTCCACGTGCCGGAGCTAGCACGTGGGGACCAGTCTTGGTTGCACGGGGCAAGGCAGGGGATAGAAGCCTTATCTGTGTCCTGCATTGGTGCGTGGGGGTGGGGATGGTATGCAGGCAGGAGGGGGTGACAGCGCCTGGTGGCTTGTGGGATGGGATTCTCATTTATTTCCTTTAAAAGGGGAAAGAAACAGAGCAAGGGCATGTTCTCTGTGTCCCCACCCTGTCCCCATGAGCAAGGGCTTCCAGGGGCAAAGTTGTTCCATCCATGCTCTAGGGACTCAGGGAGCTTCCAGGAACAGCCTGGGAAAGCCCAGCGTGGGCTGCACAGCGGCGGCTGAGGGCTGGCTGCCGGCCCGCTTTGCCGCAGAGCTGGCTGCCCTGCTGTGTATAGGGTCAGCTGGGTCAGGGACAAGGTGCCCCAGCCTGTGGGTACTGCTGGCCAGGAGCTGGGGCTGTCTGGTACCAGCCCCACAGGGCAGCATTGGAACTGGGCTGGGGGTTAGCAGGGTACTCCATATCACCACGCAGCACCCTTGTCCCATTGCACAGCACCTTTATTGAGGATATAACTAGTGCATGGGTGGCAGTGCCTGGGGCCAGGCAGGCTGAGGTAGTTGTCCGGGGCGGGCAGCTGAGCACTGGAGCTGGGGTCCCCCCCGGCAGCATGGGGCTTGGCCCCTGCACCAGCCATGATGCTCATCTCCATCCTCCATGGCAGCAGAAATAAATAGGGCAGGTGTCGAATCCCTGAGCTCAGGCAGGTGCTGCTGCAGCCAGGGCAGGGGCTGGAGTGCCTTTGGGTGTGGGGTGGGGGGAGAGACGGGATCTTACACCAGGTTGTTGGCCAGGCGCTCGCGCCGCTCCATCTCATTCACCACATCAGCACCGTAGGCATCACCTGGGGAGAGCGGAGGTGTTGGTAGGGTCAGGACACATGGCACCCTCCGTGTGGTCACCCCCAAGTACTCCCACCCTCCTTACTTGTGTGACAGCCATGCATCCAGACACGCTGCCCATCATATTTGCACTGGCACCGCAGCACATTGTTGGAGAAGTCTGACTCAGCCACCTCATGCTTGGGGTTCACCACCACCTGGGGAGGGCAAAGAGCAACGGGGGTGGGGGCACCTTGCCTGCTGCACCGCACCTCTGTGCCAGCATTGCCAAAGGTGCCCAGCCCTCCTCTCCCAACGTGGGGTCCCTCCAAGCCCATACCTGGAAGGTGTAGCTGCCTGGTGGCACATCAGTGATGTCGATCCACTGGCAGTCAATGTCATGCCGGTAGGTGTCCCAGCAGCCCACACTCACCCCCTGCTCCCCGAAGTTGGCACAGGCAAAGCGACGCTGCAGTCCTGGGGACAGAGGAGGAACATAAGGGATGGCGGGGCCGGGTGTGCTGCTCTGCACCACTGCTGGTGCCACCTACCCTCGGGACAGTTAGTGTCCTCCAAGCAGAAGCTGGCCTTGTGCCCCTCGGCCACCTTGGAGCCATTGAGCGTCAGCAGGTCATAGTGGGTGAAGACCTCGATGCTGTGGAAGTGCCTGTAGGGACAGGGGGTGAGTGGGGCCAGGGCAGGACGGGCAGCACCTAGAGGAAGCAGCTCTGCACAAATTACAGCCTTGCATCCAAATAAAGCCCTAATGACAGTGTCGGCCTAGATGCTGCTAATTACTCTGGGCGGGACAGTTTCTGCCAAGATGGGGGCTGTGTAGGAGGAACACAGTCAAGGGGGACGGAGCTGCATGGATCCTCTGGTGCCCAGCCTGGCTCCAGGATATGGGAGTCTCACCGGTGGCACTGATGCCAGGTCCAGGCGTGCCGTCCCATCCGTGGTCGGAAATCAGCCCTGCCCAGGTTGTGGATCTGGGAGGAGAAGCGGAGCAGGCGGCGGTGGCCGTAGGGCCACTGCATGGTGTCAGCAGAGCGGGACAGGCAGCGCTCCTCATGCGCGCAGTACAGCAGCCCCAACGGGCGATCTTCTAGGTAAGCTGTCTCCTGCACCAGCTGGGCGTTCATCACCAGATCCGGGGCATCTGGCACAGAGGAAACAGAGCCAGTGGCCTCTACACTGCCACCCCCTGCTCTGTGCAGATCTGGGTCCCACCAGGAGGATGGGCATCTCTGGGTACTCACGGGTGGTGCAAGTGACCCCTGCTGAAAAGCGTCCCCCACCACTGGGGCAGTGCACAGGGCCATGGCGCTGGCACTGCTGCAGGGCCAGCTCTGTGCCTGTGCAGCGCACTCCACTCATCAGCACCTGTGAGGCATCGGGGCTGCCTGCCCAGTACCAGGTCTCCTGGCAGAGGGAGACACAATGCTCAGATCAGCCCTCATCTGCCCCAGCAGCAATCAGCACCACTACCAGGGCTTGAACCCATGTGCCACAGGGCTGTCTTGTATGCCAACATGTCCCGGCACACTCACGATGCTCACCTGTAGGGCATGGCTGGCAAAGCCCAGCCCCAGCTGCCTGCAGACCACCATGGCTTCGTTGAGCCCCCACTGAGCTCCACACACTGCGCCCCACTGCAGCCTGCCCTGCACTGGCACCAGCACCTCCACAACACCTTCCTCAGGGCTGCGGCCCCCGGCCAGGCGCACCTGTGTGCAGAGAGGGGCTAGGACAGGGCTGCTGTGGGGCAGGAAGCCCTGTGCATCCTTCATGCCACATGACCACTTTCAGCGTGTCCTACAGACCCCGCATCAGTGTGGCTTGAGTTGCTCTACTTGTCCCCATCTCCTTAGGCTGCTCCAAGCATCCATAGCAGGAAGGGGGCTAAGGGCTCTACACGGAGAGACTGCGCAATGGGTCTCTGTGTGGAGGGCTGTACAGTGGGGCGGGGGCTCACCTGGCTCTGGAAGTCCATGTGGGGCACATGGCAACGGACAGCTGCATCGTCATCATGCCGGCACCCACTCTGCTCACCATCCTGGAAGCGGCACTCAGCCAAGGAGCGCTCGTGGCCGATGCAGTGCACCTCACTCATGTGGATGGGCCCCAGGCCTGGAGCAGAGGGAGCACTCCTGCCTCTGTGCCCAATCTGGATCCCCCTGCACACCCCCAGACTGGGGGACAGAAGCAGCTGGGGGAGGGGATCCTTGCCCTTCATCCACCTCACCTTGACCCATCTGTGCTCCCAGCAGCGCCTGCCTGGCTGTGCCATAGCCCAGCTGCCGACACACCACGCTGGCTGCTGCCAGGTCCCAGCGTCGGCCGCACACGGTGCCCCACTGCCCGTGGTGCAGCACCTCTACCCGGCCCTCACCAGCGTGGGCACCAGCTCGCAGGCGCACAGGAAGACCCTGGAAGGAGGAGCAAGCACTCAGTGGGTGCTGCCTGGCCCTGGGTGCTTGCCTTGGGGTTGGGGCACAGGACCGTGCCAGGGCTCACCTTTCCCAGGGAGGCTTTGCGGGGAGGTTTCTTGCCCCTGTTCTTGTCCTGCTGGAAGGCAGGGCCGGGCACGCAGCTGACGATGGCATGCATGCCACGGGGACAGGCATGCTGGCTGAGGGCTGGGGGAGCCAGCTGTGTGGGGCAGTGTGACAGGTGAGATTCTGTGCCCCGGCACTGCACACGGTGCACCCAGAAACTGCTCTTCTGGCTCAGGTTCCTCAGGCTGCCAGAGGAGAGCAGCGGGAAGAAGTGTAAGATTTTTCTGGGAGAGGGCTCCTGTGCTGGTGCTCCCTGCCCAGGGCTGAGCCCTACCTGGAGTTGGGGTCCTTCAGCTTCATGTTCCAGAGCTTCCTGCAAGGAGCAGAGCCAGGAGGTTTGGGGGCTCAGCACAGCTGCGCCCCTATCCCTGCCTTCCCTGGCACTCCACTGCATGGTGGGGTTCTCTCTTGAGTGACAATCTTGTGCCAAATTCTGCTATACTGTGTGCCCAGGCAGAATTACAGGACGCCTGGCACCGGCAGGGGCTCATTATGGGCTGTATTTATAGCTCAGCATAAGGCTCGACTCTCCTATGTCTGCACCCATGCTGCACAAGGCAAAGCAGGGGAGCATCCCACAGCCCCTGACTGCTGCTGAGCCCAAGCTGAAGCCCCGAGGAAGGGGACACAGGCATGGCCACGTGCCCTATGCCCCCTGCTACAACTCCACCCCTTCACTGGCAGCCTCTCTCCACCATACCTCAAGTCCCCATAGCACATCCATCCATCCATCCCTACCGGTAGAAGCTGGTGTTGACGTGCTTCTCACGGGGGAAGCCCAGCGTCCCACACACTACGCGGCTGTTATTCTGGGTCCAGCCGGCATCGCACACCTGTCTCCAGCGCCCGTTGTGCTTCACCTCCACCGCTCCCTCCGTCACTGGCAGGCTCAGCTTAGCCCGCGCCAGGATGGGTTTGATCCGCACCTCTTCCAGGCTCAGCCCTGGCCCCTGTGAGGTGGCCACAGTGGGTAATGAGACCCACCCTAGACCCCCAGTCATCTCTATGGATGCACAGCTCCTACTCACCTCTCCCAGGGCAGCAGGGGCTGATGTCAAAGGGAGGTCGCCATGCAGGCGCTGCCCTGAGCATACCACACCAGCATCCTCACCATGGTGGCAGTCACTCGTGCCCCAACCGTTGTGGGCACAGTCGGCCAGGGAGACCTCATTGCCCCCACACTGCACATTGTCTAACCAGATGGGACCTGGGGGTATGGAGAACTAGGGGTCACTATGAAGGCATCACCCTAGACCCAGTGCCCCCATGCTGGCCCCTCCCACAGCATCCCATGCAGGTTTCCCCCAACAGCCGCTGTCCATCCAGCCCCCCACCCATCCCAGCTGCCCCCTACCTTCCCCCTGGCCGTAAGTAGCACTGTGGGTCCAGGTGATGGCTGCGGTGTAGCCCAGCTGCCGGCAGGCGACGGTGGCCACGTGGAAGTCGAAGCCATCATCACACACGGTGCCCCAGCGGCCTTGATACAGCACCTCCAGGCGGCCCTCCCCAGCCGGTCCCCGAGGCCCTGCCAGCCGCAGCTGCACCTCGAGTGGCTCCTGTGTGCTGGGAGCCACCTGGCACAGCACCAGCACCAGTGGGAGCAGGATAGGTTTCAGAACAGCCAGCATCACCATCGCAGCTCTGAGGTGGGATACCTGGGGACAGTCCAACACTGAGCCCCTATGGAACACAGTGTGGAGGTGCAGCCCTCCTGTGCCTCACAGCATGGTAATGATGGAGCAGCGTCATGCCTCCTTGTATAGCAGTAACATCCCTGTCCCTCCCCTGTACACAGCTTGCAGTGACCCCTTCCTGAGGCTCAGCCTCCACATGCTGTGCACAGCTCCTACCCCACACTCAGTGGGTGGCCAGCAGCCCCAAGCGCTGCCCTTATTGCTTCATCCCTATGCTCTTGGCTGCGGGTGGGGATCCCACAGAACCCCCTTGTTCCCCACTTGAAACCCATTGCCTCTCCCTTCTGCATGCAGCCCCCATCTCCAACCTTCTCCCCCTGCATCCATATTGGCAGCACTGGGAGCTGCTTCTGTTTCCTCCTCCCTCCACCCAGGAGATACCTCAGCCCCCAGCACTCACTCTGGCTGCCGGTGAGGGGACACGGTGTTGGCTCCAGCCGCCCTCCAGCAGCTCTCCTGTAGCCGAGCACCGCCTGCTGCTGCTTTTATGGTGCGGCTGCCCCGGGTGGGGGCCCGCGCAGCCCAGCCCAGCCCCGGCCCCCCCCCTCTCCGCGCACACGAGGCTCAGAGCCCAGCCCTACACCCTGCCCAGCCAGAGCCTTATTCTGAGGCAAAGCAGCTTTTGGGGGGTCAGAGCATGGGATGCTGAGCCTGCTGCCCCCTGCCCAGGGAATGAAACCAGGACCCTAGGATGGGACTGTCCCCCCACCCAGCATTCACGGCACCATGGGGCTGGCCCCCAGCCAGGAGGAACATGAGGCTGCTGCATACATCACCCCAAAAGGACCCCCTCTCACGTGGGGTGCTGCAATGGTGCCAGGACTTGGGGTGCACAGAGAGCAGGGGAGGGGGTGTGGGGGTCCCCAGGCGCTGCCGCCCCCCATTAGACATGCAGACAGGGGATGCCCCCCACCCCCCCCAGACGTGCGCTGGGAGCAACCATGGGATGGGGCCAACCACGGTCCCCGGAGCAACCCGGCGTGGGATGGGGATAAACAGGAAGCGCCCGTGCCCTGGTGGTGGCCACCGGCCGGCCAGGAATGTGCCAGTGGCCACCGGGCTGTTTGTTTGGAGTGAAAGCAGCCGGTTCCTGCCGGGAGGAGCCAGGAACAACACGGCCGGGAATAGCCCGTGAGCTCATCGCCACGTCCCGACAGAGCCAGCAGCACCCCGGCACCCACATCCCCACACACGGCACCGTCCCATCAGCTCTCCCCTGGCTGCGGCCATGCCCTGACACTCCGTGTGAACGCGGCACACCGGGGCGTCCCCCCTTTTGTCACCCCCGGGTTACAGCAGGCACCAACACCTGCAGCCGGTGACTGCAGCAGATAAAAATAGGGCTCTGCAGCAGGGCAGCCCCGTGCGCGGGAAGCTGTGGGCAGCGGGGCGGGCGTGCGGGGCTATTCTCAGAGGAGTGCGGGACTATTCCTGGCCGGTCAATATTGATTCAGGCGGTTCAGGTGCAGCAGCACAGCCCGGAAACGCCATATTTAGGGCCCGGCAGGAGGAGAGGCCTGGAGCTGAATCGGGAGCATTGTCCCCAGGAGGAAGAGGGCAGGGAGAGGATGTGAGCTCTGTCATTGCTGCGCGTGGCTCTCAGCAGCAGCACGGGGCAGGATGCTGGGAGCGCGGCGCACCCCAGCAAGGGGCTGGCTGTCCCCATTCACCACTCTGTGACACGTCTGTGCCCGACACAAGCAGAAACAGTGTGGGCGGCCCTGTACAGCCCATTCTGGGGGGCATAGGATGTGCTCTGCACTCAGGCCCCAGGATATCACAGCCCAAAGTGCACAGAGAGCTGCACAAAGAACCAAAAAACCACAGAAAGAGCTATAAATGCAAAGTCCATGGCTGGGTTTATTTCTGTGGATGTCACAGGATGACACCTCTTGGGACTCCGCACCAGCTTGTACTGCCCTGTTCACAGGGGATGCTACATTGTATGCTTGGCTTGCAGCATGGATGGGAAGCAGGGGCCACTGGAAACAACTGCAGCCACATGCCTGTGCAGGTGAAGTCAGTTCCACCGCTGCCACCGCAGGCGCCTGAAGTGCCTGAGGACCACCTGGGCTGCATTGCGTCCTGCTGCGCCCATCACACCTCCTCCTGAAAGGCAGCAGGAATGGGGCCGCACCACAGGTCTGTGCCTGTCACGTAGCCCTATGTAGCCCTATCTTCCCCCTGCAGCCCCATTCTCAGCCTTGCTTACCAGGGTGGGCTCCACTCCCACACAGGTATAAGCCTGGGACTGGGGACTGGTAGGCTGAGTAGGATGGTGCTGGCCGGGTGAAGTAGAGCTGGTCCAGGGACATCCCTCCGTGAAAGATGTTCTGCAAAGAGAGCCCATGTATGCGCAGTGTCTCTTCCCCACAGGAACGATGCTCAGAGCCCAACCCACTGGCACCCACCCCTCCAGGCAGCCCGAAGATCCTCTCCAGGTCAGGTGGTGTCAGGATGTCCCTGCCGATGACGGATGCCTTGAAGCCTGGGGCATAGGCTTCAATGCAGTCGAACACTATGGAGGAATGGAGGCATTGGTGGCTCTTCCCATAGGCAGGGACTGGTGCTCCAGGCGTTATCCTGCTCCATGTGTGCTTTACACACCTGTATCTGCATAAGCATTCCGAGCCTTCTCATCCCAGGGCTGCCCATCTGCCAGCTCATACGGGGTGTACTGGGTGAAGAGGGACACAACGTGGCAGCCTGGAGGGGCCAGCCCTGGGTCCAGCACTGAGGGAATGCACAGCTCAATCATGGGCCTGGGGGAGTGAGAAACAGCCACAAAACATCCCCTAGCACCACCAGGGCAGTGGGCAGGGAGCAAGGTAGGCACCTCCTACCTGCTGGAGGGGTGCCCTTGGGCAGCCTCGGTGTAAGCCTGGTGCAGGAGGTGTGTGCCCTCGCAGTTGAGGTGGATGGAGCAGCAGTGGTGGGGCAGAGGTTGGTTGTCATGGGTGTTGGGGGCAGCCAGGAAGCTAGGGAGCCGGTCTACCGCCACTTGGATGGAGATCATGGGGTGCATAAGTGCTTCAAGCATGCCTGACAAAGGATGGTGAGGGTGGCTCCTTGTCCTTACCATTGATTTTGGTGACAGGGGAACGTGTGTCAAGCTGCTGGATCCGCTGCACAAAGTCCTCTGGCAGCTGCTCCTGGGATGGAGAGGGCACTGCGGTGATGGGGTGACCCAGCTGGGATGTGACCCTATGCCAAGTGCTATGGTAGCCCCATACCTGTGGGGTGAGCTCCAGGAAGGTGAGCTGGGGGGAGGCGTTGGACAACACCACTTTACTCCTCACCTCCGTCCCGTCCTGCATCACGACGCCCTGTGCCTGCCCATCAGTTCCCAGCAGCACACGGCACACCGCCTGGGCAGAGGTGAGGTCACATCACTCAGTTAATCCCCACAGCCAGCAGCAGACATCCCACAGCACTCACCAAGACCAGAAACCCCATACCTGCTCCGTAAAGATGTGAGCACCATGGGTGGCTGCTGCGGAGGCGATGGCTTGGGACAGGGCCCCCATGCCCCCAGCCACGTAGCCCCAGGCACCACGCTGCCCCTCCAACTCACCCATGATGTGGTGCAGCAGCACATACCTGTGGTTAGCCAAGGGGATGAGGTCTGTCCCCTGTGTGTGCCCCCATGGCAAGGATGCCTTTATGAGAGCTCCAGTGGCCAGCACACAGAGTCACAAGACCCAGGGAAGGGATGGGACCCTCACCCACTGCCAGGGGTGTGGGGGCTGCTCATGGCCCCAATCACTGCATCTGTTGCCAGAGTGGCCTTCAAAGGTTCTGACTCAAACCAGTGATCCAGGATCTGGTTCAGAAGACAAGGAGAAGCTCAGGGGTGGACTGTCTCGATCCCCATGAGCATGCAGGGAAGTGCCACTGCTGCTAGCACATACCTTGGAGATCGGGGCTGTCAGTACCTCGTAAAAGTGGGGCAGGTGCCGCCCCAGTGCCAGCCCTGTCAGAAAAGGCAGTTCCAGGACCAGTATGGCTGCACCAGAAGGTGGCCACCAGTGCCTGGGGCTGGGCCAGCCACCATCAATATGGGGGTCCCCATGTCTCCACATACCTGTCTGCAGCAGGGGCCACAGGGCACGGAGCCTCTGCAGCAGGGAGCCCTGCCCTAGGGCAGTTGTATCTGCAGGGGGGACATCCAGCAGCGGGCTGATGGCAGACAACAAGCACCCCATAAACACCTCATACTTAGGGTAAGCCTAAGCAGGGACAGAAAGTGGTCAGAAGGAGATATTCCACCATGCGCATCCCTACTGCTCTGCTGGGCAGGGGGGCTCCTAGGCCAGGCACTGTCCCCGTACCTGAGCATCCTTCTGGGAAAACTGGGCGATCTGCTGCTGGGTCTGGGCCATGTCATGCCCCATCAGCAGGGAGCGGGGTGGGTTCCTGTCCTCCAGCAGCGGGGTGAAGGAGTAGGGGTCCCGTGGCAGCACCCTCAGGCCATGCCGCTGCAAGGCATGGGGTCAGGATGGAAACTGCAGGGATGGCAATGCAGCAGGCTTGCCCTGCCAGCATGCCAGGAGGGCAGCAGTACCTGCAGCTCCAGCTCTGCATAGATCTGCGGGCGCAGCAGGCTGAGTAGGTAGGAAGCCCGGGAAAACTTAAAGCCTGGAGAACATGGGGTGGTGAGGCATGCACAGGGTAGGTAGCGGCAGGAGGATGTGGTGCACGTGGGGTACCTGGCACGATCTCCTCGGTGACAGCCGCGCCGCCCAGCACATGGCGTTTCTCCAGCACGGCTGTGCGCAGCCCTGCCCGCTGCAGGTAGGCAGCCTGTGGGGAGCATGCGTCACACTGCAGGTGGCACGCATCCCTTTCCTGCACATGGTGACCCCATTCCCTTACCAGGGAAGTCCCTGCTTCCCAAACCTCTGTAGGACCCCCAGTCCCAGTGCTTCCTGTAGACCCTCCTCCCAGTGCCGCCCCCGGGGATGAAGGTGAAGGCTCTGTTATTGGTACTCACTGCCACCAGCCCGTTGTGCCCTGCAAGGAGAGAGGGGGGTGAGCCAGGGTGGCCCCATGGCATCCTGCCCCACACAGATGCAGAGCACCCAAATAGCGAGACTCTGGGCATGAAAATGCAGGCATCAGCAAGCTTCTTCTCCATCCCTACATTCCCAGGCCCCACACACCTCAGCTCTGCTCAGACCCCCGTGCCAGCAGCACACCAGGGAGCTGCAACACATGCCCATCCATGCCAGACCCACATACAGCTAGGGGCTGCCCCACATGCACTAGTTCCTGGCCCTGTGTTACCTGCCCCGATCACCACGGCATCATATTCTCTTTGCAGCTTTTCTGTGGTCCTGCTATGAGCCAGGCGTTGTCCCCATTGTCCATGGACAGCACAGCCTGCACCCAGGCCTGCACGGAGCCTGGCCAACATTTCTGTGCTGTGCTGGTAGCTCCTGGACTTTGCTTTCACAGCCGTGCCTCTCACTGAATTTCCAAGCACGGGGTAGGGACAGGGGCCCAGGGCAGGGGACACCTTGGCACAGGGGCTGGACAATGCATCTCAGGGCTTGTGGGAAGTCTGGGCAGGAGACGGTGCCTGCCGCTGAAACTCAGCCAAGCTTTGCTTGGTAGATGTGTAATGACTGGGGAGGGTGGGCACAGTCCCACGTCAGATTCTGCCTGATGCCTGCAGCCCAGGGAGCGTGCATGGATCCACAGCAACTGGCTGGGTGGGCGGCCACTGAGTGCTGCAGTGAAGGGGACTGCAGCCCCTCCATAGCAGCTGGGAAACGGACAGCCTAGGATTGGGCTTGGCTCTGGCCCCAGAGCTTAGCTCAGTGGGACAAATTCCTGCCCAGCAGCACAGGGCAAAGGCCCTGCCATGGTCCAGTGCTCCCCAAGCCACAGTGCCCAGCCCCAGCTATGAGAGACACGTGGAACCCCTGGAGCACAGAGAGCTCAGAGTGCTTGCACATGCACCAACAGCAGCTGTGCCTGGAGGACACATGAACTTCCTCAGCTGCACCACGTGCTGGCACTCAGCTCAGCACCAACATGCCCAGCAGCTGCACATGGGCAGGGGGTGCACAGGATGCACCCCACCTTCCCAGGCTTGAGGACCTCAAAGCTGCAGCCCTGTGTTTAGGGGTGCAGATAGGGGACACAAGGCGTAGTTTGCAGTGCAGATTGGCTATGATGTTTTGTTCTCTGGCCAAAGCCAGGCGGCGAGGCCAAGCCAACACTATAAATCCAGCTTTGGAAATGCACTTTTCAACAACCCTGTGATTTGCCAAAAAGCTCTCAGCCCCACTCCCAGCCTGTCCCAGGAGGCTGCTGGGTGCTCGCCAAGAGGGAGAGGGGGAGAGCCGGGCAGTGCAAGCCCTGACCCGGTTGCATGACGGCGAGGCTGCACGTGGCTGCCTCCAGGCACAGCCCAGCTCACGCGCACCCCCTGAAGAAGCAGCACGAGGAACACCCACACCCGCTTTAATCCCAGTCCAGCTCAGAGCAGGGGGATGCGGGAGGGTTCCCAGAGGCGCTGGGCCAAGTTGCAGGCCTGCTGGACCACCAGCTCGGATGGGATTATGCCCAGATGCACAGTGAGCAGCTCGTAGCACTTCACCACTTCTGTCTGCTGGTTCTTGCTGTAGTAACGCAGCAGCTTCCTAGGAAGGAAAGGCAGGGATACTCTGCAGGGTATGGCGCTGGCTGTGCCCCTTTGGAACCAAATTTCCCTAGGAGGCTTCTGGCAAGGACATCCATCCCTGCTGGCCCACAGTCACAGCACCAGGCTGAGGACACAGGCTGTGCTGCCCAGATGGCACTGTAGCACTGGTGCCACTCTGCTGCCCTTGGTTTCCCCAAGCACACCAATGCACATGGGATGCTCATTTCAGCACGTTCCCTGTTATCGCTGCCCAATGACAGGCCTGAGGACTGCTCACCTGTAGTAGTCTCCTGCCAGCATCCCGATGGGCACAGAGTCATCAGAGAGAACCGGCACCTCCATCACCTCCAGCTTATAGCCCTGGGGATGGATGACAGCAGAGGGCAGGGTTGTACCAGGGAAGAGAGGGACAAGGAGCCCCGTGGTGTGGGCAGAGGGGCTCAGCCCACTTACCAGCTCATTCTCAAACCAGAGGAAATAGGAGCAGCAGTAGTCACCATCCTGCAGCATGAGGGTCGTGTAGCCCTTCTGCAGGTACCGCCGGGCCAGTGCAATCAGGGACCACACCTAGGGGAAGGAAGGCAATCCACACCTGGACACAAACCTCCATCCACTGCCCCTCCCGTGATCTGAGCACAGCCCTCAGCACCTGGAACCATAGCAGCCCGGTGTCAGGCCCAGGCACTGCAGGACCACTACCTTGCTCCTGACAAATTCGGCGAGGGGCCCCTTGCCCAGCTCTGAGCTGGACTTCTCTGTCACACTGAGCGACGGTGCCATCATCTGTCCAGCCGTGCGGTCGACATAGATGAAGTGCACCAGGCCAGGAAAGTCCTCCAGGTATGTGGGGCTGGTTAAGGGTGTCCAACCACTTTGGTACCCCGTGGAAACCTCCCTCTCTCCCTCTCACCCCATCCTGGCCACAGGGACGGATATGACACCATGGTGATATTGCGCCTGCTCTTCACCAGCAGGAAGTCTCGCCAGTCCAGCAGCTTCTCCCTGCGAGCAGAGGTGCAGTGAGCAGCTATGAGGACCCCCCGCTGCAGGCAGTCTGTGCACCCCTCAGCCTCACCTCATCAGTTTCTGGGCTCGGTCCCGCAGGCCCTGGGACAGGCTGTGGCTGGTGGGGATGAGGAAGAGCTGGCGATATACAGAGCAGAGCTGTCGCTTCACAGTGCCCAGCACATGCAGCAGCCTAAGTGGGAGGGGTCCAGCTTTGGGGTCTGCATTCAGGCAGAGCAAGGATCCCATATTCCCCAGCTGCCCTCATACTTACTCCAGGTTGCTCCCAGCCTCGTTCCGGGAGAATATCTTGTTCTTGAATTCCACCCAGGCATTCTGCAACTAGAGATTGGGCTCAGTTCAACTACAAAGACAGCAGGATGAGGTCCATGCATTCCCACACTCACCTGCATGTCCTGTCCACTCAGCTTCTTCACAAACTTATCCATGCGCTGCCGCAGCTCAGCCAGGAAGGGGTGGGCACGGGGGGCTCCCACCTCCTGCCCCTCTTCCAGCTTCTTCTCCAGTACCAGGAACCCATCCAGCAGTTGGTGCAAGGTGACGGCCACGTGGCTCGTGGGGCCCTGCCATGAAGTGGAGATGCAGGTCAGGCAGGAGCTAGCCCAACCCTGCTCCCCTCACCTTACAGCTCACCTTGGTCAGCAGAACGAGGGAGATGCCAGGCCACAGAGGGAGGCAGTGCATGGTGTGTGGCAGTAACAGGCAGCTGCCATCCCGCAGGTTGGCCTCCAGGAAGATCCTTCTGGGGTTTGAAGCTTCTGGGAGCAGAGGGCCCAATGTCTGGAGCAGGTCCTCTGCCATCTGGGCAGAGAGGAGAAATGTGCAGCCCCTGCATCATCTGAGGGACGTGGTGATGGAACCAACATCCTGAAAGCTGCAAGTACCCCACAAGAGCAGCAGACAGAAGGGAGGCTGCCTGCAGCCAGCAAACACCTTTTGCAGAGGCCAGCAAATGCTTGCAGAGTAGTGCAGGGAAGAAAGCAGCCCAGAAACCCTGAGGCAGCAGAGGGAGACACCAGACTGCTTTGAGAGAGCCTCAACCCTGTGCCACTGACATTGATGGGGATGCTGCAAGAAGTAACACAGAGCTGACACACTGTCATGCACAACACAGGGGATGTGCCACATGCCTCCACAGGCTGGGACACTTGTAGCCATAGCACAGCAAGGGAGATATAGTGAGGACCAGAGATAACAAAGAGCACCAAGACAGGCTGGGAAGGCATGGATACAGGTGGAATCATGTCGTCCATGCTTACCTGGACATCTGCAGCATCTGCATCTCCATCACCCACCAGCTCAAGGCTCTCCGACCAGCTCTCACTGCCTGCAAGAAGGCAGCAGCTCCACTCTCCCTGCCAGTCCCCCATGCAGCTCCAAACCTCCTTGGGGCAGGGGAGCCCAAGGCACTGACCAACCTGGCACTCACCTGTGCTCTGTCTGCCTGGCGAGGGCTCAGGTGTGTAGTAGACTTCAGGTGCAGAAAGATCATCAGTGTCCTGCCAGCAGGAAGGGCTGGCTCAGCTGTGCTGTGACTGCAGGGCAGCACCACCAGCATCCCAAGCTGCAGCTCCCAGCTTTGCAGCCCCTGGGGCTGCCACCCACTCTCACCTGATCATCTGACTCCTTCTCTGTAGCCCCGTGGGAGCTGGGTTTGCTCACAGGGATACTCTCACTTCTCTTGGGTCCTTGTGGTAACACCTTCCCTGCTGCGGGCTTCCAAGAGGAAAGATGGAAAATCAAAGCCTGACCTGCAAGATATTACACCCTGGGACAACCCAGCCCACTTCCCCCACACCTGTGGGCCAAGCTCCTCCTCGGCACTCTGGCTGGGATACAGGTCCTGCACCAGGAGGATGAGGGTGAGCAGGTCAGCAGGGCGGATGGAGCTGGCATTGCGGCTGTGGGATGGAGAGCAAAGGGGTCAAGCAGGAGGGCCAGCAGCTGTCCTGGGAGAGTGCTGGAGCCAGGACCAGGCGCACCTGGAGTAGAAGGCCAGCAGCTTGGTGTGCACCAGGAGGAAGGCATGTCCCACCTCATCCCCGCCACGCTCAGGGCTGGCATTGATGTGCTGTACCACCTGCCTCTCCAGGAACTCGATGCACTGCTCACACAGCTGAGGATGGATCAGCCGCTCCACCGCCTGTGGGGTGGGTTGGGATGAGGCCGCTGAGCCAGGCAGATGCAACCGCACAGCGCCAGGGCAGGGCTGGGCTGCTCCTTGCATCACAACCTGGGGGCTGCCCAAAGATCTCCACCAAGAGTCCTTCTCCAGGATGCAGCATCACCCACTGCCAGCCTGTAGGAAGCCCTGGGATGTGCTCAGCAGGTCCCAAGAAACATTACCTCCACAGCAAAGCTCTGGTCCTCCTCCCGCAGGCGGATGTATGTCTCCAGCAGCCCCCTCAACAGGCTCCAGCTGCGCTCCCGCCGCTCTGAATCAGCTGGCCGCAGTCTGCAATGGCCACAGAGCGTGAGCCAGGCATGAGATGCCCCAGATGGATGGGCATTCCAAATCACCAAGGCAAAGGGAAAGGAGAAGGGAGTCTCACTGCCAGGGGGCACCAACTACAGGATATGCTCCCATCCTCCCATCTCGGCAGCTCCCCCAGCCCTTGCCGGTTGGTGCTCCCCTGCTCACTCCTTGCGGATGAGGTGGGCATCGAGGGCGACGAGGCCGCAGTGAGCCTCCACCAGGCGCCGCAGCACGAAGAGCGTCCTGCGCAAGTCGTCCTCGCTCTCCGTCCCGTCGCCGTTCACCGCGATGTACAAGCAATCCCCGAACTGCAAGCGGCAGCGGGATCAGGGCATAAGCCTCGATCGCCCCCCCCCCGGCTCTCCCGGCCCGGCCCTACCATGTGCAGGACGTGGAGGTGCCGCCCGCCTTCAGCCCTGAAGCAGGTGTAGGTGTCCGACAGCTTCTCCAGCAGCGCGGTGCAGGAGATGATGAGGGGCGCGAACAGCGTGTTGAGGCTGTCCTCCAGCGCCGGGCCCTGCGGCACGCACCCGAGTCAGCGTCTCCGAACCCCGTGAGCCGACCGCCCGCCCGCCCGGGGCCGCCCCGTCTCGTCTCACCCCACCTGCGCGGCGGTGGCGGCGGGCGGCCGCAACCGGCGGAGGAAGGCGGCATCGGCCCAGTAGAAGAGCAGCTCGGCCGCGGTGCTGGCGATCAGCACGCACCGCATAGCCCTGCCCGGCCCCGGGACCACGCGACTCCGCCCGCCCCGCGCCGCTTCCTGCTCCGCCGCGCGTGACCGCCGCGCCCACGCGCGCAGCGCCTCCGGTGGCCCGGCGCGGCTTTGCAGCGCGCACCCGGCCGCGGGGTGCTCCGCTCCGGTTCCTCTCTCGCCCCGCTCCGGTGCCGCCCCGCGGCGAACAGAAGAGGCGGGTGCGGTGGGCAGCGCAGCTTTATTATGCCTCGCGTTCCGTCGCGGTGCGTCCCGGCTGCTCCAGCCCGCACCCTCCGCTCCCGCAGCCTGAGCCGCCTCCGCCTAGCACGGCGAGGAGCTCCCCGTCACCGCGGGCCTCATTAACTTAATTACCAACATTTACAGCCGAGGCCCCGCCCGCGCGGCTCCCCCCGTCCCACGGCGTCCGGGCAGCGCTCGCAGCGGCAGCAGAGGGAGCTGCTTCCATGCTCGCTGCGAGCTCCCCGCACGCGGGGCGGGCCCGGCCCCGACCCTCCCGGTGGAGCCCCGCAGCCCCGCCGTCAGTGCGCGGGGCGGAGCGGGCACGGGTGGGGGCAGAGGGTGCCGAGCTGGAGGGCGTCCGGGCTTTGGGGAGGAGGTGCGATGCGGTGCCCGCGCCGTGCTGCCGAGGAGCGGCGCGTCCCGGGGAGCGAGCGGTGGGTCCGTTGCGGGCCGCGGGCTATCGGTAGCGGCAGGCCAACGCGTTCACGTTCTTCACCACGTAGAAGCTCATGGTCAGCGGGGGGATGACCAGCGTGCGGCCGGCCCGCAGCGGCCGGGGCTTTAGCTCGGGGAGGGTCCCGTCGTCCACCATGGCCAGAGGCTGTCCGTTGAGCTGCACCGACCTGCGAGAGCGGAACAGGGTCAGGGCGCGGCGCCAAGGACGGGGTGGTCCCCAGCGGGAGCCCCGCGCTTACTTGGAGTGCAGCCCATCTTTGCCGTAGGGCTGCAGCAGGTACTGGTGGACGATCTTATCCCGCAGCGTCCCCGCCAGCTTGATTTTCTTCCGGGAGCGATGCAGGTTGATGATGTACAAGGTGATGGAACCTCGCACGTAATTGTGGCTGCAAAGGGGAGAGCGGGGGCTGAGGGGTGTGTTGGCATCTGAGAGCATCACCCCTGGAAAAGGGTCTGGGGTGAGCGTGCAGCCATCCAGGTTGGACATCATCCTCCGCAGGGAGATGTCACTTCCCCATCGTGACAGCTTCCCAATTTCCCCTGCTCTCCTCGACCAGGAGTGGCACTGCTCGAGGGGGACACTGCAGCTGGGGGCAGCCCCCCCAGGACCTTGCAAGGAGGAGGCTGAGAACTGAGGGAGCTCGCTATGCGAGTGGCGTCTGCCCCCGCCACCCGGGGCACCCAACTGACAGCTCCAGACACTGATCCTCTGTCCCTGCTTAATCAGACAGCCCCAAACAAAGGCTATAAAGCACTTTGCACCTGTCAGTTACTGGACAAGGTTTCCTACCGAGCTGGAGGCATGTTGAAAGCATCTGGACTGTGTAAAGAAACAGCCTCTCCTCCTCCACAATAGCAACTTGTGTCTGCAGAGGAGGTGGCTGCCTCCCCCCCACCCCCCACTGCTTGCTGGGGCGCTTTGAAAGACCTTATCAGTAAAACAATGAGCAGGCTGGGCTCCTGGGCAGGTAACCTGACCGACCGGGGGCCCCTCGTGAAATCCACCCCCTTGATCTTTGCTGCCGGGGCTGTCCTGCCGCAGTCCCCGTTCCCAGGCGGGTGCTACCCCACAGCCCCCAGCTTCCCTCGCTGTGCATGGCTCACTTGTGGGAGCTGGTGCAGTGGGCGTAAATGCGGAGCTTGTCACGGATCACCCTGCCCGGCCGGGGCTTCCTTTGCAGACCGGCCACGTGGATGGCCAGCACCTTGGGTCCGATGAGCCGCTTGTACAGTAGGGACAGCCAATAGTCCTGCAGGGCAGAGAGGACAGTCAGCAGCACCAGTCCAGGAGAGTCTGGGCTGCCTGTGTGAGAATATTCCATGCCAGGTGTCTGCCTTGGGGTGAGCTTTTATTTTTTGGCACAGATCAAGCTAAAATGGTGTAGCTGTTTCCAGGAAAGAGATTAAGGAAGGAGTACATGGCTTTGCACGCTAAGAGACACCGATATCCTCTAAAGGAGCTCAGGCCATGCAGCTTGGTGGAAAGCAGCACGGATGCTATCTCACATCTCATGGACCCACACACAGCCATGCTGCAGAGCCACGCACAGCCCACATGGAACAATGACACCTTCCACCCCATTGCTGTGCAAGGCTGGAACCCCTCGATCTATCCCATGCTCCCCACTCTGCTGATGGCACATTGGCTCTGGAGAGAGCCTGGGGTGCTTCACTCCCCAGAGGTATTTCTCCTCCGAAAGCCGCCTTTGGAGCTAAGCACCCATGACCATAGCGCAGGGAAGCCAAGTATTCAAGAAATAGGAAATGCTCAGCCCCTGTGCACATGCGTTAATGATGCAGCCTTTTAATTACGTCACCGCATACTATATTTTCCCACAGGGCACGGCCTCGCTTAGCACACAGGATGGGCCCCAGGCCCCGGGGAGGGAAGCAAGGCTGTGCACTGCTGGCAGCCACCGTCTGCAGGGCCCCCCCCTCATCCGCTGCAGAAGCTGGGAGGTGTGCGGTAAATGAAGCAGGGTTGTAGGAAGGGAGGGGGCATGCTCAGAGGGCCGCTTTGCAGGACGGGGCTCTGTCCTTGTTGCCGCAGCAGCTACCAGCCAAGAGGAACACCCATCTGGTTGGTGCCAGCAGTGCCACTCAGCCTGCCACAGGGATATCCAAACCTGCTTCCCACTGGCTGGGTCATCTTTGGCCAGAGGGCTGGGGGAAAACCTCCTGCCCTCCTCTAGCTGCTTTTGGCCAAGCCTGAAGATGGCCTCTTAGCTCCCTGTTAGATAGCTTTTCCTTGCAGCACTGTGGAGTTTCTTGCTTTCTGTGTACTTTTCCATCAGCAAGATGCTGGTTTTGCTGGCAAATTATGGGAGTGATAGATGCTAGAGGACTCAAAGGGAGTCCTTGGGGACTTGGTGGCCACCCTTCGTGTTCCATGTGCTCTTGGTGCTCCCCTAAAAGCTGTGGCTTAGCAGATCCGTCAGTGCTACCAACTACCTTAGCAGAGATGTTCAGAGCAGTGTGGGGACCAATGTGTCCCTTCAGCATCTGCATGAGAAGAAGCTCAGTGATTTTACCCTTCTTGGCAGGCAGGGTGAGCTCTGAAGCCTTTCTTTCAAGAAGGATGTGGAAGCACCAAAGAGAGTTCAAAGCTGGGCCAGAAAAATGACCCAGGGGCTGGAAAAGGAGCCTTTTGCTGCAGCCTGGAGGAACTCAAGCCATTCAGCTTGCTGCAGGGAAGCACTGAAGACAGCTGCAGCTTTTCGCGTCATCGCAAGCCTGCTTGCAGCAGGGGCCAAAATCATGTTCCTTGCAATAAATTACCAGGAGCCAGTGACATCGAGTATTTGGATGATGAATTGCACACGCATTCAGCATGATCAAAACAAAACCTCTGGGTGTGGGCACTTCCCTGGCTGCTGCAAGGCTGTGAGCCCCAACCAAAATCCCATCAGGGCTGCTGGGCACCTGCAACTACAACTTGCTTTGTCTCCTGTTCAGATGGTCACTGAAGTGGGAAGTTGGGTCTTGACACCCATATCTGAAAGCAACAGGGTGGCTTTTTCCCTGGCTGTGTCTGTTTCCCTGTCTCCTCCACGTGTCCTCGTGACCACCTTGCAGCAAAAAGCCACAGCCCGGAGCAGAGCACAGCTCGATCCAGCCCAGTCACAGCAGGACCAGGGCCTTGGAGCTGCTGAGAGCTCCTGTGGTGAGCCATTATACAACCATAAGGCTAGAGGAGGAATAGCAGAAAGGAATCTGGTCCGCTATTAGTCCCTGGGGAACCGAGGGAGCTTTCTTGCTTTAATTACTTTGCAGACCTATTAAGGCTGCTGCTACAATCCTCGGCGGGGCTGCAGGCACCTGAGCAGAGCAGAGCAGGAGGTCCCTGGCTGGGACGGTGGATTTGCAGGCAGGAAGGGCCATGGTCTCACGGGAGCTGATCTGTGGAGCTCAGTCCAACCACGTCTTCTGTGTGCTAGAGGGGAGAGCTCTCCACCAGACGGGGAAAGGCCAGAGGGTCCCGCTTTATCTCCTTACATGTTTTAATTCATCACAGGAGCTTTTAGAAGCTTAAGCTTTTGGAAAGGCAGCTGATTAGTCAGCCCTTCAGACAGCCCCGCTAACCACATCTCCTGCCTCCAGAGCTGCTACAAAGCGCTCAGGAGCATCTCCCTTGCTCCCTCCTACAGGCAGCAAAGCTACTTTACAGCCTGCCCAAGCCTGTCCAACTGCACACACGAGAAGAGGTTGCTGTAGCCAGGAAACCTAAGCCCCAGACCTTCAGTCTCTCTATAAACAGCAGGTAGGTGGGCACTCAAGGTGCATCCACAGTGCCCAGCCTGGCAGACCCTGGAACTCTCCCATACCATCCCTAAGGCACACACAAGTTTCAGCAGCCTGCTCCATTCCTGCACCACAACCTGCATTTTGACTGCCTGAGCAACCCTTACTGAGATAAGGGACCCGGTTTCTCATGTCCCACAGGACAGAGGAGTTTTATCCGTCTGCTGAGCCCTGTGGCTTGTTTTTGGCAAAAGCTTCTTCCAGTGACTTGGTTCTGCAGGCCCGGCGGGATGGAGAACTGCCACTTCCCATGGAACCTGTTCCAGTGGTTAAACATCCGCACTGTTAACAGTCTTTATTTTCAGCTTGAATTTGTCTGGCGTCAGCTTCCAACCAGTGGTTCTTGCTCTTTCTTTTTCCACTAGATTAAAGGATCTTCAGCATCCAAGGCTCACTCCCTGTGGAGGTCTGTGCATCCTGTTCAAGACGCGGCTGGTCGTTCCTCCAGCAGGACTGGGCTGATGCAGTTCTTAACATCGCCCGTGACCTTGTTGTGCTTCTTGGACAGCTCAAGGCTTTCCTACCCAAATCCCACACAAAGATCTGGCAGCGGCAGCCCCCTGGGCAGCACAGACTTTGCATGGCGCAGCACCAGCACCGAGCCCTGCCTAGAGGTGGCTCTTGCACCCAGCAGTCCTCTGCAGCTGTTGACATCTCTGCCTAGGATTGCATTGCTTTTGCTGTGCTTCTCCTCTTCCTTCCTGCCCCAACGGCTGTGAGTGCATCATCTCACCCCACTCTTTCACAGCTGTGGCCACGATGCCTGCGCTGTGCGCTTATGGGGGCTTGCTTCAGCTTGGTTGCTGGCTGGTCCTGCGGGCTGAATATCTTCTTGTGGTTAGGAAAAGGAAACGAGGTCACGTTTTTCAATGGCTGTCCAGTGAGTCCCAAAGTCCCACGTGGCACTGCCAGGAGAGTTGCTCCATCCCCAGTTACCTGCTAACATGGATGCACACGGCAGCTGGGAGAGCCACAGCCTCACCCACCAGTGCCAGCAGCAGTGCATTCGGGCTCGGCATCAGCTGCTTGTCCCATAGCTCTGGGTCTCCCCAGCAGCACAACCCTCAGAAGTCTGCTGAGCCATTGTGCACTGGCCCTGAGCAGGCGAGCTCCCGCCCCACAAGCAGAGCAGATGGAGCAGCAGTCAGAGTCCTTTTGTCATCACCTCTCCCTAACAGGGTCCAGGCAATGGAGGCGGCAGGAAGGGAGCGGAGCCACAGGATCAGGCAGGTTAGAAACCAAATACAATTTGTTTGCTGTTTTCCCTTCATCTGCTACTTTTCACCATCACACTACTTCCCTCCATTCTGCCAGTAGCTGTGTGCCATGCTGAAGAGCACCTTGCTATCCCCACCACCCCTGCAGCTGGTGGCAGTGGGTGGCTGGGTGCACAGCACATGCATGGCATGGCTCTTCTGTGCATGTGTCCCACAGCCCCAGTGGGTGGGAGCCTGAGCTGCAGGCAGCTCACAGCTTTGATGCCTTTCAAAGTCCAAGCATACGCACTTCAGATACTTTTTTTTTTTATGGAGCACAAAGAGGGAAAGGCCCCTTAACCCAATGTGACAGTGAGCAGAGTGCGAGCGCTTTAAATCTGTCTCCTGGTTTGCAGATAAAAGGAGCCTCAGAGCAGGCTCACAGATAGAATGCAGCCAGGGTGTGGGGAGCAAGGGATGCTGCAGCCCTCAGCATAGCCATGGCTGGAAGAGAAGCAGAGCCCCTCGGAACTGCACCAGGCAGTTCCCATGCAGCTTTGGGTCTTCACATGGCCCAGAATTTCATCCCTCTTTCCAGCAGCCAGAGCCCATGTACCACACAAGCCACTTCTGCTGCATTCTCTCCACTCCCTTCCTCTCCCCATCTGCAGGCATCACTTGCGCCAGAGCCCATACTCCAGTGTGCAGGGCAGATGGGGGTGCCAGACACCCGTGCTGCAGATTTACGGTCACAAAGAACAGCTTCCATGTGTGTGAGCTCTATTGGACCGGCTCCTTCTCCCCACCCTTTGTTGCTCCCCGCATGGGGACACTGTTTCCCACTGCCACATCGCCCCATCAGCAGGGCAGGGATGGGTGCAGGTGGATGGATGCGGCCCCCAACCCTGGATGGGGGTGATTATTGCAGCACAGCGCGAGGCAGGAGAGGCTTGGCTGGGGAGAAGCTGGGACCTTCAGCTGTAAGGAGCAGCGTGGCCGCCAAGGCAGCTCGGCTAACGAGCGCTCAGGGGAATGCAGACGTGCAGCAGGCGGGGAGCCCTGCTCCCAACCCTGGCACCTTGGCCAGGACACGCAGTAACTTTCCCATTGAGTTCCTCAGTGCCTGTGGGCTAAGCAAAGGAGGTGAAAAATTGCTGGCGGCATCCAAGCGTCTGAGTGCAGCCCCACCAGGCGCAGCCCGCCGCACCGCCGTGGTGCTTTCCCAAGGACGCCATCAATTCACACACAATATTACACTGTCTTTTCCTACCACGGCTGAGCAGGCAGCCTCTGCCATTGCTTTGCCCTGTGATCCCTCGAAGCCTTTTCTCACGCCCCCGTATGCTGTTTATTAAACTTAGATGGAGGAAGTTTTAGCACCTAATGCAGGAGAACCTTGTCCCTCACAGCCTTTAGAAGAAGGTTCAAGAGATGCCACAGTTATCAGGAAACCTGAGTTTGGTTTTCAGCTTTGGCCTTTTTGTTGGGTTTGTGTTTCTCTGGCCCTCCCTAGAAGCATACCCAAATTTCTGCACACATAGGTGTAACCTCACAGCACTTCTTTGTGCATTAAGGGGGCAGACATCAGTTCCAAAAATGGATAAAACAGAGGGGACTTCTGTATGGATGAGCATTTCAAAGTTTTGCATGCTCTAGCAGTCTGAAGAGATAGCTCACACTTACCTTGGGGCCTCTGCAATGAAATGAACGTTTTGCACCATTCTGGACTGCTTCAGAGTGATATTAACCAGGATGATGTATTATGTCTACTGCATGCCTAAAAGGAGCAGATAGCTCCTAAATGCCAGATGGGCTTTTCAAAGGCATTGCCCCATGAAGGGTGAATATCAGTGCCGCTTCTCCCCTCACTTCATCTACTCCCTGCTCCCACACACGTATGGATGGGCTCAGATGCATGCAGACAGACTTACGGACAGGAGAAGCTCTGCCTGAAGGGCTTCTCAAGCACATGCCACGCAGTCAAGCCCTGATTGCTTTACGGCTGGCTGCCCCGATCGCTCAAGAAGAAAAAGCACTTCAATGATACTCAACCAAGTTCTCTCAGAAATAACAAGGCATTAAAACACTTGAGAGCAGCTGCATTAAGCTTGGCAGAAGCATTTATATTCCGCAGCCTGAGCACATCCATGCCCAATTCAAGGCACCCAATTTCTCCTGTTTTCTTCCCATTAGTTGCAAGAGAAGCCCATTTCTGCAGGTCTGCCATTGGGTGAAGGCTCAGGTGTGGTCTGAAGGCTCACAGCATGGCCCACAGCAGCATCACCCCACTGCAGAGAGCTGTGCACTGACCTTTCTATTCCTGTACACAGCAATGTCTCCAGTGCATGGCCCTGGCTGTGCACATTCCCTGGCCCCATGCAGACAGCGTATGCCAGGTCTTACCAGGTCCCTTGTGCCACTCGCTGCGCCGTGCCACAAGGGCAGCACCAAAGTGAGCAGGACCAGCAGCAAACTGCCACACTCACTCAGGCAACAGCACAGCCTTCTCTCAACAGCCTCTGCCTTGTGCCCATCCCACCTGCAGAAAAGTCTTTGTGACAGCAGCCAGCAAGTGTGTTGGGTTTCACGGCGCGGTGACCCCGCACGGGTCCATCCAGACACTTTCATCCCCCTGATAGCTCCCACGGGAAAATAGCAGTCACTGTACTGCCATGTGGGTCACAGTCTGATCTCCACAAGCTTTTTTATGCTCACATCTTTGAAGTCCCGTACTAATTTGCACCTGCTCGTGGCTCTTTTAAAGCGCACAAGCAACGCTGGTGCTTGTGCAGGACTGTGTTACCGGGACGTGAGCAGCAGATCAGCTCTGGAGCACATGGGAGAGCAAGGAAGAGGCCACAAGAGGCATGGTGTCTGATTTAGTTGGAAAATTATAACAGCAGTAATTTGAATAACTTAATTGTCTTTATCAGCTCAGGGCATATTCCCCAAACTCTCCCCTGGTGTTGCCCTGAAGAAACCCTGTAAACTCCTTCTTGGGGTGAGCAGAGCACCCAGCCGCCCTGTCTGCTTCTCCACTTACAAGGTGAGGGATTTACTAGGCCAAAGGGAAGATAGAACAGATCAGATGGAAAGGAAACCTGCTACTTTTAAAGAGATTTTGCATACTCTTTCTTTATTCTCACACTGTGTGGGAAGACCCAGCCATCCGGGAGGGGTTTTGGAGAGCAAGGAATGATGCAGGGCGTCACTGAGAACCACCAGGTCTCAGCTGGAAATGGGACTGCAGCACAACCTTGCCCTGGAATGCCCCCCTGTAGTCACTGGCATTGCTGCTGTGGCACTGGCCTCCCTGCCATGCTCCCAACCTCTGGGCACTGGAAGAAGTTCCAGCCACAGCAACAAAGCTCTCCCATCTGCTTCCAACATGCCGCATTTGACATTAACTAATGTCTCCTATTAACACTGAATGAAACAGATCTGGAAAAATTCATTTGCAAGCAGAGTTCAAACAGGCCACAAGGAGAGGTGGATTCTCAGCTGTGTCCTGGATATTTCTGTGGCGAAGCCAAGCATCTGCAAGAGGGGTCAGGGATAAAGGCAGCACATAATTCTGGGTGCAGGGAAGAGAAAAACCAGATCCCCCCTAAAACCTGGCTGTGAGAAGGGTGCATCTCTGCGATTGGCCCCGGGCAGACCTACCGGCAGGGGGTTGAAGTTCTGGTCCACCAGGTGGTTGTGGCCATGGTCAAGGAAGGAGTGCCGCACCACTACATCAATGCCTTGGCTGGCCAGCAAGCCCAATGTATTCAGCCACCTGTGTCGAGGAGACAGGGTTAGGCCACTGTAGGGACCCGAGCTTGTCTGTGCTCCCACCCATTGTGCTGTCATCAGCAAACTAAGCCAGCCCCAGCCCACGTGTCCTGGGCATGTTCCTATGCCTGCCCCTAGAGCAAGGAAAACCTTCCTTGATCCTTTGTGATCACAGTTAGCTCTGAAGATTGCAACAGGATCTATGTGCTACTGAGCTGTGCCATTGGACAAGCCCGAGGATCCAGCAATAGCTGTGGTTTCTAAGAAGGGCGGAATATGGTTTCCAGACTTGGACCTTGTGCTCTGAAGAGCTTCAGTTGCCCAGAAAGGGATGCAAGGAGTGAATGCATGCAAGGGTACATGGCTGCAGAATGGGGAAAGGGCGGCGAGGCTGTGGGGTGCAAGCCCCAACCCCAGAGCTGGGGTGCATAGAGGAGCGCTGTGCACAGAGCCTGTGGCAGTGGTGGCAGTGCCCTCGTGCCAGGAGCTGTGTCACTCACAGGAACCCGGCCGCATAGGAATCGGAGAGGTTGTTCATGCCTCCAGCAGAGGTAGCACCGACGCCTTCCAGCCAAATCTTCTTGCCCGGTGTGTACGTGTTCACAACCTGCACAGGGAACAACACACATCAAATGCAGCACCACTCTCCTGTTCCCACAGGGCAGGTGCAATTTGCATGTCTCTGACATGTAATGGCTGTGTTCGGTATAGAGACTGTGGCAGGGGCAACCTGGCGGCTTGCAGTGGGAGGAGAAATAACTGCCACTGTGGGAGCAACATGGGACGGGGCAGCCACAGCTGGGCACTGAAGCATCAGGGGCTCCAGATACACGGGCACCACACAATGAATCCTCTCCTCTTCAGCAATCCCGCTTCTCCAGGCCAGGCTATGAGCTCCTGCAGCCAGATGTCTGCAAGCTCCACAGCCCAGGAGCACGCTGCACAGCCTGATGGATCCTGCCCCATTAGTGAGGAACACTGGAATGTGCTGGATGGACTGGGATCCCTCAAAGCTGTTAAATACGCCAGCTCTGGGCTGCCTCCCACTCACAGCCTGTGAGAGTCGACATCCCTGACTGAAGCCCCAGAGGTGTTGGCATCCTGCCTGTAATTATCTAAGCCCGCCACCTTCCCCAGTCAGAGAGGAAGCAATAAAACAGGGAAGTGGACAAGCCCAGCTGCTCTAATCAGCCCCGGCAGGATGCACGGACTCAAAGCCAAGCTGGAGGCTATTAGCACCCAGCATTGTGCTTTTGCTCAGCCACACTGGCATTCCCAGGAGAGCTCTTCCCACTCCCCAGACCCAATAGAGGGCAGCTCCTCACTGCTGTGGGTCTGGGGCTGGATGGGAACCAGGACCCCCCAGGGCTGCACCATGTCTCCACCTTGCTGCCCATGGCTTTCCTGGCCATCCCATGACCATCCCCAGCAGTGAGACGTGTCACCAGTTTAGTGCAAGCAGGGTAGGATTGTGCCCCATGCTTGTCCCTGTGCCCAACTCATGCTCCCTGCCAAAAGTGGGTTACTCATGCATGGGGATGGTCCCTGGGTTGTGCAGGACAACACAGCAAGCAGCTCCCATCCTCTGGTTTTGCTGTGCCGACCCACGTGTCCCCTTTCCTGGGGCCTCTTTGAGTTGTTTGCTCATCCTACAGTTTCTTCTTGCAGGAATTACAGCAGCGAGACATCGTGGTGACTGATACAGTAAGAAAACCTTGACAAGACAGGCAAATGGACAGTCCTCTCACTCCAAAACACTTTGCTCTTATTAGATGTTCATCCTTTGTTGCAGGATTGGCAGCTGAGCTGCCCATAGCCCCAGTCCCTGTGGCAGCTGAACCAGGGGACCCCCAAAGTTCCCATTTCTTACACAGTGGCTGCAGCCTGGAGCTGTCCTGTGGGCAGCAGGGATGGAGTGGCTCACTGCATGCCGCACTGTCCAGAGCAAATCACAAATCACCCTGGAATTGTAATAGACACCTAGGGCTGGCCAGGTTGCTACCCCATCTCCTCCTCCATCCCCAGGGTGGAGATACCATCCCTCCACTCCACCCTGCAAGCTAGGGATTGCTGCACCAGCCCCACACCTTGAGCAGTGCCCAGCCCAGGCACTGAGCTGCAGTACTGTGGGCACAGTGCCCACTAACCCTTGCAGACTGTGCACTCACTTTCTGGATTTTCCTGATCTGGTCGGACAGTGTGTCTAGCAGGCGTGTTTTCAGGAAGTCGGTCACTTTGGCCACTCGGCCATCGATGTAGTAACTGCAAGGAAAACAAGATGACAAGAATGAAACTACTGGCATTAGTTCTGCCCCTGTCCGTGTCCTTCTGTCCCACTGCTGTCTCACACCAAGAAGCCTTTTTCCCTCCAGGAGAGGACCTCTGCAGAGGTGCTGTGTCCTCTCCTACATCCCTCGTCCTGCTAACACAGGAGTGCCTGCTGCCCTGGACATGGCACTGAGCATTTCCCATCCAGGGGATTCCTGCTCTCCATGTGCTCGCTTCAATGAAACATGGTTATAGTGCTGCCAATCAGAATCCGAATCATCTGCATCCAGGTGTGGGAGGAAGGCTTTGAAATGCCTGAGTGCTGGCTCCTGGTTCCAGGACATAAGGTGAAGCAATCCATCTTTGGGGTGCAAACATCCTGAATTGGAGTTGGTCCCAAACATCTTGTCCGGAAGGAGTGATCAGTGCTGGCACCCTTCACACAGCAGCCATAGGTGAGGCAATGCAGAGGGGCAGGAGGTCTCAGGATGGGAGCACAAATCCTATAGCACCTACATCTGTCCCTTTGGGTCCCTCCCAGGCATGCTGGGCTGCTGCACTGGGGGTTCTGGGAGCTGCCCTCCAACCTTTGTCATTGGTGCTGGAAAAATGGCAGGGAAAGAGGCTCCCTCAGTACTTGAAACGTGGAGATGTGGATAAGAAGAGCGCAGCAGGGCTTTTTGGTAATGCACGGGATTGGAGGATGCTGTTACAGACACATACATATGTACCAGGGATTGCATACTCCACTTGTCTTGGGGTGTGAAAAAAAGGCAGCTTCACCTTCCCAGAAGTATCAGCTCCTTTACAGGTGTGGTTTCTCTATGAGAAGCATCTCATCCAGAGTAAGGCCCCATGTGCACTGGGCAGCCCATTGCTGAGTGTCTTTCTGAGACTGAGTCTAGCAAACGAGAAAGGCAGCAGTGACGTCTCCTTGCAGGGATGTTGTTAGCAAAGTGAGCAGCCAGCAGCTGTGGGGGAGCCTCCCCACATGGGTACAGAGGTGCACATGAGGGCAGGAGCCTCCCCAAAGGATGCTGCAGCTTGAATCAGGCTTGGCCAGGACACGCAGAACACGTGCAACATGCATGAACGCTCAGAGAGGATTTTAGCTTCTCAATGCTCCAACTCACTGATCAGGTAACGGGGTAAGCGTGCTTGGAGCTGTGCAGGGCTGCAGGGGAAGGCGAGCAGCCAGCACTGCCTGGCCCAGAACGGAGATGAATTACAGACTCAACTTGCAGATGCCCTGAACATGAAGGGTCTCCTCTGCAAATCCTCTCCCAGGTGTGAATTTCCAGCTTTGTCCCCCAAAAAACTCAGCATCATGCCAGCCAGACTCTGGATTCACTCCAACCCTCTGTAATAGGGGGAAGTAGGAAAGAGGCATTTTGGCACATCTGTGCTGACAGTATGGTGCTAAGGGCAGAAAGTTGCTCAGGGAGGGGGACTTGGGAAGTGTTTGACGTTGTTCAAATCAACCCTTATACAACACAGAACCGCTGGCTGCTGTGAGGACAGCAGGCCTGTGAGCAGCAGGCAGTGAGGGGGTTTACAGAGATTACTTTTTAAGACAAAATTACAAAGCAGCAGACTCTGGGGATGGCAGATGTTTGGATTTTAGTACAGCACTTAAGAACTGAACAGAAATGATTTTTGGCCTGCTGTGGCAAAAAAAAAAACCACCATCACCTGGGCTGAAAACTGGCTGCAAGGCCATAAAAGGAAGGTTGTATGAGGTGGAAGAAGATGAAGTTAAAGACCTCAGCCTACAGCAGAGGACAAGATATCCGCTCTAACCAGGAGCAGCTCTGGGGCACAGCCACCACCAGGGACACTTCACACCTGCACTAACAACCTGGAGAACTAGGGGATGGCACAGGAATGAATAAACCTGCTGCTTCGGTCTCAGGACATCTTGCTGATAGCTCATACCCCACGGCTTTGGGTATTCAAGCAGAGCCTGAAGACAATTCCATTATTTCTCTAAGGCTGGCAGAGATCTATTCTCAGGCACCAAGAGGTACATTCAACACCCAAAAGTGGTCAAGAGGGAAAATGGCATCAGCTGCACAAGAGCTGTGAACCAAGGCCAAAGGGATGGGCTGGAGCTTCACCAGCTAGGCTGAGGTCTCTGAAGCCCTGGAACAAACTGAGCAGCACCAACACAGCCTGGTGGGTGGGTGCTGGCAATGGTGTGGCACCAGGGTTGGCCCCAGAGACCACAAGGATGCAGGGCACGTGGGTTCCCATAGCATAGGAGGCCACCAACCTGACTGCTGCCCCAGTTGACTGCTGTCAGCCCAGCACACCTCAGTCCTGTCACCTCTGGGATCACACTGCCTGCCTCACTTTTCTCTGGAAAGATCCACAACTTGCTGCGTGGGACCATGAGCATCACACTGGGTTTAATGAAGGCAGTGCACTGGCTCCTGGGCAGCTGGTTTCATTTACCTCCTTTCATTTTAAAGAGGAACCTTTGCCCCTATTATCTGACCTCTTCTTCTGTTGCAGTTAATTACATTAAAGCCCACTTCCCAAAGCTCAGGAATTTCCGGATCTACTTTGTTGCCTGCTGCTACAGGGAGAGTCTGCTAGGAATTAGGGCACCAGCCTGCTGGGGACGTGAATGGGTCCAGCCTCACTGCCAGCATCACTCCAACTGCTACCAAATGGAGACATCCTCTGCTGACACAGGCAGCCCTGTGCTCTGCCTCTGTCCCATATGCCGAGGCCAGAGAGATGTCATCCAAACTCAGCTCTGCAAAGCACTTTAAGCAGCATCCCATGTGTGTCTGTGTGCATGACATCCCCGGTTTGCCACATGGTATGAGTGACTTTCCATATTGGAAGGTAGCATCATATTCTCCAAAGACTTGAAGGGATAGATGTCCATGACTTTGAAGATGCAAACATTTACTTGCCTTGCAAATAAATGAGTTTGTGGGCTGCAAAGACAGCCTTGCACAAGGATTTGCCCATTAGATTTGCCAAACTTTGAGGTCTGCACAGCACTTCAGGTGGAAAACCAGCCATACAGTGACACACAGAAAGGGGACCAGGGCATGGGCACAGGTTAGGGAGACAGTGAATCTTCAATGTATGCAAGACACCAAGCTTTGGAGCAGAGCCAAAAGGAGATGTGGTTGTGGGAAGGGTTCTGAACTGTGGAAATCCACATTCAAAGACTGACTGGATCCACAATAAACTGAGCATTTGCTCCTAACCAAACCATAAACTAAATTACACAAGAAATGCCAAAACTCTGCGAGCCTCTGTCAGTCCTAATTGCCACACCCTCTGCTAGTGGAAATTCCCTAAACGTTTCTGAGCCATTCACACATCCCTCTGCAGCAACACATTACTTCTGAAGAGGGAGGCACACACGCTGAGTTACATATGTAAGTGAAACCATACTAAGAAAGACTGGCAAGCCTTCTTATTTACACCCTGTGTCACTTCTCAGATGTATTTCAGAGAAGAAATGGTCATGTGTTTTCACAGAGGATAGGGATCTCTGCAATGTATTCCCTTCTCAATTCCCCTTCTGGATAGAGTGCAACCTTTTCAAAGGAGTAACAGATTTGACAAATTTATAACCAATATCCCAGGAGAACATTAGGGTTTGGAACAGAAAGGCTCATAGTTGCCGTTAGAGAGCAGTTCGGTTTCCTGCTAATAATTTTCTTCTTGGATACAAAGGAGCTTGTTTTGTTTTGTTTTGCTGTTTGGAGCAGAGGGATGAGACACTGTTTTGACATTTACTCATAAACAGTACAGAAGCCCAGATTGGAGCTGTGGCTATTGTCAGTCCTCACAAAAGCAGACGGGTGCAACCCTCCCAAGCTGGAAGCCCAGGCAGGGGGAGCAGTGGCTCCCGTACCTACCTGGGTGGGAAGTGCTCAGCAAGTGACATCCCAGCCACGCTGCCTACCTGTAGGGAGCTGTAACCCCACCTGCCTGCAGCACCTGGTCCCAAAAGGAAGGATCCCTGAGCCACAGCTCCCTGCATAAAGGCTGGCTGCTTCTTCCTGCAGTGCATCCAAGGGCTTGGCCCAGCCATCAAGCCCTGTTTCAGCAAGCGAATTCCTGGGCTAAGTAAATGCGATCAGCACATCGTGTAATCATGAAAAGCAAACTCCCAGCTGAGGCATAGATCATCATTGCACAGCATGAGTCTGTAAGTAACACAAATCCCACTCCAAACACTCTGCTACCCCACTGCCCTGCTTGCACAGAGCTGCTGCCTCAGGGAAGCCTCAGGAGTCAGGTAGCAGAGCAGCACGGCAAGGCACGTGGCTCCCCAGAAATGGGACTTGCTGGGTGCCAGCCAGGGCTGCTGCCATAAACCACTCTCAGATGCAGACAGTTGCTTCTGCAGGAGGCTCTGAGGTTAACACACCAACACAGAGCCCCTGGGCTTACTTGCAGGAAAACCTCACGTCTTAAAAGCCACTGAGCTCTTTTTAAGTGTAGGTCTCCAGGTGGGCTTTACAAAAGGAGCTGGGATCTGCAGGAGAGGAACAAATGTCCCCATAACCTGGCCAGTATACCTCAAAGAGATTGTGGATGCCCCATCCCTGGAGGCATTCAAGGCCAGGCTGGATGTGGCTGTGGGCAGCCTGGTCTAGTGGTTGGCAACCCTGCACGTAGCAGGGGGGTTGAAACTTGATGATCAATGTGATCTTTTTCAACCCAGGCCATTCTATGATGATTCTATGAAGTGCCAGGAGGGGATCAGCAGCACTGACAGGTGATGGGATGCTCTGAATGGGAGGGGATGAGATGGCATGCTCCACTCCAGCAAAGTAGCCTGAGCTGCCTTGAAGACCCAGTGCTAAGCTCAAATTAGGACAGAAGCCCAGCCAGGACCTGAGACCCCAGCTTCACTGCTCAAGACACCAGAGCAAATGCAGTTTTTCAGGATGCAGGGAGGTTTCATCCTGCTGCTTCCAAAGGTGCATGCCATCAGCCTAGCTTTGGGCCAGCTGCAATGGGGCTTGGTTTCCAGTGGGCAGGCATGTTTTTAGCCTCTGTCTCAGCTTCCGGGGTGAAACATGCCCACTTCTGCTGCAGAAGAAGGGGCAATGCCTTGTTTTCCTATTTAAAGGACAAGAACAGCAGATGTGGCTCCTACTATTTGTCCCTTTCCACATCCAGCCAGCCCATTCATTTTGCTCTGGACACCGTCAGATCACTCCAGTTAGTGTAGGAAAGCAGAAGGAATGGTGAATACCTACTGTTGCCAGGTAACAGCATCCACTGTGCTGCCAGCCACTTTCATGAACCTACAGGAAACAGAGGAAGAAATCATGTCAGTCCAAACTTGTCACAGATGTCCATAAGGAAGGGGAAATCCTAAAACAACCTACATCACAGGATACCAAGGATGGTCACTTTTGAAGGTTAGAATGCATACAGGCAACAGGAACCACTGGTTTGGTCAAGAGAACACAACAGTGCTCTGTGGTGCATGGATATCCAAGAGCCCAGGGGTGCACGGATATCCTCGCTGCCCAAGGAGCTGCATGCCCTGCAGCCCTGACTGCCCCCGTCTGGCCTGCAACCAAGGGTGGGAGAGAAAGGAGAAGGTTTATGGGGAGAGAAGGGACATTTGATCAGGCCAGTTGGCAAGGGGGGGAGAAACAGCCAGCAAGCTTTGCAGCACACAAGCCTCTAATCAGGTCTGAAAAAAAGAGCAGCAAACTTCAGCCTAAATATAGCTCGGAAACAATCATTCTAACTTTAAATTAATGACGATAGTCAATTATAGACTGGGACGAAAGGGCATCTGGACCCTGTGAAGCATAAGAGGACACTGGCAAAGGCAGAGGTAATAAATCCCTGCGGACAGGAGGGAAGAGACACAATTAGAAATGGAAAAACAATAACGTGCTGTAATAGCACTGATGCGTCCCCGCTCCTCCTGCCCAGCAGTGCAGAGGCTGTCAGTTCCCAGGCTTGCTCTCCAGCAGCGCTCTGTGTCCCCATGAGGGGCAGCAGAGCAGTGGCTTTGGGGCCGGCTCCTCCTTGGCCATCCAGGGCAGCAGGACAGAGCAAGAAGTACAAATCCTGCACCACTCATGCAGGGCACCTGGCTCAACGGTGCTGTCACTCAGTCACAAAGGGCACCTGCTGAGGATGCTCCTCTGCAGAACTCATTGCTCACACCATGCCTGCAGTATCACTGCCAGCACACCCCAGTCCTTGTGCGGGGACTGAAAGCAAAACCCCACAATCTCCAGCATCCCTAGAGTGGCAGAAGCAGTGCCTCTGACTGCTCTGTCTCCTTAGGAAACTAACAGACCTCTTTGTTTTCCTTTTCTGTCCCCAGGAGAGTGAAATACATTGACTAGTTCTACTCATTTTCAAATTTTTCTATTAAAGATACATAACCACCCCATTTTGCTTTCTGCGTCTATTTTTTCTTTCCACCTTTAAATGGAGATTTGTTGCAAGTCACAGATCACAATTTCCTCTGTTAAATCTCTGAGTCTTGATGGTGAAGCTGCGCATGGAGCGCATTGGATAACTCAAGCTCTGGGAACCTGGATCAGCTCAATAGCCAGCAAGTGGTACTGCAAGAGCCAGAGATGAAAGCCTAGTGCAGGTGGAGACCCAGCGGTGCACAGGTATCCGAATATTCACAGCTTAGGAATGCAGATGTTATTAATCCTTTATTCCTGAAGCACCTGTGCTGCTCAAACCCTGGATTCCAAGGCCGGTGAAGAACCATGCAGACCTGCAGTCCGACCAGAGCTGGCACATGTCTGTCTGGGATTTCCTGGGCTATGCGATGTGCACATGTGCAGCACCACGCAGGCAGAGCAAACCAGAGGCTTCCGGCATGGATCAGATCCCTGCACATGTGCCGTGCAGATGCTCCGTGCTGGTGCAGTAAATCTGCCATTTCCTTACACTGGGCTCTGCGAACAACACTGAACTCTGAGATGCACATGCACTGAGTCACCTCTAGGAGCCGCGGGACAAGCTCAGCCTGCTTAGGGCAACATCCCATAATTCGGGCGGCAGCCCCAGCCACTGCAGCATCCCTGGCTGGGCTTCCACGTGGCAGAAACCTCTGCACATCCTCAGAATCAGATGAGGCAGAACCTCCAGGTGGGAGAGAATACATCTCCTGTCCTGATTCAATCCCCCCCAGTCATGGAGCACCCACTGCGACCTTACGCAAATTGCTCCCATGGCTAATTAGCTTCCAAGTATGTTATTTCTCATCTGAATGTGTCTGTCTTCAGCCTCCAGCCACTGGAACTTCCTAGGTTTATTCCTGATACATTAAAGAGCCATTTGCATTTGGAAATCTCCTTCCCATGAAGGTAATTGCTGATTGTCAACCTTGAAATAAAATATAAAAAAAAAAAAAACAAATTAAAAAGTGATCCTGTAGCAAAGAATGCAGCTGCAGAAGGGAGACAAATGACCACCTCACAGCCTCCCAGTGGTTTAGCACTGTTTGACTCCCAGAGCTGGACTTCACAACCATGTGTTGCTCCATCTGGTACACCCTGGTGAACTATGCAAGCCAACTGCACCATAGCTTTGCTACCAGAAGAGCTGGCTCTTGAAAGCTGGGGCAACGGCCGGGCTCTGAAGGACAGCACACTCCTATCTATGTGGACTTTTCTGCCTCACCACCTTTCTTAGAAGTCAAATGGGGTCAGCACCCATTCCGTGGCTCCAGCTAGAGCAGCCTACTCCATCTCTGCTCACGTGGAAGGCATTGCATACCTCTGCACATCTCTGTAGCATTCTTGGTTCTATTACATCTTTTCTGAGATGAAACGACTGAGATTGTAGATAGCAATCAGGATGAAGGCACACCATGTACCCATACAACACTATCATCTCATCTATGTCTTTTCTTACTCGCTTTGTTCTCCCTGTACAGGTGATGGTGATTTCAGCTTTTCAGCCATCCAGATCCGGTTTCAGTTACAAAGACTGTCTTAACTCTTTCCTCTTGAAAGAGTAATAGATGGACCTTTGCTTGTACCTTAGATCTTCGCTCCTGCTATAAAACCAGCTGCAAAATGCCCGATCGCATTCTTCACATCCTGTTTCAATGTATTTATGAATGCATTTCAATGTATTTATGAATGCATGTCCACAGGCTTAATGGCACATGAACGTGAGTTTACGCTGCAGTATCCTTCCCTTTGCATCATTAGTTATTTGTCTTGTGGCTTCATTTTTTCCACAGAATTCTTGCTCTGGACCCATGCAGTATCCTGATTCAGCCTGTGCCACCCCCCCCAAGAGATGCAGCACGTGAGAGATGGCTCTTGGGACCAGCAGACTCCACAGGATCAGGACACTGAGCCACCTTCTGCCATCCTTGTTGCCAGCAGTCCTGGGGACCACCTGGGCAAAAGATTATTACGTTTTGTTCTGACGGCATGAGCCTTAACATATGTTAGCACCCTAATAGCTTTCCCTCATGTTTCTTCTCTTCCAGCACTGAATATATGATTCAGTGATACATTAACCTCGTGTCTGATTCCTGATCTACTGTTAAAGTCTTTGTTAAATCTTTGTTAACTCCTTAGAATCCTACTTGTTTTTGTTTTTTTTTCCCCCAGGCAAATTCTGAGCAGTCCTGGGATTCCCATACCCACAGACGCAGTAGGTATCTAAGGTGGCCTGCTCTCTGACAGCTCAGGCTGCATGAATAGTCTAATTAACACCTCATCAAACTCAACTGTGAGTCCTGTCTGGAGAAATTCCCTCTTGCACCTGTGCACTCACATGTCCCCATTCCCCATTTGTTGCCTCCTGTGCAGCAGGGATTGCAGAGCAAATCCCTGTGGCAGTGGTCTGCTCTGTGGGGCAGCCCCAGGTGGCACTCACGTGCCCTGTGCCATTTCCCCGTGCAAGGTCTTTGCATCCCAGCAGTGAAGGGTGTGCTGTCGTCACTGAGTAGGGCAAAGCTTGGTGCAGAGAGCAAGGCACTGTTCATGCTAACACTGCCATCACTGCAGGACAAGGTTTAGACATAAAGAATAAGTTTGGTGTGGTTGCTAGAAATTAAAGTTTAAGAGTAGACTGCAATGTTTGGAATACAGGACATGCAACTGGGAATTGTGATTTTACGTAATGCTTCACACTGAGAAGATTTTCTCTGAGCATCTCCCCGCTCAGATAACTCGGGGCTTTCCCTGGAGAGTGCGTAATGTCAGCTTCTGTTTTCTTCTACTGTTGAAAATCATTCCCTGCTCTCTCTGAGCTCTCCTTTCCTTCTTCAGCTCATTTCCATCATTTATCTCACCAAAATTCACTTGTACGCTCTGTGTAATATGAACTTCTTTCCTCTCAGACCAAGCCAGCCGTTCTGCCTTCTGTGCTGGGCTGTCTCATCTCTCCTCTCCAACCTTAATGGCCACACCACAACCTCCAATTTAGTATCTCTTCCAACCAGCTTGACTTCTGCTGTTCATCACATTTTTTTAAATGAGAGCAAAACTTTGTACCTCTCGTATATCAGAACTATGGACTGCATGTACGTGATCTGCTCTGCAGCCTTCATCCAAGCACTGCACAGACCACTCGTGGTGCTCCAACAAGGTGGGCAGAGGGCTTGCCATTGAAAGCACCTCCCGAAATTTCTTCTGCTTGTTGGCTTTTGTGGGGTTCATCTGGGATCTCCAGAGGCAAGCTTTGGCTGTGATGGCTGCAGGTACAGCCCATGGACCAGCGCTGTGATGCTCCTGCAGAAGGCAGACAGTTCTCAGTAGCACAAACCGAGAGCACTGAAGAGACCTCAGGGAGCTGCTGGGAATAAAGCTCATGCTGTCAGCTTAGGCACTGGGTTTTATTTGTTTGTCCTTTTGCAATTCTGCTTCCAAATACTGCAAATAAGCGTTTAACTCTTTGTCTTCATTTAATCCAACTTATTTCTTGTCTTTAAGCCTTGCTTGGTAATACTATGGTCTTTATGGAGAGAAACTGCTGGTTCTTTCCCACAGAACCTCTGGCTGCAAGGCTGGACACATGGACTGCTCACCATGAACTTCAGGCACTGGGTATGGAGTGCAGTACACAAGGCTCAGCCACAGGGGCAGGGATGGCAATGAAGTAACAGTACATATCTTGGAGAACAGACATGCCCCTTGCAGCTCTTTCTGGTCAGCCTGGTGGACTGGAGAGCCCCCACCACTCTTCATACCTCATTCCCTTTCATTCAAAGATGGATTTCCACCACCTTTCCCACCACGCTGTACACTACAGCCCCACTCCTGGGTCACACATCAGCTAACATGTGGCTCTGGAGCCAAGAGACCCCCGACCATGCTGCTGCCATCTCCTTCCCCAGGACCCTGCAGCGACATGCAGAGGGCAAACATAGCAGCAAGACTTCCCCTTGTCTGAGAGCTCCTTGGCTCCTGTCCCTCTTGTTTTCCTTTCTCAGCCTGCTCCGCCTGGCAGTAATAGAGCTCCTGCTGCTCAAGGCTACTACAGCACATTGCAGCTCCCTGAGCCACTCTCACTGTGCTGAGCAAGCCCTGGGGCTGCAGTGCCCACCTGGCATCAGCACAGATGCAGCCATGGTGCCCAGAAGGGGCTGCTCCCTGGCTGCCAGCAACGTTTAGGATGCTGGCCTCGCAGCTGGGTCAACCAGCTTTATGGGCTCTGTGTGCTGCTGCAGCAGAGCTGAGAATCTGGCCCTCACTCCCTGCCTGCTTCACCGGGGACCACATCAGTGTGCTGTTTATTGTTTCTGCCAGATCATTCATGCAGATGTTAATGAATGTGAGACCCAGCTTTGCTCCCAGCAGAGTCCCTTCCACACCTCCCCCTGTCCAGCCCTCTGCGCTGGAGTTTCTGTTTACAGTCCTGCAGGGAATTTCCCCGCTGCTGGATGGTCTTCGAGCCCCCACGGTCCCAATTCTTGCTGCCAGCAGGCTCCCACACCTCCCTGGTTCCTGTAGCTGGCCAATGTCACCTCCAGCTGTTCAAGTCCCTCACTGTCGCCATTCCTTCCCCACACTCCTCTCTTCAGCCTCCTCAAACTCCAGCCAGACCTGCCTGTTCTGCTATCCATCGGTTTAAGAATATGCCAGCAGATCCACCCCAGCATCGCTGTCCTTTCCTGAGTGCCATTTTTACCTAAAGAGATGAAAAAGAAACCAAGAAGCTGAAGCCAGAGTGTCAATATAACCAATGGAAGTCACAGTGGCGTGACTGTGGGATGTATTGGTGGAAAAGCATCATAGCACTGAACGGTGCCAGCTACAGTGTGACAGGCAAAACCTTCTTCAAGGGACAGCAGGAAGGGAGGAAAGGGCATTTCCCAGACAGGTCATGAACTCTGCTGGTGAAAGGGATCTGAATCTCAGTACCACAAGCAGAAAAACTGTTTGTGTAACTTGGTCAGAATCAATGTGAGCAATCATGAGCAAAAATGCTTTGACAATGGCTGAGTGCCATACATTATCCTCTGCACTGTAATTCTTGTCCTGGCCAGGATGCAGCAGTGATGAAGGGCACTTACCAGCTTTCCTTCTGCATGGATAGAGAAAGCACAGCGAGAAGCAGCTAACAAACAGAAGGAGCAAAGTGGTGCCAGGACCCACCTCCCGGCCTCAAAACCTGTAGCTGTGCAGCAGCCTCTAACTGCATCCCTGAATCCCAGCGGGATGAGCACCTCAGTCTTCCTGTAACTGGGAAACACTGGAAGCACTTGGGGAATGGCAGTTGGCCCAGCCCAAACAAAACAGTATCACTTACCCTTCCAAGAGAGCCATGACATTCTTCCTGGGTCTCCCAATGTTCGGTCCATAGAGGTTTGCTCTGGAATAGGTACGGATGAGCTGCAGCAGGCTCCTCAGCTGAATGTAGTCCTTCCCCAGCTGGCTGCCGTTCACTGAGCGGCCAATCAAGGTCCGGTAGTTATTGGGCTCTGGGAAAATAAGAACAGATGGGCAAGGCTTGCTAGCTCTGCTCTTCTATCTCCTCTTCTGGAGAGAGCTCACATACTGTCACACAGCTCCTCAGATCAGTCAGCAGCACAGAGCTGCTGAGCAGTGGATGTGGGCTGTGACCACTCTCCTTTGCCAGTTGAACAGAGGCTGTGGGCCTTCTCCTTCAGAGTGAGCCCCTATGGCTTGAGCTGGGTGAGGACCTGCGATAATTTCTATCATCCTCCTGTGCCCAGGGGATGCCTGCTTCCCGCGCTGCAGCTGCTGTGCAGGTCCATGCAGCTGCTGCTCTGCCCACCCCAGGACCAGCCATGCCCCACAGCAGCACTTCAAATCCCTCTGGACATACATCCAAGTGTCCTGGTACTCACAGACATTCTCTTCCCAAAGAGAACACCGCTCGGCATTCCCAGGTCTCCCTGTTCCCACACTCACCATTGCCCAGCTCCCAGGAGATGTTGTATTTCTTGCTGGCACTGTACTTCAGCAGGCTGAGTGCATTGGAGCTGTTCCAAGAGTTATTGGGATTTCGGCGCAGAGCATTCAGTGCAAAGATCAGGTGAAGGCCAGAGCAGTCAGCAAAGTTATAGAGTTTGTCTAGAGACCTGGCTGGGAAGAAACAAAACACAGCTTGTAATTCAAATGAAAGCCAGTTCCAGGGAGGTTCAAATGATCCTGCTGTCCATCAGACCTCAGCTCCTGTGTGGATGAACTGGGGTCAGGTGCCACCCCTGTGACATCTGTAACTGCAGAAGCGCACCTGACCTTTGAAACTGGGATAGGATTCCAGGCATGGGCTAAACTCCTTCCAGCATGGAACTTGGACGCTCTCCACTGCTGTGTCGAAGCTAAGGGCAGCGTTACCAGAGACGAGAGGCTTTATAATGTCTCTTTTCATCTGCTCCTGGCAAGGAAATATCAGCTTCTCCTGAGCTCATCCCACCTGGCACTGCTTCTGGGGCAGCGCCGGGGAGGAGAGGAGCTGCAGAAGGAACCACCGGGTCAGGGTCACCTCCTGCACACTGTGACAGCACCATGGGTATTCCTCTTGGGCCCTGGGGTCATCGTTGGCTCTGGTCCCACCCTTATCCTCAGGCTTCCCAGAGAGCTGAGAGCTGTGGAGCCCCAGGGATGGGGAGGCTGAGGGCAGGCTGGGGACTATGGAGCAGTGAGTCCTGGAGACATCTTAGGCAAGCAACCATGCTGCTTGGCAGCACTCACACAGCGTAGGGAGATGATCAAAAGCCACAGCAATGTGTCAAGAACAAACCATGCTGAAGTCTTCACCTGACAGAACAATAGCACCACTGCAGGTCTTATACCTTGATGATTTTTAAGGCTTTTGACATGACTGCATATCAAGTTCTCTCTGGCAAGCAAGGTGACCGTGCTGCAAGAGGAGATGCGTACATTGAGAACCGCTATCGGTAATGTTCAATGGAAGAAACCAAAGGGTGCAGGCAGCCTGCCCTGAATCTTCTTACACTTTGCCAGTAAAGAAGAGCACCTCAGAGCTGCTCGGGCATTAAGGTGCTGCTGTGCACCTCCATGGCCAGCAGAGCTGAAGAGGATAGCGAGGAGACATGGCATGTGGCAGTGTTGTGCCACTGCTGTGCCACACTACATGCACGTGGCACGAGAAAGCACTGTGACCTGTCCTGGTCCCTGAGAGCCACAGCAAATGTGGAGCTGCCCCTGAGGTCTGAGGAGAATAAACTTATTTTTAAAGCACTGCATTAGGAGGCTCACAGAACTCAGCTGAGTTGTTGCTTATTAGATTGCAGCAAAGGCATGGGAAGACAAAAGGAAAAATGTAGAAAAGAAATTGCTAATCCTCGTGTAGGCTTTTTTTTTTTTTTGTAATGCTTCTAGTTGTTTAAGTGAAAAGTAGCTGAGTTAGATTAACCTAATGCATTCATCCCACTGGCTCAGGCACATTAGCTGGTTTTCTGGATGCTTAGTGGATTAGAGACAGATACAGTTACTTAATACCCATTTACTTCAGACCTCCGGGCAAAAAGCTGCGCTTGAAATGACATTTCTATGAAGGGAATAACATAGACAACCGCATGACAACAGGAAGACAGCCGAAAGGTGTCACCTGCAGCTCCCCTGATAGAAATGAAATCTTTTCACCAGTGCAAAACAGCCATAGTTCTTAAATGCTACAGGAGGGATTTTGTTTCTATTCAGAAGTCTCCTCAGAGGGCTGGGAATTGATTTTCCATGCATCGACCGGAGGAAACAAGCCGCCTGCTCACCCCAGCTCAGGCCCTGCCACTGTGAAATTCTATTTTCCCCACGACACTTACTCTGTTTCTGTGAGCCTGCATACAGAGGTACCTCATGCATTTCATGCTCTGCCACGACTTTCCAAGCTAGAAACCACCATGGGATGGTAGGGAAGGGAACCACCAACCCTAACAGGAGACCCTAACAGACTCGATGCTCAGCTGGCACCAGCTGCCCACCCACTGTGCTCATCTGACGCCTCTATTGTAATCAGCGTTGAGGTGGGAAGAGCTCAGCCACAGGTCACTAAACCACAGTGCAAAGCATATTGTGAAGACCCTGAGCAATGTCCAGCCCTTCATAAGTACAAACGGCCCGAAGAAATCGCTATAAATATTTTACTGCCACGACTAGGGATGGCCACATTACTTCTGAATAATGAGAACATGAAGAATCGCAGTATTATTAACAGCTGGCTAAAACTCACTTTGAATTCTGGATAATTGCACCATTTTTTCTTCATCGAACACAGAAAATCTTCCAGGAATTTAACCTTTCCCCAGCTAACAGATCATTAGGCAAGGCTTTCGCAAAGCTTTTCAATAGACAAAGCCATTGTCATACCAGAATGAATCTTAATAGAGCAGAACTGGATTTATACGATGCTCTCGCTGCCCCTTTTCCCCCTCCACCCACTGCAGGCACACATACTCAGAGAGGGAATAAAGCAAATAAAAGAAACCCATCTACGTTAGCATTAAAAAAAAAAAAAAAAAAAAAGCAATAAAGCACCAACTTTAGGGCATATAGGTGCAAAAACCAAGGCAGAGGACCCAGTTAGCTGTCAGTGGAGCCTTCCTCTGAAAGCTCACACTGGCCCTAGCACTAGCAGAATTTAAAGGCTGTTTGGATCTTGTTGATTCTTTACATCCTTGCTTTTGAAGGGCTGGACACATCTAAAGGGCTAAAACCAAGGCACGACCAGGTACAGTGGGTGATGATCTGCTCACATTCCAGCTGCTTGCACGGATCTCTCACCCTGCACAGAGGGAGACAGATGACTTCAGAATGCAGAGATGTGTCTGTGTGGCCACAAATGGTGGTGGGGCTCATGGGGCAAGTATGTCCTGTGGGATTGTTTTCTTTTTATGCTGGGCTGAATTTTAACATTCTCTGAAAGACGGATGGCACTTAACTCAGCAGCCTGCCAACACAAAATCTGAGGCACATTAAGACATCTCTGGCAGTTCAAAATAATTGCAAAGAGTTTCCAGTCGTCATTATTGAGTTAAACGTTATACTAGAGGCTTTTTAGAGAACACAGCCTGGACTGCCATTTGGTTAGAGGGACAGCTCAACAATCTCTGGGTTTGAAAGCCTTCCACGTTTTTTATTCAGCTTCAGGAATCCTGCTTTGGCAGGGCGAGCCTGGAAACCCGCGTGCATGCCGAGCGGGAGCTGGAGCCTGGGTGGTGGGGCACAGCACGGCATGTGGGGGCAAATGCACAGCAGATGAAGCCTTCTGTTTGTAAAGCAAATAAATGCAGTTCTAGGAATAATGTTTTCAGCTAATTGTGGGGATTGCTTGATTCAGCTTTGCCCGTAAATTCTGCCTGAAGCATCCCTGGAGCTCCTCGTGCCAGGATTCCCTGCCCCTAGAGCATCCCACAGGAGATAGCAGAGGGAAGGGGTTGGGAAAGAGCTGGCAAAGAGCAAACAGAAGGCCAAAGACAGCTCTGCAGAGGGGGTGCAGAAAGAGCAGAACAGAGTGTTCAGGGAGGAGATGAGTAAGGCGGCTGGGGAAGGCGATGAATGGAAAAAGAAAGGTATTCCCACAGCCAAAGGAACAAGTGGGCACACGGAAAATTCACAAGCTGCCACCGCTGTCAGCTGAATCCCATTTGCACTGTCTCTTTCAGGCTGAACATCCTCAGAATACCATGTGTGTGGCAAGGACTTGATGTTTTCTTAGCGAATAAATATGAATCAGAAGATACACAGCAGGCGATCGGAATAACACCAGACCCAAGGGACAGGCTGGCAAAACTAGCCTGCAGTCTTCCCACGGCTCCTGTCCTCAGGCAGGACAGTCAGAACCCTCATCCACAACGTGCAGAGAGCAGCCTTCATCACCACCAGTGGATCAGAGGCAAAGCAGCATCCCACTCTGCTCATATGCACCATAGCTGGATCCACATGACCACAGGATTCTATAGAATCACCAAGGTTGGAAAAGACCCCCAATTCCATTCTGGATGTTAAGCTGTTCCTTCAAAGCCGCTGCTAAAAGCAAATTGTAAGGCTTTTGAGGCTACCACGAAGCCTACACAGTTGCTGAAAATTGCATTCTAATGATGACCATTCCAGCTGGGAAGCTGTTTTGTTTTAATTCAGTCTTCTGAAGCATTCTGCAAGGCAGTAAAACCGCATTGTGTGAAGATGCTTAAGAATTTGCAGGCAAAATCACCGCCAGTTTGCTGGCTTCAGGCCGACAGGCACTTCACCTGAAGTGCTCCCTCTGCCTCATCAAGCTCCCGACTTCCATCAAAAGAATGGAGATGCACAGTCCCATCCCATTGCCCTGCTATGGCACGCTGGAGGTCTGCTCTGAGCAACAAGAAGTGCTTTGGCAGAGCCCCACAGTGCTGTAGGAAGGGGATCTGCTTTAATCCCATCTGAGGAATACCTGAAAGTTGGAGGAGCTGGCTTTAATACTGTCCGTCAGTGAAGAAATGCCGCGTGCTGTGTGTTAATGAGGAGCTGGATTTCGCCTCCAGCTGGATGACAGATGGGGGATCTGGGGAGATTCCCCCCGGAGTATCGAGGAGGCCTTGTTCCAAGGGAATTGTCATCATCCCCGGTCTTTATGCAGCTCAACACTGACCCTCGATATTCATTCAAGTCTTTAACTGGATATTTTATTTCATTGCCAATCCAGAGGTGATTATGCTGACCACGTGAGCTAGGTTCAGCCTGTAGCTCTGCCGTACAGAAATAGCAGTCTGGGGGCTTGGTGTCAATCTCTCGCCAATAAGGAGCTTGGCTGGCAGCCATGGATTGTGGGCTGAGTTCCCAGCTGGCATATAACTTGGAAGACAACCACGAGGTCTGGGTTCAATATCCAATTGCTAAGGAGTCTGGCTGACAGCCTCATTTTGTGGAATGAATCCCAAATTAATATAATGCTTTTGATACCAGACAAGGGGCATGGCCTGCTTCCAAATGCTGTAAGGGCTCAGATAAAAGCTGTAGGCATTGGGTTCAGCGTGTAAATGGTACCGAGGTCGGATAACAGTCAGGATTGGGATTAATCCTCAGATGGTGAGAAAAACAAGTGAACCCGGAACTCTGCCTTTGAGCAAAAAGGAGCTTAAATGAGCAGAATAGCTCTGTTTTCCATCCTCGTGTGGTAAAGAACTCATAGGACAGTAATGGTTTTGAGGAACAAGTGTAAATTGACATGGAGCTTCAGAAGAGACGTGGGATCTGGGTTCAATCTCAAAGTGCTGTAAAGCTGAGATAAAGGCCAGAGGGGCAATTTCCAAATTGTTCTAGCCTTGTGCCTGGGCAGGAACCGAGATCACTTTACATCTAGGAAAGATGGTTTGTTTTGCTGCATAACTTGGACTTTTAAGACATTTTCCCTTTTCAATCAGGATAAATCGGGCACCATTTGAATTCTCAGAGATAAACAGAGGAGGTCGGGAAGAGGTCTGAATAGAGCAAGGGAAAATGAGGCTGTGATCATCACCTGCTCACATGCATATTGCTGGGCTTCAAACACGGACAAATTTGATACCATCTCTGCCTCAAAGAAACTGCAACCATGGACTGGAAGCGAAGCATCCCAAAACCCTGCAAGGACAGCAACTGCACCTTCCTAATAGCCCAGGCCAGACAAGTGCCACCAGAGCCATTCTGTGTCACCGAGCACTCACAGTCCACAGCAAAGCCACCTTCACCGACACAGGGAGCAAGTGAACACGCTGGTGCTGGAAATTCAACTGCAGATACAACCCAGCTCTGCTGCCAGAACGTTTGCTGACAGAATGACTGTTTTATATGGCTATAAGAGCAGCTATAATCGCAGCTGTCTGAAAAGCAGCAAAATCTATGATGTGTGTTTCTAAATCCAATGACAGCTGGCAGTGCTGCGCTGCAATTCCTTCTTTTACACAGTTTAGCTAAAACACTTCTCCGCGGATCACCCCAATTTATCAACAAACAGCAGTTTCTGGAACAATTTAAAAGCATTCCCAAATAGGCAAGAAGTGGTCAGCTCTTCAGGCACTCAGCGATCTGCGAGCTCCCAGGCAGGAGGCGGCTGGGACAGATAGAAGGCAGATGGGGGAGGATGGGGCTATAGATGGCACTGCTGATGGATAGGGGAACAGCAGAGAATTACCCACGGGGGAGAACATGTTGGTTTAAAGGGTTTAAAGCTATGCCAAGGTCCAGACATTCTGCACTGCCAGGTTGTGGCATGGACAAGACATGGGGTGTGCATTGTGCCTGTCCCCCATCTCCCCACTATCCTATGCACAGTTATTCCAGGGTGCCATTATTGCTAGGCTGTGTTTTTCTTTATAAATGCTTTTTTTTTTTCAACAATGCTAATGCTGCATCAAGAGGATGGGTGTTTTTGTTTTTTTTTTTCAAAAAGGAAAAAAGCAAGCTGCAGCATAGGCAGAGCACCATGCGGAGCGCAAGCTGCATGGCTAAACTGGAAGGGGAGGCATACAGGTACAATGCTTGTTTCTAACACCTTCATTTAATGCCAGCGCAAAGCTTAACCTGGGCAAGCTGTGCACCCAGTCCACCTGCTCCTGTTCCCAACATTACTATCTTTCTTTGCTGCCTGATCCTCCGTCACGCGGCAGATGCACAGCTTCCTTTCTGAGTTGCCTTGCACAGGGATGCGAGCCAGACCCACCCTGCAGCACCCGCAGCGCCGTGCGCAAGCTCCCTGCCGCCCCACATTCATAAACCATGAGTCAGATCCCCCAAAAATACAAGACCTGGTTTAAGCCGAACTTTCATTGCCTTCTCTTTGCTAAAATTTTGGGTGCATTGTAGGGCAGCCTTAAGCTTTTCTACTACCACAAGGGCTAGAAGTTGATGTGCAGCAAAGCAATTGCCTTGTTTCATTGGTTGTTTGCATTGGGCTCACGTCCCCATGGGATGCATGGATGGCATCCCTGTGCACACTGAGGAGAAACCCAGAATGCAGAAAAACATCAGACTGTGGGTCCGAAGCACCATCCCTCCTCCCTGGGAGGAAGAGGGAGTGACCAAGGCTCTGTGTGCATTTTGTAAGTTGGGCATCTGGTATTTTTCAAAACTCTGAAACATTTTAACAGAAAACTATCCTGAAGAAAAAAAAAGAAAAAAAAAAAACAGAAAAACCCCCAAAAAACCCCACACACCACCCCACCAAAAAAACAACGCATAAAACCGGAAATGTTTCAATCTGAAATCCTTAATTAAAACCACACTCTTTGGTACATAAAGGAGGAAGTTAAAAAAGAAATGTACTTTTGCACATTACAGACAGCATTATAATAAACACAAAGCACTGCCAAGAAAGAGGCATTTTCAAGGCTAAAGTAGATGCCTCCAGCTGCACTAAAATAATGTCAGAGGGCTTGTCCACATTACGAAGTGTCATTGCATCTGAACGCAATAGCGAACAACCAAGCTGGATGGATGGGGAGGACAGCAATTATTGGCGCGGCCGCCAGCGCTGCGGCAAGGACCAGAACCCGCTGAGGTCTGTGAACTCCTCTGCCTTCCCACAGATCCCAGACCCTGGTCTTAATCTGTAAAATATTTGAAGGAACTGGCCGCGACTCTTCCTGCTCCTCTGCTCCGCACGCGGCTGGGCTCGGCAGATACGGCTCAGCTGGAGGGACCCGGCTTGGCAGAACTCTCCCGGCTGATCTTTGGGGAATCTTGTACCAGAGCACACAGGGTGGGGCCCGGACCTGACTTTTGAGGCATGAGCAGAAGGCCGGAAAAGGCCGGTGTCAGAGCCTGACGCCTGCACGAGGCAGCCGGCAAGCACAAAAGTAGTGCAGAAGTCAAACTCGGTGCTTGGGCAGGATGGAATGGATTTCTCGTAAAAGTATCCACCACCGGCTTAAAGTCTGCTGCACTGAAAGCAGCCTGGCCCCATAAAAATGTCACAGTTACTACTTAATGTCTGTGATCCAAATAAGCACCTGGCTTCTAGTCCAGACTTGCCCGTTTCAATCTTAGCAAGCAGGTCTTGCTATACGCACCACTGCCGGGGGGGATTTTATTCCTTCTGGATAGCTCAACTTTAAGATCAAACCATATCTAAATATATTTTCATTAAGCAGCACTTTTGTTTGCAGCTTTTCAGTATAGAATCATAGAATTGTTAAGGTTGGTAAAGACCACTAAGATCATCTGATCCAACTGTCAATCCATCCCCACCATGCCTACTAACCACATCCCTCAGCGCCGCATCTCCATCTTGAACGCCCCCGGGGATGGTGACTCCATCATCTCCCTGGGCAGCCTGTGTCAGTGCACAGCCACTCTTTCTCAGAAGGCATTTTTCCTACTATCCAACCTGAAGGAGTGGCTCAACTTAAGGCCATCACCTCTCATCCTGTTGCTGTTACCTGGAAGAAGATGCCAACTCCATCTCACCACAACCTCCTTTCAGGGAGATGTAGACAGCACTATGGTCTCCTCTGAGCTTCTTCTCCAGACCGATTAATCCCATTCTCTTAGCCACTCCCCATAAGACTTGTGCTCCAGACCCTTCACCAGCTTAGATCTCCTTCTCTGGACATGCTCATGTGCCTCAATATCTTTTGTATAGTGAGGAACCCAAAACTGAACACAGCACTGCAAGTTCTCCAAACTCCCAACCAACCTGTAGTTATCTGCTGTCCTACCATATCATGAAAACAAACCACGGCTGTATGTGATACTTGGAGTCTCATGAGACATGTGCTTAGGGAGGAGAAAGAGAGGATGCTGCAAAAAGCAATGAAGGAATGGGATGTATCCAACCCAGCAAGAGGACTGGAAGATAAATCTGAAAGGAATCACCTACAAAAGCTGCTGGGTGCGCTCAAACAAAAGGCTTTAGGTAAGGAAAATTGGAAGAGAAAAATTCAGAGTGAGAATAACGACGTACACATATACTGTGACCGAAAGTCTATCTAGAAATGCCAGGAGAATGAGGAATAAACAGGAAGACTTTAAAGTTCTCGTATACAGCAACAACATTTACTTTCACCCATGCTTCATAGGAAGACATTGGAGGGGAATACTGACATGAGAAGATATAGCTTGCTGGGGAACAGGAAATAGGAAGGCTGTTTTTGCACGAAGAATAATTGAGCTTCAAAAAGAGAGAAGAAACAGACTCTTTGCATTTTACCAGGAAGAGAGGGAAACAAGGAGTGTTCTGCTAACCAGAAATGAGACATGGACAGCAGCTTTTTGACCATCTGACTGAAGGAGCCAAATAACTGGAGTTCAAAGGAACAGGTCATTTTAATTACCCTGGCATCTGCTAAAGCTTCAGCCATGCCAAGTTGCTGGAACACAAGGGGAAAAGCAGCTCTGGAGGTGGGGGAGAGGAGCAGGGACAGCATTTTTCTTACTTGGTTATTCTTGATATAGAATGTTGTTTAGGAGTCCAAAGCTGGAAGCAAATTGGAGTGAAAGTGGTTACAAAACCATAAAACTCAGCAATTTAAGACTGTGAAGGAACAATAAAAATGGATTAAAGATAATGTATTTCAAAAAACTTAAATTTGAACAAATTCAGGGCACAGGTCAAGAGGATCTCTGGGGAAGGGAGTTTAAGACAGCATTTCCCAACCAGTGAGACATGGAGAGGCAACAGCTGTGCTCTGGGTCCAGGGGAGAGAGCAGCACAGAGAGAAGCAAGAAAACACCCTGGAAATACAAATAAGAGGAAGAAGCAGGAAAATATCAACCCGTAACTCAATGCAAAACAGTGAGCAATGTATTGACATATGACAGCTCTTCGCTTTATTTTTCATAAGGATAATTAACTGTGACATGGTTGTTAATCACAATAATTTTAAGTGTGAAACAGAAGCAGATTTGAAGAGGAAAGGAACAGATGAAATATGATTTAGGAAACCTAAACCACAAGGCACTCAGTTATCACTATAACGTCTGTATGAAATCACTTTGCCAAATACAGACGTTTCATATTTAGTCAATACATACTTTTTCTGCATATTCACTGAGAATTTTGCTACCATAGGCACTCCCTCCCTCCTGCAATAACACAGCTCTGTTTAGCCCTTTGTTCACGTGGTTTTGCCCCTGCTACACCTGAAGTTTACTGACTGCTTTACTCCTCTGGACACAGCTGCATTCCTCACACCGGTTGCCAGAATTTCAGGGGGAATGCATCTCTTCTAGCCTTACAGCAATGGAGATACCCTCTCAACTGCTTTCCCTCATCATTTTATGGTGAAGATCAAGCAGGACTCCTGGTGAAGCAAGCACCCGCAGCAGCTGGGTGAAGTCGATAGGGGCTCCATATTTCCCTGTCTGCTTGGAGAACAGTCAAAGCCACCAGCACTGCAGATACATGGCCTTGGATGGAATGGCTACTACGCTTTCACAACAGTTCCCCTGCAGTTGCTGCTGCCAGCACAACTCCTCCGCATCAGTTAGCGCTGTGGGGATGGAGGGACGCTTGCGCAGCCTGCCAGGACGGTAGCTTCAGAGCCCATCCATCCATTGGATAAACGTCATGGCTAGAGGTGGCTGTTAGAAACACGGAGCCATGCAGGAAAAGCAAGCAGATGGAGCAAAGCTCACGTGCAGCGTGCGGGACTCAGCTAAACACACAGCAAAAGGCTCCGCCGTGAGTTACCGCAGTCAATGAATGGATTTAGATGCCAGAACTTACGTTAGCTCTTTTCCAGAGAGACCCGCTGCGTGTTTCTCACTACATATGTGCCCAACTGCCGAGCGACCTACAGCACTCTCGTACTACCGCAACACAAATCCTCCAACTGAAAATACATCATATTCTGGAGCTAAAGAGTCATATTAAAATCGAGTAGATGAGGTGCTGGATTAAGCTAATGGTATCATTGGCTTGCCTTCTGGGAAAGGGATCTGAGATTTTCGCAATGTACTTGTCAGATTTTAAACTTTCTCCACTAAACAAATAACCACCGTTAAGCCTCTGAAAGGGACTCTGCCCCCAGCCAGAGGAGACAGCCCTCAGAGGCAATTCCTGGGGATAAAGGCTGATCTAAAGAAGCGTAATTTCTCAGGGTTTAACTGAAAGTACCTCGCTGGTTAAGTAAACCGTTATCTTTCTGGATACGGCGTAATCTCCATTGAAAAATAAGTGGATGGAAAATAATAAAATCAGCTTATTAAAATAAAGTCCCCAAAATTGCATGCCAGCCTTTAATTAAATAATTCCACCTGAGAAGCCCATCCTTTCAAATCACTCATGGGATCTGCTCACTGGCTCCCACCTTGCCTAAATGGGAACCATGTGGATGGCATTAGGAGAGGGAAGTGCATGGAAAGGTGAGCCCAGCGAAAGGCAAAGAACACACCGTGGCATGCTGGGGAAGATTCAAGGGAGATATTAAAAAAAAAAAAAAAAAAAGGAGAGGGCTGAAACCTTCTGATAGCAGAGAATGGGCAAATATCCGTACATGAGAAAGGCTACAAGAGTGGAAAGGAAGGTGACAGAAGTTGGAAGACGAGGGCTTGTCCCTGGAGGAAATGCTTCGAAAACATGAGTTTTCCAGGTTTGCAATGACCTTGCTTCATTTTTGCTGTGGGCTGTGGACGCTGGAAGCCTGATTCTGCAAAATAAGGCTAGCTGTGCATTTTTGTACAGCTGATAAGCGTTACACTTTCAGAACTGGATATATATTTATACTCACAGTGCTCAAAAACAACAGATTCTCACTCAAATTTCAGGTCATCTCCTCAAGCCCTCAGTCTGCAACTTTGACATAAGAAATTCACATTTAAAGAGATTATCAGATAAAACCATAAACCTCAAAACAGGCTGTAATCACTAGCCTGGATTTTTACATGCTGTTGTGCTGCATCAGCACCAAGGGGACAAACCAAGTGAGAGGACAGAAACCAGGAGGTGAGGCCCAGGCATCAAGATCATCTCCTGGGAAGAAACCTGATAGAACTGAGGGGGGCACTGGGGTGAGGGCATCTCCATCCCCCTCCACCCAGCAGTACTGAGCCCCAGGCCACAACTGGAACCTTGTGGTGAAGGGCTGCTCAGCAGTTCAGCAGCTTTGGGCACAAACACTGATGGCAATGCAGTGTCTACAGTGACTTCGGAAGAAACAGAATATTTTGTGTGCACATGCACGCAATTCAGCATTTGTGTCAGAACAGAAGGAGGCACTGGGGAGGGAAGGTTTATCAAGCTTATGCTTCAGGCCCTTGTCAACCACAGCCGGCACTTCAACGCACAAGTCCTGGCACAACAAGTACAACACAAGCATGTAACTATCAGAGGGGCTGGAAATCCTCATTAGCTTGCTGATGGCCCTTCACCCAAGTGCAATCTAATTGTCAAAGGTCTGAGCGGAAGGGAAACCCAGTCCCTGCAGAGCTCTGAAGGAGCTCTGACGGTGCTGTTGACAGCCGTGCTGCAGGAGGGCATTGGCTGGAGCACTGGACTGAGCTGGTTTCTAACCAGTGCATTTCCTGCATATCCCATCCCTTAGTGCAAGAGGCTCTGTAAGTCCTATCAGTGATGATTTCCCACTTCTTGAAGGATGGAGATCTGCAAAATTTCCTTAGCCTCTAATGGCTCTTTCCCAAGGACAGACGCGCTAGGAGGTGCAAGCTATTGGCAGCTCAAGGGCCCAGAGGAGCTGTTGACCGTGTTTAGGCCACAATCCAGAGGACTTGATTTCATCCAGCATAAGTGGAACTGTTTTATTTATTCTAGTAGTCTGATGGCAAGGGAGGAGTGCTCCCTGGCTGCCCGCAGCAGCCGCAGCCCTGTTCCAGACACAGGGCCCAACACAACCCCATTCCACACAGCAGCGCTCTCATGGGCTGGATGCCCATCCTCACGTGCCACTCAGAGGAGAAATCTGATCAAATTCATGCTGCTTCCTCAATCCCTTTTCCTGCCTTCAGGAGCATTTGCTCTTCTCTCAGACCTTGCTGTCTGGCCCTATCAGATGAGCACGTGTGGTTGCTCAAGAATAACAGCTACACGTCATGCTGGAGGGCTGTTTGAGCCCTCATCCATCTCCATGATGGCTGAAAGAGACAACTACAGAGGCAGGGCAACTATCCTACAATAGATCCCAGCCTCCAGCAACCAGTGGCATGGGGACATCCTGGGCCACAGATACCACCTGGAGATTTATGAGATTACCCTTTCAGTGCCTTGTCCCAACAAACCTTTGAATTCCTGTAAGATTTTAGTTGCTTTGTGTCCTAGTTGCTGGTGTTGTGAAGACTCTTCCTTGGAATGGCCATGGTGATTTCCACGGGCTTCACCAAGACAGAAACTGGGAAGCATTTTCACTCCATGTCCCTGTCATGGGTCATCTTTGTTAGAAGAAGTAAAGGTTTGAGAAGCAATAAGTAAACTGAGAAGACAAGAGCAGAAGAGGCACCCATCACGGATACACAATGGCCTGGTGGCAGCTTTACCACCAAGCTGTAGGGCAGAGCACTGACCTCATCCAGCTGTGAATGTAACACCGAGCATTACACGGAAGCCAGATCCCTACTTCCCAAATGAAAACAAGAGCAACAGCCAGGAAGCAACAGCAGCCCCAGCATTCCACGTGCAACACAAGTGTGACAAAACTCAACTTGAAGTAACCTGCTGTCCCATCTAAGGTCTGAGAGCAAGATGTCCTAGTTTGCACAACACAGCGAGTGTGCTGAGTGCTCAGCAAAAAATCACGCCAAATTATAAATAAAGATCCAAGAAGGCTTGACACAAATACTGAGGCAATGACTAGAGAAATGACTTATGAAGTGCACAGTGAATGCCTGCAGGGCTGACCAAATGGAGGAGAAGCTTTTAAGAACTGCAGGAGCTTTCCAGAAGAACAGAATCTGAAGAGTGCCAATTTGTGTCAAAGATTTTCCATCTGCACATAAATAAATAAGGAAGATGGAAGCAGACGAGGAGAAGCTTGTGTTGTCCATCACAGGGCCCTATGTGGGTGTAGCTCCTTCAGTGCAGAGCTGTGCTGGACTCCAGCGAGACTGAAGTGTTGCAGATGGCCTGCAGTAGACAACTGCATGGAGCTGAGTTATGTGCTAGAAGTCTGATTCTGCCTCCAAAATTAATACCACATTCTGAATGACTTTCTGGACCCTCACAGCATTCACCTGCCAGAGAAACGGGAGAGGGATGGAGCAGTGAGAGCAAAGAAACAAGAAAAGACGACACAAGGCAATAAGTGGAGGGCACAAAGAAAACATCCAGCAGCCAGGCCATGGTGTCTCAGCTCCATTAACTCCCACTGCTGCTAACCACAGCTCCTTAGCAGCCGCAGGGTGGTCAGCACACCCACAGCGGGAATGGAGAGAGGGATGGCAGCTACGAGGGGGCAAAGGCAGGCTGGGGAGTGCAGGAGGGAAAAACATTTGGGGGTTTGTTTTTCACACAGGATTCACAACATTCCTCGGAAAATTTAATTTTGTTGTCCTGTTCTTGTTTGCTAACCAGAACCAATTTAATTTTAAAGCAACACGCAGAGCCAACGGGGGGAAAAACATTTTGCAATGGCTCTTCACTCCCAGTTGGAACAAGGCAGAGCAGCTTAACTCGTTCAGCTCCCTCAGCCACCGCAGCAGCCGGACCACGGGCCCACCAGCAGGGGAGGGAATTGGGAACCTGCGGTCTGGGGACAAAATGGTTTGTTGCGATAGTTAAAGAGCAGAAAGCTCCTACGCCTCTTCTTCTACCAAGAATATGGATGTTGCTCATGCCAGCGTGCGAGTCTTCTGTGGTTTCATGTCTTGTAGTGACAGTTTGGTAAACAAGCTGATAACATCAAGTGCTTCTCAAAGGCAAGGTTAACGCACTCACGTGCAATCTGGCTTCTCAGGGAACACCAGGAACGCCAAACACACTGCTTCTGCTTACCATCTGCATGAGCTTATTCAGACTAAAATAACAAAGTGTGTTTCCTGATCTCCGTCAACATAAATAGAGCCATTAAGCTGCAAGAGTGTTTACATTCTGGAAAATAGTCATTGCATTCATCCTGATTGCTCTCCATCCCACAGCTCCATTGCAGCCCCACACCACGGTGCCAGCCCCACCAACCTCCAGTCAACGTCTGGGCCTCAAAGCCAATGCAAAACCTCTCACAAATATTATATGTTACCATCCAAATTTGGCTGTATGACTAAAAACAAGGAGACACTTGAAGGATCCAGCTCTACTCATTGGAATAGCTGGCAGGCAGAAGTAGGAACATTCACATATTTAAATGGAGCTCTTTTGGTAGGTAGAACTGTAAATATTAGAGCAGTCCTGGAGTTTCCCAGCAGCGTTCTTACAATAGCCCTGCCCTCTGTGTCACACATACCCCGACATTCCAACACAAGCACGTAGAAATGGCACAGCCTCCATCCCAGAGGACACGCATCCTGGAAAGAACGGCACCATACCATCTGGAAGTTTCTGTACCTGTGCACTGGGGCCAGATGCCATCCTTTTTGGGCTCAGTTGGACTAAATGATCTGAAATGCCTTTTCCAAATGCCTTTTCCAGTTTTAATGGTTTGATAGTTCTACAAATCTATGAATCTGCTCACTGAGAAGGGCTAAGAATAACATCCCCCAGCCCTCATCTGGGTCCCAAGGACATGTTTCCAAGCCCTCTCCGCACGCATGGCACCACTCATCCGTCCCCACCACTCGCCTCCCTGCAGGTGCTCCTCTAATTGCTGAGCCCATTGTTTGCTTTTGGCCTAGCTTCACCTGCAGAATTTTCGAAGAATGAGAATTCCACATTTGGAAATAATAACAAAAGGATAAAACCGGGCAAATAATCATGCAGGCCAGGTCACACATTCCCGTTTTATTAGACTCAAACCTTCCTGAAAGAATTTTCCTGAATCTGCGTGTACTAGCTAAGTGCAAATATTTTCTAAAGGACATTCCGTTTCACAAAATGGAGGGGCTCCATCACTGCAAGCGTTACATCATAAATTATCCATTACAAGTTCAGCGAGCTCTGTCTTTGTGCTGTGTAGCATAGCAGCCCTGGACGTGCCCTTTCTTCCCTGCTTGGCAAGCCAACCCCGCAGTTTCATGGTCCCATCAATGTTCCTTATCACAAGGCCAGAAAGCTCTGTATTGCTGCTCTTCACAGCTTTTGTCTTTGTCTCAGTCCCAGCTGAAGGTTTCCCTTCCCTCCTTTCTCTATGGCTCTCCCTCTGCCAAGAACTAAAACTCTGGAGCATTGTGGACACAGGATGAAAGTCAAGGTGGGAGATCAAGCCACTATCACAGTCCCTCTGCACCGACCAGGACAGCACTGCTCAGCCCAGAAAAAGCCCACACAACATGAAGATGGGTGAGAAAAGCAAGTACAAAAGCATTCCCTTCAGCTGCTGATGTTCTGCCAACCACTTCATACGCAACCGTTTAACAACAGGGCTTGTGAAAAACAGTGCATGAATCGTTGCTTCTACCTTACATTTCAAGGCACCTGAGCTACGCCAGCACTGTTTTAAAGAGTAAAATAAATGTGTTTTCTCATTTGTACACGAGCAGTGGCAAAATGGAACCATGCACACTCTGGGAATGCCACCACCCTCATCCACGCATCCAAGGGAAACCTCCAGAGCTCTCCTCGCATGCCAGGAGCAGCTCTGCTTCCAGCGCTATGCACCGCTGGGAGGGAAGCTTTCATCACAGCCTGTAATTAAGGGGAAATGTTAATGTTACATGTTAATAGCTTGGAAAACGGGTTGTCCTGGGAGTTCAGAGAATTTAAAAAATGCAAGTATTTTGATAAAGCTGATCAGCTTACATACCAGCCTTAATTCCAAATAAATCAGGAAGGTTTGATTCTTTCATGCCTTAGAAATAGAAGGCGCCTTGGCACATCTCAGGTACACTGCAGGCAGGCACAGCACCCAGCACCTTGCTTCTGTCCTTCTGCACCCAGTTAAAGAATTGCATGCTTTGCATACTTCAGCCTAAATATCCACAAAACCCCACAGATTTGCTATGGGGAAAATTTGGGTAAAAGGATGCCTGCGGCCTGGCTGTGTATTTTAATCACGTCCAGCCCTCTTTGCTTGAGGTGTGTGTATCAAATGTCTGTCCAAACAGGAAGGACGCACACACGGGATGCTCAGAACAGCCAGAGCTCACGCACTTGAAGGGAACACATTTCTCACTGTGCGTGGGTTGGCTCTGAGTGTCAGGAAGTGCATGGGAAGCGATGCCCAGCCACGGGGCAGTTCCATCTCCAGGACACTGTCAGGGCAATCCAGGATGGAGTTACTGGGGAAGGGGCATTTTGAGCCCCCTGCCTGGTGCTGGGTCCTGCTCAGCCCAGCTGCAGTCCCAATCTGTTCTCAAGTGCGTGGCAATGCTTCACTGTCAAAAAGACAGTGCTAGCCAGAACTGTTACCACATTATTCAGCATTAAGAAACATTTTCCACTTAAGAACAGACACAAGTTTCAAGCCAGTGCAAAAGCACCCTTTCAATCAGTGGTAACAATGGCATCATTCAGCTCTGCTGATGCTCCAGCCGAGATCTTCTGCCTGTACGGTTTTAATAAATGCAGCCAAATAATGCAGGGAAGGGCTCTCTCTGAAGCCCTATGGAAGGTCTGTGTACTCTAAATCAGAGCACGGCACTCAGGGCAGTTAAGGTGGTACCGCGCGCACACAGCCCCCTGGGATGAGGATGTTCCCAGCACATGCTGAGGCAGTACAGAGCTCTGTGCAGCCGAGCCCCAAGAGAGGGGGGAAAAGAATTATGGAGTGTTGAGCTAATTAAGTTCACAGCCTTAATTATTGGAGCACTACAGCTGATAATGCAAAACCAGCCTTGTAAACAGGCTGCTATTTTCAGCCGCTCACGCCAACAACTTTCTTCCGAAAGCATCTGCTGCAGCACTCAAACTCATCCCATCCCAAGGGCACATTCTGGAGAATGTAAAAAGGCACTCTGAGGTGCTGCAGCCTCAGGTAATTAAAGCAAAAGGGATCTTGACAATTCCCATCTTCAAGCAAATAATCAAAACACGATGGAACATTTCATACTCATCTGCAGGGTTGGATCACACATGGCTTGAGCTACAAAAAAAGAACATGGGAATTCGGTTTTATGTACAACTTCCAAACCCATAACCTTTAGCTCCTCTTTGGAGCACCCCTGTGAGGTCGGGGAGCCGGAGGTAGGGTCGCACGCAGCCCCGCGGCTGCCCCAGGGAGCGCAGATGGAGCCGCAGCTCACACCTTGCCCGGCCCCTGCTTTCCCACCACGCTGAGGCTCAAAGGCCCCAAGAAGCATCGCATCACCTTGTCTGACCCCTCGTACATCACACGCTATAGGATTTCACCCACTTATCCATGCGCTGAGCCAAATAACTCAAATTTGGCTGAAGCGTCTTTTCTATAAAGCATCCAGACTGAATATAAAGCATTACAAGATGAAGAAGATAAGCCATTTTTTCTTTTTTTTTTTCCTTTTTTTTTTTTTTAATCCTCCTCTCCCTCCCACCTTAGGTGGTTTATGCAGACAGCTAAATATTTGTGTTCTGTTCCTAGCCGGAATTTTTTTGGTTTTGGCTTCTGGCCCCTGGGTCCTGTTCTGTCTCTAGCCATTAGATTAAGAGACTCTGCAGGAGGTTATACATTTGGTTTTTTGTTGTTGTTTTTCTTCTCCCCTGAGAAAACACAGATTAAGCAACTTTTGGTCCTCTTTCTGATACCCTAAGTTGTCAAGTTGTCCAATGTGCAACAGCTGCAACAGGGCAGCAGCCAACCTCTCTGCACCCCATGGAGCACCCTCTGCTCCTTCTGCCTGTGCTCAAGTGAAACAGCAAGTTGCACATTTTGGGCAAATTCATGCCTGAGCTGGGCAGGGGATGCTCAGGGATGGAGAAGTGAGTGGGGACAACAGATTGGAGACAGCACAGGGCTGTCCTGGAGGACGGCAAGATTTCCCATTACAGTAGCACTCAATGCACCATTTCCATTCGTTTCAGTGCTTCACACAATGAGGTACAGAAAACACTCCTTGGAGGAACTCAGTACTGATTAAGGCCAGAAGAGATTGTCACATCACTGAGGTTACCCTCCCACATAGCTAAACCCAGCTGCCTCCCAGGCAACTCCACCAGGCTTAAAAACTTGAGTTTTACTCAGTAGCAGTGAACAGGAGAAGTAGAGGCTTTTAGTGGTTGTTTTCCAAATAGAAAACAAGTACACTGGATGCCCTATCCACTTATTGCACTGCTGCCCACTCAGTTTAGGACTGGATGTTTCCTGGGACGGGGTTTAAGCAATTACACGTGCATGTGCAAGGCACTCTGACATGGTGTTGCTCCAACAAGCAGACTATCACCGGTTGTCAACATGCAAACAAAGACCTCAAGCATGAGTTGGAATTCGTGGGCACTGAAATAACATATTCCACAATTCTCACAACAGATGTTGATTTATAATTCACCCAGTTACCTACATTTCACGGCTTAGAGCAGAATTGTTAACAGGGAAATGAGAGCTAATTGGAGACAAAACCATTGGGTCTCCAGTGTTGCCACATGTCATATAGCAACAAGACACAGAATGACTTAGACTGGAGGGGACATTATCAAACATCTAGTTACAAACCCCTGCCACAGGCAGGGCTGCCAACCACTGGATCAGGCTGCCCAGGATCCCATATTAGGAGCTGCGTGGGACGGGCTGTGAACACACAGCTCTGTTCCCTCCCTGCCCAGGCTATGCCCCAGAGTGTTATTGCATTATCATTTCTGTGCGCCTTGTGTTTCACAGCACTTTTCAACATAACGCTGGCCAGCCCGACACTTAATTGTAAGAACTTAGTCATTAAGCGAGTAACAGGAACTGGCAGGTTATGAGAAACATCTTTCCTGGAAAAGGTTCGCCTCAGCTGCTTAATAAGAACCATGATAGAGGGAGAGTGCCTGGGACCCAGGGGCCACCAGGAGCGCACTGCTGTCACAAAGCTTTACGGGCTCTGCTGGACTTTCTGAAGGAGCCACTGAAGAAACAGGTGTGAAATCAGAGTCACAGAGCTGTGCACTGCCCTCTTTTCAAAAGAGAGGTCAAGCACCATGCAATAAAAAAAAATAATAGATACTGAGTTACTTTTGTGCACATCTTGTACAGAGAGGGTGTAAGGAATGGAGCAGCCTTGGGGTCCCTCCACAGCACTGCAGGGAGGTGCTTAGGACACGGGGCTGCATGGTAACATCAGAAGCAGTGATTTTAATCTCTATATGGTTACTGATTCAAGGAAGCAGCGAGATCAGTACAGCCATAGCAGTTAGGGTGCACTCCTCTACGCTGCTTCAGCAAACACTTCCTTCAGACGCCAGGAGGCACCAGCGCCCTGAGAGGGATGGACTGGTGGGTGATGCTCCTGGCTCTCTTCTAACTATCTAAACGTGAGTGCATTTTCCAGCTGAGCAAGCATCGCTTCCCGCTAAGCATGCTTTGGAGGCTTGTATTCCAAATAGTATCCCCTATCCCCTCACCTTCTCACACGCTTTGTGCAGCACGAACATCTCCACCAGATCTCTCTCCCCCCCCCTCCCCCCAAAATGCCTGCCTAAGGCTTGCATTCAGCACCCATTTAAATCACAGCGTTCCTGTTTCTTCATACAGCTCTCCTGTGTGTGTACATCACTGCAAGACTGCAGCAGTGTCCATGTACCCACTGGCCTGAAGTTCCCTCTTTCTATCATGGTTACCCACAGATATTTTCACACCTGACTTGCACCAGGGAAGAATAGTCCTTGCTATGTATGCTCAGAAATAAGATGAGCATAGAACATCTCCTGTCTGTGGTTAGTTACATTCCAGTGTTCCCAATGCTGAGCAAGCATTGCCCACTTGATGAGATGCAGTGTGGCAGCTCCATCTGCAGGGTCATGCCTTACATTTGGGTTTGGCTTTAGTTGCAACAACGAAAACAAGGATGCACCACAGCACCTGGCATTGTTCTCACCTCCTCTCTTCTATCACCCACTGAAATAGGGCAACCGGTGTGGTACTAACAAGCCCAACATAGAGAAAAGCGCACTCACATCCCTGCTACAAAGCAATGTGAACAACGCAAACAGCATGAGGTCACTTACAAGGGAGCTTTTTAAAGCAGTGGCTGTAGGCAGCTCTGTTTTTGGGGATGTGGTTGCCCCCAGGGAATGAGTCCCTGTGTGACAAACAGCCCTGCTGTGGGATTCCTGCTCCCAAGGATTCACAAAGGCTGAAGGTTTTTATGGCATTTTTACTTTGCTTCAGGGCTGGATAATTTTATGGCCATTAATAGCACTTACAGCTAAGTAAGATATGCCTATGAGAAGGTAATCAAATGTCATGCATGAATCCAGAAACCAGCAGAGAGGTCTGAGGGAACAGTGAAATAATTATCTCGGAAAGGAAAGAGGAGATGTAATTATACATTTGCAATTAGCAATATGTACTTATACATTAGGAACTACACAGAGGTAAATTAAGCCAAGTGCCTGGCTCACAGGGAATGGCTCCAACCTCACCCTAAGCAGCTCTGCTATGGAGAGGAACGGGAGCAAGGAGGGCTGCTGCCCATGCACCGCAATGGGGTCAGCGGCCCAGCACCTTATCGGTGTGACTGATGCCCATCACGTATTTTGTTTTTTTTCTGCAGAGGTTTCCTGAAAGGTTAATAAGTGTCAGGCAGCATCAGAGAGCTGCGCAGCCGATCCGTCCCATGGAACAGAACTAATGACAGGAGGTTTGTTTGTCAAGTGACCTCCACGTATCGGTGCTGCACTAAATCATCCTTTCCAGCAGTTTCCAATGCAGAGAAAGCAGCCGGCGTGCAGCCAGGATGCACTCCTGCACCCAGCCTGGTGGCACCCAATAGCGCTGCCCCAGAGGGTCCTCTGCTGAGGTTGGAATAGAAAGAGACGCCACAGCCCTCGGCAGAAGAGATTCCTGGGTGTGGGCTCTTTGATTGTGAGGGAGGAAGGACGGGTTGCAACATTTATCCAAAAAAAAAAAAAAAAAAAAAAAGCAAAAAAAAAAGCAGAGCCCTGCAAACCTCCTAACCACAGAGTAAAGAGTAGCCTTCTTTTCCTCTCAGACTGCTTAAAAAAAGAAAAAGAAAAAAGCTGCAGGAAAAGCATAGACTGCTGCAAATTAAATGTAAAAGCATAATAAAGCAAGTGAAAGATTTTAAAGGAACAACTCACTAAAGCCTTAAAAACTAATAAAAGCTTTTTTCCCCCGCACATCAAAAGGAGGAAGCCTGCCAGAGAGACTGTAGACTGAGGCGAAAAGATAAGGCTGCAAGAGAAAAGCCAAATTAATTCTTGGCATGTGTGTGACAGAGCAGGTTCCCAGTGCACAGCAGCAGGCTCTGCGGGATGGGCTGAGGGATGGCACAGGGGCAGCGCAGGCACGGGGCGGCTCTGTGGGGCTCAGAGCCCTTCTGTGAGAAGGGGAGATGTGCAGACGACTGGGAGACGGCTTTCCTCCTGGGAAAGCTGGCGGAGCCGCTCTGCAGAGAGACACCAAAGAACTCTGAGCTTTTCAATTTATTCCAGTGACAGATCGTGCGTCAATCACCGCTTCACCACCGGAATATGTTAAAAAGATTTTTTTTTTTTAATTATATGTTACGCTTTAATTCATCAAAGCCAGGGCAATTTTTAGATGCAGAGAATGAAGCAAGACAAATGTATGTTCTAGAAATAAGCCTCCTTTTATACATACATACACTGAAGGCAGTTAATCATTGGAACAATTTATCTACGCTGCGGAGGATTCTTCATCACGTTATCTTTTTAAGGCAAAAAATAGAAACTTTTATTAAAATCTGCTCTGGTTCAACCAGGAGTTGGCAGTTTTAAGGAGGAGTTTCTGAATAAGGATTTTTGTTTGCTGCATTATGCAAGGCAGACAAGATTTTTGTTAGTGCCTTCTGACCATAGAAGCCAAGAATATCTGTAAAATGAGGGAGGTTTCCCATTGAAGGAGATATTAAAGGAGTTCAATTGTATTTCTTTGAACTGTTCTGAAGATGTTTGCTTTGATATAGATATTCCTATTCACTCAGTGTTTATTTAGATATCAAAAGGTACTGAAACTAATCAGAGCAGTTTTCCTGAACATCTATTTAATATAGTACAATAGACTTACTGAAGCATGTAAAATATCTGATGTATATTAGGACTTGAAGAGCTTGTGAAACTATGGATTACCAGCCCAGTGCTATGAATGCGTCTGGGGGATTTGATGTGATGTTGCAGGATATTAATTCCCACCCCCATCACTGCAGCAGGGTGAAGGGGAAGCTCCAGTCCCTCTCGCAGCACAGAGACCAAACATCAGAACCCAACATCCAATTCATTCTAAACTTGCAAATCTCTGCACGAAGGTCCTTCTCTGATTGCACATGTCCTTTACTAATGCAAACAACCGTCTGCAAGAAGGAACACTGAGCTTTGAATCAGAACTAAAATAGGTAGAACAGTCAAGTGTTAAACTAACCAGAGCTCTGGATCAAACTTTTCCACATTAGACTGAACTCCAGCCTATGCGCACCACACACCCTCTTTTAGTTAACACAGACTAAATCAGTTCTGATTCATATTCCAGTGAAGGATCAGCCCTTAATTCCCTCAAACAAAATCCAGACATAAGGTGCCCCTCGCTCTTGCACGGCGAGGATACTTAAACATTTTCCTCCTCGATGAACACACCCAGGACACACAGCACCACGGTGCAAGCAAATACACAAAGACGGCTTTCGGCCACATCTGCTCCTCAATAGCAAGGCATAGCAAGGCTGCTCTCTCATTCCTGCCTAGCTAAAAAGGCAATTCATATTGGAGTCAACCACCATACTGGAGTTGCTGGCCACCAACCTTCCCAAGCCCAAAGGAAAATCTGTTTTTTTTTTCAGCCCCACCTCAGTGCTGGAGTAAGAAGACATCTCCCCAGCATGGTCCATGCCAGAAACACAGCATCCCATGCAGACCCATGCCAATGGGCACACTCACCCACTGCCTGCCCTTGTCAGCTGTCCTTATTAAATCTTTTGCACACACCACCAGGAACCAGGGGAGGTGTGCTTGTTGGAAACCCCCCTAAACTACATCTGAACAGAAAGAACAAAATAACTCAATGGAACCATCGAACAATACTGGGTTGGGCTCTACAAACTTCCTACACAATTTTTCTTCCCACTTTGACAGAAAGCTAGCTGTACTTATTCTTGGAATATGTTTTCTCATCTACTTTGTAGCGATTTCATCCAAACCAACCGTCCTTGGTTTGCTTATGAGACAAACACTGCCTCAGTTGAAATATATCACCGCTACTATTACCTCCCTAGATCAATGGATGTCAACAGAGAAAACAAATTTTCTCTTGACTGGTCTAGGTTAGACTGATGTTTCTTGTCATCTTATCCTCAAAGGGCTTTTAAATTAGTTCATAATTTTCTCTAGCATCTTCCTCATTATCAAAGTCAAAACAACCAGTTTATAATTACACAGCCCTCCCTTCTTGAGAAACGAGGATTGTGCTGGCTGTGCTCCTTCTCCTGGGACACAACCCTATGTCAAGAACAGCTGTGTGCAGACTGTATTATCCACATACTCTATAGAGTGTTTTTTTCCTAAGCTGTGCCCTGCCCACACACCAACCCCATGCTCCAGGGTGCCCCATCCCTGCAGACGTTCAAGGCCAGGTTGGATGGGGCCCCGATTGAGTGCCTGATCAACCAGCCCTCAGCAAGGGATTGGAACGGGATGAGCTTTGAGTTCCCTCCCAACCCAACCACTCTATGATGGATGATTTTGACACTGCTACCTCAGTGCCAGCACCTAGATCATGCAGGAGCTCACCAGGCCCCCCACTCTTGTTTACATGTGCTTGTCTGAAGTTAAGGGACACGAAAAAAAAAAAAAAAGAGGAAAGAATATGAGAAAATGAGCACTTTAATTTCCCAATAAAATCTATGCCACAGTATGAGTCATTGTTTGCTTTTTTACACTAGTTGGGAAAGGCCTTCTGGTTTTAATAACTAATACTGCTGAGTTCAATAAAAAGCACTTAATTTAATTTAATCCAAACCCTGATTAATGCCAGCTTCTCGTGGAATTTTATCTTTGTTTTAATTTGAGCCCTTACCTTAAGAGAAAAAGAGACAGAATGGGATAGAACTCAATTAGTTTCCCTGCTTGTTTCTGGGTGAAACACTGAAAAATGAAAGATTGACAGGTATAGGCTAAATATGTTTTCCCTTATTCCTTAGCCTGACTTTCCCCTAAGAACACAATGTTTGCTTAGTCTTAAAAAGGGAAGCTTAACGGCTCACAGCTCAGTTTGGAAAATAAAATATTCCAGGGCCAATTAGGATCAGATTTCTTTTCTGGAACTATATTGCTTTTAATGTGTTAATATTTGAGAGATACGCTACTGTTTAATTGGACACAGAGGGCCCTTAAAGCTTGGGAGCTCCAGCATTAGGACAGGCAGACTTGGTGGTGGATACAGAAGGAAATAATCTGGGATAAAGCCTTGATAAGAGGTTGACATCCTTTCCCTACAGTTGTGCGCACATATATTTACTCAGATCCATATCTTAGATAAACAACCAGCACTAACGAGTTTTTCAGTTGGAGTGGAGATATGCAAGAGCCGCTGATGACTCAGCTCGTTGCCAGCCATCTACATGGGGACAAGCTCTGCCCAGCATTACAACAACCGCGACAGCACCCAGGTTAGGACCCAGTTCTCCCACATCCCTCACCAGTACCTGAAATCCACAGAAACATTTCCCCTCTTTTCACAGCCCTCTAACTTATTCTGCGCAAGGACTGAGCCAAGGTCCTGCCAAGCCAATAGCTTTCAACCGTGTGATCGCGTGCTGTCGTAATGCTCACAGACCAGCAGAGCATTTGCTTAGGGTCTGCGTTGCTGTTTTACGACACTGAGTCAGACCTTCCTGCTCCCAGAGGGACTCCCAGCCCTGCCCTGCACCTTCAAAGAAATGCATCCCCCATGCTTGTTGGGTAACCTTCTCTAATAAAAATTAAACAAACAAATGTAATAAAGAGCTTTATTCAGAATAGAGGCCAATTTTCTGCTAATGGCAGCATTAAGATCCTAAAAGGGTATTGAGTTACAGAGCAGTAAAGCCACAGCAAACAGGCTGCTGTTCTAAAATAGCTACAGGTGCCAAAATTAAGGAGGACCAAATTACCAGTCTGGTTCCAATGCTGGCCTGCAAATACTCCACGGGACATGAGAAATGAATGGCAAGTGATTGTTTTCATATTAAGAAAAGGTTGTTTGAGCATTAAAATGCATTTCATTGTGCAACTTCTATATTTGCTCAGTTCCCAAAACGGCGTTATTCACCTACTGGATTAATGAGAAGACATGAAGCAGAGGGGGAAGGTCACACAGAACCAGAGTGCATTCCAATGACATTTATAGAAGCCCACACTGTTTAGCTGTGCTGAGGAAGACCACACTGCACTCCAGGAAGGGCTGAGCACCTGCGCTGCTCAGCACACACAAGGACTCTAACCCAAACCACTGCCTCTGTGCAGATGGCTGCAGCCTGAAGCTCCCTGGGGGGATTTTGCCTACTGGGAGCTGTGCTGTGTCAGTCTCCAACCCCTGCAGCAATGCTCCAGACATTTCAAACTTACTCCACACTTGCCCTGAGTACACCTCCCTCACCTCTGTGCTTCCTGTTGAGCAGTGAGAATGGAGCTCTGCCACATCTTCACCAAGGTATAGCTGTGGAGCATCAGATCATCTGCACAGCTCTCCACTCCTCAGCTCCTCCAGGAGGTCTCTGGGCTCATCACCAGCTCCTCCTGTTCTGCTGCAAAGGAAAGCTGTGGCCAAAGCACAAAGCCTCTCTGCACACACTTCTCATTCCAGGGCTACACAAGTTCTTTACTTTTCACTCACTGCTTCTTGGATATCTCAGTGCTGCAGCACCAGGTCACACAGCTCAGGATCACCATGACATCAGACATGGGCAAAGAATGACACTGGCACAAGAGTAGAATCATAGAATCATTAACGTTGAAAAAGACCACTAAGATCATCTAGTCCAATCAGCAACCCATCTCCACCAAACCATGTCACATCTCCATGTTTCTGGAACACTTCCACAGATGGTAGACCTGTCACCTCCATGGGCAACTTGTTTCAGAGCTTCATTGCTCTTTTTGAGAGGGAATTTTTCCTAATATCCAACCTGGACCTCCACTGGCACAACTTCAGGCCATTCCCTCTCATCCTATCACTGTTACTCAAGAGAAGAGGATTGACCCCCAATACCAGAAGCCCAAAGGGTCCCACAAGGGCCACCGAGTCCAATTCCCAACCTGTGGGAGTCCCTCAGTGGGCATGGTATATTGAAAATTGTGAGGTTATAGTTCAGTATCAAGATTTAAACCACAAGTACTCGCATGTATTGAAGTGTCCAATGAAGCCAACATTTTCAGAACACTCTAAATTCATTAGTCATACCAGAATACGCATTGGGGAACAAATAAACGTTTGCTGAGTGTAGTGGAAACGGGTTGGCTCCATGTATTAAAGAACAACTCTTGTGCCCAAGTTTCCAACATGTTAATGTGCTTTGTATTATATATTCTCGAGTTCTGCTCTCCATTCACATTATTTGGCTCCCAATGAAGCTTTGGGCTTTGCACAAACAGTAATGCAGACATCGCAGTATTAAAATCATTTTAAATTTTCTGATCATCCCTGCCTGGCAGAAAGTGCACAGAAAATAAAGAGATAATTACAATAAGCTGCTGAAACAGTAAACAGCAGTTATTTCTTAATTCAGTAGCTTCGCTGTGTGCATGTCTGAGCTTATAACATCCATGAGGACTGCATGTTGGTTTAACCTATTTTGCAAAGCCCAGGAGTAAAGATTAATTTAGCTCTTTCATAAGTGTCTCCCGCAGTAGAAGACACTTTCCTTCTACAAAGAGATTGTAGGCAATCCAGGAAATTGCAAGAGAGTCATGAAGACAGTGCCACATGTGATGTTTCTGATATCAACACAAATAAGTCAAGTCACAAATTTCATGAAACAGATGCAGTAGGAAGTGCTTTTCCTTTTGCTAAATTGAAAGCGAATAATCAGAAGTGTGTTATCTCTAATTACTCCAGAATATTAATGATGAAATATTCACTGAAGATATATACTGGGACATTTTTCTTCAATTTTTTTTTCCTCCTCATCCATACAAATGAGTTCAAGAGCACAGAAGTTCTGAAAGACCTTTTTAAGTAACAGCTGACAGTGGTTTTGTTGAAATCCAGTAATGTGAATTCAAGTGTAAGAAAGGAGAAATATGTCTGTGATCCACTTTCATCCCCAGCATGAAATGTCCTTACTCAGTGTCACCTCTTTGAAAGGACACTTTAGTAGCCACAGTCCCTGATCAGACCAGCCCTGCAATCCATGCATCTGGGCTGTGCTGAACTACAGGACTTCTAAGTTGCACAGGGTGCTGCATCTCCAGCATCACAGAATTGGTTGAGTTAGAAGGGACCCTTAAAGGCCATCTGGACCAACTCCCCTGCAGTGAACAGCAATGCCTACAGCTCCATCAGGTGCTCAGAGCCCTGTCCAGCTTGACCTTGACAGTCTCCAGAGATGGGGCATCCATCATGTCTTTCATTTCCTTACACCCTAAGTATCCAAGGGACTCCAGTGCAGAGAAGAGATGTAAGAAAGAAGGTTGATGGATGCACAGCCAACAAGTGCCTGAAATTTGGATGATTTGCTGCTTTCTTCCTCCTAGTTTTTCACCTGGTCTTTCAGGTTGAGGATGGGCTGTAGCCAGAAATCCTCTACCAGAACATGCTTTTTAACCTCAACTTGGAGTACAAGCTACAAGTATCTGCTTGTTCATTTCCAGTAAAACACTGGAAAGATATCAGTCTTTAGTTTCCGGTCCTCCTACTCCTTCTCTAGTTTCTCACTATGGCAGTGATAGCACAAGAACATCACTATTTCTCTCCTCTTCCATCATCTGCTCAGGATCCCATTGTCCACCAGCTCACACCAACACTGATGCCTGGCTTCCACCTCTTCCACACAGAGGCGTGGGGATAAGGACAGATTGCTGCATCACAAGCATTTTTACTGTGCTAGCTATGTTTTTGTTCTGTTTCTCCTGACCCATCCTCCCAGCTCGGAAAACTCCACTGATACATTAAGCTTCCCAAAAAATGCCAACAGCAATCAAGAAATAACTTCCCTCAGCAATCAATATATCCTCAGCACAGTGCTGAAGCGATACTTGGCACAGAATAAGCAATTACATTGGGTGAGGGCATCCGGATCATGCCCATGTGGGGTTTCGGGTGGAAACACACTGCAGTGAGCCCTCAGCCATGGCCTGCACCACATTTCCTAGTAACAATTGTGTTGCCAAAATGCTCCTAGCTCTGGAAACATTACTGCAGGTCTCTCATGGTATGTTAATCACACAGACAGACCGACTCGCATAAACACACCATCGTCCTCACCAGTGCCCAGCACATCATAAATACAGCTGCCTGAAGTTGGCCATTGGTCACTTGTCCAAGGGATGGTGCTGTAAATTCAGAAAGCAGGAGAGCCTGCACAGGAACAGCCCAGGAGAGACAGCTGGTTCATTTCTACATCTTACAGGAAAATATTTCCATGAAGTGTAATGTTTGGAAAATGTCTAACAAGCCGGTTCATGCTTTCTACAGATTATGTGGACTTAGCATTTCTGTTGTCTATACTGGGATAGATGAATAGAGAGATAAAAGGAGGCATGAAAACATAAGACACTCAGAATGCAGGAGAATCTACAGAATGTGCAAAAAATGTAGGAAAAGCTAAATAAAAGAATAAAGACAAATGAGATATTGCTGAGGCAGTGAGGGAAGCAGCAGGGTCCCAGTTCAGAGGTGAGATAATTAAATGACAAGCGAGGCAGCTCTCACCAAGGCAGCCTGGAATTCACAAGGGAGAGCGTGCACAGGAGACTGAATGCCAAAACAAATCTATTCTGTGGGAGGACAAGGGAACCCCAGAAGTGCAGCTCCAGGAACTGGCAGCTCATGCTCCAGCCATGGCTTGGGGAGCCAAGGGACATTACCCAGCAAAGGAAAGCACAAGGAAAAACAATGGATTTGCTTACATCTGGGTGAGAAAGGTGTTCAGCCTTCTCCCCTTCTCCATTCTGTTGCTAAAGACTGAGATCCTGATCCTGAGAAGCCATGACATGGAGTGCCTTCCTGCTGATCCTGATTGAACACACACTTCAGAGGGGAACATGAAGGACTTGCACAAGCTGCTTGGGATTTCTCAAATATGCATGTCTGCATAGAGCAGCAAACCTAATCCATTTTGGGATGTGCTGGGTTTAGACACACTCAGTCCAACTCCTCTCTGAAATCTTGCATTTCCTTCAGGTGCACTAGGAGCAATTGTATAGCACATGCAGAGTTGGTCCATCCAACACTCCCCAAGAGAGTCCAAGCCCAGGAACACATTATCAGCTCCCAGACAAGCAGCTCAAAGCTCCCATGTATGTGGGCATTCCTTACATTTCCAGATGTTTGGCAGCCAGTCAGGACTCCCACATATGGGGACGCATCTGGACTTCCCAGACGTGTGGCAGTCCAGAGTTTCTGTACACGCAACACACATACTTTAAGACCCATAGACACTTAAATCCATCTAATCTGTTTGGACAAGAGGACAGGTCTGGAGAAATCTGGACAGATGGCCACATGAACAAAAGGCTATCTCAGGAGATGTGGATGGTAGGGAAAGTCAGTGGCATCCCAGAGTGGCACAGCAGCCTCTCCTCCTTCCTCCTACCTGGGAAGGACAGGTGCTCAACACCACTCGGAGGACAAACTCTGCTGGGACAGAACTGGGCTGTCTTCACACAGAGGAGAGAGTCGCTTCCCAGCCCCAAGGGACTTCCAGAAATAACACAAACTTAGTATCTCACACCAGTCAGTCAAAAGGACTACAGAACAGCTTGAAGAAGAGTCAAACTCCCATCCTGTTCTCATGGACCCCTCCTGTCCCCTTCCAGATCCAGTTCCTGTCTTGGCGTGACAGTATCCTTAGCAGCAGCAAGCTGCTCCTTACAAGCCACAGTCATTTTGACAGTCATATAATTGTAAATGATCCAACCCCTTGATCAGTGCAAATGTGTAGCCTAAGCCTATTTCATGTAGATTCTGGTGGAAACGCAAGGCTTCATCTGCACAGCCAAGCTTGGACACATGGCTGCTCGCAGCAATGCACCCCTGCCCTCCTGCACCCCACACTTGTGAAGGCATCACCCTTCTGCATGCTCCTTGTTATCCCCTTAAGCCACATTTTACTGATGTTTGCAAAAAGCATTCTCTAACTACAGAAAGAACACTGTCTTTCCCATGAATACTGGAAGAGATGTGCAAGAAAGTACTATATTTTCCTCTTGAGACAGCACTGGAGGAGGCTGGCACACTCAGCAGCACTTGGGCTGCATGTAAGCAGGTCAAACTACAATGTGCTTCAAGAAGAAAAAGTCCAAAAATGAATTTTAGAAGGGCAAATCCCTTATGAAAAGACACCCTGTGCAACAAGCAGCCCTCTCTGCTGGGCAGAGCTCAGCTCAAAACGTTCCCAGCCCCCTTTGGTTTCTAAGGCTCCTGTCATCTTCTGTCACACGTTATTAAACAGATCAGAAACAGGATCTGGGATTACAGAACAGACTGAACTCAGGACATCAGAAGACACCTGCCCTATAAATAGGAATCATTTACCAATTTGGAATAACGCACACATGTTTTGGCAACTAATCAGTCAATAAAAGCAGAAGACCCAACATCAGAATTATTCTAGCACTATTGTTTTAAGATGCAGAACAACAACTGACATCACCATGACTTAACCCCTCACTTCCCAAATTCCCACCTCGCCTATCTGTGCTGAATATCCCCCAAGATTTGCCCTTCCTGTAGCAAGCCCACTACTATTGCCTAAATCTGTCCTCGTTTCTGAACTGGAATACTGCAGACTTTCCACTGCAAAGGGCTTCAGAAGCAATTAGTGATTCTGTGCACTGTTCGATTTGTTGACACTTGGGTTTCTAGGAAAAATTAACACAAACATGCACAACAGCCTGCATAAGGAACAAGGCAAAGTGCTGCTTCCAAACAGGTGCAGCCGATTATCTGAGGCAACGCTCTGCCTGAAAGGAAAAAAAACAACACATTATTTTCTTCACAAATTTTAAGAGCACTAAAAAATTCCAGATAATGGGAAGTCCCTGAAGCTTTTAGAAAGTGTTTTCTCATAGCCCGTACCTGGTATGACAGCTGCTTCTTTGCAGCTATGGGGAGTTGTGGTTTTCCATTTGTGAAAATTCAAGTGAAATCTATCATTTTTTGGAAAGAGTCGAAGTCCTGAGCTTCTCAAATATCTTTACAGGTTGAACATTTGGAAAGGATTCAAGACTCCAATCAGAGCTTGAATATGTGGAAATATTTAACTCTCTAAGAAACAGTATATAAAATAAGCTGTTTCTCCACTTGATGACTATTTCAGGATTGACTAATGGCTTGTCGTGGTGCCAAACACCACGGAGATGGCTCAAGAGGATAATTTCTGAAACTTGAATTTGTGGCGTTCTATCAAACGAAGATTTCTGTGACAAAACCCGAGATCCGGGAATTTATATGCAGCTAGAGCTTAAATGGACTTTTGGACACCAGATTTCAGAAGTAGCTCTACCACATTTGCTCAATGAAATATCTGTTAAATCTTTTCCTAGGGAATGAACAAGCTTTAAAATAAAAGAGGGAAATAAAGACTACTGTATCAAACACATGTCCCTCCTGAGAAGTCCTTGCATTGCAGCTGGTTGGCCTCTGGATCTCATTTTGGGGAAGGACATGATGGCAGGATGAAGGCTACATGCTGTTCTGCTCAGCCCATCTCTGGGGGTGGCCATGTCTTAGTCAGGACAAACCCATGTTCTGAGCTTCCCCCAGGGTGAAGGGCCCATTTGGCCAAATTACAAGCAAAGGCTAACGAGTTGTATTGGGTTTCAAGGAGCAACAAATTGCTGTGGCCAGCTCTTCTTTAGCTGACACGTTTATGTTACACGTTGGTTCAGATTTTAAGGATGGCAAATGCCATTAGCATAACATAGTTTTTCCTCCTGCTTGATACAGGTTAGAAAACCTAGCCTAATAATTACCACACCAAATCCATAACTTCCATCTGAAACAGTTTCAGAAAGAGCCTTGATTCAAGGGTGACTGATTGTTAATTCACCTCATACCCAGGTAGAAGCATTCCAACATATATTTTCAGCATTATAAATCTGCACAATATTAGCCCAGGGTTGTCCTTTGTTGGGTTTTAAATCACAGGTTCTCTCTGTGCCTTTCCTTGCTAACATTTCATGCTATTTGCTGCAAGCTCGTTCTTCCCCTTGTTGGTACTTGCACACTCTGATCAAGTTACTTTTAATTTTCCCTTGGACAAAATAAGCAGATGAATCTTACCAGAATCTTGCCTATAACTCTGTATTTCCAGGATTTAGTCACATTTATTGCTCTTTTCTGAATACTTCTTAACTTGACAGCATCTGTTCTTCTGTAAAATGAACAGGAGAACAGGACATAGTGCCTAACACTGTCTCACCTGAGCCATCTCCACAAATAAAGCTTCCCACCATCTCCTCCAGGACTCCCTTTGGGCACAGGGAGGAACAGAGCCTGAATTCACAGCTACTGCTCTGCTCCTGCCCACCCAGCTGTTGGAAGCAGCTCCTTTTTCATTATCCACATCCGATCTCCAATTCTTTTTTCAGCCACTTTTGCCTCACAAATACATCCTGTACCCTTTGGTCTCGTAAGTCCAAATTCACATCCAGTATCAAAGCACGTGGACATCTGTAAGATTCAGGTTCCACTCCCAGACTTGGAGCTTGTTAACCACAGGAGAGCAGGAGGCAGGCAGCAGCTTTCCCACCAGGTTGCTGACACAAAATATGAGATAATCGAAGGTTTTGGCACAGAGAGTGCAAAGACGCAGCAGGTGTTAGAGCAATGATGTCTATTTCATACCTTACATTTTAAAACAGCATCATGAATATGGACAGCCCCAAGACTGATTGCACGGGACAGCATCTCCGTGGGGTCCCGTATCCCAAACCTCGCAGTCTGCTGCCAAGTAGGCACGATGCATCCCAGCACCCTGCTGTCACAGCAGCACTGCCTTTGGAGAACCTGGGGCCAGCCTTCCCCACGTGTATGCTCACAGACAGCAGTATCCTCAACGTCAGTTAAGTGTCATATAAGTAGAGTCACACCATACATGCAGAATCATGGAACATCCCAAGGAGAAAGTGTGATCTTTGAGATCCCTTTCAGCCCAATTCATTCCATGGTTCTATGAAAAGGACCTGCTCAGGGATCTCCGTGCCCGATTCCTGACTCCACACAGGATCACCCAAAAACATAGAATCCTAGAACAGATAGGCGCATAGAAGCAGGTTGCTCTGCCAGGCAGTTGTGCCAAGGTCGGGCAAGGAGCAGTCCACACCCTGGTATGCTCATCTAAACGCAAAGCCTCCAGAGGTACAATTCCCACTTCTGCTGCTACAGACATACACACCCATGGTTACAGCCTCCTGCTGAACTGAGGACTGTCACCGTGCCCAAATTCCTTTTCTACATATTAAACAGCGTTTAAAGGCTCACCCACCCAGAAAGGCTGTGGGTGTGCGCGCGCCAGAGAATGCCAAGGAACAGTTATACAACATCAAAAAGCTTCTAGAAGGACCTTCTGCATTTGGTACAACAGATACTTTGTCAGACATCTAAACAACTTACTGGACTGTGTCCCCTCCACTTTTTTTCCCCTCCTATTAGCCTCCCAACTAATCCCAGAGCTGAATTGGTTTCCTCCACTTAGAGGCTCCACTCAAGTTTTTGGTTTTTTTTTTTCCCTAGGATTCCCATCTTTCTCTTTCTTTTTACTTTACAAATATATAAATAGTCACATCGTCATACGAGACAAGTAGAGACTGACTCTTATGGGTAAAAAAACAGATGTTCCCCAATCTTCCCTAACAAAGTAATATTTTATATATGGCTCTTCAATGGATTTATAGCCAATGAAGGGATGTTACTACATTAGCTCATGGAGGGGGTGGGTGATAAAAACTGGAAAGGAAGAGCCAGACAAGAAAAAAAAGAAGCTATCCAGAGCGCTGCAATTGGAGAAGCATGACAAATGGGCAGCACAGTTTTAGAGGGCTTCGACAGCAAGGCAGATTGCCTGGCTGGGAGTGATTGTCCACAGCTGGAGCATCGCAGAGACCATCTGGTATTTCTTAAACATGCTTTCCCCAGGTGATCCGGCTCTTGGAGTGCCCCAGCAAAGGGAAGAAAAAAGGACTGTGAGTCTCAGCCCCATTTCTAGGGCCACCCTAATTAGTTAATAGAATTATAGTTGAATTGGCTTCGGTTTCCTCTTACAAAAACCTCTGGTTTTGCCACCTTCTCTATGAAAAAATAAAACACTTAAATTCATGGAATCTCTCATTTCTTTGAGAAACTCAATGATTGTGTCTCTTGGCAGAGTGACCCAGTATAAAAGTTAATGAGGGGAAAAAAAAAAAACCCAAGGCTCTGTCTGAACACCTTGCAGCCTCACTCTGCTCCCACCCTGCTCAACCATGTTTCCACACGTGTCTCATACCCCCCAGCATACCCCTCCCTGGTGTGGGACTCTGAGAGCCTCTCATTTCCAGGATTTTGATCCTTTCCTCAGCTTAGAAAAGCATTATAGAATTCAATTAGCAGTGCGTGCCACAGGCTACTGTCCCCACAGAGAGGAACACAGGCAGAGTACGCACCCCTCCCGACCCCCACGAGGCTGCGCCATCCCAAGCCAGCAGCATCAGGAGCTGCTAATGAAGAGAGGCAAGAGCAAGCAGTAAATAATGAGCGAGCAGACAGATGGAAAAAGGGTTAGCGCGAGCAGCCGGAGAGTAGAGCCTGGGATCCAGGCGCGTTCCCACCAGCAGGCAGTGCCCCTGCCGAGCAGCACAGGCAGGAGCCCCACTCCCTTCTCCTGTTTTCCCCATGACCCAGCCCAGCCGCAGAGCGCAGGGCCGTCAGATGCATCCTGTAGAGCGCAGAGGAGGCAACCGCCCCACAGCCACGCAGCCCTAATTCCCGGCTGCGAGCTTTCCAGCAGCACATAAATACCGGTTCTGCTATTTTTCATGGGGAGAAAATATGCCAGGATGGTGGCTGAACCTGGTGATCCTCCTCTGACTGCAGAGCCATTTGTTGCTAAGTCATTGTTTGCTAGGAAATGCTCTTTTAAATTACAGAGGACTAGCCACACACAGACTGTCCATATAGACACGTGTCTCCAACTGCGTGCTGGAGAAAAACTGGTGAAGTTGGGCAAACAGAATGTGGTCTCAGCTAGAAATACACACATGAGGTGCTTCAGCTTCTCCAGGCTGAGAAAAATTGTAAAGCAAATGACTGGGTCAAAAATACCGAGCAAACAACTATTTAAGTGTTTTAGACTGCCAAAAGAAATGTATTCCAGCACCATGAGTGCAGGGAATTATGGATGGAAACCATGCAGTGGTATAGACAGCAAAAAGAACAAATGGATTACAAAGCTGAAAATAAATCAACCAATTGGGAATTACAAAGAGTAGAGAACTGGTAACATTATAAATACATGAAGGAGAAAAAATTCATGGCTTCCGGAGTTAGGAGGCATTACTTTTGGAGTGACCAACGTATATGCACTTTGTTTTAGGGAAAAAGATGCAATGATGAAGTAATAAGACAGTGATGTACTTGAGTTTATTAATAACCAAGAGTTGTGCTAAATAACATCTGCTTTAGATAAGCACTGGTAAGTCACCCATCCCAGATAATTTGCACCTCTGAGTGCAGTAATGGGATCTCTGACCTGTTGACACTAATTTTTAATAAATCTTGGAATGCCAAGTAATTCTAGAAGGGTAGGAGAATGCTAACCTCACACCGGTGCTTAGCAGGTCTGTCTGACCTGGGGAGCTGCAGGCAGGCAGCCTGGCATCAGACCTACACTAAGCAATTAAAAGCTAATATGAGAGTCCAGCAATAATTCATCATATTCATGTTTCAGCTAATTACCAGCCAACACGTGTCGTATAGAATCAAGCCCCATCCAACTGGTGGTACGACTCGATTTAAGAACTTGCATTAGTAAAAATAATTTGGCACAACTAGATGGAGAAGAGCGTCCAACACAACAAAAACACTGATAGCCTGCTTCCAATCCCACGACTCTGTATTTTATCATTTAGATAAACGTAAAATCCTACAAGGCAGATAGCACAAGCAAGTTAGTAAATAACGGAGAAAACAGAGCACGCTCACCCTGCGATCTGATTTGTATGGCTGCATGGCCATGGGCCAGCAGCGCGTGCCTTAATGCAGCCAAGTGCAAGATAATACACGTTCGGGAGAACAATACAGAGCTCGTATCGGCAGGATGGAAGTCTGTCCAGCAAGGCCACAAGACAGGCAGTGCTACAACGGGAGTTCTGCTTTGGGCTATGGGATCACGGAGATCAGAACCCACCGGTAATTAGGGACCTTTAACTGCCCACACATTGGCTGGGGAAGGGAGACATCAGACACAGCCTCACATTGAGTTCCTGGAACGTATGGAGGAAAAAACGGAAAGAGGAGATGGGAAGGGGACAGGAAAGGAGGATCCTTGGTGTTGGTTCCAATCAAATCGCAAACTGAATGACTTGCGGCACACAAAGAGGTGGAAGCTCCACCAGACTGGTACAGATGAGTGCAGGGAAAGCCAAGCACTCAGAGAAACCACGCACAGCAAGGCTCCCGAGCGGCAACGAGGAGACATTTGATAACTCCATTAGTGGGAAGAGGCAGACCAGAGAGTTTGTCACCTCCTACGTGGGGAGAAAAGGTTAATAGATGGGTTTATGCCACTGAATGCCACAAGCCCTCCCGAAGCTGTTAGTGCGTGTCAGCCCTCCCCCTCCCACCACAATCTGTTTTCTGTTAGGTTTATGGGTTTTCTTTATTCTCTACGCAGCACCCAGAGCTGGCTGGTTCTGGTAATGACATTACATGTTATAACGTACATATACTTGTTGATTCTGAGATACACAATTTATAAAAAATTTTTCCTTATGAGAATCATTAAATAGGATGGTAAATTGAATTTAATAAATCTAAATTTGCCATAAGAAGCCATATTCCCCACAGTTACAAAAGAAACAGCCAAATCAGATAATGAGAAAGCCAAAGTGTTGCTTAACAGACTAGAGGGTGTCACCTGAGAAAGAGATTCCCCTCCCTGACCTCTCTCACACACACACACCTTCAGCACACAATGAGTTGTAAAACTGCTAATTAGGGTAAGAGAAGGCAGCCATCCCTGGGGGTTGGCTTGCAGCTGTCTCAGGAAGCAAGGAGGTATAAATCGGGACACGAGGAAGGTATTTCACAAGAGCCAACAGCTTGCAGAGCTGCACACAGAGCTGGAGCTGAAAATGTTTCTACCCATCTGTTGGTTCAGACTTTGTGAAAAAGGATAACCAAGACCACACAGTTAAAAGCAGCAGGGTAAGACTGAGTTATCGTAGTGTAAGAGCAGAACAAAGATTATTTAAGTTTGATGTCTCTGAATGGGCCCACTGCCCATCAGCAACTATCTCTAAGAATTTCTGGCAGACAAATGAGGTTTCAGAAGACTGGGAAAGGGCAGATATAGTGGCTATGTTCAACAGGTTGAAAAATCAAGGAAATTGCAGGCCAGTCAACATAACTTCAATTCCTGGAAAAAATGTTGAAACAAATTAAACAGTCCATCTGCAAGGGAGGGCTGGAAGCAATAGGCACATCACGTGAAGCCAACCTGCTTTCTCTTTGACGTAGCAAAAGGGTCTCATATGTGCGATAGGGGCAGCAGATGTTATATACCTTTACTTTTGCAAGGCTTCAGCTCGAGTTCTGTAGAACATCTTAATTAGCAAATTAGGGAAATAGAGTCTAGATGAAATTCCATACGGGGAACGCACAGCTGGTTGGGAAACCGTACACAAAAATGCAGACATGAACAAGCAGTACCGTGCCAATAAAGCCCATGGCTGCATGGGGTATGCAGACAAGAGTGTCACGCAAAGATATGTGAAATAATCCTGCTGCTCTTCAGCTACAACACTGGGCTCATTTTGAGGCAACTCGCTTCAAAGAAGCCCAGACCAAGGGGAAGAGCCCAAGGGAACCCAGCAAAACACAGAGCCACAAAAAAAAAAAAAAATGCAGAGCGCTGAAAGGGACCTCAAGAGGCAGAATCAACCATGTATGTGTCATTCAACTTGAAAATAACATGGCCATGAACAGAAGAAAGCCAATTGTTTGATGTTGAGCACAAAAGTGTTTAGGGGAAACACAATATGAAGCCTCAAATACGTAAAAGATTTCTATAGGGAGGAAAGGAGCACTGAGCTGCTCTGCTCATCCTCAGGGAGAAGACATGGTGTAATGGGCTTCAACCGAGCCAAGAGATTGTAGAAAGCCCAGCCTCACCGTGATAGCTGCACCCTAGGGCTGACTGCTGAGCAGGGGATGGACTCCCCATCGCAGGAGGTGTGAGAACAAAGATAAAGCCACGTTGTGTAGGTCTGTTAACAACGATGCCCCAGAGAGCAGTGCAATGCTGGTGCCCAGCCCCTGGGCTCCTGCAGCCTGCTGGCTTCACACAAACGTGCCCTAGGACACAATGTATTTCAGCCAAATGCCCTCAGAAAGCCGCGTAGCAAAAACAAACATCCACTTCGCTTCAGAATGAGCTCATATAAACAGCTGATAAAGACACAGAACCACTTAGTTACAAGGGAATGTTTTTACAGCGTGTTTGCCAGCACCATCCCTGCAGTTCAGATGCTGACATCTCAGAAGACACCTGCAAACCATCTCAAAAAGGGACTCTGCAGCTCTGCTGGTCATTATCTACAGGCTCAGTGCAGATAGCACTTTTATGGCATATTGCAGTTTTCACGATCCTTCCTCAGGAAAATCCCACAGCGTTTCACAGCATTTATATTCTCCCTCTCTTCCCCACAGGGGCTAACAACATTGCCATCCTCCTCTCAGTGACACGACTCCTCCACCAATACCTCAATGCGCTGTATCAATCAGTGAGAGGAACCCAGGGACATAGTTTTCCATGCATATTTAGCTTTGAATGCTGCTTTTCCTGTGTTAGCTCTGACGAAGGCTCTGAGCCCCCAGAGGTGTGCTCTGACTGTACCAGCTGGTCAGATCAGCAGCGCTGCCTCTCCCCAGCCACCCCTCCCCAAACAGGGCCCCGCCACAGCTGACTTGTCATGGAGAAGGCTAGAAGACGATCTCTTGAGGTCCTTTTCAGATGCATTCTTTGTGGTGCTATGGATAACGTGAATAACATTATGGTCTACAATGGAGGGGAGGGCAGACAGCTTGATCTTAAGCCTGTCTCACAAGATGCACCCCTCCACTTCAGCCGTACAAGTCCTCAGTGAAGCCTAGTTATAAATAGGGGTAGAAGTATACACACCTAGGGCAACACCAGCAAAATGAGCTGAGCATCCTGCATGGGCAACAAAAACACACCCAGCCCACACCCTGTAAAGGCAACCCCAAAACATGTCCCACCAGCACAAGGGTCCGCCCTACAGACGTATTCTCCAGGATTACCACCACCCAGCACAACAGCATTCAGCAGGATGCATACAACTGCTGGCCACCAGAGGAAGTCTGCAAGGAAATACATACATGCCATGTACTCAACCTGAGCCACAAGACTCCCTGCCAAAGAGCAAGGAAAATTCTCACCATTACTGAAAAGAGAAGAAAAGCATACCTCTGAAAGTCAGCTTCTCATTTGTAGAGCTTCACAAGGATACACTAGCCTTGCTCCTACTCCATGCCATCACACAAAATGTTCTGTATTTCTTCATTAGGAAAAACAGGCACACGCATCCTCATCCCACTCCATCACTATCACCTTAGGTGCTCTTACAACTGACCCCAAAGAGAGTTTCTACTTGGCTGCTGACATCTCCAAAACTGCTTCTGTCCAAGAAAAACCTTTCACACAGCTCACAGCCTCTCTTATGGCAGAGTTTGGGTTAGCTAATGGCCTTAATAGGACTAATTGGATGCCAGAGTGAAATACTTGACTGCAACTTGGAAACAGGTGGCGAAAGGCAATCTCTTGTAGCCCTCTCTGCTGATCCCAGCAGCCAACCTTGGTCTGAGTCTCCCAGTGCCTCTCAGTAGGGCTGGGAATACCACACACAAGAAGGGCCTTTCCTCCATCCCTGCCTTTGGGGGTTGTGTCCCACAGGGTGATGGAGGAGGGGTTCCCAGCACCCACCCTGTAGGTGTTCTCTGTCTTTCTGGTGTGGATGTGTTGTGGTAGGATGGCCTGAAGGGCTGTCATCACAGCGCTGCTGGTGCAATAAGCGATCTGCTTTGCAGCCATAAGCAAACGGCAGAGCAGAAAGAGGAGATGCTTTCCTGCTGTTCATAAGGAGAAGGGAGGTACTGTTTTGTTTCCTCAGGATGGGAACTCCTGAAGGCAAACGCGCTATTTATGGTCCATCCTTGTACCTTGGGAAGCTCAGCTACACTTAACACTTCATGCAATCGGGAGGGGGCAGTTTCTCACATATGTCCGTTGACCTCCTGAGCAATTCCCTCTTCCATTAGGCTTAATGGAATTTACTTAATAACAGTGCCGAAACCAATCTGTGTGGCCTCACCCTGTCCTAGGGCAGGATTCAGCTTTCTCCCCCATCCCACTAGTGGTTTCCATAGGGCAGGTAGCTCCTTGTGCCCTCCTGCTCCATCGCAGCTGCCCCACAAGCACGGGAGACACTGACATGTGAAACAAGATACCTATCTCCCAGCAGCACGGGGAAGCAGCAAAGATTAATAAGCCTCAAAATGTTATATAGCGTTTAAAGAGCCGTATCACAGATCAAAGGCTATCGCTCATCTCAGGGAGGCAGGTGTAGTAAGCCTGCAGAGATCACATACAGAAAACAAATGCAAGATGCAAGAGAAAACTGCAGACAGGAGCAGAGCTCATGCTTGTCTAGAGGAATTGAAGTGGCCTAAGCCAGAGCGCAACATGTGTTCCTGGAGAAGCAAGAGCCAGAAATCTTGCCTGCTTTCACTCAGTCTCAGTTGTGTCTTAGCACAGAAAACACATTGCATTTTAAGACACTCTTACCTGGGAGGTACCTGCTGCTGGGAGCAGCTGAACTCCCTGTGCAGGCACACAGCCTGCGGGGTGGCTGGAAGCACGCTGGGGACTGCGTGCAACTGCTGAGTGCATCCTGACTTACACTGCAGCAGGTCTGCAGAGCCACACAGAGCAGAGCGTGAGCTCCATGAGACTGAGGGGCTCCCGGGCACATTCCTCCTCGTTTTTGGGGATCCCTGGGCACTCCATCCCTGCATGCTGAGCCCTTCCATTGGGGACTCCCTCCGGCATCGCACAGAAACGTGCAGAACAAAAAGAAGTCCTCATGCAAACTCTGCCTGATCGAATCTGGAAGGTAAGGAATGCCCTTCTGCAACAGATGTACAACCCTCTGCCCACCCCAACACCAGATCCATCACGGGGAAGGGAAATATTTACACAAGTTAGTAGAGTTCCAGTTAAATATTATGCTTAGCTGTCTAGAGCCCATGTTCTCAGACGATGTCTATGAAATAAAAGATTAAACTTCATAACAATTATGAAGTTGCTCTGCACACATTCAGAGGGAGTTAAAGGACATTAAAATAGTTCCTTGGGTAATATGACAATGAAATTGCTCTCTCTTTCCCGGAGAGTTGGTGCCAAACCCTTGTGAACCCTCCTGTAAACACACTTGGAAAGGGTAAGAGCAGCGCTGATAACCAGGTAGCACCTCTGCTCCGCAGGTTCTGCAAAAAAATGCAAGCAATGCTCGAGGGCTTTGAAGCAGCGAGGGAAGGAGGATAGGGGAGAGCAGCTTCTCTTCTCAAGGGAAGTTTGTTTAGTGGAAAGTAAGCAAGTTGTCAGGGGAAAAGCTGACAATGTTGATTCCAGCAGTTGTACTGGGAATAAACAGCCAAGTGGATTACGTTACAGGGAATGAGAAATGGTTCTGAGGATCCCATTTAAATGCTGGGCTTTCAGGAATGATAGGTTCAGCCGCACTCCTGGCCCTGGTGCCCACGGGCTGAGCCCGCAGACAGACCTACTGTGGCCATCCCTTCTCTGCAGGATCCCCGAGAGGCCCATAAGCCAATGTCCCCAGAGGGGACAGAGCTCCCTGCTGTCACGGCTTGGGGTTGGTTGGGGTGGCAGCAGTGGGGCTGTGTGGGACCCGTTCCCCTTTCCCAGCCTGGCTGCGGGGCCAGCATGGGGCCCTGCTTCCCATAAAGATGGGATGGATGCCTCCCTGCCTTCCGCAGGAAAGGGACCCAGCGAGAGGGGAAGGGGATCGCGCTTGATTTATTGGCCTCTTCCTCCTTCTCATCGTCTGTGGCTCGTCCAGCTGTAGTGATAAGGACAGCTATGAGAGGACACTGCTGGCTGCTGGGATCCCGTCCTCCTGCCCACTCCCTGCCTGCAGACATCAGTCCTTTACAAGCACCATTAAATGTGTATCCAAAATGTGGCAGTCTCCTCCATCCTTTGAGATTCTGTTCCCTGGATAATACAAACAGTTGCCAGAAAAAGAGTATCCTCTCAGCTCTGTCTGGGCCATTATCCCTTTATATTTGCTCTTTAATATTTACTGGGTTCACACAAAGTGCATGCTCTGAAAAAAAAAAAAAAAATCAGCTGCAGCTTAAAGGACTCCAAATTTAGTAATTGCTGCAGCCCCACCGAAGTGAACAGTGTGCGGGGAGATCACTACAGCGCTTCACGTGCTGTGGCATTCTGCTTAGATCAGACTGCAGGAAACATTCTGCCCAGTGGCACCAAATCTGGAGTGCCCACTGCAGGGGCCCTGTGAGTCCACCACAATTTCCTCAAGATCCGTTCCCTCCCAGCACCCAATGACCTTGGTAGGAAGCAGAGGCGGCCAGAGATGCTGATTCACATAGGGGGGAAGCTGTGAGTTAGCAAGAACTAGCCACAGTTCCTGGCTCCAAAGCTGGTCTTGCAGCCTTACCTGTTAGTGTGAGGTTGCTGTATGTGTTTGAAAACTGCTCCTTTAACAAAACCAAGTGCATCTGAGCTGCCTTTTCCCTCTGTAGCTCCAACATTATGTCAGGATGCTGGGCGATCTTACAGCCTTTCTGCTTATCCAGGGCAATGTCACTGCGAACAATGTCTATAGCAAAAGGGAAAGAAAAAAGGGAGATGGCCAAACCTCAGCTTTCATTGTCACCAGACGCTTGGACAGAACCAGCCAACACGACAGCCACACAACCATCACTCAGCATGAGCAACCCAAAAAAAAGGCTTAAAGCCCCTTGGATCTACCTGTCCAGTGAGGTTCCTCTGCTTAAGTCTTCTTTCTCCCACTGAAAGCCCAAATCACTGCCTTGAATAGGCTCACACAACCTACCTCCCCTTCCATCCATCACTGGTGGATGCCGATCTCTTACAATGGGAGCTAATCTCTTAAAATTATGACCTCTCTCTCTGGAAGGAAAGTGCAAAAGTATCCCAACATTTATGTTATGACCCTGTTGTTGGCGTACTTGACACTAAATAATGAGAAAAGACTAAGTCGCATCCTAGTGACCCTTGGCTTCTGTCTACCATTGCTTGTCAAAGACAGTGAAGAAGGCTTGCTCTTGCCCTATGTATGCTCACTGCTGAGGCTGGGTCAGCATGGTTTACAGCTCTCTGAGCAGGTCTCTTTAAACTTGTAACACCTGACATCTGATTTAGGAGACGGGAAGCTTACTTAACAATTGCTTTCTCTCCACATGAGCATTTTGTAAGTCATATTGTGGAACAAGAATATGATATTCCCTCTCCTAGAATAACTCACCCGCTGGGGAAATGAAAAGGTTGGGTAGCTGTGGGGGGACAAGGATCCAGTAAGAAGGGGCCAGTCCCAAAACAGGAGGTGGGCAGTGCAAATCAGTCCTTTCAAGGCCATTTTCTGAGCTGAATAAACTCTGTAACATGCTTGGATCCAGAGGAACCATCTGTTGTGCTGAATTCTTACAAAAGCTTCGGCGGCCAGAAGCGATAAGGGATGATGGAAGTTGGAGTTCTTCCACCACACTACACAAGGTCAGGCTTTGCATCACGAGGTTGCCCTTTCCTTGGTTTTATTCCCATCTAGCTAGATATTTCTGAAGGAACTTATTGTCAGAAGAGAGATATGCCTGGCTCCACAAACACACTCAAGCTCCACCATTGTCATGCACACCAAGGAACTGTGAAGTTAAAATCATAGAAGAGAATCATTAAGGTTGGGAAATACCACTAAGATCATCCAGTCCAATGATCAACCCACCACCACCATGCCAAGTGTTTTCCAACAGCCACGCTCATGTCAGAGCCAGATCTCAGGTTCTGCAAATCTGGGCTCCAAGTGATGTCCTGGGCTGGCAGAGAACCCGCACTGAATGTGGGTGGAAGGCTGTTGGCCACATTGTCTTGGCTGTAGGGAACTTCTTCAGGCCATGTCCTGTGGGTCAGGTCAGACATTCAGCATCACCTGGCCTGCTGCTGCCTAATTTGTCCCTCACATCAAGCGATGCAGGATTTTGGAGCTGCCATGGAGTTGAGGGTCTATACGAGCCTGGGTAACAAGTTGGCTTGTTTGCTGGATGATGAAGGAACCAAAGGGTGAGAAATCCGTGGGGAGGGTTGAGGAGAATAAGTCATTTCTGTAAGGTTTGCAAAGGCCTCAAAATAATTTTAATGGCTTTGGTGAAAAGGCAGAATGGGCTCCTCAACAGTGGGACAAACTTTCTGTATCACCCTGGGACCAGGATCCCTCTCCATGAAGTCAGGGACCAAGGAAGCAGTTTGGAGAGTGCAGGGGGATGTGGCAGCAGGTGCTACATGGTTCCTCAACATCTAGCATCCTGCCTCCCTCTTTGGGGACTGCAGGTCCCAGTGAATACGCGCTGAGGAAGGGATATGGTTGTGATAGAGAAGATGTGAAGGGCACAGAAAGTAGGGATGCTTTTCTGGCAGCCAGTTTCATAGACTTCCCAGAAAGCTCCTACTGTATGTGAGCAGGAAGCAGAGGCGAGTATGCAGAGTCCTTGCTTCTCACAGCTAAGGACCCAAGGGGTTTTCCCAAGACTTAAAACTGGAGGTGGACTCCATATCCACTATAGCTCCAGCTTAAACAGTGGGTAGATGCTTGGGATATGGGATTCCCAAAGAACCTGATGCCTGTTTATTCAGACACACAGCGCAGGTGAGGAGGTTAAAGCACCTCTAGTATAGATGTCAGGGAAATTTTTTACATGGAGGGTGGTGAGGCACTGGCACAGGCTGTCCAGAGAGGATGTGGGTGCCCCATGCCAGGAGGTGTTCAAGGCCAGGTTGGATGGGGACCTGGGCAACCTGATCTAGTGCCTGATGTAGTGGTTGGCACCCCTGCCTACAGCAGGGGAGTTGGAACTGGACAGTATTTGAGGTCACTTCCAACCCAACCATTCTGTGATTCCATGATTCTACACCTCTCTTTCGAACCAGCAGCACCAGGGGAAGAGGCCACAGCTGCTGTAGGAGCTCAGGGAGAACCTCAGCAAGAGCAATCCAGGGAAAAGAGCCAGCAGGAAGCTCACAGTGATCACATCTAAAAGTAAGTGAGAGAAAGGGGAAAGGCACAGGGGGTGTGAGGAGAAGGATCCCGCGGGGGGCTCTGGGCAGGGCAGCCCCTGAGCGGGACACAGCTTTCCAAAACGCAGAGCAGCCATAAAAACCAACACACGCACGCACACACACACAAAATTATAAATAAAATCAAGGGGGAAAAAAAAAATACCCAGCAAAACAAGAAACCAAGCGACTCTTGCCAGAAGTGAGAAAGAAGAACTCCAGATGTGGGAGCCCCAGAGGACGCCAAATGGTTTCCAAAGCCGGCAGACCAACGAGCTGCGTGTGCCTCGAGAGGCAGCGGCCGGGCCGGGCCGGGCCGGGTCAGTACCTTGGCCAGCTCAGCCCCGCGCCGCTCGGCGGGGCACGGCCGGGCGCATCCCGCAGCGCGGCTCCCGCAGCCCCGGCTCCCGCTGCCCGCTCCTCTCCCGGCGGCACCGCGTCCCCCGGCGTCCCCGCGGCGGCGGAGCGGAGCCGGGCCCGGAGCCGCCGTGCGGTATGGAGGGAGCACACCCGTGTGGCGGCCAGGTGAGCTGCGGCTCGGGCGGCCCCGCGGCACGAGGAGCCCGCGGGATCCCCGGGTGCACCGAGGGGAAATGGAAGAAGTTGGAAAGCAGCACCGAGCGCGTCGGCTTTGTCGCATTTGTGTGCATCCTCGCCGTGTCTGTCTTCAATAGGAAATTCTCTGACAGATTCGTCTCGTTCCTTTCCTTTAGACGGGAAAATTCCCTGACAATGAGTTCCAGAAAATATTTTGCGCTAGATAAAAAAAAATCGTATTTGTTTGTTTTATATGTAATAATGCCGTTGGATGCTGCCTATTTCTTCTGTAATGAAAACAAGGAATTAATAACACGCCGATATCTATGTCTGAAAGCTGTGATCCTGACCACCTCCATCACCTTACTCCATGCATATGTATTCTTTACACTGATCCACGTGGTCCCACTATAGTACAGTGCGTTTGTAGCATAAGAATACCCTCAGCAGGCTTCTTTCCCGATGTGAATACACTGATTCACTCTTCACTTCCTTAAAAGTATTCAACGAAAAAATCCATGATAAATTCAAAATATTTTCCCTGATTGGCAACAGCCAGCTCACAATCCAATTGCATAGGAAGCCACACGTGTTTCCCCTGAGCATGGTACTTTGCATGAATCATTTCTAATTCACAGATCGAAGTGCTGAACTTGCAAAAAAATGGTAAGGTTTTGTAGAGAATTTAGGATACTTATTAGAAGCAATCAAACATATAACCACAGGAATCCTTAGTCTCACCCATACACCAGCAAATGGATAATCAGGAGCTCATTGTCTGATTGCGCCACTTCCTGCACTTATAAAGCAATTTTCACACACGGTTCTTGCAAAACTGTTCAAAATTTAAAACCAAAAATGGAGATAAACATACTTTGGAAGCATCTCCTTCATAGATAGTGCCTTCCTTACCTTGCAGAAGGCAGCTTATCTATTGGCTTCTTCTTACAGGGACAGGAGGATGACCCATCTCACTGGGAAACACCTGCTGGTGGCTGAGCTGTGGAGCCAGAGTAGCAATCCCCATACAATGCTGAGCCCTCACTGCTCTGCTCTAATATCCAGGTGAAAGCACAGCACCTAGAGGCAGCCTGCACAGCACAGGCTCAGCAGGGGGTACAGCATTCCCCTGTGCACAAGGTGGCTCAGGGTCCTGACCCAATGCCAGGTGTCTGATGGTGTCAGAAGGAAGGGATCCTGAGATGAAAGCATGCACAGGAAGCCCAATAGCCAGCACCAGAATTACAGTGTAGCACCATAAGGCAAAATGTCCCAATTAGTATGGAAGGCATGAGGAACATGTTTTTTGCCAGGATTCTGTGGTAACTGGCCATTTTTCCAGATGCCCAGTATCCTTCCAAAAAAGGAAATAAAATAGAAGAAAGTAACTTAGCAGCAACTGAGAGAGCATTTTTGAAATGCATCGTCCACACACACTTTGGCTCACCACCTTTTCTTATGCCTTACCTACAGCACGTGCATGTGCTCCCTTTCACCTCTGCCTCCCACGACCCACACAGGGCCATGTTTTCTGTGTGTCACAAATGCCCTTTTGTCTCCATCAGCCACAGAAACACTCCGAGCTACAAAAGTATGGAGAACCCACTGAGGCACTTGGGACAACACATCCCCAAGAACTCCAGTTCCAAGAAATGTCACTTTTTCCCTTGAGTTTTCTGTTCACAGCACAGAGGGAAACTCTAATGTTCATGCCACCAGGAGGTGTCCAAAACTGCTCTCTGCTGCTGTGAGGTGTCACCAGCAGCACTCCTTGCTGAGCCAATGGAAGAGCCTTCAAACCCCACCAAACACCCCAACACCAGGCTCCAGGGCAGCACAGACAGGGTTTTAGCAAACTCAGCTTCAGAAGAAGCTTTGTGTTTATGCTCCCAGCAACCATTACCAGGACAAATGGACAGCCCCATGTGCTTGCCCCAAAAAGGAGCTGCTCAAGGCTGTTTCCCTAGTGACCACTGTTTCTTATTGTCCCATTCCTCAAAGCCAAGTGGTCCTTGGCAACGCGTGAGGTGGCTGGAAGGACAGCCAAGTGCATTACCCAGTAGGCAACCCCACAGCAGAAGGAGAAGCTGGTCTGCTGCAGACTGAACATGAGATCTAGTACCTGCCCAGGGGTCAGACAGTGGCTGGAGAGAAGCAGCCCCAGATAACAGAGCAGAATTTGCAACACAGACTGTGAGGGAAAACCAGCCCAGTGGGGCACGGACACAGAAATTCCATTTAAGGGAGGCTAAAGTCTCCCAGGTCAAAAGCATTGCACTTCTCGATCAGCAAGTGTCAAAAAGTCTCCCCTACAGCCCCACCTCCTGGTACCGCAGGGCTCGGTGTGTGACAAACTGGTTTTCTATTGACAACAGACCTCAGGCAAGGCAATGCCATGGCCAAATAATATAACAGATCACTTAGATGGCCTTGCAGCTCTTGGCAAAGGTCAGAGGATACGTATAGACATGCTGCCTTCAACACCCTGTGGTTCAACCAATCCCTTTCCCATAGGAAAGAGCTTAGACAAGTCCCTCAGCCTGGTATGGACAGACCTGGTGAACTCCTGCCAAACAGCCACCAAAAATGACACAGCCCTCCAGCTCTGTGAACTGAACCAATAGACCTCTGTGCTGTCTCCCAGCAGCCATGGGATGTGCACAGAGGCAAACGCTCAAAGCAGAAAACAATGATCTGTCACTTGTTACATCACCAAAAACCATGAAGGTCAGATTGAAGACATTCACAGACTTCTCTTTTAATCATTTTCTGCCTTTTTTTTTTTTTTTTTTTTTTTTTTTAAGCTAGATTGTAGATTAGACAAGAAATTTCAGAAAACAGATGATGAGGGGACAAGAACACTGCACATGGAAAGCAGCCCCAGTCAGCCCAGGAACTGCAGGCAGGGCAATGGGGACAAGAGGACACTCGCTGCCTTCCCCAGGCTCAGGCACTGGGTGCCATCTTTTTCCATGCGATCTGCTCAGCCCACAAGTCCCTCACATTTGTGCATGCCTTGAGAGCAGGCGGGTCCCAGATAGGCTGTAGACGAGGGAGCAAAAAGCAGAGCAGTGCTCCGAGAGGAGAACATGGCTGCTTGGATCCAGTGCAGTGGGGCAGAGAGCTGCAGTGGCACCAGGATTTCATTTTGGAGAACTGGATCCCCCGAGTGAAGCGTGAAAAGATGGGAGCTACCAGCAACTCCAGCCTCGGAGTTTGCACACAGATCTTAAGAACAAATAAGAAAGCTTTGCTTCCAGGCAGGAAATCCTTTTTACCACACCTTTCTGATTTACACTGATGCTTGATACACACCACATGTGTCCCCTCCCTCCCTCACTCCTATTTGCAATGGTTCTGTTCCATATTTAAGTGATGAAAAGTTAAGACCTGTGGTTACAACTTCTATGAGAAGCTTCATTTTGAAGGACTGCTACATTTCAACTTTATTGCCATGCGGAAAACTGGGAGAAAAAAAAAAAATGAAAGAAAGAAAAAAAAGCTTTCCGTCCTTCTCTAACATGAAAGCTGCTGTGAAGACATTTAATAAGTGTAAGTTCTCTCCTGCAGGCTGTTGAAATATTGACCTTTGGGCTGAAGCAGGGAAATTTATTCCTACCGATGTTTAGCGTGAATCTCATCCATGCCTTTATGCACTACATTGAAGTTTTCTGTTCGAGATGGCTGCAGGTTTGGTCAGCATGAAATTCATCCCAGTGGGCAGAGCTTACAGCAAACCCCTCACCAGAGATCAATTACGAGAAGGAAAAAAACCAAGTGATGGGATGGGGATTGCTTCAGCAAAGACAGAGCACACACATCACCCACCTGCCTGCGTGTGGGGCTGGGGGACATTGGTCTCACTGAGATCAAACACTACTGGAGGAACAGAAAGCCATCAGAAAATTGGCAAACACGTCTGCTTTTTCCATTCAGCGCTGAGCTGCCGACTGGATTTCTGCAAAACTTCCTCTGCTCCACTGACCTGCCCGCTGGGATCTGTCTGGCATTAATTGGCCCTCGAAAATCACTTATGGAAATATCTTCTGCTAATTTTTGTTAAGTCGTAAGTAAGAAAATAAGTTTTTTTAAGGAGAAAAAAAAAAGGATAAATCAATAAATTCTTGCACTCGGACATGGTATTCCGCTTCTCAAAATAGGAGCGTTGGCCCTGACTTGTCTGCGAGGTTTCTTTGTGTGAATCAAGGGCCGCAAAAGGTGAAAACCTTTCGTGCAGCTGCGGAACCGCTGGGAGGAGGGCACAGAGCGGGGAGGAAGGGAGCGGGGCAGAGCCGGGACGAGGCGGTGCCGCCGTCACTTCGGGCAGGGCCCGGTGGCACGGAGCTGCGGAGAAAGAGCGGCTCCCCAGGCACCGACGGGCACCGAGCCGGGCCGGGCTGCAGGGAGCCCCGGGGCCGCAGCTGCACGGAGAAACGCGGAAACAACGCCGGGGTCCTTAGGGAAAGGCAGAGCTCCCGGGGAGCACCGGAGGGTCCGGGAAGATCGAGGGAGAAGCGGTGCAAAAGCAGCGGGGCGCGACCCGCAATACCGGGGGACGATTCCCTCCGTGGGCCTTTTGTTCCTCCGCCGGCCACACCGGCAAGGGGAGGGAAAGGAAGGAGGAGCCCCCCCACCCGGTGCGGCGCTGCCCGGCGGAGCGCACGGCGCGCCCGGAGCCGCGGAGCCCGAGCAGCGGAACGGGACCGCGCGGTGCCCGCAGCCCCCGCAGCCGCGCCCGCCCCCCGCCCGGCCCGCGGCCCCGCTCACCGTCCTCGTAGTTCTTGAGGTAGTAATCGGGGCCGGGCCCGCCGCGGCTCTTGGCCGGGTTCTTCACGTTGTGGAACTGCAGAAAGTCCGTCCTCTTGCCCGCGAAGCGCAGGAAGGCGGGGGCCAGGCCCCTCGCCAGGGTCACCAGCCGCCGGGAGCTGCGGGGAGGAGAGCGGGCTGAAAGCTACGGGACGGTGCCGGTGCGGGGAGGGCCCGGCGGCCGCAGCGGGAGAAGGGAGCGCGGTGCGGGGATCCGGAGCTCTCACCGCGGCCCGGCCGCCCCGCCCGGCTCGGCGCGGTTCGGCATCGCATAGCATAGTGCGGTGCGGCGCGGGCACCGTTCAGCAGCGTCCGGCTGCGGGGCTCTGCGGTTCAACCTCGGCAGAGGGAACGGGGCCGCCCCGCCCGCTGGCAGCGGGGTCCGGAGGCCGGCAGACCCCGGCTATGCCCTCCCGGAACCCCCCGGACAAGTGCAGCGGAGGCACCGGCTCCCGGCTCCCTGGGGGCGGAGGCGGCACCGAGCGGGACCTTCGGAGCGAGGACTCGCTCTTCCTTCTCGACTTACCCAGCAGGACCGGTGCTCTCCGGCCGGCCCGGTGCCTCCAGGCCGCTGAGCTCGGCACCCAACGCGACGCGCAACCCGGCTCCGTCCTCCGGGAGCCCGGGGAGCGCGGGGAACGTGGGGTGCGGAGCAGCTGGCCGACACCCGTTGCTGCGGGTTCCTGGTGCAGGGGTTTTTCTCCCTGCGCTGCCTCGGCCCCATGTTGTGCTTCTTCTTTTTTTTCTTTTTTTTTTCTTTTTTTTCTTTTTTTTTTTTTTTTTTTTTTTCTTTTTGTTGTTGTTGTTGTTGGAGCGGAGGGGAGCACGACATTTTTGCAGTCATAACTGATAAGTCTCCGAAATGCTTTCTCCATTGCAAACATGTGCATCTTAATGGAAACCATGGCCTCGCTCCCTCCGCCTCAACGAGCGCCGCGGGCAGCTCGGAGCCCGGCGGGGTGGGCGGCACGGGGAGGGCGCCGGGGGGGCTCCCGCCTTACCTTAAGAAATCGAGCCAGCCATCATGAATGATGGAGGGGTCCAGCTGCAGGGAGAGGAAATTCTCACTGATTATCCTGACAGGGCTCTTGGTGTTGACATCAAGGAGAATGAGAGTCCTTCCCTTCACACCTGGAGATTTCTCCACCGGCAGCGCTCTCCTGTCCCCGGCCTGGGAGGGCAGCGAGAAGGTGGCCATGAGGGCCAGCCCAGGTGCCATCAGCGCTAGGAGCCCGGGGGGACAGGAGCTGGGACAGGGCATGCCGGAGAGCAGGAAACCCCTAATTAACTCGCTGTCTGCAGGGGCTCGCTGGTGGCTAATTGTCCTTATCTAAAGTGTGGGGCGCTCTGCCTTTTTTTGCAATGTTTTGGTGCTGGTGGAGGGGAACTCACGCCCCTGACCAGCCTTTCTCGCAGCCGGTGCCAAGACTCCTTGCAGCCAGCACCGCCCCTTTAAGAGATGCAGGCTCCAGACATTTTTAACTTTTTGAAGGTAAGGGGAGGCTCCCGGTTTAACCCCCTCGGCTCGGGGCCCTCCCGAGACTCGCTGGCTCCGAGCTTCGCTTCGCCCTGGCACCCGGAGGGACCGAACCGGACCGGAGCCCGGGACCCCGGGGAGCTCGGTAGCGAGGAGCGGTAAGGCGGCGGGGTGGCCCGCTTCGGGTCGCGGTGCTGGGCTGCGGGAACCGAGGCTGAGCGCGGAACGCGACGGACGCAGCGGGAGCGCGGAGTCCTCGCGCCGGAACCCCCGGATCGGCCCGGCCGGCGCACGGGGGCCGCTGGGATACAGCGGGGAAGCGGCCCGCGGGGGTTGGGACGGCAGCTGCCTTCCTCTGCCGCCCTCGGGACCCGCCGGTGTTCGACCCGCGGTGGAGCGTGGCGAGGGGTCACGAAGGATGCGTCCGACGCGGAAACGGCCGCATCGGTGGCGCAAAAAACGCCGCGGTTCGGTGGGACCTGCGGTGTCACAGAGCCGGTGCCGCTGCCTGGAGGACCGGGATCGCCGGACGGGAGCCGTCGGCTAGCGGATGTTGGTGACATCGAGCAGGGGGTTCGTGGGGGCTCACACCTCGGCCAGCGCCCGTACCAAGCGGGCATCCCGGCCCGCCGGCAGCCGCCTCCCGGATCAGCCCCGGGCTCCGCACGCCGGCGAGCACCGTAACGCGCCCTACCTGGGCCCTCCGCCGCCGCCGCGCTCCGCCCCGGCACCATTCGCCCGGCGACAGAACGGGGCCGCGTCCGGGCTGATTCGTGCCGCGCCCGCCGGGCCCGCTGCCGTCGGCGCCCGCAGCGTAGGGGCCGGGGCCCGCAGCTCCATCTGCTGGTCACGGGCCCGGGCCCAGCGGCGAGGGAACGGCACCCACCTGCGGGCAGCGCATTCCGAGGCCGGGGGCGGCCGGGACTGCGAGGAGAAAAGAGGCGAGGAAACAACACCGAGGGATGCCTGGGCCCGGTGTACAGCACGGAAGGGCCGACCCGAGCCGAGCGGGCGGTGGGGAGCGATGTACGGCGAAAGGATGAGGCAACCCCTGCCTCTGCGAGGGCTCAGCGGGAGGTGCACGAAGTAGGATTTGGGGGGGACACGGCCGGGGAGCGGGGATCACGTCGCAGCACCCGGCGACAAAAAGCAGCGCGCGGTGCCCGGCGGCAGACAGCGGGGATGGAGCGCTGTGGAAGTAAGAGGATCCGGGGGAAAGGGCCGTGCAATTTCAGTTGTGCAAAGTCCTGGCATCCCGGGACAGGAAGAAGGCAATTTAAGGTTGGAAAGTTGTGTTCGGCTGAGAACGCTTCAGCCGCAGTTTGCAATAGCAATTCGCTGGCCCCGGAGCTGCAGTAGTTTGGTTTGTGGGTCACCTCCGAACGAGGGACACGAGTTCCCATATTGTCTCCTTTGTTTGTTTGGGCTTATTATTATCATTTTGTTTTGTGAGATTTATTTTTTGTTGGTCTTTTTTTATTGTTGCTTATTTGTTTTCTGTATGATCAAAAGATAGCAGAGCTTCACCGTCATCTGTTGGCCGATAAGCACTGTGACTGCAGGCCGAAAGTTAATCTCTCTCCCCCTGCTTCTATTTCAAAACGAAACTCCGACGTGTTACGTAGTGAAGCACAAGAAAGAAAACAAATCACCCCGCTTAACCTTCTCCGTTACAAACACGATACTTCGGAGGAGAAACGTGTTTAGCACGAAACACCCCTCGCAACCCGTCCCCGCTCTGAAGGCGGACTCCGGCGCTGGGATCAGCCCACACGCGGCCGCAGGGCTCGGGCAGCGCTCCCGTCGGGGTCGCCGCTGCCGTCGGGGCACGGGCGGAGCCGTCCGACGGGGCGGCCCCAACGCCGGTGTCACTGCCGGAGCGCAGCGGCGCTCGGAGCTCAGCTTACAGCAGCGGCTCTGGCTCCGCCGTGCGAAGCGCCGCTCCTTTCTTCTGTTACCATAATTGCTTTCGAAAGCCTGGCTCGCTCAAAAAAAGGGAAAAAAAAAAAAAAAGAAAAGAAAAAAGAAAAGAAGTATCTATGAAGATTTACTCGCGGTTCTGGTCGATCTGGAAGTACGTTTCTCTATTTTCTGTCTACTCTCAACGTGCTGGTTTTAATCTTCAAAACAGTCATTGGGAAAGAAAACCGGGGGAGGAGAAGCACTGCTATAAAGAGTTTAAGTTTAAGTGAAGCACATTAAATATTTTCCCAACGTCACCAAATAAACAGCAATCCTCCAGCTCCCAATAAACTATTTAAAGCATGTCGTATCATCCCTTCTGCTCCTGCCAATGTACTTTCCTTTCATTTACAAGCCGATCAGAGCAGGGGCCTGTCTTGTTGTGTGTGTCTACAAATGTCTGGCACCCCCCCAGTCAGTTGCAGCTCACAAACGCTGAAATCTGCAGCTAACGTTGTTATCAGAGGTGCTCACTTCGATTTTTGCCTCGCTACTGCCTGTGGAAGTGGCTGTTGTAAATGATCCGAGCGGCTGTGGAAGGGTTCCACCTCTATGCGGCAGGGCTGACAGAGGGAAGGAATGAAGAATCAGGAGATAAATTAAGCCTAGAAGACGAATTAAACGGAGGTCTCCAGCTGTACATGTCAGCCCAAAGGAAAATAGGAAAAACCTCCTCAGGAGAGACGTTTTGCGTTCCCTAGAAAATAAACGTCTGCTCATAAAGGATGAAAGTTATTATGGTCAGAGGATGTGCTGTACCAAACAAACCTCCATTAGGCTAGGAAGGATAAAACAAGCTAGACAGCCTTTTTAAAAAACAAAAATCGTCATGTCTTTGATTCCCAAGATATCAACCATGTCTGTTTCTGTATTGCTGTCAAGTAAACCTGAGTTATGGATGCTCTCAAAGAAGCCATCAAGGAGAAAACTCAGCTAGTGAAAATAAAGAATGCTATCCGTAGACAATTTGCTCAAAAGCTTTTCTTTTCAGACTCCTAAACGCTTGCCCTGCACCACGGCCTGACATAGGAGTTCTCCCCAAATGATTTCTATTCTCCTCAGATGATTTCTGAGAGGAGCAAGGACACTAAAAGCGGCCATCAGACCCCATAACAGCACAGTTCTTTTTATTGAGGTGGGGTTTTTTTTGCTCCTTCTGCACTGCAGCGTCCATCTATTTCACCGCAAGAGACCTAATGTCTGGAATGCAACCTCCTGAGGTTACGAGTGCCTAAAGGTTGGTGTTGCACAGCGTGAACCCTGCTGCTGAAACCATTTCCTACCATGCCGATGTATCACCTGAGTGAACAGACAGCAGCTTGATTTAGTGAGGTATCCACGCATTGCTCTTTAATGGAGGTGTCCTGTGAAGCTCTGCAACAAGCAAAACCATCTGTCTGCCCTAGGAAGCCTGGCTGGAGGGGAGCCCCGCACCAGCATGCGGAAGGCAAACCCACGGAGAGCTTCCCCCTTCCTGCATGCAAGGAGCAGGGCATCCATCACCACGACCGCCTGGCCGGACAGCACATCTGGCAATGCTGCGTCTGCATTATCACCAGCCTGGAAGGAGCACGGAGTGGTACCTCCAAATGTGGCCATAGCACGGCGGTGTTGGGCTTTCCTTCAAGGGTTAACCCGCCCTCCTTAGCTGCCTAAGAGAGCTATAAAAAAGAAGGACGGGAACAAAAAGGAGGCAGCAGTCCCATGAAGGCTGTGGGTTTGCAGGCAGACACACAACAAGACACAGAAGAAAGAAAGCTAGATTTTAGGCAGTTGATGATGAATTATGTATTCTTTTTCTTTGTGTAACTTTATGCCATGAGCAGCTTGGTACCACTGCTCCAGCAGAATAAACTCTTCTTCTTCCTTCCCTCCATCCATCTGATTCAGTGCGTGGTCTGACCAACCCGGGGGCCCACACTCTGCCGGGCTGCCCCTGGAGAGAACAAGCTGCTCCCAGGTGCCCACCTTCAAGCAGGTGCTCCAGGGCTCCGAAAAGCTGAGCTGGGCAATTCCCACAAGGCTGTGCTGGGGAGGCAGGTGCCCTCCCAGCAGACAGAAACCCCTTTGCCCGGTGCCTCTTCAGCAAAAAGGAAAAGAAAATAAGCAGATAATGGCAGGGAATATCTCGATGTATAATGCTGCCTTCAGGCAGATGATGCCCTTCAGACCCGAGAGCTGTGCTAATCGATGGCTGCGTCTGATGCAGCTTTTGTCTTTCCTATCTTGAGTAGAAGCAAATGTGGCCGCAATTAGCCGTAGTCAGGGGACAAAAGCAACAGCAGCGCTCCAAGCATCACAACAGCCTCAAAAGCACTTTCCTCAAACTGAGCCCAGCCCTGAGGAGCAGAGAAATGGGCAGAATTATCCTCATTTCACATCATCATGTGAAAAAAGCAAGGGAAGGGAACGCGCCAATGTTACAAGCCTGAGAACGAATGTGAGTGCTTGTCCCACCATCTGCGAGGAGACGATAGAGGTGAAGGAGAGGGAATACAGGGGGGTGGTAAAAGTTCACAGAGACCTTCTATTTTTCTGGAGAGATGCTTCACATTCCAGCAGCAAAACTGAAGGAAGCGGCCATGAGGAGTAGATCAGAGAGGGGAAATAGGAAGATGGATGAAGTGCAAGGCTGGAGGAGCAAACAAGGCAATTACAGAGAGAGAGGAAGGGGCTGTGTGCGGAGACCAATGAGGAGCTGGAGCTCAGCGGAAGAAGCAGCAGCCAAAAGGCTCTTGGAGACACTGCTGGGGTGAGGGAGGAGGAAAAAAATCAGAATCTTTCGTGTAACCATGAGCTGCAGAGCTCCCTCTGGGGAAGGTCCCATGGAGCACGGTGCCCCTGGTCCAGGCACAGGGACAACAGCAGGGAAAGAGCCTGTGTTCCCAGCACAGCCATCTCCTGGGCACGTTCCAGCAGGCTCGGTGTATCGCGTTGTTCCTTCTCCCTTCAGTTTCCCTTCTGTTGGCCCTTCACTAACAGCAACGTGGAGAAAATTAAGCATAAAGCTGTATAAGCAACATAACAGGCATGCAATTGCATGTCTATTTTCTTTGAAAAAATGATGCTTTATTTCCTGTACAATGGAAACTACAGTTTGATGTTACAACTGCTGGGTTTTGACTGAATGCAGAAATTTTACTTAAGCAATGACATTTCCCCCCGTATTTAGTATTCCCATATGTCACTGATTATATATTTAAGTTGCAGAAATGAATTAAATTTCATGGCTTCCTCAAGTTAGATTCTCTTGGACAGGACCATCCTTAACTGTTAACTACAAGACTCGAAATCACTTTAAATCAAAACAGCAGAGCTTTGGGTATCATTTCAGGAGAAAATTGATGATCGCAAACCAAGTGTTTAACATGTCATCAGCCAGAAGGGTGGGTAAAGCTCTGCAAGCCTGCAGGATAGAGAACGCAGCACAGAGAAAAGGGGTTAATTGAACACCACGGGCTCAGAAATGGAAAAAAGACAGTGCGCTGTTTGGAGCTCTGTTGCCTGAGGTCTTATTCCTTCTGCTTCAGAAGTTATCATATATCCCCCATCTCGGTGCTCATTTCACTTACTTGGGTAACGTATCTTCTCCCACTGGCTGCAGAGCATTAGTGCCAATCACGCTGCAGATATTCCATGAGCAGCCAGCTTTGCACTCGTAGCTTTATTCCGACTTTCTGGAGGAAAAAAAATAAATAAATAGATCAATCCGGCTTTTCTTCACTCCTTCTGTTTCCCATCATCATCTGGAATTGCTAACGATTCCATCCCCACGGCCATCCCACAGCAGCTCCTCACCCTGTTCTGGAGGATCGGCGCCGAAGGACGCAGCAGGCAAGATGCAGCCTCAGTGAGAGCCCTGAAAATTCATGTCATACTTTGCCAAAGGCTCAATCGGTTGAGCATGTGCTAAAGCTCAGTTTGTTTTGTCTTATTTGGAGCTTTGGAAGATATTTCCTATCCTGACTCACTGACCAAGCTCCAGCCACACACCTGCGACTTCTGGAGCGCATCCCCGCAGCGAGAGGCCGGCTAGCACGTCGTCACTGCGGCAGGTCAGACCCTACTGAAAGCACTTCGGGCCACAGCTCTCGCACCAGTTCACTTTTACATGCAGCTCATGTAAGCTAACATCTGGTGAGAGCACAGTTACGGCCTGAGCTAGATGGAGCTCAGCGCAACAGATGGCGGTTGGGGCTGCAGAACCAGGGCAGCTCATCCCAAACTGAGCATTCCTTCTCCTCTGCGTATTCACCCTCTGACCACGTATTTTTCCAAAGCACGTCATGGAGGTTTCGCAGTCCCCTGTCTTCAGGTTGCTCTCTTTGTCACACACAGCCCTGCAGCTCACTGCCGGGTCCCAGCTCCACGGTGACTTCATTCCACGTCAACGCACGAGGTGGGATCCTGATGAGGTCAGCAGTGCTGTGCCTCCTGCAAAGGGGGAAGCTGCCTCTCCAATGCATGGGGCGGCTCTGCCAGCGTGCATTGAGCGGTGCCGGTAGGCAGCAAGCTAGCAAGCTGCATCTGCTCCTGCTTCTGAGCGAAGGGCGGAAAAGCCACCAAAGACCGCAGCAGCAGCAGCACGGAGAGACGTCGCCACCTGGTGGTTCCTCCCGCACGCCGCGGCCTCAGCACAAGCCGGATCAGCGGCCGGGGAGCGCGGGGCATCAGGAAACTGCGGGAAGGAACGTGCTGCGGGTACCTGCTTAACGGAAGGAGCGAACACACAGCCACCGGAATCCCAGGGAACCCATCAACTTCGGGGAAAAAATAAAATAAAATTAAATTAAAATTAAATAAAATAATAAAATAAAATAATAAGAAAAGAAAAATAAAAAAACTGCCTCTTCTGGAGATGGAGAAGAGTGTCTCCTACCAGAGCCAAAAGCTCAGTGCTCGTGGGGCTCCTGGCACTTACCCTTTGGCGTCACACGGCTCTGCCCTGCTGGGAACACGGGGAATGGAGAAGGATGGAAAAGGATGCAGGAATGTCTCAGCCTGCTGTGCATCTGCGTGCCCTCCCTGCAACCACAGAGAATTTGGGGGAACTCTATCATGCTTTCCTGCAGGCATCCTGTTTTGCTCTTAGTGAGCCCATCACAGACGTCAGTGGTGACTTTTTTTCTGTTTCAAGACTGTCCGGATATTGGACCAGGGAAGACCCAACAGTTTCAAGACGAGATTACCTGCTAGCAAGAGCTAACGCTTCCCACTTGGGGAACTCCTTCGGCACCCACTGCTGAAGCTGTCAGATCTCCTTGCGCTCTCCACCAGCTCTAGCCACAGCAATACAGAAATGAGAATAAACCTTCATTACAGGGCGCTCCGTTCGTTCCTTAGCCAGGGAATGCTAAACAGATGGAAGCGAGGACGGACGTTCCCGTGGCACCCCACTGCCGAACCCCGCACCCCACCGCTCCCCACGCGTGTTTTCCCGGCAGCGCTGCCCCCGCCCCTCCCGCAGGCCGGCTCTGACCGCACGTGGCGCGGCGGCTGCCCGCCCCCCGGCCCACGTGTGCCGCCGCTCCGCTCCGCTCCGCTCCTCGCCGCGCCGCGCCGGCTCCCCCGCTGCAGTCCCGGTGCGGTGCGGGCACTGCGGTGCCGGCATGGCGGCGGCGGGCCCGGGGCGCGGCGGCGGCGGCGGCAGCTGGGGCCGGAGCCGGGGCGCGGTGCTGCTGCTCTTCTTCTCGCTGTCCCCGCGGCCGCCGGCCGGGGCCGCCTGGCTGCTGGGGCTGCGGCCCGAGGACACGGCGCCGGGCCGGGTGTCCCTGGAGGGCGGCGCGGTGCAGGCGGCCGAGGGCAGCCGCTTCCTGCTGCGCCTCTACTTTCAGCCGCAGCCCGAGGGCAACGGCAGCCGCGGGCCGGCGGGCGAGAGGGAGCCGCGCTTGGTCTTCATCGAGGAGGCGGCGGCGGCGGGAGGGGGGGAAAGCGGCGCGGGGCCCGGCGGAGCGGTGCCGGGAGCGCAGCGCCTGGGCCTCGGACGTGGAGGTGGTGGGGCCGCTGCGCTCGGGCGGCGCGGCGGGCTCGGCGCTGGCCGAGGTGCGGGTGCGAGAGCCGCGCAAGGGCGAAGCGGCGGCGGCGCCGGGCGGGCGGCTCTTCTCGCTGTGCGCGTGGGACGGGCGGGCGTGGGCGCATCACGGCGCGGCGGGCGGCTTCCTGCTGCGGGTGCGGCCGGCCTCCCCCGGGCTGGGCGCCTGGCTGCTGCCGCTGCCCGAGGCGGGCTGGCTGCGGGCGCTGGGCGCGCTGCTGCTGCTGGGGCTGTCGGCGCTGTTCAGCGGGCTGCGCCTCTCGCTGCTCTCGCTGGACCCGCTGGAGCTCCGCGTCCTGCGCAACAGCGGCTCGGCCGCCGAGCGGGAGCAGGCGCGGCGGGTGCAGGCGGTGCGCGGCGGCGGAGGCACCTACCTGCTGTGCACGCTGCTGCTGGGCCAGGCGGGGGCCAACGCGGCGCTGGCCGGCTGGTTGTGCGCGTCGCTGCCCGGCGGAGGGCCGGCGGCTGGCGGAGGGCCGCGTGGAGCGCCGTGGCTGCCGGTGCTGCTGTGCGCGGCCGCCGTCTTCCTGGGCGGCGAGGTGCTGCCCTACTCGGTGTGCTCGCGGCACGGGCTGGCCATCGCGTCGCGCACGCTGTGCCTCACCCGGCTGCTGATGCTGGCCGCTTTCCCGCTGTGCTACCCGCTCAGCCGGCTGCTGGACTGGGCGCTCCGGCAGGAGCTCAGCGTCTTCTCCACGCGGGAGCGGCTGCTGGAGACGCTGCGCGCCGCCGGGCCCCACGGCGACCTGGTGCGGGAGGAGTTGGCCATGGTGCAGGGAGCGCTGGAGCTGCGCACCAAAGTAGTGGAGGACGTGCTGACGCCGCTGGCCGACTGCTTCATGCTGCGTGCCGACGCTGTGCTGGATTTCGCCACCGTCTCCGAGATCCTTCGCTCCGGCTACACGCGCATCCCTGTCTACGAGGGCGACCGGCGTGACAACATCGTCGACCTGCTCTTTGTCAAAGACCTGGCCTTTGTTGACCCCGATGACTGCACCCCGCTGCAGACCGTCACCCGCTTCTACCGCCGCCCGCTCCACTGCGTCTTCAATGACACGCGCCTCGACACGCTGCTCGAGGAGTTCAAGAAGGGTGAGGCTGCAAGGCTGCCATCCCTGGGCTCCCCCTGTATCCCCTCCGGTCCCCGCTCAGCCCACCCAGTATCACCCTCCAACAGGACCCGGCAGGTACCACGGGTACTGGGGGGAGTCAGGCCCTGCATGTGCTTGGAGTCCACTAGTAAGTCAGCCCTGGGGGGACTGAGGCCTGCAGCGTGGCTATGCCTATGGTTCTACCGAGGTCATGAGTGCCTTTGGCACTGGTGGCTGCTGTGCTCTGGATGAGGCATCCCACAGGGTCTCAAGGTGGTGCAGAGTGGCCTGCCCACCCCTCTGTTCATCACTCTATTCTGCACAGGTGAACATAGGGCAGATGACATCTCGTTACTCAGTTCTCGCGTTTTCAGCTTAGTAGGGAGCAGCAGCAGATAGAGAGTGGTTCTGAGCATGTGGTTTAAAGAAAAACAGCCTAAACCCCTAGAAAGAGCTCTGCTTTCTGTACAGCTGTGGCAGTATTCATAAAGAGCTGCCAGCAGCCCCAGTGAAGCTGTGCTGTATTTCATTAACTCTTCCTTGTGAATACACACAGCATGTGGCTTTTCCCCCGCTGGGAACCGTGAGCGTTTTGCTGTGTGTTGCTCAGTACGTCACACCGCGATGAGCGAACCTTTAAGAAATGGCTGCAGCAGTGCCAGCCTGCGTTATGTAACACAGCTCCCAGCTGCCTGCGGCTGCTCTGCCACAAGCAGAGCTGATCATGTGAGAAGGGCCAATCTGCTCCATGCCATGCAGAGAAAGCCTCTGAGTCATCCCCTGCTGGTTCTCAGAGCTGGGGGGCAGCGGCAGACCGGTTTTCTGCATACCAGGAGGGCACATGGGGACATGCAGGTCATCTCTGCATCCCCACCACCTCCAGGGGACACAGGATGAGGAGCTCTGCACAGCACCAAGCACCGTATGCCTTGCAATTCTTTCTACACTTTGGTTTCCTGCATATATGTTACAAAGTTCACTTGAGATCTCCCCACCTCTGCCTTGTCCAGAGTCAGCTGTTCCCTGGGATGTCAGATGACTTCAGCACAGTCTTCCCCATCAACCTTCCTGCACATTATCTGATTTACTTTGACGCATTCAGCTACTTCTCTTTCCAGATTTGTTCGACAGCTTGGTACCCTATCGATCAATAGACCCATAGGAATGGACCTGTGCTTGCTTAGCTCCCTGCCCTTTCCTTGCCCCTCCACCTTGAAGGTGTTTTCTGTGTGTCACTCCCTCAAGTGACAAGGACACTCACACACGTTGCCACCAGCTCTCCCCATACTTGTCCCCCGTCTCTAGTGAAGGTTCTTTACCTTCTGCTGCTTTGCTCCATTAAACTCCTGGCATTTTGCTTCAGGCTCTTCCTCCCCCACATCTGTTTGCCATCATGGTCTTCTGGGGCATTTTGCTGTAGCTCCTTTGTAGAGCTGTCCCTCAATATTCTGCCTGCTCCTCCGTCATTTCTCCTTCTGTTTTCTAACCACATGGCTGAGAACTCCTGCTTTTGATCTTACAACCTAACCCAGCTCAATGTGTAGTAGTTCCAGCTCTTCCCCCCACCATGTTCTTATCCCCTGGTGTTGCTGGTCTCTTCTAATGCATCTTTCCCCTATTTCTAGCCCTTCATTCACCCCCAGTACCTCGTGTCTGTAGGCGGTCACCCCCAGACTTGAGCCCCTCCTAACTCTTCTTCTCTCAGTTTCAAAGGCTCCAGTTCCTGCACTGCCACATATGTTCGCTCCCAGCTGCCTCCAACCCAGTTCACTCGACTACTTAATTTCTAAAATAAAGATTTCCCATTTGTTATTAAGAAACTTCATCACTGTCTCATTTTCTGTGTCCATTTGAATTACAGCAAAGTATCTTGTTGGATCCAGTCAAGGTTGCTTTCTACTTCCAGGTCTTCTGTGACACCTCTGCTAATTAGCAAGTGGGCTGGTTGGCTAACTGAGCCGCTAATGAGGGCATTAAGCACTTCACACATTAAGCAGGACAGCAACTGCTCCCGCTGATAGGATCCAGCCTCTTTCGAGGAAATGAAAGCTCCTTAGTTGGAAAAGCACTTCCATCCCCAACAAACTTCTACAGCAACCTCTCCTTCCTAACTTTCTTTTCCTTCTCCCATGATTAACAGTTACTCTATCCCTGGTTTCTTTCGGCTATTGCCATGCTTATACAAAATACCCACCAGGTTTTCAATCTTCCCTTCCTGGATAGCAATATTTACTTCCAGATCTGTGTTTCAGCAGTGATTAATGTTCTGCCACATTCTCTACATCTATAATGTCAGTTTTTGCATAATGCAAAAGCTGCACTCAGTTTCCCTGCCTGAACTCCTTGCCACAGTACACAAACATTTGTTCCTACTGAAAATGTCAGTGTATGATTAAATGCAGTGCTTTGCGACTCTCTCTCACACCTCGCTCAGCTCTGTCCTTTTTCTCTCCCCTCTGGCTTGCTGTTCTCACACTGCATGATCCATGTTTACCAATGCATTCCTTCTCCCTCACTGTGCAGTCCTACCTGTGCAGTCCATCAGCTGCAGGTTGCTGCACCGAGTTTAGCAAAGCAAAACAACGCAGAGGGGCAGATGAGGTCCCACTAAAAGAAAACTGCCCTTAGGAGAACAGAGCCAGGAAGAGAGCTGTATGCATACAGGCAGCATGCAATGCCGTGGTCAGTGCAACCTGCTCTCCCCATCCCCAGCAGGTAGCCACAGCAATGCCTGCAGCCCTGCGGCCACAGGGAGCCCTTCCTCCAGCCGCAACGCCCTGCTCTGTAGGTGGCTTTGGGGAAGTCACAGTCTCTCTCTATTAAAAGTCACTTATGGATTTTGCCAGCACATCTCCTGGGGGAGTTCTATGTGCAGAAGTGGCACCTTTCAGAAGGTCACCTTCCTCTGGCACAGGAGCAGTGGAAATTTGCTCATGCCATCATCATCTCTCCGGAGGCCGGAGGCTGAGGTGCAGCTCCAATTATTCTCTGATGGTTTGGTGCCTTTTAAAAGCTGCTAAAAGTAAATCCTCCAGCAGTGATCTTCCTGCTGAGCAGGGAACAGTTCTGCCCCAGGCTCTGTCTTTGCTTTTATAAATACTCCACAGCCTCTATTAGATGTCTGCAATCGAAAAAATCTGAGAAAGGTTCTTATGTGTGCCAGGAGCTGGGATCAGTGCTATTTCAACTGCTGTTCTTGCAGCCCTCCTCCTGAACCCACAGTTATTGGGCATCCTGGTGAGGCAGTGCACATATTCCAGCTGTGTGAACACAGAGCCTACAGGAACCCTGAGCTGCCAGGCTGCAAGTGGGTGAGGTGCTGCTACACAAAACCTGGTGGTGGTGAATCATGCTGCAGCTCCTCCTGCAACTCTCATTCCCCCCCAGAACGCTGCTCTGAGCCTCAATGTGTGAGTGCTGCGCTGCCCCAGCACTGAGCTGGGACCTTCAGGGTTGGGGGGAGGCACTTCCCTCCTGGCCTCATGGGTAGGAATAAAGTGACCTACAACAAGGACATCTCTAAAAAACATTCTGCATTTGCCCTTTGGAAATATTTAGGTTTTGGGTTTACCATTTGTGGGCAGGGAGCAGCATACCCAGCAGGCCAACACACAGCTGATGGAAGATGAGGTTGTGTCTGTTCTGATCTCCTTCTTGCCCTTCTCCATCTGTTTTGCCAACCATAATACATCAGCTGCTCCAAAAAGCTCATGCCCCCATCTTTCCCCAAGTTCTCCCTAGGATTAGGAAAAGCACCAGAGCAGAGTACAAGAGACTTTTGTGCTCCAGTAGAAACAGAAGAATGTTGATGGAGTTCCCATCCCCAAGAAAGGCCTGGGCTAGGTAAGGTTGTGTTGTTCTCCCCTTTTCATAGCCCTGACTCCTCACAGATATGGGTGCCCACACATCACCCTGATGCACAAAAGTAAATTACCTGCTTAGTGCTCATCTCATGGAACAAGAGACAACGCCAAGGCATCTTCAGCATTCCTCTGGCAAAGCACCTACATAAAAAAACAGTAAGGAAGGATCCTGGGCTATATTTGCAGCCAACAGCACTTTCTTTCCTGAAAGCAAAGGCATTTCCATGTGCTCAGACTATGTTCTCCCATCAGGAAGGGCACTTTGGAGTGGATCCATTACCGCCAGAAATCAAGGCTCCTAAAATTGGGCACAAAGCTTCAGCTTTCTGTTCAGGTATCAGCTCCTTCTAGAAGCTTTAGCTGTGTAATTCAGCACTGTTAAGGCATGAACTTCTCAGCAAAGCTGTTGACTGAAAAGAGCAGCTTGTGCATAGCTCATAAAGAGTTCACTAACATTACATTCACACTGAGCAGGCACTCAGTCACCTATGGGCTTCCTGTACAGAGCAGCCCTTTGCACACATGAAGTTAGTTGCTCATTTGCTCTAGCATTTGCCAAACTGGCTTTGATTCTCAAGTGTTTCACTGCTGCATCACTGATACCTCCATGAAGCCACATATGACAGCAGTGGTAGGGCTGTTAGCCCTTTTAATTCGTTCCACTGGAACCATCAAGCAGTGGCTACAATAGTGCAGCTTTTGGGATCAGTTTCACAGCTCTTAAAGCTGTTTTAGATCAAGCTTTTTGTTTTGTTTGAGTGATAGATCTCTCTTGACTGCACTCCAACTGAAGCAAATCTCCAGGATGATGCTAGAGAAGAGCTGCCACCCCCTGCACCAGACACAGCTGCCTCAGACACAGCTTCCACTTTGCCCAGCTCCAGCCCTTGTACCTGCTCCCATACTCACCAGCCATTCTCTGGGTGAACACAGCAGCTCCCACATATAACTGCACACCCAAGCCACAGGCAAGGCACCTCACTGCCAAATTTTAAGGTCTGCTCCAAGAGCAGCACTTTGAAAATGAGATCATCTCCCTCAGCTAGGAAACCAGACCCAAAGGGAAAGCTGGGTACAGCTGTGGGGGAGTGGGGGCTGAGCCCAGCCCACTGCTGGGCACCTGCTGTGCTGCTCACCTGCGTGTCAGCCTGCAGAGCTGGGGGTTTATAGCATAGCTCTGAGTGTTTATTTTCTGTGAAACTCCTGAGCGGGCTGACAGTGCTCCTGGCTCTGCCCCAGTGTGGTCAGACCCTCCCAGCCTAATGGTGCCGGGTTCTCTCTAAGCAATCAGATTAGCTGCTGTGTGAGCATAGGGCTGGAGTCCTGTTTCTCTGTAAATTACAGCATCAGTGGAGGTGCTTGGCCAAAAGAAGAATGGCTTCCATTACTCTCTGACTGCCTTTAAGTAGCACCTAAGCTTTTTGTAAGGGCCTGGTGGTTTTGGGTTGCATGTAAATGTCATTAGCAATGAGCTCTGGGCCAAAAGAAATAACTTCTCCCCTCTCTGCACTCACCCGAGGGCTCGTAGGAGAGCAGATGGCCCCAGCGCTTGGGAGTGGGGTTTGGCAAAGGAGCTGCTTTCAAAAGTTGGACTTTACTGAGATGAAACGTAGCTGTTGCTGCTGTGCTGCAGCCAACTCGGCTTCTTTTTGCTTTTCAAGTCCTGAGCCATTTTGCTTTACTATCCACGGAACACACAGTGTGCACAAACTGCTGTGCACAACGGGGGAAATTGCCTGGCCCAAGGAACGCACTGAAAGTTCGGCACCTCCAGGCTATTGATTTGGGTTTTTAAAGTGCATCTCCAGCTTTCTGGGAAGAAAAACACTGCTACTTGCTGTGATGTGATGTTCTCGTTTCTAATTCTGTAGGCGTGGGAGGTGGTGAGCTGCTCTCTGAAATCTTGCAATGAAAGCTTGGTGTGAGGAGGAGGGAATTTATCCTGTGGAAAATGCCCAAACTTTAATGTGAGCAATGTATAAAGCTGATCTCTGTCTGAGAAACATCATTTGCTTGTCCCAGATCCAGGGCAGGGTTATTGGAAGGTCGCCTGTTCCCCATGAGGACAGCTCCAGACTGCCCATCCCTGTCCCACCGTGGGTAACCACTGCTGCTTCAGGAGATCAGCTCCAGGTTTTGGGGGAGAAAAGGGTGTTTTTAGCTTCCCTCAGGATCCGCAGTGCCCGTAGTAGGACTAGGATTTGCATGCTGCAGGCACAGGGTGCTGCAAGGGGAGACCCCAGAGAGAGAACAAGCAGGAAGGAAGCTGTTGGATATGGTGCTGATGAAAGATGGTTGTAAAGGGCTTGGAGACTGGGTTCTAGGTGAGCTGCTGAGGAGCAGAGACCAGAACAGACAGTAAGGGAATGGAGAAGCTGAGCAAATCAAAACAGCTTACTGAGAGCTGGACATGTGAACACAGATAGTGATGCTCAAAGGGTGCCAAAAGCAAGAAGGCTGAGAGTGTGTCAGCACGGCCACCAGCTCAGGGAGGGTGACATTGTGATTGGGAACCATAGGCACTGCTGTGCAGGGGTCACTGTCACTTCAGCTGAAGGAAAGCTCTGGTCCCAGCCTATGTAAGGTAATGTGGTGTCATTGTGGCAGGGTTTGGAGAAGATGTTCTCGTGTAAGCTGATGGCTTGCAAAGTGTTCAGGCTCCATGTCCAGATGGTTCGCCCAGGAGTTCTGCAAGAGATGAGCTGAAAGCTGCAAACAAACGTATGCATTTCTGCATTAAAATCAGCTGCCGTTGCGAAAGGCTGGAGGCTTTGTCTGTTTTAGGAGAGGCATTAGTATCGTCCAGACAGTGATGGATAGTGGGGGAGCTAATCCTGGCAGTTTGGTAGGAAAGATAATTAACAACAGAATGAGCAAAAACTGGGGGATGAGGGACACCAGTAGTGCCCAAAGACACACTCATATTTCTGTGCTGGAGGATGTCTCCTTCCTCCATTGGAGCTTTTTCATGCCAGTGAGGTCATGGATAAGCAGGGCACAGCTGGTGGAGGGAGCAGCTGTTTCAGGCACTGGGCAGCTTTGAGGTGTGGTTGTGATCTTGTCCCTGTCCCACCAGACCCATCTCACTGACTCACAGCGCCGGGATGCCTCTGGCCAGGTGGAGATCTCACTGTCTGCTCTCTCCCTGCAGGGAAGTCTCACCTGGCCATCGTGCAGCGGGTGAACAACGAAGGGGAAGGAGACCCGTTCTACGAGGTGATGGGCATTGTCACCCTTGAGGATGTCATTGAGGAGATCATCAAATCTGAGATCCTGGATGAGACGGATCTGTACAGTTAGTGTCCTGGAGCAGCTACTGCGGTGGCAGGAGCCAGGGTGGGAGCCCACAGACAGGCAGAGGTGTGGGTAGGAAAGGGGCAAAGCAAACTGCCGTCCTTCCCCAGACAAGGATGATGGAGGGATGCTGGTCCAATGTTAAGGAACATTTTGTGCTGGAGGCAGATCAGCCCCAGCCTTGTTCTGAAGGCAGCAGCATGCTTTGCCTCCCAGGTGTTGCCCAGCATGGTTTGTCCACCCCTCTGCTTCCCTGCCTCGATGTGAGCCAGGTGTGCCTCTGTGGTTAACCTCCACCCTCTGCCCACAGCGGACAACCGGAAAAAGGAACGTGTGCCCCACCGGGGCCGCAAGCCCCAGGACTTCTCCATCTTCAGGCTGTCAGACAGCGAGATGAAGGTGAAGATCTCCCCGCAGCTCCTGCTGGCGACACATCGCTTCATGGCTACAGGTACCCTTAGCCTGGGGGAGAAATGGGATGCAATGGCCTTGAGTTTGGCTCAGCATGCACTGAGGTGTAAGTGCTGTGGGGAGGTGGGCTCCCAGCACCCCATTGTCCCCCAGCCCCACTGAGCACCCCTGTATCGCCTCCCAATAGAGGTGGAGCCCTTCAAGTCCCCATACCTCTCCGAGAAGATCCTGCTGCGGCTCCTCAAGCACCCCAATGTCATCCAGGAGCTGAAGTATGACCGCAAGAACAAGAAGGCAGCAGAGCATTACCTCTACCAGCGCAACCGCCCCGTCGACTACTTTGTGCTCATCCTGCAGGTGTGGGGCAGAGGGGTGCAGGGTGGCACGCGTTGACATGGGTTGACGCAGGGTGGCACAGGGTGGCCTTTCTGAGTGGGTTTCCCTCCTCCTTCCAGGGAAAAGTGGAGGTGGAGGTTGGCAAGGAAGGGCTGCGCTTTGAGAACGGGGCATTCACTTACTATGGAGTCCCTGCCATCATGGCTGTCGTCTCCTCGGGTAAGGGCTCTGTGTGCCCTCCAGCCCTGCCCTCACTTCTGCTCACTGGGGGACAAGGGTGAGATGCACACAGTACCCCTCCTGTGCAGCTCATGCATCCTTGTTGTCATTGCAGATAACGATGTGCGGAAAGTGGGCAGCGTGGCGGGATCATCCTTCCTGTGTAGGTATTTAGAGGCACCTCTCGTGGCAATGGAGGGACAGTGGGTGTGCTCCCCAATGAGCAGCTCCAGCACTGCTCCAAAGCTCAGTGGAGAAATGACGTGCTGATGCAAATGCCAACTCTTGGGTATTTAACAACTGCTTATTAATTAACTCTGGTTATACAACTCCCTTATTGAACCCTCCCTTATTGGTGTTGGTGGCCAGGGCAGGTGCAAAGCCCGGAGCAGGGCAAAGCAGGAGGTCAGGCACGTTTCTCCACTGCTATCACTTGGACTTTTGCTCCCAGTGGGATGAAACATCTCTGACAGTACTCAGCACTATGCTCAGATGTTTATTTGCATTAGGTTTTTGTCCAGGGATGACACAAAGAAGAGTCACTGGGGGAGGAGCGGGGAGTTTGGGGCCCAGCCTGGTGCATAATTACGTCTTTATTTTTCCTCATATGTGCTCCTTCTTACATGTCTCCTCCCTGCCCTCCCACACGTCTCCCTGCAGTGCCTGTCTCAGTGTCCCGTACCTTCGCCTTCAGCAGAGGGGACTCCCTGGCTGGCTCTCCAGGTAATGGCACCCAGCTTTGGGCAGGGGCCCGGGCAGTCCTGCAGGTGCCTCACCTGCCTCGACCCATAAAGAAGGGGGTGGGGAGAAACAAGAGCCTTAAATGGATTGGGCTTTTTTTGCACTTCCCATAAATTTAATTTCCTGCATGTGGTGCTTATGTTTCCTGTCTGCTTGCTGCTGCTGACCGTGGTTAGCCACAGCTCCGCGTGCATGCTGACCTGCTGAGCTTGCTTTCTGGGAACTGAAATCAGGAGGGCATTTTAGCAGCAGAGCAAAGTCAGCGATATGTTGATGTCACCTATGTGAGGAGCAAGCTGCCTTTGTTCTCTAATAAATCACTGACCAGACAAAATCTATCATGCTGTATATTACAAGCCATCAGTTAGTGTGCTGCCCTGCTTGCTTTGTGGGACACCCTGCAGCAGGCACATTTACCCTGACAGCACTGCACCCTGCATGGGGTGGCACAGGGAAAGCAGGAAGAGGGTGCCGGGGGGCAGGGTGACAAGAGGACAGCAGGAGGTGGGGTGGCCACTGCTGCCCCACAGCTGGGTGGAGGTCTCCTGCCCCAAGTGCTTCTTCCAGGCATGGATGAGCTAATGGGGCACAGCTGCTGGATGCAACAAGGATACCTGACTAAGCATGATGTCTTCTCCCTTCTTCTCTCCCCTCTCTCTGCCTCCCACCTCTCCCCAGTGAACCGGTCCCCCTCGCGGTGCAGCGGGCTCAACCGCTCCGAGTCCCCAAACCGGGAGCACAGTGACTACGGGGGCAGCACCATGCAGCTCTACAGCAGCAGCAATAACATCTACACACCCGACTACTCCGTGCACATCCTTTGTGATGTCCAATTTGTCAAGGTATGGCTGGGCGGGCTGTGCCACCCCTGCATTCCTTGGAGCACCCTGCTGCCCTCAGAGCCATGTGAATGTCCCACTGTACGCCCAGGTGACCCGGCAGCAGTACCAGAACGCGCTGGTGGCCAGCCGCATGGACAGCTCGCCCCAGTCCCCTGATGTGGAAGCCTTTGACAGGGACTCAACAAAGGCTTCAACAGCTCGGGGCACCCCACAAACACCCAAAGAGGACACCACCACCCTCCTGATTGAGAAGAACAGCCGGTCTGAGGGTCAGCGCAGCCCCAGTGACTCTGTGTGCCTGCGCATGGAGGCCATCCCCTTCATCCAGGAGGAGTTGGCAGAGCAACAGGATGGTGGTGAGCAGCAGGGTGAGTTGGGCTGGGGGCAGAGCTCAGGGGCAGGCTCAGGCTGCCCCGGGGCACTGCAGGGAGGCTGGGCTCTTGCAGACAGGGAGTGCTGCGGCCCTGGCCTGGAGGCAGAGTCCCCAGGAAGGGAGGTCGGGAGCGGCTCCTCTCCCAGCAGTTCCGAGGAGACTTTGGGCAAGAGGCTGCTGAGATCACTGAGTGAGTGACTGAGCGAGGTGCTCTGCACCCTTATGCCCAATGCATGCAGGGCATGCTCCAGCCCAAGCACCCCAGGCCCAGCAGCCACTTGGTGCTGCTGCTGCAGGTGAGCGCAGGCAGCGGCAGTCACCAGAGGGTGAGCAGATGCCAGAAGAGAGTTCCAACCTCGCCCCGCTGATCACCTGAGCAGAAGCGTGGCCAGAACACGGTGCTGGAGGCCCACGTGGACCGCAGGTAGGAGCCTGCCCTTTGCTCCCGCAATCAAGCATGAGGTTGGTTTTCACACTGCAAAATCAAGTTTTGTGCTGTTCAAACAGCAAAGCCAAATGATAGAGGGTGCAGAAAGACTCACCCTATGCTTAGCAGCAATAGGCAAGGGCAGCCCTGTGCAGGCATACACGTAACAGGGGGCTGCAGCAGGGTCCAAGGCTGCAGCAACAGAACCCAGGCACCCATAGGGTGGTGAGGGCAGAGAGAGAGAGAGAGAGAGAGTGAGGCCCCTACTCATACTTTAGCTCCAGCCACCTGCACTGGGCTGCGCGTGTCTTCCAGGTCTGCAGCATGGTGGTCTCCTGCCGCAAGGCCCTTGTCCAGCAGCAGCAGGTCTGCACTCGCTCTGCCCGCCCGCTCGTGCCGCCCCTCCCTGCAGGACTGCAGAGCCCCATCCCCAGGCCAAAGGACACACTGCGGGGACTGAAGCATCTAGTGGCATGGAGCAGCTTGCTGGAGCACGAGGGCCCCGGCCCAGCTGCTCCCTGGTAGTACCTGGTCTCAAGGAAGAGGTGGAGAAAGAAAAGGGGGAGAAGAGTTCCCTGCGGGCAGCACAGGGAGGGGCAGCCCAAGCCACAGCACCCTCAGCATCATTGCGCATCCCCATCCTGCGAGGCCTGGAGCCCCGTCCCGCTGGGCACTGCACACACGTGCTCTCCGCCATAAGGAGACAATGCTATTTGGGGGGTGCCACCCACAGCTCAGGGCCCCAGTACACGTCTGTGCCGTGCCCAGTGCCGTGCACAGCCGCAGCGCACGCCGACATCGCCGCAGCCTGGCACGGGAGCACAGCTCACCCCCATGACCGGCTGCTCCATGCCGCATTGACCATCCTCTGCGCGAGGCAGGCTTGTGCCAAGCCTCCAGGTCAGCACTGACCGGTCTGTAGTTTTGTAGAGGCTGAACGCGACAGGGATGTCAACATTAAAAGTGATTTCTCCCTGAGTGATGCCCTGTTTGCTTTGATGGGTGCAAGGACAGCTCCTGCTGCCTGTGTGAGGATGGGCTCCTGCGCAAGGGTTGGACCAGCATCACAGACAAGGGCTGGGGAGGGAGAACAGGAGTTAATAATACACGTGCTGGAGTATAGCTTGAGATAGTGGAAGAAATCTCATGGTCCAGCAGTGCTGATAAAAACCTCAGCTGGAATAACGGCATCCCTGCCTGGGTCCTGCCCCACTAAGGAAACAAAGCAATTGACAGGAAGCCAGGGGAAAGCAAGGGCTGGAAAACAACCTGCCCACCACAGGCTGAGGGAAACGAGGTCGCAGAATCTGAACTGGTGGAGGATAAGAAGGGGAAAGAGGAAGCTGGCAAGTACATATAAAGCTCTTGGAAAAGAGAAAAGGAATAATCTGTTCTCTGTTGCCATGGTAAGTGAGATAATGGGTAATGAGCTTACACCATAGGAAAAGAGAAATTTAGGTCACTCATTAGAAAAATAAACCTGGTAAGCATAGCAGAGTGCTAGTGCAGGCTCTATGCCTGGAGGTCCCTGAGGAGTGTAACCAGATGTCAGAAATAACAGATTATCCCTTGAGATCAGCCCTGGAAGTCATCCTTTAACCATCACCATCCCATCTGTGGGTGGGCACCAAGAGAAAAAGCTCCCACTGTAGACAAAATGCTGCCTCAGTCTCACATTTGTGCAATATGAATAACCACTCTGAGAAAGACAGAGGCATGAGAAGATGCATGAATCCCCTTGGCCTGACAAGGGAAGCAGTGGAAGTTTCCTGAAGGCCACAAAGCATCTGCTTCATTTCACAGACTGCAGACAAAACCAGAGACTGAATGCACTCTGCAAACACAGCAAAGGAGCACGGCAGTTTTCCCCTTTACTTTCTGAGCTGTAGCATAAGCAAAATCCCTGAAGGCTATCACTGACTGACCCAAAGAAGCTGATCCACTTTCCTCATCAAGACTTTGGCAGGAGCCTGTTATATCAAGGTGGCAATATGAGCTCCTGACTGCACAGAGCAGCAGCAGATGGTCCTAGCAATTCTTCAGCGCCAGAAACACAGGCTGTTGCTGACAGAACCCACTAAAGCCAAAGTAGTGGTTCACCAGCAGTCTGCAGGAAAAAAAAAAAGAAAAAAAAACCAGGAACTATCCCTGGCCAGGAACTCAGGGCCAGGGAGAGAGGCCAGATGGCTGGGTATCACATGGACATCCAGCAAGGAAGCACAGACAGAATAGGGCAGACAGTACATCAGGGGGAGAAGCAGGAATAAGACAGACATGAAAAACTGGTCTGCCACGTGCAGAATTACAGGAGTTCTAAACTACACTACTCCAACAGGACTGTGCTCAATGAATAGCAACAGTGATCAGACATGCAACATGCAGCAAAGGAGAAAGGGAAACCTCTTGGATCACACGGAGTGAAGTCCAATGGGCAAAGCAAGATGCCAACACTTAAACCTCAGCTTAAACCTTCAGGTCGGCACAACCGGAAGGCAGCAGGGTGCAGAGAAAAGGAGTCACCTTCACCTTACTGTGCCAAGTGGTACAGCTCCACAGTGTGTGCCCTTCCACCAGCAGCAAGCTGCCAGCACGGCAGGCAGTGCTCACACAGGGAAGACATCACACAAGGCAGGGATAGCATTCAGAGATGAAGATTTAATTTTCTGTCAGCAACACTAAGGAATCATCACAGTTACAAATGTTTGCTCGCATCAGGCTCAGAAATGTGTGGAGGAAAGCCAGCAACAGCTTTGCCCCTACACAAAATACTACCAGGTGACAACAGTTGACAACTTGTCTCAGATAACAACTACTTGGCTGTTACCCCATAGCGCACTGCACTGGCACAGGACTTAGCCTAGATCAAACAGATCAGTGTAAGGAGTTGATTCGGATGTGCTAAAGATGCAGCTCTAAGTGCCTGAAGATCAGGCTGCTGTCCAACAAGAACTAAGGCAGCTCATGCTGTTTCCCACCTCTTGGGGCTTATATTGCAAGGGGTACTTCATGGAAGGTCAAAATAAGACTATCCCTGATTGAGCTACTGCTCCCATCTTTATTAAACCCCAAGAGGTGTGGACATGGCAAGCTATGAGTAAGACAGGACTACACATTACAACTTTGGTGAGTTCATGTAAGTTTGGTTGTTCGTGTGCTTCACTGGATTTTTGTGACAGCCTCGTGGATGGACTTGGCCACGTAGTCCAGGTTCTTGGTAGTCAGACCACACATGTTGATGCGCCCACTAGCCATCAGGTAGATGTGTTTTTCTTTGATCATGTACTCCACTTGTTTAGCTGGGGAAGCAATTAGACATTAGGTCAGAGCAATAATTCCAAAGGTTAGAAAAGACCAAAGAACCAGGTTAAGCTGCTTGAATCTTCCACAATAAGCAAAAGACTTTCAGCACCGGACGCTAAAATGCTGATGCTTCAGCCCTGCCTAGCTACAACAGCAGCAATATCAGGACACCCAAGAAATTCCTGCCTCGACTATTTCAGCCCCTTTCACCCTCAGCACCACCCTTTTTCACCCAATCCCCACTTCCCTTCCTAAGGCAGCAATAAAGCTGTACTTTGTACTTACGGTTCAACCCTGTAAAGCTAAACATGCCAATTTGATCTGTGATGTGGTTCCAGGTGCCCGGGGTCCCAAGGGACTCCAGGCGAGACCGGAGCTCTGAGCGCATCAGCAAGACCCGATCTGCCATTGTCTTCACATTGTCCTTCCTGCAGCAGCAAGAAGCAGAGAGTGAGGGCAGGCACCCACCTGGTTTAGAGCCTAACACCCACAGAGAAAACCTCTCCTTTCCCTCTCCACTGGTCCTAAGACACCTACCACTCAGCAAAGAGCTGTGGGGAAGTCAGTGTAGTCGCTACAATGCGTGCTCCCTGGGAGGGAGGGTTGGACCAAGTGGTACGCACAATCTTCTCCATCTGGGAAAGCACACGCTGCACATTGTCTTCATCCTTCCCCACCACAGTCAGGTTCCCCACACGTTCATCTGCAGAGAAGCCAAGAGAAATGAGTAACTGGTCCTACACATTGCTGCAAAGTAGGGCTCTGCCCTCCTCCAAGCATGCCAGCCCCATATGTCTGGGTATGATGCCTCTGGGCCAGCTTACTACCAGACACTCACTGTAGAGCCCAAAGTTCTTGGAAAACGACTGTGCACAGAAGAGCTCAAAGCCCTCGGAGACAAAGTATCGCACAGCCCAGGCATCCTTGTCCAGGCTGCCAGAGGCAAAACCTTGATATGCAGAGTCGAAGAATGGAAACAGGCACCGTCGCTGTAAGGAGGAACAGTGTTAGAGGGAAATCCCATTTCCACAACCTTCACTTTACCCCCCACCGCTGTCCCCCACTGGAGGGCAAATGACTACTGAGCTTCTAGATGAATACAAAGGAAACATGGCCCAGAAATATCAGACTACAGTCTTTTCACTAGAGGTAGAGGAAGGCTGAGGTGGTCAAGAAAAGGTCAAATGCAAAAGAAAACTGTAGCAGTTCTCTCCCTCCTATTCTAAAGAAAGTAGGGCACAAGATAAGCACTGCCTTATATCTTAGTATTGAGCATCTGTGAAAAGCAGGTGCCACCAGAGAATCTTTCTAGCACAGAACACCCTCGTTGCAGCTTCTCCTACTGAGTCTGAAGGTAAGAATTTGGAGGCATGAGCAGAACTGGGATGTTTCCATCCTCTGAGCCCTCTATTCTCACAGCACAGACTATCAGTATCCTGGTAGCCTCTCCCTTCAATACTTGCCCTATGGGACACTTCTAGCTCCTGCCACATCTCATGCTATTCCCTGGAACCTGATTTGGATGCAAGTGCTCCAGCTGGCACAAGAGCTTTCTGTCCACTCCACACTGACATAGCCCTGTCAGAAGCTCATACCTTCATAACAGCAGCAATCTGCTTCCATTGGTCTGGAGTAGGGTCTGTACCCGTTGGGTTGTGTGCACAGGCATGAAGGATGAAAATGGAGAACTCTGGGGCTTTCTGGGGAGAGAGCAGGTCTCTGTTATATGCAGTACCACACCAAAGCACCCACGGCAAAGAGAGAGGCTGTGAGCTGCTCTGGGCACCAGCAGTCTTTTCAGCAGGGATGCACTTTCAGAGATCAACCAGCTGCTGACTGCCCTGGACCAAGCTCAGCCCATCCTATCCCATCCCGTTACTCACCTCCATGTCATCCAGCAGCCCCTGAAGGTCCAACCCCCTCTTGGCAGCATCCCAGTAGCGGTAGGTTCTAATGTCTTTAAACCCAGCATCCATGAATACAGAGTTGTGGTTCTCTGAGGAAAGAAGTCACAGATCATGAGATGCGAGCCCAGCAAAGCCCATTCTTTCCTAACAGCTCCCTAAATAGCACCAAAACACAGAGACAGAGCCTTCACCCAAAAAAAGAAGGGCTCTCTTGGCCTCCAGTCCCCTGACCCAGGGAAGAAGCAGCACCAGGGCAGCACTCACCCCATGTTGGGGACGAGACATACACAGGAGTGGCGGTGTTGTTATTCCCATTGTACCAACGCCTTAGGAACTCGGCACCTATACGCAGAGCGCCTGTCCCACCCAAGCCCTGGACACTTCCAACCTGGAAAAGAGAAAGAAGCCACAGGGTCAGCCTGCACGCACAGAGCATGGCAATAGGCAGAGCGAGCTGGGACAGCAGACCCACCCTCTTCTGTGCAATGGCCGGGCTGTCGTCACCCAGCGCGATGCGGGAAGCGTTGGCGCGGAACTCAGGCAGGCCAAGGATGGGCAGGTACTCGTGGTTGAGGCTGCTGTCGCCAGCGATCAGCTGCTCCACTTTCCTCACCACCGGCAGGACCCACGGCTGGCCTTCATCCGTGCGGTACGCTGCGGGCAGAGCAGGGGCCAAAAATACAGGTCATGACCTTCGCCAGGCCTGCACGCGTCTGACCTTCCGGGTCACGCCGTCACCACCCGCGCTGGACGCCGCCATGCGCGGCGGGGCCCGCCCCGTGGAGCGAGGCCTCGCTACGCCCACCGCCGGGCCCCGGCTTCGTCCCCGGGACAGGGCCCCGCGACGAGGAGGGAGGCCTCGGACTCACCGCCCACACCCAGGTTGACCTTCCGCGAGTCGCCGTCCTCCCGGAAGTCTGCCGTCAGCTTGAAGACAGCGACGGGCGGAGCGCGGGGCACGGCGGCGAAGATGGAGGCGGCCATGGCGGTGCGAACGCCGCACGGTGCGTTACGACCGCCGCGCGAATCCTGGAGGAGACCCTCACCTTCAGCGGCAGGGCGGGGCCGCAGGGCACCTCCGCCAATCAGTGCGGCGCCGTGACAGCCGTGCCCTATACTTCAGCCAATCAGCGGCAGCCGAGCGGTCGGGTGGCGGCGGCGCCCATTGGCTGGCGGCACCGTGGCTCCACCCACTCCATGGCGGTGGCCGCGGGAGCCGCGCCCGCGCGTGGGGGCGGCCGGAGCGCGGAGCGTCCGCGGGTGCGGTGCGGTACCCAGAGCACAGCGCGGCCCCAGCGCCGCCCCTTCCGGTGACCCGGTGTGCCGCCGCCTGCGGGCAGCAGCCCCGCTCAGCCCCCGGCAACGGCTGCTAATTGCGGAGGTTCGCGTTCTCTCGTGCCCCGGGTGCGGCGCGATGCGTTCGATCACGGGAACCCGCTCGGCCGCCGGCAGCGGGCAGCGAAACCCTTCCCAGAGGGCTTAGGCGGGGGATGCTCCGCGCTGTGAGTCCGTGGCTGTGCCGGGCGGGGACGGCAGAGGGCAGAGCCGCCCCGCGCATCCCGGGGCTCTGCCGCTCAGCGGGAGCCCGGCGTGGCCCCGTCGGATCCCGGTGCGTCGGAAGTTGGTGGGAAACCTGCGGCGCCTGGGAAAGTCTTCAAGGCAAACAGGAAGGGCGTCGCCAACCGCAGCCCCACTGGTGCGACTCGAAGATGCGCGCCGCTCCCCGTGACACCGAGAAGGGTGTTCACCAAGTGTTTGCCGGGTGTTCGCCGTTCACCAAGTACTTTCTCAGAGGGGCGGTGTCACTGTGCCTTTGGGAGCCTTGCCCCGGCCACGCTGCAAGCCCACTTGGGACCTCGAAAGAATAACAGTGGGAAAGGCAGGGAGATCAACCAGCCCTCGGGGTTTGCTCTGGTTGGGGTTCTTAGACCGAATGGGACAAAACCTCTGTTGGACCCTGGGAAAAAGCTGAGTGGGAGCCCAGGAGGAGCTCAGGTTGCAGACACAGTGATGAATTGCAAACTCCTGATGTTGTCAGGTGTTGTGAGGGCACCTGAAAACCCTAATCGTAACCGTAACATTAACCTTATTCCTAACCCTAATCTCAACCCTAATCTTATTCATATCCTCAGCCCTTACCCTATAACCTGGTAAAGGGCTCTCAGGCTTCTTAAGGGCTATGGATGCTGCTAAATGCAATGATGAGCAAAGATGTGGTGATGAGAAGAGAAGCAACTGCTGAAAATGGGCACTGGGGGACAAATGGGGCTGCCCACTATGGTGTTCAGGAGGAATAGAGCCCTGCTCTGTTGGTGGGTCAGGCTAAGCACAGCTGCTGAGAGCTGCCTATTTCTGGAGCAGACAGAAGTGTGCAGGGGAGCCCTGAGACTGGCAGCCTTTTGCTGCTCTTACTGGTTCCTGACCCAAGCACTGGGACATCTGGGGACAGGGCCAAGCCCTTTCCCAATGTAGGGAGGTCAGGAAGGCACGGTGGTGCTGACTGCCAAGCTGGCTGTGTCAAGCCACTGGGCAGGACAAAAAAAAAAAAAAAAAAAGTTTTCCCCAGATGAGCTCTGTCTGTTTCCCCTTCACCAGGAGCTGTAGGCAGCACAACAGTGGTGTGGTGTGGGGCCAGCAGGAGCTACCCCTGGAGCAGTGGGTGCCCCTAGCCACACAGTGTGGGGTTCCCTTGGGTGCAGCTGCAGGAGGGAGACAGGCACAGGGCAGCAGGCGGCTGTGCCTCACCGCATTCCCGCAGCCCTGCGCTTTCATCTCCCCAGCCCACACAGAGGGTGCCACCGAGATGCATGAAAAAGCAAGAGCAACATGGGAGGGGGCCCCGGGGCAGCCGCCCTTCATCTGCTCTGCTCGGAGTGACAGCCCGCAATGACCTGCCACTCACCGGGCAGGCTGCACCCCGTGCCCGCAGCCCGCGGCGCACACCGCACGTAGGCACTCCCCCTGCGCTCAGCCCCTCAGTGCGCGCACAGCTCCTGCACCCGTGAACACGGGGAGCCCCGGGAATCGCTTTCCTGCCGCAGCCCGGTGCCGTGCCCGAGATACCCGGCGCACCGCGCCCGTTCCCAGCCTCCCTCCCTCCGCATCCAGCTGTTTTCTCAGTGCAGGATTCAGACAGAGAGGGGGGTAAAATGTTTTCATTCCAAGCTCCCGGGGTCAGGTCATGGTTTGTCTAAATGGCTTTTGTTGCTGTAATTATCAGATTAGCTGATCTCTGGCAGTGCGTTTAGGGGCAGCTACATTAACTACGATCCAACCCCCCCCCTTCCCCCCCCTCCCGTCCCCCGTCCCCTGCCCGGCGGGGGCAGTGGCTGTGCAAAGCAGCGACAGGGGACTGTGATGGCATAAGAACCGTGTGGATGGCGTGCTCTTTCTTTGTGCCCAGCACACGGCAGCATCTTTTGGGGAGAGCCCAACCTGCAACACCATGGAGCCTCATTCCAGGCACCTGCTCAGCGTGCAGACATGGGATGGGGGTATTGAAGTGTCTCCCACCAGGTGATCCATGTAAGTTCTGGGGGGCTCTGGGATGAAGCAGCAGAGCAAGTGCATGTCCATGAGAGGGGCACCCTCCAAGCAGCAGGGAGGCATGGGAACAGGAACACAAGATAGCAGGGGAAATGGAGAGTGTGAGATGAGAGCAGGGCAAAGGGCAGATAAAGTGGGACTAGGAGTTTCTAGCCAGATCATCCCCGTGTCCATCTGTCAGCACCCCCAAGTGCTGATGGCACCGGACCCTCGTGGCAGCCAGGACTGCCGGCTCCACCATGGGGCACTGATGGGGGCTTTCAGGGCTCCCAGCCCGTGGCCATACAGGTTTCCTGCTGCCCAGCCTCAGGGGAAGAAGCCTGGGGGGGTTTCTCCCACTCAAAACCCACTCGTCTCTCTGGAGCACATGTGAGCACTCCCCAGCCCCCACCTCCTGCTTCAATTCCCAAACACCATGTTCCTTCAGGAAGTACTGACTTCAGCAAAATATAAATATTAATAATAAAAAAATAGTGAAAGATATATTCCTGTCATTTTTCTTAATCCACACCATGAAAGAGCTTGGTTAGCTCCAAAGCTATCTTCCCTGCTCTGGAAACTGGGGTCTAACACCAGGCAGCAAGGACATGGGGCACATCCACCGCTTGCCTGGACTCAAGCTCTCCCACTGCTGGGCACCACCAGAGGTTCACCAGTGCTATTTAAGACCAGAGGCACACTGGTACTGGTGCTCCTGAGGACCATGGCCATTGCGTGATCCACCAAGAAAACGAAGCCATCATTAGAGGTGTTTTCCTAAGAGTGCAAAGGACTGAGTGCAGAAGAGACACAGCTATTGGTCCCCAGCATCCCCACTGCTGTGTCAAGGCATGGACTTCCGCACAGCTGGGGTTGGGGGGATGGAGGCACAGCCGGTCCCAGCTGTCCCCTCTGGACAGCGTGCATTACTCTGCCCCATCAGGATGAGAACAGGGAACAGGAGCCCAGCGCCTCGCTGGGCGCCCGGTGCTGTGAGTGGGTTCTGAATTCTGATGTAGGAGCAGATTTACTGAAAACAATTTATTTAATATCAAAAAATAATTTCTGATGGCGTTTTGGCTGGCGTCAGCCAAGTGCTTACTCACACGGGAATTCAAACAAAGGCAGCACTGGCATGCAGCCAGGGGGTCGGGCGCTGGGTGGTCGTGTCCATCCCGGCCTCGGACCCGCCTCTGGGTCACTTGCGGGCTTGTGGCATGATGTCTCCATTCATTTATTTATTGGAAATGTTTGAACAGGAAATGCTAATGGTTTGAGTTTTGGAGACAGCTGGAGGGGTGCAGCAGGAGCTGCTGGGAAGGGGAGGGTGTGCAGAGACTGGGTGCTCTGGGGAAACGAAGTTGGTACCGCTGGGACCTGTCCCCTCCATATATTTGGGGTGGAAGAGTCAGCGAAGGTGAGGCTGGGGATGGCCCTGGAGGCCCTGCTGCCTCCTCTTGCAGGCACCCATGCAGAATATGCAGCACCACTGCTGCCCACAGCCATGGATGGGATGGGGACCATGGATCCTGTGGGTCCCATCTCTGTCCCCTGAGGCTTGGCGGTGCCTGTGGGAGGGATGGGATGTGAAAGCTGCCTCCACTGCCAGGGGGTCGAGAGGTTCCGCCACAGCCTGGCTCTGGAATGGGCTGTTCCTGCATTTGCTGATAACAGAGGAGGTGAAGCCTGACCCAGGAAAGCAGGCAAGATCCGCAGAGATAAACTCCCTGCAGCAAGACAAAGGCACTGACCTCTGCGCAGCCCGAGCCACCGCATTCCCACAAGCACAGCAACAATTGCCCAGGAGCAGCAGTGAGACCTGCACCAGCCCTGTGGCAGCACCAGCACCTCCTGCAGCATCGCTGTGCGGCAGCCAAGGCACTGCTGTTAACCAGATCTGTCTTAGGTATCAATCAGATCTGTTGCAGGTACCAGCTGCTCAGGCAGGGGCAGTCATTGCTCCTACCTGCATGGTAAGAGCATGCCTGACCTGCAGCATGGCTATTGCTCACTCTCCATTTAGCAGTGCAGCATGTGCAGTGCTGCCTGCATTGCATGGACAGAGAGCACATGCACACTGCATAATCAAAGGCACAGCATTCCTGGGTCCAACCATCCACAGCCCTCCCCCTCTTCCAGACACTAGAGCTCAGCAAAGCAGATGCTCACCTGTATTCCCCACCTTCCATTTCTATACCTGCACTTGCAGTGCAAACTTGCTTTAGCTTTCATTCCTATGTGCAGTGGAGTATCTCGTGCACTTGTGCAGTTCAGAGTGGGCTTTGCACCACTCTGAGGGCTGTGTGCCAGCTGGCACTTTGGTGCACCCAGTGGAGCCGAACCTCTGCTTCTGCACCTCCGCAGCTGGCATCTCCGGTATCTCCCTGCCTGGCACCGCACACCCTGCCCCTCTGCCAGCACTGCCCTGGGACAGCAAAAGCTGGAAAAGGCAGAGGCGCTTAATGGGATTTGCAGAAGCAGCCAGCTCAGTTACAGCGTCATGCCTGTTGTCTCAGGCGTGTTTTTTAAATCTTTATCTCTGCATCATTAAACACTGATTTGCATTTGAAAAGGCTCCCTTTAGTTCCCTACCTCTGAAATGAGGATAACTCTCCTTTACCTCATCGCAGGGTTACAAGGATAAACAGATTAAAGGCTGCGAGATATTGTGGCAGAGAAGGTTAAGCAGGACCCTGTGACAGACAGCCCACGGGCAGGAGCGAGCATCAGAGCCACGCTCAGCACAACCAGCGACCCACCTCTGTGCCATGCAAATGTCCCACATCCCAGTGCTGGCGCTGCCTTCCCAGGACACGTCCCTCTGCCAGCCAAAACCCTGAGGGGCTGCTCCCACGGCCAGGGACACCCACCGGGCCCCAGTCCTGGGAGCCGGGAGAGCTGGTGACAGGGAGCTGGAAGGCATCAGTGTGGCAGGTATAGCACAGAGGGCACGCAGGGCTGGGATGGCAGCCCGAGAACGTGCGCTTCTCCAGAGAGAGCTGGTGGGGGGAAAGGATGAGCCAGATAATCGCTGTCTGGAAAGTCTCACCCGGGTCCCTAGTAAAATAATGGCACAAATATTAAGAAAAGGAGCTCTATAAACATCTAGAGGATAATGAAACCATGAGCTATAAGCAGGATGGGATTTGTAAATAAAGGGCCGTGCCAAAAACAACAAGCCTTCCATAATTGTTTTGGATAGAATGACAAGATGAGTGCGTGAAGGGGACTCGGCGGATGTCATGAGAGGGGACCTGGAAGCACCGGGTCTGTCCCTGCCTGGCCACTAAGACCCCCAGCACATTCGGGCAGGTCTCTGTGCTGGGAGACATGCAGCAGTGTCCTGGCACCGTCCTGCTGATGGGGCTGGCACCTGGGGATGTGCTTCACTCTGGAGCTAGGACCTGCTGGCACCTGGTACACATCACCATCAGCTCTGCAATAGCCCACAGCTCGCCCACATCCAAGAACAGGAATGTCCCAGCTGGGATGGCTGCGGACAGAAAGAATGAGAAAGCAAACTGAGTAGGGCCAGCGGCTGGGATGTAATGGTGGCACTTCCTAAGCCATTTTCTAGACTTTGGCAAAGATTTTTGCTTTGTGAACACAACACCAAAATGGCACGTTCTCCAGAGCTGCAGGTTCCTGGTGCACTGCAGCACCAAGTCTTTTGGCCAGACTTGCAGATAACACGCACCTCCTTGCAAGCAGACCTTTGAAATGCAATGTGTCAAAGCACAGAAGTGCTAGCATGGCGCAGACCGAGCACACCTAGTTCTGATGTCACAGTAAAGGCCAAGCAGGGGCCTGGCCAAAGTGTACCTGTCTGCGGAGCAGGGCTGGCTCCCTTGGACTGGAGATAGCTGAACTGCAGAGAGTGCACTGCAGTGCTCCCCCATAGAGCCACACACAAACTGAGGGTGAAATGCACCATATATGGTGACAATGTTATTAGCCCCTAGCTGTCTTAATAGGAGCTTCTCAGGAATTCTTGCTTGAAAATTAAAAAAAAAAAAAAAAAAAAAAAAGGTTTGGACATGAGACTAAAGCATGGATATAAAACAGGGATTGGTGTGATGTCCCATTTTAAAAAGTACAGAAGAAGGCAGAAATGAAGACGTGGTTTCCCTTCACCTTTTTTCAGTCTCCCATAGTACCCTCTAGCCAGACTGGGAAGGTACAGGCTGGAAGCAGGGAGCACGTGGGTTAAAAGCTGAGAGCGCAGGGGCCCAGGGAGACCACGACATCTCCATCTTCAGACGTTCCCAAAATTTGGCTGACAGAGGCCTGACCAGCAGGCTTTACTGCCAAAGCTCCCAAGGCCAAAATTATTCTGTGAAATGAGAGAGGGTGCAGAAAACAGCCATGGAAAAGACACCAGAGCAGGAGAACGCACCCCACAGTGACAGAATCAAGCTCGACCTGTTTTCCTCTTAAAAAAGCTTTAGAAATTTGACTGCTATGCACAAGTGCTCTGATAGTAAGAAAATACTGTGTGCCAAAGTGTTTTTATTCCAGCCAAAAAGGCAGAAGAAAAAATCAATGGCTGGAAATTAAAAGCCAGACAAAGCCGCATAAGAAATAAGACGTACATTTTCTAAGCGATGCTGATTAGCCGGTGGATTAACATCCGTCCTTCAGTAAGATAAAACCCTGAGCTCCCTCGCTTCTCCAGACCACGTGCTTTTGTACATGAGCAAAAACCCACATTATTCGGATCCCAAAAGAGTAACACGACGCGGCGCTCGGGGAGATCCGAATAGGTGATTGAATGACTAACTCTGATCTTAAACATTGCGAGTAAAAATATATCATGTTTCTTGTAGGCGCACAGAAATTCACATTGCATGAACTCAGCGTAAACACGAAACATAGACATCTGTGGGCCTGCAGATTGGGGGGGTGAGGGGGGGGGGACCGCTGCTCGTCCTGTTTGACAAACACCAAAACACCAACCCAAGGCTGTGCGGAGGGAGGGAAACCACGAGCTGGACATGAGCTCACAGCACTGCAGGTCTGTCAGCAGACTCATCAGCAAGACGGGGTGCTCCTGGATCCCACATGTAGGTGCACGATCAGCTGGATCGGAAGAGAAGGTCTCTCTGTGCGTGGCTCGCTGAGGAGTGCACAGCACATATGACCTTCCAGGGGGTGTACAGAAATGGGCAAAAGATTGGATTTGGAAAAGAAAATGGAAAAGAAAAAGAAAAAGAAAAAAAAAAAAAGAAGCGCTTAGGAGTAAATAACAAAAATGCTGGTGGAGATTATGGAAAACCTGGACGACATCCACCGCTGAAGAAAAACACACCTGGCAAGGACCCGTCCTGAATAGACTGGCTAGAGGCAAAATGATCTCTTTCTAGTATCTGTATTCACAGAATCATAAAATATAAGCCTAGGAGGCCCTTGAAAGTTCACCCAGCCTGTCTGCCTGCCGCCAAAGGAGGCAAACCCTTCCTGGTGGAGTTTTGTCTAAACTACAAGAAGCCGCTAGTGCTGAAGACGGCTCCCAAGAAAAACGAGTTTCAATTCTCCTTTGCTGCTGTCATTGCAGGGTGAGCCCATGGTTCCTTGTTCTTTCCACCCTGAAAACAAGGAATATCCTATTATCTCTCGCTTTGTAGCTGTGCCTCATGCATTTGAAGACTTTTATCTTATTTCCCTACAGTCGTCTCTTCTTGATACTAAGCTGCCCTGGTCCTTCAGCCTCCTCCAGTATGTCATGTTTTCTGCATTTCTGATCACCCGTGTTCCTCCCTGGGCTTTCTCCCAGAACCACGACTTGAAACACTCAGCCCGAAGTGGGAACAGGCACTTAGGCTGACACTCTGAGTGCAGCAGGATCACATCAGGTGTCCCACAGACACCTTATTTATGTGCCCCAGTCTGAGGCTGCTCTTCTCACTCAGCAAGACGCTGCTGGCTCGTGCTCCCCTTGGGTCCCACTGTCACCTCCAGCTACTTTCCCACAGAACAAGCTCAATTCCCAGCCAGTGGGTGTGCAGTTGATTTTTTTTTTCCAACTCATAGAAAAGCCTTATTTTGTTTGTATCAATAGTTTTCTTTCAATTTGTCACGAAAGGCTGAACTGCATTCTTGCAGGCCCTACCAGATTGGTGCTGCTTAATGACAACCATTGATGAAAGCCTTGGCTAGCACTAGATCCACTGCTAGGTCTCTACCAGTGTCAGAGCACAAATAATTGCTCTTCTGAGTGCTCTCCAGCCTATGTAGCCCCACATCCGTCTAGATAATGTTCACCTAGACCTTGCTTGTGTCAATCTCACACAGGAACGAGACTAAAGTCCCACAGACAATGAGATTTGGCACATCTATTTCATCCAAGCATAGATATCCTCAAGTAGAAGAAAATCCAGTTGATGTGGCTCTTAGCTGATGGACAAAACTATCACTTATCTCTTTATCTCCACTCACATGTTGCGTCCCTTAATGATGTATTTGCCTGCCTTCAATCTGTTTATGCAAATGTCCCTTTTTTCCTTTGACTCTGCACCTCTGGTCTTGAGTAAAGCTCAGGAACTTGGAAAGATACAGAGGTTCACTGGGGGAAGAAAAAAAAAGGAAGAAAACTGCTCAACAACAACAAAATCCTCGGAACTCACATGTTTATCCAAATTCATCTGAAACTTCTGGGGACAGTGACTTTTTAGGGTAAAATGAAAACAAGTTCAAGTGAGTTTTCCATCCCTGCGACCATACAGCAATTCCAGCCAATCTGAAATAATTTTCCAAGAAGATTTCCTGCAACCCCACAGTGATTAAAGGAAATAACATTGTGAATAAAGGGACATTCTTCAAAGTCAATGAAGGAGCCACAAACGGTACATTCTCACAGAGGGCCGGAAAGCGCCGGCGCGAGGTGGACCTTGTGGTGTGTGGCCCCCCAGAAGGAAGAGGGTGGGATGTTGGGTCCATCCTTCTTCCCCGGGATGGGGTTGTGACCGGGCTCCTCCCGGGGCAGGCAGCAAGGGAAGAAGCCCCATGGGCTCCCCGTGTTTGGGGGTGAGAGGCTCGGTGGTGGCGAGTGCATCCGGTGGGATCAGGGCTTGGCATCACTCTGCCAATGTGCTATGAGACCTCAGGGACCCTCCCCAAATAGAGGGCTGTACAAAGAGCACTGCTCGTCCTGCTGAGCTGAGCTCCAAACCATAACCTCCTTCCTGGGAAAGCCTCCCTTTGTCTGAACCAAACCTGTGGCATGGCTCTGACACAGACACGGCAAAGCAAACGGGCCTCAAAACCACACTGGTGGAGGCAAAACACTAGGCAAGCAGGGTCCTGCCTGCTCTGCAGCCCCCTGGAACAGCAAGGGCGGGATGAGCACCCGCCCAAAATGGCTGAGCCAAGGGGACTCTCAGAAACCCGCCTTCCTGGTTAAAACAAAGGGAAGGGAGTGTGGCAAGCTGGAGGGGAAGGCGAGAGGGGGCTGCCTGCAAACCCAAACACACATGCTTCACTTGGTGCTGTGTAATAAGGGAATTAGCTAATGAGCTTACTGTGGCATGGGGACGAGTCCTTTAGAAATATCATGGCCACCTGGGGAAGCTCGCAGAGGAGCTGGGCGGCCTTAATCTGCAGTGCCGGGAGGATGAGATGAGCCCTGCAGCCTCGCTCCCCCACATCCATGGGGCGGGATTCGGGGAAGCAGCACTCCTGGAAGCCTGGGAAATAAACCACAGGGAATAAACCATGCTTCGCAAAAGCCTGGCCACAGGGCTGCTGGGTGCAGCCCATCCCCAGCACAGAGCAGTAATGGATGTCGGCAAACTGAGGAAGTCAACAGTATGGATTTTTTGTTGTTGTTGCAAGCCGTTCAATACAGCTGCATAAAATCTAAGCTGCAAGCGCGTTCCAATGTGAGCATGAGAGCGCTGACTGGAACTGAAAGAGGGCGAGAGAACGCAACGCTACAAGTCACTTCGAACAATGCAAATGTTAAATATACAAATATTCACCAAATGCTTTTTTAGAAAAGTTTCCAGAGAGAAATCAGGTGGGGTTGCAAAAACAAAACAAAACAAAAACCGTTTGCAGCTTAATAAATGAGTTTAAAAACGCAGGGAGGAATTTGTGCACAACACAGTGCTCGTGTGAATGAGGGAAGTCTGAGCAGTGCTGAAGACATAACACTCCTCCGAAGAAAAAGGGAAAAGCAAAACCTTGAGCCAAAAACCAGGCTCCAAAAAACCAGGCTTCCAAAACTTGGAAGAAAGAATTACTCCCACAGCAGTGAGGACAACGTCTGAACCCAGATAATTTCTGGAAAGGCAGAAAATTAGAATTTTAATCACTATGTCAAGGTAGAATTATTATTACTAACAGTGCGAGAAATAAGCTGTGAAAATTACTGAAAATTTTCTTGCCTAAAATGAAATTAATTGAAACCTATTCTGTGGCAAACAGGAGCTTTTCTTTCTTCCTTTCTTCTTTCCTTCCTTTCTCTCTTTCTCTCTTTCTTTCTTTCTCTCTTTCTTTCTTTGTTCCCCCTCTGGCATATTACAAAAAGCAAAAACAAAAACAAAAGCAAACAAACAAAAAAATACCTCAAAGATTGTTTAAATTTCATTTTCATAAATCAGAAAGCCGACCCAAAAAGTGGACGCTTTCATGCTTCCATTGTCTCCTGCTTCTTCCCAGCCCTGGAGCTGACAGCAGAACACCCTGCGTCCCCACGAGATTTCCTCCCGTTTTCTCATCTTGTCTTCACTTTTCTAAGCACTAGTGCTCATGGAAAGGAGAAAAGAAAAATCCTCAATGTGATATTGCTTGCTTGGTTATTACAGGGCTAGAAGGATAAAATAATAGGAAAACAAAAGAATAAAAAATGATTTAAAAAAAAGATCTGTACCAGAATAGAATAGAATTCGCACCTACACAGAAAAGCGGTGTGAATTACAGTCAGACTGATTGATTGATTGGTTTGATTTGCAAGGTTCCTTTCTGGAACACTGAATTCAAATTTTTCTTGCATGGAAAACGAAAATTCAGAGGCCAATTTCTGAGATTCTTGTCAGCCTCACCGAAGCCTTCAGGAGAGCTGCAGAAAAGGAGCTCGGAGCCCATCCTGCATGAGGTGGGACAGAGGGATCGGACTTAGGGGAACACAGCCGTGGCTTGGGAGGTGACACAGGGTATGGGGACGGCCCCACTGCTGTCACAGCATGGGGAACTCACACACCTGTGGGGCAGCAAAAGACAGTAGCGCTGAGTTTGGGGCAGGAGGGGAGATGTCCCCTCACCTCTATCCCTGTAGGAGATGCCCCAGGGACTGGAGCTGGGAGCATCGCCCGGCTGGGACGGGACCTGCAGGCCATCCCCTCGTTCCCCACACCTCCGCCTGCTCACAGGGAGTCTGTCACTGTGAACAATGGTCAGCGAGTGTTATTTATTTTCCAAATAAATCAGCAGGTCCCGTGTTGCAGGGCTGGAAAGCGGTGGTGGAGATGAGGCCCTCCCCGAGCCCCGGTCGGGCCTTGAGCCGCTGTCAGGGCTGCAGAGAAACAGCAGCGAACTCTCACGCAAATGGCCTATAAAAAAGGCCCTGTCAAAGGCACCTTGACCTGCGGGCTGGCGGTGCTGCTGGGCTCCCCAGCGGCCCTCCCCTCCCAGGCAGCGCTCCCCTCGCATGATGTATTTCCCCTGCCTTTTTTAGAGCTGCATTATGTTAGCTCCAGGAAACAGCCTCTTCCTTCTTATAAACACAGCCCTGGGTTACTGACCAGCGGCCCTGCCACTCCGCAGCCACTCTCTGTCCATCCATCACACCTCGCTGTCACCCTGGCAACATATCTCTTGGACCGGTCCGGCTCCAGCGATGGGAGAGGCGGGGGTAGCGGGGGGGGGTCACATACACAGAGCACAATTCCAGCCTGCTGACTAATTCCCTGGAAACCCTGGGGCTGCACAATGAGAAAGCCTTTCCGAGGGTTTCTTGAGCGTTACTGGAAGGTCAGCCGAAGGTCGGCGCAAGGACACGGCTCCGTCTTTTCCCTGCCGTCAGCAGGGCGGGTGCGCGGGGCAGGGATGTTTGCAGAAGGGCGCCTAGGCCCAAACAGCCCCGTGGCACAGTGCCGGGCAATGGGGATGGCCTGGGATGGGGCCACCGGGGTGTCCCAGCAGCCAGACAGGCGTCAGTGCCTCCAGCAGTGGCCCCTTCCCACTAAGTCCCTTGGCTGCCTTCACCCTTCACTAAGTAGGGCGTGCTGCCTTCCGCACAGCCCATGCGCCTGGGGACCACAGGCCCGATGTGGCATTGCACAGATTGCTGACCTCCACGGCCATCCATCTGTGGCTGCAGGGATACCAGAAACTCAGGGATAAACCATGGGTTGCAACAAGAGACCCAGTTTTCTATGAGCCTTGGGCCCACCTGGCCTGTTTGCTGCATGTAGTCCTGAAATGTGGCGAGCAGGAGGGGACACTGATATCCCACCACTTTAGTGCTACTCCATCCTTCTCTGTACCATAAGCCCATATTGCTACCACCTGCATGTCCCCCAAACCTTTCAAAGGAAACACCGTACGAAGGCCGGAATTGGCGACCCTGCACATAGGCGGGGGGTTGAAACTAGATGAAACTTTTCAACCCAGGCCACTTCATAGATTCTGTGATTCTCTGATTCTGTGTCTGCTCTCAGCTTCACTTCTGCACATTCCCAGTGCAAAGCTGGGAGCCACAGGAAAAAAAAAAAAAAAAAAGCCAAAGCTTTTAAGGACACATCTTCATAAACCAACCCAAAGACCCATGAGGGCAAATCCTCTCTGATCCAGGCTCTTCCTTGGAGGTGTAAGTGGAGTGGAAGGGTGGAGGGAGGTGGATTTAAATGTGGAAAACTGAGTTCTCCATCTCTTAGGTCTGGCAGAGAGCCTACTGATAGACTAAAAACAAGTCTGCGGAGAAGCCTGTGTGGGATAATCCAGCCCTGGCCCCAGAGGGGGCAAGTACAATTAGGCATCCTCTCTCAAGTCTCCACTCCAAGATAGAAAAACAGTTTATAATTTCATCCAGAGTTGTTGTTAGAAAGTTCTGATTCATCAAGATACACTAACAATTTCTGTGCAGTAATTACCAGGAGAATTCATTAGACGAGCTCAGAGATAAACTATTAGCAGAGACATTCAGATCTCCCACCTGCTAGGAGCCGCTGTATTTGAGCGATGAGGAGCTGGCGCAAGAGGGAGAGCACAAGTTGCAATGGCAAAATGCAAAAACTACTTTAAAGGAAAATGAAAGAATGAGTGTTTATTAAAAGCACAAGGCGCGGGTGCACACTCCACCATTAACCTTTCCAGCCACAGCAGCCAGACAGGGAGCTGTTTTCCTTTGCTTCCCCTCAGCATACCACAGTCTCCACCCCAGTGGCCCTTCCACTTCCAGAGGAAAACACAGCACCCGCAGCTCGCCTTTGCAAGCACATGCAAATCACCAGGCCGTGCCCCCTGTAGTTACCCACTGCAAACAGAAAGCACAAGATCCTCCTGCCTTGCTCCTCTCATAGCAGCAGGTAGGCGGGAAGGCTGCTCCAGGTGCATTGTGCTCAGTGCTGCTCAGCTGGTTACAATGAATTATGGACTCAGCAACTGAAGCTATGCATCAGCCCTGGCTGTGGTGCCCCTGGAGCCCCTCTGTGAGCGTCACCAAACGTGTGCACTCCCAACAAAGATGCCACTGCTCTGCACTGCACCACACATTCGCCTCTGTGTGCAGCACAGCCAAAGTTGCAGCACGGTTTCTGCTGAAGTTGCTGCATCCTCTGGAAGTCCTGCGCCTTGGCAAAGCCACGTATGGCACTGTTGGTGCATGCCTGCCAGTTCTGGGGGCAGCTGTTCCCAGGCTGGCCTTACCCACATGGGAACAAGCCCTGCTTGCAGCCACAGGAATCCCGATTAAGCAGTGAGAGAAGTGGGGACTGGCTGCCAGGCAGATGCCCTAAACAAGAGCAACTTATCAGCTCTGTTTCCAAGATGAGACGTGTCAGCACCTCGCGCAGATTCAGCCTGGCTGCTCGCTTCCCCCAAGCACGCCTCTGCTGCAGCTCAAGGGTTTCTCTGTCTCTAAAGGCCGCCTGTGGAAACAGCCGCCAAGCAGCTTGCGAAATTTCTTCTAGAAAAGGCTTTGCTTGGGCTGGGAGAAGCGCTGCACCCAGAATGCTTTGGGGAGCGGGAGCCAGCATGCAGCTGCGCTCCTAACACCGTGTTCATCGGGGCCCAGCCCCGGCAGCAGCACGGGGAGGTCCCAAGCCGAGAGGAACACCAAGTGCCGCGGCCGGCGAGGAACACGCACAGCAGAGCCTGACACGGCTAATCCCCCCTGTTTATTATGTAATAAAACGCTTTTCCAGACCTGTTAAAATTTAATTAGTTTAATCTGAATTGTTCCATTTTCAACAGTGCATGCAAACACAGAGCCTGACCCTGCTACTCTCGTGTGAACCATCCCGCGGGCTGTGGTGGGAGCGGGATGGATCCCGCTGACCTCAGCAGGATTACATGCATGAATCAGAGCTGCAGGCCTGGGCTCGGAGCTGCAATTCAGTACCGGGCCGGACGCCAGCACAGGGCCCGGGGTCCACTTAGGCTCCACTTAAGCCCTATGGGATGCAAGTGGTACGCAGGCCTGCAGATGCGAGCGGCGAGCGAGCCTCGTGCTGGGCCTCTGCTGAAGGATGAATTTCAGCCCTGCTTCTTAACCTCATGGAAGCAAACAGGCAGCGATGGCTTCTGAAGCACGGAGCAAAGGCGCTGGGGAAGGACTGATGAACGCGCGTTGGCGGCGGTGGCCTCAACAGGAGCCCCGGCACAGGAGCACTCGTTGTGGGAGCACTATGCTGTGATTTATGACAGCTTCTCCTCCAGAGGAAGAGGTGTTTGACAGCCCTCAGCACGTCCACAGCCGCAGGGCCGTGCTGTGCAGCAGGGTGGCTTTGTCAAGCCTGTGTATCCTTTGTGCACAAGAGAAGCCGAATAAAAGCAGACAGGAGGGGGTCCTCGGTGCTGACATTTCCTATCCTGAGTTGCTTCAGATGTGGGATGACCTTTACCTGCTCCTGTGATTTGGCTCTCACTGAGCTCAAGATGTCAGGCTCAGTTCCAGAGCTCCATCAGACACTGAAATCAAGGACAACCTTCCCTTTAGGGTCAAAACCCAGTACTCTGCCATGAGCCACTCTCATCCCTTGAAGTGCTGAGCGCTGAACACTGCACACAGCTGCTGGTATTCAGCACCACTCAGATCCCCTACCTCAGGATCCCAACCTTGAAACGTGCACAGAAACTCTTGGTATGACCCTTTGAAAAAAAAAAAAAGAAAAAAAAAGAAAGAAAAAAAAAACAAACAACAAAACCAACAACCATTTATCATGCAGGTTTTGTTTTGGGACAGATTTCCAGCCCATACATCCCTGCAAGAACTGTGAAGCAAATGTAAAACAGCCAATGACAAGTGGAATGATAATAATCTTTAAAAAAAAAAAAAAAATTGCAGTGATGTATTTCTCCCAAAAATGGGTACTGCAGGAGTGGTTGTTATTGGCAAAGCCAAGCCAGGGGTTCCCAAGACCTGGGAGGCAGGGATGGGTGTTAGAGTGGCAGGATGGTGCAGGAATGGGACCAGATAGGTGGGACGAACGCAGCAACTGCTGGGGGAGCATACAGCATCCCTGCCTTGGACGTGGTTGCTGAGCCCAGGGATTAAAGAATACATTTCATTCGAAACAAGAGTGGAAGAGTCACTGCTGGGAAAGCGTCGCGTTGGAATAAAGCCATTCTTTGCCCCGGGAGGCTGCGGGCCAGGGCTACGCCAAGGCGGGTGTGCCAAGGGCAGCGTGTTCCGCCCAGGGCCGGTCGCTGCAGGCGAGGTCGCTCCGTGCCCCCTCGCCGCGGAGCCTCCCGGGGCCGGAGCTCGGTGCGCGGACCTCGGGCGGGCAGCCGGCAGGTGGCCGGCGGTGCGGAGCCGAGAGCGGCGGGGCATCGCTGGTACCGTCCGCCGGCCGCAGTCCCGGTGCCCGCGAGCGGCCCCGCCGTGCGGGGGCGTCCCCGGAGCGCTGCGGTTCTCACATAAATCAGGGCCGAGCCCCTGGGAAAGGGCCATCCTTCACCGGGCGCTGCTGACAGAGAACGAGAAACAGACGGGCCCTGAGATAAACCACGGCGCACAGCGTTTATACAAGGGCAGGCTCTGTGTAAATAGAGCCGGGCGCGGGGGGCAGCTCCCGGCGGCACGGACCCGCACCGGCCCCCACCGGCCCGCGGAGCTCGGGGCCGCCCGGGGCGGCGTGCAGGTGGGCGCAGGCCGATGGTACCCCCGGCAGCCGGCCGGGGCCTCGCCGCCGTGCCCGGCCGCTCCCAGCGCAGCCGTCGGGGCCGGAGACAGCCCCGGCTTAGCGTGTTTGTTTGTTTACGGCCATTAGCGCGGGGCCGGCTCCGGCACTCGGCACCCGCGAGACTAATGGAGCAATTAGCGGCCCCGGGGCTGATAGCATCGCCCCGAGCGAAGGCCCCCGGCCGAGGCAGCGTGCTACCGGGCTGCCCGCGCTCGGGGCCCCGGCGGCTGAGGGGGCTCTCGGGGCGACTCCGCGATGCGCGCGGCCGCTGCAGGGCTGCTCCCCCCTCCTCGGCCCGGGGCGGGGGAGCCTTGGCTCCGCCGCAGCATCCGTACGACGAGCTCCATCCATTACAATAATCCCCTGTCTAAACAGAGCGCAGGAGCGGCCGGGACAACAAGGCCCCGCTGTAAACAGAGCTCAGGGTACGCCGCTAATGATATAAATAAAATAACCATTAATAGCCCGCTGACCCCGGCCCGGTCGCCTTGGGAAAGCCCCGGAGCCGCATCCCGGGGCTGACACCCGGCGGCAGGTACCGGGGCTGCGCCCTGCCCCGGCTCTCGCACCCCGCGCACCTCTCCGGGACGCCGCCGCTCGTCTCGGCCGCCCCAGCACGGACGGGATGGGCCCGAACAGGGCCAACCAAGGCGCGATCCTGCCTCGCTTCCGCGGCTTCCCCAGCCGGGAACGGCCGCTCTCTCAGCGCCGAAGCGGGCCCGATCCGATCCCACCGAAGCTGGGGCCGGCAATGCGGGAAAGCGCACCGGGAGCAAGGGCAGGGGACAAAACCTCGAGAAGGGCTTTCAACCGCGGGACGTGCGTCCCGAGAGTCATCGCCGGGGTTGTCGGCGGCACGGAAGCGGGTCCCGACGGGAGAACCGCTCTCGTCGCCGCGCCGCCCCGGGGAGCCAATTCCGCCCGGCCCGGGCTCCCGTGCCCGCGGGGCGCGCCTGGCGCTCGGCCCGTCCGGGCCGCAGCTGCGGGCGGCAGCGTGCTGGTGCCAGGCGAACCCGTGGGGACGAAGAGCGTGGGCAGAGAACCGGCCGGCCTGCGGCCGAGCCCTAGGAACGGCGGTTGGAAAACTGGAAAAATACGGCCCTTAATTCTTCGGCCACCCAGGGCCGCAAAGGCCCAGCGCCGCTGCCTCGCCCTGCTCCGGCCTCTGCCCCTCTGTTCGCCGAGCGGCGGCCGCGGGCTTCGGGTGAGCACGGCCCCGTGCACGGCCCGCGGAGCCCGAGCCCGCAGTTCCCCGGGAGCCGCGAGGCGGGAGCGGGCCGAGGCCAGCAGCGAACGCAACACCGGAACGGCGCTAATCGTTACCGGGGCCGCGGCAGCGCGGGGCTTCTCTCCGCGCCCCGAGACAGCGCCGAGCGCTGAGTCGGACCCGGTTATGGCGACAGTGTTTCCCGGTGCACGGTCGGAACCGGGCAGTCTGAGGAAAGAAGAAGGGAGGGCGGCCCCGGGAGCAGGCAGGGAGCGATCCGCAGCAGTCGCAGCGCGGGTTTCAAAGCGGCGCAGTGGGGAACGATGCGGTGCGCTCGGGCCGTCTCCGTGTCCGCCGGGCGAACGGGACCGGCAGCAGCCGAACCGCGGCCATCTGCGTGGGACGTGGGCCCTCTTCCCGGGGCTGCCCCGCCGGTAAATACGTTTCGCCGTTGCGGTCGGAGCGGTAGGACGCAGTGAAACGAAAGTACCGACACGGCCGGTAAATGGCGGAGGCGCCGCCCGGTACCGACCCGAGAGAGGTACCGACACTCACCTGCCCGCCGTACGCCCGGCTCCCCGCCGCCTCGCCTCGGTGTCGATCCGAGTCCTGCGGGGCAGCAGCATTTTAATCACAACGAAATTTGCCACCCGCCCCCCCCCGCCCAGCACTTAGTGTGCCCGATCCGCGCTCCGCGGAGACGTTGAGCCCTTCGAGCACTCCGAGGGCCGCGGGGGCCCCGTCATGGGGTCCCGGTACCGCCCGCCGCAGCGCACCGGTGCGTTCGGTGGGGCCGAGGGGCAGCTCCGGGCCCGGGGGAACTCTCGATGTGGAGCGGCTCGGCGGGCAGCGGCCGCTCGCTCGGTGCTTTACCCGCCGGCACGGTGGCGTGGGAGCTCCGTTCGGCCGCTGCCCGCTCGTTACCGGCGAGAGAAACGAAAGAAAACGAAAGAAAACGAAAGAAAAAGCCGAACGGGCCGGGTTAGCTCTCCGTACTCGTGCCCCGCGCCGCCGCGGCCCCTGGTCGCCCGTCGGCCGCGACCCGGCCCTGTTCACCTGGGCCCGACGCTGGCGGGGCTCTGGGGCCCGATCCGGCCGCGGCAGAGTGACGCGCGGTCCCCGGACGGGAGCAGAGCACGGCGGCTGCGGGGAGCCCGTGCAGGCGGGAGAGGACGCGCCAGCGCCGGGATATATGCAGGAGCACTGGCGGGGCAGCGGGGGTCCGGAAAACACGGAGGGCGTCGGGTACGTGTACATCGCATGGCTACTGCCCGCCCGGACGCCGCGTACTCGGCAGAGGGGCACTTGCAGGGCCGCACGTGTTCGCTCCGAACCGTGTGCGGGAGGGGACCGGCGGAGCGCGCCGGGTGGGGGTCCCTAGGTCCCTACCTACCTACACGTGCTTAGCACTGGGAGGCGCGGCGGCGGCGGCCGCGGCTCTCTCCGGGGTCCCCGACCCCCGCGCCCGCGGGCTCAGCCCCGTCGGGCGAGTGCCGGGCCGGCGGGGCGCTCTCCGGGGAAGCGGCCTCCCCGAGCGCAGCCTTAATACATTGCTATTTCTGGCCCGGCGGCCGGAGTCGGGCAGGGGGCCGGCTCTGCCTCCCCCTCCTTCCAATGGCGAGGCCGCCCCCGGCCCCTCCTCGCCGTGACGTGCCGGCCCGGGGCAGAGGAGGCTCCCGAGCCCTTGGCTGTCCCTGCAGAAGCTGTAACAAAACGCAGACCCCCAGCGCCGGGCTAATGGAGGCAACTTAGACAGGAGCAGGCGCGGCCCCTCGTCTCTCGGCGCTGCCCGCTCCCCCCGCACCGGGCGCGGCGCTCCCCGCCGAGCCGCAGCCCGAGCGCCGCCGGGCCCCCGGGACTCCCCGGCCGCTCGCGCTGCCCCGATGATGTTACCGAGCCCCGTCACTTCCACCCCGTTCTCTGTCAAAGACATCCTCAACCTGGAGCAGCAGCAGCAGGACCCGCACTATGGGGCCCAGCTCCCGCACCACCTGGAGCACCACTTTCACCCCGCCGCCTGCCTGCTGGCGGCCGGCGACGGCGCCCGTTTCTCCGACGGCGAGGAGGAAGAGGAGGAGGAGAAGCTGTCCTACCTGAGCTCCGTGGCAACGCCCGGAGGCCAGGCGGACGCGCGGCTCTCCGCCGACAGCTACGTGCACGCCGTGCTGCGCGGCTCCTGCGAGGCTCCCGGCCCGGGAGAAGATCTGGACCCCACGGCCCGCGACCCGAGTGAGTACCGGCCACACCGCGCTCCCCGCATCGCCCTCAGCGCTCGCTCCCCGCCGTCCTTTCCGCGCCGCGGAGCCCCGGTACCGGCGCTGCCCCGCAGCCGCGCCGCTCTGCGCGGAGCCCTTTCCCTGCCGCGTCCCCCAGGCACCTGGAGCGGGGAGTGGCACTTCGCGGGGCTGCCGTACCCAACCTCCGCTCCGCGGCGTTCCCCGTCCCCGGGCAGAGCCTGCGTGGAGTCGCGATCCGGAGCCGCCGGATTGTCCCACGCTCCCCCTCTTGGCGGGACGGGTGAGGCCCGGCCCGGGCGCGGTGCGGCGGAGCCCTCTTAGAAAGAGGCGGCGGACGAGCAGGTGCCCGGTGCTCGGCCTCGCGGGAACTCCGCCGCCGGCGCGGAATCGCTCCCTGCCCCGCCGCCCGCCTCGGTGCTGCTTCCCAGCCCGAGCCGCGGTTCCCCGACGGTCGCGGTGTCGGGCGGCGGTGCGCGGCTCGGGGCTTCTTCCCCGCGGGGCGGCCCGGCTCAGCCGTGACCTGTGCTTCTCCGTGCAGAGAGCTGCGCTCTGAAGAAACCACTGGACGCCGCGGAGAAGCCGGAGGAGGCGGAGAGGCCGAAGCAGCGGAGTCGGAGGAAGCCGCGCGTTCTCTTCTCGCAGGCGCAGGTCTTCGAGCTGGAGCGGCGGTTCAAGCAGCAGCGTTACCTGTCGGCTCCCGAGCGGGAGCACCTGGCCAGCAGCCTGAAGCTCACCTCCACGCAGGTGAAGATCTGGTTCCAGAACCGGCGCTACAAGTGCAAGCGGCAGCGGCAGGACAAGTCGCTGGAGCTGGGCGGCCCCGCGGCCCCGCCGCCGCCGCGCAGGGTGGCCGTGCCCGTGCTGGTCCGCGACGGCAAGCCGTGCCTGGGCGGCTCGCAGGGCTACAGCTCGGCGTACAACGGGCCCTACTCCTACAACGGCTTCCCCGCCTACGGTTACGGCAACGCCGCCTCCTACAACCCCGGCTACGGCTGCACCTACCCGGCAGGCAGCGGCGGGGCCTCGGTGCAAGCCGCCTGCAGCCCGGCGGCGGCCGCCGGCCCCTTCGTTAATGTGGGCGGCCTGGGAGGCTTCGGTGGCGGCGGGCAGGCGCTGCACCAGGCGGCGGCGGGGCCCTCCTGCAGCCAGGGCGCACTGCAGGGCATCCGGGCCTGGTAGCCCGCACGCACTCAGGGCCGGGAGCGGACCGGCACGACGGCCCCGCAGCCCCGCAGCGCCCTTAAGCCCCGCGGACTGAAGGCGGAGGGGCGGCGCGGCGGGACCCCGGCTCTCTCCCGGAGCCGCGGGGCGGAGCGGAGCGGCGGAACGGAACGGGACTGGACGGGACAGGACGGGCCGAGCCCGCGGCGGAGCGCCGCCGCCCCGAGGTGCCGCCGCGACGGGCGGGCCGGAGCTGACCGCGCCGCGCCATCGGAGCAGCTTCGCTTGTAAAAAGCCGACGGCGGGGCCTGGGGCTCCCGCGGCCCTTCTCTCTATCTACTCTGTATCTGTTTCTGCCAGCGCCAGCTCGCGGAGTCAGTCAATAAACCAGGTGCAATATCCGCCGCCCGCTCCTCCTTCGCCCGGCGGCCGGTGCCCGGCGGGACTCGCTAGGCCGTGCCCGCGGGGCAGGGCGGCCCGGGCGGATTGTGAGCGTGCCAAGGCGTTGAATGGGGCCGCGCAGCTCAGAGCCGGCCCATTGTGGCCGCCGGGCCGGCGCTGAAAGGAGCCGCCGAGGAAGGTAGCGGGAATAGGCGCTTATTGGATTCGGGAACAAAAGGTGTGGCAGGGAGGCGAGGGACAAAGGGGCCCCGGCGCCGAGATTGACGGGCCGCTTTGCCCCCCACTGAGGCCCAGGCCCGGCGCTTTATGCGCGGGGGCTGCAGAAACGTGCTGGGTTTTGTTCCCCTTTCTCTGAGCGCAGGGGGAGATGAGGGGGGTCCGCGGGCCGCTGATTAGGGCCGGCCGGGCCGGGCAGCCTGAATGCCGGGGCATTATTGCTACATGTTCAACCATTCCGCTCGACTGCAGGGGGAGGGGGCTGACGAGATCCTCAACGCTGCCCGGCGACCGCTCCCGCCCCATCCCCGTCCCGTCCCGTCCCGTCCCGTCCGGGAGCTCGCAGCCACGGGTGCGGCCCCTCCGCGGAGCCTCGGATCAGTGCCGCTGCCGTGCAGAGCCCGGAGGATGGGCGTCCGCGGAGCCCCGACTGCGCGGGGTGCGGTCCCGCAACGCGTCGATCTCGCAGTGCGTCCGTCCCGCAGCCAGCACAGACGTGCCGCGTTATGAGCGTTGGCGCCGCTAAAACGCTGCGCGTCTGCACCGTGCGGGTGAGAGCGCGCAGCTCGGAAAGAGCCGGAGAAATTTTCAGCTGCAGCTCCGACGCTCGGCACGGTACGACGCGGTTCGGCTCTGCACGGCTCGCAGTGGCCGTGTCGCACGGCCACCCCGAGGCCGGGGGGCTCTGGAGCAGCGCTGGAAGAGGATGCGGCACGCCCAGCGATTGTTTGCCGGGTGGCAGCGAGGTGTCGAGGGAGAGGAAGCCCAAGCTCGGCTCTTGGCCGTCGGAGCTGAGCGATGGAGGCTCCGCAGTCTCGTGGGTAGAAACAGGATAGCCAAGAACAAAGATAGCGGAGCGGCAGCCCCGCGCTGAGGTTGGATTCGGCTGTAGGAAAGAATTGTATTCCCTTCTGTGTTCTGCCATATTGTCGTTTGCAGAAATAGGGGACGTGCGTGAGTTTGTGCCTCGGTGAGCAAGATGGAGGAATGGTAACCTCAGTACAACCTCCTCCAGAATAGGGGTGTGCAAGGAGAGCTCCCCACTTAGTGCATCGCCTCCAAGTAAGTGATGGTTTGTTGGGAACCCTCCTCATCTGGCAGCACCCTGAGGCTCTGAATGAGATGCACACATCTGTGGCCAAGCCTTGAGAATGGGCACTCAGAGCAAAGGGGCACGTGGAGACCCTACTGGCCTACACAGCAATGCCATGCAGCAGTGGCGTTACGGAGCACCAACAGCACCAAGCATTGCTGTAGGCATGGGTGTAGTACTGTGGGAGGTTCTAGATGTCCACCATCGTGAACCCCTCTGCTGGGATACATCCCAGCTGTCCCACCAGCACAGCTCAGGGGGAGGGACCCTTCAGCATCTCCCTCAACCAAGGCCCCCCAGCAGATGGGGAGGACGGAACAGCACAAGGCGAGCTGCGAGCGGGGCGGCGGAAGTGAAGCATTCTGAAGAAGAGGAACAGCCGGTGGTGGTGGGAGGGAGGTGATGGGAGACTGCAGATTGGCCAAGCTGCCCAAGGAGGGGACACACAATGGGGGGAAGTGGCTGCATTGCTGTGCTGGAAGCAGCGCCTGCCCATGACGTACTTCATCCCATCGCGCCCTGCGCGAGGCCACGTGTGCGATGTGCTGTTGGGACCCATCAGCACATGTGTGTGTGTGCACAGCTGTGGCTGTGGTGGTGGGGCCAGAGGGATGTTGAGGAAGGAGAAAGCCATGGCCAAGGGGCAGAGGTGTTTATTCCTGGTCCAAAAGGCAAATTGACTCTTGTTTGGGAGAGGGAAAGCGATGATTGATTAGGGCCCAAAAGCCCTACAAAGACTAAAGCAAAGGAGGGCTTGGGTGCAGAGGCTGGGCTTGAACCATCACACCTATGGTCCACGTGGTGCATGGGCTCAGGTTTTGATTTCTATTCACATTTCCTGGCTGAGGATGAGCCATGAGCAGCTCTGTGCAGCAGGTGAGCGGCTCCCAAGAAAGGCTTCTCACATCCCATCACAGCCACGTTCCTATGACCTCTCTGTCACACTCAGGATCACACAGGAGCAGCATGGGTCCATATGAAGCGCCACAGACATGCTCTGCTTTCCTTTCCTTCTCCAACACCTTTTCTTGTTTCTCCTTTCCACTCTCTGTGGCACAGCAGGGACCAGGCACTTGGGGACCTGCAGCAGCACTCAGTGGTGGGGGGGATCATGCTGGGAGCATCCCACAGTGCAGCATGGAATTGTTAACTCAGCGCTGGGGAGTGCTAAGGAAGCTGTGGCCAGCTGTGGAACAGGTAAATATATTAAAATATCAATAAAGCCCATTGCTGTGCAGCTCCCAGTGAGGGTTTCTCCCACTAGCACAACAGCACTCTTCTTTTCACGGGTGAGCTACACAACCATAAGCACTCCCCCATCCTCACTCCTGTCCCATGCATCACGAAATGGCCACACCTGGCCAAAGGGGGGGCACCTGCATTTTGCAGCCCGATCCCTGCGCTGGTGAGTCCCGATGCAGAGCCGCTGTAAAGGATTCAAGCAGAGGACAGAGGGAAAAGGCTGCGTCTGCTGCACTACGCAGAGCTCCGTGCCACATTTCGCGGCTGTGCAATAAATTCCGCGAACGCTTCGCAGGGACGAGCTCGCTCCCAGCTGCGACACGGGGCCCGGCCTGTCCCCAAGCAAGATCCACCACCGCCACCTATCGGCGGGCACACGGGGACAGGGGACGGGCAGCCCCTCTTCGTCCCACAGCGGTGGGATCTCCAGCAGCGCCCTCCGCAGATGTCCTGCTCTGCCCTCAGCCCCAGCCCAATGTCCAGCGCTGCAGCTCCCGGTCCCACCGCACTGGGGGTCGTGGTGCCCGTCGCCCGCAGCGCTGCCAGCCCCGGGCTCGCCAGAGGGAGCTGTATCCCCACGGGACGTGTGCCCAATGTTGGCCTAGTTCCTACTCCTTCCCCTTCGTGTAGCAGCTCGCTGCCAAGGTCCAACGCGCATCCGAATGTTCTGGGGCCAGAGGAAGCCACTTGGGTTTTTGCATTTCTCCTGGAATGTGCTGTGCCCTGTCAGGAGGTTTTAATGCCAGCCCTTGTGCCACCAACACCTGGAACAGCCTTCGAATGTCCCTGCTGCACTAATTCAGGCGCTGCTTCCTGCAGTGACCTGTTAGTGTCCACAAAGCAGGTTCCCAGCCACCGTTTACCTCTCAGTCTGAAGCCTGCGCTCCCCTATCTGCACACCACAGCTCCAGGGCTCCCCAGAACCCACATCTGCTCTGTGTCCTGAATTTACCACTGCTGTGGGGCCGTAGGGTCGTGAGAACGTGTATAACTTTATTGGGGTCTGACAGAGTCCTGAGGAATCCCAGAGCCAGTGCTGGGCAGGCTGTGATGACACCTCAGCGCTTCCGAAGCGTGCCTCCAAACAGGGCAATGGCTGCCCCGTGGCCATGGGTGGGATGGGGCTGGGGGTCCTGCGGGGAGGTGAAGGGAAAGGGTCGCCTCCAGCCTTTCGCTGGGATGAGCGCAGCTCCCTCGTTGCAAGGCCAAAAATAGCGCAGTTACTCAGCAGAGGCTGTAGGAGGGGTTTCACATGACGCACAGCCAAATGCCGGGGAGGCCACAGGACGCACCCACGTGGCTTCACTGAGGCATTATCGGAGCTGGGGAGGGCAGCAGCCATAGCTGAACCATCCAGCCCAGCTCTGAGCCAGAAGGGCTCAGGGAAGAGCACAGTGCCTTCGCTGCTGATGGAGAACGTGTTTTGGGGAAGCCACCACCAAGAGCAGGGCTGCAGGCTCAGAGCGTGAGGCTGGTGGCTCACTGTCAGGGATGCACCCTGGCAGCCCGAGGAGTGCCCCAGGAACCAACCTTGGAGCACCCTCAGTGCTGAACTTGGGGTTTCTTGAGCAGCCCTGCTTCCTGCAGTGCTGCTGTTCTTGTGCAATGCTGCACTGCTCTGTGCCAGCAGAGCTGCAGCAGCCAGGAGGCCATGCCCTGCCCAGGTCCATTGCCTCTTGACTGCTGACTTATCACATCCCTGCTCCCAGGGGTCTCTCTCCCTCCCCCCGCACTTCTGTGGGCAGTTATTCCTGGAAACATCTCTCTCCTCATCCCAGAGTCACCTTCAATCATGCCTTTGCCCACTGACATTTATAGAGCAGCTCGCAGTGGCAGACGGATTTAATAGCGTGAAGCTCCGCTGGCCCCTGCCCCTGTTTATGCCTTCCTCTCTGAGGCGGCTGCAGTGTGAGGGCTGAGGGTGAAATTGCAGCTCCACTTTGGCTCTGCAGGACCAGGCTGTTCCTCGTGTGCTGCCCACTTGTCCTGCCACAGTTTCGCCCAACCGTTTCGGCTTCTCGGATTTCTGCCTCTTGGGTGGAGGAGCTGCAGGGCTGCCAAATCTCGCAGTGCTCAGGATATTTCTTAAAGCCCCACAGCTCCTTGAACAGTGGTGAAATGAGGCTCCCAGCTCTCCAGCAGCTCTGGTTTCTTTGAGGAGAGCCCGATCCTCCTGACTGCATGGAACAGTGGGGTACAGGAGCAGAAGACTGGCACACAATTCAGCCAGACCCCCTTCCCCTTTCCACAACTGGAACATGAGGGGCAGAATGACCCCATGCAGGGCAGCCAGCAGCCCCAAAGCCACAGGGACACTGACAGGCAGCGCATACCGGGACTGTGAAAGCATTTCCTCCAGGGAGTTATTTCAGGCATGGCACCCTGTGGGAGGATGAGGCAGTGCAGGCTCACGGCATCATGGAGTGAAATGGAGGTGTTCTGATCTCCATCCTGCCTGTGGTCAGGGCTGCAGCAGTAACTTAGTAGTGGTCTGGGCTGAGCAAGCAAAGAACACTGCTTTTCTCATGGACTTTTCCACCATCTAAAGCTTTCCTCCATCAAACTGGGGAAGGCTGAAGAAGAAGTTTCCTATCCTTCATTCAAGAGCTTCCACTGAGCATATAGGCACATCTGGCTGCTGCTTCCATGTCCCCAACAGGCAGTGGTCTCACCCACTGCCCTAACAGGAGCCCCATGAAAGAGCTCAGCGCTGGGCAGTCAGAAAAGTCAAGTGACAGCACTAGGCCACTCGAGAAAAGGAGGGGACATGATGATAGAGCAGAACTGTTTTTATTGGAGGTGTCAAGAGCAGGAACAAGAACAAACCTACAGCCTCCCCTCCTCAAGTGCCATCCTCCCCTACCCACCACCACCAGGGCAGTCAGCGTTATGTGTGCGTGCTACAAGACAACGGCAAAGCTTACACTCTGCTTCAGCCAAAAGCCAGACGAAACCCTCACCATCCTCGGCAGTGCCACTGCTCCTTCCTTGGTGACTGAGCTCAGCTATGGCCCTACCAGTGGCAGGGCAGGACATTCACTTTCACCTCCAAGCAGGGGTGAACTTTGCATTAGAGGAGGATTTTGTTAAGGGAAGAATGGGAGCACAGCTCCAGTGAAGTGCCGGGGGATGTGATCTGTGCTGCAGCTCCCAGCAGGACATCTCGGGAGGCCACAGGAGTGAGTGAGCTGTGCAGCCAGAGCCGAGCTGCAGCTGCCCCAGGCAAGAAATGGCACCGCTAAACCCAGAAGGGCTTTGCTGCCCCCTCTCTACAACACAAACCGAATCAAAAGGGAGAGGGTCAGAAGACAAACCAGGAGGGGAGATGAAGCAGGTCTGGAGTCAGGTTTGGCTCGGCTCACTTCCCAGCCCGACGCTCTTCCTGGCGCTTGGTGAGGATGTACTTAAAGAACTCGTACACAGACCAGGCAATCGCTGTTGAGGGCATCTGATAAATGACTCTAGCCTGGACCCCTCTGAAGTAGGCAGTCACACCGCCCACTTGGTACACCGTCCTGAAGGCATTGGCCATGCCTGTGATGTGTCCGCTGATGTTGGAGCTCAAGGCCAGGGACTCCTGGGTGTTGAGCAGCGTTTTGCAAACGTCCAAAGGTGTAGTGGCAGCAGCAGCTACAGCCCCCGCACAGGCCCCGGAGACCACGTGGGAGCCTGGGTTGTACTGTCTGTGGGGGTTGAGGTGCTCTTGCAAGAACTCATAGGTCATGAAGTGAATGGCTTGGAAGGGGATGTTCATGGTGAGCTGGGTGGTGTAGCTGCGGTAGAAAGCTCCAACCCCTTCGTTGCGCCACACAGTCCGTACACAGTCTGTCACATGCTGGTAAGGCGAGTTGTACATCTGCATCCTCTGTTTGACCACTTGGGACAGATGGCAGCAGTGAGAAACCAGCAGCAGCAGCCAGGATCCAGGCACGGAGAGTAAGAGGAGAGAAAAAAGAATCAGTGTGAAGCCAGGTGATGGACCCCTCTGACAAGTGGTGTCCAGCAGGCCCCTGGGCAGGTCTGTAGTGATTACGTCTGAACAAGGTAACGCCACAGGAGAAACACCACCTGCTACCTCTGCAGCTACTTTGAGGGACCAGCCTCACACCAGGTAAATAAGTTCAATATCCAAAGTGTGCACCTCACTCTGCTTCAAGTGACACATTCCACCATCCACCCCTACAGATCTATGTACAGAAAATAATTCCCACTGCAGTCATCCTGTCATGTTCCAGCCAACATTGCTAGATCCATATTATCCTACAAATGCTGTGACTACAAATCCTACAGCTACAGTAAGAAGTGGAGCTCCAAGGACAAACTGACAACAGACAGTGAAAACAGCTGCCCACTGCAGCGGCAGAGAGCCAAACAGCAGCCCTGCTTACAGCATGGATTTGTCAGCACAAGCACAGAACCACATCACATCCTCCAGAGGACCTTTCACCACAGTATTCTCTAGTTTCAATGCACTTGTAATGACTTCACAAATGTGAAGATCCCCTACCTGCTGCTTTCTCTGAGCTCCAGGCAGCTGACAGCAGCACACAGCTTTGGTCAAAATCTGCCTCTCCCTATTCCTCTGTGGCTGCAGTTTACAGTGCTCCCCACAGCATCCCTCTTGCTTGCCCACTGGCAGCTACTGGGCTCCCCAAAAGGACCTTATAGTTCCCTCAAAGGATCCCCGAGGCTGGGCAAGCAGCAAGGGCAGAGATGCAAGACAGGTGACACAGAGCAGCCCAGCCAGACCCCACACAGCCCCCCCCAGCCCATTGAACAGGATCACCATTACCTTCTGCAGGGTTCATCGCAGCATCGTGGAGCAATGTTGCTACACACCCGGCTGCACCTGCAAAACAAGAACTGCCACATGTGAGGGGAGAAGACAGCGAGAGACCCCGGGGCTCCACCAGGACCCCGAGTCCCCTGCCAAAGCTGAGAAGGATGAGATCCAGAGGCAGCCTCAATCTCCAGAGAGGCGGGCAGGCGTGAAGAAGTTCCCACCCAGAAAGAGTTCAGCAAAGAGGAGAAGGGCACAGCAGTCTGTCACGTCTCGTGGGCCAGGTGGGACCTGAGCCCCAGAGCTTGTGGGACAGATGGCCACCGGCTCACAGGGCTCCCACAGGACAACGGGAAGCAGACACCACCCTGCTCCCCTCGTCCCCACGCTCTCCCGACGCGGCCACTCGGTGAAAACCACAGCACCGCAGCCACATCCGCTCTGCACCACCAACCCCTGCAGTCGCACCCGGCTCCCATCAGCGGCTCCCGTCCGTGGATAACAGGAGCCGGGCCCGGCCGCCAGCCTGAACCCGGGGTGGCTCGGACGGGTGGAGCTGCGGAGAGGACGCGGCTTTAGGGCCCCGGGGCCCCTCCCGCAGCCCGGCGGCCCCCTCCCCGCTCCCTGCCCCGCTGGCCCCGTGCAGGGCACGGCGGGACGAGTACCGTTGGCCATATGGCTATTGCCCCCCGCGTGGATGACGTCGCTCAGCGTCTTTTTTAACTTTTCGTAGCAGGCGAAGTAGAGGGCGTGGGCCGGGCCCGCGCCGGTGGCGGTGATGTTCAGGCCCCGCATGGGCCTCCACACGCCCTCGGTACGCACGATACGCCACAGGGCCTCCAACACGTTCCGGTAGCGGGCGGCGGGCTCGGGCCGCAGGCTCTGCATCCGAGTCTGAAAGACAAACCGGTAGGCCCTGGTGACCCCCGATCAACCGGGCCCCCCACCGGGACCGGCCCCCGGGTAGGCCCGGCCGCCCGCCTGGCGCCGGCACCTTGACGCAGTCGATGGGGTACATCACGCAGTGCTCCATGATGCCCGCCACAGCGCCCGCCAGCATGTGCGTGGAGACGGCGGCGCCCTGCGGCAGCGCCTCGTAGTCGGGGGCGGGCGGCGAGCGGGGCTCCGGGCCCCGAGCCGCCTCGGCTCCCCCGGGGCCCGACGCCTCCGCGCCGCCCCGCCGCGCCCGGCCCGCGCCGCCGCCGCCGCCGCCCATCAGCAGCAGCAGGACGCGGCCCGACTCCGAGCCGCCCCGCGCGCCGGGGCTGGCGCCCGCCCCCGCGCCCGCCCCCAGCTCCATGGCGCCGCAGCCGCCGCCGCCGCCGCCGCCGCCCCGACCCCGCGCCGCGCCGCCCCGCCCCTCCTCGCCCATTGGTCGCCTCCTCCCGCGCCCCGCCTCCTCCGCGCGACCATTGGCTTGAACCACGGGCCCCCGCCCCTGCTCACCGCGCTCATTGGTAGCCGCTCCGCCGCGGCGGAGGCCGCCGTTGGTTGATCGCTCTTCCGCGCTGCCTATTGGTCCGCGCCCTTCACCGCCCCGCGGTTTCGCGCAGTGCATTGGGTCCCTCAACTTTTCGTCCCGCCCCTCCGCGCAGACCATTGGGCGGCGAGCCCGCGACCTTTGGTCCGTCATAGGTCTCACGGCTGGCTTCCCTCCGAGCGGGGTTGGAGCGAAGCCATTGGCTGCTTCGTCCGTCACTCGAGGCCTCGGCGCGTGCTGTTTATTTGGAAGGCTGCGATTGGCTCGGCGCGGGTGGTGATGGGAGGGAGGAAGTCGGTGGGTGATGTCACGCGGCGCCCCTCGGTCGCGGAAGACGGGGCTCAGCCAGGTGCGGCTTTCGGCCGCCGGGGGGCGCTGATTGGCTGCATGGGCGAGGCAGCCCAGCAGCTTGGTTTGCCTTGCGGGGACGCCGATTGGATTAAGCGGCGGCTTGGGGGCGGAGCGCTGCGAGAGGCCGGGGCCCGCTATTGGTGGCCGGGAGGAGAGGCGCTGGGTGACGTGGCTGCGGGTACCGGCAGCGGGTGCCGGTGTTGGCGGCGCGGGGAGATGCGCGGGCGGGCGGTGGAAGCACATGGCCAGGTGAGCGCGGCGGGGCCGTCCCGGTCCGGTCCCCGTGCGGTCTCATCTCTGAGCCGTGCCTTGTTCCCGCAGGATCGCCGCCCCTTGCCCGCCGTGCCGCTCGGCCGTGTCCTACGGTTTCCCGGCTCTGCGGCATCGCCCGGCGGCGCTGGGGTTGGCTGTGGCCGCGGGGCTGCTGCTTTTGCTGGCGGCCGCCGGGCCCCGCCGCCGGGCCTCGCCGCGCCGTGACGCCCGGCGGGACGAGAGGTGAGCGGGGACGGGGTGGCGGGGACTCCGGGCCCGGTACAGGCGTCGCTGAGCGGGCCCGGTCCCCACGCGCAGGTACCTGGCGCGGATGGAGGAGCTGGCGGCCACCGACACGGAAGACGCGTCGCTGAGCTACGGGGTAGTGGTGGACTGCGGCAGCAGCGGCTCCCGGGTATTCGTCTACGTGTGGCCGCCGCACAACGGGCACCCGCACGACCTGCTGGACATCCGGCAGATGCGGGACCGCAGCAGCCGCCCCGTGGTCATGAAGGTTAAACCTGGTGAGTGCGGCACCGAGCCCCGCTAATGGGTGGCGGCGCCGGGCCGGTCGGTGACAACCATCCACACAGGCATCTCGGTGGCAGCGGCGGCCCCGGAGCGAGCCACGGCCTACCTGCGGCCCCTGCTGCGCTTCGCGGCCGCACACGTGCCAGCGGGAAAGCACAAGGAGACGCCGCTGTATGTCCTGTGCACGGCCGGCATGCGGCTGCTGCCTGAGAGGTGAGCACGGGGCGATGGGCAGGGAGGACTTGGCAAAGCTGCGAGATTCTGCTCTCTGCTGCTCTTGTCCTGACAAGGAGCATCTCCCAGAGGTCACTGTGCCCCTCAGGCTGCAAGCTGCCATCCTGGAGAACCTGGTGAAAAACGTGCCCCTGGAGTTCGATTTCCTCTTCTCCAAATCGCATGCTGAAGTCATTTCAGGGAAGCAGGAAGGTGGGAAACGCTGCCCTGTCCTCCTGTCCTCCCTAGCAGGGAGCACACAGGGCTGCCGGCATTGCGTGGAACCTATGTAGGATCATTTGTGCTTTGCCTTAAGGCAAAATCTTTCTGTCATGCCCAGGTGTCTACGCTTGGATCGGAATCAACTTTGTGCTGGGACGGTTTGATCATGAGGATGGTGAGTCCAGCTGCTTGCACAGCAGCAGTGGGGAAGGCAGCATGCAGCCCTTTGGCCCTCAGTTCCTATGTGCGAGGGGCATTGGGAGGTACCAGTAAAGGAATGCCCCCCAGCCCCTCGCTGACACACTGCTGCGGGTTTCAGAGGAGGCTGCAGTTGTCACTGTAGCACTGGGAGACCAGGTGGAGTCCTTGGTACGGAGACGAACGGTTGGGATCCTAGACATGGGGGGGGCCTCTCTGCAGATCGCCTATGAGGTGCCTGGCTCCGGAGCCTTTTCATCCCCGCAGCAGGTGTGTGTTGGGCAAGTGGCTGGCACTGAGAGCCGCCCAACGTTCACCACTGATGGTGGTCTCCTGTACCCAGGAGGAGGCTGCCAAGAACCTACTGGCAGAGTTCAACCTGGGCTGTGACGTGCAGCACACCAGCCATGTGTATCGCGTCTACGTCAACACCTTCCTGGGCTTCGGAGGCAACTTTGCTCGGCAGCGCTATGAAGAGCTTGTGCTGAACCAGACCTATGTGCACAACCGGTATTGCTGCCCTGCCTCGGGCTGCCCTGGCATTGCACAACAGCACCGGCTCCTTTGTGCCACCCTCACCCCATTGGATTTTCCCCAAGAGCCACCTGTGGTTGATAACAGCTGCTACAGCCACGCTGGCAGCAGCTGGGTGCAGCAGGTGCTTGGGCTGGGACGTGGCACAATGGCATTGCCCTTGTCAGAGCCCTGCAGGCATTATCAGTGCCAATGCTTGTCACCTTTCCCCTGCCAGCACTATAGGGACTCCCCTACAGCAGCTTCTGGTTTTCCCTGCTCTGGCTTTCCCTCCTTCAGCACTGGCTCATTCAGCACATCTTTCCACTGCATTCTCACCTCCACTTGTCTCCTGCCTTATTTCCTGAAGCTGTTCCCAGACTTGCAGAGATTCAGAGCCCAGGTACTCCCATGCTGGGAGAAGATCCTGCCACCACATGACCTGGGGTCTCTGTGGGGGCGCAGGCCCCCACAGGTTGGTGGGAACAGACTGTACCCCCATAGCACCCATCAGGTGCTCAGGGTTTGTGGCTACAGATCTGGAGAGCTTAGCTTCAGCAGGAGTTGGTTGGGTGATTCTCAGGACCACAAGTGTACAAGGGGACAGGGCCTTGCAGTGGTATTAGTTGTGGAGGAGCACTAGCTAATATTTTTATTAATTAATATTAATTATATTATATTAATATACTAATTAACCCCATGTGCAGTGACCTTTCTTTCCTGACTTGCTTTACAGCTTGCATAGCCAGCAGACAGGGCTGAGCCCTGAGACTCCCTTCCTGGACCCCTGCCTGCCCGTGGGACTGGAAGACACAATTACAAGGGGCAGCCAAACACTGTATGTCCGTGGGCGAGGGGACTGGCAGGCCTGTGCTCTGCTGCTGCACCCACTTCTGGCGGGGTCCAACAGCAGCCAGGACTCTCTGACTGGGGCCTACAAAGCACCCATCGACTTCAGCAACAGTGAGTTTTATGGCTTCTCTGAGTTCTTCTACTGCACTGAGGATGTGCTGCGCCTAGGGGGCCGCTACAGTGCCCGTGCCTTCATCTCTGCTGCCCAGGTGAGCACTGTTCTAGACCACGGGGTCTCACCATGCTGGGAGGGATCTGGGGTCGTTCCCTTGCTTTGAACTGAAACTTCTTTGCCTAGGAATATTGCAGCCAGAGATGGGAGGTGCTGACCCAGCGCTTCCAGAGTGGCCTGTACTCAGCACATGCAGATGAGCATCGCCTCAAGTAAGGGACCAGGGATATACCTCCTGGGGGCTCACTGATAGGAGTGGCTGTGGTAGGCTCTGTCTTGGGCTCGGACCCTGCAGTAGCACCCAGCTGATGTTCCTGTGTGCTGCCTGCAGGTATCAGTGCTTCAAGTCTGCCTGGATGTACCAAGTCCTTCACCAGGGCTTCCACTTCCCCCTGGACTACCCCAGCCTGCACACAGCCCAGCTGGTATATGACCGTGAGGTGCAGTGGACGCTGGGAGCCATCCTCTACAAGACACGCTTTCTGCCACTCAGGTAACACAGGAAGGAGCATTAGCTCCAGGACTTGTAGCCTAGCTGGAAGGGGATGTGCAGCAGTTACTGCACAAAGCTCTGCCATCCTTAGAGAGCAGCAGCTACAGCTTGTGGTACATGTGCCAATTATGCCTGGTTCTACCTCTCCTCTCCACAGGGATCTCCGGCAAGAGAGCAGCCGGCAAGCACACACCTCCTGGCTGCGCCTTTCTTTTGTCTACAACCACTATCTCTTCTTTGCCTGCATCCTGGTTGTAGGGCTGGCTATAGTCCTCTACCTCTTGCGGCTGCGCCGCATCCACCGCCGGCAGCTGGACCTGCTCTGGCTGGACAAGGTGGTGCTGCTGCCCCCAGGCCAGGGGGACTTGCCATGATATCAGTGGGACATTCACTGACCAGTTGCACCAGCAGAACCAGGACTGAATGCCAGCCAGGTCTCCAAGAACTTGGACTCTTTCCTGAGGACCATCTCAACTCTGTACTCTGTTATCTGTATGCCAGAACCACAGGCCACATGGCTGAGGCTGTTGTGGACATTGGAACCAGCCTCTCTGCCACACCCCAGTCCTAATCTTTGTTTCTTGGCCTCTGACCTTTGCTTTGCTGCGCAGAGTAAAGAAAAACCCTTTACTGGCAGCACTCGCACTGCAGCCCTTGCTGGGCCCTCAGAGCAGAAGACGTTACTGAGGCAGCCAGCTCTGGGCTGTGGCCTGAAGCCCCAGGCCATCCTACTGCTCAGCCACCAGTTTGCAGAGCAGACTGGCAAAGTGCTGTAGCTTATCAGTGCCTGGTGTGGTCTTCCCATAGTCTTGGCACAGGTTCCATGAACCAGGCAAGCAGCAGGCTCCACTGAGCTGTTCTGCCAGGCCTGAGCCCATTCATAACATTCCCTGTCACAGTGAAGGGGGTCCTACTGTGTGCCATGTGCTCCTCTGATGCTCCCAGGCCATGCCTAAGGGGCAGCACTGAGGGCGCAGGGAACATTTTGTAAGGCTACGTTTCTTTTAGTTGTTCCCTCCTAAGTGTGCTCCCTCTGTGGCATCCCACAAGCTAATCCAGCACTAAGTGCAAGGACCAGTGGTTCTTTCCCCCTTAGTTCAGGCTGAGCCTGCCTGTGGGGAAGCCACCTCTCTGTAGCTATGCATCCCTCCGTGCATGGCCTTCATCTTCTAGGCCTGGAGCCCCAATTCCCCTAATCAAGTTCTTCACTTTATACTTGAAATCATCTGTTACCATTCCTGAAGCAATAAAAAAAAACCTTTGAGCCAACCAGCAGTTGTCTTGTTTTTGAGTGAGCACCAACCCAGCAGCAGCAGCACATGGCTGGGAGCCTGACTGCTGCCTGTACCCTTCTGCTTAGTAGTGCTCCATGCTGCTGGGTCTTGCAGGTGGTATGCAGCAGCACTGCTTTCTTGGCAGATGCTGCTTTCTTGCACAACTGAGTTCAGTAATTGAGCCAGTGGTATCAAGGGAAACTGACCCTCCTGAACTGTGGATCTAGGGATCCCACACTCCCTGCCTTTTTCTTCCTAACAAAAAACAGTTGAGCTTTCCCTACAAGGCTCTGGAAGGTGTAGCTCCCTATTTGTTTGTTTCTTTTTTAAACCTTATTCACACCCCAGCTTTAAGGAACTGCTAGAACAGGGCAGAAGGCAGGACACGGGCAACAGGCCTCCAAGCTGCTACAGCTTCTGCACAGCCACAGAGATGGCCCAGAGCAGCTCAAGGCACAGCTGCCTATCAGCCTCCCTCTGGGACACACTGCTACTTATCTGTGACCCTGACTTCAAAGGGCTGTACAGGTGACGTCCAAGGTGCCTTTACCCCAAGGTAAAGCCCTGCACATGTGATGCCAACCTCTATAACAGCTGTTGATCTGTCTTATTCTCACTGCAGGAGCAGGGTTAGAAGTAAAGGTGGGAAAAGAAAAAAAAACAACAACATGAAGCCCAGAATTCCTCAGCCTCCAAGCAGCAAGGGACTCTGCTTCCAGCATCACTTACTAGAAAAAAATATTTATTTCCACAACACGCAGTCAGCAAACACAGACAAATACAAATCAATAAATAATGCCAATAAATTATCTGATAAATAAGGGGCAGACCTAAGACAACTCACTATTTTGTTCTTGGAATGTAGACACGAGAGGGATGGTGGTACCTACATACTACTGCAGCACCCTCACTGCAGAGGTGGGAGATGACACAGTCTCAGGCTGGGCACACTGCTGACCAGGAGCCCCTGCCCAATACCCCAGCACCTCCCTCACATCCATGGCAGCCTGCTTCCTCCAACAGGCTCAGCCTACCCTTCTCCCAGCCACAGCTAGAGCCTGTCTTAGCAAGGACCACCCCCTGCCAAGCAGGGACCGGTCACGTGCAGGGTGCCACGGGGCCCACGTTGCAGCAGGGACACTGCCGGCCAACAGCGTGGGCCCAGCCAGTGCTGGGCTGCAGTGCTTGAAGTGCACCGGGGGAACGGCTCCAGTCCCTGGCTCAGCACCTCTGGGAACTGCCTGGTATGGGAGGGAAGATGCTCGAACAGCAAGAGCTGGAAGGAGGAGAAAGGGGGAGATGTTAGCACAGAGCTGCACCGGCGGCCCCACGCCGCGCTCAGCGCTCCATAGCCGCGATGTGCCGGAGCCAAAGCAGCTCCCCCCCAGCTCTGCCCACTCACGGTAATGGCGGGTCTCTAGGCTGCTGCCGGGGTCACTCCCAGAGGAAGCGCACGTACCAGATGGTCTCGTTCTTCAGCTGCGGCCCGAAAAGGGGGTTGGCCTGGGCCAGGATAGCGATGAGCCAGCTGCAAGGGACGCGAGCGTGAGCCCCGGAGGCACGGGAAGGGCCCAGCGGGGCCCGGGGCCCGACGTCCGCCCCGAGGCGGGGCCCACCCGCCCGCTGGAGGCCGGCCGCGGTCAGCAGGCCCGGGAAGCCGCGCGGGGTCGGGTACTCACAAGAGGTAGCAGCACACGGCCGTGGTGACCAGCATCGTGATGATCACCCTGCGGGCGGAGACACCGTCACGACGGAAGGCTTCGCCGCGGCCCTTCCCTTCCCTCCCCTCCGGCCCGGCCGGCCGTACTCACCCGCGGTTGGGCCCCTTGGGCACGAACCACGGGGCGGCGATGCCCACCAGGCCCCAGAAGGCCGAGAAGAGGACGATGGGCAACGCGAAGCTGTGCGCCGTCATGGCCGCTCCCGCCGCCGCTCACCCGCACCCACCGCTCGGGATAAAGTCCCGCCCACTGCCGCGGGCGGCGGCCAATCCGCGTAGAGAGCGCGGCGCGCTGACCGCCCTGCCGCCTCCTATTGACGGACGGGCGCTTAGACCGCCTCACCGGCAGGGGGCGCCGCAGCGCGGCATCAGCCCGAACCTGACCGCCCTCCCCCTCACCTCGCTCCGCAAGCACGCACACACCGGCAGCTCCATAAAACTCCTTTATGTTACACGGCGGGAACGGACCGCGCACCGTTGCCGCCGGGAGGTCGAGCAGCTGAGGCCCGCGGGTCACTTGGGCACGCGCCGCAGCTCGCTCATGAGCCACAGCGCCGCGCTGAGCAGCGCCAGGGAGCCCGACTGGTGCGTGGCAGCCAGCGGCGTGGGGACGTAGAGCAGCAGCGTGCTGATGCCCAGGCACACCTGCGGGAAGGGAGGAGGGTCAGCACGGCTGTGGCTGCACGCTGCCCAAAGCGTGAGGTGAGCAAGCCCAAGGACAGGCCTCCAGCCTTCGTGTGGGGCTGTAGCACTCCAGCTCCCAGCTCCAGCCTCAGGGAGTGCAGATCATGCACTGCTTCCACGTCAAGGCAGCCTCCCAGCTCTTGTCTTGTGGATGTGCTGTGAAGGACTAGGAAAAAAAACTGAACAGAACAGGAAAAAAAAAATATATATAAAAGGCCAGTACCTGCACCCAAGCCACTGCCAGTAATGATGTCACTGCCATCCTGGTCCTGTGAGGGAGGGAGATCTTCCGTGAGAAGAAGTACAGTGCTGTGACAGCTGTGACTGAGGCAACTCCCTAAAAACGGAAGAGATAGGACAGAGAAACAACCACCCTTCGTGAGAAGTTGAAAGGAAATCGGCCAGTTATCTTTGACTGCACCTTCCATGCAATAAAACATTGCTCACTGAACTTACTTAACTTTAGAAACATGTTAATGGCCACCATCACATGCTGCAGATTCCATGCCCCAACCAGTTAACAGCCCTAAAAATATAAGCTATGTTCCATTGAATGAATGCGTTGCTTTCCTAATAGCTTTTCCTTATTTATTCTGTTTGATAGGAATTGTTTCTGCCTCCTTCCCACCTGTCACCTTGGCAGTGAAAGGTGGAAGCTGTCAGTTGGAATCCTGATCTCGTTTTCGCTACCCAGCTATAGCTTACCATCATCATCTCATTGCACAGATCACTTCACAAGTCCCCTACCAAAACTCTTTATCTTTCCATTTCATCTTATCAAGCTATGGCTTGGTCCAAAGTAATGTCAGCAGTTCTGTTTAATATCCAAATTGCTCTAACTAGCTGAGATTTCTTTCACAGGGCACTACTAGGTGTAAAGGAACTTAAGTTCTAGAGGAAATGTCACTGTTGAGTGGTGTCTGCTTTCAAGTTTTATTTCAGGCAACATCCTCAGACATTTCCATTGCAAAGGCTACCCTGATTTGTAGCATGTGGAAAATGAGACACAAAGAAATGACGTCTGTAACTCGGACAGGAGGAAGACATCCTTAAGGAAGAAAACCACATTAAAAAAAAAAAAAAAAAGAAATGAGTGCTAACCTTCCTCTTTCTTCAGAAACAAATTGGTAACAAAGCTCTCAGGACCTTGGACACTCTGTATATCACTCATGCTGACAGAACCATAGCCTGAAGATGACAGTTTGGATGTAGGAGGCAACCAGGAGGAAGCTTAGACATAGCAGGAAGACAGCACTTACCAAGATCCTGTGATCAAACTGTACAGTTGTGGGATTCTCAAAGATATTTCTCAGGGTTGGGGAGAAGGCGAGAAGATCATCTGGGATCCAGCGTTCCCCCATTTTGGGGAAGGAATTGTACACAAGGCCAGCATCCAGCCCTGCCACAAAGGCACCTGCAATTCCAGAGCAGAGAACAAGACTAATGAACTGGGTACAGGTCTTACATGCAACCTGACTCAAGAACTCAGCTCGATCCCAAATTTCTTTTGCATTATGTACAGAGATCTCACAACAGTATGCATACTGCTCAGCACATCTCCACCGGCTCAAGAGGCCAGTAAGAGAAGGTCTTAAATAAGCTAACTGAAAGTTCACATAGAGAAAGTGATAGGGCTTCTCGCACTACCCATCAGATCAGAAGAAAAGCAATATAGAGAGAGACGAGCCACAAGACAGGACAGCATTACCTGAAAGAGCTGTAAGAAAAATGAGAGCTGTTGTGCCATGAGCAAAGTGCCTCAGCCGAAGCAGCTGACGTGTCTCAGGCAACTGTAAAACAAAAAATGAACTGCAGTAAAAAATTCCAGTGCTGTTTACAACAGGTAAAAAAGGCTTTATTTACATATACAGGCTAATGGTTTGCCAAGTATTTAATGAACAATTGAGTCCAACCCTGTGCAGAAACTGAAGTGGCCGCTGGGAACTTACTATAAGAAATAATTGAACCTGGCAGGCAGGCTCCTGCCTGAACTTGCATGAACGCTTGAAACTAATCACTGTTCAGTGGAACAACAAAGTCAAATCCAGCATCTCATAATTGTTGCAGAATACAACAGTTCAGAAGAAGCTAAATAAGAAGTTTCTATAAACTTCTAGTGGTGTTAAGATCACAGTCAGAAATAGGATAAAATGGAAGTAACCATTATCCTCCACACATTTCCTTTACCCCCAACCCTCTGTGTTTTACACTATGCTGTGCCTGGACTCCTGACACATCACTTTGTACCTGGTGTCGTGGAAGCAGCAAAGACAGCCCTGTCCACAGACTGGCAGAATAAAGAACCAGTGCAGAGCCAAGGTGTGCTGCGAGGCGGTACTGGCTGACCCGAGGAATATCATAGGAATCTGGCTTCTCTTCCAGTCCACTCTTTACCATGTACCATCCCAGTAGACCCTGACATAACAAGAAAAGGTAAGAGCCAGCTCCCCTATCCCATGCGTCAGTAAGAGGAGCCAAGGGCAGCCCTTCACATTTGCCTTAGCACAGACAGGGCAGCAACAATCTCTGATTTTAGCAAATCAGAGAAACACTGAAGTCAAAACAATTTATTTCTTCCATCTCCAATCTTCTTCTATCTATCAGCACTGTCACACCCCACCCAAACTTTCACAAATTTGTCTCTCAATGATCAGGAGATACGGAACACACTGCAGCTATTCCCTGCAGCTGCACAGCTCTCACCTGGAAGCACACAAGCCCACAGAGCGCAAGCACACGGCCCTTCATGGGGCGGCTGAGCCAGCCCTTCCTCCAGAAGTAGGCAGCAGGAAGGATGTAGGCCAAGCCCACCACACGGCCCCACATACGGTGTGAGTACTCCATGTACCAAATGAACTTGAACTCTGTCAGAGTCATGTCATGATTCAGACTGTGAGGGGTGTAAAAACAAAGAGTGGTTTAAGGCAGTGCTGCTGTCCTGCTTCATGCTTCCCATAGTGATGGATGAGGGACAGGAGGGGGACCACCTGCAATCGCTACCAGATGCGCTGTGTGCTTCGCTCAGTGTTAGGGAATGTTTCTATTTGCATGAGATGCTCATGCTGCCTGTTTGCAGGACCAGTGCCCCCAGCCCACTGCCCCACCTCTGAGCGCTCACATTTTGAACTCTGGGAACTGTTGGTACTTCTGGAATTCCGCTTCCCATTCCTGCTGCGTCCCGGGGGGTTTCATTTCCTTCACCAAGTGCCAGTCCACCATGGATAGGCCGGATTCTGTCAGCCTGCAGGCAGACAGAAGCAGCACAGCTCACCCCCCAGAACCGAGAGCCACTGGGTGCAGCAGACAACCCTTAAGCTAAGAGCTAGAAACGGGGAGCTGAGGGAGGACCGACGGACAAAACAATACGGCCGGGTCCCCGCTCTCACCTGGTGACGCCGCCCAGTACTACGGCACCCGCCACAGCGCCGCTGCAGGCGAGCAGCCATCGTCCGACAGCGGGCGGGACAGCGGGGGCCGGCCGCTGCGGGAGGCAGCGGCACGGAGGCCGGCGGAGAGGAACGAGCGAGAGGCCGGGACGGAAGAACCGCCCGCCTCCGCCGCACAGCACTCGCAGCATCCCGAGCGAGCCCGGAAGCGGCGGCCGCCTAGCGGAAGCGAGATGAGCGCTTCCGGCCACCTCCGGGCGTCACCATGACAATTCCGCGGCACGTGACCCAGAGCCAGCAGCGACCCCCGCGCGCTGCCAGCGCAGGTGAAGGCGCGTGAGACGGGGGCGGGGCCCCGGGCCGGGGCGGGGGCGGGGCTGCGGCGGAGGGAGGCGGGGCTCGGCCCGGACACGGCGCATCGGCCTCGCCCCCTCGCGGCCCGGGGCCGGTGACGAAGGGCGCGGGGCTCCGGGCCGCGAGGGGGCGAGGCCGGATGCCGAACGCGGGGGGCGGGGCCTGAGGCGGAAGCGGGCGGGGAAGTTCGACAGGAGGCCGCGAGGCAGCCGGGGACAGCCATGGGCCGAGCCGGGCCGACCGTCTCATTCCTTCCTAGGCATGGACGATGGCTTCCTTATGGAGGTGTGCGTGGACTCAGTGGAGTCTGCCGTCAACGCGGAGCGTGGAGGTGAGGCCCGAGGCCCGGTCCGGTTGGCGGGAGCGGGGTGAGGGCCGAGGTCAGGTGTGACCGCCTCTCCGCAGGTGCCGGCCGGATCGAGCTGTGCGCGGGCCTGGTGGAGGGAGGAACCACCCCGAGCATGGGTGAGCCGCGCGGCCCCACTCCCCTCCGTTCTCGCTGCGTTCTTCTCGAGACGCGCCCCCTGGGGGTGCCGCCAGCCCTTCTGTAAGCCCGTCTCCTCCCCCCGTCCCGTTTCTCCCCCCAGGGCTCCTGCAGGTGGTGAAGCAGTGCGTGCGGGTCCCGGTGTTTGTCATGATCCGGCCTCGCGGTGGAGATTTTCTTTACTCAGACCGAGAGGTGGAGGTCATGAAGGCTGACATTCGCCTGGCCAAACTGCACGGTGCGGATGGGCTGGTCTTCGGGGCCCTCACTGAGGATGGACGCATCGATACGGAGCTCTGCACGGCGTTGCTGGGTGAGAATCCCTGCTTGTAAATGTTGCTCTAAGCGCCACCTGATTTCTTTGCTGTCACCGGGAATGGTAACTTCGTGCTGGGCTGTCTCACCGTAACTGTAGAATGCACAGCATTGGGTTCCATAGTCTGCAGGTCTTGTTTGCGTCCTTGCTCTTTCTATCCAGTGGAGCCCTGCAATCAGTATTTCCATTAGTTAGTTTGCATTAGTTAGATAGTATAGGATAGTTACGTTTCTTCTTGTAAAAGGTAAACTGGCTTGCAAACTGCCAGTGTTGAGCACTACTGGTGAAGTACTGGTGTACTAGATCATTGGGCTGATCTAGTACAAAAATTGTAGGTAGTGAAGGAAATCTCATGTGCTTTTCTGGTTCTGACACAAAGGACTCTCTGTAGCAATCCAGACTGACCATGTCTTCTTATTACAGCTGTTTGCCGGCCCTTGCCAGTCACATTTCATCGAGGTGAGTCACAGAGTTTGGTGGCCCTGGCAGGGACCAGCTTCTGCCCCACTGACAGAGATTGGGAGCTTGGGGAGTAGCTGGGCCTATTCTGGTGGTTTTTCTGTGGAGGGCAAAAAGCTGTGTGTACTGTGCTAGAGCTGTAGCTGTGCTGTTTGCCCACGAGAGCTTAGCTTCAGGGGGGTCTAAGCTTGGTGGCAATGTTACTGCCTTGCATGGAATAAAAATGTCCAAAGAGCTGAATGCTGCAGCCCTGCCGTTACTGTGAGGGTGATGTTATAGCTGGGAGCTGTGGCTGAGAGAAGGGACTATGCCGTCACTCTCCTGGGCTGGAACGGGGACTTGAGCTTGAGCAGTGAGTTATTTCTGAACTGTTCCATTGATCTCTCAGCCTTCGACATGGTGCATGACCCTCAGTTGGCACTGGAGACTCTGATTTCTCTGGGGTTTGAGCGGGTATTGACCAGTGGCTGCGACAGCTCAGCACTGGAAGGATTATCCTTGATTAAGAAACTTGCAGAACAGGTAAGTGCTCCCTATATGCCTCTGGGTTACTGTGGCCACTTCTTGGGCACATTCTTTGTGATAACCCTCATTTCCGTGGGGAAGCTGCTGTCCACAAGTGCTTGCCCCCCACCTCTGGGTTGTCCTTGATCTGACTTCCCAAGTCCCTTTGGGCTAGATCCCTGGAGTGAGAATGCAAGAATCATAAGCCACAGTGAATTTCTAGGCTGCGATACATACGTTTTCTTTGTTCCCCGTAGTGGCATGTGAGGACTTAGTGCTGTGCCAGTATCGTTAACAAGTTATTTTTCTTTCAGGCAAAGGGCAGAATTGTCGTAGTGCCAGGTAAAGTTTTTACTTGTCATCTATAACAGGTCTAGTTGCCTCTGGCTCCTCTTGCCCTGGGGTGCACTGTCTGATTGGTTTTTCTGAGCCACATCCCTTGGAGGGAGGTGTTCCTGCCATGGTCTGAGTAAAGGCTGCAGAATGCTGCAGCTGCTGCTCACTGGAGGATTTGGGGGGCAGTTATAGATCTGCGGGAGGACGTGAATCAAGTCTTCTCCCATCTCTTCAAGTGCCAGTCTCTCGTCCCAAGGGCTCTTTCCCCTTCTGTGTAGGTGGTGCTGGTCCCTTAGGGGATAGATCTCGGGGATAATGTTGGCTATGTGATAGTCCTTTCTATGCTGGATGTGACATAAACAAGGATTCTTCCCACCAGGGGGTGGCATCACAGAGCGCAACCTGCAAAGGATTCTGGAAGGCTCTTCTGCTTCTGAGTTTCACTGCTCTGCTCGCTCAGCACGGGACTCGGGGATGAAGTTCAGGTAACTGATTATTTCTTACTGTTTCTTAGCAAAATTGTACTGGGGGAAATCAGGATTAATACAAATGTAGGTGTGTGGAACAGGTGTAAATTTCAAACAGCTTTCTGTGTGTTAACTGTACTGTCGTGGCTGGGATTGTGTTACTTGGCTCTGTGTTCTGCAGTCTGTGAATCCAGTGGTGCTCATTGTCTGGACACGAGCTCCATGCACAACCAGCTCCTTGGGCCATTTCCTATGCTACTGTTGCCCTAGATCTTCTGAGTGCACTCCGGTGACACTTGGAGGGTGTGTTCTGATTTAGTTACCTTTGACCTGCAGCACTGATGAATGTGGGTTTTGGAAGGCCCATGGGATGTGCCTCTCTGAACAGTGATAAAGACCACAGGTCTGCACTGGGTTTCTGTAGATGCTGTTTTTTTCTGTCCTCTGTACTGTTCTTTGTTCTGCTTCTGCCTCATCTTTGGTCTGAGTGGTACCAGCAGGTATTCTGACTGCTGCTGACACTGTGGGGGAAATTGTGGGTTTTCATTAATGTCTTCTACCCTTCTGCTTCACCTGCAGAAAGTAACCAGTCATTTTCTATACAGAAATCCCAATGTTGCCATGGGAGCGTCGTTCTCTGCCCCTGAATACTCCATTAAGGTGGCGGATGTGGCTAAAGTGAGGACACTGAATGCCATTGCAAAGAACATTCTGTAGTGGAAAGCACTGCGCTGGAACAAGAGCACCGAGACTCCAGAGTTTTTCCTGCCACGTGGACAGATGTGTACTGTTTCCGTCCTCAGGCTGCGGAGGATGCAAATTAGGTGACAAAGCCTGATGTTTCTTCCCTTGGTTTCCCCTGAGTGACCAGTCCCTGGCCTGGAAACTTATGTTGGCCATTTTAAGTAAAAGGACTCATTCTTGGATGTGATGGCAACAAGCTGCTCAGCTCTTTGTATTTAGAGAGGAAGGGAGCTGAGCAAGTATGGGAGAATGAATTGTGTAGCACTGCATGTGATCATCAAATAAACGCTGCAGCTGCTTCCCTCTTACTCTGTTTTACTGTGGTTTTTTTTGTTGTTTTGAATTTATTTTGCAGATGGTACTGTGTGCTCCATTTTGCATGGTTTGGTACAGCGTGCTTTGGCATCACTTCTAGATACTGCAAATGGGAAAGTCCACATTAGCTCATCTGTGTAATATGAGGCAATATGTACAGGAGATGATAGAAACATTTCCTGAGAACAAAGTAATAGCAAAAAAGCACTCGGTTAAGAACATAACTCAAACCCTAGTTGTGTCTCAGGAGGGCCAAGTGTGAGAGCAGCAGAAGAGAGGTAAGAGTCAGATGAGGGGACGCTGAATTAATCATCCTCGTGCTGCACCAAAAGAGAAAACGATTACATCCAAAATGCCAGGAAGGGAAACAGCCACAGCTGGAAGACAAGGTCTGCTCGTGTCAGCCAGTAGGACAGCTGAGGATTAGAAACCCAGCATCTCTCAGGTAAAGGGAAGCACATCAAAGCTCTTGATATGCAGAGGTGATGAGCCTATGTGGCAAAAAGCTTCTACTACCTGACTGATGGGATGAGCTAGCTATGAGCCAACCTGGGCTACAGATGAGAGAGGGTAGGGTATGTGGTGAGATTCCTTGGGAAGCCGAGGTATTTTTTCTCAGGGAGTTTCCAGGTCCTTTTCCTAACACATCTTCACAAGCATCTCCTTATTCTTCAGACAGTGTGTGAGGGGGAAAGTGCCTATGGGTTTATTGCTGACTAGTCGGAATCAAAGCTTAGGCTTCTTTTGGTTTTACCTTAACAGAATCAGATAGTTGAAAACCTATAGCTAAAGACTATAACTTTAGAGCTTCATGTAGGAGAGTGTATCCCCTTTTTCACATGGATCCATCAGAGGTATCAGTGTCTCTCAAAACTCATATTGGGAACATAGAAAGCAATTCTCAAACAACATATAAGCTGGGAAAACAGCTGAAAAGCCTGGGGTCGGTGCTGGCTGATGGACACTCAGTAGGAAGGATTCAAACTTGGTAGAAGTGATTTCACGTAAGGTTAATTGAGTTTAAGAGTTTGTGGCTTACATTGTAAGATTTCTTGAGTCATGTCGATACCTGTAACTCAATTAATGTATCATGCTGACGCAGCCTTCTGCTGTCGTATATGTAGTTCGGTTCTTTTGTGTCAAGCTCTGTTTGTTTTAAAAAGGCTTCTGAACTCAAAGGGCATTGCATGATAAGAAAGCCAAGAAATAAACTTTTCAGAGATTATGAGGTCTGGATCAATTTGTACACTGTCTTGCAGAAGTCTTTGTCCTGGAGACTAAGTTCCCCCCCCTTTGGGGGCATGAAGAGCACTTCAGTTAGCTTGGTCCCAGCAATACAATATCCATTTTCTGCATATTGTAATGGAAGAAGCTTTGTGGAAGGAGCTGAAGGATACTAAGGTGTCTTTACAGGTTTTCAGGAGGATGAGTGTGTCGCAAGCCTGAGGGTAGAGGAAGAGTGGATATGCTTGTCTTAAATATTCTTAGCTAAGGAGAGCTGTTCAGCTCTGAACAAGAGGCAAAAGACTGCGAGAGGATGGGCTCTATGATATGCATTGGAAAGCAAGGCGAGCGAGGGGATGGAGTATTTAATAGGAAGCTGTCACTGGGGCAAGTGGTCCATTCATGAGCCTTATAAGCAAGGCCAGTGGGCAGAGTAGAACTTGGTAGAGACAAGGGCTTTAAGGATCGTGTTTATGAAGATAAATTGGAAAGACTGGATCTCAGCTACTGTGCAAAAATAAGCTGGAAAAAAGAAAGGTAGGATTTAGGTGCAGCCTAGGTACAATACGTATGAGGCTTTGTTCAGCTCAGAAGGCAGGGCTGTGGGGTAGAGGGATGGGAAAGACCATGGTGTGAACCACAAGGTGAAGACAGGAATGTGTTCATAGCACCCCACAGTTCACAAATTACCTCAGCACTTTGAACTGAGAAGAACCCGAGGGAGTGGCTGCTCCATTCGGTGATCTTCTATCTAATACATCAGATTGCTGCTCTCCTCAGCAGGTGCTGGCTGGAGGACATGGCACTGGGGACAGCTTTGTTTACCAAAAAAAGAAGAGGATTTAATCAGACAAGGCAATAATAATTAACCAGCGGGTTAGACGTTGGACCTTCCTCTGCAATTGATGACAAGGGGCTTGTTTCTATGCAATTAGTCATTGTATCACCCTTGACTCTTGAGCCAAACACTGAACAATGAAGCAGCAGAATTCTTCTGGTCTGTGCACCCTCCCCCTTTACCTAATGCTCCTTGAAATCCTGCGAGACAAAGCAAATTCTGTTTTAGGATAGACCCATCTGTTCCAGCCCCCACCTCCCAGAGTAGCAGGATGATGGTTTAGGGTCAGTCTTGCTCCAGGTGTGGCTCTCTGGTCACATGGGTACTGGGGAGTTGCTGGCGTGGTCCCAGCGGGGGAAAGATGTACTGCGCCAACACAGGTTGTCTTTTGTGGGATCATACACCTATCTCAGTATACACTGATGAAGGCTGTGATTTTCAAGCAATGGCCATGTGATGAAGGGAGTCTGTGACAGCAGTTTCCCTTCCATCTCTTCTCTGAGCCTCCATCTCCTCCCTTCTTTGGAACTCATGGTTTTCCAAGGCCCTTTTGGTCACTGGTTTGCTTTCAGAATTGCGCAACCACACCAAGTTAACAATTAACTGTATGCCATTAGGATTTAATCCCGACAGCGACCAAGGGTGTGTAGGGACTTTTATTCCAAGCATCCACCCAGGACTCTCACAGCTGAACAGAGCGAGAGAAGGAGCTGCTGGCTCTGTCCACCCCAGCCATGTCAGCAGCCTTGGAGGAGTTCTGCGGGTCTGTCTTCTGGGTGAGTGGTTGTGTTGGCCTGTTGGGGTAGGGTGCTTGGTGGGCAGTAAGTGAGGATGGTGGGCGCTGAGTGGAGTGGAAACAGGAGGGATAGGAGCTATCAGAGTGCTGGTGCTGTGAGTCAGGTGAGGGCTGAGCAATCCTGAGTGACTTCAGGGGACGGTCAGGTTGGGTGCTAGGAAAAGGTTCTTCACCAAAGGGCAGTGGGCACGGAACAGGCTTGCCAGGCAGTGGTCACAGCTGCAGGCTGCCGGAGTTCAGGACATGTCAGGACAGTGCTCTCAGACATAGGGTCTGATTGTTGGGTGGCCCTTTGTGGAGCCGACGGTTGGGCTCAATGATTCTCGTAGATCCCTTCCAACTTCCAACAGGATATTCTATGATTCTATGGTTCTATGATCTGACTGTCTATTTTTGTCCCCAGAATGACTCCTTCCTCGCTCGCTCAGATGCTGACCTCCCGGTGTGCTTCCAGCAGACAGTGCTGGTCTGGATCCCTCTTGGCTTCCTCTGGGTTTTGGCTCCATGGCAGCTCCTTCCCTTGTGCAAATCTAAATCCAAGAAAGCATCTGTGACCAAACTCTACATCATCAAACAGGTAGTGTGGGGCAGAGGGGCCACAGAAGCCGGCAGGAGTAGCCTGGGTTGAGCAGTGGTGTGGAGAAAGCTTCTAAGCTGGAGTTGGGTGAAGAATGAACATATGAGAAGTGTAGGAGAGAAGAAGCACTGTGATGGAAAAGCCAGAAGGAAGCCCATGATGACGCATAGCTGGGACAGAGGGCACCACATGGCTGGGACACTCCAGGAGGGAGGTCTTAGGTGTGCATTGCAGCCTCTGATATTATGTGCTTGTGTGTTCCAAGGTTAAAATGATGGCAGTGCTCCCATGGAAGGGCACAAGAAAGCTCTTTGCACCAGGTTTGGGTTGGAAAGGGTGCGGTGATCTACAGGGCTTAGTGCTTTTATATCCAGTCGCATTGTTTCCCACTGGTTTCCAGTGCACAGGGTGCTGGGTCTCTCCTCACAACTGCCCTCCTCTCCTCACAGGTGCTGGCTACGTTGCTGTTGATGACAGCTGTGGCAGAGTTGGTCTTGGCAGTTACAGAGGGCACAGGGCAGAACTCCCTGCCAGCTGTCTGGTACACCAACCCCAGCCTATACATCGTTACCTGGGTAAGCGTCAGCAGGACAACGTGCTGAGTGTCACCAAAGAGATGGCGTGAGATGGCAGGCCTGAGCTGCAGAAAGCTTCCATAGCACAGGGATGGAGGCAGACTGCTTCTGCAGAAGAGCAACCTGGGAGATGGGGATGGGGCAGCACTGAGTATCTGCGGGAATTCTGTGGGAAGGAAGAGTTGAGAAGTGCCATAGAATTCTGAGGCAGAGGTGATCTGTGATTAGAGATTGGATTTGTGAATGAAGATATGTGAGATTGGTCTAGAAAACTGAGGGCATAGGAGCTGCGTGCGCAGGGGAACACGTGCACAGGAGTAGCAGATATTTTGTAGAAGTTATTGGCCAATCTAACAGGCTTAATAAAGCCATAAAACTTAGGAGCTGCACTTAGAAGCAAACATAATAATTTGCTAATGGTTACTATTTTATCAGTTGAATTTATGTGCAAAGTTTAGGAGATATTGTTAACCACGGGTCTCTGACCTGTGTAATATCAGGCTTGTAGTGATGTTCAGGAGCTAGAACATTGCTTTATGCCTGCTCTTTACAGCATGGCCAAGAACCTGGGGTGAGAACAGCTAAAGCATAATGCTGGGGTGCCTTCAGACCTTGTTTTTCCTATGAGCATTTTGATATGATGTCTCCCTGAAATAAACCTTTGCCCTGTGTGATGAACTCTGAAGCTTCTTTAGGACTCGCAAAGACCATGTGTGCCAGTGCCTGGGTACATGTACCCCAAAGGCGTGTTTGAAGGGCAGAGCTTGTCCTACTGCCCTGCCCGAACCTCAGTGATGGTTTTTCTTCCAGATCTTGGTGCTTCTGATCCACTATGCACGGAGCTTCTGTTTGCGCAGAGACTCGGTGGTACTGTTCTGCTTCTGGATCCTGTCACTGCTCTGTGGGATCCTGCCGTTCCAGTCCCTTGTCCGGAGAGCACTGCAGGTTGGGTTTGGCAAGGAGCTGTGTATTTCCCCACAGCATTGTTCAGTCCCCAAAGAAAGTAATAGGATCATAGAAGACCTTGAGATATTACCCCACAAGGATCATCGAGTTCCTTATGGATCTCAGCCCTTGACAAGCTCTCAGTGGTATCACTGAGGTCCCAGCTGCCATATGGACCTTGGGAACTGGAAGAGGAATAGCCTTTTAAATTCACCTTCTCCCTTTGAGGAAGCATGAGAAAACCAGGACAAATTTCTCCCCTTATGGACATCTGGGAGGAGCGGGGGAGAAGGAAAGAGGGGTGGTGAAGGGAAGCTGAGAGAGGACACAGAGTTCTGCAACTGCTCTGTTAGTTTGAATGCTGTTTCTGAGGGCCAGGTGGCCTTGACACAAGACCCAGCAGTCACCCTGGGCTCTACTTTCCCACAGGACCCCATCTCGGATGTACCACGGTTTGTCCTCTTCTTCATCTCCTATGGGCTCCAGCTGCTGCTCTTTATTGTCTCAGGCTTCTCAGATATCTCCCCAGAAGCAAAGGAATTTGCAAAGAAGGTATGAAGTGCATGCAGGGTGGGTGAGGGTGCTGGGAAGGCGTGAGCAAGGGGCACAAGGAGAGCTGGAGGCTGCAGGAGCTGGTCAGTTCTTGTCAATTTCATCTTAGCACCTGCAATGCCTCAGTACACACTTCTCTTTCCTTTGCACTCTAGAACCCAGGGGTGACAGCCTCCATCCTGAGTACCATCACCTTCGAGTGGTACAGCAGGTGAGCAGGACTATGGGTGGCAAAATGCAGGGAGACCTCAGGGCTGAGCTGCACAGGCTGCTATGAGCCATAGCATCACAGCATAGAATCACAGAATGGTTGGGTTGGAAGGAACCATAAAGTCCATCCAGTTCCAACTCCTTGCTGTGGGCTGCCTGCTACCCAATAGATCAGTGCCAAGGGCCCCATCCAAGAGCTGGCCAAGGAGAATCAGTGCAGTCTATGCAGCCTGAGCTTGGACACCCAAGCTGCTGTGCACTGGTCCCTGGTGCATTAGGCCCAGCCTGCAGGTAGCAGTGATCTGTCATGGCTCTGCCACATGGCATGAAAGTTGCATGGGAACTTCAGCCACAATAGGCTGTGAACACAAATCGGGGCTTGAACTGCAGGAAGCTCGGTTTGTAGCTCTCCCTCTTTTAGGAACCAGACTCCGAAAGCTCTGCATTTGCAGTAAGGACCTTCCTACAGACTCAGTGTTGGAGACTTGCTAAGGAGAGATCTCCCTGCCCTACAGGATGGTTTACAAGGGCCATCGAAAGCCCTTGGAAATCGAAGATGTCTGGGAGTTGAAAGATGAAGACAGGATACAGGCCTTATATGCTACTTTTGAGAAGAACATGAAGACTGAATTGAGGAAGGCCCAAGCAGAATTGGAGAAACGGAAACGCAAGAAAAGACGCCGGGAACGTGACACAGAGCACATGAATGGGATGAGCAAGGCCCAGAGCCAGGACATCCTGGTGCTGGTAAATCCCTTCCCACGTGTGGCCTTGCATGAGATGCAGAGATCTAAGCCCAGCCTTGTTGAGTAGGGTCACCTCATCTCCTTACAGCCCCCAGTGCTGAGTTTTCTGACTCTGATTCTTCAGGGCCATGGACAAAGATGGGGAATCCTGTGGCAAGGTCTTTCCCATCCTCAGCAGATCCTTATTTTTTGAGATACCAAGAAATTCTCCATCCTTATGCCCTGCAGAAGAACAGGAACCATCCCTCAAGGCTGCAGTACAAGCAGCTTCCCTGTCTCTGTATTTCCCTGTCCCAGATATCTCCCAGGTCTGAGTGAAAATCACTCTGAATTGAGAGAGAATCACAGAATCATTCAGGTTGGAAGAGACTTCTAAGATCATTCAGTCTGGCCATCAACCCATCCCCACCCTGCCCACTAACCATGTCCCTTAGTGTCACTTCTCCACATTCCTTCAACACCTCTAGCAATCGTGACTCCAACACCTCTCTGGGCAGCCTGTGCCAGTGCATCACCACTCTTTCTGAGAAGGAATTTTTCTATAATTTATCCATAATATAGATAGATAATATGACAGGAGTTATAGCCTGGGCTTCATTCAGGACACCTAATCTGGGGGTTATGTAGCTGCCCTGGAAGCATCCTTTCAGGTGCCAAAAGCCATAGGACCTGCTCATTTATTTCTTCATTTTCTCCTCTAGGAGGAGAAGCAGCCAAAGAAGAAGAAAAAGAGAGGTAAAGGGGATTCCTCTCACAAGGATTACCCCAAGAAGTGGCTGATTAAAGTCCTCTTTAAGACCTTCTTGCAAAACCTTATGATGTCGGTGGCTTTCAAATTGGTACATGATATGCTTGTGTTTGTCAGCCCCCAGCTGCTGAAGTGAGTCACACCATCCCAGCCTTGCCCCCAGCCCCACCACCTCCCTGTGTGCTCAGCACCCAACTGCCTGTGTTGGTTTGGAGCACCCTGTTGGGTCTGTCTCCATGGGTGGGTTGCTCATGGCCTCTCTGCCCCTCAGGCTGCTGATCGCCTTTGTGTCAGATGCGGAGGCCTTTGCCTGGGAGGGGTACCTGTACAGCGTCCTGCTCTTCCTGACCGCGATACTCCAGTCCCTCTGCCTGCAGCAGTACTTCAACCTGTGCTTCCAGCTTGGCACAAATGTGCGTGCCAGCCTCATTGCTGCTATCTACAAGAAGGTAGGTATGGCTCTGTCACCATCCCCAGCTGGCTTTCTCCTAGCTGGGCTGGAAATTCCAGCATCTCTTCCCATCAGCCTGGGGCAAACAGCACATCTGATAGTAACCAGATCTGAGGAGCAGTTTCAGTGTACCCTGCTGGTTCCCAGTTCTGCTCCCATAAGGTTTGCATTGACCACAGTTTCTCTCTCCAGGCGCTCACCATGTCCAGTGCCACTCGCAAAGAGTCTACAGTGGGAGAGACTGTGAACCTGATGTCAGCTGATGCCCAAAGATTCATGGACATGGCCAACTTTGTTCACCAGATCTGGTCATCACCCTTGCAAATTATCTTGTCTATTGTCTTCCTCTGGGGAGAGCTGGGCCCCTCTGTCCTGGCTGGCCTTGCAGTCATGGTGCTGCTCATCCCCATAAATGCATTCCTGGTCAACAAGTCCAGAGACATACAGGTCAGTGGTGGGAGAAAGGTTTTCCCTGTTGTTGTTCTGCCTGTTCCCATAGCATTCCTTGTTATGCTGCAGATCTTTCCCAGACTGGGTCTGATTTGGGCTGGGGTGGTCATCCAGACTCATAGGGTGTCTTCCTGGGTCCTGGAGCCTTCCCTTCTCTTCCCTAGGGCAGCCCAGGTGCATTCTCAAGAGTAAGCTCTGTCTGGTTGAGGTGTAGCCATGACCTCTGGCTCTTCTGTTTGTAGATAAAGAACATGAAGAACAAGGATGAGCGCATGAAAATAATGAGTGAAGTCCTCAGTGGAATCAAGGTGAGTAGTAGAGTGTGGGCTCCCTGGAAGATGGGCATTCCAGTGAGGCCAGCACCAGCTCACTCTGGTTATTTCACAGATCTTGAAGCTTTTTGCCTGGGAGCCCTCATTTGAGAAGCGAATCAATGGCATTCGAGGATGTGAACTGAAGAACTTGCTGAAGTTCTCTTACCTACAGTCAGTTTCTATCTTCGTGTTCTCATGTGCCCCCTTCCTGGTGAGTGCCAGCAGGCTGGGGAGAGCTGCGCTTTCCTGACAGCTGGGGTTGGGTTGGGACCAAGGGGATGGGAAAAATGGGGAACCTTCAGCATGAAGTGAGGGGAAGCAAATGACCTGGGCTTCACACAACCACACTAATGGTGGCTTTCTCTGTCCCAGGTCTCCTTGGCCAGTTTTGCTGTCTACGTACTGGTGGATGAGAACAATGTCCTGGATGCACAGAAAGCCTTTACCTCCATCTCCCTTTTCAATGTGCTACGCTACCCCATGGCCATGCTGCCCTTGGTTATCTCTTCCTTAGTGCAGGTCAGCCCTCAGGAGGACTGCCTGATACCTCTGTCTGAGCCAGCACATGGGGTTCAGATGTGTAATTGTTCTGGGCCTTGGGCACCCAAGTATCAGTGCACAGAGCTCTTTTGGCAGTATGGTGGAATGGGACTTGCCTGTGTGACACAGGGTTAGGGCTCAGAGGTGGAGGATGATGCTTGAGTGTAGGCAGTGTATGGGGTGCTCTGCTTAGGGGGCTCTTGTAAGCACGCCCTGCTGTGCCTCATGCCATCCTCTTTCTGCCATCGCAGACCAATGTCTCAAAGGTGAGGCTGGAACGGTACCTGGGTGGAGAGGATCTGGACACCTCAGCTATTCACCATGACTCCATCCCAGGTAGGTAAAGCTCTGGCTTAGTCCCTGTGGGTTATTGGCTGGCCTCACCTTGCGCCAGCAAGCAGCAAGCAGATCACGATATGCTGGGGGCCATAGGACATTTCAGAAGTGGATCTGTGCAGGCAGGAGCTGAGCAGAACCAGGTGAAGGACGCATGGAAGGTTTTGGGGGTGGTGCAGACTGGTTGGTTTGGGATGCCCAATCCAATCACAAGGGATGAAGCTGGCTTGCACTTTCTCAGCCCTGAGGTGCATCTCTTTGCTGACAGGTAGTGCTGTGCGCTTCTCGGAGGCCACATTTACTTGGGAGCAGGATGGGAATGCTGCAATAAGAGAGTAAGTGCCGTGTGCCATATAGGGCCTGATGGGTCCCTCTCCCTCTAAGCTTTTAATTGGGCAAGGCAGTCTTCTCTTTACAGTGCCAGTCATGGTGAACCCCCAGCTGTGTTCTGCTCTGTGTGGGTCCTTTGCAAGAGACATGCTGCTCACTGGGCTCTCCTGTCTTGCAGTGTCAACCTGGACATCAAAGCTGGGAGCCTGGTGGCTGTGGTCGGGGCTGTGGGCTCAGGGAAGTCTTCACTGGTATCGGCCATGCTGGGGGAGATGGAGAATATCAAAGGACACATCAATATTCAGGTGAGAGTGGCTGGCTTGTGCCAGGGGCTGTGGGGCTCACAAATAGGCATGGGGCAGGCACTGGGTGACCATGCGCCCCCCAGGTGAGGGACCACGGTAGTTCTGAGAGGTGTGAGGTGGCCTTGTTTGGGCTGATGCTCTGGTGATTACCCTGTTCTTCTGTCTCTCTCCCAGGGCTCCCTGGCCTATGTCCCCCAGCAGGCCTGGATCCAGAATGCCACGCTGAAAGACAATATCCTTTTTGGATCAGAGCTGGATGAAGCTAGATATCAGAAGGTCATCAAGGCCTGTGCCCTCCTTCCAGACCTGGAGCTACTACCTGCAGGCGACCAGACAGAGATTGGAGAGAAGGTATCAGTCTTGGGCACTGCGCAATGGGGATAAACAAATATGTGGCGAACACACATGGCAGAGAGAAGGGCCGGCACCCTGTGGCAGCTTGGGGCTCATGGGGGTTCCTTTTCATTCAGGGCATTAACCTGAGTGGGGGCCAGAAGCAGCGAGTCAGCCTGGCCAGGGCTGTGTACAATGATGCTGACATCTACATCCTGGATGACCCCCTCTCTGCTGTGGATGCACATGTTGGCAAGCACCTCTTCGAGCACGTGCTGGGACCTAAAGGGCTGCTGCAAAACAAGGTGAGCGCTTGTGCCCTCCTTCCTGAGACACGGCCAGGCAGAAATGTCTCTGGTACTGTGATGCCCATCCTCCTGGGATGCCCCTCCTCTGCTTGGGACAGAGAAGGGATCCTGTGGCTTTTGAGTAGGTAAGAGAGTCCTAGAGGGATGTGGAGGAGGGAAGGGTGCCCTGTGTACCCATGGCCAGGTGGTGATGAGCAGAGAGGTCCTCAAGCAGAGGTCAGCCCAAAGCTTGGGGTGCAAGAGGTGTTCTGATTCCACCGCCCTCCAACAACAGTGCCACTTTATTGCAGACACGGATCTTGGTGACGCACAGTATCAGTTTCCTGCCCCAGGTTGATAACATCGTGGTGCTGGTGGCAGGAGCAGTGTCTGAACATGGTTCCTACAGCACCCTGCTTGCAAACAGGGGAGCCTTCGCCCAGTTCCTGAACTCATATGGTAGCCAGGAGGAGGGTGCTGCAGAGGAAACTACTGCAGGTACTGGGAATGCTACTGGGTATAGGGGATGTGTGTGTCTTGAGGTTCTGAAAGCTCCAAGATGCTATTCATTGGTCTGTCTTTCATTCCCATGTCTGTAGCTGTTGGTTTAGATGGGATTGAAGAGCAGGGGGATGAAGGTATGGAGCCTTTTGTGGAGGAGGGGCCTGATGATGTGGTGACCATGACGCTGAAGCGAGAGGCCAGCATCCTTCGCAAAGAGTTCACCCGCAGGTGGGGACTCAGCCAGAGCTCTCTGTTCTCTCACCTGCTTCCTGCATTACTTTTTAGGAGATCAGGGGGCTTCACTGGGAGATTCCTGCACAGAAAGGGATGGGAACTTTCCTTGCTGCTTCTAACCCTAACTAATGCTGGGTCAGGAACATCTGATCTTGCTTTTACTTGCCTTGCTGTGACCTTGTGGTCTTTCACAAAGCTTGTTCAAAGCTGCCTGTGTAAGGACATTCATCCCAGAGAGCTCCAGCACTGGTGTCCCAGTGCTATGTGGGATGCAACCGCAGAGCAGGACCTCCAGAGCAGCACCCTGGTACTAACAGTGCCCATCACCTTCCCACAGCATCAGTAGACGGAGCACCACTTCTGTGAAGAAGGTCCAGGAAGAGCTCGTCAAGAACATAAAGGGCCAGAAGCTGATTGAGAAGGAAGCTGTGGAAACTGGCAAGGTGAGGAAGAAGGAGAAGGAGGCAGAGGAGCACTCTGTACTGACCTTGACTCTTGCCAAGAGAAGCCAGTGCCAGCTTCCAGTGGCCCCATTGCAGCCAGAACACAGCACTGCATGGAGGTGGTGTCCAAGGTCCCCGACAGTGCATTATGGTGGAGGGAGGACTGAGGGCAGCAAGTCTAACGTTGTGTTGGGTGTCACTGGCTGTGATTTGCTGGGCAGTGATAACGAGCTGAACTTCTCCACAGGTGAAGTTCTCCATGTACATGCAGTACCTCCGTGCTGTTGGTTTCGGCTTTTCCTTCTTAGTTGCCATGGGCTTTGTGGGAAACTACGGTGCCTATGTGGGGACCAACCTGTGGCTCAGTGCCTGGACCGATGATGCTGAGCACTACCAGAACGAGACCTACCCTGTGCAGCAGCGAGACCTGCGGATCGGCGTCTTTGGGGCACTGGGGATTTCACAGGGTGAGTGCAGGGACACAGGGTGCTGCTCACTCAGTGGTGTGATCCAGCAGGGATAAGGCTGGTGGGATGCAGTTACTGTGGCATGGCGAGGAGGTGGGATGCAGGATGTCACAGTGGGATACTGCACAACTTCATTGTTCCATGTGTCCCATGACTGCCTGGGGCCAGTGTCACACGTGATCTGGGGTTGACCGCTCTGTGCTCTCCTTGCAGCTCTCTTCCTGTTCCTTGCAACCATCCTGTCTTCTTATGGTGCCATGCGAGCCTCCCGGATTTTGCACGATCAGCTTCTCAGTAACATCCTACGTGTTCCCATGAGCTTTTTTGACACGACTCCCACTGGCCGCATTGTGAACAGGTTTGCCAAGGTAGGAGAACAGCCCCTACGTGTGGAAGGTGTTCTGGCAGGTCTGGCGGGTGTTGAGTGGTGCCATGTTCTGTAGAGCAGAAGGGTATGATGAATGCGTGGCTCACCATGAGGTTAAACCACATCTTGGGCTGTATATCTGAGAATGAGAGTGGCCAGCAAATTACAGGGGATTATATCTCATCTGCTCAGTGCAAGAGAGGCCACAGCTGGATGCTGACTCCTGTTTTGGGGCCACCTGGCCAATAGGGATGTAGAAAAACTGAAGAGGGTTCAGAGTACATTACAGAGAGAGGCAGGAGCCTAGAGCTGTCCTGAGACAATGAGAGGGCCAAACAAAATAATATAGTCAATGTAAATGACTTTGTAAAGTCTTATTATTGGAATCTTCTCCATTAATTAAGCTGTACCCAAGCTAGGATCTGTGGCCCTAAATGAGGCTGTGACATTTACATCAGTACAGTTTGATCCAATATTTTCTCAAATTTTTTGTACTGTGTTGAAGTATGGGTGCATAGGAATCCTGTATGTGTGGAGCCTCTGGGTTTCTTCCTCTCTCTGGAGTCACTGACTGCTTCTCCCTGCTTCTTTTTACACCACAGGACATCTTCACAATAGACGAGACCATTCCCACGTCCTTCCGCACTTGGCTCAACTGTTTCATGGGTATCATTAGCACATTGCTCATGATCGCCTTGGCCACCCCATTCTTCCTTGTTGTTATTGTTCCCTTGGGCATCTTCTACTACTTTGTGCTGGTGAGTAGCTGGGGCCTGAGAGCAGCTCTTGCCCTGCCTGGAGCAGTGTCCCTGTCACTGCTGGGCTTTGTGTTGGTAACCGAGCTGTCCCCTCATTTCAGCGTTTCTACATCTCCACGTCGCGCCAGCTGCGGCGCCTGGACTCCGTCAGCAGGTCTCCCATCTACTCCCACTTTGGTGAGACAGTGTCAGGCATTTCCGTCATCCGGTCCTATGGACATCAACAGCGGTTCCTGCAGCAAAATGAGAAGATAATGGACATCAACCAAAAAACTGTTCATTCCTGGATAGTCTCAAATAGGTGAGTTTGCTCCTTATGCCACACCACTCTGCATCCAGCTCCTGGGAGATGTTCTGGAGATGCTAAAGTCCTCCTTCATAATCACAATCATAGAATCATTTGAGTTGGAAGGGACACTTAGAACTCATCTAGTCTAACTCCGCTGCAATGAACAGGGACACCTGCAGCTCAATCAGGACGTGCTCTGAGGGTCTGTGTAGGAATTGGGAGAGCTTTGGATAGGGCCACCGTCTGTGGAAGGAGGCTTTTTAGGGTGATTTTGAAAGCTCCAGCGAAGTATCCAGAGCCTAGGCGGAGTGAACTGTGCTGTCAAGGGTGGGTTCTGGGAAGATGCCAATGCTCCAGGCCACGTAGGAGTGTGATGGGGGCATTGCCTGGTGCTGGCATATGGTACTGAGTTCAACACTGGTGAGATGCTGGTCTCACTGGTTGGCCCTGTGCTGGGGCTGTGCTCTCCCATTACAGATGGCTGGCCATCCGTCTGGAGTTTGTTGGCAGCCTGGTGGTCTTCTTTTCTGCACTTCTGGCTGTAATTTCAAAAAACTCTTTGGAAGGCGGCATTGTGGGTCTCTCCGTCTCCTCTGCCCTCAACGTGAGTCAGTGAAAGTTTCTTCAGTTAAGTTCTTGGGCTGATGGCTCTGGGCTGGCTGCATGATGCTGCCCCACATTCATCTGCAGTGTGTGGAGAGGGGATTAGCGGGAATGTCTGACAGAGTGATCACCCGGGGATTACAGCCAGGGGAACACGCATCCACATGTAACGGGGATGCTTGCTGCTGTGGGGAGGAGCGTGTTCTCGATAAACTCTCAACAAAAGGTGGTTGTTCCCTGGTCCCACTGAGCTCTGTGGCTCTGCTGTGCAGGTGACCCAGACACTGAACTGGCTGGTGCGGATGACTTCAGAGCTGGAGACAAATATTGTGGCTGTAGAGCGGGTGCACGAGTACATGAAGGTCAAGAGAGAGGTGAGGAGAGCAGGTTGTGGGCCAACACCTGCTGCACAGCTTGGTGCAGCCCCCTAATCTTCCTGTGCCCTAGGCTCCATGGGTGACAGACAAGCGCCCACCCCACGGCTGGCCCAGCAGAGGCGAGATCCAGTTTGTGAATTACGAAGTTCGGTACCGACCTGAACTGGAACTGGTTCTTCATGGGATCAACTGCAATATTGGGAGTACTGAGAAGGTGAGGACCTCTTTGCTTGCACTGCACCCTTTCTTTGTGGCTTGGAGAAGGCCCACTAGGTGGAGATGAGAGTGCTCACTCAGTTATTTCCAGCCCTGTTAGGTGATCTAAACATCTGCTTCACAGGTTGGAGTTGTGGGCCGGACGGGGGCTGGAAAATCCTCTCTCACCAACTGCCTCTTCCGTATTCTGGAGGCTGCTGGGGGAAAGATCATCATTGATGGATTGGACATAGCGACCATTGGCTTGCATGACCTGCGCCAGAACCTCACCATCATCCCTCAGGTGAGCCAATTCCAGCTTTTCTGCACCCCGCATCTTCACAGCTCTGCCCTGGGCATGCCACGGCCCTTTGCACCTCCCTGGGTGCTGCAGGGATCCCACTCCAAGCACTCTTCATCATCATCACCTCCCTGCCCAGGGGCAGGCTGCAGGGCAAACATTCAGCCTTGCTGAATGGCCACAATAGGTGCAAACACTCTGTGCTGTCCCTGGCAGGACCCTGTGCTCTTCACTGGCACCCTGCGGATGAACCTGGACCCCTTCGACCAGTACACTGATGAGGAGGTGTGGAAGGCCCTCGAGCTAGCTCACCTGAAGGCATATGCACAAGAACTTCCTGAGAGGCTGCAACACATCGTGAGCGAGGGAGGGGAAAACCTGAGGTGAGCAAAGGAATTGAAGCATGTCCTGCTCCCTGCCCTTCTCTAGGGTCTATGAGGAGGCTGTGGTGGGGTGAGGGGCTGAGACAGGCACCCTCTGTTTACCTGGTAACTCACATCCCCTACCTCCTCCCAGTGTTGGGCAGAGACAGCTTTTGTGTCTGGCCCGGGCCCTTCTCCGCAAAGCCAAGATCCTCATCCTGGATGAAGCAACAGCAGCTGTGGATCTAGAAACTGATCACTTAATCCAGACAACAATCCGGAGCGCGTTTGCTGACTGCACTGTCCTGACCATTGCCCACCGCCTCCACACCATCATGGACAGCAACAGGTACCATAAGGCACAGGAATGGGGCTCAGGGCTACTGGGGTAGGGAGAGGCAGCCAGTAGCAGATGCAAGGATGCAGCCAGAGGTGCAAGAGTGGTTGCAATGCCCAGAACAGCAATGCACAGTTTGTGGGAGTGCAGAACAGAGGAGGGGAAAAATGGTCATGCATTAGTTATGCCTTTGGGGGGTGGGGGTAATGTTTTTAGGACCCTCTACAGCAGCAGGCCACAGAGGGATTCTTGACACCAAATACATTTCACCATCCAGCAGAGATGAGAACTGTGTGTTCACTGAGAGATGAACTGTCCAGTGTGGCTGTAGAAGCAACACATGTGTTGGTGGGGCTGGCAGTGGTGCCAGTAGCACTATCAGCTTTGACTGTTGGAGCTCAACAGTGTTTTCATTGCCCACTGCCAGGGTGATGGTGATGCAAGCAGGGAAGATTGTGGAATTTGACAGTCCCGACAAGCTGCTTCAGAAGCAGAGCATCTTTTCTGCAATGGCAAAGGACGCCGGCATCACAAACACAGAAACCACCATGCTGTAGGTGGAGTAGAACAGCATGCAGCTTGCGTGTGAGCAGCTCCCTCCTGCTGGGATTCACCAACCCAGCACCTGGATCTCCTTGCAGCTGGACTGCCCAAGACTTTGTCTCTGCAGCTGTGAAGTGAAGGGAAGAGAGTGACTTCTCTGGCTGGCAGGGGCAGAACATATGGACTTGAGCCATTACCCACTGCTACACCCCACCAGCTGTGCACATGAGGATCTTGAGCTACATAACTTATGCAGAAGAAAGTTATGTCAAGCAGGGAGACCATGTACACCCCAAGTGTCCAAGTTTTTGTACTTTGTTATGCCAGGGGAACCTAGCAGAGAGATGCCATAGCACTACTGAATGAAATTTGCAGTATAATCCAAGTGAATGTTATAATTTATTTACCTCTTGTAACTGTTCCTACTCTTCCTACTCAAAGTCTGATTTTAAGGCATGCTAAATAAGACTCAGTTCAGCTTCAATCCTGGCTGGTGTTTGGAGGAAGGTGGTATGGAGGTTATGCACATAAATGTTGGGGGTGTACAGATAGACCCATGCCTCTGCACCAGCCATGAACTCTGGGAACTCTGCAGCTGCCCTTGATTGCAATGCAAATGAACGAGACAGTCCCTGAGGCTACTGTACCCACGTGCTGGGGCATGCCACATAAGCACAGAAGTGTGGGCACATATGCATGATACACCAACATGCACAAATGCCACACACATAGTACATACTGGTTATCATTGACGAACACTTGACCCTTTGTTTTTTGGACATCATGCCAAGAGCTGCAGCACTGATGGAGAATGTGTGCATGCTATGTACATGCATGGACAGAGTAGAGCAAAACCCTTCCCAGTAGCTGGTGGCAGGAAGGATGCAAACCACCCACAACCCAGCTGTGCCATGCAACACAGCAGCCAGAGAGGGCAGTGCAATCTATCTTGGTCTAGAGGGAGGCATCCCTGCCTATAGCAGGGAGGTTGGAACTAGATGATGTTAAAGCTCCCTTCTAACCCAAACCATTCTATGGTTCCATGATCTTCATGAGGACACCACCGAAACATAAAAGGCCCTGCAGGGTCCACATGAAGACCTTTGTGAACTTTGCCCTCAGCCTCCTCACATACCAAGCCAGGCACACACCAAGCATTCCCCATCTCTATCCCAACACTTGCACAGGTTCTTCCTATGTACAAGGGCAAACCTTTATTTATGGAGCAGCAGTACAGGGGACACAAACACTGCCCCAAAGAGAAAGGAGCTTCCTTCCTTCAGGTTATGGCAGCAGCACATAAGACACAGCACCCCTGCAAAGGGCACAGCATCCCTCCCAGAGCATAAGCACCATCTCCAGTGCCCTGCAGTATGCACAGATAAAGCACTCCTGGTCAGAGGCCACAAAAATGAGGCTGCAGGACAGCCAGTGCTTTGCCTTTTGTCTTGCTTCAGAGGAGCCAAGATGGGGTCCTGGACACTGGACACAGTATGAAGACATGGCAAGATGGTGTTCAGAACCTACAGCTGGTCCAGGAGGGAAGTGCCTAATGGCTGCTGCTAGCAGCAGAGCTTATAGGCACCCCAGCTCAGCTCCAGGAGACCAAAGCACATGGACACAGTACCCCATGTGTGCAGCTGGAGGCTGGACTCACTGTGGAGCTGAACTACTCACAGCAATCCCCAGAGCAACTTCCTCTGGACCCCAGTCTGGGGTCCTGCACAAACAAGACAGGACCTGCTGCTGCTAAGGCACAGACAACATGTTCACAAGGCTCTAGGCTGCTTTTAACACTGTTTGGCTAAGGATGGCCTCAGCAACAGTCTTCCACAATTTAAATCCACAGTAGCTCATCAGCACTGGTCTAGCCATTCCCCCTTGGATCACAGCCCCACTCTGCTCCTGGCTGGAGGATAAAACAGCTCAGGGTGACAACAGCTGGCCCCTGCCCTTAAGCAAAGTGCCTGCTCAGCCAGCCCACCTTCCTTCTTTCCTCATACACAGCCTTATCCCCTAGGGGCAAGCAGTGGAGGCAATGGGCCCCCAGGCAGTCCTGATAGGCACAAGGTGAGGCCTCCTGCCCCCCTCAGCCTCACGTGTATTCTGTCTTCCGGATGTAGCTGGAGGGCACATAGCCCTGCTTGCCGTGTGCCTCCGCCAGCCACCACTCCTGATTGCCAGTGATGTCTTCAAACTGCAGGATCCTGAGTCTCTGGTTAGCTGACACACTCAGCTCATTTGTGTTTCGGCCTTTGAAGGTGTAGAGAGCATAGTAGACCTGCTGGGCAAAGGGAGGTGTCAGTCAGACAGGCACTCAGCATGTGCTACATGGCACAGGTTGTGCACTGAGAACCAAGACTCTGCGCTGAGTTTTGGCTTGTGTACCCAAAGAGCAGCAGACCCTGCCCAGCCTCTGCCAGAGCTGTCCCCATCTGTCCACCTCCACTCACAGCCTTGTTCTGCACACGTCTCATTGAGACAGACAAGTCTCTACCTCATACTTCTCTCCCTGGTCATGCCTGCAGAGTATGACTCAGCCTCTACACAAGTGAGGGTCTCACCCTCACACCCCAAACCCCAGCTACCTCAGGGCTCACCTGGTTGCCTTCTGACTCGCCGCTCTCGAGCCCAGAGTCTCTGTCCTCCACCAAGGATGCAGACCTAAGATGCGTTTTGGTGGGGTGCTCATTGCGAGGGCTGGGGCTGTAGCCTGGCTCGGGTCGGCTGTAGCGGTGTGGAGATGTCACCACTCCGGCCTCCAGTGGGACTGTCCTGTCACCAGAGCTTGGAGAATCCACCTCCGAGGGGGACTGTGGAGAGTGGCACAGCTCTCCCAGTGAGGCAGAGTCCTGGGAGGGTTTATGAGTGAAGGCCACGGCTGCCCTGCTGGGGCTGAAGGTCAGCGTGGTGCTGCTGTGGGGAGAAGAGCTGCTATTCTCAGACTCATTGGAAGAGTGGCTGCCTACTGAGACATCAGACTGGCTGCGGCGCGGGTTGTAGGGCTTCAGAAAGGAGCTGTACACAAAGCCTTTGGTCACTGCAGAGAGGGAGAAAAAAGGAGCTCATGTCAAAGATCAGGAAAACCAGAGGAGAGATGCAGCAGGCACCAAAGGCAGAGAGCAGCCACCTACCCCCATTGTCTATGAGCCAGCGATTCTGGCTGCCCATGGGGTCCTTCTTCTTGATGACTCCCACAATGTCTCCCTCCAGCAGAGAGACATCCAGGTCTTGGGCAGCATTGAAATTGCGATCTGCCTGGAAGAGACTATCAGGGGGATAGCGGGCCAGGAGGGCTGCTCGGATGTCATCTGACTGCAAGATGTAGCTGGGCTGCAGAGGAACAAAGCAAGTGTGAGTGGTTGTTCCAGCACACCAGTGAGCCCTGACATGGGGTCACATGTGACTCACCAAGGCACCGAGAGGCTGCCGCCGGGCAGACTGACGCTCCACGGTCTTTCTCTCAAAAGGCTTCCTGGGAACCGCCTGTGACTCTGGGAAGAAGGTGAAAGCCTGGAGCTGCTGAAGGACTCGACTGTGCTCTTCCTGGAAGATGGCAATGAGGTTCCCCTCCCGGCCAGACGTCTTCAGCAACTGGAACCAGAGCAGGATCAGAGCAGTTAGGTGAAAGCTGCTGGTGAATGTACCTATCACTCCAGTGCCCCACCAGACAAACCCTGTGCAGAGATTAGCACTGCACTGAGTCTGGAGTGCTGGCTGTGATCCAGGAACCCACCGACAGCAGAGGCTTCAGCTCCTCCAGGGCCAGGCGCACGAAGTCACAGTGTGCCTCAGCATAGCCCCGCACACAGCTGGCAAACAGCTCCTTGGCAAAGTACAAGAACTTGGGCAGCTCATCCAGCAGCTGGGCATTGAGGGCCTCGTAGTTGTTACGGGCTGACTGCAGCTCCTCCAGCGTTCGCTTGTCCTTCAGCTTCTCTGCTCGCTCTGTGCAGTTGTGGAAGTCGAGGAGCTTGTCGAAGCGTTTCTGCACCAGCTTGTGGGGCCCTACAAACATGCTCAGCAGCTGGTTCAGGGGTGAGATCACCAGCCGCTCTGTTCGCTCTTTCTGGTGGGTACAGATGCAGGGAAAAGGTGAGATTAGGTGCTCTCTTCTGTCAAACTGAGAACACCAGCAGCCCACCCTCTGGTACACAACTTCTCCAGAACAGTACAGTGTCCGTACTCCAATAGCATCCCACCAGAGCTCTAGAGGTCCTTTCCAATATGCATTACAGACATGTGCCAGCATGGAAAAAACTACAGGAAGGACCTAAAGGTTCTAACACTTCAAGTATGGCTGAAGACAAATGCGTATCTAACAGATATGCTCAAGGCATAACCAAAAGCCACAGCCACCAAAGCTTTCAGGAGGCAAGAGATGAGTAGGGGTGCTTGCACCTCTCCCAGGCTGCGTCACTTGCACAGCCAATCATAGGTGAGAGGGTCCCAGGGGGTGCCTTCAACACACAAGGACACAGGCTCACTCACAAAGTTGGAGAACAGCTGGTCGCTGATGAGTCGGTTCACTTTCTGGAACTGGTCCAGGTCCCCGCTGCCCTTCTCCATGCACAGATCCCACATGCTGACTGCTGCTAGTGCCTTCATGCAGGCCGACTCCTGCAGCAGGGACAAGCAGTCAGCACACCATGCTTACTGCCCAGGAGAACAGAGCTCCCTGAACAGGCTCAAGCTTCTAGGGCAGCCCAGACCTCCAGAGGCCAACACGCAGGCAGAGCTGAGGGCAGAAGCAGTAGTAAGTGGCATCATATCAAGACTCACCCGAACGTGCTGCAGGTAGAGTGAAAGGTCCCTGATGAAGGACTTGATCAGTCGCTCCTGCATCCGGAAATTTTTCTCTGTCTCCTCAAAGGCTTCATCCTTCAGCTGTGAGAGAAAAATGCTCAAGGGAGGCAACGTGGGACTCTGCTACCTCCCAGAGTGTGAGATGTGGGGCCTCTTGCCTACAAGCCAGGGAGCAGAGGCAGGTGGTTCGGACCCTAAGCTCACTGCCTTGCTGACCTGAATCAGAACTACCCATCAAAAAAGGGATGTAGGGAGCCAGCAGGTACCGCCACCTCCTCAAACATCATGGGGTGTAAGCGCACTTGGTAGCTGATGCACATTACCTGGGGTGCAAAGCCTGTGAGATGTTTGAGGTGGCTGCTCACACGGTTGGATTTCTTGATGATAGAGTGGAAGTTGAGCTTGGAGATCTTCTCCATGAGGCTATCCTCATCCCCTTTCCGGTACTTAAGCACTACAGAAATTGATGTAGAAATTAGAAAACTTACCAGCACAACATCTGTGTCTTGCAGTACCTCATCAACACTTGCCTTGCTGCCTCTTCCCTAAGACTCTGTAATCCCAAGTGTTCCATGTATCACATAATATTGTTTTGTATTCTGTCATATCGTACATCAACTCAAAATCCAGCACTGGACCACCTGTAATTCCCTTGCTTGGCTCTGGATATGTCACACATTTTGCGGATGCAACATTCAACCTTTTAACATTTTTCACGTTATGTGTAGAATAAGTAAAAGTATAAGATGACATTTTCTCTCTCTGTTCAGTCTCAGGGAAGCTGCAGTTAAGATTCTCTGTCTAGCCTGGGTTCCCCAGGTCAAAAAGGATGTGGGAAAACTAGAGCTCATAATCCACAGGGAGAGCTTACATCCTGGGTCCTTCCAGCCAACAGCTCTGTAATTCTGTCCTGTCTACAGATACACCTTTAAACTCACTCTCTGTATCTCAGTAAGATAGAGAATACCCTGACAGACTGATTCCCTACTTGTATTCTTCAAAATTCAATTTTCAACATTAAACAGACATTGTTTTGTCTTATCCTTCTTTGTTCTAGTCTAACAGCATCCAGCAATTGCATGCATTTTATATCACTGTATCACAAGAAATATCTCCTGTCAGATGTGTACTGCATTATCCTCTACGTATTGTGTTTCACGTGTAGCTTTTAAAATGCAGTTCTACACTGTTGCTCAGATCAGTCTACCGGGAACAGATTCTCTTCATGCTCGTGCAGCTGACAGACTCCACTGTCAACACACTCACTCCCCAGCTCCTCACCGAGGTCCTTCCGACGCTTGTACTCATTGATGTTGACATTAATTTCTTTGACTGCAAGAACAGCAGCTGTGAGTGGTGCCTTGTCAGGGTGAGATTCAGGGGTGGCACTCAGCAGTTCCATCAGCAGCAGGGGGTACCGCATCACCCTTTGTACTGGCTTGATGAGGAATGAGCCCAGGTTAATGTAGTTTGTGCAGCCCCTGGGAAGTTGGGACAGAAAAGATGCACCAGATTTCAGTCCAACTCTATCATGCAAAGTCTGACTCCTTGAACCAACCCCAACCATATCCAGAGGACCAGCATGTCCAAATCTACTGTACTTCCTAAGTCAGGCCACCCTCATCTCCAAAACCAAAGCACTCCCACACCCCTAGTGACCTCAATCAGCCTCAGGTTTCCAGATCTTACTCATACCAGGTTATCTTTCCCAGCCAGGAACCTATCCATTACCAGACCCCCTGTGAAATCCCACATAGGCACAGCCTAAAAGGTACCAAAGCTTCACTTGCCTCAGACTATCCCATTACCTCACTGTCACACCTGACCTACAGTGTAGGACAGACTGACCACGCTCAGCTCTGCAGCCAGCACAAGGCTCTCCAGCCTCCCTGGGGCTGATGGCTCCCCAGACCAGTGTTCAGCCCAAGATCCCCCCTCACCATCTGCCTGTATAGCCCAAGCAGCACTGGTGGGGCACTCAGACATGCACCAAGCTGGTGGTAGGAGGTGAGTCACAAGGGAGCAGCCAGGCCAGGCCAGGTAAGCATGGACTAACAAGAAGGAAGAACTTACCACTCACTGTACAGGCTCCTGACGGCCCACAGAGTGCCAAAAAGCAAAGAAAAGCAACAGGTTAATAGTGTGGTAGGCGTGCATTCCCACAGCCAGCACTCTTGCCCCCTCCTGCAGTGAAACTATCATGGCAGCCCTGTCATGCCCAGAGCCATGGCAATCGCTGAGCCAGGCAAAGTGTCTCATTCCTTTGCTGGTCATAGTGACAAAGGACTTGGGAAACAGGAACTCTCAATCCAGGACACACCACCTTCTCCATACTTCATGGCCCTACAGGTGTAGGCCCAGCACACATGTCCTGTGGGGCAGCAGGCTATCACTGAAACAAAAGCCCTTTTCATTTGAACCTGGAGCTTTGTCACCAACAGTGATATAGCTAGTCCCAGATCTGTCACCAACTGAACTGTCTGAGCACTGCTGCAGGGCAGCAGGGGGTGCTGGAGAGTGAACCTCTAACCCAGCTTGGTGGTCACCACAGTCAGAGGTTCCAACCTGAGGTTATCCAGCAGGTCCACGAGTAGCTTCTGGATCTTCTCATCCTTCTCATATGTTTCCAGCAGTGCAATGGCCTCATCGTGGTTCTGGCAATACACCCTGTAAACGCTCTCCAGCTCTGCACGCTGTGCCAGGAACACCGGCCCTGCATACAGCACCAAAAGTAGGACTTCAGTGTTTCCAGTACTCCTGTTGCTTCCAACAGTCATGGCGCATTCATGGCAAGATGCCCCATGACTCTCTACCACACCTGGAGCTTGAGAGGACAGTGCTAACAGAGCACTCAGGGTGGGTGCCTCCCTGCCATGCTGTGCATGCCCACACACCCTTCATGCTTCCCTGTCACTGCAGGCTGAGTAGAGGGGGCAGGAGGGGACAGAAATGGGAATGGTGCGTGAAAGGTCTGCTGAGGCTGAAGCCTGTTACGATAACTCACCAGGACATGTTTGCTCAAACTTCGAGGGGATAGTTTAATTTAGTTGAAGAGCCCCACAGGAGCTCCAGAAGTGACCAGCAGAGACACCTCAACTGTTCCAGTTTTCCAGGAGATGACTGGTCACTGACAGTGAAAGCCACGGGGACAGCAAAGGCACAAGCTGCACTGGAGCTGAGCAGCGAAAGCTGGCAGCGCAGGTGTGAGGAGGGGGGTTCGCTTTAAGGAAGGAGCCAGGGAAGTTTATAGACAACATGTGTTTCTCAGCACAGTGACACAGCTTTGCTGCTGGGCTGATGAGAACTGACAGGGACCAAGGGGGAGGAAACTCTCTCATCTATCATTTAAATTGCCCTGTTCTGCCACCCCACTAGCAGATCTCATCCCAGCCTCTGAGTAAAGGCAACAGAAGAGTTCATACCGATGGAATCTGAAGCCTCCAAGGTCAACAGCAGCTGCTTAGAGAAGCTAATTACCACTTGGATGTTTCCAAAAAGACCCTCAAAGTCTACATTCGGAACCTGGAGAAAAAGAAGAGAGAAGTCTCGGATGGGAGAGCATGTCCCAGCTAGACACAGTAGTATCCTCTCCCTTGTCCTCCTGCAACCTTCAATCAGCCCTTAGCTCCCCGGCAGACACTCACCACAAAATGCTCCCAGCACAGTGACTTCTGCACTCTCTCCCTCATTCTGCAGCACACTGAAACTCTTACTCCTTATGCGTCCTATTAAATGCAGTGTCCTCTACTTTCCCAGCAATTTCATCCAAGGGAGTGTCAGATCATCTGACACTCCCTTTCTTCCCATCAAATCCAACACCACGCCAAGATCCTGTATCTTCTTTTTCACAGAATCACAGAATCACAAGGTTGGAAACGACCTGCAAGATCATCTAGTCCAACCACCCTCCCATTCCTATCAGTGCCATCAGTTCCAGACAGTGAAATAATCCACAAACCAAACAAATAGGAACAACAGTTCCCACCCTAGGAAATCAATCTGTGACATCTGCTGCTATGTTTCTTGCTCTCAGCAACAGTGAGAACTCAGCAGAATCCCAAAATTGATGGGTTATTTCTATGACTGCAAGGAACAGTGAAAAACACCCTGCTGCTCCTAGAGTAGCTGAATGTCCCCTGAGGTCTTTAAGAACTTCAGCAGATTGTATCTTACTCCACCCCACCACCACCATCTCATAGCCTTCCCCCATACTCTTACCTGTGCCTGCTGAAGGGGCACCATAATCCTTTCTACACACATCTCCAGGTCTCGGATGTAGTCCCTCTCTGTCTGGAGCAGTTCCTCAATAACCTTGGACCTCTTCTCCAGCATCCTGTGCTCTGGGCTCTCAGTGACAGATGAGGATGTCTCCAGGGGTGGTATCCGAGAGGACAGGAGGGTCATCTCTGCAAGACAGACAAGCAAGATCAGTATCCTCCAGTAACATCTGGCCCAACTCTTGCATGGCAAGGACAGGAGACATGTAGCACCTCTGAGATGATCAAACATGATGGTCAGAGAGCGGAGCCAGCAGGCCAATCCCACAGCCTACCTTAATTATCAGCACTGGTACACTGCACTGGGGCCTCACAGTACTGAGTGCTGCAGGACAAGGACAGCTTGCAGTCAGGTCTTCTCTGCCCCAAGCCTCAGAATACCAGGAGCCAGAGCCGCTTCCTGCTCATTGTGGTAATCCAAATACTGCCCAGCCACTTCCCTGCTACTCCCAACAGCCACAAAAACCTGCTGCAGGTTCTGAGTCCCGCCAGGTCCCAACACCCTAATGCTCACTGCTCCTACCCATCCCCTAACCCGCTGCCCTCCCACCCCTAGCAGAGGAGCTTCCCACCTGCATCCTGGCTGGGGCCTGGCTATGGCTGCTGTCCCCTCCCTTGGGGCTGGGAACAGGGTCTCCATTCTCTAGCTCTGGGGCATTTCCATCTGAATAGCTGAAAAGGCCTCCAGGCAACCACAATGGGGCTGCAAGCAGCAAAGCCTGGAGCTGGAGTGTGACCAGAAGGGCTGTGTGGCGCTCGGGAAGCCATCACTGGTAGCCATGAGGCCCAAAGTGGAGTGGAAGCGATCAGGACCAGTATCTGGCACCGGGCCTGAGACCTGGCGAGGCCGTGGGTAGCAGGCAGGCAGTGCGGGCACACACAGGGGCAGAGGCATGGGGGGGCTGCATGCATCCCCCACTGACAGCAGTGTTAGCAGGCTTGGGAGAACCCTGTTTCCCCAGCACAGCTCAGGGACAGCCCCAGGCTGGGGCCACCGTGCCCTTGCAACAGCCTCTGGCAAAACGCTGTGGGCACTGCAGTGCAGAGAGCCCTGCCACAGGCTTGAGGCACGCTGGCAGCTCTACACCCTCATTCTCTCTGTCCCAGAGCCGGGCTGCTGGCTTTCCTCCTGGTTTTCTGTCCCACCTGCAGCTCCTCGGCCAGCCCAGCCCAGCCCCCTCTTGTTTTCATTCAGGTTCAGAGACATTTTATCCCCATGGATTCCCGGGCCCCAGCAACTTTCTGCTCCACCTGCCTGCTGCTGAAAGCATGTGCCCTCTGGCCCGAAACACAGCACCGGTTCCCCATGTTCAGCCACACAGCCTCCATGTTCAGCCACACAGCTGTCCCAGGCAGGCTCTAGCCCATGAACTCAGCTCTCCTGCCTTGCACTGCTGTTTTGCACAGCTGGTACCTGCTTGCAGCACACCCATCCTGTGATTTTAGGCCAGTGGCCGATGTGACAAACGCCCATCAACTCCCACACGTCCCCAGCTGCTCTGTGTCACAGGGATTTCATCAGTTGCGAGCACACCCCCCAGCTCTGATATTTGTACAAATATTTTTGCTGGATTTTACATTTACTGCTTGCATTTGCACAGCATTTGCAAAGCCTCAGTTACAGAGCAGGCCCTGTCTGCAGGGTCCTCTACAAACACAACAGGGATGTGCTGCCCCAGACACAGTGCCTGCAGATGGAATAGGACAGAAGATGGAAAAAAAAGGAACAGAAGGGACAAAGAAATGCTCAGATAATGCAGTCTGCAGCTAGCAGCTCCCAAATAACAGCGAAACAGAAATGGCAAGTGAGTTATGTTAGATGTATGTTAGTTCAAGAAGTTTGTCAGGGCATTGGTTTGTCACGAAAGCACATTCAAGTGGAAGAGCAACATGGAAGAAGCAGGAAGGTGGTAATTTGAATGTAAAACCATGAGCGAAATCAAGGGCAGGTGGGGTGTGAGCTGATACTGCCCTGACCGAGCTGACAAAGCACAAAAGGTTGCCCAGGAAGTTGTGAAAAGAACTGTATTCAACAACAGCCTGTGCAGCAGACAAACAAATCAGGGAGCTGCAGAGTGAAGGGAGCCACAACGATCAAATCCTGCTCCTGGGAAACATTAAATTTGCTTCAAGATTAAATGGGAAAGATTAAATTTACCACAGCCAAATATCTGAACTGTGCATTTATCCACATGCAAAATGACGACGACCCAGATGAAACTTCGTGCAAGACGTCCCAGACTTCACCGACTGCCGAACAATCCTGCTGTGCACTCAGCCACAGCCATCTGGTGGCTGCAGGAGACTGTGACTGCAGAGGAGCCCCTACTTATCCCTAGCAGGTCCCTGGATCCTCATTGTTGGCATCCCCAGCAGCTCAGTGCTGCCCAGCTCAGCTCTGGCTCTGTGGGGCTGGGAACCAGGCACAGCACACAGTACTCAGCCCAGCCCCAACCAGGGAAATCCCCCTTTGCATTCACGCCCTGCTCCAATTCCAGCTCAGAGAGAGGGACTGGGGATCCCTGCTCCTGCAGCTGCTCCACACGCTCTGTCCAGCACACCCTGGGCAAGTCCAAGAGCGCCCCGGGGCAAGTGCCTGATGCTCGAGACTTCCAGCTCTGACACCTTTCCTGTGCAAGTCTCAAATCCCAATCTGGGAGAGGGAAGGGAAAACCTTCCCTGCCCAAGTTTTTAGCACATAATGGCCATCAAAGCGGCCTGCCTGATCTGGCAAAGCTGTCTGCCAGATCCACCCACTTACACTGTCAGTGTTTCCATTATTTTGCCTGTAATTTCTGAACACTCAAATTAATTCCCCTCTGGCTTTCTTGCTCTGAATATTTCAAGACATTGAAAAACACAGTGATGCTGCAGCCAGCTCTCCGATAACCCTTGCTGTTGATCACCAGTCCAACAACCTTCTCCAGTCACAAACTCAGAACGCTGTCCCACTTATTTAAACACTCAGAGGTCAAAGACCCAAAACACAGAATTTGTTGTTAACACTCTACGCTTCCAGCTCATCTATACTTCTTACAACCCGTTCCTGACGTTTAAAAACTCTCCCTTTCGTATTTCAGAGCATTTCTGTTGACTACCACCCAGTTCTTTTTTTTCCTGCTTGTTCCACATTTCTGTACGTCTAATTGCAGCACTCCATAAATGAATCTCATTCAGCATTTAACTAAACTCACATTCTTTCACAACTGTGGTTTTTGCTCACCTAATAAATGGTTTTTAAACAGATCCCCATTTCACCCCACAGATGCTCTGTTTGGACATTACCTCCGTGCCCTCACACCACAGCTGGACCAGTCCCCGTTAGTTTGCAGGAATGCAACTGGTATTTCTAATGAAGCCACCAAATTCCAATCCAGTGACCAATTCATGTTTACCCATGACACAGATGCCGAAAGAGCATTCAGAAATACTCTTCAGAAATACACTGTTCTCAACCACAATTCTTAGAGATTGAAGTTCTGCTCATTTGAAGCTCCTGCAGGAGCTTCCTACATTTAAGTCTCTAACAGCTTTGTTTTCTATTCCCTTTGGTGCTTTTGTGACACATTAATTCTGCACTGCTTTGACATGCTATGCTGGTCTCCCACCAGAGCTGCTGTTGCTGACACATGGGAGGCCCAACACCAATGCTGGAGAACAGGCTGCAAGGTGCTGAGGTGGAGCAAACTCCCACCTCACCCTGCCCATGGAGACCATGACTTCAATACTGCAATCGCACTGCTCAGCTCAGAAGCTCAACCAACAATCTTCCAATCAACAAAAACAGCCAGTACTTGCAACTCAGGCTGTGAGTGCACATACAGCTAGAGCTTTTTATCCTGCTTCACTCTGGGAGTTGATCCACGTGCACCAGACCCAACAGGATTCACATCCATCACGCGCTTCTCATTGGGGCTCACCTGCCAGCATCCCTTGTCACACCGTGCTCCCACTGCTAACCCAGTCCATGGAGGGCCGTGCTGTCCATCAGCTGCTGCAACTGGAGCTGGCTCTGCCCCTGACTCCTTCAGAGGGAAGGTGACTCAGAAAACAACAAAGAAGGGCCAGCTCCCAGGCCAAGCTCAAGGAGGGCTTGCTGAGGACAAGCCCTGTGCAGCCTCACTCAGCACGAGCCTCTGATTTTGTGCCTGCAAGAAAGGCCCAGCCTTGGGCTCACAGCTCAGCACAGCCAAGCAGTGACTAAGGACAAAACAAACCAGCTGCAAATATTTGAAGTATGTGGATGCTGGGAGGGGAGGGGTTACTGCCTAGCAAGAGGAGAAGGGATGAAACTAGGGCGGGGAATAATTAATCTGAGGGAAAGGCTAAGCTCCCTGCCAGGAGCAGGAACTGGCTGGGGTAAAAATTCACTCTGAATTTAGATAGTCAGCCCATAACAGAATATATCCACTGCTCTGAAAGCAAGAAACTAAATATACTGAGTATTTCACTTCTCCCTGGCAGCAGTGACAGAAATCCAAACCCTAAGGATGAGCTGAAGAGGAACAGACTGGGGCACTTCTCCAGGGCTACCAGGACTCAACACAAAGTTGCCTCACCTGAAACCCACTGGTTCCCTTTGAGGCCCTCTGGTGAAAGTGGAACTGCAGCAAAGCACATGCCTGAGCCTTGGCGGAGAACAGGGCTCATGAGATGCTCACTGGCAGACAGGTGAGGAGCCCTGGGAGGGATTTGCATGGCCTTCCTGGGAGAGCCCCCTCCCAGCTCCCCTTAAGGCAGATGGGATGCACATGCCTCCTGTCTGTATCCTCTCCTCTACCATTCACTCCAACGGTGAACAGAGCATTAATAAAAATGACTGTGAGCAAAAATACCAACAGAAAAAAAAAAAGAATGGAAAGTGAAAGGCCTTTAAAAGGATATTTTAAGCAGATAATCCAAACACTGTTACACAATCAAGGAAGAGAACAATAACGATGGGTCTATGCTTCAGCAAAAGCAGCAAATGTAAACAGATACATGAATGAATATACAAAAACAGACAATAGACAGTAAACACCAGGAACTGTTAAAAAATGAAAATGAGAAGGAAGATATCAAAAAGATTCATGGCAGAAATAAGAATTCAAGTTTTAGTTTCAAATAGGGGGAAAAAATGTGACTTTATAATCCAATTTTATTTCCACTCCAGACAAGAGAAAGCCTTTCAATGATCTAGTTCCACTACTAAGGGGAGAGAGTAGAATTCTTGATAAGTTTGATGAAAAAGGCAGAATTATATGGTAAATGTCTCTTCCCATTTGAAAAGCAGAAGTAAGACCCTGCAAATTAGCATCTGAAACTTGCATGTGAACAACATCTAAAAAAGAGGGCACTTCCAGTGAGATTCTCCAGGGACTGTATTTAGAGTTGGTCCCATATATATTTTCAAAGTAAACAGAAAAAACACTGCTGTTCTGTAGAGAACCAAACACTGATTTTTTATGATGATGATGTAGGATGCTGTACACTAATCACTGACAAAGCCAAGGTATTTTACTCAAACCAACAAGTTTAACGCAGAGAAAAATACCATCAACCAAAAAGCTCCAATTTAGCAGATAAAGGTTGGGCATTGAAAGCTGAAAGGCAACACATCAGCACGCAAAACATTCTAGAGTGAGGATGAGCATACAGCACCACCAGGACTGGAGGGGTCTCTCCTTGGAGCAGTGGGCAAACACATGCAAATCTTATCTCAGAGATGCTTTAATCAAAGAGCTCTCTCACTGTGCTGCACTGCAGAGTTCCCCAGGCCCAGCTGGGAGTTGTTTCCAGATGCAGCTCCTGCAGGCAGCCCCTGCCCCATTCTGAGCCTCCCTGAGCTCTGCTCCCACCTTCTCCTAGCTTCCCCTCTGCCCTTTGGACATCCTGGCACCACAAAACCACTCCCTTGCCCTGGGGACGATACTGAGCAAAGTCCCACCTACCAACACAGTGCAGCCTCTGGAGCTTGCTGAATCAAATACCTCCAGAGAACAAATTTCACTGTAAGCTGATAGCCAGCCACAGCCTGCAGCCCTGCTGCCCGGGCGGCTGCTGCACTGCCACACTCTGCACTCTAACCTCCTCCAAGGGCAGCACATGCACGGATGCCTCAGACAGATGCTGGCAGAAAGGGTACAGCTGCAAACAGGTCTTCAGATACACCTCTGCCCAACACAAAGGGGCTCCTTCACTCATTCCACACAGACCCCACCACCTTGCAAAGAAAGGCCTAACCCCACAAAGTTGTGTGCGCTCCCAGGCTTTCCTGGGGGATCCTGCTGCCTCAGCACTAGGGCAGGGTTAAGGAATGCCCAAAGCCACCACAGCGACACCTCCCAAGCATTTCTCTGCATACCTTGCTTCTCCTTCCTGGTCTGTACAAATTCTGAGCGCCGCAGGGTGCTGGGAGCCGTTCTCCTGTACAAACTGTTTCTCTGCAGTGAAGAGCTTGTTCTGCTTTCTTTCTTGGCCTCCTGCTCCCAGACGTGGCTCCAGTCTGGTCGGCCCGTGCGGACCCTTGAGTGCTCTGCTCCTTGTTCCCCACAGCCATTGCAGCCCATGTCCCGCATCCTTGACTGTCTGCAGTAGGGGTCTGACCCCACGTTGGTGCTGCTGTCTCCTAAGGACCAAGATGTCAACAAGTGAGCTCCATGACCTCCAGACGTAACACTGTAGTCCATGGCACGACCTTTCAGCTGCTTGTGCTGCTCAGAATCTCCACGATCCTTCAGATCCCTGATGTTTACATTCTGCCTTTCCTGCTCTCTAAATTCCTCAGAGCCTCCAACCTCTCTATGCCACTTTTTCCTTTCCCTACTTATTTCATAACCTCCATCTTCTCTACACTGCCTCCCTCCTTCCCCATATCTCCTGTCCTGCCTACACTGCCTTTCCCTTTCCCCACAGTATCTTCCATTCCCATTATAGTCCCTAGGACCTTTGTCCTTATGCCACCTTCTGCCTTCCCTGTACTCTCCAGGGCCTCTGCCCTCTCTGCACCGCCTTCCCCCCTCCCTGCCCTCCTCAGGTCCTCTGTCCCCCCTGTACTGCTTTTCTCCCACCTCAGGATTGCAGCCTCTGTATTGAACAGCCTCTCTCTCATTCACCCCACAGTTTCTGTCCTCTGTAAATGGGCTTTTGCCTTTCCAAACACTGTCTGCTCTCCTGTTGTCCATGTACTGGTTATCTGCTTTCCAAAAGCCTTCACAGTCTCCGTTCATGCTCCATCCATCCACAGAGATGCCCTCCCCTCTCCTGTCACTGTTCCAGCCTCTGTCTGTTCCCCTCTGCACCCTGGGTCTCTCATTGCAGCGACTCTCACTGTGCAGGCCCACGACGTCCCCTCTCCTCACAGCACAATCTTCATACTCCCAGCTGAGGAGCCGTGACTTCCGCCTTGAGTTTTCTGTGCCATATTCTGTCCCAGGATAAGAGCACATTGTCCTGCTGGGATGCAGCTCCCTTCGCTCGTGCTCCCAAGCCCACACTGGGGCTAATGCCTCTTCTCGCTCTGCTCTGGCGCTTCCTTCCCAGGTGCAACGCAATGCAAGCAGCGCTTCCTGAAACCAGCCAGCAAAGGTAGGAAGAGGCTCGTGCCCAATCGCCGCCAGCCCCAGCCTCCTCCACCTGCTGCCCAAGCTAATCATTAACCAGTTAGGAGCAGGCTTCCACTGCCCAAACCGGCTCCACTGCTTTGGCAGAGCCCACAGCCTCCCCATGGGCTGCTCAGAGGCAGAGAAAAAGTAGAGCAATGGGGCATGAGGAGGCTGTGCTCTAAGACCAACATCCCCAGGGAAGGGAAAGGTGCGTGTGAGACTGCGGGGAGCCACAGAGGAGATAGTGGGTACTGGATCTCTTTCTCTTGCCTCCACATTCCTGCCAGTTCCAGCAGGCAGCCTGCAGCTTGAACACCGTAGCCGGGCTGAGGCTGGGCTCTGCTCCACGCCTCCTGAGAGAAACTGAAGCCCTCAGGCTTCGTTTCTAACCTGGTGCTGAGCCATCCTTCTTCCAGTCCTCACCCGCAGCCCCTGGGAAGAGCAGGAGGCAAGCAGCACTGGGGCAGAACCAAAGAACAAGCCTGCGGGGACAGTCTGAGTTATCTCCAACACACAACAAAAGCTTCCAGCCCTCCGGTAACTCCTCGTACTACAGGATTCAGCATATCCCGTTTTCCATATCACAGAACTGAAAAAGCAAGAGGTGACCACAACGTGCCCTGGACAGAGAGGAGAGTCCACGGATATCACCCACATCTCAGCTTCCTGCAGCACTGTTAGTTAATACACAACTCATATTCCATACTCCCAGTTGGGAGAAGGCTAAACCCATCAGACCCTCTTGCTCCAAGTGTTGGAGGATGAGCACTAATCCTGTGCTGGTCTGGTCTTTAGCACAACCTTCAGTGTACGTGCAAGACATGCCTAAGAAGGAACCTGCAGATTTTAAACATGTTTCAGAAAAACACCTACTTTCTGCTTTTCCTTTGATGCACAGAGAAGTTGGGTCTCCTAAGGTTACTCCAGCCCTACTTTGTGCCCTTAGGTAGGGCACTTATTTACTATAGGAGCAGAGAAGCTACTTTCAAACCCTCAGGTCTCTTGAAGGGGTGAAAAATGCTCTGGGACTACCGTGGAGCTATCTCAATGGGCACAATGTCCCTGCCAGCATGTTAGTTCCTGCCTAAAACTTCCAGTTCAAATAACCAACAGAGCATGGGTTCAGCAGGACTTCCCTCTGTCAAGAAGCAATGGGACAGAGATCTGTCCCATCAGAAAATTTCCCAGAGATACATCCTAGATTTGCCTTTTCCTAGCTTCAAACCTCGTATCTTCTAAGCATCCTTCTTGCACTCCACTGATGTGGAGGCTGCGGGTCACCCTGTGCGCTGATATCATCCTTCATTCCCACGTGCTCTGCATCAGACATGATCCTGAATTAGACTGCCTGGACTCCACAGTACTGATTAAGTGGTGGGAGGCTGAAGGCAATGAAGTCAGAGTGAGTAATTCCAAGGCAGGAGTTGGCATTTCACTCCACCTCCCGCATGCAGTGCCCACATTTCCTGCACATCGTGGGTTTTAGGAACAGAAGTGCACTGTAAGAGCTCCTTGGAGAAGCTGGGGAGAAGGGACTGTGGGAGATGTATGTGGTCCTGCTTCCACTCTGTCTATTGTATTACCAAGTATAACGTAGTTAACAGCACTGATCTCAATATTATACAGCTTTTCAAAGCCCGAATGTGCCCATATAAACCAGACAAGTCTCTCCTCCCAGAATAAAGCCAATTCATGATGATTTGCAGCACCACAGTGTTTACAAAAATGCCCCAAATCAAGAATTAAGGAAGACTGGTTCAAGTGGTGCCTGTACCTAGAGGGGACAGCTGTCCCAAAGATCCTCTATTCCATGCTGCTGTACTCACCTCTCAGCTCCTGCAGCTCCACGCTGAGGCTCTCAATGTTGGAGTCACAGAAATCAAGGTTCTCCAGGGTCTCTGCTCTCACCAGCTCATCCTGCTGCTCCTCCAGCAGCAAGCTGAGCTCAGTGCGGGTCTTCCTGTAAGCCTCCAGGTCTCGCTCCACCTCTCCAATCCTCATCAGCAGGATGGAGCAGGGGGAAGTTGATCCTGTCCGTGTTGCATCCTCACGGCTTTCCTCCGTATGCTGCTCTGCTACATTTGGCTGCAGCTGTGGAGGGACCATGCTCCTCCTCTGAGTGCTTGATGGAGGCCGGGGAGCGGGCCGGGAGGGCTTCACTGAGAATGACAGAGACCGGCCTTTGGGCACAGGAGTTGTTGCAAGGGTGCTGGGCCGAGGAGGAGGTGGTCTCAGGGCCTTCCTCCTTTCTGGCAGCTTGGCATGGGGGACACACTGAGGAGACCCACGAACAATGTCCTTCTCAGAGCTATAGTCCAAAATAGAGAAGTGGCGGGAGACCTTGTCCTGCTCAGCACTGGTACTTGAAAGACTCTTCTCAAACTGCACCAGTTGCTCTGTCAGTTTGGAGTCAAGGTCTGTGCCACTGTGCCCCTGTGTTGCCAGTGAGGAAGATTCCCCCCAGCTCCCAGCCCGTGTGTCCAGTCCTGTGTGGACACCTCCCCAGCTGGAAGAACAAGGTTTGGACTTTTGCTGGTTGTCCACCAGACCATCCAGGTCCTGAATGCTGCTCTGGTTCTCCTGGGGCTCTGATGCTGCCCGGCTGCTGGGAGGAGAAATGGTCTGGCTTCCGCAAATGTCTGGTGAGAAGCAGGGAGCCTGTGGGGGCACGGTGGGACTGCTTCCATCATGCTCAGGCAGGGCTGGAGGCTCCATTACACCTGCTTGGTCAAGCTCGCTGCTCTGCTGTGGAGGCAGCTGAGTAGAAGGGAGAAGGCCGTTGACCGTCTTTGTGCATTCAAAGGGGAGGGAATCTGCTGTAGTTTTGGGATGTAGTTCCTGGATTCCTGTGTCAGGAAAAGCCTCATGCTGCCTTAAATCAGTGCCCAAAGGAGCCTCAGATCTACCTGCTGTGTGAGACTCAACAGCATCAGGCTCAGGTTGTGCAACCAAGCCATCCTCCTTGTCCCAGCTGTCTTTGTCTGGCAAAGAGAGAACTCTGGAGCAGGTGCTCTCCAAGTCTTGATGGACAGTCACTTCACAGCTGCCTCCAGTGTGGGAATCACCAGCACCCACCTTTTCCTTGCAAGGGTCAGAGGCCTCTAGTCTCACAAATCTGTGTGGGAAGATACCACGTTTCCCTCTCAGCTCCCCCTCTAGCCAGCCATCCTCCAGAATGCCCACAATCCGAATCCTGTCACCCACTTCAAAATCCAGTTCCTCAGACTCCAAGGCTTGGAACCGGTACAAGGCAACACCATAGGTGCTCCCTGGCTCCTGCCTTTCATCCTCTCTGCCATCTTGCTCCTGCTTGGTGGGCACTGTCCCATTGGTGTCACAAGTTCTTGCAGGCTCTTGATCCTCTGAGGTTCCTGCTGCTCTCAGAGGAGTAAGCAGCTCCACAAAACCTTCTGGGAAAATGCCTCTGTGGCCTCGGAGCTCCCCCTCAAACCAACCAGGCTCTGGTATGCCAATGATGTTGATCACATCCCCTTCTCTGAAGTCCAGCTCCTCCTCCAGCTGAGCAGAAAGGCCCATCAAGGCCCGGGCTTGGCCCAGTGAGTAAGCAGGCATCTCCAGTAGAGAGTTGTGGGACAACTGACGGCTCCGAACTGAAAGGCACAACTCCCGCACACATGATGAAGGGAAAAAGCCCTTGGAACCCCAGCTGCTTCGGCCCTGGAGCCAGCTGGAGGCCAGAGAACCACCCAGGATCACCAGGTCTCCTGCAGGGAATGAGACACACCAGTTCAAAACTGCCCTCCTGACTGCTTCTCACCTCTTGTTCCTGCCTTCCTGTGGCTTTTATTGGCTGTGGCTAAGGCCCAGCACTCCACACAAAGTGCAGTGTTCTGGGGGTGCAGAAGAGCAGACTGGAGGTGAGGCATGAAGCATCACCAGTCTCATGCATGCAGATAATTAAGATTCACGGTTTTAGCTCCCTGACTTTCTATTTGCTAAATAGTCAAGTTGCTTTACAGATTGATTCCCACCCACCCCATCTCAGACACATGTCTAAGATTTGGGGATGGGAGGGCAGTTAAATGGTAGCTGTAGGCCTACCATAATCACTCTGGTATTTGGAGTTTCAAGGGTAATAATACAACAATACAAGAAATTGGTACTGAAGGGTGGCAGGAACACAAAGCTCCAGATGCCATGGGGTATCAGGAAACTCTCCCTGCCACTCTAGGCAAGATGCTGCAACTAGGCTCACCCTATGCTTCTGGAAGAAGGGGAGGAGGCTATGAGATGCAAAGCAAAGGAAGAGAATGGGGATTACCTCTCTGTAATGACAAGCTCCCTGGCTCTTGAGATGTGAAGTTACTGGTACAAACAAACAGCTTCTCTCCTTGCTTCAGAAGGGGAACATCCACCGATTCCACAAAGCTGCTAGGAAACTGCCCTGCAATGAGAAGCAGCTGTCAGCAATGAGTCCTTTCTGTAACCCACCACAACTCCCTCCACCCTCCTTCCAGACCCTGGGATCTACTTTTCATGCTAAAGGAAAATGCTGTACCCACAGCTACCCAAAGACATAAGCAGCATGGAGGAAGAGAAATAGGTCTGGGAGGCAGAAATTTCTGAGGCTTTAAATGCTAACAGAGAACAAAAATCTTTATGTCTTTGGCTCACTCCAGGCAACCAGTACTATCAGCACTGAGTTTCTAGGAACAGATATACCAGGTTTACTCCTTCCTCTTTCACTGTTCAGTTCCCCACTCATGGTCATGACAAGGACCGGGATACAGTAGTGCTAGACCACAACATCAGTGTCTTCTGACAGGGCACATCCGCCTTGTGCTTCTCACTCTGTAAGGCTTGGCCCCAGCACAGCCTCAGCACTTAAGTCAGGACACCAAACTTGGGAAGGCCAGACCTGTAATGCAGAGGCTCTGCCACAGCTCCAGCACTGCTAAGGCTGCAGGAGCCTTCCCCATTTTAACACCTCATGCAGCTATTTCACCATGGCACCTACTGCTGGATGCCCCACTATGCTGAGCAGGCCACAGCCGGGCAGGGCCATGAACACTTGTTGGCCATTTGAAGACTTTACCCAGCTACTGATTTCAGTCCCAGCATCACTGGATATAGCAGAGCCTGCTGCAAAGCCCACTACAAATGTCACTGCAATCCTTTACAATTCATTGCTGGCAGAAACGATGGAATATGGCCAGCAGCACTTCCAGCATTCACTCATGATGTCTACTCAATATGATGGTTGCATTCTCTTTTAAAACTTGACAACATCATATTGAAGGCACTCAGCACTTTCAACTGGGATTAGGCAGTTTCCCACCTGCTGTCATTAACCTGAGGTGGAAACAAAAGCCCACAGGCTTCCAGTTTCAGTGGCTTCCTTTACAGTTTTAACCAACTCCTCTTTTTTCCATGCCAGTTTCCTGCTCTGTACATGAAAACAACCTAAGAGTGTTAGGAAGGAAATAATGGAACTACATTAATTATTCCCCACAGAGCATTAAGTATTATTATTGGTAGACTGCAGCACTTCCACAGCTTCTACCAAAAAGTGCTTTTTCAATCCCCTGAAACTTTAGCTTAAAAAACTGGGCAGAAAACTATAACAGCTGTTCCAAGGAAAAGCAGGAATGTAAGCGGGGTTTGAGTTAAAGGTCACTAAAAACACACAGTTTGACTTCAGTGTGTTTCTTTATCTTTGAGCTATGATGTACATCTGTTTGTTGTTCCTTCATAGCTTCACCTTCTTGAGAATGAGTGCATCAGTTACACTGGAAGAAATAACAGTGGTGAAGTAGCTGTTGGTGATTTCTGCAGAAGTAATTTGTACCCAGTAACTTCAGCAGCAGCAGGATTAGGCATGTACTCATTCAATGCCATTTATAAGATAAGTGGAGCACAGGAGAAAATCCTTCCTCTCCACCCTTGCTCCTGTCCATCTTTGTTTTACCCAGAGACAGGCGCCTGACAGCCCACGGCTGGCAGCAGAGCCCAGACTGCTGCTGCAAGGCAGCCCCATCTCCATGGCCAGGCCTGGAAGCGCAGCATGCTGAGGAAGGAGGGGGGTTTATGCTTTGAAGTGGCCTGGTTTTCATCTCACTGAAAGCTCACGTGCCTTCTCAGCATCAGTATAACAATGAGAAACGGCTGCTTAAAACAGGACAAGACTTTCAGTGTTTCACTAAGAGCATTTTGCTGCTTCAGAAGTTTCTCACACTTACCCAAAAGTTTAACAGACTTGCACAATACTTAAGGCGCCCAGGTATTGATGGCAGCTTGTTTGGGAAAGCGTTTTAAAGTAGAAAGGAGGAAGCCAGACTGAGTCAGAGGGCTCCACGGGGGACACGGAATCTCCAACTGACTTGACCTGACAAGGTCACTTCGCATTTCCATTCTGAGTGCATCTGTTTCCTCTTCCATTCCAGTGCCACAGCAGGTCAGCACATAAACTAGCCAGGAAATGGGCTGTCCCACTATAGAGGATGCAGCTAGCACCTAGTGTTATGAAGCTCCTGTGTTGAGGAGTGACACAACACTGATCTCTCAAAAAACAACTGAGCTGTCTCAGTGAGGTGCAGCTGACAGGAGACTGGTAGCAGGGAATCTGCATCCTCAGACTCAAGTGAAGTCCAGTGAAAGATTTAATAAAATGCATGCTACGCTGGCAGAGAGAAGGCGAGGGAAGATGTTCAGAGCAGAAGATGCGGCCTATGGACCTAGATGTGGGCACTTCCAGCTCTTACCTGTGACGCCTTCCTTTTTGCCAAGCAGCCAGAACTCATCCACCACATCCAGCACCTCGATGACATCTCCCACAAAAAGGGGCAACTCCTCAGAAACGCTGGGACAGAAATCAAAGACTGCTCGTACCACAGAGCCAGCCTCCATCGCGTGGGGTCTGCAGGCAGATTGGGACCTACAGCTGAGACACAATGCAGCAATTAGCAGTAGCAGCAAGAAACACCTGAAATTACCACATTTCAGAAAGGGAAGCCCTTCTCAACTGTAAAATGCAGTGATACTATGAGTGGGTCCTGTCCTGAGCGCACAAAACCCCTCACTGTGCTTCAGACCTTGTTGCCACAGGAGTGGGGTTCTCCAGCAGTCCAACTTGCCTTGTGCAGGCTCTGCAGCTACCTCTGCTGGGACTTGTTTGTTCTTTACCAGGGAGAGAAACTGCAAGAAAATCTGGGACTGAATTCTCGTCAGGAAGGAAGCGAGAGAAGAGGAGGAAGCTCCATGCTTCCCTGACGCCAGGGCAGACCCAGAGCCTGCTAGGGCCTCTGTGGGTAGGCAGCAGACATCACTGCTTGTCCAGTCCCTTCTGGCAGGCTGGGCAAATGCAACCCCTCCCCATGTATTGCTTGCCTGAGCTCTTGTCCCTGGAGCTAGTGAAGAATGCAAGGCTCTCTCTGAAGCCCTGGGAACAAGGTGAAATTCCCTCCTTGGAAAGCACTTGAGGGCCATATCCTGCACCCAGAAAGTCTGCCCCTTCCTTTAAAGCAGCTGCTACGCAAAGACCCTGCTGCTGTCCTCCCATACCAGGGTGACAACACTGCAAGGCATGCCGTGAACAGGGCTGTACAGCCTTGCATGGTCCACCTGAGCACTGGTGAATCAGGAACACTTGCAAACACAGAGCAGAAACACAGCCCTGCTATGGAGGTATGGCAAACTTCCACCACAAGTGCCAGCAGGGGATCCAGCCAGGGAAACGCTTTCTGCTGACAAAACTGCCATGTTTATCCAGTCAGACTCACCTCCTGGGAACAAAGAGGGTCTGTGCTCAGCAGAACCACATCCCTCCCGCACCAGCCATGCCCACATTCTGCCACCACTGCACCTCCGCTCCCAGCCCTGCACCCCTATGCTGCTCTACTCTGAGCACGTGAGCTCCTTGAGGCCCGGGCTGCACTGCCATTGCCAGCACTATGCTGGCTGAACAAACAAAGAGCCCAATATCCAGCCCCGACTGTGCTATGCCACCAAAAACAGATGAATGGACTGGAGTGAATCAGGAGCACAAAGAGCTGCAGTTCAGGATAGCAGGAACTTACTGAGGCAGAAAGAGCAACAGTATTACAAACATGACCATGTGGAGTAGAGAAAAAGATGGAAGGGCCACCAATGAGTTTAGAAATGCTAAAGACAAGAAAGCAGCTCTGCAGTGTGTTGTGGTGGCTATGGCACAAGGCTGAGCTCAGGGTCCTAGAAGTATCTGCCGTGAGCTTTGGGGACTGTTTCAAATGAGAGAGGACTGAGAGGGGCAGGTACCAATGGGTTCTTCCACGCACCCAGTAACTGCAGTTACAATGGAGAGCAATTTAAGGACTGACACTAATCCACTTTCACATTGCAGCAGTCACCCACTATGGAAAGCAGGGAGGGGACGGGATGCTTGCTAAGGGCCAGAGCCAGGACTGTACAAACCCTCCTATGGGAATGCAGGGGATTTCTGATAAGCTTATGCAGATCACTGATGGCAGTGGCCACTTACATTTTCTCCAAACCCTCACCTAGACAAGGAAGCCTCCCAGAATCTTCCAGACTGGTAACCTGTACAGCCCAGATCCTCACCTTTAATGGTGGACATGAGCTTCTCCCAGCTCCAGTCCAGGGCGGCCTGGTGAGAACAAACATCTAGCAGCAGTTTGTGCAGACGCTCCCACAGGAAGAGCAGAGTGCAAGGAGAGCCGGGCTCTGCCTGAGATCCCAGTGAGTCACAGTCTGACTGCTGGCTGGGAGCCATCCCCTCTCACCTCCAGATGGGCAATCCCCCTGCCACAGGGAGGGATTGCCCTCCAAACCAAGCAAATGCTGGGGCTGCATCCTGGCAGAGGTCAGGGGTGCAGACTGCAGCAGAGCTGCAGCAGGACAGCATTGCCGCCTCCGCCTAGCAGCAGACCCACATCCAAAGACAGCCTCACCGTGCAAGTATGAAGTGCAGCAGCAAGCTCACTCCACTGAGAACACACTGTCTCTGTCTCACTGCCTGATCCTGAGCACAGTAGGTAACATGTTCTTGGCGCCCTGACACTACAGCGCTGTGTAACGAGGCAAGGCGAATTCCCAGGGCATTAATCACTGCTCCCAGCCTCCCACATGCAGCCTCAGCACACATCACCTTCGTGGAAGACAGCCCAGCCCTTCTCGTCATTAGCTCTGGAGTATGTCTGGTCCAGAGCGGGCTGATGAAAGGGCAGACTAGAATGAAATGAGAGCCATTAGCTCAGTTACAAGATTGCTGTGAGACCTTCAGAGCAGATGGGATCACGCCACACAGCCAAGAGGAGGCATTTACACACTGACTCAGATGACTTCTCCCTCTTCTTTGTGTTTGGACAGGGTAGGACTCCTCAAATAAAGAGCTCTCTAAGAAAACAGTGATTACTGTTGGGCACTTGCTCAATGTGCCAGCACATAGATGGAAGCAACTCTACTGAGGATGGTGATACAGATGCACTTTTTTACTCTTTAATGGCAAGGATGAGTATATCGATTTTGTACCTTAGAAACAGGAGTTCTTTCTTCCCTGTTTTTGCTGAAAGATGCTGAAGGAAGGATTTCGGGCTCTTAGAAGGTAAGACAGCAACATAATAGACCACTGTAGATTGATTACCAACAGTATTACAGCAAAAGAAGAGAGCATCAGCTCGTAGACAGCTAATCCAGCGGTATTCCTAAAGTGCTGATCAGGTAGGTAATGAGATAAAAGCAATAAAAAAGCAAGAGAACCCAACTTCTCAGACACTGTGCCCACCTGTTCTCCTCCACATAATACTTCTCTACTTCTCAGTTTCTCAGACACAATGCTGTCAGGGCTGGGTATGGGAAGTGCTACAGCACAACTCACCAGTGCAGTAACCAAGAAATGAACGTATCACCAAACAAAACAAATGCAGTGCAGGCTTTCACATGCACAGGTGGCTTGTGCAAGGGATAAGTATGTTCTTGTGCAGCAGATGTCTCAGTCTTTTAAAAACTGAGAGCTTGCTTAGCAGTAAACCAAGTAGGATTCTCATTCCGAAAAATACACGAAAGCCAAGTTTGTTGCAATTAAAGAATATTAACAAATACCATCGCTAATCTTTATTTTTTTTATATACAGTTGAAAACTGCCATGCATTTTACCTGTGCTATTTCACACCTCTTCCTGCTCATGGGAACCCAATGCCTGTCCATGGAAGATGGAATCTACCTCCAGAAACAGAGATGCCCTTCTGCCTGCTCTGTACACTCCCCAGCTGCCAGTGTGGCTTTTGCAAGAGATCTGCAGTGTGCCCCACGGACAGGACATTGCTCACACGACCTCACCTGGAGTGCACACACGGGTCCCTGTCAGCCACAGCCACTCCCCCAGCACTCTGCAGAATGCATTGCACTGTGAGCTGCCTGAGGTCCTTGCTTGCCTGCACATTCCTGGGTGGGAGGAACAATACCCCATTGAGCGAAGCCCTGGAGATGGTGCCAAAGCAGGGACCGAGGCAAACTGCTGAGCCAGCCCCACCAACCCTGACAGAACAGACAAGCAGGGCAAAGCCAGGCTTGGAGGTGCAGAGAGGAGCCTTCTGCCACCAGACACAGGCTGATTGCTGCAGCCCCTCATTAGGACATGCTGATCATCTATCAGATCCCAAGGAGCCCCCGCTGAGCTGCACACAGTGGGAAATGTAAGATCTCCTCTTATATACTCCCATCTCCAAACACCATCTGGATCCCAAGAGGAAGAGGAATCTTCTCTTTTAAAAAAGGCTTCATTTCCTTTATGACTTGACATCCAAAATTCATGACAATAAATACACTTATCATCAAGCCCTCCAGAACCGGGACTGCTGGGAAAAAAAGGCTACCTAAGCAACCACTGACATCCCACATGTGGCAGCATTTGCCACACAAGCCATTCAGGCCATGTTTTCTCCCTCCAGCTGGACACTGGCTGTCACAGTGCTGTCACCTGCCCTTCAGCTGGACACAGCTCAGTGAGGGCTGGCAGGGTTCTTGGGGCAGGCGTGGGCTGGGGAAGAAGGAAGAGGAGCTCGTGTTGGGCCAGATGGCAAGCAAATGAAAATCATCTGGAAACCGGAGCACATCATCAATTGTTAATGCAAAACAGAACACCTTGCCAAAACACGTGAGCAAGGATACTGTGATGGATACTTCATGCACAGCCTCATGGACCTAAGCATGCACATAGGTCAGAACATCAGTTTAGGAGATAAGAGCTTCCCAAATCCTACCCAGGCTGTACCGAGCAGCTGCACACACCATTACTGAGCCCTGTCTTCTCCCACTCCAAAGAACACATTCGTCTCTCTTGCCATTGTGGCAAACAGACAACAATGATACAGCTTAAAATCAGAACCATACAAAGTCCCAACAGCAGCACTTGTGCTGGGCAATACCTGTGGCTGGGCTCCTGCAGGTAGGTAATGCACAATCACAAAATTAGTCACTGCATATTGAGTGCATATCCCAAACAGGTTGAACTGTAACATACAAGGATGTTCCTCAACACTTGAGCACTCTGTACACTGATCAGTATTTTTCAGTGCAGCTGGGCTTGTTCAGCCTGGAGAAGTGAGAATTCATAGTGGCTTTCCAGTACTTCCAGGGAGCTTACAGGCAGGAGGGGGACCAGCTTACTACATAGTCTGATATTGATAAGGCAGGGGGAAACAGCTTTAAACTACAAGAATGGAGATTTAGGTTAGATATTTCCAGGAAATTCTTTACTCAGACGCAGGTGAGGCCCTGGCACTGCTTTCCAGAAAGCAATGGGTGCCCCATCCTTGGAAGTTCCCCTGGATGGGGCTCTGGCCCCTGACCTGGTGGGAGGCAACCAACCCAGTGAATAATGGGATGATCTATAAGGTCACTTAAAACCCAGCCATTCTGTGCTTCTATGATTTTGGGTAGAAGCTCCCTACAGTGCTTTGGTTGTTGGATAGGGAGTCCATAAATACAGAACTCCAGTTTGAATTGGAAGCTTTGCTCTTTGTCCTCCCTTCACTCCTGTTCTATGCTGCTTGTTATCTCCAGAGAAATTAAATCCCCAAGGAGAGACTGTTGATACTCGATATCATGTCGACCTATGCCCTGCAGAGCCTCTTGGTGCTCCTGAGAAGGAAAAGTAAAAGATGTGTCATGCAGAGCTAGGGTTGAGCAATCACTACAGGGTGATTAGGAAAATACTTTTAGGAAATCATCAGTTAATAGAGTGAAGTGCTGTGCAAAATTCCAGGTGCCCCACCTAGACACAGATCACCACCTCTACAAAGTCCGTCAGAACAGCCATTCCCTGCACTCATACTACTGCTGCATGTTGAACCGAGATTCTGTGGGCAGCTACTGCACCTGGTGCTCTGTGGGGATCACACCTTCCTGTCCTGCACTGCTCAGTTCCTCCTGCCACGCTGTACCTCAAAAGTTTTTCTACACGTTTTTGATGTCACTAACCCTAAGTGGAACAGTAACAGAGTGGGCGCCAGGCATTAGGGAAAAGGGGCACTGAGAGAGTCTGGAGAGAGAACTGAAACCGTTGTCCTAGTTAGAGCAGTGGATGTCATGAAACAAACAGCAAAATAAGGCAGCTCAGAGATGTGAGCTTTAAATGTGCTACAGAGGGCTCTGAAAACACGCAGGACACATTTGAACACAAGGCTAAGCACGACTCACAGCCAGAGGAGTGAGTCAAGATGAGGGGGATGATGGTGACGTCTCTCAGCACAGAACAGTACAGCTTCCGAAAAAAACCTACAAATTCTGCACCTAAACTCTTCCAGGCCTTTTGTGAAGGTAACAACAGAATTGCAATGGAAGGAGAGGAGAAAATGGCAGAGGCCAGGGGCAAACAAGCTACTTTGGGCAAAACTGAAAATCATGGAAACATGAAAAGCCCGAAAACAGATGTTACTTGCAGTGTATTACACAACTTAAGGCTTCCTGGGCACTCTGCAAGGAGAATGAGATGTTTAAGGAGCACGCTGAGGGCAGTACTTCCAACAGCAGAAAGGAAGCAGGGCTCAAAGGCCGGACAGCACTGAGGACCAGCTGAGGCACTGCCAGAGGGTCAGCACCAAAGCTGCACTTTCCGAAGCTACTGAGAATGCAGCAAACGTCCATCCCCCAGTGAAGGCAGCAGAGGTTCACCTCCAGTACGAGCAGTGCTGAGGGACAGGCGCTAACTGGAGCGAGAAGTAGTAACTTCTCCCAGAAGATGCTCACGGAGGGACAGCTGGGAAAGGCACAGCTCTGGGGTTTTCCCTCTCCGCGTGGGAACACCAGGCCGCCCCTCATCGTGCCGTCACCGCTCCGGGTGTTGAAAAGAGACAGCCCCGCGCCGTTCCCGCAGGGCCCACCGTGCACGGGCACCCACCGGCTGCAGCCTTCCGAGCTGCGAGGCCGCTCCGCCAGAAGGCACGGCGGGAACGACCCGTGCGGCCCCGCCGTGCCCGCGCAGCCCGGCTGTACCCAAAGCCCCTCCGTGACCCGGCCGGCAGGACAGTCCCGCCCCGGCAGCAGCACCGCGACCGGCGGGGCAGCACGGCAGAGGCCGAGGGCCGGAGGAGCGGGCGCGGAGGCGCAGCGCGGTGCCGAGAGGCCGCGCGGGGGCCCGGCGGAGGCGAGGGCCGAGGGGCGCGCGGGGCGGGGGCGGCCGACTCTCCGGGGGCGGCGGCCGGGCTGGGCCCGGCTCTCCACGGCGGGTCCCTACCTGCTCCCGGCCCGCTCCGGCCCTGCGGGTCCCGCTCCCTCCTCCGCCCCCACCTCCTCTCGGTCCCGCGGCCGAGCGCCCCGCCCGTCCCCGAGCCGGCCCGTCCCCCAGCGCCCGCCCGGTCTCGCAGGGCCCCGCCCGGCCCTGCGGCCCGCCCTCCTGCCTCCGCGCGGCGTGGGTGTGCGGGGCGGCCGCGGTCGGAGCTGTGCCCTCTCACGGGCGGCGGCGGAGCGGCGGGTTCGCGCGGCGTGCGTTCTCCGTTGTGCTGCCAGAGCACCGAGGTGGAGAAAAACGACCCGCAGCCCGTGCTAGCATGGGGTGTTTGTGCGGCGCGGGGGTCCGGCACCGCTGGGCCCTGGCTACTTTTCCTTGCTAGGCCAGAAAAAGCCTTCATGTCCCGTGGGTACGGCACCACGCTGCATGGCCTCACGTCCCAGGGCAGTTTGGCACAGGTTTGAGCGTTTAGCTACACTTCTCCATGGCAACCAGAGCTGGCCAGCAGCGAGGAGCAGGGCTGTGAAAGTTGTGTCGGGCATGTACGAGCTTGGAGCTGGCTGCCTGCCTGCTTCGTGGCTGTGCAGCGCTGAGCTGCTGCAGGGTCCTGCTGCACGAGGACCGGGTGCTCTTCCTGCAGGTATGGCCCTTGTGCGTGCTTTGCTGCAGCTAAAGAATGACAGCAGCCCCTGCCAGGGGGTTGCACACAAGAACATGGGGTGAGCAGTCTGAGAGTAAAAGGAGCTGGCCACTGTGCAGTGCTCCTTGGGAGGTCTCAGTGGGACCAGTGTGAGACATGGAGATCTGAACTGCATACTGTCAGTGAGGAGCTTGATGCAGCTCTGCAGTGTTCTCCAGAGTACAATAAAATGACCCCACAGGTGTCTGTATTCACAGGGCCATGGGAGCACCGCAGAATGGGGCTAACGACAGGTGGCAAGTACAGCAGCATCCCTTTGCACAGCCCTTTGCAGGCAGAAGCAGAATTAGTCTGAACTAATAGATGCCAAGATAGAAATAACGCCATCCAAGCAAGTCTTTTTCTGGAAACTAAGCCCAAACCCAGCCCCGCATATCACAACAGACCCTGAAGCTGAGAACCCCCAGATTTTCCCACTAACTTCTGTATTGGGCTGTATGCAATTGGGCAGAGCCATGTCCCTCTTCTCCCTTTGCCTCTGTTCTTATATGGTGGCTCTGAGCTTTTCATTGCTATCCTCACTTCCAACCTTATCCTTGGCTTTGAGTCTGGTTTTGTTCCAGCGTTCCAAGAAAAGCTACGCACTTAAAAAAGGCTTGTATATTTTTATCTGTGAGATGTGTCTCCCTGCATGCCTCCACTTCACAAACTGTTCTTCATACAATCACCATTTCTAGCTCTCTGATTTAACCACAGTATTGCTGGAGAGTTCATCCTCCCCGTGCTCTTGCAGCTTCCTAGGTTAGTGCAATCACCAACCCACCTCTGCTGACATTTCCAGCAAAGGTGTCTCACTCTTCCTGGAGTTCAGCTTTTTTGTATCTTCCCTTTTTCTGCCTACTTTGTGCCAGCCACATCACACACACTCAGATCCCACCAGCCACTCCACTGGGGCTGCTGCTCAAGCTAGGATCCTCGCAGCCTTGCTTGCAGAAAATTGCCCTAAAAGGGTCAGGTTGGGGCACTGCAGCCTGAAGGTAGGATGTGAGAGGAGGAGGTATGTGAACTCCCAGTGTCTGCAAGTGTCCCAGAGAGGATGGGGAGGGACCAGCTCCGTAATACAGACCTGCCACCTGCCATCACCTTGGCTGCAACCTTGAAGGATGTGAAACCACTGCACTGCAGATGTTGTGTCCAAAGTTTGTCCAGTGTTTTTACCTTCTTGCAACACAAGATGAAGTTCACAGCAAGCCTTGGAGATGCAGGCTGGACAGAGAGCTGTCTCGGAAACATTTTGTAACCATGTTTTCACGTGGAGAGCTTGGCCAGGGCCAAGTGGAGCTGTACCAAAATGTTCAACACTGAAGTATTCAGAGCTGGGAGGAGAATGTGCTGGACAAATCCCAGGCTGAAGAGGCTCTTTCACAACAATGTTAAGTCTTGTAGGAACTATTTCATAGGGCAAAAAGGTTTCCACAGAGCCTCTGGCTTCGCCATTGTGCCAACAGCCCCACAGCAGCCTGTAAGGTGGATGCTGCAGCTTTCTGTCCTGGCCAAGAGAAGACATTGCCCTCCTTCGCCCATACACCGGAAAGCAAGGGGAACTGGGTTGGTCTTACATTTTCTAGGACCACCAGAGGGCAACATGGGAGCACCCTGCAGCCAGCAACTTCTGTGACTGTGCTGGGTTGCTGATGGTGTGAAAAATTTAGAGAATTTGAATTCTCTAGATTTTATGAATGTGGAATTGGCCACCATCCCTGGCCCACAGTGACCTGCGCAGACTGAAACCACTCACAGCCATGGCAACATGTGCTACTGATTCTGGCACTTCTCTGTAATAGCATGAACAGATACCCTCTCAGGGATGGTTTGCCGTGCCTTTCCAAGAAAGGCTGAGAGAGCCTCTGTTAGCAGGCAGAGGTACAAGAGTGTGTGTACTGCTAGGGCTGAAAATGCCACCAGCAGCAGAGACAGGAGAGCATGTGACAGTGAGGAGTTGGACCACGTCTTCTCTAACTGAGCTGCAGTCCACATGCACTGTACCTGCACAATGCACTGCTGGTTGGTGTGCATCCACTTTTCCCTCCATTGATGGACCCAAAATTCAGTTTGTCTCAAAGAAATGACAAACCACCTGTCCTGCACACCTTCTATTGCTCATTAGCTCTCACCTAGCTGCTCCTTACTCAGACTAATAGCTTGTGTTGGCTGAAGCAAACCCTTCAGAGAGCCATCTGGTTTGGATCTGAAGCCATAGGGAGTCAGGATAATCCACTGCCTTTGTCAGCGTGTACCATTTCATCTTGTCTGACTATAAATAATCCCAATGAGCCACCAGGAAGTCCCATCCGCATGGCGAAACAGATGTGACATCACTCACCAGATGACCTTGGATCACCACGTCCCAGCGGTGCTGCATTCCTCCTTGTGGTGCTGCCACCCAGAATGAGTATTTGTCCCGCTGTGTTTGAAGCTGGACAAATAACTGCTTTAAAACTATCCTTCTCCTAACTATAGACAACTGTCCTTACCTGAGGGTGAAGCTCACAGCATGGACAAGCCAGGTTCCATGTGCCTGGATTGCAAGGGCAGAACTTGCTGCCTGGACTCATTCTTCCTGCCATGCACCAGTGTCTGAACACCTCATGTGGGCTGCAGTGACCAGAGTTAGGAGCAAAGGGAGCAGAGCTCTTCTGGATGGCCTGAGGGCAGGAGAGCATCTCCAGACACACTCCCCATATGCATTCTGTTGAGAATTACTTCACATCTTGCTCAGGGATTAAATATTTCCTTATTTAATAACCTAGTAACTTGGGCTAGTTTAATGGATTGATGGAAAGTTCACTGGCTGGAGTCTTCAGCCAGGCCCTGTACAAGGGCTTCCCTCCCTCTGCTCTCAGACAAATCTGTCGTCCTCATCTCTGGGTCCCCCGGCGCACAGCTCTGGGCACTACCTTCTTCTGAAGGGTTTTGTTGTTCGTGCGTGTGCCTGAAGCTTTCCGCTCTGGGGCCTTCTTCACCACATCTTGTTTGAGCTGGAAATGCACCTGTAGAAAGGATAACACCACCCATGTAGCAGTGCTGGCCCTGCAGGACCTGCACCTGCTGATGTCTTCCAATCTAGCTCTTGGCCAAGACAAGCACTGCTCAACTGGGGGCTCAATCAGCGTTGGGATACAATGGGAAATTGGTGCTGTGAAAGGCAAGTGGTTGAGTGGGGCTCCTTCTTCATCTTTTCTCACCAGAGAGCAGAGAAAATGCACTGCTTTGCATTTCTGTGAGTGTTTAGTACACAGAACAGCTTAGGACAAAACAGACCTTTTCAACTGCATCTCATTAGCTGAGTCCTGCTTAATCAATCTTTCAGTAATGACTGTTTCTGTTAGCTCCAGGCAAAAAGAAAATCCAAGAGAGAAACTTCCATCCAATCAAAACAGGATCAAACAAATGGCTGTGGGGTAGGGCTGGAACAAGGCAAACAAATCCCTTCATGGTAGGGAAGGGGCGGAGGTAAATGGGGACAGGTGGGCTGCGAAGTCAGACCACCAGGGAACAAAGCAGGTAATGTGGAGAAAGGAAGATCTATTACAAAGGAGAACCAAAGAGCAGGGTGCTTAATCCAGCAAAACAAAGGCCAGGGCTGGGCTCGACAGCTCTCTATAAATACATAGAGAAATAAATACCCGGGAAGAAGAGGAGCTATTTAAAGCACACTGTTGGCATGAGAACAAATAGGGATAAACTGACCATAAATAAATTTAGGCTGAAAATTAGAAGGTTTCTAATGCTGAGAAAAGAGCACTGGAAGGACCTCAGAGGCTGGACAGGGTAGGATGAAGAGATGGAGAAAGGGGAGACCATTACAGTGTAATTAAGGCAGAGCCTTACCAATGCGTGCACAGAGCACCAGACATTCCGGGATGTTGCAGCTGGGGGGCTTGCACCCATGCTCAGCAGAGCCTCTGTCTGAGGCCCCATTCTGTTCCCAAGGCAAGGGCTCACCATCCTCTGTTTTTATAACTTATTTCGGGTTGCATAGTCTGCTCTCAGGAGGGTCCTGTTGGAGCAGCAGCCCCGCTGGGCAGATGACATGGGAGCCAGCACAACAGCCCAGTGCAGCTAAGGCTGCTTGGTGAGGAATCGGGGGCACATGGCATTGCCTTCACCCTGGGAGCTGCTGGAGTCCTGTATCTGACTCACCAGTGAAGGTGCAGCTGGGCCCACGGTAGCTGTCACCGTTTGAGGCTGGTAGCCCTCTGCTGAGGCTGTGATGGTATAAGTGCCAGGCAGCAGCAGCCGGAAATAATCCCCCATCTCTCCTGAAACACAAGGTGAGAAGAGAAAGCTCTCAGGACGTGGAGAAATTGATATTCCAGCAGCACTCGCTCAGTGCCCATCCTTGAGGATGTGTGTCCTCCAAACTCCCAGCATTTTTTAGCCTTCTTTCTCAATCTGCTGGCAATGTGAGGCCAGATTTGTGCTGGCAGCCTGCAGGTGATGTCTCCCTAGAGCCACGCAGCAGAGGTCAACCCACAATAAACACCAAATAACAGTGCATGGCAGCATTGGCTGCACTGCTCTCGGCAGGGAGATGCAGATCTCAGTATTGCTGGTCAGACAGGAGCAGGCCTAGGGGCATCCACGGTTCCAGTCTGACTCCCTGTGCACAACACAACCCTTAATTCCCATCACATATAATTTGGCTGCATTTGGGTTACCAGCAGCTTTAATCTCCCATCAGATTGGCTGCTCCCCTGCTTGATTCTTCCCATGTAAGGAACACTGGGAGCACTTTGTGGTGCTTAGGAATGGGGGCTGACAACAGTGGGGAGCAGCATGTTATGGATTACTGAGAGAATCTGAGTATATACCCATCTAAGGAACTGCATGGGCACTACGGATCTGAGTCATGACTACAAGTAACCTGTGTCATTTCAACTGAGGTGGGTTCAGCCTGGTGGGAAGGAGGTGGAGGGAGACCTGGAGAAAAGCTGCAAGGATGACAGAGCCAAACTTCTGATACAGTGGGCAGGTTCACAGAGGGCAGCTTGGGAGCTGTGGGGCAGATTGAAGAGCACAGAAGCACCATGTGAGGACTGGAGACCCACCAGAGGTGACGTCATGACTGATTCCCTGGACAGAAATCACTGCTCCTGCAATGCCATTGTTGTTCTCGTCTGTAACCATCCCTTTGATGCCCTGGTGAATCTGTAGGGAGGGAGACAGTGCTGGGTCAATGCCCCTCTGATGCTCAGGAGGGCACTTCTGGGTGCTGGAGGAAGGCAGAGCTCTGGAAATGGCTCTACTTCTCCCTTTCCCTGGACGTGCTGGCTTTCCCCACCCCAGCGCTCTCAGTGCCTGCTGCTCCCCTGCCACCTGAACTGCAGGAGAGGGGTTCAGGTGCCAGATCATCTCCTCACCTCTTCAATGAAGGCAACAAGTGCCTCCCGGTTGGCCATCCACTGCCGCTCCAGGTCCTCCTTGGGGGGGAATTTATTGCAGCTCAGCTCCAGGGTGATCTCAAAGCAATTGGTGTAGAGGTAATTGAAGTCTTGCATGCCTGGAAGAGGAGAGCCAGTGGCCAGTGGAATGCAACATTCATCCCCATGTCCCAGCCCTTCTACCAGAATTGCCTCTCTCTCCTTTTCAGCCCCAGGATGTCTTGCCAGTCTGCACCCCACTGGGTCAGGTGCTGCCCTGCCCTACCTTTGCTGAGCGAGTACCAGGACGCCCCGTTGGTGATGCCATCAACAAAGTAGTCCCCACAGTTCCAGCCGCGGTGCATCCAGCCATGGGCATACGAGTATGTCTTGGCTAGCTGAAAGAGCATGGCCAGGAGAATGTGTATTAGGAAAGTTTGGGCAACTTGTGTTTCTGGCATCCTTTATGTCCTTCTCAAAGATTGCAGTTTATTTTTAGATATGAAGGCAGGGTTCAAATTCGGACAGTGGATCCAAAGCCTCTCCTTTGCATAAGACAGTTTGAAGAGCAACTGCTGTTTGAGTCTCCTACTGCACACTCTATAGGCAGTGGTACGGTTCAGATGCTGGCACAACCTCATTCTGCCAGCAGCCTTGTTATTTCATTGCATTTCTGACTTTGGAGGCTGTGTGTGGATTGCTCGCCTCCTCCCCAGGCTGCAGCCCTGCTCCCAGCATGTCCTGGCGAGCCCTGTGCTTCCCAGGAGGGCTGAGCTCCAGCTCACACTTATTTTTCTCATTAGCTGTTCTAATGCCTATTCTTGTGCTGGGTTTCTGTGTTTCCTAATGGAAGACTGAAGGCACAGTTCTGTGGGACATTCAAACAATGGAGAAAAAACACAGGCACAACCAGTGCTGTTGGGACCAGCATCCTGTCCTCACCTTCTGGAACAACTTATCATCAGGGGTGGGTGTGTTGGCCGTGCGCCGGTGGCTCCGGAACCGCTGGTCTTGAGACTTATCGTAGGGATAGTTGGCCACCACTGCACCGCCGTGCAGGTTGGCCGATAGCACAAAGTTGTAGCTGCCAATCCACTGGATCACAGCCAATGTCTCGGGCTCCACCTGGGGAGAGCAGAAGGGAAGAGCTGTGATGAGCATGTCAGTGCTATAGGAGGATGCTGCACCCCTTGCAGCACTGCAGGCCGATACCTGGCTCTTCCAGTTGTCGGGCAGTGGGATGTGATGGTTGGGCCCGCTGATTTCCCCACTGTAGTACATGAACGTGTTGAGGTCAGGGAAGTTGCGGTTCAAGTCCACCCCATTGGCATTGTTTCTCCCCGTCAAGTACCCACTGCCATCTGGGCCCTGTGGGGCAAAGGGCATTGTAGGGATGAGAATAGAGTGGGGCAGCACTGCCACAGCAAAGCAGACCTGCAGAAGCCCCCCATTTCGTAGGGTTTTTCTGCCCCTACCATCTGGAAGCAGCGCTCGCTTGCCTGGTACCTGGTTGGCAGCCACTTCGTACCCATCGGGGTTCATGGAAGGCATGATGTGGATGCGCGTGTCGTGCAGCAGTTGGATGACCCGCTCACTGCCCCGCCGGTACTCCTCACATAGGAACTCTGAGAGCTGCAGCAGCAGTTCACGGCCCAGCACCTCGTTCCCGTGCATGTTCCCCACGTACTTGAATTCCGGCTCCACTGGAGAGAGCAACACAGCAGTAGCACCATCAGCTGGGGCTGGAGAGCCCATTCACGCTGCAGGGAGCCCAGGGGTCCCCCTGTGAATGGCATAAGATGGCCTCTTCACTTGGAAAATGCAGAATTTAGTGAGGGATGGCTGAATGGTCCTCATGTGGGCTGCTCTCTGTTTTGCCATAGCCCAGGTTCACCACTGGGCTGCTGCTTGCCTCTGCAGTGGGCATGCAACCAGTGTTGGCAGAGTGAGAAATACTGGGAGAATTCACTTAAAAAAGAAGCCCAACTTTCACATGAAAGGTACAGACAGAACAGGGCATTGGCAGGCAGAGCTCAGGGATCTTGTTGCGCTGAGGTTTCAGCAGCGATTTCTGGGGTCTGTGACAACGTGAGAAAAAAAGTCACCTGCTCACTGGGTGCCTCCTGCTTCCAGACCCTAACAGTGTTTCCAGAACCCAGACATGCTTAGAGAACTCTACATCTTCCCAACCCAACCACACTGCCAAAACCTAACAATGCCTCCAAAACCCAACCACACTGCCAGAACCCAACTCTGCTCCAGAGCACAATAATGCCTCCAAAACCCAACCATGCCTCCAGACCCTGATGATGCCTCCAAAACCCAATCATGCCTTCAGAACCCAACCACGCCTCCAGACCCTGATGATGCCTCCAAAATCCAACCATGCTTTCAGAACCCAACCATGACTCCAGACCCCTACAATGCCTTCAGAACCCAACTATGCTTCCAGAACCCAACAGTGCTTTCAGAACACAGCAGTACTTTCAGAAATCTCAGTGCATCCGGACATGCTGAAGACAGATGCTAAAACAATCCTAGTTTTGGCACAAGATGTTGCTTTTCCATATTTGTTGCCAGTGACCTTTGGATTGCCATGCCTCAGCGAAGGACATTGCGGGTGGGCAATATGTGTTGACCTGGTTAGGTTTCAGGAGACTTGAGAACTGACTTAATTAGGTAATCCAGTTATTAAATCTATAAAAACATCTTGGGGTTATGTGCTGCCTTCATTTAAAAAAAGGTCTCAGCAGGGACTCCTCACATGCCTTGAGTCTGAAGCAGGACTTGTCAGCCTATACTGATACACAGATCCCTAAACATTATCCACACAGACACAGAAGCCTGAATTACTGCATAAAAGCCAATTGACTTAAAGTTTTCCTTTTCACAGTTACTTTCCACGGACTTCAAAGAAGCCTGCAGAGTCTAAAAGACACCATACATGTGGAAGTACCCAGAAGCAGGGCCACAAGTCCATGCTGCTCGGAGAACTAGGCACAGGTCGAGATGAACCTCTGCCCGGTGCCCTCCCGCAACCCTCCCAGCTGCAATCCTGTGGCTCTGCCAAAGCAAAGCCTGGCAGAGCATTATCAGAACTCTGGCAAAGGGACCACGCAGCCTGGATGTATGAGCCCCTGCTTTGATGAGCAAGCAAAGGTTTGAGAAGACAAAACATACTGCAGGAGGCAGGCAGAATCTTGCCCCAATCTCTGTGTGCTGCTGCCAAGGTGCAGCGGGGCCACTCGGCACCGGGTGGCGTGTCTGGAGATCTTCGGGGGCCCAGCACCACCCCGTGCAGCCTGGACAAGGAAGGATTGCACTCCTCCCTCCCACCTCTGCCTGGTTTTGGGGCAGAACGGGGCGGCGGGGCAGGTGGGTGCTGGGACGAGCTCTCCTGCGTCATCCTGCACTTATAAACAGAGCTGCGGCCAAAGTACGCGCCGGGGCCGCGTGCCCAAAGGCAGAGCTCCGGCACCGGGAGTCCCACCCGGGCAGAGAGGCGGCTCTTGGCCGTGCCCCCTGGTGCCGCGTGGCAGCGGTAGCGCTGTCGGGGCCGCCCCGTCCCGGTCGCCGCCTCACCGTACTTACGGGGTTCGTGGATGCCGGGGTAGTCGCTGAACTCCAGCACGTAGAGGTGGCGGCCCTCGACGCTGCGTCCGATGCTGTAGATGCGGGTGACGTACGGACACTCGCTCTGCACGCGAAACAGAGCCCGCACCATCTCCTCGTAGCGGTGGTGCAGGAAGCTGACGGCAGCCGCTACCTCGAGCAGGAGCAGGGTCCCGGCCAGCGGCCGCAGCCACCCCGCCATCGGCCCCCGGCTCCCTCCTCCCCGCCCGGAGCTAAAGTGCAAACTGGAACCAGCTCTTTCCAGTTCCCCCGCCAAGTGCCAGCCCCCTGCACCTGCGGACGGGGGGCAGCGGGAGCGGGGGCAGGGATGCTTCTCCCGGCCGCCCGCTGACTGCCCGCTCTCCGCCGTCGGGGAAGCGTCCAGAGTGCTGCTCACTCATTAACCGGACGGCAAACAGGACCCCGCGCCCCGGGAGGCGGCAGCGCAGCGCTGGAAGCGGGCGGAGAGGAGCGGGGGCTCCGCGAGGCCGCTTCGCCGGGAGGGAACGGGGCCCCCACGGCAGGGACGCGCCGTAACCGAGCCCCTGCGCGGGGGCAGAGCCGAGCGAGGCGGGGGCTTCACGGCGCGGGCGGTTCCCCCGGCCCCATTCCGAACAGCGCTGCTCTCCTGCCCCATCTCCTGGGGAAGAGGCGGTGGCACCTCGTCGGCACGGCTCCGGCTAGCCCCGCACGCCCGCGGCACGGCTGGGGCCGGGGATGAGGACAAGGACAGGAGCAAGGTCGCACTCTCGCGCCGTTCTGCCCGAGCAGCAGTCAGAGAGCAGCGCGAGGTGCGATGCTGCAGCACAGAGCTCTGCCATGCGAGGAGGGGACACGACGGTGCCCTCCGACATGCACCGGGCAGAAGAGAGCCCCAAAGCTTAAAGGCAACTGAAAAGGTCTGGCTATGAACAGTTGCAGAGCGATTCTGGATTTAGAGGAAGCCAATTCCCCTTCACCTCTCTGCCAGAGACGTTCTTGCCCAAGGGTGTGCAGTCATCTATGCTGCTCTGCCCATGGATGGACGCAGTGTTGCTAAAACACTCAAAACAGCAGCTTTGCTGCTCTGTGATGATAACAAGGCATCCCTGCTCATAGCTTCAATGCAAGCAGTGCAGGCTGCAAAGATAGTAGTTATCATACTAATGCCTTCTTCCAGCTTAGCTCCATTCCACCACTTCCCTGTTTGCCATTCAGCCTCAGAGCAACTCACATTTAAGCATAGGATCAGCATCACAACGTCTTTTGTTAGTTAATGCAAAATGGCCCTGGGGTTGCCAGCTCTTCCCTGTACTGATAGGCAAGGAGAAGCAGCAGAGACTTGTGGGGCAACTGTAAGCAGGATTTGGTGGGGCAGGGCAGGCTGAGATAGAAGGGTGCTGCCAGGGGACACATGGAACAGTGCACACTTTCCTATGGAGATGGATGACACTGACGTGGGGAACAAGAAAAAGAAATGGCAGAATGCTGGATCCTAAAAAAGAGCTGTGAGCAAGATTTGGGGTGGGCGGAGAACACATCTCACGCATGATGGGTCTGGAAAATTAGTCAGCATTATCCATAACACAGGCGTGGAGGCAGCCCACCAGCAGGCAGCAGGTTTGAATCAAACAAAAGGAAATAGCTCTGCACACAGTGCACAATGAAATTACCTCATCAAAGCTGAGAGTTTAATGAGAGCAAAAGGGAATAGGATGAAATCACAGGGAACATCCACGGGCATCCACAGCTCGGATAACTACACAGGGCCAGATGCAGGCATTTCATCACACATCCAACACATTAAAACACTGATGGAAGCAGAAACAAACAACATAGAACATAGAAACAACACAGGAAGTAAACAAAGACATCATTTGGAAAATGCAGCAAATACATCTGGGACAAATCATCCCCTCTCCCCAGATGTTCAAAGACACAGCAACTTTGAAGCAGAAGGGGGAGCACGAGCAGGAATGTGTTGTGCCACAGCAGAGAAGTGGAGATGAATGCAATTCCTACATTCCAGCCCTTAACCCCACTGCTCCTCTGCTCATGCAGGTGACAGGATCCTGGCCTTGGACAGATCTCTTGTGGTGCCTGAGATTTCATTCTGGCCATCTTTTTACCAGAGAAAGGCTGGAAAATGTGAGGAAAATTCAAGATAAGAGCTGCATGAACAAACTGGGGAGGGTGCACACTGGAAGAAAAATGAGTGGTGACAAGCATGTTTACCTTGGCTGGGCTGCAGCTGCGTGCAGACAAAGCTGCGGCCCTGAAGCAAGAGGTACAGCCTTGCATCCTTCACCTGTTTTGCAGGGATGATCATGAAGGCACTGTGCCAGTGGCGCTGGGGTGAGAGAGAAGGATGGCAAGGACAGAAGAATGCAGGCCTGCAGTGTGGCGGGGGGAAGGGGGACAAACTGCTTTGGAGAGATCAGGATAAAATGAAGCCAAGAAAAGACGAGATTTTGGCACTAGGTGCCTTCCAGGCACCAGGAGATAGGAAAGGACACGGTGCATTGCTATGCCGGGAGGGAATGCTGCCCCTCCAGCCACCAGGAGCTCCAGATCTGACACAGAAAAGCAGTGAGCAGCTGGCAGCAGAGGAAACCTCACCTCAAGACTTTTCCATCTTCTATGCCAAAAGCTTCATCCTACCCCTAGGTCATTCCCATCTTCTGGAAAGCAGTCCGAGAGCATCACTGGCATGGGTTAAGAAGTCTTTATTGTGATAAGGATACAGAGATCGGTGCGTGTATCAGAATAAACTGAGACCCATTTCACCAGGGTGAAGCCACATGAATTGCACAGCCGAGTGGCAGGGCACAGAACTGCTGTTCTCAGCCCATGCAGAGGGGAGGGCTGGCTGTATTGGGTGAGGAATGAAGGGTACTTCTTAAGGTCTGCTGCGGAGTGGGCTGCTCTCTGCAAGAGGGGTGGGAAAGCTGCATCCACCCAACAGCTTTCTCTTCTCTACCCCAGAATGTCACTGATAGTTTTGCCTCTGACCCAACCCTGAGGTGAATGGGAGAGAGCTTGTGGGTGTGGAAGTCATCAGTCCCAGAGGAGTCAGACTGCTCCTGTGCTCAGCCAAATGAGCAAGTCATCTACAAGGAACCTTCCCAAACAGTACTGCTCAACATCCTAGTGCCATGCTCAACCCCTGTGCCATGCCACTCACCCTGCCGCACCTCTCACGGCTCCTGGTGATAAAACACAGGGACAGGAGAGACCAGGGATCTGGACAGCCCAGTGGAGCTGAGTAGCATATAAATATATTCAAGACAAGAATGTGTGGTGTTAAAATATGTTTTAACCCAGAAGAGCAAAACTGAACAGGAGCTAGGAGCTGGAAATTAAAGCCAGACTCTAGCAAATCAGAAATAAGGCACAGATATTTATCAGAGAGGCAGATCAACTGTATTAACAAAAGAAATGATATGACATTACTAACACCGGACATGTTTGGAAATTCCCCCCGCTACCTTTCATAGTATTCATGGTGGGTGAAGTCCTTGAGTGACTCTGGAACATACACTTGAGCCATACACTGCTGGGTCAGACACAGCACAGAAGCAAGGAAATTGACATTCGTTAAATCTCATAACTGACCCAGGGTTTTGGGCAGCTTCCACAGACAGAACCCTGCAATGGCAGAGGAGGTTGTTGAGAAGAGCCATACCTTTTGCTGGGAAGGCTCAAGCACAGCCAGTGAGTGATACGGGTCTCGCCACAGTAGGATGCCCTTGGCCAACCTATTCCTGGAGCCTCAGCTTGCTTGGTGGTTTAAATGGCACAGCTGGTATCCCCTTAGAAATACTAGTTCTGAGGATTGTCTCATAAATGTGTTCTAAAAGTCATTAACTTTTAAAAATAACATAATTAATATATTGCATTTCTCTCCTTTGGGGCCTTTTACCTTTTGATTTGTCGCTGCTTTGTGAACAGAACAGAAGGAGAAAGCCATGATACCAGGCAATCACCTAACTGCAGAAGCAAAGGCTTACAATGGTAATACTGTGGTACCTGCAAGTAAAGATACAAAGCACTGCTGAAGCTTTTCTCACAGGTTCTGTACTTCAGCTCCTTTCCTCTGGCATAAACCCTTAGCAGGGACCAGAACAGCAGACTGGCACAGGCTCTCTCCATGCCAGTTTCCATGTGGATTTTCTGCATCTGTTTCAGAAACTTCCTGATGGATCTGCCAGACAAAGCTAAGCAGCACTGGCAGCTGCCTGCTCCGTGATGAGCTCTTCTACCTTCCTACCCTGACCAAAGATTATTGTTAAATCTCATCCTATATACATGTCCTTGGAGAAAATGACAGAAAGAAGGCTCCACATCTATATGAATTCCCACATCTCTGTGTTTGCAGATAAAACAAACTGGAAAAAGAACAAACAGCGTGGGGAAATGTCATTTGTGGGTTGACCTTGGTCATTTAGAGAAATGTTCTTAGAACAGTATGTGTTTCAGCAGAGCCAGGCAGAAGGCAAAACATCTCATGACAAAAGACTGATGCACACCACGAGACAGCAGCCATTCTGGATTGCCATGGTAGGAAAATAAGGCCAACTTGCAAGAGCTAAACTGAACAAAACAGCTCCTTATGAAACCTTAAGTGAACAGATCTGACCCTGAGATATATGAATAGGAAAAAGAGTACAGATCAAGAGAACAAGGGCTATTACTTTTATGTACAGTGTTAGGGCATCTACTACCACTTGCTGCTGAAACCTTTGGCATCCAAACTTCAGATGTACAAAATTGCATGGAAGTTGACTCAAGAGCTACGTGTGAGTCAAGACAAAGCACTTTACAGAATGAAGGTCAATATTTAATATGATACAATGCTGACTTCCAAGCACCAACAAGAATAGAAGGGATTTTGACAGCAAAGAGTTAGTTGTTTTGGAACTGGTGGATCAAGGTCCATCAGAAGCTAAGGCCAGCTAATTCAGAGCAAAAGACATTTTTGGAAAAAATGCCCTAACATCTTACCATAGGAGAGGGTATATTTTCCCCTTTACCTTCAGTATGTCATGGCTCCTACTCCAGGCATGAACTACAAACAAGTAGAGGACATTTTTCAGCCTGCACTATGTGGAAGAACAAGCTGGGAAAGCACAAAAGCCCTGAGCTCTGCATCTGTGTTTGCCCAAGGGAGAAAGCTTCATCCCTGTTGCATCTCCTGCTTTTCCTGCAACTTTGCTCAGGGAAACAGGTGAAGATGACCATGCCATGCCTTTCTCTCCACAGTATCTGCTTTCTTTTGGCCTCCAGCACACGTGTTTCATTAGGAGAAGAGATTTCTTAGATTACCTCCCAAGCAAATAGGTATCAGTGGTTTCCAATTGCCATAAAAATTGATTGCTGACTTACCTCTCTGTTTTAGACTACGGAATAGGTAACAGAAGAAAGTGATTCATAAACCTGATCAGTGGCACCATCTAGTTGTGCGCTAGAAGATGGGCTGTGGTAAGTGCACTTACAGCACCTAGGTGTTACTGTTTGGGGAGTAGCCTAAGCCACGAGGGAAAGAAAGGCAAATTTTCCATGCTTTCGCTGATGGAAAGAGAGGCTGTGTGTGCCCTCATGCTGGCTCTTACCAGCTGTCTTTTTATAAAGGGAAATGGCCCAAAAAACATTTTCCCTAGATCAGAGACTGCTGTATGATCAGCACAGTGACAGTGGATTGTTTTAATGGATGTATACGTGGAGGCACGCTGATCAGATCAGAGTTCCTGTAGATATATGTGCTCACTATTTGTCAAGAATCCTTGGCTAGGATGATGGCTTTTCCTATAATAATCAGCAATGTCTGGCTGGGAACTCATGTCTTGATGCACAGTCAACCTAGGGACATTGGAACGGCTCAGTGTAAGAGTGAGCCAGCTTTGGTCCAGCAAAAACATCAGGAAGACGTGGGGAAAGAGGCATCTTGCCACCTGTGAAAGGAGCAGACTGCTGCCAGAGCCCAGCTAAGGACCGATAACCACCAGCATGCTCAGTTTCTTCATTCCCATCCCTTCTTGTCCTAGAGTGACATTTGGGAGCATGACCAGCCTTTGAGGGCTAGCTGGCTACAAGTGACCACGCCTGGCAAGCAGAGGTGTGCTGGTGCAGTTTCCCTGCTGGAATGGCTCTTGGGAACAGCTTCAGCAGAGGAGGAGCTGGATCACCCCGTGTGATCACTCCCAAGAGCTCAGTGGCATGTGGGACCCTGAGATTACTCTTGCAGGAGCACTGGCTCCCAAAGATTGGTGCTGCTTTTCTCTTCATAACGCTATGCACAAGGCAATAAAAAAAACAAGCAGCAGAGTTTCAGTGAATGAAAATACGACCCATTCAAGAAGGGAACGCTCGCTTGTCTGTCCGTGGTATAGAGGTGGCGAGCCTGATGTCCCAACATCTGTCAGTGCAATTGAAACTTAAAAGAGACAAATGCCCTTGTTGTACACAGTCAGTAGCTTCAGAGAGAGGGACTCTGCACTACAGCCTGGTCTTCAGTGGGCTCCTAGCCCTGAGCAGCTGGGGTGCCTCTCCCTCCATAGTCTTCCTAGACTATCCCTTTCTGCAGGCACTTGGGCTTGTGGAAGAGAAGCAAAGCAAGCAGGATCACTGATACCAGCACAAGGGAGCACAGAACCATCAGCCCCACATAGCTGCTGTAGGAAAGAGGAGGTGCAGGAGGCTCCTCCGCAGGGATCATGTTGGTCAGGTTCAGCATGTAGCCCAGTGTCCAGCCTGCATCGCTGCTGCCAATCTGAAATGGAGAGGAGCAGAATCAGAGATGGAAGGTGCCAGGGCAGTATCATCCCTGTGGAAGATGGGCAAAGCTGTATAGCAGAGGTGGCAATCAACATACCTTTCCAAGGAAGTGGATCCTTTGCCAGTTCTCTGTAGTGAATCCATAGCCATTTTCCAGTAGAGAGAGGATGTAGGCTCCGGAGAAGCAGTATTCGCTCAGGTACTTTTCTTTTATTTGATGATACTGTAGCTTCACCTAGGAAAAGAGGGAGAAGTCACCAGGCTGCTAAACCTGTGTTCCTGCAGCTCCAGCTTGCACCTGAACATTCACTACAGGTGCTGTGGGAAATCTTCCTGTGCCTGCCTTGGAAATTACCCCCAACCACGCATCCTATTAGGAAGCATTAGCAACACTTGGGACTTGGGCAGTCTGCCCCACTGCAGAGAAGCAGCTCTGCTCACCTCATGCCAAGGCCGGGCGCAGAGTTTCTCAATAGCACTGGTCACTTCGTCCAGGGTGAAGGGGACATCATTTGTCAGGTTCAAAAAGTTCATCACAAAGTAGAAAGCAGAAAAGGCCTGAAAGAGAATATTTTAACCTGAGTAGGACAACAGTAATCCCACAAGACAGCTTTATTTAGAGAAACAAAAGAAACAGTCAGGTGAGCCGGCTGGCTTCAGTAATGCTCACACAGTTGTGCATGAATCACACTGGCCTGCAACAAGCTCTCCTGTCCCTGGTGCTGGCCATTGGGAGGGACAGCTTTAAAAATGAATCTGTAAATGAAGTACCACTGCCTCGTAGGCCGGTATCTACTATAGTAGCTCTTATATTTGTTGTCTTCACAGCCAGACAACAAAGACTATTTCTGTAGTTTCATGTCTAAAAAGTTATCTTGGAAATGAATTTCTGCCCCATCCGTGGATAATACGCTCCAGCATTGTTCTGAGTTTCTCTTCTTCTGATGGTCTGAATTACAGGGAGTTGAAGAATGCAAACCTACCCCAAAGTCCCCCTGTAATGGAGGTAGATATATCCCATTGAAGGAGCAGCTGGAGTAAGGACAGTTGGTTTTGTTAAAGAGATTCTGGATATTTCTTCGGCATTTTTCATAATTCCCCTCTCCTTCAATATGCAGCTGGCTGAAAGGGAATTGTTTTTTCTCAACTGACGTACAAGGGTTTTTGAAGAAATTATTGATACTTATAGTTCTCTGATATCCTTGGTGAAAGCATGGATCAAAGAGGCTGCCGTTCTCTGTGCTCTGAAAACAAGATTCACAAAAGCTGTTATATTTCACTCTAGAATAACACACTGGGAAAAAACCACAAGGAAGGGTGACCACAAGGCACTTGTCATGATACATCATGCCAAGACACACAAACACTGGGTCAAAGGTGAGGACAGACTTAAGGCTTTAGCTGTAATTTGGGACATGTGGCTACTGCTGCTTGCTCTGTTGCATTCTCCCTTTCAGACCTTAGGCAAGTTCCAGCCATATTTTCTGAAGCTGCTGTTGATTTGGGATTTTCTCAGATGGTGAAGCACCATCTCCACCATCTTTTTCGGACAAGCACAGTATTGCTGCTATCCCATGCCAATCAGTCAAGGCATCTCTAATTAATAATATCTTTGAAAATGTTGGCTGTCATCTGTGAGCATCTAACCAAACTTTATGGAGGATAACAACACTTTCCAAATCCAGGCTAAGTGATGCGACATTTAGCCAGGACACAGCAGCACCAGTACGTCAAAGCTGTGAGAGTCCAGGACCTCCACGTGCCACCCCAGATGTACTTGCCTGTAGGTCCCTGGCCAGTTTCTGTTGCAGAGCCTGGTCCTTTCCATAGCAAAGGAAGCTGTGTGTGTATACTTGGTAATCCTTGCCATAGAGGCGGAAATACAGCAAATTCTGTGGGGACTCAGAAGAGATTTCAGCTGGTACAAAGGTAATCTGTGTTGAGGCTCCTCCAAGGTCTAATGCTCCTGATGTCTCACTTATGGATTTCAGGGAATGTAGAAATTTTTTCCAGCCAGACTTGAAAAAAATTCAAAGCACAGATACATCAGGCATGGAGAAAATGTACTCAGGAACAAAAAGTCTTCGTAGAATAGTAGCAGAAGGACAGAATGCAGGAAAGGGAGTATGGCTTCAAGGGAGGCACGAGATGAGAACCAGAACAAGGTACAGGCTCAGAAGAGCACAAGATGGATCACATCCAAGTGTTTGCAAGAGGTTGAAGAACATGTAACAAAAACAACTGCTATATGAAAAATCAATTTACTGTTTCAGTGCCCAGATGACTTATAAACCTGATAGTAAAGAATCATCATCAAATACTGAAAAGTTTTTTTTTCTTTTTCTTTTAGCCTGGGTTGAAAAAGACCACAATGATCATCTGGTTTCAACCCCCCTGCCATGTGCAGGGTCGCCAACCACCAGACCAGGCTGCCCAGAGCCACATCCAGCTTGGCCTTGAATGCCTCCAGGGATGGGGCATCCACAACCTCCTTGGACAACCTGTTCCAGTGCACCACCCTCTGTGTGAAAAACTTCCTCCTAATATCTAACCTAAACCTCCTCTGTCTCAGTTCAAAACCATTCCTCCTTGTCCAATCAGTATCCACCCTCGTAAACATCTGTTCCCCTTCCTTTTTATGTGCTCCCTTCAAGTACTAGTGACGCTTTGCAGATATTTAATCAAGCACAGAAGTATTTTAGATCAGTAAGTGAGGAGGATGCTGTACCTGTGAGAAGTTATTGAAACGGTTGTTTTATTTCAGTGCTCTAAGACTACCTACAGTAATTGCTGATGCAAGAAGCACAGCATCCCCATCTGTGATAAATGTCTCACAGGGAGCCTCCTGAAACACCCTCATGAACGGCATGATTCATACAGCACTGCCAGCCAGTGGTTCAAATCTGGACTTGCCAGTGATACAATACCTGCTTGAAATTACCAAGCAAGTAGTTAATGGTGATCCATCCATAGGCTCCTTCTTCCTGACCGCTGATGATTCTGGCGCCCTGGAAATTGAAGGGAGCTGAGCGTAGTGTCTTCTCGACTGAGGACAAGACTTTGTCAGCTGCATCTTTATTTTCCAACCTGAATGAATGGAAGAAAGGATGGAGTGACTGCAGCTGACAGCCCTCAGCAGCTTATGGGCTTCACTCTGAGCGGATAGGCTGCAACCCCCCACCAACCGTCAGTTATAACATGACAGTCCTTCACATGGATACATCCAGCTGTAACTGGCTGTGTCTCTCGATCACGCCTTGACAGCACAGCTGCTACCAGCCCGGACACAGACACTGCAGTTGGCAGCAGGAATTGGAGCATAGCCCCTCTGCTCTCCTAGAGAACATTCCCTGGCAAGGATCACCCTGGGGAGATCCTTTTCACTTTTCACCATTTCATAAGAGACCATGTCTTATGATATCCCAGGGGTTTTGCCCAGACAAAACACATGAAATTAGCTCCCTGATCCAGCCAGGTAACAAGTCTGAGTCACCCCAAGAAAAATCATAAATTTAAACTATATAAAGTTACCTTAGTTTTGGTGATTTCAGGCCAAGTCGAGGTATGTAGGGAGTTAAAACATGACAGGGCACAAAAACTGTGGGTGAAATCTATTACTAGACTGTGAGAGATGTTTGAACAACTTCTCCAAGTAGCAGTTTGGGCATGGCTATGCTTTATAGTGTCTGTGGTGCTGGAGAAAATGGAAGAGGGGAGCAGGTGGAAACAGACCTGCCAGGCAAGTGGGGAAGAGTCTGGGGAGACTAGAGGTCCAGAGAGATGGAAATCTGGACACAGCACCAACTTGTAGCATTTCCAATGACTTCACTGCAGAGACACCGCTTGGTATCTATGGTGCTCTAAGGTGCAAGGGAAGGAGATGAACACTGCAGTACCTGAGGAGCCGCATGCCAGCAGTTGCTCCGAGGTAGACAGGTGTCTCTCGATGCTGCTTTGAGGGAATCACCTCTTCTGCTTGTCGGAGGCACTGCACCAGAGAGGGACCTGCCTTCTCTGTAGCCTGGGAATAACCTGAGATCCCTGGGCCTGCAAGAAATTGGAAGACTTCATTGCACCATCTCCAAGCGTAACCTGTGAGGGCTGTCATGAGCCTTGTCCACTAAATAATATCACTAGCACGAGCAGCAACAGATTTAACCACCCCATTTCTAGGTTTAAGAAACCCTAAAGCATCAGTCATTCCTCTGACAAAAGCTGTGACTGACACCATCCTTTATGCCTTCCAAAACCATTACATAGCTACATAGCAATTAAATATTAAAAAAACAAAAAAACAAAACAAAAAAAACCCCACAATATGCTTAAGTTTAGTAACCTTGTCACTTTTTTCCTTTAAAATGAGATCAGAGTGTCCTCCTTTATCACTGATGTTTATCAGTGCTTCGGCAAGGGTACACACAGAAATTGCATTTTGTTGTTGTCAAGTACAACCCTTAGTGTAGTTCTTTCCACAAAGCATTTAACTCTGTGCATCCCCAAATGAAAGGAAAAATGGACCCAACTTTTCTCTTTGGAAGTTCAAGCAACAAGTTCTTAGCAGGAAGCAGCGGAATATACGTTAGTTCACAGATTTAATGCTGCTGTCACTATTGGTCAGTTCTCCAAATTTCATCTCCACCACCTTTTTGCCACATTCTCTTTCCAATTCATCTCCTTTCACTGCTTCCTTCTTTCCTCTTACCTTCAACTTTACACACCTCCACCTGCTGCACCACTCCAGTGTCATTCTCCTTCTCTGCTGGCCACTCATACACATACAGGTTTGTGTGGGACGACCCCGCATCTAGCACAATCCCATACTGTGGACAGAACAGATCCTGTCATCACACCTGAGCCACTGAGTTGGATAGAGCATATACATGAGCATGGGCAGAAATGAACAGCAAATCTGGCAACTGTGGGGACATGCCACGTCATTACTCTCCCCATGCAGTGTTTTGTTCTAAGTTTTCACTTAAGGGGATGAGAGCAGTAGCAAGATTGTAAATGATTACTTAGGAGATGGTCTCTTGTGAAGGCATATCTGTTTTGATCAGATTGCTTAAGATGCACGGAGCCTGAAAGGGAGATCAGACTGACCCAGCAGGGACAGCATGTCCTTGAGCACCATGCATGCCTAAACCTCTGCTTGGCTTGTTTTTCTATAAGAGCCTCAGCTTGTAATACCTTGACGTTCTTCGGAAGTGGCTGGTTTTGGGTCACTGCTACAGCAATTAAAGCAATTGCAGCCAATGTGGAGAGAAATCCGAGTATGAGTAGAATTTTCCTTGTTGTGGACATCTTTGGTTTGCTACCTGTGACTAGAGCAGAAAAAGGATGTTAGCATCCCTGTAACCCAACTTACCTCACCCCAAAAGTCTTCAGGCATGTTCCCGTGTTCCAAATACTGTTTGCATGGGACAAGCACCAGCTTTTTCCATTGCTCTGTCTTTGTTTCAATAACCACTGAGAAGCTGAAAGAACAGACTGCTAATTTAAAAACAACAAAGCTTAGCAGAGCCAAGAGCTTTAACCCCTGCCACACTCTTTCACTGTATACCTTGTGCCAGGTTTTTACAACATTAAAAAGAATTTACAACATCCTTGTCACTGGTAATGCATTTAAAAAGTCTAACGCTAACATTTCTGAATCACAGTTTAAGCAGTGCTGTCCTGAACTTTGGCAATGCTATATTAAAAAAAAAAAAAAAAAAGTAAATTAATTTTTTTGTAGTTTAAAATACATTGTCAGCAGTAGAATTATTTAAAAAAGCTACTTATGGCTGGTGGAAATAATTCAGAACCAATATAGCTTTTGAGTTTTCGGAATATACTGATGGCCAGCACAGTGTTGCCTATTATTTTTTTCTACTTTGGCTTCTCCTTCCATCTCCCATGATAGAAATTTCAGTTCACAACTTAGGCTCAGTCACTTTAGTATTGTTTAATAAAATACAATCCACAACACAAAGCTCTAGACAAGGTATCTGCAAAAATATTTTGTAGACTTATAATCTAGCTGTAAATGGAATAGTTTCAACTATTGGCGCTCTAGTACCTGTTCTTTCTACTACATGAAATCTATTTCTACCCACACTGAAATTCCATAGTCAAAAGCACTGCTTGCCTTACTGCTCACATGGGTGCTAATTTGTCTTTTCCTAGTACACAAATTCTCCTAGAGATTTTTAGAAGTCTGTTATGGGTCATTCAGGGTGACAATACCTCCATGCAGGCAGAGATATCAACTACCTTCACTCTCCAAGAAGATAAAGTAACCATGTTTGCTCTGCATCTGTACAGCAGAACTTCAGTTCCAGAAGTTATTGATTCTCCAGTCCTTTAGGCAGTACTGGAGTAGTTCTCCAAATCCTTCCAGGCACCCCACATCACAAATGCAAATATAAGAAGCATTCATGCTCAGAAGAGAACCACCTTCTAACCACTCTGTTTCACATCAAAGTTGGTCCCAGATGCCAGAACTACACCAAGTGTTGTCCAGCCCTACAATGACCCAACATCCTGGAGTAACTTCATTTGGGCTAACTTCTGAAAAAGATGGGGGGAGTTCTTGGAACCTCTGCATCTGTAGACAGATAGTTGCTTTCCATCCATCTAAGGAGAATGGAATCTAAAAGTTCTGAGAAAACTTGTTCCAAAAATCTCCCCACAAGGAGGTCCTTGGGGAGCCTAATGCTGACCTGGAGCTTTGTGCTCTCCCACTGTGCTTACATGTAAATCTGCTGATGCTAACGGCAAAATTTGGAAGCTTGTTATGCTCACATTTTGTGACTGTCTGTTAGAGGCACAGCATGCTTGCCAATATCTCCAAGAATGTAGCTTAGAAAAAACAGTCTAGTACACATACCAGACAGTAGGAGGGCAGAATGCATTTTATATTGCTTTCTTCAAAAGGGCCCCAGAACTCAAGGCTTGAAATGATTAAAAACAGCAGAGTGTGACAGCTGGGAGACTTTTCCTCCTGATGGAGATAGTTGGCTCAGGTTATGAATGTACTGAACATGTCCATTGAACAAAAATGAACACTAGAAAAATGAATACAAGCAGGTGATATAACTAGCTGCACAGTATAGATACAAATGAATCATAGAATGGCTTGGGTTCAAAGGGACCCCAAGGATCATTGAATTCCACCCCCCCCGCCACAGGCAAGACCACCAATCTCCAGATCTGGTACTAGACCAGATTGCCCAGAGCCCCATCCAACCCACTCTTGAACACTTCCAGGGATGGAGCACCCACAACCTCTTCAGGCAACCTGTTCCAGCATCTCACCACTTTCTCTGTGAAGAACTTCCTCCTGACATCTGAACCTTCTCCCTTTGAGCTTAAAACCATTCCCCCTTGTCCTATCACTGTCTATCCTTGTTAAAAGTTGATTCCTGTCACATTTATAATCCCCTTTAAATACTGGAAGGGTGCAATGAAGTCTCCTCACAGCCTTCTTTTCTCCAGGCTGAATAAGCCCAGATCCCTCAGCCTGTCTCTGCAGGGGAGATGTTCCAGACCTCTGATCATCTTCATGGCGCTCCTCTGGACCCTCTCCAACAGCTCCAGTGAAGCATGGTTGAAAACTGGAACTGCTGCTGACAGCTGCACAGAAAACCCACGTAATAGTTGCCATCTTTACTCTTGTCTAGAGGCAGCTACTAACAGCCTTGTTGGGTGCTTACTGTCACAGAGCTGAAAGATGGCATGCCTTTGCATCATTCTAAGATATTCAGATTTCCTGTCATGATGAATATTCTTTGTCAACTGCATCTTTTCAGCAGCAACAGGTTAGGAATAATTTTCCTAATGAAATGGGCCTAAAGAAATCCCTTGCCTGTAGGCAAAGACATAATAATTTTCTGCATCCCACCTGCAGCCTCAGATGAGTCATTTATTTTCCAAGTCATATTATTTTCTTAGTCCTGAACACAACTCTCACCTCCTGAATTGTAACTCAGTGTCACAGGCCCTTGTCAGGACTGTGACAAGGACTCTGAGACAGCAATTTCATTGCTGTATCCCATACCAGAGCATCCATTTGCATGAACTGTTATGCTACCAAAGACTTGTTGAAACAAAATACAAAGTACAAATGATAAGCATAACTCAGTGAGTAAGCTAGCAAAACCAAAGACCTGCTAAATGGCACTTTAGTATAGATTGAACACAATTTCTTTTAGACATTGCAAAATCCAGATAAAGAACTCAATGCAATTAAAATTTGACCTGCAGTTTGCTCAGGAAGTTGAGGTATTTGAACAAGCTCCTTTTCTATACACTTGGTTATTTCTATCAGCTCTAGACATAACGGCAGCTCCTGCAATGCCTACAGAACCTACGCTTTCCCTAGCCTCCTCCAGCTCCTCTGTACTTCATGTCCATGTTTCTGCATGCTGCGCTGACACTCCTCAGCCCCCACTATGCAAGGCAGTCCTTCACGCCCGGCACCTCTGTGATTGCCAGGCCCCAGCACTTCTTCATCAGCAGTTCTCCACAGCTAAATACTGAGCATGACCTCCCAGCTTTGTTTCCAGCCAGAGCCCAGGACATCTCTGTTCTTTCTCCTGTTATGTAAATGGTGTTAAAAAATATCGTGTAAGGCCATGAGCAGGCATAGCAGCTATGCTACTTTTCTCCCCAAGCTGGGGGCCTGGTTGCTGCACCCTGCCCAGCTGCGCAAGCATGGAGTGCTCTCCAGATGTTGGAGCACAGCCCAGCTGCTCATGTATCTCTGTCTGTTTCTAATTTTGGTCTCTTTGTTGTTTTGTAGGGGCTGCTGCTGGCTCCGAGTGATTGGTGTGGGGCCCAGAACATAAACAGATCTACTATCATTTCTGTCTCTGAGTTAGCTATCAACTGAGAGTGATGCTGGCAGGCACTTCAGCTGGCAGTCGCTCTGCTACAAAATCCCGCTGCTCTTGGTGAGGAACCCAGGAAAGCTGCATGGTGTGGGAGGCAGCTTTGTGCGACAGCAAGCAATCAGGATTGACCCCAGCATCTCCCAGAGCATCGAGACAAATAGGAAATTTCCTCCAGCCAAAACCACACTGTCCTGTGGCCTCATCAGCCAGGAGATGTCACTCATGACCAAGGCTGCCACCCCCCCGCTCCCTTCTCACTTCGCAAGTAATGTTAAAAGAAACGAGGCAGCCAGCTGCTTGAAGAGATGCAATAAACAGAAGTAACACTGATTTAGGGAGAGATGCTGTGCATGGTCTGCAGTCATTCTCAGTTCAGATAACCTCTCTGTGACCCAGCATCTCCACTAACTAAAATACAGTTCCAAGGTCTGGCTTAACACAGCAGCTAAAGGTGACATTTGCTCTTAGCTTTGGATGCTCACACTCAGCCTGTTACAGAAGGGCTGTGCTGCAATAACATTTCCACTGCACAAGTGCCACACTGACAAGTGACAGCTCCCCACTCATCACTTTTCTGCTCTCAGTATACATTTGTACAGCCAGAAACACTCTCATTTTCAGCCTCAATTTATTGCCAGTACATTCCCTTTGTCTTTGGTCCATCTCTGACTCAAAACTTCTACAGCTCTCAAATGGCCTGGAATTTATTAACTTAAACCAATTTATAAACAATGATCTCTTCCAGATTTTGCCTTTCTGGCCTTCTCTGTCTACCTGAGCAGTTCAGCAGCTCTTCTCCATGTACAGAATTACCTGTTCTTTTCTCAAGCTCTCCTGACCTGTTCTGCAGAAACGAGCCTTGCACAATTATGTGCCACTTACACTAGGAGACGCTGCATTGCCAGCCTAAATGAAGCAAAGTGGGGACCTCACACCAATGCTACCTCAGGCTCACCAATCACAGCCAGTGATGAGACATCCTGACATCACTCCTATGCCACCCCAACAAACCCACATTTAACTGCATTTAATTAAATTTGCCATACTTCATGCTCTAAGGAAAGGGAGTTCCAAGGCACTACCTGCCATCCTTGAGGCTCAGAATGATGTCATAGACTAAGACAGCATCACACTGAACCGTGCCCATCTGTTGCTCTTGCACTGATCACCCACGTTGCTGCATAGTCTGCTAGGAGCCTCCCAGCAATGGATTCCCTGAGCAGTTTCCAGGGATGCTTGCTGCATGTTTGTGCAGTCGTACAGCCCAGCTAAAGGGCATATATAGCCTGTGGAACTCCCTAACTCAAGCAAATCAGAGAGCTCGTGATGGCAGGGAGAGGGGATGGGAGCAATCAGTGCTGCTGTTCTGCCAAGGTGCATATAGGTTACAGACATTATCCGCCTGCTGGGAGAGAATGAGCTTTTGTTAGTCATGAAATTTGTCATGCTGAAAGGCACACATGGTGAGGTTGATGAGGAATATTTTGCTGCAAAATGATGTAAACCACATGTGTCAGGAAGGCCTTTTATTGGGCTGGTAAGAGGCTCAGGGTTGCCTTATTGATACAAGACCATATACAGTACATGAACTGCTTTGGTTTGAGAGATTCTCCTTCAAAATATCAGGACAAGACATTGAACACTTTGAAGTTGGACTTCAAGGTTCAGACTAGCATTTACATCACTTTTTGTAGCTATTATGTGGAACTGTATAGGGAGCTCTACTCCAAGTTTTAGTTATTCTTTGCATCTTAAGTACTAGCATGATAGCTGGCCCACACTGTGATGCTCTATACAGTTATAAATACACATTTAGTGGATTATAGTTTTCCAGATGAAGTGCCCATAAATGCTAACATATAAACACTGAAATTCCAGTGAAACCGATAATCCAAACAATATAGTATGCCTTTTTCCTTGGATGCTGTTTTTCAGATACACTTGCTATGAAACTGCACAGCCCTACCAATCTCAAGAGCTGGCAGACGTGTAGATATAGGCTACGCAACCAGGCAGAAAAGTTTAACCTTGTCTTGAACCTACAGATGCGTTAGCGAGCTGGGAGATGGAATAAAGAACGTGACTACTTGTGATAGCACCAAGTTGGGAGTTAAAAGCATGATGATAAATAGGACTGGAATATAAATAAATCTGGAAAATAGGGAATCCCCAGGGGAAACCACCAGCTCACTTCAGTAAGGACAAGAGCAAATATTTGCTCTTGTTTGGAAAATAGGCATCACACAAAGTCAGTATAGTGAACAAGTAGTTAAGCAGCACACACAGAGAAAACATTCTTGCAGCTATAGCAGTTTGAAGTAATCCTTCCCTCCATCTAACCTGGGTAGAGCCTTATATGAAGTTCTATGCCCAAGTTTGGACACTGCCTTTCAAGAAAGATGTACACTACTTGGAGAAGCTCCAGAAAAGAGCAAGATGGATAGATCTGAGATCTATAAACTTGACCTGTGAGGAAAGATTGAAGGCATTGGATTGTTTAGTTTAGAAAGAGATGAGCAAGGGAGACATTAATCATCTTCAGACAAATGAAAAGTAAAAGGAAAAGAATTTCAGCAAAGTCTGTGATAGATGTCAGGAAGCCAGATCTGACAGTGAGACTGGGTAAGCCATAGGGAAGGTGGTAAAGCAGGATCCCACATGTACAAGCATTGCTTAGGATGGGGGCACCTCGTCTTTTTGCTGCTTAACAAGTCATAGCTGGAGCATGACCTGGGGAAACTGCATGGGATGCTTTGGAGGAGCGCTGTGTTTCAGGGGAAAAAAATATGAGGAAAAAAAAAAGGCATACCACGTTCCTGGAGAGCTGGGGAGTGCTGTGAGAGCGGAGCAGTGGCAGCAAGGGACAGAAACAAAGGAGCAGGCATCACACAGAGTCCTTCTCTCCCTGCCCACAGCTGTCTGCGCAGCTGGAAGTGGCCCCGAAGGGCTTTGTGCAGGTCAGTCCCACATCCCCTGTGCCAAAGGAGCCGTGTCAGAGAGTTAAGGGCAGCAGGCCCTGCCAACAAACACCCTTTTGCCCTGCACACAAAGCACATCCTTGGCAGAGACCTTCCCACTGCAGCACATGCACAGCACAGCCCGCATGCAGCTTCCCAGCCCTGCTCCCTGCCATTATACCCCAGCCCCACCAAAACTTCCACAACTCTTTTCATTAAGTCATCTCTCTGTGGGAAAGCATTTTGCTGGCTTGCATCCCAGTAGCTAGACAGAGATACTCAATATTCTCCAATACAACCAACAAGTGGCAAGATACTGCTGACACAATGACCTTTAGACAGTTAATTTCTACATTTATGTGATGTTTTATTAGGCTTCCAAGTCTGGACTCTCTTTATGATCTTTCTTTTAGGATTCACACATCAAAGAGGTTTTCAAATCAGAAGAAACAACTGTTAGCAATTACATCAGTTGTTACCAGATGACTTCTGGCATTAATTTGTGTTACCAGCCCATTAAGGCTATCATTTAACTGGAGAAGATCTATTGTCATTACCCACAAAGCTTGAAGTTTCATCAGAAAATATCCTGTGAATTCAAGCTTATCACGCAAGTTATTACTTAAATACACTTAGCTATCTAATTATGTAAAAGCATCTATTTTTCTTACAGGAAACAAAGCAGGCTCGAGCACTAACATCCTTTAGTTTTGTTTCCACTGATAGTTCCAATATACTGACTTGCAGTGGGACAGTATTGCTGCTAGACATCCTTTTGTGCTTAGTGCCCTTCAATTCTCTGCTGTTCTTAAGTGGCCTTATTTTCTTCTTATGCCTCTTTTGACCACCTCCTACACTTTCTGAGTTTGAATATGCATTGATTGCAAACAGCTTCATTCCCCCCCCACCTCTAAATACATATCTTTCTCACTGACGCTATTTTCTTAAAATAGCATAACTTTCAACTGTTAGATTAAGGCTTCTGGGGAAGAGAATAAGTTATTAGGCTGTTTCTGATTTGCATTCCTTTTGATTATTTTAAATACTCAGTTGATTCAGCTCAAGTATTTTGACTTTGGGAAACCATTTTAAATTGCTACTAGACGTTATTCGTTAATGCAGACTAACTATGAATTACTTATTTAATAATACTCAACTATCAGAGCAATGTTTCTTTCTCTATCAGAATTAGGGCGTATCTTTCTCTTTGGCTGATAGCTCCCAGCTCAGCCCCACACCGCTACTGCTTACAAGTGTATAACAGTTGGTGGTAAAGTAATGGGACCATTACTTTTATAGGCAGATTGGTGATCGGAGGCACATCACCCACCCAGCACAGCTCCCCTCCTCATGCTCCATCAGCCTCCCTGCATCAGCACGATGCAGAAGTTGCCATGACAAAAGAAAGGAAGCGGCCTTAAGGAGAATCATTTCCCACCCCAAAACCCACACTCGAGTGAGAAAGTTCAGCAACTTCCTAGAGAACAAAGTCTCAAACATTGCAAATACTGCTAAACCCCACCAGATTATGGCACAGAAACAACCACAGAGAAAATATGTCCAAACCTCTCAGTACCCACAGTGTGTTCTACACCATACCAAGTGTCAAAATATGCCTTCCCAGTAGCCACCAGTTTCCCCATTTGCCCTCCCCACCAACAACCACTCTCGCCTTGCAGGGCTGAGGCTGCATCTCAGGGAAGTTTTTCTCTGAATCACAGATTCCTGGGATTGCTTTGCACATCAAGCTCCACTACCGCTTTTCAGGGGCTTACTTCCCCAGCTTCCAAAACAGTAACGTGGCACCAGGAGTGCCACATGCACACAGACTGAGTGGCTGCCAGAGGAAAAGCAGAGCTTCTTGTGCATTTCAGCACAGCAAAACAAGCAGATTTTCTCCTAAAGTTTCACTTCCCATTCAGGATCAAAGGCTGTCGGGGACTGGCTGCAGAAGCACAAAGACCACTCCAGACTGACACAGTGTCAGCAGAGCTGCTGGCAAAGGCACTTTATGATGAGGCTGCATAGGCAAAAGGATGGATGCAGCTCACCTATGCATGGGATTTTGCCTGTACCTGGATCTCACCACTCCTTACAAGTATTATTTCCTTCACAGGTGTTTCTTCTTCTACAGGAGCATGTCTCAGACTTACAAGATACCCACTGACCTTTTCCTACTCTAACATGCATATCACTCACTCAGCAGAGAAATTGGTAGTGACTTTCCCTTTGCAACTACCTCTAGCAGATGAAGTGAGAAGTGCTTTGCTACCAAGACAGGGCAGCAGGCCTGATGTATTCTTTCAATAAACAAAGGTTAAGTTTGCACGCATAAAAGAGATTGCTTGCTAGTTAATCTCTTTCAGCTTTTCCCACTTACCTCCAGCTGTCAGCACTGCTATCTCCTTTCTTCATGGCAGAGCACAACACTGGGAACAGCTGGGGATAGTTTTTGTTTCCTGCTGAGGAATGCCTCCACTGCTTAGCCTTAGCGGAAAAATATACTGATTTCTCAGAGGTCAGCTTTAATAACTAAGATTCCCACAAACCATTGGGAGGATTCAGCTCATGATATTTGGCATGAATATCATGCTCTGTTCCTTATGCTGCTACTATTTCCATTTCAAATAGCAGGAAACAAATTGCCCTGTGGTATTTTTAGGGATAACCAACAGGAAGAAAACAGAGGACCAAAGCCTGTTGTAGGGCACAGACCTCAGCAAAATGTCTGAAAGTAATAAATAAATAAAAATATATACCAAAGCCTCAGGGTTGCAAAAGCAGATTTGGGAAACATTAAGAGTTAAATATGGACCTAAATTTTCTTGGTTAGAAGCCTTGCACTTAGCAATGCTTGGAGCCTCATGGAACAAAACAGCAAAGGAGTTTTGCCAGATAAATTGTCTGTGACAGGAGAAGTTTCCAAAGTTCAGATTATTTATTACCAGGATATACAGTGAATCTTGAAGAGAATCTGGCTCAGGAAAGGAAATCCATTTATAATCAAGCCATAGTCTGGGTTACAATTTGCACGTCTTCCTTATTTCATTCCTTATCATTGTCTCAAACAGTTATACAGACACAAAATGCTTTGGATAAGGCTGTGTGGACACACTGCAGTGATAACGAGGGGGTGACACTGTAAGAATGCACCCCCAGGACAAGTGCCCCTGTCTGCATGCTGCCTGTTGGGGTTGCACTGGAGGCATTAAACCAGGATCTTTGCTGAGTGATGCTGGCAGAGCCTGCCCCAGGGCAGAGGCTTATTTCCTCACATCTCCTGCAGGAACATGAGAGTTATAAAAGACTATTTATTAACAGCTCTGGGACAAAAGAGCAAGAAAGAAAACAAGACCATTTATAAATCAGCTAAGGAGCAAACTCGTGACTCTAACAGCCCCATTTGTAATTCCTTAAGTGTGGCTTGGAGCTGCCTTGGCTTCTCCTTAGGATGCCGAATCAGCATATCAGCTCTACTGGTGCAGTTAATAGCCAGATAAGGACAGAAGAGCTCAAAAGAAGAAAGCTTTAACTTACACTGTGACGAGATTTTTCTTGGCTTCCACTCCCATTTGGGAAAACTGATAGCGGTCAACTTTCTCACCACTAAAAACCAAGCAGTGACTCACATCTACATCCTGCAATCTAGGATATTTGCTTTCCTTTGGGACAAGGTAGAAGTAGGATGGAGAGAGAAGACTCATGCAAGAGCTGTCTCAAACAATACTATTCAGTACTTGTTGATCTTTCAGATCGTCCTGAACACTTTACCAGACTTTCTCCTTTGATAACATTTTTCAAGTGGAAAGAAGAATAACAAAACACTGTTATGTTTAGGAGTTACCCAGAGCAGAGAAAAGCTGAGCTGAAGTTTCCAGCAATTATCAGTACAAATTCCCCAGAACAGATACGTAATGTACCATTATTTTTTTTTTTTTCTTAATTAAAATTGGCTGGGATAGGATTTCTACCATGTGGACTGAAAGCCATGTAAAAGCAGCAAGCAATATATGAAAATGACGGAATATCCTAAAAAAACAGCATTAAAACCATGTCTACAACACCCATTCAGACAATTCCCAACAGTGGGCCACCACCTGCTCACCCTTTATACAAACACATCAGAAACCAACTTGGTTCATGTAGGAATGGTGAAGGCAAACATCTGTTGAGACGTTTCAGCTTTGCTCTTTCCATTACTGAAAATTTCTAGCATCTTTCCTTGTTCTCCTATTCCATCCAATATTTCTGCCAAATAATTTCCATCAGTTTCTCTCAGCCCAATATGGGCGTGAGTACATTTTTGAACCACTGATCATGTGGAGACAAACTTATTAAACTCTCCTGACTTTACTCAAAGTGACATCATAAACAAGTTATAAGCAAACTAGTTTCACATCTTTTTGTAATTTAAGTATGGAGCAGTTTTTAACAGAGCAATAGTACAGGAGATTAATGTAGCAAAAGCACAAGTTCTCACAGAACAGAAAGAGGATGCGTGTTTTACAAAATCTTTTCACTCTTGCTCATTCCCTCCTCCACACTTGGTTCCCTCATACTTGCACTTCAAGGTCTGGCAAAATTCCACACAACAGGGGACCAGGGTTCATAGATGCCATGCGTCCTCACTGCATCCCTTGGATTCTTCCTCGATGGCACCAGCATCCTGTTGGGCAGGTCCTTTGCTAACACTCAGTGCAGTGAAATCTCTTTGCCTCAGGATCTTGCTAACTTCAACCCCAAGAGCCCTTGGACAGCTGGTTGCCCAGGCTCTGCTAATTTTGATTATCTTTAATGCCTACAGTCTGCCGTCCTGATAGAAGAGAAAGAAGAGGTGCATATGGGATATGCTGCAACCTTGCTGCCATCTTGTTATTGGAGACAGGTTTTGTCCCAAGGAGCCATCCTTGTAGGGCCCTTATCAGCACACAGGCCTCCAGCTGACGAACTTGTGGGCCTTATCGGGGTGCAGACCACAGGGCTTGTCACAAAGACCAGCTTTGCCAGTATTTACCCAGCTTTACTGCACTTGGTCACAGTCAGGGTTATCAGTACACAGCACGCTTTTAGCCCTTGCTGTTGCTTTATTCAGCCCTGTAATACACATACATTATGCTTTGATCGGAACAATTTGTCTTTCTGCTTCTTCATCTGCACATCTGCCTTCTGCATGTTGTGCCGGGACCAGTGCTTTACCACACACCATCTGTGCAGCTGTGAAAAGGTCCGTTTGGTTTGGTTAGGTCTTGGGGACCCCAATAAAAGCAGAAAGAAAGAGGCAGATATCCAAAGCAGCCAGTCAGGGCAGTGCTCAGCACACAGCTCTGTACTTGGACATCGTTTGCCTCCTGCCCGGAGCACCCAGCGTGGCAGAAACAACGCAACCTATCCCTTAGGTGTTACGTCTCATTGGCAATGCTGGAGCTTCACACAGCAAGCAGCTCCCTGTGATGGTGCTGGGTGAGTCTGTGTCACTTCTATCGCTCAGGGCTGGCAGTGTTCTGTCACCGTGCTGACACAGCATGCATGGCACGAACATCAGCCTCCTCCATAAAGCTCCTGGTGACACAGGAAAGTTGCAGCTATCCTGCAGCAGGATCACAGGACTCACAAGGAGGCCTTTGTGCACAGACTTTTTCCCATGCTCATGTCACAGCCTTCTCTCAGCAGATCCACAGATAACACTGGAGCCAACCATCATTTCTCTGTCTGCTGAGGCTCAGCCTTCCCCTAACAACAAACCAAGGCTCCAGCACACTTCCTCCCACTGAGGCAGAGATCCCAGGGTCTAAGGCAGCAGCAGCACACACTTCAGCTACACCTACTCTAAAATTCATCTTCCACTGCTTTGGTGTGTTCTCTCTTGTTTTCTGCCAGACAAACAGCAACTAGGGCATTATTGGCCTAGTAAAGTACACACACATGACTCACACTATAAGATCTGTGTAGTTCTGCTGTTACTTTGAAAGTGTGAGAAAAACAAGAAATGTCATTGAGGCTAGAAGAAACATGAAGAAAAATAGAGGCAGCAGAGCCCCACTGCAGGAAAGAATTACTCCTGGATTTGTTCCCCACAGTCCAGCTTCAGGGATGGAGGCAGGAGAAGCCAGAGTAAGAGAGTCATTTACTACTTTACATTGGCGTTATGGACAACCTCACAGCAGTGCTGTTGCATTTTATGCAGTTTCTGTGACATGCTAGCAAACCTAAGACTTACTGTTACACCACAACCAAGGTTCCAGAGATGTGGTTTGCAACGTATGACAATGTACATTTATGGTTGCAGTCTCTTGAGAAGTAAATGAGTAGAAAAGCCTCTCCAAGGTCCCTATTTATAGAAGGAATCTATTCCTAGCAAGGCTGACGGGATCCAGTTTGTAATCTTACAGCAACACAAAAAAGCCCTCTAATTGGTGGAGAAATTACTAGCCTCTAAAGCTGAGACACACTTTGTAACCTAAAAAGCAACAGTAAAATTACTGTGCTTAACAAGAAGTTCACAGCATGGGGCCAGGTTCTGTTGCAAACTATTTTTAAGATGAAGTACAAAAGCTTTGTTTCGCAGTTGGTTTAACCCATCTGCGAGCTCTGCCACAAAAAGGACACTATTCTGCCTCAGTCTGTCTTCTGCTAGTGTTATACCCTGCACTTGTACAAGTGCAGACTTTTTAAAATATCCCACCAAGCTGCTCTTCAGACAGGCCCTGTTCTCTGGTCAGGCTGTTGCAGCCACATGTGTACTAACCAAGTCACAAGAGCAGTGTGGGAAAGGAGCAGAGTTCTGACTGCCCTGCTCAACTGGCTGGGTAGATAGCTTAACTCAATTCCATGTGTTACACTGTGTGATTTACTCCTCTTCAAACTTCTGATTCATTTCAAAATAAGACCTGACTTCTCTCTTGCTAATGACAGAAGAACTCCTAAACAACACTGCTGGAAATTTTTGTTGTTGTTGTTTTTGCCTTGTGATTTCCATGCCTTTCTGTCACAACAGTATTTCCAAGTCTTGTAAACAAAACAATCATTTGCTTTATTAAAGATCCTTTCAGCTTCAGCTGGCTTTGTGCTTTTTAGTCTCAGACAAAGCTAACAAACAGTAAGTTTCCTACACTGTTTCAGGAAGGCAAGGCCAAGTAGAAGCTGCACATCAACTTATTGGGCATATTTAACTCAAGGCAAGTACTTCAAAAAGCACTCCTCACACACCTGCTGGAACCAGCAGGTAAAGGTTGAACTTGGCCAAGACAGGTATCTTCCCTGTCCCTCAGTTTTGGAGAAGTGTTCCCCCTTCTTACCACAGCCCAGAGAGGAGCAGGCAGAGGCTGCAGACACCTCTGCCCTCAGCTGCAGTCATTTAGTTAATATATAGAAACCACAACAGTTCTCTCAGCAGACTGTGAAAAAACACTGTGAACTGAGGAACAGAAGTGGTTCATACATCCTCAGCAGCTGAGTCACCTTTTCCAGGCAGCAAGCAAAGCTCAGAGGCCAATTCTTACTTGAGCTCTGGCTGACAGATTGCAGGCAGATAGATAGTGCAAAAAAAAAAAAAAAAAAAAAAAAAAAAAAAAAGAAAAAAAAAAGATGACTTTCATTACTTTGTAAAAAAGAGTCAATTTTTCCTCCTTTCTGTTCCCCAAGAACAATCCAGCATTCCCCATCCTGCATGGTTAGGCGGAAAGTTCTCAGGAGGATCAGAAGCAGAGGGAGAGTACATAACAAGCAAAGAGACATTGACTTCTATTTGTGCAAATTAAAAATGCTTTAGGAAAGGTTCAGGTGTCAGCCAGTACACCATTCAGCCACTATGAGGGTTATTTCGAGAGCAGTAGCCAGGTAGCATACAGCTAAACAAAAGCCATAGGGAGCACGGGACAGTGCAGGGCAGGCTGATGGGCATACATCTCTTACCAGAGACTTAATCACTGCTCACACAGTCATTTATATTACAAAAGGAACCTGAAGGCAGACGGTGAAACAGAGATGCAGATGCTCCCGGGAAGCTCTTCCCAAGCTGGAAGGGACTAGCAAGAGCCCTAAAGGATTCATGCAAGAGTTAGAGCAGGTGGCAGATGCAATCTGCAGCATTGCTGGGGCTGGCAAAGCACTGCACACAGTGACAAGTAACTTGCCTGCATTGCCCTCGGGCAGGGAGAGCAGCAGCTTACAGCCGGCACAGCAAGGGGCAGAGAGGAGATGGGGCCCACGGAGGAGGCTGGGAAGACTATTTTTCCAGCCAAATTTGGAGCAGGGTGGCAAGTGCACAAGAAGACGCGAGTGGATGAATTTGCACAGCATGCACTTAGCTGACTTTGTTTCTTTCCATCTGGTCTCTCACACTTTTTCCCTTAATTCACTTCTTAATTTGTACTGCTAATGCAGTACTGTTTCAGAGCACAGGGCTGGTTTTATGTCATGCCTCGCCTTACAGTGAAACTCCCACAATAGCTTTGATCCAAGTGACTTTCACCCTTACCTCCTCCCCTCCTCCTGTTCTCTCACTTGGGCTGGTGTTGGCATTCAAGCCAGATAAGCTGAAAATTATTTCAGGGGGGAAAAAACAACAATGACAGCAACAACAACCAAAACAATAAAACAAGGCTAGAGCCAAGGATAAGCCCCTCTTTCATCACTGAAGCATAGACTTATGTCCAACTAAACTGACCGCAGAAGCACAGCTTTGGGCTCTGATGCTCCCCACACGAGCATATTGGAAGTGCCTGCCGTAACGCTTCAGCTATGCTCAGGGAAGCTTCTGCCAAGCTGAGAGAGAAAGACAATTCTCACACTCACCTCACAAAAAGGTGCGTAAACATAATTGAAGAAATGGTCCCATCTAACTCATCTTCCACAAAATCAACTGGGGCATTGCTCTTGTGAACATAACCCAGAATTTTTCAACTGCAGTTTGATTGCTTTCAAGCAGTGATAATCCTTTGTAGATTGTCTTGCCAACCAGTGTCATCTCAGCATCATTTAGTTCGCCCCCAAATTCAGCCTAACCCCTTCTGTCTTAACCACAACCCAGTCCCTTTGAGCAGATACTGCTGAAAGAACCTGGCTCCTATCTCAAACCACTTCAAGTCAAATAAAGCTCAGCAGTACATAGCCAGTGAGCACAAGTGTTAGTAAAAAGGGAATGTTAACTGCAAAGTCAGGTTCACTTGTTGCTCTCAAACCAGAAGGTGCCAAAGATACAAAGATGTCCAAGGAAAAGAAGAAATGTGACCAAACGTGGTATTTTTGCACCATATTAAGCCAGTTAAACAACTTGGGAAAGGCCAAAGACTGTCACTTACAGTTTCTATGATCTTCCCCTTTCAGTTGTTCAGCCTCTTAAATTTATTCTTCAAAAAATTCCTTGAATGTTTTCTACATGTTTCTGGTAAACACTACTTAAGAGGCAAACATAGGTTTACTTGGCTACAGGAAGGTTGCCTAGAGAATAACTTTTTCCTGTCTACCATGCAATGCAGCCATGCTTATGATAAAGTAAATAAAATGTGAGTTAGGGCTATCACATACAAATATGTATGTATACCTACATGTCTTAGCATTTTTTTTTTCCAAGGCAAAATTGCCTGGAAATCGTTCTAGTCCATTCAGTATTTGAATGTCCAGCTTTTTTCCCAAAGTTACATTAGCTGTGCTTTTACAAGCTGGCTTGAAGCCTATTATTTGCTCTTTATGTTTCCAACCACTCTTGGCTTCCTTAGACTTTTTCCTCTGACTTAATTGGTATTTGTACTGCTCCTCCTAGCATTGAAAAACTCCATCTGTAAATCGGAATGATTTTTAAAATGTTTTTTAGATCATTATTGAAAATATCTATTGCCATCAGACCTGTTGCAGAATACCGCTGGAAGCACAGCTGTTGAATCATGATTTCCTTTGATAACTATTTTTGAGGTCTGTTGTTAATCAGGTTTTAATCCATTAGTTCATTCTTTCCTGGAGAATCACAAAGACACTTTTGTAATCAGAAAAAAAAATCAGAAACGCATCTATTGCTGTGGAGGCAGATTTCTATTTACTATTTGCAATCACATTTGCTGTCTCAGAAAAATAAAGCAATAGCAAATAATATATTGGAAAACAGATCAGATAAAGAACTGCTTGCCTTCTTAGCTCTACGCTCATCCACCCTGTGGCTATCAAATGCTGGACAGGAAGATTTCCATTTCCCCTTCTGTGACTTGGTTCCCAACCATCTGGGAAGTCAGGTCTTAGGGATTCCCTTAGCTTGCAGCCCAGATTTACTGAATATTCACTTGATTTTTAAGAACATTTTTTTTTCCTAAAAATTCTGTAAGCCTCCAACTTCAATTAAAGAAATTCTGAAGAGGATGCTAATAGCAATAATATATTTAAGGCAAAATGGAGCCTGTTTTTTCCAAATGAGAATCATGCCAGGCTTTCTTGATATCTATTTCCTAAGTCAGCTGGCTTAGTACAGAAAAAAAGATTTCAAGACAGCAAGGGTCTTGGAATACTGTGGTACTTGCAAGAGTACTCGGGAGTGCTTTCCTCTCTGTAAACAGATTCACCAGCCACTGTGTTTCAAACCAAAGGGAACACAATCCTAGTCTTGTAAGTAGGACTATCTCCATTTTAGGACACAGATTAATACTTGCTTGAAGGAACCACATGAACGTACAAGTTTGCTCCCATCTGGGATGAGCAATTTCCTATCTGGTTCTTTAGTTCCTGTTATTTTTGCCAGCATTATCCATTTCTATAATAACATTATTCTGAAGGCTTTTCTGGGAAGTTTCATACTCCATAACCAACCATTAAGACTTGATCAGACAGGAGGATTCTCCAACAACTTACCACTGATGTTAAAATAAATTGATAACAGTTCCCTAGGATATTCTATCTTTCCCACTGTCAGTGATTTCACTAATGTTTGTTGAAAATTAGCATCAATGAGCATAAATATTCTAACCAATTGGAGCATTTAATCTCAAATTGTTATAAAACTTTATTTCCCCCACGAATCTTAATCTAACAAAACAAGCTACTTAGTTATAACATTACATGAAATGTTCCTTTATACCAAAATTCATTCTTCTTCAAAATGTGGGAAAACATTTAACAGAAACTACTGTGCTTTTTTTTCCTGCATCATCTTTACAATCTTACCCTTTCTACTTCCAAAATGATTACGGAGTTGCTACATACACATTATCTTGTTTCTACAACACAGAACACTTCCTTTGAATTGTGCTGGTTCCCACTAACTTAATTTAGACAAAGTGCCAACATGTCAGGGAAAAATCTAATCTCCCACAATTCACAGCCAGTACGTGGTATCACGTGTTCTCCATTTCCTCTCTTCACTTTGTATTTACTTGTTTCAACTTCTGTTTGCCTCCTTCAGTGCCCCCACAGAGCTGGCCAAAGTCATCCTCATTTTTGTTTCTGGAGTGCTATTCAGTTCATATTCTTTGAACTTGCAGCCATTATTGACATTCCTTTACATTCTTTCCCTCAGCTCTTAATTTACACTGCTCCATGCTGGAACAATCATCGGTCCATAGAAAGCAGTCACCTGACAGCAGCAATTAAGTCATCATCTCTATAAGCTGTTCTGAAAGTAATGCCTCCTATTTCATTATGTTGGCCCACCACATCAGAGGCGGATTTTGGTGATGCGTCAGTAGAGGTTGAAACTTCTCACCATTTGTGTGACAGATGGCAGCAGAAGGGGAGTCTGACACAATGCTGTCTGACATGGAGATGCATACTGAATTCCTCCATGCAGAAAAAATGGCACCCATTGATATTCATTGACCACTGCTGAACGTTTATGGAGATCAAACAGTGGATGTGAGCACAGTGAGGTGGTGGGAGGTGTGTTTCAGCAGTGGCAACAGACAGCAAGGTGAAAGACAAGCCGTGTTCCAGATGGCTATGCAGATGTTTCCTAGCCTGGCATGCAGACTATTGGTCGTGGCTGGCAAAAATGCATTGCTAATGGTGGTGACTATGTTGCAAATTAGTGTTTTGTAGCCGAATATCTGCTTTATCAAATAGTGTTATTGTGCTCTTTGTTGTAGTTTCCATGGAAATAAATAGGAGGCATTATTTTTGGAACAATTTCGTAGAATTCTACAACAGTTACTACCTCTTGCTCAGTTCAGTACCTTCTATGCCCGATTCTACTGATTTTAGATCGACTGAACTTCACTGCTGCCTGCATGATATCAGTGCCATATTTTCCCCAGACTGAAGGTCCCCACAGCAACATTTGTTTATTTATTCATTGACTGTTACACTTTGTGCACAAGAAGTTATTCATGCTGACCACTGATACAATCTGCTGCTCTGTAGCACCCCAAGGAGAATTTCTTCCTTGGCCATGCTAGCATACTGACCCACATTTCAACGCAGAGCTGATAGTATCTGTATTAAACGTACGGGTTTCCTTCAGATGAGGAGTAGCGTTTCAAGCCTGTTACAGCCCCTATACACAAAACAGGCAGAAAGCAGGTCTACCTTCACTCCTGACTGCACAGATTAATGAGCTAACCTCCCACTTCCACCAGCCTATGCTTTACAACTTGAAGTGCATTAGACTGAGAAAACATTTCTTCCACTCAAAAAACAATTAATTGCAGTCTGTGACATTCAAAACACGGAGAGGACTAGTTGGCCTTTTTATTTATTTATAGAAAAACTGAATCATCTTTTGATTCCCTGCTGTAACACTGATGAGAGCCTTCTGGACAAGAAGCTATCAAACTAGTGCAAACTGCTGCCCCTAAGCATCTAGCTCAGCTCAGTAGCTAAGTTTCTGCCCAGATCCTTATGCGTTTGCTACTTGCCTGCATGTCTGTGCTTCGGCTTTGTTTTAAAAGCCCCACACAAAGAGCCCCGTGCTGTCAGCAGTACAGAAAGACAGCCCGTGCCGCAGAAGTTGCTGTAAATAGTGTAAGCCATCCAGATAGACTAAAGCAGATTTTAAGCTAGAAAATGTTTCTGCCAAACGTTAAGTGCCACTAGCGCTGCTGTGCTTCATGCTACGCGCAACAAAGCGGCTGATTACAAAAGGCAAGCCCTGGGACAAGAGTTCAAATCAATAACTATGCAATAAGCATCTTCAGCTAACCGCTGCCTGGGGCTGCAGTAAGGCGAGAAGGCTTCTCGGAGGGGAATCCTCCTCTTCCTCCCTCTCCCGAACCGGTTCTCGCTCTGAGCCCGAGCCCAGAGAGCCCCCAGCACAGCACAGCGATTCTCCCCACCTCCGAGCTAGCGCCTTCCACCACCTTTAGGCTTTTTCTGGCTTCCAGCGCCCTTCCCCGCGCCGCGAAGCTCGCTGCGAGCAGCGCCAGGCTGCACCAGGGAGCCCCCGCCGGCCCCGCCGCCTCTTCCCCCGCAGCGCCAGGAAGGGAATCCTCCGCACTGACGGAGCCAAACTTCTGCAAAGCGCAGGCACGCGCCGCTCGGCTGTGTCTCCGGGGGTCCCCCGCCCGCCCACAGCCAGCCCGGAGGACCCCGCGCAGCCTCCGGGGCAGGAGGGAGGGAAGGCAGGCAGGCGGGGACGCCGCAGCCCGCTCTCGGCTGGCAAACGTGCACGAGCTCGTCGAGCACAGCCTCCTCCAGCGCGATGCCGGCACGGAGCTGCCTGCCTCCCTCAGCGCCGCTTCCAGCGCCCACAGGACGCTCCGTCCTTACCCTTTGGCTCGTCCATCAGTGCCGGTGCTCGCTCCCTCCTCCCCGTCTCTCTCTTTCCCTCTTCCTTTCTCAGCCTCTACCGGCTCTGAGCCGCCTTAGCGAGAGGTGCTCATGTGAAAATGGGCGCTACAGTGGTCCATAGCAGTGGGAGGGGTTAGTTTACACGGCACAATCTCTCTGACTCAGAGGCTGATCTCCCGCTCTCCTCACAGCGGGGGTTTCCTCGCAGCCACCCCGCTATCGCTGCCGCGGGGTCCCCCGCCGGTCAGAGGTCCCGATGGTGCCTACCTGCGGGGGCTGCGCTCTGAAGCAGGATCGCATCGCTGGCTCCGAGAGGGGATGAGGTCATTTTGGCTGCCGAAAGAAAGCGTTATGTCAGTCTTTCAGGTCTTGGAGCACTGAGCAGATTTTGCTCTGTAGAAGTGAGGTGCACGGAGGGAACCGTCCCGTGCTGAGAGACCCATCTTTGTGTGTGAGCTTGGAGCAAGAGGAGACTTGCAATAGTTCCTAGCCACCTGCTGTGCCTGCACCTTAGAAAGAGCTCACACCTCTATGCACACCGTGGGGAGCTTCAGTAAGGAGCCAGTTATCAGTTACCTGCTGGGAAGCCTCAAGGGACCCCACCGACCTGCTGCCCACCTCTTGCCCAAATGAAAAACATGGGCTGGCACCAGATAGGTCTCAGCTCCTCATGTTTAGGCCCTTTCCTGACAACCCACCTTGGGTCCCCAACCCCACTTTGGGCATAACAGCCCCTCATGCCAAAGGGAGTTGCCATCTGCCCCAGCTGCCCCCGCTTTTTCACTTCCTCCTCAAGGAATGGCAGCTCCCCAAGGCTCTTCCTGTCCTTGTGTGTTTCCCTGCTGACTGCTCAGAGGGTACAGTCATCAGGGCATAGTCCACCACTACCACTGTGCCTTTACTGGTTCCTGCTCCTCTGGAGCATTGCTTTGACTGACTCTCCTTCCTGCTCCTTGGCTGTGACATGTGGACATGCTGCCCTACCCAGCTGCCCACCACCAGCTTCTAGAGAGCTTCTTCTGAGAGGAGAGACAGGAGGTGCTGGGCCCTGCAGGCTGCTGCTGGGGCTTGGAAGCCGCAGATGGGCACAGACCTTCACAGCCCCTCTAATCCTCTTGCCTTTGGGCAGCCTTCTGACTGCAGGCCACAAGCTAGCAGTAAGGAACAGCAGGCTCTGTGCCAGTCATTTTCATTAAGAAAACAACACAAGAAAGCAGTCCTAGAGTCAGGCATTTGTGCTCAGATAAGTTTGCAGACAGTGTGAGGAGGAAGCTTGAAAACAGAAATAAAAAAGAGGAAACCAAGAGATCAGGATGTAATTTCCACACATCTTGAGCAGGGGTTAAGTATAGCAAAGCAAGAGATGAGTGCCACTCTTCTGTTCCTCTGTCATAACACAAGTATCCTGTGCAATTCTGGAGGAACAAAACACATCTTAAATACCCATCTTCTTCCCAACCACACTAAGATCTTAGTCTTAGTTATCTCTACATTTAAACAAGCGTATGTATCTAAAAATACTAAATATCTTCATAGATGTCTCAAGTTTGCTGCATTAAAGATGAGCTATACTGCCTTTGGGACTCAAAAGGAGTAAAAGTGAGCTCTGGGACACTTTGTCTCAGTTTTCAGCAGGAAACAGAAGGAACCATCACTGACACTGGAATCCCATTTTAGGATGGGAGAACAACACAACCATAGGAAAGAAAAATCAGAGGCCTGGGAACAGATGTGCCAGCATTAGAAAGACAAGTAGCTTGTTTCTGCAGAAAGAACTGTTATGAAAAGATCTAAAATACTTCAGGCCATCCCATCACCACTCAAGAACAGCACTCAAGTCCTTGTGCTTGTTTGCTTAGCCCTGGGGTATATATTTAGATGACAACATCCAAATGTTTTAGGAAGAGAGGAATGGCAGCTTCAAGAAAATCTGTGTAAACACTGGCCTTAACAGAGTTTGGCTGAACACCCCTCTGCTTTCCCAGGCTTCTAGTGTTGGTGTGCTGGTTCAACTCAGCACCAGCAGCTAAAGCAGCAGCCCTGGGAAGTAACACAGAAGGTACACAGCCCTCCACTCCCAGTATCTGTGAGTCAGACAGATAAGTAGTAAAGGTCTCCAGAAAGACAGGAATGCTTTAAATTGGTGGGACCAGAGGGAGCAGAATTCCTTACAAAGAGAGGCCATTTTGAGTGATTCAGGTGGCTTTCATTTGGAAAGAAAGGCAGAGAAGAGGAACAGAAAGGCAAACAGCCAAAAACACTGCATGTGCCAAAAGGTATGTCCCTCCTTATCCCTCTCTGCTTTGAGACTTCTTGGCTCGCACATCCCATGTTGCAATCACCCCAGACACGGCAGTTTTCACAACACATAGATCAAGTCCTCCTCACATCGCCCTGGCAATAGGCGATGTCTGAATGCTTAATTTGGATACCCCAAACATCTCCTTTGTGAAGAGCAAATCTCTTGGATGACTTCTAAAGAGACAGACAAGAAGCAACAAGCTCTGTGATAAGTCACTATCTGCACTCAAATTTATTTTTAAAAAATGGAGGTAATGGAGAAAGGAAAAACTGCTTTTGTAATTTAGGTAAGAAGATAACATGACCTTCACCTACAAGCTCCTCAGCATTAGCTTTATGAATCACATAATTTATAGGGATGATGTGTCTTTCTTTTACTATAGTTCCTTGTCTTGGTTTAAATATCTATAATCATCTTCTCAGAGGATATCACTGTGCTGTCACTTACACTCACAGATCTCATCACCCAGGACCTGTGTATCACCTTTAGGATAACACCTTTTCTACTGCATTTTTGTCTCCTGTTTTTTAAAAAGCATCAGTAAGTATTGCTGCTTCCTCTATCATCCAACTCTACATGTCTCTTTCATTTCTTTGCTGCTTCTTTCTCCAGGCCATATCTGTATTGCTGGTTCCTCTTCCATTTTAATGTAATTTCCTCAGTAATCCTGAAGCTATTTTTCTTTGAAGTGCAACACATAAAAATACCCAACTTGTTACTCAAATTCTGCCCTGTCATCACCTTTTCTGACTGCATCCTTCTCCAGCCCTGTTCACATTCTGTAGCTTTTGCCCATTTCAACTTTTTGTGGTACGGGGATCATAGTGCTCAGACCTTACTTACCTGCCTACTGTTTGTGAGTGATGCCCATAATACTGATAATAGAGGAAGTGATGTTCATTGAAACTGGTGTTTAAAAAAAAAAAAAGAAAAGAAAAAAAGAGTTCCTACATTTATATGTAGAACTCAGTCACTTTACTAATTAATTTGTTCATTATGTTTCTCTGAACAGCAAAGCCGTTTAATGCAAATTGTATTTACACCAAATAAACAAAATAAGTTATCATCCTTATAGTTAGAAATCCATGAAGCTTCAGTAAAACATACAAAGAGATTTTCTCATGCAGCCTCTGGATAACAGAAGCAATATGATTGATGAGCACTGAAATATTTTGAAGGTGCAGTACCAAAGGTCTGCTCTCTAACTGCCAACGTGGTTTACACATTCATCAGCAAATGATTTAACTCCATGACAGGCCTGCAATACTATACTCTATAGGCTCATCATACCTTCAGTGCTGTTATATCATATGATTAAAGATCCAATCGCCACCTTCATTTCACTTTACAAATTTACATAAACGTAGTAAAAGTAAAAATAATTCATTTCATAAATTCTACAGCTTAATTAAAAAAAAAAAGTGTTTGAAAATGTTAACATGACACAGGGTTCATTAAAACCCCATTAATGAACAGGGTCATTAGTTGCAACGAAACAGTTGCTCTTTCTGCTCAGGTTATTTAATACACCTGATTTTACCCATGTCAGCTGTAAATGTTCTGAACTGAACTACAGAGCAATTTACTTGTCAATTTTAATAAAAACCATCATGGTCCCAAACAACACTGGCAGCATCCTGGCCTATAAGTCTGCTTCTCAAACCATTAACCATCATATTAATACAAGGTATCAGAATTCCCCTACTGGCAACTGAGCTATTGCTTTCTCTTTGAGATAATGAGGCATGAAGTAATATCACTGATTTTGAGCAAATACGCTTGTGTTGGGACATTCCTGAATAGTTAGATCTCTTATTCTCATCATTTGCATCTTTTAGTATCTTCCTATTGTTTTATCTGACAGAAGTAGCAGACAATCTGATAAAATGAAGGCAAAAACCTTCCAGTGTTCCCACAGGAGGGAGCTCTCTTTGGCCACGTGTGACATCGCTCTCAGGAACCATCACCAACTGCCTTAATTTCCTAAGTCTCTCTTTTGATAGCATTAGGCCAGTAACACCTTGAAGAAAGGATGTCTGTGAAGTGAAATCAGTAAAACTTAAACAGAGTAAGAAATTAACAACAACAACAAAAATTCTCAAAGGCCCAAGAATATAGACCAAGAAAAAGAAAAAAAGAGTGAATCAGGAGTCAGTAGTAAATACATCATGAATAGATATAGGAAGACAGTGAACATTAGTTGCCCTGTTTAGCATGTAGAACTTCACAATACCTTCAAAACATCAATTGCAGAGTGAAACTAAGGAAAGTAAACTAGCAGTGGCATTCATGTGTTGAATAATTACTATCTTAAGATAGAAGAAAGAAAATAGTCTTCTTATCTGCTCCTCTGTGTGATTTCATGACCAAACCTCAATTAAGATTTAATAAAACAAAGATTATCATGCTACACATTGGTAGCCAAGACAAAGATTAATATTAAAGTAACCCAAAGCAGCTATTTTCAAAAATGAACCATGTATATTTAGATCAGATTAAGTCACTCAATTCCAGTATTTTTTTTTCAGATAAAAGTACACAGAATGCAGAAAACATGCATAAAATGAAAAGGAATAACTTTAAGTTATTTTTTTTTAATGTCTGAATTCAGCCTGACTACCCACTCACCCTCTGTTGAGTGATTTGTTCTTTATTAAGTGAGCATCTGCAGAGGAAGACCAGTTGTAACACAGACACGTTGTCCATCAGATGTCACCCAGTCAACAGCCAAAGCAAAGTTGACTGCATCCATCCAGAAGGACTATCTGAAGAGTGTCATAAAGGGAGATACCATAAGAATCCTGACCATCTTTAATTTGCATATGTTTGTTAGCCATAAATATACCCATGATATATCAGCCCACCTGCTCTGCCATGTTCTAGAGGCAGAAAATATTCTTCTTTCCAACAGAGCTATTTAAAGTAGGCTTTGCAATGTGAAATCGGTAGTCATCAGTTTATGTTGGACCATTTACTACCTTATTCCAAAAGGGACTCACTAGATCTTCACAACTGTAGAACCTGCTGCCTTCCGTACACCTCACCTGATGGCAGTACGTCTGTTCTGAGTTACTGCATGATAAAACCACAGAGAAACTGTCTCTAGAAATGCGAGTTCTCAGATATTTTCAGTCTTGCTTTCAGATTTGCGCTGCGCTTTTTCTCCATGTGAATTTATATGTGCCTTGGATACAAACGTTTCAGTGTGGTCACCTTACTTAGTCTCTGGGAGGTTTCATGTGCTGTTTTCTTCAGTTTTGCACTTCAGCAGACCAATAAAAATAGGAAGGAAATGGACAGACTGCAAAGTAGCCCTGGATTTTAGAAAATGCTACATCTTCTTTCACTGATGATGGGCAGTTATTACCTCCACAGGTACAAGTACTTCATGTTTACGTAATTTCTTCATCCCATTCCAATCCTCTTTGAATTAGCAGAAAGAATTAAGTAGCTATAATGTTTAAAACAAGCAACTTTCTATGTACTTGCCTTGATTTACAACTTTGGCAGAAAAAGGTTAAGGCTTGAAGATTTCCAGCTGTGTGAAGCCTCAGCTTTAATTCTAAACTTACAGCCTAATTTGTAATTTTATGAACTACAGAATTTGTGCATATATACAAAGCAGAATCAATTCAGGGTCCAAAGACAAATGACAGAAATAACTTTCTAGCCCTTCTATTTCTATTAGTTGTATTGGTTGATTTCCTTTTTATTCCTTATCACCAACTCCAAGTGATATCTGTTCCGTATCTAATTTATACCCACAATGAATGACCAGACCTGCCTCCTTACTAAATTCACCTGTACCATTTCAAATCACGCTCACCTGTCTCTCCTTGAGCTGTCCTGTACACCCAAGCACAGATTTTCTCATTCAGCATGCAGGAGGCATCACTCATCTCGTTTCTTCTATCAATACGTCTCCCACTGGGTATCCAGTTCAAATGGCCACGTGTATTGTCACCTTTCAAAACTTCCTGCACAACTCACTTTTAGGGATTTTGCCTCCCAAGTTTGGTACATTAACACAGTCAGTTAGAAATTACATTCAGCTCTCATGTGTAGGCACGACCTTATTTGTACAGTGCTGTTCTTACCCACGTGTGCTTTCTGTGCTTGGATGAAGAAACTAACCACCTGTGCAAATTCTGCTGGTGATATTTCCAGCCATTATTCCACCCTAAAACAGCAATTGCATTCAGCAAATAAAAAGCTCGCGCTGTTGGGGTGACAGGACAGGTAGGTGGGTAGTGGCATTGCTGGAGCAGGGTCAAGCAGCACTGGCCAGGAAGGGATGTAGCACCACAGGCAAGGCAGCAGCTGCCACCTCCTGGCTCAGCTCTTGGTAGTGCTGCTGGAAGCAGCAGCAGAACGGCTGCTAGCATTCAAAAGCAGTCACTTGCAAGCAAACAGGAATTTATGGGGTTTAGTCCATTTCTTAAGAGACTTTTAAGTGAGAAAAACAATGGTAAAAACAACAAATAGTCCTAGTTTCAAGCCCATTAGGGAATATCAAATTTCACAATCTGAAATCTAGGTTTAAGTTTTAAGCTTCCTTCACTAAATGGATAACTGGTCTTTAAAGACCCTTTGGTCATCATGCAAAATTTCTCTCCCACAGCTTTCAGCTGAGAGAGTTGTTCTGGGAGTCCAGAATGGACTTCTTCCCTCCTCTTCTCTCTTACACAGCACAGACATCCCTGAACTCAGCTACGTCTGCTAGAATAACATTGCAGCACACAAAAAAATCAAGCATGCTAAAAATACATACTGTAGGTATAATCCTAATTATGCTTAGGTTAGAAAGATTTAGTAACCTTGGAGATAGAAAACAGTGTAGAAATGATATTTTTAGCATCAAGGAACTTCTCCAAGCAACAATACCACACAGTACAAAAATATACCAGGTCAGTACGCTTCAGAGATTTCAGATGTTTCATCCTCTTATGGGCTAAACCATAGTACTCTTTGACTATATTACTCTGAAATGTTTTGTTTTTTTCTTTTCAGACTTATGTTCCCCGTGAACAAAAAAAGCTATATAGGTGTGCAAGGATGTAAAAGAATTTTAAGCATTTCGTCATTACAAACTGAAACCTAACTCCACAAAAACTGAGTTACCCACTTCATTTCCACTGTTTTCATGCTGAATTTGCAATCTGAGAGCTGAAAATGCCAGTCTGAGTCTGGGTGGAGCGCAGCAATTTCTCAGGGGTTCCACACTGGTTGGTGGAACCAACCTTATAGCTGAAAGCCATCAGGCTTCAGTCACAGGCACCAGCAGTCTCAGTTAAAGAATGCTGTTAGAAGAAAACCCCACATTAATTCTCCCCTCAGAATCATATTTGTGTGCTGACAGTACTCCCCATTCTCTCCTTGGTTTCTTCTATTATGATTGTGCCAAACTGGCCTGCTGGAGCAAGCACAGCAGCATGCCAGCCCTTCCTATCTCCTCACTGGATAGTGAGTGGAAGTGTGTCCGTGTGTTTACGTGGGACTGTACAAAGAAATGACTAAAAACTGTGTGAAAGCTGTTAATAACAGCTTTATTATATTAATAGCAGTTTAATTTCTCCTAAATAAAGTAGAACTCCTCTTGTGTTGCTTGAGATCTTTGCCCCTCCCTGGTTTGATGCCATGCTGGGGAGATAGGCAAGCATCATGTAGTGTAACTTCTCTAAACGTGTATAGCAAATGAAATTGAGCTTGAACACTTAGTGACAAAGGCTATATATGAAAGCAGGTGCACTGAAGATCCATTAATAAGATTTACCAGACCAACTTTATTTGTCATTGATATCCAACGCATATCCCTGAAGCTGTGCCACTGTACGCCGCCCCAGTAACTGGCACATGCTTTACCATAGGAAGGAAACAGAGTTTTAGACAGCCTGATTTAAATGCAGGCAAATTTAAGTATTTAACATAGGAACAATAGGGTTCTTTGTGGCAGGGAAAAATGTTTTTTCCTCCAAGTGCTGGCAGATCAGCCACAGCCTATTCGGCTTCTCTGTTGCTCTCAATGCTTTTCATTTTTTTATACTCTGTTTCAAAGAACAGTCTGGAATTGGGGGAAAAGTGTTACCTACCACTGTGACAGAGGCTTGCTTAGCATTATGAAATTGGAAAACGCATTTTCCCAAAGCACACTTTCATTTAAACTTACAAATCTCTTACAAAGCTCGCAGAATACCTGACGAGGGCTACAATGGAGCATACAAACACATGTACAGCCAACCTCAATGCGTTGCTCTTTTCTCACATAGCTTTCCTTCACCACACTCCCTTAGCATTCACTTTTTTTCTGTTTTTTAAATTTTCTATTGCTCCTGCTCCTTTCCTGTTTCTTGTTCTTTCTCCTATAACTACTCACTTCCTACTATACCTCATTTTCTCTAGTAAAAATATTTGTTCTTACTTTTACATTAGGCTTTTTCATCCACATTTTTCACATCTCTTTTATCTGGAGAAGACTTAGGGCAGCTGTCACGGTACAACTGGTGTGTTCTTATCTTTCAAAAATTCTAAATGATATGCTGCTAAACTATGTTTAAGCACGAAGGCTGGCTTTACTTTAGAATGGTGGTAATAACAACAACATTGCGTGAAATTGTTCCCAGATGTAGCCTATAAGACTAAGTTAAAGATGACAGCATTTACAGTACTCTAATCAAAGCACTGCATGATTTATGTACTAGTCTATCATCACTGCTCTAAATGACTGCCTATAACTGAGATCTGGCAATCATTTTACATATATCAAACATACTTATCTCTTAAAATATAGTAATGATAGCAGTAAAGGACAGCAGTGACAAGCTGAAGATCTACTGCAGAATGTGCTCATTTGTAAGGACTGTTGTTTCTGTTTCTTATGCAGCAACATTTACATACAAAAATATGTTTAAAAGCTACTTGGATGAAAAGATGGTCACTGGCAGAAAGCTAACATTTAGACTCTTTATTTAGTTTTTAGAATATTTGCCTGTGCTCTAATAACTGAACTTGTTCAAACTACAGAATATACTCTTGTGATTCTCATTAGTAATTAATTCTTTTGTTGAAAGAGACAGAATTGCAGCTGCTGATTTATTTTCATTTTTTTTTCACTCCTCCTTTTTAACTCCAAGGCATGAATCCTAAAATTCTGCAGATTGACCCTATTCCCAGCTGACTGCTCTGGGCACAGGAAAGGCAAAATGCAGGAATGTGGTATTTATTCTGAACATCTATTTTTTCCTTTTATGTATTTTTAAACACGCATCTGTACAAGTCTCCTGATAAAAGAATTCTGCTGGAATTCTTCCAGGCAATTTTCATCACCTCTTTCTAATGGAAGTTGGATATTTGTTATCCACTCCTCAACATCAGTCTAATAAGGAGAGCTGACCACTACTGTCAATTTACAGGAGGGAAGGAAAAATCCCTTCACTAGTAATATCACCTCTCCAGACTCACCCTGTTCTGTTCAGCAATCTTTTACTTAGCTTCTTACTCCCATTTCAGTATCTCTTTCCATGTAGTTTTCTGTTTTTCATCCTCACAAACTTACAAACCTAGCTATTCTTTATGAAACTTTCTTCCTTGAGCCCTTCCTTCAGTCACCCTTTTAATAATGAAATCTACAAAACTACCTTACCCTCCAGTGAGCTGTTAAGATGGCTTTAAAAAAAAAAGAAAACAAAACAGAAGACAAGCAACAAAATAAACTGTCCAATACAAAATCTCAATGTTAGCAGCCTTAGGCATTGCATTGAATCCTGGTCTTACTCCCTCAACTGCAATTCAAGAGTCTGAGTTCAAGAGCAATTTGGGACTCCGGCCAGAATCCAACAAAAGAGTGAAAGAAGATCCGGTCACTCAGGCTAGAGCTGGAAACTTGAAACAAACAGCAGCCAAATCACCTCCACCATACAGGACACCAAGTGTGCTAATGTGCTTCTGTAGGGCTGCTGGAGAGCAAGCAGACTGAATGCAGGTAAATGTTCAAACTTTTAGAAGCTGTAAGGTTCATTACAGTTCAGAGACCGACTATATAAAAATATTCCTGCTACAACATTTGAGATTCTTTGCAAAAACTAAAAATCTGAGATCAAACTATGTTTTGATCGCCTGCTCTGTTAGTCTCTTAGTTCAGGGCATTTATTGACTTCAATTTCTCAACATGCTGAAATGATGCAGTGGAGTACTGGGATCTTCTGTTACAAGACAAAGGTCTGTACTCATGGCTTTCTCAGAGTGAGGAAGAGGTGAGATTATATTCAGTGACAGTGCACCCAGTGCAGTGCTTTCCTGGTTTGCCTGTATCTCCCTTGGTTGTCTACAGCCATTTCATGCCTCAGCACCACTAAAACACTCTGCTTTTATCACTTTTATTGGGGATTTGTGCTGCTTCTTAGGCACAAATATCCCTTCAGGATCCAAGCCATTCCCCAGGGAAACACAAATACAGACTTGCTTGAGGCAGATCATGTGAGCATTGAAGAGTTAGCAGACAGACACAAATCATGGTTGCTGCTCTTTGGGTCTAATCCCAGGCTCGGCAGAGCACAGAGCAGCCCAGGAGCAGTTTGGTCAGCATCCTGGGGCAGCTCCATGCTAAACAAAAAAAAGCGTCCTGTCCTGAGGGCTGCCCCACAGGCTGTTGGTTGGCCAAGCAATCGGTGCATGGATCAGAAGGACAGGGAAAGATTAATCCAGACATATTTCCTGAGTTTGTGCCTTCTTCCAAAAGATGTCCTGTGTGAATAATGTTCTCTGCATGTTTTGATGCACAAATACTATCTGATATGTTCCTGCTGTAAATGCACGTCCCGCGAGCAAGCAGCAAGAACTTCTTCCACGCTTGTCACCAGCCAGCACCAACAGAAGCAACAAGTAGTACACAGCACTCTTCCCCCTTTACACACAGTTTTGAGTTATATTTGGCCCTATGGGGTGGGCCAATGTCTGGAAAAACCAGACAGCTTCAGTGGTGAGATTGGAGTGAGAGTTTTTCTGAGGAAGTTAAGGAACAACCAAAACCATGGAAGCAGCAGTGGATGCTTCTCTCACCCCCTAGCAAATGAATGGAAAGTAATTTAAGAAGTATTTTCAAGAGTTTTACTGCAAATATGACCATCATTTCTTTAAGGAGTTGATGTAAAAATAAAACAGCTGACACTGTCACAGGTGAAATAACTTCCTATCCTATCTGAATTTAAGCAGCCATTAGCAGAAAACTTCCAAATAAAGCATTTATAAGAAGGGTAAAATGCAGTCTTTTCATATATCTAAAAAAAATATCATGGTAATTGAATGCTAACTTAACCACCGTGTGTGCAGCAGGATTTGCTTATTGCATGGTAACTGTTGAGTCACACCCTGAAGCACTGATTGAGCACTTGGGGAAAGGACCAGTCAGCCATGGGAGCACAGGTGAAGGCAATTCCACTGGAAGGGGTGGATTCTGGCTACATCTCTCTTACACTTCATTTAAAGGCTAACTGGTGGGAGATACCTTTCTTGTGGAGTCTTTTCTACAAGTCTGGATCTTCGGAGATGGGTGAGCACTATTCCTTTGTAACCATTCTATCTGTGCTGTTATGCTCCTGTATTGCCCTTTTGCTGTTAACCTTTCCAATTGTAACACTTATATCTTTATCTATTCAAAGCTGCTTTTTAATGTGCACCACAACAAATATTCTTTTCTCTTGATAAAGCAGTAAAATGGAATTATGACGCATTTAGCCTGGTGTTCATGCTGCAGAAACAGAAACCTCAGAGTTCGTTCTGAGGGTCACTTAACCCATTCAGGCACCTTTGATAGCATGATTTTTTTTTTTTTTTTTTTCCATTATGAAAGCTATAATAAGAGTACTACAGATCAAATACAATGAAATAGCTTTATCTCCAGAGATTTTCATAAAGGGTTATTACAGAGATGCTGATTTAAAATGTTAAAGTGATTTTTGGGCACATCACCTAAAATCATAACCATTCTAAACACTAAATTTTTTAATTAAAATATTAAAGTATTTTACTAACATATTAGTTTAAATGACATAAGGCTTTATCAAAGCATTTTTTCCAGCAGAACTTAAGCCCCAACAAGTGAAGTCGATCTCGTGCCTGAGGCATCTGCAGTCCTCCAGCAGAGACCTCTCCCAGTGCAGTGACATCAGGTACAGTGCTGTCAGCACCACAGAGCAAAGGGGTTGGGGACTTTGCTCAGAGAGGGGTCAGGCCCTGGCATTGCTGCCCAGAGAGCGATGGGTGCCCCATCTCTGCGGGTGCCCAATGCTGGGTCAGATGGCCCCTGGTCTGGTGAGGAGCACCCAGCCCATGGCAGGGAGTTGGAACTAGATACCTTTAAAGTCCCTTCCAGCCTATGCCTTCTGTGATTGTATAGTGTGTAAATGTAATAGTATTGCTAGGGGCGTTGTTTAAGGCTAAACAAATATGACTATGCACAAACACTTTTGACAGCTACCCAAGCACTGATCAATATTTGAACACAGCAGAACTGTTCAAGTAATACAGAGAGCTGATTAGCTAAGGAGATAGGTAAATAACTACCAGGAAGTCCTTAATTATATAAATCTGCTGGCTGAAATAAGCTATTGACATGGAAATAAAATATTAACTATAAACATAACTTAGTCAATACTGTAGATGCATTGCTCCACCTATTTTCACAATCAGCTCAGAGTTAAATGGTCGCTGCAGGTAGTTCTGCCATTTTCAACAGGGGTGTGCAGTGCTGTCTGTAATCACTGTGAGCCAGCAGGCCAGGATGAACACAGCAAGGAGAGCTGCTGAAGCAGAGCGGTTTCTGTTTCTGAGGATGATACCACACTGCCACCTTCAGCAGGAACAGCAAATCAACATTAATATGAGCATTTTCCTCCGTTCAAAAAAAGAAAGGCTAAAGTGATCTTGATTTTTTTGTTACAAGCAAGCATTAAACACACTTCCCATCCCCATGTACTGCTGGCATGAGCAGCATTTCGCTGTCACGAAATAAAAAGATTAAGCACCTGCACCACTGAAGTTTGCCGTGGTCTGCTAAGGCTCCTTGAATACAGGAATAGCGGGGAAAGACAGACTAAAGAGCAATGATACAGTGGTGATTATTCTTACTTACTAATTAAACTGGTTTGGCGTGTATTTTTCATAGATACGCTGTGGTTGAAAGTAAGTCAGAACCAAGTAACTTGTCTTCTTCCCCCCTATAAGCATACAGAAATACACATCTACAAGAACCGATCTCATCTAGCACATACATGATTTAAAACATAACACTAAATGTTCTGTTGGCATACTTAATGTATGCTTTAGCTATCATACTCTCTGTACTTCTTGATATATAACCTTACTTTTATGGTAAGTCTTGTATCAGTTCAGCAGAATACACTCACCTTGGAATCTCTTGATTTCTTATTTGCTCAAGCCTGTACCAACAGATGAAGAGCTACAAAACTGCAATTTCAGAAATGTTAAGGAGTAGCTTTTGCTTATTTCACTCCCAGATCCTTTTCTCTGTATAGCCTGTGTTCTCTGATCCATTATTCATTTTCAGGGCACAAAACCATATTTGTATAGATTCCCCTCCTGTCTGTGCTTATGCCTGCTTTTGTTCTGTTATGAATATCATAGAATCATAGAATCACCAAGGTTGGAAAAGACCTAAAAGATCATCCAGTCCAACCGTTCACCTATTCCCAATAGCTCCCACTAAACCATGTCCCTCAACACAACATCCAGCCTTTCCTTGAACACCCCCAGGCTCGGTGACTCCACCACCTCCCTGGGCATCCATTCCAGTGCCTGACCACCCTTTCTGAAAAGTAATACTTCCTCATGTCCAGCCTGAATCTCCCCTGCCGTAGCTTGAAGCCATTCCCCCTGGTCCTATCACTAATGACACGAGAGAAGAGGCCGACCCCCAGCTCACTACAACCTCCCTAATAATTTATAACCTCATAATTCATCAGTAAGACAGTCAAACACATAGCAAGGAGATAATGCAGGAAAAAAGCAACAACTTTTTTTCATCTGAACCCACCTTTTATTCTCGTATTTGTCAAACTGATCAGAAAAGTGTGCCAGAGTGTGCATCCCTGGGCCAAACACAGGAGCTGGACTTCCATAATCTTGCTCCTCATAATTTAGGTACAGACAGCTCCAATCTTCCAGCTGTTTGCTGTCAGCCCAAACCCAACAGTAGAACATTTGGCCTAAAGATATTAGTTTTCCAGGTTCCTCCATTGATGGAATATTGTAGTGTTATTCTTATGGTCTGGAAACTCGGTTGTAAGATCATTTGTGTATAGCATCGTTACATCATGGTGTGATGTGAATTCAGACAGAAGATTAATGCCTCAATTTGAACAACTACTAACAGGCAATTTCAATCTAAATTGCAAGCCTTTAATAGAATACACGTAAAAACACAGAAGGGAAATTAAGGACAGAAACAGTACCATAGAATAATAAGAAGAAAGCCCTAGGAGCCATTAAGGTTAAAAAAAAAAAAAAAAAAAAAAAAAAATACACAAAAAAAGTGCTATTTTGAGGCTCTGACCACTGCAGTTCAATTTTTAGATGGCATCTTCTATGTTTTGCTGGTTTTAAGAATGCATATGCAGTTAAAGCTGTACTTTTCAAATGCATGAGTGATGAGGAGACAAGCACTGCATGTTGCAAGAACTGTTAATTTAGTAGACTTGAGCTAAATTATTTCCTTAGTAATTTAAAAGAGACCCTGAAGATAATTCTCTCCAATTTCATCAATTACTGTGTGATTTTGAATCAATGTGTCATCCAGGACCGCTGTAGATGTTGACTCGCATTAACTTCCACAGGGCGATCCTTACATGCCATGTATATCTATAACTCCTTTTGAACTGCCTTTGGCATTTCCTGTTCTCAGAAGTAGTTTATTCATGTCTGATAGATCAGCCAGGTGTGTATTTTCCTCTGGAAGTAATCCTCCTTATTTATCTCCATGGAAGCTACAGCAGATGCAAAGAGCACAATAACACTATTCTCAGCTACAAAACACTGTTTTTTCAGCATAGCCACCACCATAAGTTATGCATTTTCACTGGCGATGAAATCTTGCTATAATCTGACAGCTTTACAAATAGAAATTCCCAAACAAATAATGATGTGGCCATCATCTCCTTGAAGTGAGCTTGTAGAAAGTTTAACCTCACCAGTTATTGGCTTAAAAACCATTAGTATTTCTACATAGTAAGAAATGAGCGGGCTCATACACACTGTATTTATAACACTGTAAAAAGGAAACCGTACATTTTGATAAATGTAAGGTTAGTAATTTAAGTAATATTTAGGATACTATTGTCTTGTTATTTTTCTCCTTGCATATGCTTATATTAAGCAAAAGTCCTGCAGGCAGTTGTTACAATCTCCGTGTTCATGGGTAAATGTTAAAGTAAATATCACTTAATTCTTCTTCTGTTTATACATAGATATTAGTCCTTAATAGCATATTAGCGTCTACATTGAAGGAGATAAATAGGAGGAAGATTACGGAGTAGTGCATAACCAACTTTAGAATTTGGCTCAGTTTCCCCAGTGTGCTTTTCAAACTTAAGAGAACATTAGCGATAGGAACTTGTAAAAAATACTGTGTTAATAACTATGGAAGCAAAAATAAATTCCTCCTGTTTGTAAAAGAGAGGAACTTCTACATGGTCTCCCTAGAACTTTAGGTTTCTAATGTTGTGACATGCATTGATATACAGTACAGCAGCATAAATTAAACAGCAAACAGATAAGGCACATGGTCACAGCACAGTGCAAACCTATTTGGGCTGGAAACAATTCTTTTCTGTGAAAGCAGCATTTCAATTATATATCATCAACTCCTTTCATCTTTCTCAGATCACATAGCTGGTAGGACTTGGGAAATGAATCTTTGATATATTAGTTCTTTGTCTTTTGCATGTCTTATGCATAGCTGATGATAAAAAGCAATGACATTTGAGAACACTGTTGGCTGTTTTAGGTAGACTGATCATGGAGTAGATGAGAGCAGAAAGTGGCACTTTTTAGCCAACTGCTTTCATGAAGAGAAGGAAAGGTTCAGCTGTTGCTCCAGCTTCCCTCTGGGGAAGACAAGTCAATGATTTTACAGTGATTTGGCATCACCACTAGGGCTGCACAGCAGCGATGCGGTGAACTTGTCTGGCTGGACACTCACTGCATGTCTGGTGCCTCTTAGCTCCTCCTATTCCTGCTTGCAGTTGCAGCTTCCTAACCAAGCCCAAGTGCATTTATCATGGCCCACATAACAGTGATGCTAGAAAGATCATGATGTATGGCATCGTTAATAAACTACACAGCTCCCTGCAGTAATGGAGAAGGTGAAAATGGCACCTTGATGCACTTGCTTGAGGCTTTTTATTGATAGCTGAACAAGTACATTCTGCTCACAATGAAAAGTGAGCATTTCAGGCTAGTGAGACAACCCATCAAGCCACGTCTTCTAAAACAGCAAGATACATCACAGCTGGAGGCTTACAAATTTCCGCTGTCCTACTAATAAAGTGGAAAATTGTATGTGATGCAAGGCTAGCACAAGCCTGCCTGTTCTCGGCAGAATCAGTTAATCTACCTAGCCTTTCAAGCACTGACAGCATTATACAAAGAAAATCAATCGCCTGAGATAACCAAATCCACTGTCTTCATCTCAGCTTTTTCACTTATTTCATATAATTCTGGAGTATTAACATTATTATGGGCATAATGGAAACATAAGTACTTCATTAAAGCCAGCACCTGGACATATGTAATGGTGTAGAAAGAGCTAACAAAGATGGGACAAATGCATCCTTACTGCTATGAATCAAGTGACAAGTGATACAAACAAAAATATGTGCTTCTCAAAACAGCCTCTAAGGAAACAATGGCTACAGGTGGAGGTGCCTTCCCCTTCCAGGGTGGCTTCACCCTGGGGTGCTTTGACACTGTGTGGGAAGAACTGAGCTTAACATCATACCAGAAAGCTGTGACCTGATCTGAAGGTGTTCAATGCAGCGTGCATCCTGACTGCACACAGCAGCATCTGCACTGCTCCAGACTGAAAGGCAGGGTAGTGGAGCCCCAGCACCAACACACTTTCATTTCAGCTTATGAGTAATCCTGCAAGAGGTCAGACCAACATTAAAGCACGCCATTAAGCCTCACTGACTTCAGTGAAAGAGAGAGGTGAGAAGCTTGCTTGACAAGTCTTGACAAGCAAGAATTTATCAAGAGAAGAGAAATTTAATTCCTACGTGGATCTAAAAATGAGGAAAATATCCAATACTTAAAAAAATGATTGTATTTTGTGACTCTTGCTGCAGGTAAGCAAGAATTTGTTTTCTGAGACTGAGCTGCAAGATACAAAAGGTGACATGCATTCCTAAATTTGATCTACTTGTGTTTTACTACCCATATTTTCTCTGCAATAATCTGGGACGGCTGCAGAATATATTGCCCTGAGGTCACTGAGTAATCATAATCATTTCAGCGCAACTGTTCATGCAGTCTGTATTAAGTATAAGAATTTGTATTTTCATGGCAAACATTCCTATTGGAGTGTAGATTGTATCAAGTTTTAGAACACTGGCTCATCCTCTACTACCCATAAAATATATAGTAATCAGAAGGCTTTTTCTCCTGCAGAATTCTAAAGCTGGAGAATGTTTTGTGGTGTTATTTGCATGTCTTCCATACATTAGCTGGGACACTGTACAGTGAAATATAGTTGCCCATAGTAGTTTCAAATAGATACTTCCCAAAAGAGCAGATGGGAATCCTCAACGTTGGCATTACCTATTTCAATTTTTAATCAAGTAATATTCAAATTCCATATGCCAGCAGGTGTTTTTCTGACTTTTTGCTCAGCATTTAGCTTAGGTGCAAGATTGAATTATTTGATCTCACTTTCAGGTCCTCACCAAAATTGCTTTTATTCAGGACTGGCTTAGTAAGAATTCCAAATATTTGCTGTTGCATTAATATCTCCAGAATACTACCCACAAAATGTTACTATATAAGTAAAAATGGGAATATATTTTTGTTTATATTTTGTTGATATATTTGTTGATATTTTATGCATCAATATGATACTTAAATAGAAGTTATAACCTTTATAAATAAGCCCATATTTGTTACTGGGAATGCATTTCAAACAATTAAAATTTGATAGCTGATCAGAATTAATACATCTCAGGAATCCCAGGGATGCAGGGGTTCACTGTATTTTCCATTATTCTTAGGGTGCCAGCCGTTGGAAGTCATTACAGATTATAATGCTTTTTTAATCAGCGCTGCAGATTACAAGAGGTCACCAAGGCGACAGTTTGTACTGAAAATCTCCCCCAAAACAACTTACCTGACGTAGGTGCAGAGGGCTAAATGCATGGAGTTAAAATGATTTCGTTCTGGGGACATCCAAATTTTGTGTGTTCTGTGAGTCTTTTCTGCAAGTCGTTCTCTGAAACCATTTCATTACTCTTTACCAGCCTGAGGATGAAGTCAGCTGATTTTCCCAGCTGATGAATGGCTCTATTCAAGGATTTGAGCTTGGGGTTAATAATTGAGCCGTCCTGCTCCAGGGCCAGCCTCAAGGGCAGGTGACAGATTCCGTGCTTCAGAGGTCCTATTGCTGCAATGGGAAGGGGCAGGAAATGGGAGCCAGAGGCACTCGGTAGAACCCTCATAATCCACAGTTAGATTAAGCAACATAAGCTTTAGTTTTACATTAAGACTTTACTGACAAACTAATATTCCAAGCCAGGGGAACCAAATTCATTTTCAGCACTGTCATTTAGCTGCTTCTCTGCAGCAGAGAGTACTGCAATTGCTCATGGCCCAGCTGCTGTCCCAGGTGACCTGAAGTCCCAGTGACAGCCATCTTATGTTCTTCTGTGGAGAGAACAGTGCACTCTGCACAGAGTTTTTTTTAATGCTTCTCAACTATCTTAATGGCTTGAAGACTTGAAATCCAGATGGGTGCTGTTTTCTGACTTTCTTAAAAGTGGATTACCTTTCAGATTTTTCCATTTGAGGACTATGAATGCTAATAGGCAATGCCACACTGCTGCTTTGAGTTTTCTGACAGATTATTTCCCATCTGTTTTAAATTATGACCTGCAGTTAGAGGGAACTTGAAATAGATGTTAAGAAATAAGTAGGAAAATCCCTAGAATTTTCAGAATCTGATACTTTCCATTAGATATAATCTGTGCTCAGAGTACTAATGGGAATAATAAACAAACATCAGCATTGTTTCTATGCCAGTTAGTAATAGAACAGTCTTTAAAGCTGTTTTCTCAGTTCCATTGCTGTGAAATGCCACATGGGACCAAACCTGCTGATTCTACTTGCAGCTGTTCTGTAAAAGAAGAAATCAGGGATTTTTTTTCTACTGGGGTTCAAGCTTTATGCCTGACTGATGAATGAAGGATAAGCGCTACACATGTTACAGTTCAACTGTGTACAAACAAGAGATGTGAGGGGAAGAATCCCAGAGCAAGGACACTCAGCACGTATTCCTGACTTAATATCAGATCAGCATTCAGTATTTGGAGGGAATGTGGGATTTCATGTTTCTAATTTCTCCTGCCCACAGATGCAGTAATAAATAAAGGCTTCAGGCAATAACAGCGACAGAAAGGCACAAGACAGCAAGAAAATATGCTCCACTTTTTCAGAGATGTGCTTTTCTTTCTGGACCTCAGCCCTTTCTATAGCTTGGGGCAAGATTCCAGTGCTGCAGCAATGGAGCGTCAGAGCAGCCTCCTATAAGAAGGCATGGGTAATCATTTTGTAGATAAAGACACAACAGAGGACATATGCCTACTTCTACCATGAGGCTAGCACGTGCTAGAGAAAGGAAACAAACCTTGGATCTTTACTGCTAGAAACCAATGGACTGGACCTCTCAGAATTTGCCTTCCTCAACTGTCAACATCAAGAAGAAAAGCAGTGCCAGTGGTTGAAACCAAAGTTCATAGAATCATAGAATTGTTTGAGTTGGAGGGGATCCTTGTAGGCCATCTAGCCCAAATCCCCTGCAATGAACAGGGATATCTACAGCTCCATCACGGTGCTCAGAGCATGCTCCAGTCTGATCTTGAATATCTCCAGGGGAAAGAGCGTTCCTCTTCTGTCATCTCTCTCCTCCACAGCTTGGACCAGCAGTTCCATATTTTGACACTGGTAATACTGACCTTGTCAGGAAGGATTTCTTTTGGTTTTCCTTATATCCTAACTGCAGGGAGTGCCTTCTGACAGTAAATATTAACCTGTCAGACATTACTTCCCCCAACACAGCCTGGTACAGGAATTGCATTTCCTTCATCTTGTGTTGTATGGAACAGCATTACTCCAAAGAACGCGATACTTTTGCGCACCTCCAATACATAGACAGATCCTGAGGAAAAAGGTCAGAAAGAAAAATAGTGCTAAAGCTAACATTTTCCTTCCAATCTCTGCAGAGCAACTTGAACAATGTTACCTGGGAACATCCGGAACACCTGGATAGCATGGAAGTTTCTGGCCAAGGTGGCTGGGATGCAACTATTGCAAGCAGGAAGACAAGGCAATCAGTTTTATGAGAGCTTTGCTTCAGAGACATGACAAAAGAAGTACAATGGGAAGTGCCACTATTGATTTTTTTTCGGCAGACATCCTTCACCACTTCTCTCTACAGCACAGTCAACTCAAAGCCCATTGAGGGGGGGGAAAAAAAAAAAAAAGCATCGCTTACCCAAAGAAACTAAAAAAGGCAAGAATAAGCAAAGAAATGGCAGCAGCTGCTCATTGGCACCCACGGGGCTTAGCCATCACGAGCAGGGGGGGCTCTCACTGCCCACCCTCACGCCCCCGGCCGGGGGCGGGCTCGAACCCGCGGTCCCTCAGTCGCCGGCCGGCTGCCAGGCTGTACGGAGGGAGGCAGCCCCGCACTTCGACCTCTGCCGCGGCTGTAGGTAGGTACGGCACCGCGCCTCGGGACATTGCCCAGCGCCGCTCCTGTCCTTCCCTTGTCGTGTCGTTCCTCCCCACTCTGCTCCATTGCTTTTTGTTTTTTGTTTTTTTTTTAATAACAATTACAGTTCTCCCCCCGTTTGAGGTATTAAGATGCATTCCTTTAGGATTAAAATATCAACAGCCAGAATAAGTCAAATTACCATTGGCAAAATAAAGGTAAGATCTAAGGAGTGATTTCTATTTCTCACCACCTTCCCCTGTCAAAAAAAAAAAAAAAAAAAAAAAAAAAATTAAAAAAATCCCAAAAAAGCCTGCAAAAACTTGTTTTTATATGTACTGCTGGTTGGCATATGGTGAAGCTTCTACAGGAAGGATAGTTTAGGAACCAGCTTCCCTATTTTCCCTCATCGCTCTGCCAGATCTGTACTTCAGCTCAACATGAAGGTCAACACTGCCTATGCTTTAAGAGAAGTGTGCAGTAATTGAAGGAGAAATGCATTGGTTAAGCCTGTTGTTGAGTATTGGGTCATAATGAAGGGAAATATTTGAATTAAGTGAAAGCATTTTGTTTTTCTAGCATGCTTTTTTCAAATAAAAAGTAAACCCACCCAGCTAGCAACAATTTCAGTGTCTATTCAAACGTTATAAATAGGTACTTAAAGGCTACTTTACAATATGATACAACTCCAGGTGATTCTAATGACTGTCACAGAATATCGCTAAAGCAATATGTACTCACAGAATGGGAAAAATTCTGAAGCAGTCACGTGCTTATCCCTGTGGGAAGATTAGTTAAATATGCATTAGTGAAGGAAAAAACACCAAAAATATGTGTTTTAATGAAAAAAATAGTGAACACTTTCAAAGCCCTTTTTGTGATTTCCCCTTGGAGCTCTTGCTGACTTTGAGCTCAGTTCCACATCTGATAGAGCAACACCCTTCTTCTGAGTTGCACTTTGATGAGTATGAGCACACAGCTGAGCCCAGGACACCGAACTTATTTGAGACTATTCACATTTTTGTGTGGTTGGGTGGTAAGAAGCATTTCATCTGTGAACATCGTTTGCTAATGTGTATGTCTCTACTGAGTAATTTTAATTAATTTGGGCCAGCTTGTCTCAAATACAACAGCTTCCTTGACTGAAAAAGACAGAAATGCTTTAAAATGTGATTATCTCCTTTCTTGTCTGTCATCCTTTTGCACTGCTTGAAATGGTCAGTTTGGGAATCTCTCACTTACTGGATACTTAGTTCAGTAAAGAATTAAAATTTGAGACCCAAGCTGATGGGAGGTGCTTGGAGGCTGTGTCTCCAGAAAACTAATGCTTTCTGCACAGGTTTTGACCGTTCTTATGCCAGTCTGTCAACAAGAAAAATCTAGTATGCAGATTCATAGTTTGCATGGACAACAAGGCGTCATTAGGCTATATTCCCCCAGCAAAAAGCCTAGGAGTTGTAAACAAAATCAACCGCAAACTGAGGGTCTGATGCTGTTGTGATTCTTAGGGGCATACTGAGAAATACCCAGCCAGGAGGAGAGAAGATGGGGATGGCTTTAAGCCTGATCTGCTACCTCAGGGCTTGGGCCTCAAGCGTGTGTTCAGTCACGTGCATAGAAGTCTCTAATTCTCCTATCCCAGAGGCTGCATGGAAGCAAGCTGAGGGGAGATGAGCTCAGTTCTGGGCAGTTTCCACCTCACAAGAATGCTATATTGAGGCTCAGACATCAGGGTGTGTGTGGGGGGACTCCTCCAGGTTATAAGCCAGAAGATCTTAGCTTGTTCTTAACTTTCATAAGGAATGATAATTGAAGCTGGCATCAGAAAGACATAGTTTCACTTGTCTTTTCAAATCAAGTTATTACTTTCATAATCTGAAGCAGCATATTCTGTCCAATGTAATGAATTTTCAACTATTTATATTAATCTTATCTACTTTGATAGTGCCCAGTCAAAACAGTGGCTTCACTTTAAAATGGGCTGCAGAAACAAGTTAGGCTGGTTTGTATGGCTAGTCAAGTATGGTTACATACCTGCTTTCAGCTTTCACTTATGGGTCCTTTAGAAACCTGATAACCCAAAGTTCTCTCCCAGGTAGCTGCCAGGTCTCAGGTGACCAGGAACTAGTGCTCGAGAGATGGGTGTTCACTGTGTTGAAGCTGCCTGCACCTTTCTTGCCAAGTTAAAAGTGCCTTTGAGGTTAGATTGATCATCTTCAGCCTCTCAAGGCTGTATCGATCTTCAACATTCATCCTTCAAATAGTGTGAGAACTGAGCACCTCTCTACTCTTTGCTGCTGTGGTATGGGCACGTGAATGGTGACCATCAGCCACCAAAATCTATGTGGTAGGAGAGTATCCATGGCTGCCTAGGGAATTGAGCACAGGCATCTTGCAGTGCTGATGTACACCTTCAAAGCCAGCAAAGGTCTGAGAGACAAGCGTATGGCAAAGAAAGTGATAGAAGTGCATTTGAATGGAATACAGGCACTACAGAGCAATAACAGGCAATGAAGGAAAATTGGCTCACCTCTTCCTATAACCACTAACAGCTCAAGAGGAGCACAGTCTCTATCCAGAGAGATACTGCCTCCTCAGCTGCTAACCCTTAAATGAGGGTGAGGAGGGGTGCACTGCTTGCATCTGAGCTACCTGAGTTAGCCATGCCTTCTTATCTGATGTTCGACCATTGATTCAGGCTGTGGCCTGGCAATTCTACTGTAACAAGCAACCCTTGAACATCTTCAGATGTCTGTAGAGGGCCAATGACGCAGATAGAAGAACTGGAATGTACCAAGAAAGTATAAAAACTATATACACGCATGTATAAGTAAACACTTACAATCTCACGAACTTTCGATCGAATTGCTGTGTGGCACACACACAGAATTTTCAAGCCATATTTAAACAGTAAGGAGTGGCATATTTAAACAGTCACAGGTTACTCTTGAATACATTTATTAAAACTTATTCTTAGATTGCTTATTACTACATCAATTTTTATAGGTTGTTGAAGCTCTGTTTACTGTATTATCATCTCAGTGCTGTGATACTTGGAAATAGGACACCTGACACTTACGCTCTTGTTTCATGAAGGTAAATTCCAGAATTGCAGTGCCCTGAACACCCTGGTGTTGTCAATCTAGGATTCTTTTTTCAGAAAACTTTAAAACTGTCACAAAATTTCTGCCAGTTGATTTATTGTTTGAAACTAAAATGCACAGAATAAAAACGTGGATGTACAAAATAATCCCATTCTGTATCATGTAAATTACGCTGATGCTTATACATTGATAACTGAGAACTTGGTTAGCAAAAAAACCTCAAACTAGAAAGGCAAATGTATCTAAAAATTAGACAGTATAAAGTGTGTGAAAATACTACTAGTGATTAAAATGACTCCATTAATAGATTTCTTTGGTCCAATTTGTGTCCTTCCAATCTATGTTTTGAAGACTTTACATGTCATCTTGTGTTATTTGGGGTACTGAAATATATATTGTATATTTGACAAAAACTTATGAGCATAGAACTTGAGAGGTGTTCTACAGGTAAAAGGAGCATACAAGAAAGCAACAATTTTAGCTCTTACTTCTATTATCTGGCACTTGTGGCAACTCTGTTGATTAGAACATTGAAGCAAAACTGAAATCCAGCACTTCATTTGGGAGCTATTGCTGGGTATGTCAGCTGCAGGAGCTCAATATCCCTCCAGCTCCTAAGATAGCACTGGATGGCCCTATACTCAACATCTGTCTCTGCAAAGGAAACATGACAAGACAGCTACTTTCTGTGGACCATGTAAATCTAAGTTTCCTTACTTGCCCAGGGAGACTTTACTTGCTTTATGCCCCTGCCAGGCTAGAGATATGCCTAGGGTTTAGGAACAAGCTAGCTGGTGTGCCAGCAGCCAGTTGTCAGACAAATAAATGGGGGCCTCTTGTAATAGGATGCAGACATATGCATTGGTCCACTCACATCCATCAGTTCCCAGTGAGATCTGCTGCTGCCCAGTTTTATTCCTTCTAATTTGATCCATTAAAAACAAACAAACCACGCTGTCAGTGACTACAGCCCAGTTGTGTGCAGTTGATTTCACCTAGCAATGAGCAAAATTTAACCTTCTTTTTCACTTGCTGCTTGTGTACAAGTGAAGGAAGACACAGGATTATATCCCACACAGCTTGGAGTCGATAAGGAATCTGCCCATAAGAACCGCAGAAGCCACTTCCAGGTGGCAATATATAAAAATAAAGGCAGGAATGAAGTGTGAATAAAGAGCTTGAAAGTGATGGTGTCATACTGGAGCCACATCCTCTGGGATTTTCTATATCTCCCCCTGTACTTCTGAATCATGATTGCCCCCATGCATTTAACTCCCTTCCTCCCACTGCATCTTTATCATTTTCAGCTTTCCATTGTTTTCCCTACAATTAATTCATTCTGCTCTAACAACTGGAAGACAGAATAGAAAGCGTCCAGATGCACTGGCTGTGATGCAGTTGTGGAGGGCAGCGTGGGCAGAAGGCAGAGCAGGGCAGGGAGCTGGCTGCCTTTGCCTTTGGGGTTGAATCCCTCAGCCAAGCGCTTCTAGGAGGTTGTCATTCAGATGTTTGGGTGCAGAAGTCAAAGCAACGGCAACGCTACTTCAGTTTATGCTATCTATAAAACCACTACTAACACTTTTAGGTAGTTCTATGATTTTAGATGCCTGCAACAACAACCATGGGAATTCAGGCATATGGCCCTTACCATATGACAAAGTGCCTTTAGTAATTTTTAGTCTTTTCCACACTTCTGCTTGTGGATAAGATACTGCAGTATAAAAGGCATTTCATGCTTTGATTCATCTTCACAAAATTAACTTCCAGTGAAATTTTAAGATACTGCCACTTCCTCTGCCAGCTCACTGCCTCATCTCATTTCATTCTCAGGTTTGTGAAACTCAAGTAATCCACTTTCATGCTGAGATAGACACCAAATTCTCAGGAGAAACGCCAGAAACATTGGATACTATTTTATAGTCTTAATCTGATCTGAGTCAAAGCAGAAATCGCTGTTGCTTCATTATATAGGAAGTGAGAGCAGCTATTTATTACCTTCACCTCAATTACTTCTTGAAATCTTTAGTACACAAAGGTGTGTCAGTATGTGCACAATAACCTGGATTGTGTGTGATGTCTGGTAAAACCAAATGGCTTGATAGTCCATGCAAATAACAGGTTATGTGCATTTTTCCAGGCTACAGGAAAGAGGAAAATATTATGGCTCCTGTTGAAGTAGCTTTAATATAGTAGCTTTAATAGCTTTTTTAGTAGCTTTTAAAGTAGCTTTAATAACATACACAGGAAAAAATCCTACTGAAAGTGTATAAATGCATGACAGAAGAAATCCAGATGCCCAAGCATGCAAAAAGACAGGTGCTAGTGGAACAAAACAGCTCAGTAAGCCCTTTAAAAAATAGACTGTGTGCATGCATACATGCGTGCAACTGCAGCAGTGATGCATACACTTAGCTTAATTGTTGTATGTGAAGCTGCTTAAGAGCTTAGTACTGCCCAGTTGTATTCCTTGGCTTGCTGGCAGTGTCCCTTGGTAGTGATGGGTGCCAGTTAACGTGCTAATTAGATCTCTCTGTTAGGACTTCTTATGCAGAAGAGAGACCCTCTTCTTCCTCCTAGCTCTCCGTTCTCCCTTCTCCAGCACACAGAACTAATCCTACCACAAAATCAGTTTGACCCTTCCATGTGTTAGAGACTGAATAAAATGCACCTCCCTTAATACCATTGCTAAGTTGGAATGGATCTGAAGGCAAGCTAGTTGCTTTAGAAACATGAGTAATTAACTAAGTCGTTTGATCTGCAGCACTGTAAAAACTAAAATGAGTACAGAAATATCCATAGGTTTTCTTAATCTGCTTTTAAAGGATCTTAACCATATTAGGGGCTCATAGTAGCAATTCAAAAGCTAAATATAAAAGAGGCTTTATGAAGTCATTATAAGCTTTTCTGGGAAACCAGAAAGATCATTCTTATTTTTGGTGTATTATCCTGTGAGATAAAGATAGCAAATCTAGCAAGTAACCATCCAGAACGAGCTCCACAGCAGAGATACTGCGACACGAAGCAGGGCTGTTAGAGCAACAGCGTTTGGAGAGCAGTGTTCTGACAACACCATCTGCTCAGCTGGGCTGTATCTTCCTATTACAGGCTCACATAATGCCCCATGCATGGTTTTCTGTGGAAGTCAGTGTAAGAGCTGATGATTTATTTTGACATTAATATTTACCAGGCTGGTGTATGCTTCAATATTCAAGATGTTGAATATTTTTGCGTATTTAAAGAGCCATTCAAGTAGCTTTCCTCTGCTCTTGCAGACAGTAGCAACCTATTTTGCCACTTACCACTGTTGCAAGTCAGATGCTATTCAAATGGCGTTACTTCAAGCAAATACCAGTAGTGCTGCTTTTGCTTGAATTATGAGCTAAGCCAAAGGTTACTTAAGGGCAAAAGAAGGGAGCTAGCATTTTGTGTTGGCCAGCTGAAGGAGAGTAAAACAAAGCTTCAACAAAATCTTAGTGGTATTATTATAAAAATTCATTCTTGACACTGAAAATAGTGTAATTTGATTTTCCCTTCATAAAATCTAAGAGATATTTCATTTGTAGTTAACATTTAACAATTCTCTTGCTGATTCTGTCTGGTGTTTGTGGGTTTTTTTGTTTAGTTTTCAGGTAAATCTTTCAAATAATGTTTCTATGCTTCGATGAAATATAGTATAAGTTTAAACAGCCAGAGAATTTCAAATCTGTGGAATGACTGCATTAAAGCATTTTGATTGATACTATTTTCATCCAGAAATGGATTACAGAGCTGACAGATTACTTTCAAATAACCATTATGGTTGTGAATCATACTGACAAGAGCAAAGAAATTCCATTCAGAAGAAAGCATCTTGCCTCTGCCATACATTTTGATGAATGTGGATATTTATGTACAGTTAACAGATTTTTTTTTTACATAGCTAGAGACAAAAACTTATCATTTTAATTTATCTGCTGCAACAGTATTTCCTCATTAACTACAAGCTTACATAACGTGCATCATAAGTATTGGTACTGCACATGGACCAGAGTTGTTGCTCCAAAACAGCTCTGAGTTCCAAAATGGATGGTTTGGTATTTCATCTTGAAGAGTACATTGATATGCCAGGGATGCACTCACTCACAATTGGAAACAGCACTGGCAAAACTCAAGGTGCTTATGATTTTCCTGCATATGTCTGCAGCTGTTTTTCAAAAGAATTACTTTTCCAAATATTGAAAGGATAAATGTAAAAATGAAAGAGTTCTTGTACACTGGAATGCAGTTTCTGCTGGCAAATTAAATCTAGGCTGAGCATCATGTTGTTTTATTAACTTTGAGTTTTAATCCTTGTACACATTTACTAATACATTTCTAGCAGCAGCTGCTCAAGGTACAACTCCTCCTGTTTGTGTTGAAAACCTTGTGAAATTTGGATGTTTGGAATGCAAATATGAACTGTAGAACATGAACACTGCATCTTTTTCTTTCACTTCCCTTCTAGGAGCTGCAAGAACTTTTGAAGCTGGACCTGACAATGCGCAGTCTGAAATGCTGCAGCTTAGATGCATTTTTTCTTTTGGTGCTGTGTAGGTAAGAAATATTTACTGAAAATTATTATTTCCTCAATCTATAGCATCAGTTATAGATTCATCAGAACATCAGTCAGCTTAGAGCTAAAAAGCTAATCAAGCCAATCAAGGTAAAGCCAAATCTACTTGATAGTTGAACCTTCCCTCTTCCAAACATTAACTAACCTGGGCATTAATAACAAAAATACAGGACTGAATTCCCCCATCAATCCTCTTCACCCCTTTTACATCTTTTTCACTGAGAACACCAATGGGGGAAAAAAAAATGAACTTGATCAAATGGTCCTTCAAATGAAGGACTACTGTGTAGAGAGTGTGAATATCATATTAGACACTGGCAAATTCAGAGGGGTGCATGGTGCTCTCTTGAAGCACCTACCTTGCCTGAGGGCAGAGGCATAGAGCGCACCTCCATGTGCTATAAGCTTGAGGTAGCAAAGTCATCTTTGTGAACTCACTGCTAAAGAAAAGTGTCTTAAGAATTGCCTGGTTGAAATGTGTACTATGCTTTGTAGATGAAATTGTGAATTCTTAAGGAAAGCTGAATTGTGTTAGACTGGAAGGTGCAACTGATCCCTCTCACGTACAAATAATCCTGCTAACAGTGCAGTTGCCATGGCAAAAAAAAAAAAAAAGAAAAAGCCCCATAAGACAGAAATGGAGCACTTTAAAAATGAAAAAAATGTCTTCTTTTGGAAGGAACGTATTTTATAAGCAACTTTAATAAGAAAATGCAAGCAGGGGCAGGTTAAACAACATTGCACCCACCATCCTTAACTACCTGAAATATATTTAAAACCTGCTTAGCCAATTCTCTTTGTAGAAATACCTTGCCTGTTTATCCTCCTAGTAAATACCTCATGATAAGGTTCTGCCTGAGCTTTACTTTCAAGTTGATGTGCAAACACATTTTTAGATAAAGCCTCACTTAGTGAGGGCAAGTAGCACTCTCCTAAGGGGGAGTGTAAGACCTCTCCCTCCTTTGCCTTCTGCAGTGCTATGCAGACATTGTTGCCCAGAATACATTCAGTTTTACCTTGTCAGCTGTGACTTGCTACACACTGTAGCTAATAATCATGGCTTTGCACTAGTAAAGTTGCAAAGAGATCAACGTTTATGCAGTCTAACAGTGATAGGACAAGGGGGAATGGCTTTAAGTTAAAAAAGGGGAAATTTGGGTTAGATGTTAGGAAGAAATTCTTTACTCAGAGTGCAGTGAGGTACTGAAACAAATTGTTGAGAGAAGTTGTGCCTCATCCCTGGAGGTTCTCAGGGCTGGATTGGATGGGGCGCTGGGCCCTGACCTGGCAAACAGCGTATGGCAGGGGTTGGAACTGGGGAAGTTTTGAGGTCCCTTCTAACTACAAACATTTCAGAAGTGTCTGAGTAACAACTCGCTGAATAATGCTTCTTATTTTCACTTTCAATATGAAGTTATGTTGTAGACATGCATACAAAAAATCTGTAGCCAGTGGATTGTGTGGATTATCATTTTTCCAGAAATATTTTTATTAATAAATAAGAGATGAATAAATGTACGGCAAATTTATCAAAGTAATCAATAGAGCTCACAGTTTTAATCACTATCAAGAAACAGCTTAAAGACAGGAGTTGATCCCAAGAGCAGCTCCCACTCATTTCAAGAGAGATGTTTCAAATTAAGAATGCCAGCCCAAGATTATAGGGTTGGATTCAGAAGACTTTCTGGGGTGTTGATGTTCCGTCTAACTTAAAGACCACTTGCATTATTTAAGTATTTGTTCCTATACCTGGGAAGTGGTAATACAATGCCACTGTTTCAACACTGCCAATTAACCAAGAGCCATGGAATGCACAGAATGCTTTGAAGTGGAGAAATTAGCAGTGATGTCGGTGATCCTGCTGCTGTTTATATGTGAAGACAATGCAAAAGCCAATATCTCTGAACATGTCTAGTGTGAAACAAAAAGCAACACCTTTGGTTGTGTCTGCAAACCCTTTGCCTGTCAGTGGATTGCCTCAAAGAAGTTTTTGGCCCAGCTTTTCCTGAGGGGTGCGTTTCAAAGGCTCGCTCAGACTGTATTTGGCATTTTGCTTTTCCCTTCTCTCAGTTCTGAGGTGTTTCTGCCGCTTTCATGATACATAAATCTTGATGAGAAATAGCCAGGAACAACATTCCTGCACATGTGTCTTGAATGTACTTTTGTTTTAAATGTGATATGTACTGCTGTTTAGGGCAGATGCTCCTTCTCCCCTCCATCCCCCCCCCTTTGGTTACCCAGTTCTACTAAGTCACTAGGTTGACTGTGTCTTAAATAACAAGCAATTGTACCTTCCAGATGTAGCCCAGTTTGTAAAATATTACATCTTTTGAACCATAAGAATAGCAAAGGAAATTAAATCATTGTAGTTCAACTTTCACAGATGCCATTATGGGCCACTGAGCCCAAAGAGTTTAATATGTTTGTTATACCTTGATAACCCAGAACAGAAAGCTTGGAATGTTAAATTATATGTGTATATGTTCAAGTTTTTTTCTATAAAAGCATATTATCTCCTCTGTGGCTGGAATAGGCATTTCAAGGCAATTAAATGTGTGCCAGTGTATTTTAAATACATTAAGAAAACAGACAAAATGGAACACTCACGTAGTAAGATTTAAAAAAAATAATAGTAGATAAAAGGGAAGCTCAAATGCAGTGATGAGAAGATGTACAGGTATAAGAAGAAACAGCCTTAGATTTTACTGTCATCCTTTGCAATCTCTGCACAAGGCCAGGTAATAGATACTTTTTTCTTACAGACGGGTGTAAACTCGCTTGCTTAGTGATGACTAAGGGCATGAGCACTGAAGAGCACTTTAGAGGAATCAGGACATCCTGTGCTAAAATGTAGATAAGCTAAAGCACTTAACACGTGTAACATCTATGTGTTCTTTGCCTTTCAACACAGTTTGCTTCTGAGTATGCCGGTAGTTACCTGAGCGGGATCTAGCAATGCACTGTGCTCAAGTTGGAGAGACAGCAGGTTTTCTCTTGCATAGGATTTCTAAATGATTATATGGCAAAATATAGTGCAATAAATTAAACTCTGTTAATTCAGTGCATAAGTTACTTCACAACAGCCTTTCCTTGGCTAAAAGTTCATTCTTAACCATAAAATCAACAGAAGAGAAAAACATGAGACTACACATCGTATGTTGATAAAGGAAATCAAGAATTGTCCTGGGAGATAAAACAAGTGGTCTAAGGAAAGTACTTGCCAGCCTAAATAATGCCAAATATTCAAGATCTATTTCTGCAGATCGGTGTTTATGAGGGCAACACACCAGACCACTCTATGACCACATGCTGATCTGCAGAACAATATTATACCCTTGCAGTGAAAAAGCGGCAAGTTTTTCTTTATGGTTTCACAAAATGTGAAAATTATGCAGAAGCAATCCGGTAAAATTGTGAAATTAAACTCATGCAGCTCATTGAGCACTTCACTGAAATTAAATGTAAATTGCAAAAGCAAGAAAGTCTGTTACAAGTAGAGTATTTAAGAAATGAATTAAATTCAAATGCATTTCTAATTCCCATAATTCTGTAGGATATAAAACTGACATTCTTATTTATACGCACACTTGAACTCAATGTGACTTTCTTTAAGACAAAAAAGAGCTTAAGAAGAAGCAGTCCTTATTACTTAAGTCTACCCTTAAGTAAACGATGAGAAATTCTCTTTTATCAATAAAGAAATAAAAGCCTGGTCTAAAAGAAGAGAAGTAAAAAATAGATGAGCTCCCTAAGTCAAAAGGCTGCTGATTAAAACTGGTTTCATATGTGGCAGTTAGGTCCAGTAAACAGAAAAAAATTAAATAGTAATAACAGCACTAAAAGGTTGACAGTAGACACTGTTTCAAACCATGATTTTGGGGCTCTGAGCCTGATGTAATGGTTGGCACCCCTGCATGTGGCTTGGAAGTTGGAATTGGACAGTCTCTGAGGTCCCTTCCAACCCAAACATTCTGTGATTCTGTAATTTTATAATCTTAATGTAAAAGACTGGATTACTGCTTGTAGTGGAAAAACTAAGTGATGGCTTGAAGCAATGATTGAGCAGCTGGTGGGAAGGCAGGGCCAACCTATGGGAGCTCAGGTGCATGCAATGTATCTGAGTGACCAGAAGGTGTGGAGCCAGGATCCACCCCTTCCCAGGCCTTATTTAAGTGTTGGCAGTGGAAACAAGAATGTTTTGCTGGAGATCCTTATGTATTTTAGGCCTTCTGAAGGTAAGTAGCTTCTTTATTTCTGTGGCTGTTGCAGTTGAGCTTGCTGCAGCCTGGGAGTTGGCTGCTCTGTTGTCTTTGCTGTGCTTTCTGTTGTGTTATGTTGCAGTTAGATGAAATCCACTCCTTTCTGACAGAATTGCTCAAACTTGCTGGAAAACATGGTAGTATTGCAGTCAAAGGAATGCATTATGAAAGGCTATAGGCGGTCTAGAAATATAGCTAAACAGAGCAAGTAGAGATTCTAAGAGCGGCTCTGAGGGGATTAGGAAGAGGAAGCTGAGTAATAACAAGGCAGAAGCAAGAAAGCTCCAAGTTGGGTGCTCACCTAGCCATGGCTTTGCACTACACTCTTTTCCAAAAAGCCTAGCTCTTTTCTTTACAGGGCTGGGTTGCTAGTGCTCCTGTATTGCTAAGAAGAGTTAAGAGGCAGAGCTAGGCTGGGGGGAGGATGAGCCCACATCCCTTGTAGAACATTCTTCTGATGAATTTACAGATGGCTGCTCTCTGTCAGAGCCTCTGCCCACAGCCAGATAGGCTTCCCCAGGTGAGTGGCTTCCCACTGTCTTTGCTTGTTCTCAGCCTCTGTGTGAAGCTACAGTAGAGGCCTTAGTGCAGAAGTGAGTTTTGTATTTACTTGTCTGTGTTTAGCTGATGAATGTTGTATTTGTAGCTGCTTTTGAACACAGGAGTGGTGTGTATTCTTATTCCTCACTGATTTTGCCCAACAGGGTTATTTCTGTAACCTATTTAAAAATGTTGCTGTAAAAGCAGGCTTTTAGAAGTGTTTTTATGTACTAATCTCTGAGGCTGGTTTCTGTCTCCCTCCAGGAGCTAAATTGAATGTATTTCATTATGTAAAAAGAAGCTTAATTTTAAGTACAGCAACAGACAATCAACACCCCACCCACATTCCTAGATTAGTGCCCTATTTACAGAGAAAGCATTAAGGAAGACTGAGCCACTTTCTCAGGTGAGATACAAAGAAGTGCTAGGCTTTAGGATACGAAAGCAGTGTCTTTTGTAAATAAGTGATTAACACAGTTTGTCAAATCTGGTACTTTCTAGAATGGTTTTTTTTCTGCAGTGCTGTGAAATGCAGACCTGCAAATAGTTTATGTATTATGACCTGCAATAATCATCAGTAACCTTGACCCTAATGCAGTATTGGTCTGGAACATAATCTTTTTTATAACTGATGGTAGTTTTTAAAAACATCCTCGCTTTCTTTCTTTTAGGTCTGTGCAGGTTTCTGAAGCTGAAGGAAAAGGTGAAATTCTTCCCCCAACCATACAAAATATAATAAAAGGATACAACAAATATCTACGTCCATTTTTTGACAGTAAGTAGAAAAGCTCTGTCATGAAACTCATGCCTGAAAATCAGTGATAAGATCAAATGTTTTCCTCTGTGCTGCTGCTTGATAGCAACTCATCAGATTATATTTGATGCCCTTATCTAGAGTAGAATATAGTGTAATAGTTTTTGTGGCCCAAAGCGTATGTATTCTAGGCATTCACAGACAAAACTTCCAACTCTGTGGGAAACTTGGTTATTGATGTTTGTGTTTCCTCAGTGAGGCATCTATAGAACTTATTTAAAAATGTAATTTATCATAATTTCAAAAATATTAACAATAGAAAATTTTAAAGGTAAGAAAGTGCTACATATCATGTTGCTCACAAAAGCACAGGCAAATCTTATTCCCCACCTTGTACCACGTGCATCTATTATGTGCACAAGAGAATTGCCTTGCGTATTAAAGATCACTGAATGGGTTCATTTCAGAACTGCAGGGGTAAATTAATTGAAAATATGAGTTCCTTGTGTTGGAAGACCAGAGTCACCAGGTTGGAAGATCTGTGTTCGGACCTGTCTCCAGCACAAAGTCTGATGTTACTGATATCCAGTACAATCATCTTTGCACATCTGAAGTCTTAGTGAACCTTCCCTGCCCGATTCTGGCTATTGAATGCATCAGAAATACTGATGAGGAGTTGCAGGCTTTGCGGTGATAGATTTCTGCCTGGACTAGCTGCAGAACTCAGAAAGTAGTTTGCACATTGGAAAGATGCTCAGCTTCACATGTCTGTCAGAAAATAAACCTACACAATGAATGCTAGGCAGTTGCTATTAAATTAGAAATTCAGAAATGTTAAGGGTTTCGAGCTGAGGCTTTTTATATGCTTTTATATCCCATTTAAAAGTGATTCTCAGACCATGCTGTTACCTCTTGCTGTCCAAACACCTGGTTAGACTATCAGCCTGTGCACTATGGGCAATTGCCAAGGGCAGTTCTTGAATCAATTCCATAAAATATTAAGAGAAAACCCATATTTTGGATTTGGGAGAGAGACAATTATTGGGTTTATTTTATTGTAATTGCCTCAACTGCTGATACAGCTGCTTTTAGATATTTCTTAATTATGAAATTATTAACAAGATAGAAGTAATAATGACAACTAAATGAATGACAGTTTGAGATGTTGCAGAGTGAGAAATATATTAGTGACCACTGAACTTAGTTATTACGTTCATTACTTCAGTGTGGTAATATATATGCATTGGCACTGCTCTTATGGATGTACTTTAGCAGAATGCAAACAGAATTGCAATACAAAACCCTGTTATCTTGATTAACCAACACCATAGCACTTTAGAGATATGAATCTTTTTTTTTTTTAATGCTAACAGAATTCTTTTCTCAGCTGTTGTAAAGCAGTAAATCTGTAGCTCTTTTTGTGCCTGTGTTTTTTTTTTCAGAGGGGTGCTAGGGACTTACTCAGTTCCCTTGGAACTCTCACAGGAGCTCAAACACAGCCCAAGCCTGTCATATCAGAGCCAGTCAAGCACTCCTAGAAGTTGTCAGAACTGCTGCTGGCCAGAGCTCAGGCATGCAAACACTTGTGTCCCAAAATCTGATGGATGTACAATCACTCTACTACTGAAAGAATAGGTTGACACTCTGAAAAATGTATTTTACTGTTGCCAGATGCAAATGCAGAGTTTGTGGTTTCACAAAAAATGATGATTTCATAAAAATAATTTAGGTTAGGATGACCCAGGTTGATCCCAATTTTGTGCAGCTTTTTTCAATATTGTTTGGCAGTGACTATTGAAACAGCCTGTCCAATTGCATCGGTATGTCAGTACTGATTTACTATGGGGAGGGAAGTCATGTTTCTAGGAAAATGAACAGAGTGTATATGAGCATTAACCCTGAAGTCTGTATTTGTTGTATAAAGTGCATGAAAGTATTCCTGTGGAATGGGAAGAAATGTATGCAGCTGACAGCTTGAAGCCAGTCTTCTCAAGATGCTTGTCTCCCTTTTTGTGTCCAAGATTCCTTTACTTTCAGAAATGTGCAATAATATGATCTGTTTATTTGTGGGATAAATACACTCATAAATGTGCGAAGAGACCAGTCATAAAACTAGATGGTGGTACTTGTTTGCATCTACAGCGTTTTCAGCTTAATGCTAGCTGGGTGTAATAATAGAATTATGTAATCCATAATGTTGGAAAAAACCCTGAAGACTGTGTAGTCCAGCCATTGATCCATTACCACAGTGCACGCTAAGCCATGTCCCTCAGTACCACAGTTGCCCTTGAAGACCTCCATGGAAGATGATTCTGCCTCCCTGGGCAGTCTGTTCTAATGCTTACCATTCTTTTGGAGAAGCTTTTCTTAATATCTGACTTTGACCTTCCCCTGGTACAATTTGAGGCCCTCCCCTATTTTCTTATTGCTCTTGCCCAGGAGAAGAGGCCAACCCCATCTCAATATGCTCCTCTGAAGGGAGTTCTAGAGAGCAGTAAGGTCTCTCTGAGCCTCCTTTTTTTTTCCATGCTAAATAGTCCCAGTTCCCTCAGCTGCTCCTCGTAAGACTTGTGCTCCAGACTCTTCACCAGCTTTGCTCTTCTTTTGAACATGCTCCAGTGCCTTAATGTCTTGTAGAGAGGGGCCCAAAACTGAATGCAGCACTCGAGGTGTGGCATTACCTGTGCCAAGTACAAAAAAATCACTTCCATGATCTTACTGGTCACACTTTCTGATAGCCAGGGTGCTATTGGCTTTCCTGGCCACCTAGGAACAATTCTAGCTCGTGTTCAGCTGCCTCTCAACCATGAACTGCCAAATTTAACACTGAAATGTGATTTTTATCAAGGGTAAGAGAGCGAGAGGTTGGCTTGATTTTTCAGTGTAATGTACTTCATAGTAATTTCAAAGATATTTATCCTTGAAATTTTTCTTCAGGCAGGGAATAGGAGATTTCTGACGGGATGCTGCCAAAATATAATCATATTCTAACAAAATCAGTGCTACTGAACTCCTTAATATGAATTTTTAGTTAATAAAATGTTCATTGGGCATAAACAAATGATAATAAAATGAAGATTTTAAAATTTCTGTTTCTTCTGGCTTTAGGGAAAAGGAATCTTTACTTGTCAAGGAAGTATTACTGCAGCTTGTAGTTCTTATGTTTATGCTTACGTTTAGTTCTTGTGCCAGGATTTGCATATTCCTGAAAATTAACCCAAGTTAATGAGATGAAGATATTTTTCCTTAGAATTTGGTGACTGTGCATGACATTAAATTGTCTTCTTTTGCATGGATTAGAATGAGTAGGTTTTGTAGATTTTCCTAGATTTCTGGATTAATCTTGCTGCCTCCTCCCACACAGGTCATCCCTGCAGAACCTTGCTGCCAAAGCACGGCCAGCTATGCTGAGCAGACACTGCTGTTCCCATCTCTACACTTTATTAGGGTACTTAACATTAGATAAAGCCAGGCTTAGTACCTCAAGAATGTGTAGACATGTAAAATTGACTGAATAGTCAATACGTTTTCTGTGCTGGGTGGCACGTTCCAGTTGCTAAATTACAGTGGTACTCTCGCATAGCGTTTGATACGCAGGAATCCTAACTGGACTTGTTACCTGTCTTTTCTGTCATCTGAATATTACTGTTTCATTTTCTTAACTATAGCATTTTAGTGCTCCAATTTGAGCTGTTTCATCAAGCAAGTCTTAGATAATCTGAACAAATAAGCTTGGGAAGTTCTATTAATAGGTTAGAAACACTACCTAATGAAGAATGATTTTAACTGTTCTTTGGGCTGGAAATGGAATATTTTTATACTAGTATTAGTAGATAGTGCCTCTCAGTGTAATATCCATCACAGTCTTCTAGATAGGTAAGGAAGTCTTCCTTAGGAAAGCTAACATAAGGGATTTCAAAATGCGCAGTTATTTTCCTTAAATGTGCTACGTAACCCCAACGCTTTATCGCACCCGGACAAGCAGATTTTAAAATTTCTGCTGAAACTGTGTAGAATGATCTTTTAAGTGTTGTGCTAAACCTCTCTGAATTAATGAGAAATTCCTGCTGACTTCAGTGAGCCCTGGTTCAGGTTCATGGAGTTGTTAAGGGATGCATAAAATCTTGTAAATAACTTTATACAAATAGATTTTGTTCTGTGATTGAATGTGATAATTTAAGTATTCTAATTAAAAAGAGAGAGACTAGGAAAAGGTCACAGCTAAGTGTGTTTGAATATGTAAGCTACTTTCAAGTAGTACAGAGAAGTGCCATCCTTAAATCAGTTACTCTAAACCACATTTATAAGATCATTTTTCCATTGCTTTTTAATGAGCAATACTTTTCTGGATCGCAAGGTTTAAATTCAAGAAAGCCAATCAAGTCTTCTGGTCCAATCTTACACGTAGCCTCGGCACCACGTCTTTCCCAAATGTTGTTTATATTAAGTTCTAGTTTAATTAGATGAGGGCAGTTTGGTCCTCAGAAGTTTAATGTTTACCCCCGAAGATATCAGGAGATGCTGGGATGTTAAGCATGTCTGAGAAGTTCTGATTTGGTGAGACAAGCTCAGAGGGCACGTAAGAAATTAATACCAGATAATTGTCAAGTAAATATTACTTTATGTACCAATTAGCTTTTCTCCTCTGGAGCCTGTTTACAGGTGTAGCCATGTCTAATCCTTCAGTGAAGGACAAAAAGCCCAGAGTATACATGTGGCCACTTGTATAATGGGGAAAAAAAACCACCAAACACAACACCTGCTGAATCCGTAAGACTTGTGATTTAATAAATGCATGACTTGATGCAAAAATACAAACTTCAGCATATGGACAGTAATGTAGATTTTCCTTCCATGGGAAACATGGAAATAAGACTGTGAGACTACCCCTGTCAAGCCCAGTTTGCTGCAGGACAGATTTCACCCCCATTCCCAACTGAAATGCTGAATTCTAGACATTCTGAATGATGATCAATGCTTAAGTTCAATTAGAGAAAATCAGCTAATATGAAGTTTCAGGTTGTTTTTATCATACACAAACTGGGAACTTTATTAGCAAATGTAGTACTATATCACTGGGTGCCTTCTCTGTGTGCTTACTGACACTGTCTCCTCTTGGAGGAGCTCAGTAAATGCTATTCCTTAATATTCATATTATAAACTCTCATGTTACAGTTCCAGAGTTTTTCATCTGGAAAATTTGTCTCTCTCTATTGAACTCTTTATGCTGTTTACACATTTTTTTGAAATGTGGGAAACAAATCTCATCCCAGCAATCTAATAACAGCCTTGCCAGTACAGTCTAGATTGTAAGGTAACTTAAGTCTATGTATTGCTCCCTGTTGGAATGGTACTTTTGCCAGAGTATAATACTGAATGCTCATGTTGAAATGATTATCCGTGGCGACCGCTAAATCCTTCTCAAAGGCGCTGCTTGCCAAGAGAGTTTCCTGTCTTATACATACTGCCTGCATTATTTGTCCTCATATTAATTGCTTACATTTGGCTGTATTTTAATACTTTTTTTTTTTTTTTTTTTTTTTTTTTACAATTTAAGCTGCTAATGTTATTTTCCCCATCAATTTTTTATGGTGTCCATAAACTGTACTTGCAAAGATGCATTACTGTCTAAAGATCATTGATGCAAACAAATAGAATTGAACCTTATTCCTGCTAGAAATGGGTCTGTCTTCTGATGTCTTCATATTAACAATTATAGTTGAAATCTGTCAGAAGGCCTGTCTTCATCTGTTCAGTCATTTCATATAACATACATTTGTCAAGAAAGATGTCTTGTGGTAGGAAGTTAAGTACACTGACAAAATCCAAGTGTAATGTATTGCTTTATCTAGAAGTCCCATCATATTTTTAATTCAGTATTACTGCGAGTTTGATGTATTCTTTCAAATAGCCATTTCTGTTAAGAAATTTCTGAATACCAACATTGTTTTAAGTTTTCTTGAACTAAATTTAAGCACTAGTGGCTCAGCACTAGCTATTCTTTATGTTGTTGACTGATTTCAGCAATAGGTCCTTGGAGTTGCAAGACATAAATGACTTGGTGGTGGTTTGCTTTGTTGGTACAAACTTTTAACATATCGTGATCACTGCAGTGGTCCAAAAGTAAATTTAAAGTAAGCTGTTGACTCTTCATTGTGCATCTGCCACTATTGTCTGCTTTCCCATGTGGGATTACTGTTAATATCTGTTAAGTGCATTAAGTAATGGTCTCAGTACATAACATACATTTTTAACTTATACTGAAATTTAGATTTTGAAATTTGATTCTAGACCCTTTTGCGTATGTTTGCCAGATCAGTGAACTTTTAAGATTCAATTTGCTAATGACAAAACATGACTTCAGATTTCCTCTGATCTGTAGTTTTCTGCTGAAGTTATACATACAATTCTGCCAAACACATGGAAATGTATGAACTGACTTCCTCATCTGGTCTACTGCCATGTTTTTGAAGTTGTCAACAGGAGAGCTTTCAGTGAAAGTCCAGAGGAAATCCTGATAGATAATTACGAGAAGAGTCATTCTAACTGTTGTTATTGATTTACTTATTTAGTAAGGTGCCATAAATTATATTATCCCCACAAAAAAAAGCCAAGCAACTAAAAAAATCCAATAAAAACAAACCAGCCTCTCCCCCCCTCCAATAGACCAAACCAATATCTTTTTAACTGTAAATATTGTTCTGACTTAAATTTTAAAGCACAACTGTTCTCAGCATCTAATGTTAATAGAGGTCCCTTCCACCGTTTCCTTCAAGCACGACTCATCCTTCACGTGTTGTTGGCATCCCACTATCCTCCCAACCTGGAAGATGTCTGAAGAAGTTTTCCTTTGCTTTATGAAACCTTTTCTGGGTTGTACTCAATCATGATGCCTTACTTGTTTTTCTCCATAGGTCATTTGGTTCAGACTCTACTCCTGAAATTGGAATTAGTGCTTGAGCTTTCACTCAATGTCTGTTTATTTGCTCCTTCACTGCTGGTGTGCTACGTAGGGAAGCACACATGCTTTAGCATCTCAGTCTATGAAGGAGTGTGAAGCTCTTTGGCCTTGTTTCCACAAATTATTGCTTTATGTGCTTTAATTGCGACATGACAAAGCCATAGCTCACCTTCATAGAGTGAAATCTTTCTCCTTCACCTAATGGTATCACCTCTTAAGAGATTTATTATTATTTTTTTATAATTCCCAGGATCAGAAATACAAATGGGGGATCCCACAACCACATCTAGCCAACAGCATTCCCTCTGCCATTTTTCTTCCTCCTACCCTACAGTCTGTTGAAGAGACTTTAAAAACTAGGGAAGAGGATTACAATGCTTAAGGCCTTCAAGTATGTCCCTCATTCCCTACTGACCCAGAAAAACAGAATCTCCTGAGAGAATTGCTTACGGCTTTTCTGGAACCTATGTTAGTTATCTTTTATCAAATAAATTATTTTGAAAGCTATACTACTGTTGGCTATGCAGTTATATTATTAGTATTATTTTCCCTTTGACATGTGGCAAATATCTCCTTAAAATATCTGAGGAGATGTCATTTTCTGATGACTCTTCACGAAATCTTGGCTCTAGGCAGGCTGAATGCACAGCTGAAGCATTTGGACCGTGGAGACTGGCAGGGCTAGGAATACAGATCAGTTTTGTTCTTACTGCATGTTAGCACTTTGAACTGCAAGGCAATTTGCTGCTAGAACAATTGGTCTGAGCTTAAGTGCATTGATGCACTTATTGATGCACTGATGATACTGAAGTGTTGCTAATCAACATTTTCATTAATCTGCATTGCCTTAAACGAGGCAAGAATAAATGTGTTCTTACCATTAACACAAGATGTGATAGTAGGGCAGAGTCTTATTATTTCTAGCCACATCTCACAGATAGCTTTATGCTATATTGTTCTCAGAGAGGACCATCATTTAGCACTTGCCTTGCATGATGAGCTCCCTGTTTCAAATGTTTGTGACAACTGGCAATATTATGCTCTGATGAGGTCATACGGGAATCTGTAAGATAACAAGCAAACTAAGACAGGAAAAAGCGTATAAATCACACATTTTTTAAATCTCATGACTTCTGAAGGTCTGACACAGTGTACCTGTAATAATTGTGCTGCTTTAAATGCTGTATTAACAATATTTTACCTCTAATGGTAGAGTACAATGGTAAGCATAAAGATCAACTGACTCAATTGCTGTTGTACTCTGTTAACAGTAGGAACAGAGCATAAAGGTATTCTTAAAGTGACAGAAACAGAAGAGAATGGAGCGAAGCAGAAGAGCAATCTGTCAGTGGTTTGGGAACTTCTCAGTCAACTAATTTTGTTCTGAAGTTAACCTCCATATTCTTTCAGTTGATGAATAATTTCTTCTCATCTCTAGCTACAGTTTGTGCTATATAATAAATAGAGGGATTACTATCAGGGGCTGCTGCAAGCCTGCAGTCATTTCTTAAGCTTGATCTTTATATTTTAACTTTCAGCTGAGTCCAGAGTGAAGCATTTATGGATTCTTCCAGAAGTGCCAGATTTTTGTGATTCGGAAGCTGTCCCAGAGATTTATACTTCAACACTTGCTTTACAAGTGGAAATAATTCTGAAAGAAACTAAGCACACAGATGTGTTGCTTGATGGGATAGTGTGTCTGTCTCATCTTTCTGATCTGTATGTTTTCTAGGGTCATGCAAGAGTTACTTACATAATGCATTGCATGTGGCCCGCAGGAGGTTTCAGCAGCATGCCTGTGATGTATGGGCACTATCAGCTCCATAGATTGTATCTAAGCTGTTCCTTCATTTTTAAGTGTTGCTTTCTCTTCTTTTCAAATTATTTGGAAAGATGCACATATTTTATAGGGATTTCTTTTTGTGTCTACTCTGTTAGTTCTGCACGTATGCAGCCAGGTCTGATGTCATGTTTCCATGACAGTTCTGCACAGCTGCATTTTAAAATGCACGACTGGTAATCTTCTGGCACTCTCAAATACCTTCATAAGTAAATGAGAGCCCGAGTGTACTAACATCACAATAACATCACGGCCACTACCTGGATAAAGTGTTTAATCACACTGAATCAACATGTCTGACTTACTTTCCTTATAAATGCAAGTATGTGTCACAAGCTAACTGCCAGTGGTCAAAAGCAAGATGTTAAAATTCAGAGAAACAATACAGACGATGTATTCTTAAGCAGGCAGTAACTGAAGTCACTCAGACATCCCATCTGCATCTTAAGCATGTGACATTGCCAGGAGCATCTCCTTTGTTTGCCAACATCTGGCAGATCAGATGTTGCAACTGGAGGAATTCTTTCCACTGCTCTGCACCTTGGAGCAGCAGGGTGTGATGTACCGTGGGGATTGTGCCTTCCACACCTTGCTCTGCGGCATTTTCCCCTCTACTTTTCTTTCTGAGGAGAAAAAAATCATACAAATCCACCATAGGAAGTAAAACACATTTGTTAAAGCCATGGTAATGTTAGCCTAGTAATACTGTATTTTGGCAGTGCGATCAATGAAATTCTTTTCTAGTCTCAATTTGAGTAATACTTTCCTTTTCTTGCAGATGGTCCTGTGTCTGTTGGAATGAGTCTGGATATTGCAAGCATTGATACCATATCAGAAATAAATATGGTATTGTAGCTTTTATAATCTTTTTGTTTTGTCGGTTGGTAAGCTAATGTCTTGTGTTTACATTTGCTGGCAATGTGACTGAGGTTTTTCCTCTTGATTGGTAGGAGAAATAATTTAATTCTTCACTGTAGATGGGAGATTATAGCACTATAGTCAGTACTGAATTGCAAAGGACAAGATTTCTAGACTAAAATCTGTACTGATGGAAATCAGATCACTTGTAGATATAAACAGAAATTTGCTACTGAGTATTAATCTTAATTAAAGCCATATAGACTAGTATTTGTTTTCCAAATGAAAAGTCTAAATCCCTACACATTTCAGAGAATTAGATATATTTGCATGTGACTCTGAAGCCACTCCCTTTCCTTTTGTTTAGAAACAATCATAATATTTTTTCTTTTACTGTCACATTAATTTATTCCAGCTGTTTCGTTAGATTTGTATCTGTTCTTTTTGAACAAACTATGAAATGGAGTATACTTTTCTAATTAAAGATCTGCTCTTGCTATGTAGAAACAAAAGACAAAATTCATTATTCACGTATTCAATACTGGAAAATAGGGATATGTGGATAGTAACACATCTTACCATTAAATTACTCACACTTCTAGATAAATGGAATCTGAGAATTCCTCTTGTACCTGGCAAGTGTTCACAGGTATTTAGAAAAGGAGAAGTAAGCTCTGAGCTAAAGATTGACTTATCGTGGTGATTAAGATACACCATAACATCAAAAGTTGATTAAAAACATGTTAAGAAAAAGTGTGGTTTTAATGTTAGACTACAAGGCATACTCAGATTGCAGGTGAGTTGTCCTGAGAGCAATCTTCAAGGTCTCTATAGATTTGGCACTGCTGTTTCCCTGCTCTTGTTAAAAATATATATTCAGCTAGGAGGTGATGATATCTTTAATATATTTCCATAACTTCCTATTACACTTCATTCTTTTGCCATTATGAATGTGAATTTATACAACTTTTTCCCACAGTTTTCTTAAAAATGCATTATTTAATGGTTTATGTGAACAAAATGCTGTTTGCAACCACTTACTTATATAAATCATTGTAAGATTTAAAGATTTACAGAGACAGATTATCTGCTGTCAAAACTCTGATGACTTCAGCTGATTTATGGCCCCAGGCTGAGGCCCTCAACATTTACTGTGAAATTTCAATGACCTTAAGAACAAAATCTACTCGAGATAATATTTCTTAATGACAACAACATCACTTCAAGTGCTGGAAAATGTGGCCATATGAGGGCCTGTGCTACTGCTGTCTAAGTGCCTGCATTTATGATTGGGATACAAAGAGTCTCAGAATATCTTGCTCAGCAGCTGGTTCCGCGCACTTTAGTAACATGGAGTAATAGTGATTTGTTTAAGTGATATATATACACACACACATATTTTTATATATTTTACATATTGTATTTCAGGATTACACAGCAACCATATTTCTGAGGCAGCGGTGGACTGATGAGAGGCTTTGTTTTGATGGCAATAAGAGTTTAAGTTTAGATGGTCGGCTTGTGGAAATGCTCTGGGTCCCAGATACTTTCATAGTTGATTCAAAGAAGTCTTTTCTTCATGATATCACTGTTGAGAATCGTCTGATAAGAATATACCCTAATGGAACAGTCTTGTATGCTATAAGGTATGTATATACTATATGCCAGCCTTTGTGTTTGGCTTCTGGTTGCACTTGAAGCTTTTCAGGTTAGCATGGTTTTATGCTTTAAAAGCTGTTCTATTTGTAGAAGTAGAATATACATAGTTTTATAGTTTTACAAATATGTAATATGGTTGATTGATATAATTATTAAATTTAATGCCAGGTCTCATTTTCAGACCTTTTAAAAGGATACCCTTCCATACCCTTTAAAGGGGATCGATCCTTTTGCTTTTGTGCAGACCAAACACAGGAATTGCCCCTTCTGCTATTGCAGTTGTTTTGTTGTTGAATCATCACAGAGGAAGGAAGCTACAGTGACTGATTTGTGTTATTTATTGCACAAGACTTCACAATTCAATAAAGTCACTTATTTTTGTTTTTACTGATGAAGTTTTATCCCCATAATAATCAGTGTTACTCTGTTTTTCAAGGATTACCACAACTGTTGCATGCAGCATGGACCTGACCAAATACCCAATGGATAAGCAGACGTGTACCTTGCAACTGGAAAGCTGTAAGACAAGTTGTTCTTAGTATTTGTATACCGCTAGAGAAATATCTGTGAGTGATCATTTCCACAGACCGTTGGCTGTTAAGTATTACTGAAGAGGCTGGAGTATTCATAAAAGCCAAGTGACAACACGTGAAATAATTAAAATAAAATTAAAATAGTATTTTCACTCCCAGATAAACTTGTGAAGCTTCACTGAAAATAGCATGGGTACTGAAATACTAACGTTAAATAAAACCAAGGGAGATGCCACTAGGTCTGTTCTGCAGGAATTGCTGCAGTTATTCTGTCGATCTCTAGGGGGGGTTCTTTGAGCAGGCATTTTTCAGCACTGCTGAGGAAATATGTTTTTCAGTCACTTTTGCCTCTTTTCTCACTTTCAAATATTGCGATTTTTTTTTTTAACCTGAAAGAAATTATTTAGGATAAGACTTATTTTTAAGGCATGGAGTTCATATTTCATTAACTTACTGTCTTCATATTGAAAAAGAGTAATTGGATAGAGAGTTCTGTTCAGAGAGGGCAAATACAGAGATCCTTCTATGACTTATTTTAATTCTCTCTGTGACAGTGCTGTGGGAAAAAAATGTCATAAGCGGAAGGACCAACACTGAATCTCCTCTTTTAAGTTCTCACTGCATCTCTGAATGTCCATGTATTTTTTTCATTGAAATGCTTTCTAATCGTGGTCACTTTGCAGTGGTTATCACTGTGTACGTTTAAAGTTAATTCAATTGTTAAGACAATATCAAAATATTTTTGTTTGTTTGTTTTTGGGGATAATGCAGAGTGACACCTAAGAGGTGCTCTATGAGATAGGAAAAAAAAAAAAGTCAAATATTTATTAATACATATTCAAAATGTTCTTTTGGAAAGTTTTCAAGTACTTATTGAGTTTTATTCTTTAGCACTTCAGAACTGTGTGAGTGTTCATCATTTGTGTTGGTAATGACCAATTATAAGATGGCTTATGAATCAAAGGGAATCAGCCCCCAAACTTTCCTCATACAGCAGTCCCTTTGGAATCAGAAGTTTTATGGTGATAAGATCTGTTTAGCAGTGATTCCAGTAAGAATTTGTTCTAATCTCCAATTTGTTTTCCTTTGGAAGAACATACTGGTAAGTCACAATATAGGGCTTTATATTAAACACATGGCTTAATGAGCCATATAATATTCACTTCCAGGCTGAAATATATGTCCCACCAGAACATAGAGCTTTAAAAAGACATGATTTATTAAAAAAAAAAAAAAAAAAAAAAGCAAATTCCCCATATAATTAAAAATAAACATTGTTCTGAATGATTCCATCTGCTTTGTCAAAGCTCACAAGCATCTGCTGTCCAAGGGGAAAACTTAGCAATGTCATCACAAAAGCTCCCATGTCATTTGTATTTAGTTTTGAGGAGAGCAGCTAGAAAGAGTGGGTGCAGAAGGAAATAGTCTATCTTTAGCCATGGCCCTTTTCTTCAGTGCACTGTAATATTTTCTTACAGATACACTGGAAATGGTGCTTGCTTCCTCATGAGATAAGCTACATCAGTTAATAGGCAAATTATGACATCATCACTACTTGCAAATACCATTATATGAAGTTAAGAATGGTGAATGCAAGTGTAAATACACATCCATACAAACGCTCCTAAATAAAATAAAATATGTAGCAGGTATTTCAGCTGAAACGAGGTGTGTTAGATGTTAAACACTGATGTAAAGGCAAACATGCCATGATATTGTGGTTTTACACAATAAAATGCCTCTAGTGGTCTCTACAACATACTCTTTTATTATTAGTAGGCAATAGCACAAATTATGTTCTACTTTCTACACAGTGAGGCACTTTAGAGCCTGAAATTTCTATAGCTTTTTCCCGTTTTTGCAGTGCTTCAGAATATTGTGGAGCACCAGTTAGTGCTTTGGGAGTGTTTGTGTTCACGGCCCTGTGGGAGGTAACACCAGCAGTCATTCATAAAGGGCTGGGGGCTTTTTTCCTCCCTTTATCCACCCACACAGGCTGGTTCATATACATATTCATTTGTGGGCCCATCTCTGAAGTTTTATTTCCTTTTTCATCTCATCCTTTACCATTTATGCAGTGAAGAGCCATGTGAAGGCACTCAGCTTGTGCTTGACAATCAAGAGAAATTAAAATTAGCAACAGAATGGTAAAGAAACTCATTTGTATTAGGCATTATGAATATTTAATCCCAAATTTACTATTTCTGTGGTTAACCCTGTTGAAGGTAGCTGATCACACCATATCAACAAAGCACAGGAATGAGACATTTTGGGCTTGAGGAATTAGTGAGAAAGAAAACTCAATGTAGTGTTAAAAAAAGAGATTATTTGTAAAATATCATAGTTTAAGGTTCTTGTCTATATAAACCTTTTAAAAATTTTACAGTTAGTCAGGTATTAATTCCCCGAATGAAGTACAACATTACACAAAGGGAGCACTGTGCTGTTTAATTTTACTGACTCTTGGGAAGACTCAGGAATCTCTTCACAAATAGAGTTTTGGAATTAGTATTTAGAAGGTATTATTGCATGTAGGATGACAAAAACCTCCTAATTATTCAATTGGTGAAGATACTTTGGAATGAGCAAAAGAACCTCCACCTGAAGATACGCTTGTTTACCAGTTAAACAAGTAGGGTGATAACCAGCATAGTGTTTCCTTGAGGTGACATTTCTGAACTCCCTGTTTTTCCCACATAAAATGGCTGTAAGAGGTTCAATACTTTCTTGACACTGTAAGAGCTGGCGCCATTATATTGAGTATAAAATGCTCTTTTTTATTTCTGTGATTCTAGAGCTTTGTTCTTTCAGCAGTACGTACCCTTGTGCAATGTATTGCATTATTGTCTCTGAGTGTAATTTACTTACAATTGACTGGAGCCTAAAAATAATCATCTACTTGTGGTTCTGTGCCCTAAGCTTAGCTATTAACTTGCACAATACAAGTCTGTCAAATGCAAAAATGATTGATCTAAGAAAGCTAAAGGAAAAGATGTTCAAATTCTCCCTGTTAATATGTAAATTACATTAACATAATCTTGAATTAATCATATACACTAGTCTGAAAATTGCCTGCCTTTTAATATAATGGGAAAAAGCTACAGAGGTATTTTAGCAATAATTGTGATGCATATTGACAACTTCAGCACCTAGGCTGGTGTCCTTGGAAAGGGGCTGAACTCCTGAGCCAAGATCCATCCGGAGTGATGACCCAAGCCCAGGCTGGAGTGCAGCTCTGGAATGTGGGTCTTCAGCTCTTCATTTCTACTTGTGGGAAGACTAAATACACTGTAGCGACCAAGAAAGCATCCTGGGAATCCTCAAAGGGCACGCTCAGCTTTTTGTCAAATTCTGGCATTGTTGTGGTTCCTAAAATCTTTAAAGCTTTGTAGCTTTTGCTTTTTAAATGCCATGTGGTACTACTCTCTTTTGTTAGTTTATGTCATGTATACTACAATAAAAGACATAAAAAGGATTGTCTCCAAAAAAGACAGCTTTTAAATGGTAAGAATTTGTCCATGTTCAGTCTTTGGGAGTTTTATTGCAAACAAGCATTAACATTCTGCCGAAAGTTGTGTTGTTTATGTCTCATCGTACTTTCAGGCAGATGAATAAGAAACAGCTGAGCCATAACTGCTCTGCACAAATTAATTATTGTGCAAAATAAAAAAACGTTGCCTTGTGTACCTCTACAGGGGGTTACAATATCAACGATGTCATGTTTTACTGGACTAGAGGAAATGATTCTGTTCGTGGATTGGACACACTCCAGCTGGCACAATACACAGTGGAAGACCACTTTACTTCAGTATCTGAAGCAGTATATGAAACAGGTAAAAAAAAACCCTTATAACGTGTTCTAGATGTGGTTTGGAATATGGCTCTGGAAGCAGTACAACATTGAGGAGCTTACTTGATGCTTACTTTTTGAATGACATTTTTTGTTTTCTGTTGGATTACATTATTGAAACTGTACGCAGTTCTGTCAGGTGTTGCCAGCAGAGACCTGCTACTGTAAAGGCTGAGACCTTGAAAGCATTTTCTTGGAGAACATTCTTTTGGAGATCATGCATTACCTAGAGAGTAATGAGCAACACATACGTTACTCATTCTGCTTGATGCTGGGGAGAGTTCTTACGAGGGAATAAGAGCCTGTAGGTTGGGCATTTAAATTTGAGACCTTTGACTCTGGGTGCTCAGTTGAGGACAGTTTCTAGCCTTTCTGGAAATAGCCGCTCTGGTTTTGTTAGAAAAAAACAAAAGCCTCTTTTCAGCCATGGAAATTTCTGTGACTATGTTGGGTGCTCTTATAGCTGCAAGAAGTTGGGCTTCATCGCTAGTGCATGTAGGGATTGTTTCTTATCTTTGGTGGCTTCTGTCCAGCGTGTGGGCAGCAGAGTGCAGATCACACATTGTTAGTGTGCCCAAGAAAGGATCGGAAACATTTCCATGGACCTGTAGGACTTGGTCTCTTTTCTTCAGAAAGATTTCTGAGGTTTCCAAGTGTGCAAAAACTACTTTCTGCTCCTTGAGTTGCTCTCAAGTTCCTCATTGCTGTTATTCATTGTGTAATTCAGTTTCTCTTCTGCCCACGCCAACAAGCCAACTGCTGATCTCCATGTGAGGTCACGTGCATCCTTCAAACCTGCAGTTTCACCAGAGTCTGTTCCTAACTCTGAATTACGGAGATATTGTTTCAGTATTCCATGGTTGGATATTTCTACTTTAACGATACAGCACAGAGAAACTTCAGGATCTGATTTCAGGCATTAGTTGGACTGAAAGCCCAAGTTCTCTAAATGAATGTGACAGTAGAAATGAAACACGTAATAGCAGGCTTCAGGATCACAAAGTATCTTGCTACTTACATAACTGACATCTGCTTGCCTTCCTCCTCTCTGCAGCTTCAGGCTGAACAGCATCAGACTCCATCAGAGAACGATTCTCTACTGCTCTTCTGCCCAGAAGGGTATTAGGACCTGTTCACTACACAGGAAAAAAGGAGAGGAAACCTGCTTAATTCTTATCAACTTCTTTTATTTATCAACCTGCCTGTTTATTTATTTATGACAGATTTTAGACTCTGGCATAATGTTGTTTTTTACGAGGTGGAATAAGAAAGATCTCCAATGACTAGGTGCATGGTCTGATTAGGCATGCTCTTCAGTAAATGGTGCTGTCTTCTTCCCCTCACGTTGGCAGCAGTAATATGCATAAAGTCAAAATCTGCTCCGATTTAATATGTTGTAATGCTTGCAGCTTAATTTGATTAAGATTTCCCACCTCTACTTGTTTCAGTTCTCCCGTTTAAGAAAGCCACATTCTCAAGTGCTCTACTGTACTTTTAAATGAAATCCCATTATCGTCTTCATTTTCTGCTGCATCTATGATGGAGGAGCTATTTTCTGTGTATTTCCTAGGAAAGCAGTGCCTACTTTAACCCATATTAAAAGAAAAGCCCCCACAAGTTAAGAAACTGTGTAATCAATTTGGAGAGGAAACTTTATGCTTTGCATTTTCAGACATTATTAATCACATTAAAAAAAGTATTTTATAAATAACAGTTGTGATTCACAAGGCTGATGCAAAAGATATTAGAGAAGAGCAGTGCTGTTGTATTTCCTAACATAGCAAAAAAAGCAATCAAAATTTGATACTCTGTGAACTTGAACAGACAGTACAGCTGTTCTGTAAGTGAAATATTGTACGGTGATGGAGAGCCCAAGTTCACGTACAGCTGTGGACAAAGCCAAGATTAGAATATGGTCAGCAAAATCCCTGCATAAGCAACTTCAGTATACTTAAGAAAAGGACTGCATGGATTAATCTTGTTTATAGAACACTGTGTATCACATAATAGTAATCATGTTATAATAATCACATAATACGAAGAGGCTTTGTATAATATTAACTAGAGGGCTGGCTGGAGTTTTGTGCTGTTTCTGCCTTGCTACAAAGTAATTTAAATTTGGACATAAGTAAATTCATTGCTAGAACCACTTCCTGCATGTCTTTAACTATAATCCTTATTCTGCAAACACTGGTACATGTGCTCTTGGACCCCAAAACCATGTGAGTGCATCAGTGGTGGCTGGCTTTTTATTTTAGCTGTCTAGCCAACACCACCTGCATCCTCAGAGTAACAAATAGTGATGTAAAAATCTTGCATTTATTATTGGAAAAACATGAAAGCAGTTAAAGACTGTTACAGTCTAGCTTTTTGTGTAAATAATGATAGAAATAAGGTTGGAATAGACTTTAACAATTCACTTAATCTGTTCTCATGTCCCAAGACAAGCTCGTCTATATCAACAACGCACTTCCTGACAGATGTTCTTAGCAGTAAATTAGACAAACCTCCAACATGTCTACTCCTCAGCCTTTCTAGATTAATTTTTTTCTGGTGATTATGCAAACATATTTTCCTTGTGTCTAATCTCGATCTCCCTTGCTACGTTTCAGACCCATTATGCACTGCATTGTCTACTGTGGATAAGAAAGACAAATTTCCTGCTGCTTTTCAGCAACCTTTCCCCATTTCTCATACTAATATTTTCCTTCTCTTTAACTCACATAAACAGTTTTTCTATTGTTCTTTTATTGTTATCCTTATTGTTCTTCCATGGACTTTCTCCTATCTTTGCTGATGTGCAGCACTCAAAATTCAGTGCCCTGAAGTCCTCTGTAGAACTAGGGGATTACTTCACACATTTCATGAACTCTGTTCCTCTTTATCTACTTTAGGTAGACTTTTGCTTTTCTTGCAGAAAATTCCTGTGCACTGCTGACCTCGTTTTTCAGCTTTTCAGCTAGTAATTCCTGTCTGAGGGCAGGACTTTTACTTCTATTGAACTGCATCTTCTTTTGCTGAGGCTGTTTCTGATATTTGTTGTTATAATTATGAACACAGGTCCTGTTCTCCAATGTGCTGACTGTCCTCTCTGCTTGGTATTTCTAGGTATGCCACGGTGTGCTGTCCTGTTTGCCAGTGAGCAATTCTGGGTGCAGGACAGACCCACATGGATTATATTTTCACAGCAAGCCATAGCTAATCAATCTCTCTTAACACCTCTAATCAATGAAAGAAGCAAAAAGGGGTTTGATTCCTCAGGATAGTTGGCTGCTGCTAACTCTCCCTCTGTGCTGACTGACAACTTCCCTTAGCCTTGCTCTCTCACTGCTGCACTACTGCCAAGCCCTCAGAAGCAGCAAGGGTGATGAGCTCAGTGTGCTCAGCCGAACACGGAGTCCTCAACCCCTGTCCAGAAGCCAGGGAGAGTTTTTTCATGCAAACCTTTCCACTTAGCAACTGTGAAGTCAGCAAGGTCGCACATCCAAGTGCTACTACTTTGGCAGAACAAAAGGATGGACAGAAGCATAAAGTCAGCCTCCTGTCCTTGATTCACACAGATAATAAAGCATTTGCCTTTCTGAAAAAGCCTGCAAAGGGAGCTGGCTGCTGCCACTTGTCTGCAGTCTGTCTGCAGTGTTTTTCACAGTCTTTCTCACAAAACAGAGGCATTACCTTGCTCAATCTTTCTCACTGCTCTGCAGTTTCTTATTAGTTAGCAATCAAACTTTTCTAGGATTTTCAGTTTTCCTTTTTCGTGATGCAGTACACTGAGTAATTTATGTCATTCCCTTTGTCTGTTCTTTTATAATCTGCAATTGCTCTCCAATTGTTACTTCTGATATTGTCATCTTTGCCATGCAGGCCTTAAAAACAATCTCAGAAGTGCAGTCAGTACAATCTTACGTGAGGACTATCTGGTCAGACTCACTTAAGATTCAAGCAGTTGCATATTCATGTATCTATTGCCAAGTACGTGCAACTTGCCTTGCTGAGCTCGTTGCTCGGATAATCATTCTTTTTAAGCGGAGTTTTCCACTTGAAGAATACAAAACTTTCCATCATTTGTTCTTTTTCTGATAGTTCTGCGGTGCTTCACAGCATATATTGAAGCTGCAAAACAGTTTAGAAGGAGAGCAGTTATGGAAAATGCATTGAAGATATGATAGCAACATAAAAACATATGGAAAGGCAATGATTTGAACGAACAAGGATGCTAGGAAGAGGGGATTTTTTGCTAACTTCTGGAAAAGTTGTTCGTACTGCAAACAAAAATACAAACACAGGGAAAACTTCCTGTGGCATAATTGTTTTTGTAAGGGTTTTTGTAGAAAAGCTAATCAGGCAGACATATCTGCACACAAATACTATGTGAAAGTGTTTCTTTCTTTCTTAGGAAATTTGAATTTTCTAACTCTATTTCTGTAAAACATTTTTGTGAAGATGAAGCACATGTTGAGAAGCCTCTCCTGATCTTTCTTTTCCTTTAGTTGACCACTGAAAGACAAGTAGGAAAAGAGGTAGTTTGTAAAATCCTGACTGTGAGCAGTGGAAGGTTATGTTGAAAAATATTGTTTCACAGCTGAGAATTTGCTCTATCAAATAATGTGCTCTTCGAATCTGTTGTAGTTTACATGGAAATAAATAGGAAGCATTACTTTTGGAGTGACCTAAGCATCCTAATTTCCAAGTCTCAGTCAGAGAAGTTGCATTACATTGGCACAACTTATTTGGTGGGTGAAATTGGAGACACTGCTATTTTGTGTATTTGTTGTAATCAAGCAAAAAAATTGCATACTGAAAATTACTATTTTGGCAAATACTTAGACACTAAAGTTATATCCTGTACTGTTCCCTTAAGAGATGCAAGCAGAGAAGAAAGTGATACATCGGTAGGGTTGTACTGATGAGCTTGTGGGAGATGTACATCACACGTTTTAGCTGGCACCCAAGGGGTGATCATACATATTTAATGATAGGGAAGAATGTGCTCTTTGTGCCTGACTGCACACTCTGTGCAGGACACCAAAGTGCTTCTTACATAAAGAGTGATGTAGAGCTTTCTTTTGCGGGTGTAGAATTCATCAGAAAGTCCATAGGAAGCAACTGTGGGAAGATGCTCCCATCCCACAACACCTGAAGTCAGGAAACGAGGACATTATGGATCACGAGTCCTTCCTTCAGGCTCCTCTGCTGTGAGTTTCTGCTGGCAGGGGGAGCAGAAAGAGCAGGGATGCAGCATTCTGCTGTTAGATTTTTGCTTAATTACAAAATGGGTGATCTGGAATGATAATGATGCTTGTTTATTTAAGCCAAATTTCCAAGGCAAATTGGAAGAGAAATAAACTGTCTTCTCTCACATTCAGAAAGATCTGCCTTAGACCTATATGTATTCTACTAATGGGGGACAAATGCCATGCTGGTATAATTTTTACGACTCAAAAAATGAAGAAATCAGCTGGAACCACCTGAAATTCCCTGAGGATGGAGAATCCTTGCATTTTCTTGGGTGCTCTTCTTTAAAGCAGTAGAGAGAGCTGGAAAATATAGAGAGATGGCAGTCTGCTACCTAGATTTGTATTTCATCTCAGCTAGAGCTACTGTCTAGTTTTTTACGTCTGTTCTCTAGTGAATTCTATAAAGCCAAAGAAACTCAGCTTAATGTTCTTTCACTGTGAGGTAACATAAGTAAAATCACCTCATCTTTTTGTGGGTTAAGAGTAGGTGCACAGACAGCCATTCAAGTTCAACACATTTGACAATCTATTGAACGCAGTAATGTGAGACCTTAGTAAGTGCTAAAGCTCTGCGTCTGCTGCAGAATTAGCTGTCTGCACAGAGATTATTTCCAGCAGATTATCAAATCTAAATTGGAGCCATCACACGTTGAGGTGACATCTGTCATGGGCCAGAAACTTGAATAAAAAAGTCTCTGCTCATTTAAATGCAAGCATTTTGTTCTCAGTCAGTCGAGCAGGGTGCAGGCTTGTCACTTTAGGAGTTAGCCTGTCCTGTACTTGAGTTAACTACAGTAAAGGCAGGATTAGTACTGCAGTGCACCTGTTTCATTTTTGATCTGATTATGGCACCAGAGCCTTAGGTATACAAGTCAAAGTGGATGAGATAAGGTTGTTATTCATCATTATTATCTCACAGGTAACACACGTAATAGCAGTGGTGAATCAGTTTACTTTTAAACATGATAACTTTTGGTACATATGGAGAGTGGAGAACTCATTATTTTGTCATATTTTAGCATGGTAAGTATGCATTACATACTTTTTCTTGCCTCCTTCCTTCAGTTTATTTCAGAAGGAGCTTATTGAATCTTATATATAGATTGCTTCAAATTTTCTATTATAAAGGCTCTTCTGAGCTCTGTGTAGAAATGCTGACACCATTATTATCATCCCCCTTTGCATTCTGGCAAGCAGAAAGCCTTAAGGTTAAAGAATTGCCTTTTCTTTGTTCCCAGAAAAGCCACTCAGCTGCAAGCTTTCACATCTCTGTTTCTCTTTATTGTTCACATTGCTTCAGAAATGTATGGCATCATGAAAAATAACACCAAAGAACACCAATGAACATTCTAAATGCTTGTCCACAGTCTGAAATTATGGCAAAATGGCAAAGGCTGACTATAAATTTTGATATTTTAAACTAACTTCCCACATAGCAGTTTTATGCTCAGATAAATAGAGTTGCTGGGAGATAATGAGGAGAGGATTTTGCTGTATGACCACTCAGTATTGCCCGTTTCAGAGTTTTCCTCTAAGTTTTAAACTTCCTAACTTTTGAGTGCTTTACTTTGACGTACTCTGCACTTTGAATCAATTTTGGTACATTAAGTGGATGACATGGTAAAAATCACAGTACTGATAGAGGTACACTAACTTAGTGCCCCCTTTTTCACTTTAATATGATGATAATGGTATAAATAATCTTTGCACCTCCTGCCTCATGGATAGGAGAAGTCTACTGCCCATTTGTGTATCCCTTTTTCCATCAGCCAGAAGCTTGTTGAACTCAACATGCTAAACTTACAAAGAAGAAGCCTAAATACAGTATATTTTTATCTTCAGAAGGAGAATGAACTGCCTACCAAAGGACTTTTTAATCCAGTAGTGAAATTGCAAAGGCAGAAAGCTGAAGTCAAGTTAAGATTAGAAATTAGAAATACTTCTTTTTTAATATATTATTTTAATCCATGTAACAGGTTATTTGGTGGATGCTTCATGTCTTGATACGTATAGAGCTCATACGGGTTGATTGATTGAAAGTCTTTCTGTAAGTTGCTCCTTCACAATATTTTTTCATGCTCTTTTCACAGGACGCTACCCCAAGTTAGTGTTTCACTTTGAGCTCAAAAGAAACATCTTGTATTTCATACTAGAGACATACGTACCATCAATTCTCCTGGTTGTGCTCTCCTGGGTGTCATTTTGGATAAGCCAGTCATCCGTTCCAGCCAGAATCTGCATAGGTAAGAAACTGATGAACCAAAACTAAGCCTCTTCTTGAGAGCATGAGAGATAATGGCTTTAGGCTGTGTCAGGGTATGTTCAGGTTTGGTATTAGGAAAAATTTCTTCTCAGAAAGCATGGTGAAGCACTGAACAGTCTGCCCAAAGAGGTGGTGGAGTCACTATCCCTGGAGTTGTTCAAGATGTGGTACTGAGGGTAGTGTGGGTACTGATGGGTAGATGTGGTACTGGGGGATGTGGTTCAGTAACCATGGTGGAGATGGGTTGGTAGTTGAACCACAAGGTCTTAGAGGTCTTTTCCAACCTTTATGGTTCTAGGAAACAGAAGTCAGAAGATTGATTTCTTTATTGGAGGTATTTGGCATGGATTTCTAAAAGGTGCAGACACTTCTGAGTTTCATGAAACTGTTTTTCCAGTTTGCTGTCCGCAGCACATGGTAGAGATTCCCCTGGAAGCCTTGCTATTCTGTAGCAAAGCAAAAGTCCTTGGGAGCTACAGGAGACCCAGAGGCAGGGAAGGCTGCTGGAAGCAGAAGAAAACTCCATCATTTTGGGAATAGTTTTAAAATATTCAAGTGCATGTCATCTGCAGACAGAATTCTGAGTTGTGTTGTTTTTTTTTTTTCCGTGACGGTGAATGCTACATACTAATTAACACATGAATAGTAAGAGAATTATGAGATTAAGTATAGTTAATTGCAAGTAAAGGAGATTCTGAAAGGGAAAAATGCAGATCAGTTCTGATCAGACTGCAGGTGGGGTAGGGAAAATACTTCTATAGAATAGCAAAGACAAATTTCACTTTAAACGAGGCTGATGGACAGCTGGACTGAACAAAATGATATCTGAACGTTTTAATGGAAGCATTTGCATAGTATTGCAACGTGTTAATAATAAATATACTTTCTATGACATGAAAATCCTTCCCATTCTAATTTCCCATCTTCTCAGCTTTCCAAACACTTTTCTTCAGTATTTTTAATGTCTTTCCAAAACATGTCACGTGAAATGCTGTGGCATATTAGGAGTTTATGAAGCTCAGGAAAGAGTATCTTGTGGATTACCAAATGCAATGGAAGGCCTCGTTGCTATCTTTGTTTTATCAGAATTTATATTTCTGTGTCCCACAGGTGTTACCACAGTCCTCACTATGACAACGCTGATGATGGGAGCCAGGACTTCACTCCCAAATGCTAACTGCTTTATTAAGGCAATTGATGTGTACCTTGGCATCTGCTTCAGTTTCATCTTCGGAGCATTGTTAGAGTATGCTGTGGCTCATTTCTGCACCCTGCATCGACCCAGTTCAAAGGAAATTCCAAAGGTATTTTAACTCTCTTATTGTTGGCCTACGAAGCACACTTCAATTCTAACTGCTGAAAAGAATAAGTTATTTTATTTAGCACTAATAGTAAATGTATGTAAGGAATTTTTTATTTTAATGTAAGTACAGTGATAACTAAATAATGTCAAGAAGTAAGAAAAGGTTTTGTATTCCTGAATCTTTTTGAAAGAGGAATCAAACAAAGTGAAAGACCAGTGTGATACATGTACAGGCCTTTTCACCTTTTCTCTTGTATACACCTACTCACTGTTCAAACATTGGATCGAGCAAGGTGGTTTGATCTTATTGCAGTACAAAAAGAAAAACACAAAGAGCACAAGCATTAATCACATACCATTTATGAAACCTACTGCACATGTATGGAATGTGAGTCAGCTTACTAACAGAAAGCTTCATGCCTCAGTTCCTTGTAGCCTTCCACCTACATCTTCTGTCTCAGCAGCTGCAGACTGTGATTCACTTTCTGTTCTGCGTCATTATTATAGCAGTGCTTTTTATTGCTCTAGTGAGCTTCCCAGAACTCTGAAATGCTGTGAAGTATACTTAAAATAATAAAGGATCAAATCAACGTAGGCATTTTTGAGTCTGGTGGTTGTCATCTTGCTGAAATAATCGGGACAGGTTCATGAGAAAGTTTTGTCGTATCCTCCATCTTCAGTGCAGTGGAAAAGAAATAACTAGAAAGTTAGAAACCAATTGTCTTCAAGCTTTTCATTATAGAACAGGATTCAATATGCAAGAAAGAAAATAAAATTTTAAACAGAAAAAGGTGACACGTTTCTTAATAAAGCACAGAAAATGAGAATATGACAAAAAATGCAGGAAGAGGTTTGGTTGGCTGCTGTAAGGTTAAATGGCCAGAAAAAAAAGACGACTTAACAATTTATGCCAATTTAGAGCATCACAAATGGCTCGACTGAGTTCCTCAGCAGGTTCAAGAAACAGGATAATGAATTCTAGTGCTGCATCTTAAAGACCATGAAGGTAAACTAAAATTTTCTACTGTAGGATTTTGGCTGTATGAATGTCAGATGAGTTGTGTAAATGCACAGAACTGTTTTAAAAAAAAATAAATGCCAAGAGATGTAGTGAGTGAAGAAGGTTTGAAAAAGGGGCAGAAAGGCTCCCATTGGGTTTTAAAAGGCATAATCTAACTGGGGAATGTCTGCAAATGAACAAATGCTGGTTATGATTGAGGTTTTGAGTGGAAAGCCTAAAAGTCATTTTTCTTGGCAGGGTAGCATCAGTAACAATTCCCTCTGAGCATATCCGTCTTGTGAAGTAAGTGGCTGTCATTTGCTCATTGAGTGGAAGAAAAAAGAAAGCTTATTGGAGGTTTGAATAAGAAAGCCAAGTGTTTCAGCGCTGCTGGGATGATTAAGCATCTTTGGATCTGTGAAGGGCATTAATGACTGCCCTTGCCTTCACCTACCTGAGTCAGCATCTCTTGTGGGACACAGGTGCCAGTGCTTACAAGTGAAGCAGGCATGAGAACTCACAGATTTGAAATGTGAATGGAATTAGGTGGAGGTACAGCCCTCAAGCAAGCAAGGAAGAAAGACTTAAGGTGCAATTCTGAGATGGACTTAATGACCAAAGGGGATACTGTGTCACTTTAGGCATGTTTCCTACTTTCTCTTCATCAGGAGTGAGCAAATGCAACTCACTTCTTGTCCACAGAAACACAAGCCACATAGGGAAGAGGTAGCTGGTGAGTCCTGGATCAACTCAAAGCCTTAGAGTAAGGAAAATGCCTGTTGTGTCTTTTTTTTTAATACTGTAGCCAAGGAGATGAGCGCTGCTTACTGAGCAGGGTGCCACTGAGAGCACACCTGGCTTGTATTTCTCGTTTCTCACTGTGAAAACAAAATATCACAAGGATAGAAATGCTAGCTAAAATGTCATGTCACTGTCTAGCAGGTACTTAATGAATCTCTTTGTGATTATCGTCACCACAGATGTGTTTTCCTCATTATCACATGCTCCTGTGGACATAGGGTAATTAGAAATCTCACTTCCCAGTTTGCTGTTCTCATACAAGCCAATACCACATTTGCACTCAGAATTATATAAATATGTTTTAGAGGTGAACTGAAAGTATAACCATCTGCCTTGCATGGGAATTAGTTGTGCTGCTTTCTTTTTTGTTCTTTAAAACACTAGTGCACTGGTATATGAAGTTCTTTTGAGGCTTTAAGGATCTGTAGTTTGAAGTAAAAACTGGAGAAACAGCTCATCATATCTGTGCTATTGCAATGTTCAGTTGTGTGGACTGGTCCTGCAGAAACAGCTTGAAAGCTAATGGCAAAAGCACAGGATCCACCTGCTGTGAGGACAGTCAGACTGACTGTGCCATTCACATCAACTGTGTGGCAGACTGCCTGAATGAAGAGGCTCCCTCTTCAAAATCCTGTTTCTCCTTTTTCATACAAAGGTGTGCCCTCCTCTAAAACAGAGAAATCCTCCTTGAACTTCATTCATCTTTCACCTTTGTGTTTTCCTCTGGGGCAGATAGGGAAGAGGGTTGAAAACTGAAGATTACATGGGCAGTGTAGTGAATTTAAGACATTTCTGTGCCAGCATCTTGTGATCTGTACAGACACAGAAGAAGCTGCAGGTGTGTGGCATTCTTGGTTGAGATATTATGAATCTTGAGCACCTATATTACTGCACCTATAGTAGCAGTAACAACTTCCCTCAATTTTGCTGGCTGTTTGATGTCAGCAGAAACTTCAGCACATCCCAGATGGTGGCAGATGATGTACTGTACTTTTCCAGGATGCTCTTGATTTTATATCCCAACAGAGCCCTTCCTAGTGCCAGCTGCCATTTTCTTATTGACAGCTGGAACGCAGGGAAGTAGGGGAAGTAACATTAAAGATTAGAGCCACTGTTTTTAACGTGGAACATCTTAATCTATCTTTGCATTCAGTTCTCCATAGCAACCTGGAAAAGTCCCTTGATAGTCCAGGTTATAAGACTGTAGTTCTTATAAGCTAGTGGTTGTGACTGTCCTTTCAATTAACTGTCCCTTTTTTAAGCAATGCGATACAGAACTTTTGCTGTAAATACATCTGAGAGAGCCCTGCCTTGGCACACTGTGAAGGGAGTTGAGTACGTATGCACCACTTTTATAAATGTCTCCTGGAGAGTAGAAGAGAGTTCAGAACGGCTTAATAAAGCACCAGCCTCCTGTGAGTTGTTCACATGCAGTTGTGTGAAAAGAAAAATGGCACGTACACAATGTCCTTTCATGCTCTGCAGTACAACTAATTCTGTACCGACTTTTAGCCAGCCCTACCTGAGAGACGAAGAGACTCAGACTGAAAAATGCCCTACATCCTGTCATTTTTGAAGTCCAGATGTTGTTTTTTTCTCTTTTTCCCTTTCTAAAATGTGAGAGCGCTGGGGAGAAAAAAAAAAAAAAAAAAATCAGGATCTTTCTGACAGGTTTCTGTATTTTGCTCACTGCTGGAGCACTGGGTGCCCCGGATCAGCAGCAGTGCGTGGTTCGAGGTGCCCAGCAGTGCTCCCCACTGCTCTGCTGGGCTGGTGGGGCTCTCTGGAGCAGGACAGCGTATTTCTAACAGCCAAGTCACACAAAAAACTCCAGATTTGAGGTGTTGTTTGGCTTGTTTTAGGCCTCAGGCTGGAAGTCTGTGGAGTGATGCTCTTTGTGCTTTTTGTCCGGTCCTTTGGTTTCCAAATTCTTACACAGCTGCGGCAGGCTAGTTGTGGGGTGAACAAGTTTTTGTAGTCAGAGTATTTTTAGGATGACGCATTGTGACGAGCTACATTTATCTCTTCCTAATAAAGTATACTAGGCTTTTTTGGCAAACGAATAGCAGTAATAATCCCATTTTCTAGCTTCGTCTGTTCTGTTTCACTGATTTACCAGACGCTGTCCAGACTCCACTTCAATTTTCAAGGACATTAGTAATTTTTAGATGGAAAAAGACCCAAAAACCATGCCACTTGCAAGTACCCTGGACAGAAGAACAATTCTGCACTGGCATGGAGATCTGTCAGGTGGCTTAATGAGCTCTCTGTGTCTTTAAAAGCTGTATTTTTTCTAAATGAGCTTTTTCTGTGACTGTACCTGCAAACTTCTGTAGAGTTTGTCCTTATCTAATGTAGTTCTGATGCAAATAGAAAAAGTGGATTACTCAGAGGAAAGGGATTCTGCATTCTACATTTCACAAATAAATTTTTGGTCTTCTCTTGCTTCTGTGCTACTCCTTGGTCTGGAAGGTAATAAAAGCATCAGAAGAAACATAAAGTTGTGTAGGACTGCTCAAATAAAGATAATTCCCCTTTTAAACTGTTCAGAGTTAGGAGTAGTCTAGATACACATCTGGAGCCAAACTCTGGGGTTTAGATCTGCTGGTATCTGCAATATCTCAAACCAGAGTAAGACTCCAGAACTTTCATGGAAGTTTGTTTACAGCTGAAGCTGCAGCTGATGTCTAATCCCATGTCCTCTGAGTCAGTGGCAGAAAACACACCGACTTCAAAGGGTGAAGATTTCATACATGAACTCCATGGCTCTGAGCCATTTCTAATCAAAGAAACAAAACCCACCAGAACACCAGGCGGCTTATACAACATTCTCCAAAGAGCTGTCTTGATGCAGTGAAGCACATGAAAATGCGCTTAACCTTAGTATAACTTTGAACTTAAAATGTAAGTTTCAGGACTCGAAACGAAGTATGAACTGTTTGGTACTGAAATAGTTGTGGGGCTTTTCCCTCTTTATGATCTTTTTGTTTTTATTTCTTGCATTTTGTTTTGTTAGTTTAACTAATTCAGTTTTTATTATGAAGCACAAGGAATGGAGCACCTAGCTTAGAAGGCATTTTGTATTTCTGAGTGCTTGATTTGGGGTGCAGCCAGCTTGACCAATATCTGCCATCTCAGCCACCTTCACCGTTCCCCCAACTGGGGCTCTGCTTTACTTGCTTTGCAGAAATTATGTTGCAGAAGATGACTTGTTATTGTGGATTTGCTGCTGTGTTAAGCTTAATGGGCAAATGGGCCATATTTGAACACAATTAGCTTTGCACTGTGGTCCTCTGGAAGTTTTTGTGGTGGGCTGTCATGTAAGTTGATGTGTTTTTCCTGTATATGGAGGCTTTGAAAACTGAAAGGTTCTGTCTGTACCTGTGGTTTCTCATCCTTGGAATCAATGAGTAAGCCAAAGGAAGAGCTGTAGGAAAAATCCTATTATTTGCTTCAGCTCTAAAGTAAATAGGGCAATGAAACATGAACTTATGTTCCTGCTGTGCTGTTTTGTTTCCTGTCAGGATGAGGATGAAGGGACTGAAGAAGAAAGGAATGGAGTTCTGGCAGCAGTTGCTAACAGTTGCAGTGCTTCTGACACCACGAACAAAATTGATTCAGACAAGGGCAGCAAAACCAGCATCAATGGCAAAAAGGAGAGAAATAAGCACAGTGGGTGTAGCTCGCCAATGTCCATAATGAAAAGTCTTTTCTGTATCTTTGATTGTTTCCATGTTAAAAATCCTTACCACATAGACAACTACGCCAGATTTTCTTTTCCATTATCATTCATCATAATTAATGTATTTTATTGGGTATATTATTTGTATTTCTAAATCTTTTGAGGTGTAAAACTGTCATGGGTCAACATCTAGAAAGGAGATATGGTTGGTGAAGTTACAGAAGAAGGAGAAAGCTGCCTTAGGGAAAAGGGATGTTGGTGGACATGCTCTTTTCAAGCTTTTATGCCAAGTCTCATTAACTATCTTTTCTGCTGTTAAATGACTGTCATCTGAAATTGACTTTCCTTTTAGCATGCATGTCCCATATTACACTATTTGTCAATGGCCACAACATCCTTTTTTAATATTTTAATGGCCAACTTTGTAAAATAAAAGTTTGCTTCTGAAGTGTATTGAATATATTTAAAAATAAAGATGATGAAGTGTAGTTTTCCTGCTGTACTTTCAGTATTCAATTCCCTCTTACTCTCTCAATAATCCATAATTTTTCCAGATTACGTAAGAGAATGTATAATTGTGGATTAAAGTATTTTTATCCCCTTGTAAGAAAGTTTTGAAGATGTGGGCTACCACCACTACCCTAGTAACATGTGCAGCTTTGTAAGGTCACAAATACGTACCAAGACCTATTCTTTATATAGGCCTCCCTTAGGTTCAGTAGCTTTTCTGCACAGGTGCATGGCAGAACATAGAAATGGACTGGAGATAAAAAAAATAATCACATCCAGACAGGTTTATTTCCAAGTGAGGGCATAGGTGCTGGCCAGTCCTTAGTGGAATATGGCTGTTTGTGCTATGCACTTCCCAGTCACAACTGCCTAGGTAGCTATTTGCATAAAGATGAAAAGGTGTACTTCCTAAAGTCACTGAAAAACCTCTGGATATACAACAGTTCATGATGAGGAGATGGAAGGTTTTACACAGATAAAATAGTGAGTTTGATTTGCCCTCACAGCAAAATCTATGGAAGTATATAATCACTGCACACTGGTATACAAATAGTAGATTTTAACCTATTCAGGCATCTTCTCTGCTGTTTGTGCAAATATCCTGTCGTATTTTCAGGCCACTTAAGGCAAATGTACAACAAAGGACACACGAAGTAGGTGAAGGTGAGTGGCAGTGCCAACTGATGATGCCCCTTCATGTAGTTTACTTGAAGATGCTGAAGATGCTTTGCTTTTTGTGCACCAGAAGGCAGTGCCAGCCCAGTGGATCAGCTTCCTTCCTCTATGAAATACCTGCAGGCCAGGACTTTTGGCATAGCAGCTGTTTCATAGGTGTTTGATGCTAGGAAAGCATGTTTGACCTTAATATACTTTTTGGTCTTTCCTTTCTTAACAGAGAAGTATATCTGTTCTGAAAATAAGATCCTTTGCAGCATTATTTCTTTCATTATCATAATGAATCTTTTGGAGATTTAAGCATCTGAAGGTATTAGTCCTTGATAATTTTTCATTTTCTCGATTATTTGGTGTAATTCCCTTAGCCAGCAATGTCATAGGTGACTATAGCATGCTGCCTGCTTAGTAGGGTGATGCTTGGGATGTTAGGAGAGTATCTGAAATATTCCACCTAAATCAAAAGGGAAATACTGAAAAAGATGACATTTTACAATAGGCACTTGCTAACTCTATCATAAGTGAAAAAGGCACTTCATATGAATATCAGAATATTTATTTTTAAATGTTTTTAAGCAATTTAATGCCCCATTTGAATGCTCCAGTCAACACATATGGCAGCAGAAGTTAAGGGCATCCATCTGCTGATTTGAGTCCTATTTTCAGCACCACGGTTGCCTTTATTATCACTGCAGCAGGAACCTACATAACTCCCTTCCTTTTGTTGCAAGTCTCTTCATTGTTTGTGCTAATTACGTTAAGAGGACTGTTATGTCTTTTGACGTGGGAAAATATATTAGAAGAAAGTAAGTCCCGCATTTTCACCCTATAATTCAAAAGTAAACGAAACATTAAATCAGTGGTTAAAGAAAAAAAGACATCATAGTAGAAGAAGAAACAGATGTAGCCCTTCTGCTTTCTACTAATGGCTCTTGAGGAGAGGCTACTGAAGGGCTGACACTGCTGGTACAATTCACTTCCTGCAGCAGTAGATGGAGCTAATTAACTACTCTTCATGATTGAATGAGCAAATGTAAATGGCAAGTTCTAGTGAAGGAGGACTCCAGAGGAAAGCTATTACAAGCTGACATTTGTAGAATGGTAACTAGGTCATGTTTACAGTGACAGATTAATTAAAATCAGACAAAACAGCATTGTGAGGTGCGCTGTTGAGGACTCACTGCTGTTTTTTTTTTTTCATTAAAGGTCAGGCTTCTCAAGCCTAGACTGCTGTTTCCATCATTTTAGCTACCTAATCATTATCATATTCTGCCAGTCTGCAAATGTAACATCAGGACCACAGTACTTTGTGTTTGATGCATGACTTTCCTGCTCATACGTCCGGGTTTTCTCCTGCAGGTTATAATGTTTCAAATCATAGTGTTGTGGTATCTGAGTATTTCAAGGTAGGCAGATCAGTGACAGTAACAATGGTTTTCTTCTAAATTTTTATAAATCTGAAATAAATATTCCCAGGCAGTTCTCTGTCATGCTGCAAACAGTTGATACAAGGATCAAATTAATCTTAAAATGAAGATTAAACCTATTGGAAAAGTTTTTCTTGTAGATAGAGTTTGCTGAAATGTGGGAAACTGAACTGGGGAGCTTCTCCCTGCCTGAATGCTGAAGGCTGGGCTGGCCTCTGCAGGGACCTCTGGGTCTTGACAACACTTACAGCTGATAGGCTTGACATGATTTCAGAGTCCATAATGAAATTGCCCTTACTTGTTATGTAACTTCATAATTAAAACCAAGGGTCCACATGAATCACATTTCCAGTCTTAGCTCTTTATCAGTCTCCATCAGGAGGTGTCTTTTCTTCCATCATAGTCAAGCTTTCCATTCTCAGACAGAGAAGGGCAAAGGAGCATTTGAGGATGTTTTGATCTGATGTAATGGAATTTGGGCATTTTCTTTTTCCTAACTGGAATGGACCCTATTTTCCCATTCAAATGCAGCCAAAACTTTAGAAGACAAAAAACTGTAAGACTTCAGCACCATCACGTGCACACAACCACACCTGATTCCTTTTCAAGCTCTGCTTTGCATTTACATTTAATTCAAATTTAACAGCTGGATGACTTCGTCTGTACTGCAGAAGCAGCTGTACTGCTGTTGCTTTTCTTGCTATAGCAGTTAACTGATTTGGGAACCAGGAAAGATTTGATACCAGTATTATTTGATTTCTCAGAAAGTAGAGGAATGTCTCTGGTTTAAAGGCAGGTCAGGAATGGATCCAGAATCTCACAGCAGTAGCTCTAGCTGAAGCTTAACTGTCTTGGAAGAAGAACAAGCAAAGTCAGGAAAAAAAAAACCTGAATGAAAATTTATAATAGATTTCAAACTTGAACCACAAATTGACATTCGCAGCTTGTATGCCCCTAACCCTGATGCTGATGTTAATGATGTCACTGTAAGGAGCATTCATTGTATTTCAGAAGCAATACCACACTTGTGGGATTTGACAACATGGGGAAAGCTGGCGTTGCATTCATTGACATAGACATACCTTTGGGAAATGCAAAAAAAGAGATAATCTCCTCTTTTCCCATTGTTAAACCAACGATCTCCCTGCTGAGGACCCTGTATGATTCCAAGAAGAATGGCCTCATGACCAAATGTTCTGTGTTTTGTCCACACAACCACTCACTGTCTCTCCTTATCTGTTCTTTTGACCATGAAAGAAGGAATGAACAAGAATCATTTAACAGTGCATTAAGGGAACCTTCTGTACATTTAACGGCATTTAAATGCTAATCCATTAGACTCATTCACTGAACTGTGCTATACTTGTGGCTAATTCAGTCCCAATCAAAGCGATCACTACTTGCAGCAGTATGGTTTTGTTGATATTTAACGAATACAGCTGCATTTTCCTGAGGACTTTTCCTTTCTTGTGAAGAAAAGTAGACCTACAGGAGCAGCTTCCACCCTTGTATTATCTACAAGTTGGTAGTAGGGATCTGATTCAATCCTTGCTATAGTTCTTTAAGGTTTACACTGACAATGCATTTCTGACAAGTACTGACATTCTTGGCCTCTCAAAACGATATAATCCTCAAAATAATAACATAGCAGATTAAGGTATGTGTGTAGCTAAATATAAGCTAAATGTTCTCAATGTCTTTCACGGAACGATGAATAAGAGAGATTGAATGTATTTTCATCATTTTTTCCCATCATTCTTTATCACCTTTGTATAACTGCTGTGCTCAAGTATTATTCTCAGTACTTTTTGACATTCTTTTGTATTGAAAAATTCTGGGATCCTTCTCTGTTTTCTCTGAAAGTAAAATATGAAGTTCAGCATGTGGATACTAAAGAATTTGAAGTCTGAGGTTTCTTATATTGTAGGATAATTTCAATTATTAATTAAGGTCTAATATATAAACCTTTTCACACACTACTGGTCCAACTTTTTACTAAGCCTGATAACTAAGATAACTCCAGAGATAACTCTAGAGATTTCCAGATACTTCTGTAGATGCTCCCATGTGGATACCAGATACTTTGCAGACTGTACCATTTTAAACCACATAAGCCCACAGGTGCTACAGTCTTATTCCAGGTGAAAAAAAAAAAGGCCAAGCTCAAAAATGCAGACTTCTTGTTCTGTGACTATTACTTGCCAGCACATTCCAGCTGCTGCCTAAAGCCTCACTTAGGCTTTTTGAAAATGAGGAAATACAATGTCTATAATGCTAGAGATTTTCTGCAGATGATCAGTCCCTGTATGTACCACCAATCAAAAATATTCTAAGACACCAAAGGGAAGAGACAAATCCATTATTTCTACCCTAACATCCTAATTTCTCACTCATCACTTCTGATGCAGTGATGTCAAAGTTGCATTTGCTTTGGGTTGCCATGAATTACCTTGGAGTATTTGGATGGTTTCACACCTTTGTTTCTATAACCCAGCTAATGTGTACCTTTTCTGTGAGCAAGTGCACATACTGTGCCAACCTGAATTTCTTTTATGTCACATTGCTTGAAATAACATGGAACCAAAAGCCTGCTTCAGTATCTTTTATATCTCTGCAGATATTTCTATTCTAGTTTTAGTATTTCCCTTTCCTGAAGGTCCTACATTGTTTTTGATAATGTCAGGTCTCCAGATGCACTGTTGTTCTGCATGAAAGATGACAGAAGGACAAGCCAAAATCATCAATTTTAATGATATTTCAACGCCATCCTTGTCTTGTGTCATTCCTGTGTATGCTGCAGCCATCAATCTATGTTTGTCTAAAAGGGTCTGTGCCAGAGCCTTAAATGTAGATAGGGCTGAAGAGGCCAATTTGTTACAATTTGACAAGGTCTGGCCTCATCTGGCAATCCAGGGTGGCTGAGTGCCTCTAGTGAATTGTGCATCCATTTTCTCAGATCCGAACTGCTCCATTAGTTTTCAAGACCCTCTTATCTCCATGCTTTCAATATGCACAGTGGTGAGTGTACACTCACGCTGGTAATGGAAGGGTCATTCACCCCAAAGTGTCCCTCCAAACTATAAGGGACTCTTCTTTGGCTATGGTCCCTCTTGTCTCTTTGGGTTCATTTCCCCTTTGAATCACTACCCACGCCATGGGGAACCTCTATCCATTCTTCTCCCATCAAGTGTCCTCTACAGAATATTTCAGAGACTGAAGCAGATTGGATGAATTGTGCTTGAAGTCAGATGTATTGATATATACATCCATTAACACACACTTCCTATTTTTCTGAACCCATTGTCTCATTTTCACCAAATGTTATAAAGGAATAGAAGTCTCTAAGGTGGGTTGTTCCTTCAAGCTTTATGAAAATAGATTTTTAGGTTGGAGAGATATCTGACTACTTCTCTACTGAGAAAAACAAAACAGCATGAACTCGAGACCTTTTGAATCTCAGATAATGCATACTGAAGAAATCACATTGCAGTGCCTCAAATGTAGGGAAAGCTTTGGTGACAATTTACATCTTCCAGACTTGAGAGTCTATCAACACAGAAACACAAATCTGGAGAAAATCAAGCTTCATTAGCTCTAATATTCGTGAGCTGTCTTTTCTTTCTGATCCTCGGAGACTGGAATGCAAGGCAAAAGGACAGAAGCACTGCTCTCTGCTTTTTCACTGAAGCACAAAGGGAGTCAGAATTTATGCCTTCAGCCTGCTGTGTGTGAAAACTGTACAAATGATGCTGCTATTGCTATAGAAAATATTTATGTCCCTAATCTTCCTATTGCTCTCATTTCCTTCCCACTTTCCTCCTTCCTTCATCTTTGTAAATACTCTCCTTTAGTATTAGACTGGTGTTTTTTCAGCTGAATTTAAATCTCTCTCTTGGTGACACGAATGGAATAAGAACCCATCCTTACGCCTTCACCTCCAGCCCCTGTGGCTCATAGAAATCAGGCTGGGACATCAAGGAAATGGAGTTACTGGATGAAGGGTCTTCACCTTCATGAAGAGCAATTAAAGCAAAATATTGGCTTGTAGCTGAAAGAGATTTATTGCATTCATCTGTCAAGAGGACTGTGTATTTGTAATCCCGATTCAAGTGCAGGTCACTGGAATTTTACAACATATGCAGAAGATATTTTATCTAGATCATGAAACATAAAATGCTGATCAGGAGAGGGTGCTCTCAGCTCATGCTCTTTTGCTGTTGCTTTGAACACTTCAGGAGTCTGCAGAATTTTCTTCTCTGTTTGTTGGGATTAATAATTTCTTCTTGTTTTTCAAAATGTTTTCCGGGTATTTTCACTAAATAGATCATCCTTTGTAATGCACCACATGGAAAATATAGGTTCCAATCTTCACTTAATTCTAGATTTCTAAAATACTAAGAATGTTTTCATTATTATTGCTATAAGCCATTCCACAATGAACTTGTTCCATTTGGACCCAAACTATTTTTTAAGTTATGCTTATATTCTCATGCAGCCACTCTCTGGTGAATTTTGTATTTACAGGAATTGAATTGCCAGCATCCATAGCTGAGTGCTGAGAAAAACTTAAAACTGCAAGAGGAGCAATTCATCCCAATAACACTTGCATTTTTCTACAGGCATGAAAAAGTAATAATAACATATAACGTCAGTGATCAGTGTCCAGTTATTGAAATATCTGAAATGCCTAAGTATTCACAAGCAATTGACAAAATGATCTTTAGAAAAGAATCACACAATCACAGAATCATTAAGGTTGGAAAGATCACTAACATCATGCATCCAGCAAACAGCCCATTCCCACCTTGCACACCAACCCTGTCCTTCAGTATCACATCTCTATGGCTCTGAACACTTCCAGTGATGGTGACTCTACCTCTTCCCTGGGCAGCCTGTGCCAGTGCCTCACCACTCTTTCTGAGGAGATATTCTTCCAGACAGCCAACCTGAACCTGATCTAACAGATAGAAATAAGCCTTTTAAAAATTAGTTGATATATGCACCTGGCTTCTTCACTTTTCAGAAGGCCAGTCATGTACAGTGATGAAATTTTACTGTGCACTCAGCTCTGGAACACAGGAATAAGTCACAGCTATAATCCTTGATTTCTGCAGGCTCGTTTTGCCTGTAGCAGAGGGTGAGTTCAGATAAGAGGAAGGCACACTCCTTTAGTTGGTGCAATGCACTGCTTAGTTCTGGCCCAGCCTGCTGTTGGAAGAGATCTCCCTGACTCTGATTCCCCACTATTTCACTTTTTCTAGCAATACCTGCACTTGCACAAAGTGTCTGTAGGCATTTGTTACCAGTGCATACCAAAACTGGCTGGTAGGGAGCCTTATACCTCTTGTACTCAATAGGAGTGAATGAAATGATCTGTAAAAGGAGCCTTGCCCTGTGTTTGTGTGTATATATATGCATCTCTATATGTACAGACATAAACATGTATGAATATTTCTTGTAAAAACATGGTTTTATGAGTTTGCTCCTTTTGTACTTCAATGACTGCTCTTCAGTTATGAACATCAACAGATCAAAAATCAAAGCAAGTCATAAACAGAGCTCCTGCAGTCCGCATACAGAGAGGAGCTGCTCCACAGAGTGGCCTTTTGGAAAGAACTAAGAAAGCAAGCAGAAGAGAAAATAACCTCCCTGCCTCACTCTGTAGGCTTCAGTTGGTGGGAAAATGGTTGATATTTGCTGGGACTCTGAATAAGGAAAAGCTTTCTTCCACCATTTTAGATGCAGGTTTTTGCTGTTTGTTGTTTTTCAGAGAAAGAAGAAAGTGAAGTGAGGCAACAGCAAGCACAAAAACAAGAGCTGTTTCCTTATGTACTGCTTATCTGAAAGTGCCATGTAACAAAGCAGGTAAGCTGTCACTACTGCTCTAATGATTTCTGTCCAGGTCCTTGTAGTTCCTGTTCTCTTCAGTGTGATAGATTGAAAATGAAGTACAAAGTGGGCAGCGCTTCCCCTGCTGTGGTGGAGAGGAGCTTGTTCCTGGGCTTACGTGGATTACTGTGACATGAGATTCAAAGATGTGTCCAAAAAAACCCTGTGAATTATTGGACATCCATCACATAGGGAAGAAGGAAGGCCAAAGATCGTAGCTCAATCTTGTAACTACTTAGGCTGAGAGGGTCAGTGATGAGGGTGCATTAAAGTCATAGGGGAAAGAAGGAGGCATCAGATCAGCAGTAACTGGCATGGGTAGAAGGCTGTATCAGACTGAATCATATCAGTAGTGAGAGACACTAGTGTGTAGAAAGCAATTGCAGAGCAATGTTCACAAAATCATGACCTCTCTGAGATTAGGGCAGGGAGGACAGATATTAGTGACCTGCACTGCAGCTAAACTACTGCAATGCAGACAGGAGAATTGTTTTACCCTTAAGATCTAGCAAGTATTACAAATAAAAATGTGTGTACAGTGTGACCTGAGAGCTGGTAACATTCTGCTCCCACTGCTGCCCAGAAATTGGTCAGATCCACCTAAGAGACTATAATGATGTCGACATCAACCTCTCAGTTTCTAAATGCTACACCTCAGTAGCAAAGGAGTAACAAGAGCCCCACAAGATGACACTTTGGAAATCTTTTTCACCTGTTTTCTATTTGAGCATCCACCTAAATGAGGTCTTTGCCTTTGCAATTGATAAGATGTAGCCAGATCAAAGCCTCTTGATTTTCAACAGATTTTACTTCCCCTTGATAAACCATAAGGAGAACTGTAGCCTCACAGCACCAAGATTTTGGATTCTGCAGTGCTAGGCCCATTGCTAACTCTCTCGGTGTTTTTTAATTTGGAATTTGAACCTCACCACTAATGGAAGTTCAGAGCCTTCGACATGAAAGTCCTTGGCTTAATAATGCAAACTGCCATCAGCAGCTATATGTAACACTTAAAATAAGAGTAATAAGACTCTAGGCTGACTTTGGGCACTCCACTCTGTTGTACCTGGGAGCACCTGGACTCTTGGGGCATCTTTCAGGCCCCGTTTGTTTTCTTTGAGATGACCTTCATTATCAGGGCAAGTGAAGGCACAAGGAAATGTGTTTGTCAGAAGTTGTAAGGTAAAGAGAAAAGTTTGATTTTTATCAACACCATGTTCTATTCAAAGGAATTTCAAATACAGAAAGACCCTGTATCATCATCACAAGCTCTAAATCACAGCTTTCAGATGTGGAAGGCCAATAAAGGTGAATATATTACATAAAACAATTAGCTGCAAGCTTTCTTGCAAATTTAAATCAAATGTCCCAGATAACTCCACATAGTTTTTGTGGTTTAGTAGAAAGAGATAATTGCTTTTCACAGGGAGTCACTTTAAAATTTTTTATTTTTGATGCCTCAGTCTGCAAGGAACCAGCTGAATTATTCTACTACTGAAAATACCTAAGGACAATGAGCTGTTTTTTATAGATCACAACAAGGAATTTATATTCAGTATTTCTACCTTGGTTTATCTCTACCTCCACCAGCACTTTCAGAGCCAGCAAATGACCTGTGAATAGCTGCTCCTCTGGCCCCAGTATCTGAGGGAGCAGCAAGCTGTAAATTGCCATGGCTGCACATATCCTTAGCCACTCACATGTGTTGCTTTTTGGTGCCCATGAAAGCCTGATCTGATTATACGTACAAGAGTAAATTTCTATGTATTGTTTATTGCTATTCAGCTGGTGATTCACCCACACATAATTTTTGTTTTATTATTCACTAAAAAAAGATTTTTTTTTATTCACTAAAAAACACACATGGTCTGAAAGCTGACACTAAACCTGATTTATCTGCATTGATTAGTGATGATTTCACATTAAAAAAAAACAACTATTGCCAGTATATTTACTGCATGGAAACATAAGGATATTCTGATTATGGATTCTGTTGTAGATCCTGTTATCCTGTCATGCAAGCATAAGGATCTACCTTTCAGCTTTTGGATCAATTCTTAAACACTCCTGAGTGAATACCACTTTACTGCATAGTGGAGTGTTAGCAGAAGAGTTGGAAAGTGTCTGTGCCATTGAATAGGCAACATCAGTGATTACCCATGGGATTTTGGACCTCGGAGAAAAATATAAGCAAGAAAAATCGGAACAATCTTTTAAAAGACCTTGGAATGTAATATATATTTAAAAAGTCAGCATGAATTTCTGCATAAAACTGAAGCTGAGAGTATCTGACCAATCCTGCACCTTCTGCATCCTGCTGGTGAAGCCTGTGGGCTTCCACCTTGGATTTTTTAAAGGGATGAAAATTGAACTTTAAAACAACAGCAGTTGGGTTTTGATTTAAGACAGGCATCTGAAAAGCTGATCTGGTTTTCTTCATCAGTAACAAAAAAATAAAATGAATATTTTATAGTTAAAACTCAGTTGTGTGTAAAAACCCACAAAGCTATTTCCTCGTTGCAATAACTATAATTGTATTGCTTCAGATAGCCCACAGACTTCTCTATAGGACAGAGAACCATTCAGTGCCATGTGAATTCAATCCTTCTCAGAATAATCACAGCTGGTGCATAGGGAATAAATGACTGGATGAAGGTTTGCAATGCCATGCCCTCCTCTGACATGGGGATTTCAGCTGTTTATGGGATCGTGTTGGGACCCTTCATCAAGTAAGATGTTTGATTTGGAAAGGCTTTTCAATAATCCTGGTTTTGATAGTGCAATTGTACTTCTTTTCTCAATGTTGGGATATGTTTAAGGTCTATATCTTTAACAGTGACTTTCCAAAGACCAAAAATCTTTATGTGGTGTACTGTAGGCCTTTAAGTAGGGGATTGAATGTTGATCCCTATGCTTAAATGCTTTGCGCAATGATAAGCAGTAACAGTGCATTTAATATTCATCTGCTGCCTGTATGCACACGGTTCTCCTAAAATCTTGCCTATGAGAGAACTGGGTCTGTTTGAGTCTATTGCCAGGTGAGGCAAGTTAAATGCAAACTTGTTGGTTTTGTTTATTCATAAAACCAGAATCTAGTGTTGATAATGGAATTGTAGACCTAAGAGATAAAACTCTTACATTTAGCTTCTTCACCTCTTCAAATTCTATGGATTTAATATGTTCTTTCTTATCCTTATATCTTATATATTCTTATATATATATATATATATATATATATATATGTTTTTTTTTTTCTTTTCCTGATATATATTCTCATTAATTGAAGGTTTCTGAAAATTAGCCCCTAGAATAAAAGATAGCATTCTTTTATTATTTTTCTTTTTCCCTCTCTATTTTTTCTATTTGGGAATGCCCATATGGCTGCAATCAAATGCATTTGGGAATACCTGTTTGGCTGCAAGCAGGTCTTGAAACCTTCTGGCTAACATCCAGGAAAGGCTTGTGGAAAGATATGAAAGGAAAAATCTGATTGTTTAGCAGCTATTGTGTGCAGACATTGTATTCCTGCTCCAACTTTGTGGGTGTGTGTAGGTGTTCATGTGAAAGAGATCCAGACTGAGCTAATTTTCAGAGCTCCAATGTGTAATAATCCTATACCTATGGCCACCCTCTAGCTGTGTAAAGTGAAGAGGGAGAATGCAGGAAAAAAAGAGATTAAGAAATGTTGAACCAAAGTATATGGTTGAACCAAGGGCATGGTGCTTTGAAGAAGAGAAAATATATCTGAACTTTTAGATGGGATAGCTGTATTTTTATTTATTTGTGATGCAGTGCTTTGTGCTACTTCTCTGGCAGGGACCCAGAAGCTCTGTGAGTCTTGGGGAAAGGCTGAGAGAAAGATGATGCTGTGGGGATTTCAATCTTGCTGATTTATGGTCTTGGTTATGCTGCTTGGTTAGTAGATCATGTATTATTTCTTATAAATGACAAGCTTCAGAAGGAGGTAATATTTTTGTCCTATTTCAACCTTGATTTGGAATGCATGATCCCTTAATATTTTCTTAATGTTTTAATTGACACAAACCAAAGCGAACTAAAAAGCGAGAGTTGTATGTGATGGATCCCATTCATTAAGTGGGCTGCCCATACCATAGCTTGTCAGTCAGCAGAAGAGCTGCCCTGCCAGCACTGACACAGCTCCCACCCATGCTGCTCATCTGTGCTGGAGCCCATGCTACAAACAGCCCTAATAGAAGCAAAGAATGGTGCATTGTCCTTTGCTATACTGAGAGACTGCTGTGAATTTAATTTGGCGTGGGGGGGGGGGGGGGGGGGGGGGGGGGGGGGGAGGTTCTTGTGCTTGAAAGCAGAAATTAAAATTTCCTTTTCTTGGGAAACAAAACAGCATTGTTTTTTGTTGTTGTTTTTAAAAATTTTTATTTTATTTTATTTTTTTATTTCTGTAGATGTCATTGTAGGTGTAGCTGCCCATTGCAGCTGAGGACAGATTGGTGTTAAAGAATGGGTAAGGGACATTGGACTGATTCAGCTCTTTGGTGCCTGTCTGTTGGTGTGGCAGAGGTTTATTGTTTTGAATCTGATACACTCTCCCCTTCCTTCTGTGCCAAATCAGGCACAGGGCATTCTTCATCCAGTGCTTCATGAATGAAGATTTCCAATACCAGTTAGCTACCAAAGACAATACTCTTCTCACCTTCCATTGAGTGCAGAAATTATCTCTTCTGGTGGGTGGGGAAAATTATCTCTTCTGGGGTGAGGAGAAATAATGTGTCCAGTAAGTTACCTAGGGAGCCAAGGTGTTGAGAAGGAGTGGATTTGCAACAAGGTCTGCCTGAGGAAAGGTTTTGATCATGTCTCTCTTATTTGCTTCTGTGAATGTTTTTGATGCATGATGGCAAGAGGGCTTAGATCTCTCTTTGCAGCTCAATTTAGAGTTAACGATCAAGTAATTTTTACAGGGTGTTCACTGTATCCTACTTAAATAATTCTAATGTACATAACTCAGTGCACTTACTGAGCCAGTACAGATCATCTTTACTGAAAACTATTGAGCTCAATAACACTAAAGAAAAATGTCAAGAATCTTACTTATATACTAAGTTTTTCAAAAATTATTTCTCTTACAAGTCATTCAAAAGTTAGCTGTACTCAGAGGAAATGGGGTAAGTAGTAATATAAGGAAAAATAGGACTGATTACGTCTAGCTCCACATTATTTGCAGACAAAGTGCTTGATTGAGTTTGTGATTCGGCTAATGAGAAGCTTTGTTTGACTTCAATTAATGTTTCACCAGGCTCTCAAGCTGCCAAGAAATTAACCTATGTGGAAGGAGTACGTTAATGTGACTGGGCAAGCTCTTGCTTAAACTTCTTAAATTTAAGGCCTGAAACAAGACTGCAGTAAGCAGAGGTTACTAAATCTTTCTGACAGACAGAAGCCTACATAATCGAACAGAATTTACTGGTTTTCCCTGTATCTAGTGTTGATAAATAGAAGATAAATTTGAACCGACCTCAGTGGAAGATGAGACCTTTTTAACTTCTTCAGGACTTGCTTTTCAGGTTACAAATGATGGTAACCAGTTGGCATGAAAACATGATGTACAGCACTGCAGTAATTCACAGAACATCTACAGCGGTACAGCAAAGTACTTATCAACACTGATACTAGGGATCTCCTGCTTTTATAGCTACACAGTAGCTGTAGGGCTCTTCAGTCTGGATATTCTGGCTATTTACATATCCAGAGACTAACACGAACCAGGTGTGAGTTGTAGAATACTTTCTTTCTGTACTGAAAAAGATTTTCATAGTAACTTTGTAAGACCAGACTAAGCAAGTGCGCTCCACTTGCTAATTGCATCTAAAGACAACTGAGACAGCCTGTGGTGCGAGTTTTCTTCCACATGTGGGCTCAGCTCCATTTTCACTCCTATGCAGAGACTGGCACAAGGAGTAGCCATACTGCAGAGCATTCTGAGTGCCCCCAAAGACTTGTATGCAGGGCTTCTTCTGAATTTATTTCCAAAATGAACCACTTATCATGAAATGTTCTCAATGGAAACTCTCATAGACCTTCTCTTATCACCTTTTAATTACTGTGTGCACAAATGCATTAACAACATGAGTCAGTGCCACATGTCCCACTGGTTCCGAAACTTTTTATCTCTTATCCTGTTTTATTAACAGTGGTGGAGATACTGCTTAACCTGCTTATGTGCTCAAATCCTGCTCTTTACCCTGTATGAAAGTGAATAATTGTGTATTTTTTTTTTAATCTATCATATACGTTCCACTGTTATATGACTGTTAGTCTGCAAATGCCAATTAACCTACTAGTGAACTCACTGAGGAAATTAAGGCTGCGAGGCATTTTCTCATCCTTAACAGCCACTGAGAAGTAGCATTAGAGTAATCATTCACATATAACTGATGGAAAATTATATACTTGAGTATCTAGAGGAGAGACACACATGCCTGCCTATTGCAGCTTGAAAGACATGAAATAACTTTATTTCTTGGATCCACTCTGACTGGTAACATTTCACATTATCTCAATGGATTTAGCCTTTAGAATTTCTGAAGTATGAACAAGGATGCAGAGGTGCATGATAGAGGGGAAACCCAGCTACCCTGTGTCAAGAGGTGATAGGATGTTAAGGCAAAGCTGAATACTTTCCCCCTACATCTACACATCTGTAGGCTTAACTCGCTTTCTCTTTTGTATTTAAGTGAGAATATCTAATTGCAGCATGTAATTAAGATCATGCATCTCTGAAACATAATTTAGACTCTCAGTTTTTCCTTAGTATCTTGTCATTACCAAAAATAATAATTCATGAAAGTTCAGCAGAGTCTCCCAACCTCTAATTTTCCAAAACAGCCAGTATCTGGATGGCTTTGCATATCAGTTGTGTTTGTGATGTCATTTAGTTTACCAGTAACAGGAAATCATTCCATTAGTCTGTAGGCTTTTCACATGGAGTCACCATACAACCTCTGCTGGAGCTAGTACACAACGGGTGCTCTGTAACAATATGTAATTTCTGTTCACTTACTACGTGCTCAAAGGAATCTAGCTCAAGATCAGTATTCAAGCAATTACTTGTGAGCATACAAGAAGGGATTATGCCATTTTTTTTTTTTCATCTGCAGTAATTGAACTAAAGGAGCAAAACAAGCTGCAGACTGAAAATGTTATTGATAGTGTGTTTCAGTTGGTTATGCAGGCAAGTACAGTGTCCAAGGGTACATACTGTTAGTTCACTGTGAAATGGTGACTTCAATTGATAGTGCTCATTACTATTTAATTTCAGAATAATTACAGGTGTTGTTTTTTGCCTGTTAATGACTTCTTAGCATGTTTGCTCAGAAATGTTATTAGAATCTCCTGTAGGTCTTCCCGCTTTCAATACAGCAGCGTGTTGTAGAGGATGTCTTTCAGTTTCAGCGATTAAACTGAAATTATTGAGGTAACTGTGTTCTTCTTTAAGCAAATGTGTGAAAATAAGCAATGGAGGCTCTTTTCTATTTACATAAACAATAGAAGTATTCCACTGAGAAATTTCAGAGATAAAGTAAATTACAAGGATTTGTGGAAGCTTGTTTTAATGCTGATCTGTGACGGCACATTCATAAGATGATCTGGAACAAACTTGGTACACTTAGTTATCAAAAAGTTAGTTTACATAGGAGTTCAGCTAACGTAGATGAAAAGACTTTTCACAGCATGATATCTGTTCAGGAAGGATAAACGATCTCAATTTGCCTTGTATTTGTTACTGTCTAGGGATGCACACCTAAGCAGTCAGAGCTGAGCTGATTAAGTTTCTGTGCCCTGAGGAACAAGAAAAAAGTTGAACAAAGCTAAGAATAAAATGCCATTTTTTCCATGTTCAATCTATTCTTCTATATTATTATACTGTTTTTCCTGAATTTAGTTCCCTTCACTAAAAAGAGAAATTAATAAACCTGAAACTCAAAAGACACTCTCTTGTTTCTTCCCCCCTCCAAAAAGTAAAACTCCACAAAAAACTCCACTACAACCCAACCTGAACACCGGTTCCCAACCTGAATGCCCTTCCCTTGCCCTGTGTGTTAATGCTGTTTGAGAGTTGGCTGTCCATACACCTAGAGTTCAAGCCACAGATGCTCAGTTTGATTTCTGGAGAAACCACAGCAAGTTTTACACAGTAAAAACCTTGTATGGCATTTCAGCTCTGTGTTATTTCTGTTATTTGACAGGATTAGTTCCATGGGATTGCTACTTCCTTCATATTGTCTTTTCACATTCTAACTGACTACCCACACAGATGCTTGTTCTCCCTTCCTCTCTCATAAAAATAGAAAGTGTTCTCCACGAGTATTAAAATAAATAATGCTTTAAAATGAGTTAGAGTTGTCAAAATATACAGCATGTGCTTCAACTAACATGAATTGTGTTTTCGCTTATAAACAGTGAGTCAACGGAGTTGGTACATCTTTATCTAATCTGAAATATGCTTATTAAGCATGGGAGAGGAGATAATTGTTCCTGTGAGGTCAGAAGGTCTGTAGGAGAGAAAGGAGCTGTCAGTAAAAAGAAGAATGACCCCAGTCTGTGTGTTTGGGTGAACTCCTTTCCATGATATCTGTGTACACTAAAAATGGAAAAAAAGATGGGATCAAATGGAAAAAGAGTACCAAGATCTGTCCATTAAGGTTAGCAAATGCCTGACTTGCTTGCAATGTTTTTAATCTCTGTAAGTTCCTAAAGTTACTACTATTCCCTAATTAATTAAATTATGTAGATTATAAATAAAAGCATTCCATTTAATATGGATTTCATAGCCAATATCAGTGTATGCAATTGCCTGGCTACCAGATGCTAATGCAATTCTGTTGAAGTTGTGATCTTAAAACTTAGAAAAATGCTGATTTGGATCAGCCTTATAAATATCTTGGTAGGAGTTGTGTATAAAACATAACAGACAGCAAAACTGACATGTTTTGTACCAGAACAGAATCTTGTTGCTCAGTGTTGCTCAGTTGATTCACACAAATTTCTATCCCCAAAGAACGTGCACACTGATTACACACTAATTTTGGACAGAGGACAGCAACAAAGAAAGTTACTGTAGACCAAACCAAAGTTTAAAGACAGTGGATTATTCTAAGTATTCTAATTAAGACATGCTATTTGTGTGCTCGTCTCTTTTATGAGAGATCTTGTAAGACAAATGCTTAGCAAATCCTTTTTTTTTTTTTTTTTTTTTTTTTTTTTTTTTTTTTTTTTTTTTTTTTTTTTTTTTTTTTTGTGGTTTTGCTGACAAGGAAGCAGATTATGAGGAGAGGGAGGAAAAGGGTAGAGGGCCCAGCTCCCTTGTGCTGCATAGATGGAAGGCTGGGGAGAACATAAGGCCCTTGCTGGATTAAATTTCCTGTGGCTAGTGTTTGTACATTTGGAGCCAGATTATCAGGTTAGATCTCAGTCCTGGGAGACTTCTTCCACACAGCGCCCACCCACTTGCTAGAACTGCTTCATATGTAAGAGCCAACTGCATTTTTGAGCTGTGAGTGGTACACAAAGCATCCTGGAGGTCTTCCCTTCCTTCGCAATTCTAACCTGCAGTGGAACCTTCAGCTCCATTTTTGCACCCAGAATACTGAACAGAAGCTAAACAGTGTTATTTTGCTATTTTATCCATACAGAAGTAACAGACCATTGTTTTGGTTTAAGTACAAAAGAAGTACTCTGGCATTCTATCCATATTTGCAATAAAATCAGAAATCTTTCTCTGGAAAGAGCTTGAAAAAGGATTAGTTTTAAGAGATTATAGGATAGTTCTGTTCTTCTTCAAGAGAGAGAATAATAGGCAGACAGATCTCCCTTTCAAGCACGCTCCCTGACTATCACTTATGAGCTCTGTTGCTGGAGTAATTCCTGTTCTATTTCCAGCATCCTAAAGAGCAATGACATGGAATGCTCGCTGCAGTGCTCCTCATGTAGGAGTAAAAGGAACAAGAGTAAATAAAAGCAAGCATGTATCTTCCATTACTCTCATTTTCTAAAGCAAATCATTTTTTCTCTATTATGATCTGCCTCTACTCATTGCTGATAGACAAGTCCTTCCCACCACTTCAGTGGAAACATCTGTGTTAGAAGGTTTGCAGGAGAGCCCCCATTCAGCAATAAAGGAGTACTGCTGCACAAAAAGTATGTTTGGCTTTCATAAACTATTTTTTTATTTTTTTAAATTTTTCTATTTTCATTATCTTTTGGAACATCACATTTTTTTACTCTGTAAGCTGTAGAAAACCATTTCAGTTCTATCAGCTCTAAGAGTTATTGAACATGAATAGTCAAAGAGCTGTTTCTGAATAAGGAATTAGATTTTCAACCTTTCTAATCTTTCTGTATTCTCAAGGATTCTAGAAGAATAACATTATTTGATTGTAAAAGTCTAAATTTTCCATTTTGTCCTATGCCTGAGTATTTTGATGCATGTTTTCAGTGCATTCAAATTATTTCCTCTGCTTTAATTCTATGCTGTCTTTTCAAAAGAATTTTGAACTTGAACATTAAGCTGATAATTAGAATGTTCCTTTTAGGGCACTGAACACATTTTTGTCTGGCATGCTTTACAGTGAGTCCACTATGTATGACACTGTCTTAGTACAAGGCTCACCCTGTCTTGTCTTCCTGATTAATTAGAAGCAGATTGGAGCCAGAGTTTTGACTGGTGGAAAGTGATTGTTACACAGCCAGGGACAAGTGATTTTCCCACAGAGTCCCTCCAGTATTCTAGAGCCAAGTTTAAAAATATCACAGCACTTTAATATTTACATTCATCATTTTTAAAAAATGAACACATGGAAGAATCTGTAAGACATGGTATAACAACAGCCATTGTTCACTTCGTGGCACTGTACAGAAGCTGATCTAATCCTTCAGTTGTTACAGCTGGCAAACAACCAGTCTCGGGGCCAAATTCTTGCAGCATCTGTGTATAACCATCCAGTACATAATTGGCAATGAAATGCATTTATACATGCAGGAAACTCTTCATGCCCTGTTATTTTCTATATGGTTTCCTATATAATGTGTGGGATCATAATTTTAGAAGCTACTTTCAGAACCACACTGGGGGAAGAAAGAATCCAGGCTCCCCACATCTGTCATATGTTGTTTTTACATTCAGTCCCTCCCCAGGGGAAGAAAAATTTGTAGGAGCATTTCATTTTGTTATTACTTCCTCTTGTTGTTGTTTTTCTCTATGTATGTTTATATTTATTTATATTAAGAAGCAGAGACAGGAAAAATGTTCTTAGCTCTCCTCAGCACTCAGAGCAATACTTCTGTTATGGGAGCAGCTATCTTGCAGAGGAGTTTCTCTTCTAATCTTCCTCCTTGAAAAGACCATGGTCTAATCTTGTGCATGGTAAATTTAATACAGATGGAGAAGCAGAATTTCCATTAGATTGTTTCTTTCTTTCTAGATTTTTAAGGCAAATGTCTAGATATTCTTCATAGATAAGAGCGTGATGCTCTATCGCATTGGATACTGAGGAAAACTTCACCGAAAGAGTGATGAGACACTGGCACAAACTGCCGGAGATGTGGCAGTGTCACAGTTCATGGAGGTGTTCAAGAAAAAGATAGATGTGGTACTGAGGGACGAGGCTAGTGGACAACTTTGGTGGTTGACTGAATTATCTTGGAAGTCTTTTCCATTCTTACCAAACTTTTCCATTCTGTGACCGAACTATGAAACACACCAGGCTACCAATCTGGGCATTATCTGGTCCGTGAGATACTTTTAAACTGCAGGGCAGGTGTGCTCCTTGAGACCTGCTGCCTTTGTTTCTGCACTGCCCGTTAATGGGGACACACTGCTGTACCTTGGCTCCTTTCCTTAACTGTACTGGCCTGTTACGTACTTGGGATAAAAGCACATCACCACGATTATGCATTTAATAGGAAATAATATAACTCTTCGAAGTCCAACAAAAGGACAACTCATTAAGTGGTTTTTATAATTCTCTCCTTTCTCACCCCATTGCGTAACATCAATGTACCGGATAGCTGACATTATTTTAAAAGGCTGTTAAGGGTGCAGGTGCTTTCTTGGTATGTTCCTCACCAGCGTGTGATGCCCATCTACAGGTATTTGTGTCTCTGTGCGTGGCTATATCTTGTAGAGACTCAGCCACAAGTAGCAGTGCATTACACGAACAGAGCAACAATGTTTTGTACAGAATAACATGAAAAAGAGATCTTTACTCCTGAATTTCTTCATTGGTCTAAAATATCAAGAGAAGCAGTTCTGGGGCTGCATATTTTTAATGTTTATTTGGAATAACATTTTCCAGTAAAACTGAAGAATCAAATTCAAAATGTGTGTATAGAGCACTTAACAGAGGTAGGTTTTGTTCCCTGCGTTTTAAAAATGCTTTGTTTAAATACATTACAGTGGCCTGGAGTAGATGCTTGTCAGTGAAATTATAATACTGTAGCCAGCACTTGTGTGCTGCTGATAAGCAGCTACAAGGGATAGTATATTTGCACAGCAATTGCTGAAATCATTTGAGAAAGGCTGCATGTTTCTCCATCAGATAACAGAAATATTTATTCAAATTGGGGGAAAAAAAGTCATGAAAGGAAGTTTATAAAGATGTATTTCTATGTCTGACACTTTCATTGGGTTTTGGACCGAGTCCCTGAGCTGCACTCCTGGTGAAACATTGCATCCTGTTCTGTGATTTTCAAATCTCAATTGCAGATGTGCCATTCCTTAGACACATCACACAAGTTATTTGTTCAGAGAGAATCAAATCTGTGTGAATTCATTAAGTCAAACAGGACTGTAAGTACGCATGATGAGCCATATGTTTGCCTACAGAAGCGCTGAATCAAGTAAATGAATGTTTACACAAATAAATAGATGTGTACACAAGTGACATATCACACACATCATTAACAGGGATATTATAAATCCCTCCTAGAATCTAATCCCTTTCTCTACCCATAAGCGGGAGAACTGATTTAATTATAATGTAGTAAGTTACCTTCCTCTGAAAATAAGTCATAAATGCATCTTCCTGCTACGTTTCAGTAAAACGAGCCCTGAACTGTCATGTAACCCTTTGATTAAGAAAACTAAATATATATATACACTAGGACAGACTTGGACTTAGGTTTTTTTAATAAGATTTTATAGTTTCATTGAAATTAAAAGCAACAGCTGGGAGTTGTAACATACATCCTACTTAGAGCACACAGCTTCCATCCATCTGTACAACAGATATAATTATGTTCATTAGGTTTTCTGAGATTTAATTAATATTTATATAAGTCTTTGATATGCATAGTTATAAATCAGGATTAAGGTCACAAGTTTTAATTACCTATCTTCTCTCATGGGTATCTTTCCAGCCTATTAAGATAGTTTCCACCTATTCTAATGAGGATTTGAAACCTAAAGGATTGTGAGTTCTAGCACCTGTCTGCAGGATGCGCTCTCAAGTTTCAGCTGTATCATACTCATTAAGCTACAAATGTGCCCAATATTACTTTAAAAGAACAGATGTTTAAGAACTGGATCTTTCCAAGCACCATGTGGCACCAACCCAACAGTAAATTCTTTTCCTACAACTGTGAAAGCATCGTGTTCCTGGGAGAAGTTAGAGTACAATGGGAGACTGTGGAATTAGGCCTGAGATGGATAGATGCAAAAAGGATCAGACATCTCTAAGTGTATCATATTTGCAGACTTTAAGCAAATATAACTATCAGTCCCACAGCATGCTTTTACTTGAAGTTATAGCTGCCTCTACAATTTACTGTCACATTTCATAGAACTGGAGACCGGCTGCATTCACTTTCAGGTTATCTTTAAGTATAGGAACATGACAGCAGCTGCGTTAGGTCAAATCAAACATCCATATCATTTAGCACTCTCTCACACTGCCTAGAGAAAGCAGATATCCAGAAAATAATGCAAGACAGGGCCAGCACATAGGTCTCCTTCCTCTGAGAGCCTCTGGCCACTTGCATTTAGGGGTCCTTCTGAACTAGACATCGTTCCTATCAGTTTAGAAATCCTTGATGGTCTTTTTCTTCCATTGCACTGTGTTCAGTTGATTTGTGCTTATATAAAAAAGGAATTTGAGAAAGTCCTGACTAAGGGTTGATACATTTGAGAAACTACAAGCTGATAAGCAATAGATCTGAAATGGGCAAAGGAAGACTGTTTCTCATGATACAAAACTTAAAATTGGAACTTATTGTTACCCTCCTTAGTAAATGCAAAGTTGTTAATGGGTTCAAAAGATAATTAACACAGTTATAAAAGAATACTACTGATGCAACTTCAAACTCAAAAAACCTCTAAACATAGATAAATGATAGTTGGCAACATGTACAAAAAGAATCATCACTCTGCACTTGCACCACGTCCTCAGCGTCTCCTTGTGACCACCACTGAAGATAAGATGGTGTGTGAGGTAGAGCTTCAGTCTGATGCAGCTCAGCTGCTCTTATGATCCAGGTACTCCAGTGGTAGATGGTGCCATTATTTTTGCAATTATGTTCTAGTACAAAAGGTTTATGACTTTCATTACAAGAAAGAGAGGCTTCTTATATGTTTACTTGCAAGACTAATAATTGAAAGTAAGAAACTTTATAACTTCCATAATTAATTATCTAAACTTTCACTCTTATGGACTTCATAGTGTCACTGCATCTTTTAAGAATAAAGAATGAGCCGTTCATATAGAAAGAAAAAGGCAAATAAGAGAGTGATTATTTCTGTTTATACAGTAGCTGAAAATTGCTGTATAAATATTATTTGTGATGTTCATATTGTGCTTGAAAGATACAGCTGTTTCAACAAAGCACATGTATGGAGTAAAATAGGAAACAGACTGGCTGGGAAAAAAGTCCAAATCTATTTTATGTAAACTGTAGTCTGATGGGACAAACATCTTTCTCAACTGTTTCATTTTATAGGATTTCTTTTCAGTATCTGTAGTTTGTAGTTTGACTATTTTGAACAATTAGTACAATAGTATGCAAGATGTATAAATATTGTACTTGTGACTATGAACACAGGATGTTTACTCTGCATTAGTATGAAAAATATTGAAATGTTTTACTGAAATTAAAAATTGAATTGGTGACAGGTTTTTCATCTGTTGTCTATTAAAAAGAAAATTTTGAGTTAATTTCAACTCCATTATTTAAAAAAAAAGCAAAATTATTTTGATTAAATTTTAAATAAACTTTTTGCTTGGCAACAATGAACAAGTAATAGCAAGCTGGAGGTTTTCTGGATTCTCCTTCTTGCCCTTCTATAGCATGAGAGGGATCTCCCAGATGGCCACAACCTCTCAAAGACAACAGAAAGCCACTCAGTTATGGTGGCAGCCATCTCCCTCAACACCCCTGGATGGATCCTACACAGACCTGTAGATCTGTGTCATGCGCTGTTTGTTTGAGGGGGTCTGCAACTCAATTTTCACTTACTGTGAATATAATTCATCCTCTGGACTTTGCTTCAGGCTTGTTAGAGCTGTGGAAGGTCTGAGGGACATCTTCGTTAATAAAGACTGAGACAAAGAAGGCACTGAGAAATTCAGCCTTTTCTCTAACCTTTGTCACTAGGTTCCCTGCTCTGTTCAGCAGCCTCATTTTTCTCAATCTTCCTGCTGCAGCATCCCTGTAGGAATCTTCCTTGGCCCTCACCCAGGATTCTCTCTTAGTGACAGCCTCCCCCTTTGGTCTATTCCCTGGGTTGCCTTTTATCTCTCGTTTCTCTTTAGATTTCGATCACCATCTCTCCACAAAAGTGGTTTAAAGCCCTTTAATTAGGAAATCTATTGGAAAAAAATGGTCTTGTTCCTCTTTGTCAGATGAGTCCCACCTCACATGCCTTCTAGCTTCAAAGTCAAAAATTAAAACATGCAGAAAAATCACTTCTCTTGCATCTCTGATATTTACCTTTAACCTCTCTGCTTAGCCCTCACCATTTTATTCTTGATCACATGCATCTAGGCTGTCTATTAAAAATAATGTAACACAACGATGTCTGTATGTAAATCTATCCTGTATGTTTGCCCTTTCTTTTTCTGCAACTCCGCAGTTTTGATAAGTCAAAACCAAGCAATATATATTTTATCTCTAAGATAAAGCTGTGTAGTCTCCACTTTACATAGCCTGCCTCAACCTGTTTAATTCTTCCTATATCTTTTTATTCTTTTCTCAGAATTTTTGATACAAATTAGTGGTTATCTTGACTTAAATGTTACAGTTTGGTTTTCAACGTGTACTTCATTATCAGTGATGGAATCTTGGTTTTCATATTTCCTGTGGGAGAGCATGCCAGGGGGTTGGAACAAGATGATCTTAATGGTCCCTTCCAACCCAAACCATTCTATGATTCTATATAGCTTTGTAATATTAATACTATTCTGGTGCAGTGTTTTGTAAAATATCTTCCTGTTCTTTCTGACAAAACTTATTTTCATGTCAAAGTTGTAAATTTAAATATGGGTGAGGAAAAACTTCTCTCGCAAAATAACCATAACCTTTTTTTTGTTGATGGAAACCGTCACTTACCATGAGGTTATCACTTTTTCCATCCTCCTGGGCATTCAGAATGGTACAAGTAAATTGCTGCAACCCATTGATTCTAAACTGCTGAATTACTGGTGTCTAGCACAGTATTCAAATGGGTTTGCTCCCAGAGAAACATTTTTCCATTGCTGAGCCCTCTGAAGTAAAAGTAGGTGAATAATTTATGTTTCAAACTCACTGCCAGTGTATTCAGTGGAAAAGCTCTCACTACTTTGGGGAGAGCGGGGTCCTGCATCCTATGAGGGGTTTGGAGTGATGGTGGTGTGAGCACAGCTGAGTGAATTAAAAGTCCCCATCAATATACCAATCCATGTGTGACAGCATTGTGAAGAAAGTACTCCTTTATTCACTGAATGACAGTAACCAGACTTATTCAGTTGAGAACATTTAACAAGAATGCAATTGGACAGATCTTTCGTCATTCTGACCAAGGCTAAATTTAAGCAGAAGCTCCAGAAAATATAGGTCACTGATTAATTCACTGAGATTTTGCATTCTTGCTCTGCAATAATCACTTAATGACAAGTTACACCAAATGCTTCAGTGTGATAATTAATTCTGGTTACACATTATTAAGGTCAGAGGAACTAACAGGTTCATTAATTATTTCTATTTTAGAACATGGGACACTTCAATCAAGAATATATAGACGAGTAAATGTAAGGGAATTTAACAAATATTTCCTGGCTTGGTATATGACTTAGCAGAGACAGAGTTCAGCATGTAGATATATTAATGGCTGCTATTCTATTAGAGGGGAGATCCAGGAATTGTTCCTGTAACAATCACTTTTAAAACTTTTTATTCACTTTAATTATATGTACAGCATTTTTTTTTTTTTAAGTTAGTTAATGTAACAGACAAAAGAAACGTTCTGAGGTTTTCTGAGGTAACCTAGGGGTGCCAAAAAGAACAAGAAAGGCTTCTACGGTTATCTCAACCAGAAATGGAAAGTCCAGGAGGGCATACCCCCCCAAGTGAGTGACCCAGGCAGGCTGGTAACAACAGACAAGGAAAAGGCTGAGGTGCTTAGCAAATTTTTTGCCCCAGTCTTCCCTGATAACTGCTTAGCACACAGCTCTCAAACATTTGGTTTGGTAGGAGGGGACTGAGGATGCAGTGTCCCTCCCACTGTAAGTGAAGATCAGGTTCGTGACCATCTGAGGAACCTGAACATCTACAAGTCTATGGGTCCAATGAGATGTATCCCAGATCCTAAGGGTACTGGATGGCATAGTCGAAAAGCCACTCTCTATGATATTTGAAAAGTGGCAGTCAGGTGAAGTCCCTGGTGACTGGAAGAAAGGTAACATCATACCCACTTTTAAAAAGGTTAAAAAGGGAACTATCAACCTGTCTGTCTCACCTCTCTGCTGGGTAAGACCATGGAACAGATCCTCCTAGAAGATATGGTAAGGCACATAGAAGGCAAGGAGGTGACATAGGAGAAACAGTACGGCTTCACCAAAGGCAAATCCTACTTAACCAACCTAGCAGCCTTCTCAGTGAGTAGGAGAAGGGAAACTTAAATCTCTTGATCCTTTATTTGCTTCTTCCTCAAAACTGCTATTAAAGTTATTGAAAGTTGTTCTAAACCTAAATTTCAGGTGGCAATCCTGAAAAATCAGCATTTACTATAAACATGCTATTAGCAACTCCAGTAAGTTGTGTATATAATTAATCATTATGAGACTGAAAACTAGTATCAGCACAATCAACATCTTTCATGCTTAGCTCTAAATGACAGCGTGAAATATTTATTAATCTCATTGAACTACTTGTTCTCCCCACTGACAACATTTCCAAATCATGTAAGTTTATTTGTCAACCTGATCCCAATGAGCAGAGCTCTCAACTGGAAGATGCCAGTGGGAGATGAGAGCACTCCCATCTCACTGCTCCCTCTCTCAATCGTGTCCTTAGTGAAGTTCTGACTTAAGGATGGAGGTAATGATGAGCCTGCAAATGAGATTGTTGCTTTCCAACTGCCTCCAAATTGCTCAAGCATGGTTGTCACTTCATTGTATGCATTCTTAAACTTCCTTACTAATTTTGTTGCATACTAAAAATATAGCAGAACAGTAATAATAATGGATTATAGGGAGAGACTGAAGAGCAGATTTTGTTCTTGGTACCAGTGTGCCAATGATACATTTCATTTAGGAAACATAGTTCAGATGAATAAGGGTAGTTCAGACAATTTAATTTACAGGGCATAGAAAACCAGATCCAAAACTCTGACATGAAAGTTCATTCAGATTCTTCATAACTATCATTCAAAAATCATTTTTGGGCCTTCATAATTTTCTATTAGTGGAAGTTTTTGCATCCTATAATCTTTGTTTCATTTGCAGTCTGGGTGGGTTTCAATTAATAAAAAGCTAAACAAATTGCTGAGTGCATCATCTGGTTTGATGCTTAATCAGAAGGTTAATTTGGGCTTGAGTCATCAATCAAATCTAAAAGAGAAAATTTGTATTTCAGGAGATATTTGGAAGTGTCAGAGATAATTGCACAGTGATCTAGACTTTGTGGGTATTTAGGAATAATTTGTCTTTTCATTGTCAAATTCCTCATGTAGCAAAGTTGAAGGAGAGTAAACCTCATGTTTTTCTACCTCCCACTCTCTGATATCTGGCAACAAAATTCCGGATACCATGGCCTGTTCTTAATACTCAGAAAAGATGCCATTGGGACCCCCTTTCAGGTGGCACGTTTTTATTAGCACTGGATCTGCTGCAGAATCTCTTTATATTATTCTTTCTTGTGCAAAATCCTATTTTTCTTTGTAGCTTTTTCACCATTAACTTTGCACTCTTTGCCATTCCTCTTATTCAAATTACCCACCTGGGTTTTTCACAGAGTGATCATTAAAGGAGTATTAGCAGAAGTTGTAAGAAAAGAATTTGAATGATCAGTTCTAACTACAGAATAACAGACTGAATAACCAGTGCAGAAAGCACCAAATGGAGAACCACGTGCATGCATGTCAGGGTTTTTGTTTTTTATTCTACTAAGGTTGTGAGAATTAAATAATACTATGAACAAATCCTGTTTTATTTAAGTCATATAGATTTGTAAATTCTATACCAATTTTTGGTTGTATTTGATTTTTGAAAGTTTTTCTTTATGTCATCATAGAAAAGGTATGCTTTAAAAACATCTTCATTAAATTGATCATAAAATTTAATCTTACTGTACTTACAATGCATCCACAGTGAAGGTTTTTTTTCCTGAGCCAAAATTGATGTCTTAGTTTACAATGACCAGTCAAATGAGCATTCAGAAATGAAATAGTTATGCAATGATCCTCAACAGTGCTCTCAAGAGTGCGTAGAGAGAGTTGTAGGTGAGCAAAAGCTATTCTCCTTAGCTCAGATCTGATGTTCCAAGTCAATATGGTTGTGAAACAAAGCACGACTTTGGCTTCATCCAATTACTTTTGTGACCTGTGACTCTTCTAAGGTACTTGTGTTTTCCTCACTCATATGTTCAGGAAGAACATGCAGGCTAAACCAAGACAAGGTATCTTCACTTACAAGAAATGGACAGAAGGTCATTTCAACTGTTTTTTTCTTGATTTGTTGCAACTTAATCTAATCATAAATATTTATTGTCTGAGGCATTTGCTATCTCAGAAAATAAACCTCCATATCTGCCATTCCCATTTAATGATTCATAAAATACTGTAATTCCCTTTCAGTGCATTACTCACGCTCTCTTTTGCTGCAAACATAGAATTCAAAAGAAAACAAAATCCAAGAAAAGGAGACATCAACTAAAGTCCCATCAGGGAAAAGAAGGCACATTGGATACCCAGGCAGAAAGCAGCATTTCTATCCTAACAACCAAATTAACCTTGTAACTTATTGTTAGGTGAAAAAAGGAACTGCAAAGTTCCCCAGTGAGGGATAATTGCCAGAAACAGCATCTTGCCTGACAATTTACTTTTTCTCAGTTCTTTCTCTCTCTGAGGAAGTGGCATTTTTGCATTACCATAGCTGTGTTATGGTTCCCATAAAAATAAAAAGAAAGATTTGAAATGTAAAAGCAAGTTTCTTATATTACCCAGCAAGCCCTCCAGAACAGAATAGGTATCCTTTGAGATTTATTACATCTTATCCCAGGGAATAAAATCTAATCTGTGTTGATTCACAGTAAAGGTTATATATGTATATTTTTTTTCATCAGAATTGAAGATTATCATAGGCAGAAAGCCAGTTCCTGCAGTTCTATGTCAGCTGTTATGGATTTGATTCACCCTGTCTTTTCAGACCTAAAGTAGTGGAAGCAGGGATGGGTGGCCTGGAAGGAATACAGGGATATTGGGACATTGCAGGGACATGCAGAGATGGGATCTAGTGGGTGGCAACCCTGCACATGACAGGAGTGTTCAACTAGAAAACCTTAAGATCCTCTCCCACCCAAGCCATTCTATGATAATCAGAACTAATCAGAGTCATGATGATGAGTCTAAGGTTATGATACTTCAACACGTCTTTCAAAATTTTGTCCTATGATTGCAGTAATTAACTCAGTCTTTCTCAGTGCTTTCAGAATTTCAAACTTCACCCCAGACAGACTTGCACAAGGCACTGTTGTTCAGATGAGAACTGAGACTCTCACGTATTCACAGGACACCAGAGACCAAGCTCTTAAACAAAATTACATACAATTACACTACAGTTTAACCACAATGTTCAACCGTTGCAATAAAATTCTTTATTGTATGTCTACCTCAGCTTCCTCCTACGTATGTGCCACTCTTCAGGATATTTTCATGCACAGAAGGGGCATACATCCACACCCCTGTCAACTGGGAATCAGTTTCCTCAGTCAGTGCCAAATGATTCTTTTGCTCTTTGTGACGCACATCATTTACAATAGCATATTGTAAGAATAGATTCCAAGAGCCCTAATATTTTGCAAATTAGTGATGATGGCAATTAGAATTTTGCCCATTTGTGCTGCTGATTAATGAAGATTGATCTATAGGTTTGTCAGTGTTAACTTTTGTACTTTTTTTTTTGTCTCTGTTATGTACTCTGCAGCAGACATTACTACAAAAATTGTTGAAAATGGCTCCAGGAACTGGTTGCAAATTGTTGGGAAGAGATGCTGGCCTCTAATGACTCTCTAGCTCCTCACTTTCTAATGGTGAGAATTTTCATAGAAGTTTCTCACTAAGTTTTAAAAAAAATGTCGAAAAAGCACTGCATTAAACTAATAAAATGGGTAGTTCAGAGAGAGGAAAGAAACCATTACCTATCCATTATGCCACATATTCCTTCAGAATATTGTTACAATTTCAGAAATTTTCCTTATTTAATTCTTACCTTTTTATTCTTTCTCCCCATTACCTCGAACCATGTGGAACTGCTTTACATTCAGCTGGAGAACTGGTGAGGACATGCTCTCTCTGACTGAAAGTGCTATACCAGATATCACGGACACATCAGCCAGTTGATGGGGCTTAGACAAAGAGGTTCACAGGGGAAGGCTAGAAGAAAACTTGGCATCCTCTTGAAAATCACTGAAGTAACCAAAACTTAAAAACCAAAGCCTTTTATTTTTATTTATTTTTGGGTAGGTATTATTAAGCTATTCTTCTTGGTTTATTGCACTCACACAGTAAGTCTATTAATCTCATGCTGATTTTGTTTAAAGTCCAAACCTCAGAAGGACAAAACCTCCATTATGTGTTCAGTTCATATACAACATACTGCTCAGTGTGATCCATGTGCTTTCTCTCTCAAACAAACTTTCCTCTTCTGAACTTCAATTTGAAAAGCATAGATCCAGGTGAAAAAGCGATCGACAAAAATCTATGCTGAAATACAATCTGTCAACCAAAGGTACTTGCAGAGAACTATCCCAAGGATATCCAAGGGTGTTTAATCTAAAGAACAGCTTTTGGATTAAATGAATGTTCTCAGTCATAACTGGCAACGGAATAGACACGAAACATCAATAATATCTAATGAACTAATGAAGGGAAAACAGCACAAAATAAATGTTGTTTCTGTGGACACCCCAGGTACCTAAATCACAATCTTTGTCATTTGACTCAATCTGCTAGAGAAATGCATGGAGAAATTTCAGACATGAAACAACAGTGAAATAAAGAAAAATAAGTAATCATAAGAGACAGCTGGGTTTATCAACTTGAAAATCCACTTAGAGAGGCCTGGTAACACATGAGACAGGGGGGAAAGCTGTCAAATCTGGTGCTGTTTGGGTCATTGTGATTATGTGGAGTAGTGAGTTGAGCATCAAAACTTGTCTTTTTAATGCTGCAGTGTCATAAATGTCAAACTGATGTAACTATTTAAGTCAGTGACTGATGTACTTCATACAGAAATGAATATTAACTGCTGAATGTCGCCAATGAAGCATCTGGTCTTTTTTTCAAAATATTCCATTCCATTCCATGTAGATTTTGTCTTTTTCCCCTGCAGCTTACTTCTTTTTTCCTGAAGTCCGAAGAAGAATAACTGGTTGTTTCAGTATAAAAGAGAAAGAGTTCTTAGTTAGTGAAGCATCCAAGCTAGAAATTTAGTCTGATTTGATGATATATGGGCACAAGTAAAAGACAGCCTTAAAACATACACACAAAACAAACTGCAACAACCTCCTGGATGCAAGTAATTTGTTTTGATCGTAAGCATCTTTCACAGTTAAAAAACATACTTATAGAGCTTTGCTTGTTTGTTTGTGTGTCATTTTTTTAAATTAAATCTCAGTTTTGAATATATTGGTGAGATAATTATGGATTTTAGTGAAAACTAATCTCAATTATTAGAAGGTAATAGATTACCTCTGTATTGCTGCAAACTTATGAAGAAATATTTGCCGCAATGTTACGTTTGATTGCTTGTTAGATGCCTACTGTTATTTGTATAATCAGAAAGTAACATATCTAGTCAGATAAAAAGCTCAAAAGAATCAATTTAAATGATGGGATTCATTTTTCTTTTATTTTTTTTTAGAATTTGTTAAAAAATAGCTTTTTCATGGTTAAGGTATGCAGTATGCTTCCTGAAATGTCACTCTCATTCCTGGCTGTATTGTCTTCCAGAAAGTTAGGAGAAAGTGCAAAACCTGGGCTATATGAATTATATACAGAGGCGGCGTACAAATAAATGTACTAAAGGAAAAACATTGCAATTTGAAGGGCATGGCTAAATATTTATTCCTTAATTATTAAAGTGCTCTACCAAGCTGTAAAGTTATCTCTCACTACTTCATAAATTTTTCAAGGTGGCTGTAAAACTATTAGCAGCAATGAAGCATAAGTACAATGATTGATTTTGCCAATCATTGGGAACGTACCAGAAATTGTGTTATGTAACATGCATCACAGGTCATCTGTAGACTTCATTAATCATATAGAACCTATTCATTCACAATGAAAAATGACGAATTACTGTTTGTGGAAGCCAAGCATTAACCTCACTAATTCTGTGGAAGTGCAGGATAAGTTGTGTGCTTCTCCTCCCCCCCTCTTTAAACATGTCAGAGACTGTAATCTGTAATCCTGTGTGACACTTTAATCTGTGTAAGCAGATATTTACATCCCATGGAGTCCCACTGATCTGAGGGACTGTTGCCTGCCCACAACCAATTACAGTATAGTTTTCCTACCACTGATATGGTGGTAAAATTATATATACATAAAGAAGGGAGTAAGGAGTTCATTTCACCTATGTTCAGCCAAGTAAAATTTGGGCCAATAATCAAACCACAGGAAGTGAAGAGAATGCAATTCTTGGATAATTAAATAGGCAACCAAACCACTATGGAAGTCATCTCACAGAAAATGAATGAAATTCAATCCTAAAAATGGTTAGTTCAGTCTCCAACTGACCTTTCAGGAAGCTGTTCCAGAATTTCTCTTAGAATCACGGAATCATTAAAGTAGGAAGGATGACTAGTCCAGCCATCAGCCCATGCCTCTGACCACACCAGGCCATGTCACTCAGTGCAACACCTACCCTTTTCTTGAACTCCGCCAGGGATGGTGACTGCACCACCAAGGGCAGAGACTACCCATTGCCGTTACTCCTATTTACTGCTATACAGGCATTGTCTGATACTGCACCACTCTCCCCTCCTCTTGTCTTTACCCATCACTATTACAGCATGATTATTGCTGTATTTGTAGGCAGCAATACTATCCTCCCATTCTATCAGGCAAAACAAACAATCTTAAACATAGGTGATGAGAATGTTTGACTTTTCTAGAGGAGATCTCATATGAGGCATATGCATCTCAGTTCCTACTAAAAATATTGTAGGTGATAAGTCATTTACTTCTTCTCCTAAAACAAATGCTCTTTAAGTTAGTTGTGATGGTGGTGTCCTGAAACCACTACCTTATAGTGCTGTGCTGTCTTGTCATCCTTGCACCTTATGTCTTTCTTCTTCACTACTTTTAACTTTTCTCTCTCTTTTCTTCTACTTAAGACTGCCACAATTTGGGTAATTGCAAATCTTTCGGTTTTTTTTTTTGTTTGTTTGTTTGCAAGATGCTTTGTTATTCCTACTCAGCCCTATGGTGACTAAATGTACATGTGAACAATGTTATGGAAAATGCCATAGAATTGTCAGTGTTTTTTCCTCCATCTAATGTCACTGTGGAGTTATCACAAACAGTGGTTGACTCAGTACCATTACTTGCTCTCTAAAACGCTGTGGTACTTTACTCGCAATTTAAAAGACTTTTCATTTTCCATAGACCTTAGATAACGAATCCATTCCAGTCTTTGTCTGCTGGTGGAACCTGCTGCAAAAATGTCTACATTCTGAAAGATATGTACCTCTTTTTTTACTGTATAAAAAATCAAAAGCAATTTCACTGGCATATGTTATAGGTTTATTTCTCCAACATGAACAGACCCGGTCTCATTGCAAGAGTTGGGAAAGGGTTTCCTCTGCCCTCACATTTGTTTTTCTGAAGTATCCACATGCTCTGAGACCATTTGTTTCCACATATAAATAAAAGGGGCTCTGTCTCCAGACCTACATGTGTAAGTATCAGCTTTATCTTATTGCCACAACCATTTTTAGACTGTTGGTGAAAGACATTGCCTCCGGTGATCACTCATGCAGTAGAATGCACATTATATTGCCAACTGACATTTAACAGCATCTAAAACGCATTCAGCCGCTACTGGAAAAATTTTATGTAACAGTTTTTAGACTTTGCTTTAACGTACAGATTACAGAAGAGATATGCAGTGTACTGACCAGCATTCTCCAAGCAATTGCATTCACTTTAGGGAAAAAAAAGTGACATTTGCTTACATTTCCTGAGCAGAAGAAATGATCACAGTTAAGATAACAGCTGAAACTACAATGTCATCTTTTAACTTTAGCTATATGTAGCTTTAAGAACCATCACAGAAAATCACAGCTCCTATCTAAACTGATTTCAAGTTTAATGTTAGAGAAACTTTTGACTAATACACACACCCACCCAGGGCCAGAACTGAAATGAAAAGAAATCCCAGGTCAAAAATGTTTGAGAAGGTATTTATTTGTAATAAACCAAATATCCCTTTCTTAAGCAAACAGACCAATGCAATTAATGGATTCACCTGAGATTTAGCCTGCTTGGATTTGGAGCTGAGATTACTCAAAGCACTCCAGGGGATTTACATGCATATTGGTTATTGAAATTAAATCCCTTAGACTACTTTCAAAACTCTCAGCCTTGAATTCCTGCAGTCCACATGGGAGGCAGACTGGTTTCAATTACAAGAAGGCATACGTGCCAGGCAGTGCAGGTGATCGGAAGACTGCAAACACCAAATAATCATTAATGGTAATAACAAGTTAACAGCTACTGGGTCTACGGGCCACATGGTAAAACAGAATGATTAAAAAGTGAGATGTAGCTGTAAATACAATGTTTGTTCTTACTTTCACTGAAAAATTTCTCACAGGACTTCTTAGTTAATCTGTTGTGCTGCCTCTTTAAAGGTTTTGCTTAGGAAATGTTTTGCAATTCAGAAGTTTGCATACTTAAATATAATATCTCCTCTTTTTACTGCTGTTTCCTGTAATATTTTATAATATATTATGCATAATATATTATACAGTGTTTTATATTTGCTCAACTTTTTTTCCAGATTTATTGATATGTTCCGAAACACTTCAGAATCAAAATATACTAGCTTTAATCAGGTAATTTTAGTCTCACTTTCTCTTAAGCTAAATGAAAACTAACACTCTAATGAAGTAGATAAAATTTTAGACTCTTTAACCTTATAATTAAATGTGTTACAGATTTGATAGCAAGAAGAAGACTTTTAAAATTATTTAAATAAAGAATAAATTTATCTTCAAAAAGAAATGTACTTTGCAGGTGAATGAAGAGCATACGTGCACAAAGCTCCAAGTGAAAATTACAAAAGCACACATGATAACAAACGGTAGTAGGAATGCTGAATCACAGTTTGAAGCCGTGATTGAGCACCTGTTGGGAAGGCAGGGCCAACCCAGGGGAGCTCAGATGCATGCAGTTTGTCTGAGTGACCAGAAGGAGCAGAGCCAGGATTCACCCTTTCCCAAACTTCATTTAAGAGCTGGCAGTGGAGGCAAAGGTGTCTTGCTGGAAATCCCTGCCTACCTGAGGCCTCCTGAAGGTAAGTGGCTTTTTTTCTTTTGTTTCTGTACTTGTGGCTGTTGTGTTTGAGTAAGTCCTTGACTGTTGCAGCCTTGGACTTTGCTGCTTTCCTGCCATTGTTGCATTTTGTTGCATTACAGCATTGTTGTACAAGGCATCACACAACAATGATGCTGCATTTTTGCAATAAAAGTAAGGCTTTAAATAGTTATCTGCCTGTAGTCAGCAAGGTCTAATGTATTTCTGCTGTAATCCACAATACCTTGACTGGATCTTATTCCTAGGCTATAGCATAAGCCTGTTACTATTGTGTGCCATATAGGACAACTGTAAAGTATTTCTCAATTTAGGAAATTAGTCTTTGGTATATTAACCTAAACTCTGATGTGTGAGAGTGGAGAAGGGACCTTTTAGTAGGAAAGAACCAGACTGATGGAGGTTCTTGGGCTATTGATGGTATGTTGTGTAACGGTGACAGTTATCAACTGAATGATGAATTTTACTTCCTGCTTCTTGAACTATTGTCTGTTTTATCCATTCTATTATCTGATGACCTTTTTCTCTTACTATTAGGATTAGTATAACGAACAACTGACAGACCTTTCAGTATACTTTTATGAGGGAATAATAGAATAAATTTTCTGAATCCTTGAGGAAAGCAGGGGAATGCAGAGGTAATAATGGCTTATTAGTAATACTGTTATCTTATATGAAGATGTTTAGAATAAACTTGGTAAGGAATGTATAGAAGTAGAAATATGTGCTTGTTGTTGTACCCATGATCTGAGAGTGTAAGCTCTGAGACTTGAGTGGTGTTTGATTCACTTCTTTATACAGTATGTATCTATCTGTAGATTTAATATAAGTGTCAATTAAGCAATGTAGTTGATTCTTTGCTGCTGAGAGTAATCTTCAAAGAAATTCTGAGGACGTGGAGGAAGGGAAGAAGCTATTTATAGTCTATGAAAAGCTAATTAAATAACTCATGCTTTTTTGTCTGTTTTGGAGGGTTTTTTGCTTGTTTGTATTTTTTTGTTGTTGTTTAATTCTTCTATGATTAAGGAAGTCCTGACTCTTCTAGAAACTTTTTTTCGGAGGTATGTGGGTTAGAAACTTGGGGGAAGAGGGATGTAAAAACATGGGAAGCCATATTTTGGAGCTTAAAAAGTTGAATGTGGTGATGCTCTCATAAACCTGCTCCAAATCTAACCTTTGTGGTTTTTTTTCTTCTTGGCAAAAACAAAGAACTGCCCCTTTTAATCAACTGTGACATTTCTGAAGCATTTGAGAAACTCCATAATCAATTTCTGTTGTTATTGTAGAGGCTTCTGAAGAGAGGTCTAAAGAATAAAATAATAAATAAATTAGGCTGCTATGGTAAGCTCAGCTGCACAGTACTTATTTAGGGCTAGATTTTCTTTAGAACTACAGTTTCAGAAATAATTTTTCCATCAGAAGCCTGTTATTTAGTTGGAGGAAGAGGCTTGTGTTGTTTTTCTGAGTAGAATGGGAGTGATAACAACTAGACAATAACAATCAAATTGTTCTTTTCTTTTCTTTTTTTTTTTTTTTTTTTTTTTTTGAAGAGCTAATGGAAGATCTTGCCTAGTTGAATGGCAGGGAATGTTTGTCCACGATACAGTCAACCCATCAGTTTAAGTAATTAGCAGTGTTCTTCAGCTGAACAGTAGCTTCCATTCTTCAAGGAAAGGGTTCTCTACCATCTAACTTTGTCAATGACACTATGGGATTTCACATCACAAGAAATGTGTTCCTCTTTGTCCTGTTTTAATTCTAATGAAGTGATGTAAAATCTCCCCAGACAGAAATCCTTCTACTGTATGAGGGCTCAGAAACAGCTGAGCCAACACAGGACTTTGACAAATAGTAGCAATTTAATCTCTGAAGTATTTATAAAAATGACAGATTTTTGCCCCTCTGATTCCTGCAGACCATTCTAGTTTGTTTCACTGAGACTTTCAGTGATTCAGCCACACAGAATTTGGGGTCTTTCCACTTAGATCCTTCCAGGAATAGAGAATGAGATGACTGGGGATTTAGATACAGTAGAGAAAACTATTTTTATTTCTATATGATCTGCAGATTTTCTAGGAAATATATGATGGTTTTTCTTAACTACCACTAAGACTGAAATCCCTATCCTCCTGACTTTTCTCTCTCTTCTCCCAAAGGAAAATTAAGTAATATTAAATGTAGTTCAGCTAGGCACCCTCACTTTTCTGATTTAGCAAATGGAAAAATCCCTGAAATAGTTTTCCCTGCAATAGCACAAACCTTTGCTCTCCATCTTCAAACTGACTGGTTTATTTCATAATTTTTTATGATTCTCATTGCCTTTGGGAGTTGGTACTTCCTTAGCCTTTAGATAAGTGAATTAATTTATCAGCATCTCCTGAGATATTACTTCATTCTGAATAAAGAAGCATTAACATCTTTGTGACCTGTGAAGGCCTGAAGCTTAACTGGATTTACTTCCTGTCTTTGGTATCTCGTAAATGGTACTACATTGATTAAGTTAAAATAAAACCTTCAAAGTATGGATAAATGGCTATTCACTTTTTTTCCCTGAACAAAAACAGTAGTGGTATCACACTGCAACTGTTTGAGTGCACATCAGCTGCTTCTCAGCCAGCTCAGTCTTGTTTTCAATACTAAATCTGATTTCCTTCCTCTCCCCCACCCACCCATTCACATTCCTTTCTACTTCAGTTCTGGAATGTGTGGTCTGTGGCCAGCTGACAATTTTTTTTTTTTTTAAATAAATTTGAGGATATTTAAACAAGGCATTTTAAAGATATATGGGTCATGAGCAGGGAGAGCTGTTGGAATAATCAGATAGTAGCTCAAATGTCTGAAGGATTTCTCCAGACAGGAGAAAGCAGCATGCAGAACAGCAGGCAGAACTGAACTTGGCAAGGGACGTGAAAAACAATAAGAAAACCTTCTACAGGTACATTGCCCAGAAGAGACAGGCCAAAACGGGCGTACCTGCTTTGGTAAATGTAAAAGGAGAACTGGCTTCAACAGATGAAGAGAAAGCTGAGGTGCTGAATGAGTTCTTCACCTCGGTCTTCACTGGTGGCCAGGATTCTAGTCTTTTTCACGTCCCTGAACCCTGCATCCCCAAACCTCTATGTGGGGACCGAGGAGATAAATCCCTCCCCACTGTAAGGGCAGAGCAAGTCCGAGAGTGCCTCCTTAGACTGAATGAATACAAGTCTATGGGGCCGGATGGCGTGCATCCCAGGGTCCTGAAGGAGCTGGCCGAGGTGGTTGCCGAGCCGCTCTCCATCATATTTGAGAAGTCGTGGCTGTCAGGTGAGGTCCCGGACGACTGGAGGAAGGGTCACGTCACTCCCATATACAAGAAGGGGAGCAGGGAGGACCCAGGGAACTACAGGCCGGTGAGTCTCACCTCCGTGCCTGGGAAGATCATGGAACAGATCCTCCTGGACAACATGCTCGGTCACATAAAGAATGAGCATGTGATCCGAGACAGCCAGCACGGCTTCACCAAAGGAAGGTCATGCCTAACTAATCTTGTGGCCTTCTATGATGGAGTGACGGCATTGGTGGACGAAGGGAAGGCGACCGATGTCATTTACCTGGACCTGAGCAAGGCCTTTGACATGGTCCCCCACCACATCCTCATCTCCAAATTGGAGGGAAGTGGATTTGATGGGTGGACGACCCGATGGATAAGCAATTGGTTGAAAGGCCGCAGACAGAGGGTGGTGGTCAATGGCTCTATGTCCAGGTGGAGGCCGGTAACAAGTGGTGTCCCCCAAGGGTCTGTCTTGGGACCGGTGCTCTTTAACATCTTTATTAATGACATCGATGAGGGAATCGAGTGCACCCTCAGCAAGTTTGCTGACGACACCAAGCTGAGTGGTGCGGTTGATACGGTGGAAGGAAGGGATGCCATTCAGAGGGACCTCGACAGGCTGGAGGGCTGGGCTCGGGTGAACCTGATGAGGTTCAACACGGCAAAGTGCAAGGTTTTGCATTTGGGCCGGAAGAACCCCAGGCACCTGTACAGGCTGGGAGGAGCGGTCCTTGAGAGCAGCTCGGCAGAGAAGGACCTGGGGGTCCTGATGGACGAGAGACTGAATATGAGCCAGCAGTGCGCTCTGGCAGCTCAAAAGGCAAATGGGATCCTGGGCTCCATCAGGAGAGGGGTGGCCAGCAGGGACAGGGAGGTGATTGTCCCTCTCTACACGGCTCTTGTGAGGCCCCATCTGGAGTACTGTGTCCAGGTGTGGAGCCCTCAGTACAAGAAAGACATAGAGATTTTGGAAAGGGTCCAGAGGAGGGCGACTAAGATGATCAAGGGGCTGGAGCACCTCCCCTATGAGGACAGGCTGAGGGAGTTGGGCTTGTTCAGCCTGGAGAAGAGAAGGCTGCGGGGTGACCTCATTGCAGCCTATCAATACCTGAAGGGAACCTACACCCAGGAGGGGAGTAAACTCTTCAAAAGGGCTGACAACAGCAGGACTAGGGGAAATGGTTTTAAGTTGAAGGAGGGAAGATTTAGGTTAGATGTTAGGGGGAAGTTCTTTACTAGGAGAGTGGTTAGGCCCTGGAACGGGCTGCCCAGGGAGGTTGTGGATGCCCCGTCCTTGGACGTGTTTAAGGCCAGGTTGGACGGGGTCCTGGGCAACCTGATCTGAATATGTATGTTGGTGGCCCTGCTAGGCAGGGGGGTTGGAACTACATGATCCTTGGGGTCCCTTCCAACCCGGGTGATTCTGTGATTCTGTGATTCTGTGATTCTTCCCACCCTGCTTTTCCACATATGTCTTGGTAAAGAAGCTGGATGCTATTGACATTTCAAAGTGCTTTAATGACATCGGCTAATCTGTAGTGCTAGAGATAATTGCCAGAAGATATGTGCATATCCAGCAAGACATCAAGCTTCAATAATATTTGCTTAATTTTAGTCCAGGTATACTAATTTTTCAGGGATTTTACACCTGCATCTTTAAGTTCTATTCTTCTACTGCTTGACTGATAGAAACTGTAATTGCTTAAAAACTGGTTTTGTTTCTTGGAAAGCTGCAGTTCTCGTGATTGAGGATAAGAAAGGACCAACTTCCAAATCACAGAATTGGTGGGTCCCAGGAAGACATCCTTTCTAAATGAGCTAGGATTTATATTGGGATATACTGCAAATACAGGATTAAAGTTAAGTAATATGCAATATAAAACAAATTGCAATTTGATTAAAATGTCAAGAAATTACTGAATTGGAGAATTGTCCCTGAATGAAAAAGAAAGGAACAGCTGAAACATAACAATCTGAAATCTCTTGATACAACTAACCCAAATGTACTTTTGAAGTGTGGGGCAATGGATTGGTAGAAATCAAAAATCTGTGAACCTGTATATCCTCTACAGGGAGATGAACAGATAAAAAAAACAAAACAAAACCATAAAACAGAAACTAGACATTAACCTCAATCTTACAACGTGTAGAAAGATTGATATATACTAATTGATTTTAAGTATATTTAATAGGAATAATAAGTCCTTGATATCTCTTTTTGAATAAATTGCAAAGCACATTATAAAAACAGCTATCTGTTTTGATAGAGATATGATGATAGAGATGGGATGGCTACTCGCTAGATTTCCTGGTAGACCAAGAAGAGAACATCAATCTTTTGAATCCTCCTGTGGTTCTCATACATTCAACTTTAAGCTATCTGAATGTGCCTCCATGAGAATAATTTTGTGTAAAGTTAAAGAAGCAAAGCAGTCTTGCAATCTTCCATCTTATGTTTCTTTATTGAGTACCTTAACCTATTATAAGAATGACTTCATGTGAAAGTTATTAATTTAGCTAATTATTCATTGGTGAAGTATTTTAGAGCAGAATATTATCTCTGAAGCTACAGTGTTTACGGTGTTATAGCTCCCAAGTTTACTATATTCTATGCGTTAATGTGTTAGTGACAGTAATCCAGTTCAGAAAATGAGCTTAGAGCATTCCGGATTCCCTGTTATTCTGCAAATTTATGAGCTATGTCTGGTCAACAGTCCTAAACTTCTTGTGAAATAAAATTTATTTTCTTACACTCAGAGTTAAACAACTTTTAGTTGGAATGTCAAAGATTTCCTTCATGACCTCCTGCACAAATTCAAGGAAGCATAACACAAATAGATACAATAGGGAAGAGTAATGTGAGCAGAAATTACAATGACTAGATTTTGATCTTGCAGCTGTTTTGGCAGAATCTTGATGTGAGTTTCTGCAACAGATTATTCTATTAATTTTTTTTTTTCCAATAACTGCTTTTAATGTAATTTTCTGATAAGATGATCTTGTGTGTGACTAGAGGACTTAACTGGTGGAGTGAAAGTGGTAAGATGCCTAAGCAAGGGGTGGGATAGCAGGACAGCTTTATCCAACCCAGCATAGTACAGGTGAAGTCATTGTGTATGTCAATATAGGACACCATGTGTATCAGAGCTGCAACGTGTTCATGATTTAGATATTTTAGTCTTCATTGTGCCTGTTGCATTATCAACAACATAGTATTGTAAATATCTTCCTCAGATCCATTTAGATACTCAAATATTATTCATTTTGGTGAGAAGGAGCAAATATGTAAAATAAAGAACAAGCTCTTATCTTTGACACAGTTCTGGGCTTATTCATTTTTGTAAAAGGAGTGATATGTAGCATTAATTTTAATTCCCATTGTGGTCCCTGGGAGCACTCCTGTTTACTTCTCTCTATGTCACAGTGCAACCCTTTTTCCTTTATTTGTCTAAGAAAGATCTGATAACCTGCAGAATGCCTAGCTGCCCTGGGACATCAGGCAGACAGGAACTTGACAAAAGTGGATTTAAACATATACCTCTAATTTTATTTCATTAACTTTTAAATTAAGTGCTACGTTAATCTTAGTGCATGTACTCTGCAATCTGTCCTTAAGTGGCACAGGGAAACACCCATGACCTTCTACAAGTGTATTAATTTTTGCGCTTCCTTTTGGAGATCTAGAGAGAGTTCTTGGATGTGCTGGATGCTTTGATTCATATTGGGAAGCAGGTTGGAAAAGAGCTAGGACAACTGCGTAGTGCTGTTGCACAGCATAAATGTTGAGCAACATTTCCTTACTTTGGAATTCATCCAATAGACCTTGGTATTTCAGCAAAAGCAGTATTCTCTTGATTATTAAGGGGAAAATATAACTGTAGGTTGGGAATGAAGTAACGTGGAGAGATAAGCCACCTTTTCCTTTTAGAAAAAACTGGATTACTTCAGTGTCCTGTGGGAAGATGTCAGACTCTTTCACACTCTGCCTGCAGAGACTGTGGACCTGTTCAATTGATGTTCTGCTTTACGATGGAATACTGAAATGTATGTAGGAAGCATGGTGGGATGGCTGAAACTATTAGAGACGAAACCACCCAGACACAAGTTATGACTTTGAGGACAGCACTTCCATAAGATTTCTTTTTTGTTGCTGGGAATGCCCTTTGTCCAAGAGGACAAATAATATATTGAAGTTTTACCCTTCCAAAAAATAAATAAATAAATAAATAAAAAATCTGCAAATAACAACAAAATTACTCATTTCAATATGGAGGCAGTCAAGAGAACTGAATTCAAAACACATCCTTAATGCTTAAACCATTATATGGAATAAGCAAGTACTTAAAGTGATGGGGGAAATGGAGACTAGATGAAGAGAATATTAAAGAGCACTGTTTTAAGGTCAGTTATTGTAAGAGTTCTGTACAACCATCTAACAGTTTTATCACTAATGACAATATTTGGATATGTTCATGATTAGTATTCACACCCAGCCATTAGTTTATCATAGACATGCAGTTTCTTTAAATGGCAAAGAAATCTGTTCCTTATCTAGCATGGACTGATAAGAAAATTGTTTACTTACTTCATTCGAAGCAGGTTGCGTTACTTTGCATATTTATAGAGCATGTATCACTGTACCTTACCAGAAGGCAGGAGAATGAAATGGTGATGGCAGAAGTCTGCCTCCATATACTTTTGTGAAATGTGGCACCTTCATACTGAGAAAATCAAACTCTGTGGCACATCTGCAAAATTGTGGTTGAACCTTGGTACAGCAACTCTAGCTGAGATTGGATTTATCTGCATCTTGCAGTGGCAGTATCCTTGTCTCTAAATCCCAAAGTACAATAAGCTGTCATCTGACTGTCATGCTTCTTTTTCAAATTTTCTCCCAAACATCAAGATTAGGCCTCAACTAAGCAAAAAAAAATTTTTTTTTTTTTTTTTTGCTGGCATTTGACTTTTCACAAAAGAATTTAAATATTTTGTGTTTTTATATATCTATTTATTCACTGTGAGTTTGCATTATTCAGTGTAAGGCGTTGCCAGATCTTCTATTCCTATGTCACATGGGCTGAGTTTACTGATTTACAAATTAGCTTATACTGTGTGGATCTTTTAGAATGACATCATGAAATGGTGTCTGAAATGTATCTAATATCACTTCCATGGCCTATCCTGGAGAAACAGCAAGTGGTGATACTGCTAGTGAGCCTTACTGTAACTGAACATCTTTAACAAATGTTACTCAAGAGATTTCATTCTCCGAATGGAAAGTAGAACACTACTACAATTCTAATTTACTTAAAGCAAAATGAATAATTATATCAATTTTGCAGCCACACTAAGGATTTACTGTTTGTTGTGGTAACAACTTACAACAAAATTCAGGCTGTAAAATATCATTAAAATTGGGTTTAATCAGGATTAACTCCCAGTGGGGGGTGGGGAATGCATTAAGTCTCCCTGTCACCTTTTAGCATTTGGGTCTGAGTTTCACATGATGACAGTAGCTCTTGGATTCCAGTACATTTCAATAAATATACTTCTATTGATCCAGCATAGACATTCTCTTTACAACAGCAGCATCTAAAAGAAGTTTATGTTTACCAAAGGAGTGCATCCTTGGGTTATTTTGGGTTTGTTTTAATTTGCTTGTCCCCTGACCCTCCTGCTTATTTCCTCTGGCAATAGCTATTCCTAGCCCATAAGTGTGCTCTGAACACAAAGGATCTCTGCTCGTGGCTGTGACTTGAGAAGTGTAAATCTGTGATAATAAATATCCCTGAACCAAAGAAAGACTATAGATGTTAAGCTTTTTTTCTAGTGGTTAGTAGTAATAGTGGTTTGAAAAAGTATATACAAATGAGAAGAATGTTTTTTTTGGTAAATATTCTTTTTTGATTTTCCTGTTTCCTTGTTGCACAGTTGGAAGCAGGAAGCTCTTTCTGAGTTTTGAGCCACAGTAGTCCAAAGGATATCCTTGTCTCTCTCCACCTCTATAAATAAAGTGGAAGAACTTTTACCCTGCCTTCAAAAATCAGTACGTGTAACTTCTAGGCTGTTTACAAGAAGAGTCAGGGCTGCTTGCAAGCATTTGATCTGTTTGCCATAATTTGGAATTCAGAAATATTACCCAATGATATCTTGTGGGGTCTCTGACAAACATTAGACATCCCACTACCCAGGGCCTTCCAGCACACAGGCACTGACTCTGAATAGCTGATTATTTATTCCAGATACATAACTCTAGCTGCAAAGGGAAGTATTGTAGAAAGATCAGATTTTGGTTAAAAACAAAAAACTTGCTTTTATTTCACAGCTCTGAAGAATTCTGGAGCAACTTACTTTTCTCTGACACTTGGAAAACTTTTCAGAATGCATACTATCCTAACACAACCCATTATTTGTATGGGTAGGATGAGCTGAGATAATGCTTCCCTGCCTTGTTAGTAAAGTACAATGCCTTAACAATAGTGTAATTTTGGTTTAAGCTTCCAGGGATTTTTCTTCAAATGGAGATTTCTTTCTAGAACATCTGCTTAATCACTCAGACCAGTTTGCTGCAAGCCTGCACCAAGTGAACGGAAATATGTGATTTCAAGGAGGAGTGGTATCAGCTGGGGTGTAACTGTTGAACACAGGTTCCCAATTCCTACAGGAAAATGTTAGAGTGCTCAGATAGGAGTCACAAGAGCGAGGGGAGGATGTCAGGCTTTTATATAAAACCCAAGAGGTTCAATCCATTTACTTTATCATGTGTAGGCTAAAGGTGTTTTTTAAACCAGGTCTTGACAATGGAAACATCTCCAATTGATTCATTAAATGTAGAACACAATTCATTGTCTGCAGTTTGAAGCTAATCACAGAGATAAGGTGCATATTTTCTAGAAATGACAGTAATTAACTTTTAAAGTGACTTAGTTAGGACTAGATTTTTGCATGACTGGAAATGCATATATCAAAGTTGATTTTTGTTTTTCAAACTTCATATTCAATTTTTACTTACAACACAAACCAGGAAACTTAGTTTCTCTTCTGAAGGTGATCAGCTGTCAGAACATCAGTGCAATTCCTGATTCCTAATAAATGTTCTGCTATTTGAACAAGAGTGAGTGTAAGTCTGGCTATGTTGAGTTCAGTGGAAATACTGTCACTAATTTAAATTATACTGCAACTTAACAATATTTTATTTGCCTGGGTGATCTGAACACCTAGCAATATTTCTGGATTATGAATTAGGATTATGAATTGTTTCATTGGGAGAGGAAATCAAGGTTTCACTCCTCTGCAAACAGAGAAGCTAGAGGCTGTGTTCAGCTATGCTGCTGGCTGTGGTTCATGAGCTGTATGTGATCCAGAACATCCATTTGAGGCTTCTGAGACAGGAAGCATGAACAGTAGCATCAGCAGATGGAGGTGTCTGATTCTGTGCAGGCTGTCTGGAAACTCAGTGTGTATATTACCTCAGCAGAGTAACACAATGGTATGTAGGGTGCCATAGGCTGGAAATTTCTATGGTAAAATTTTCCAGCACTCTTCCTGTTGAAGAGTGATGTTACCTTTCCTGTCAGCACAGACAAGTCCTGGTCTATGAACGCTGTTACTGCTGTCCCAGTGGGCAACGAGGCTCATACTTCTTGTTGGGCACAGCCCTAAGTGTGGCCGCTTGCTGAGATAAGATTGAGGAGCAGAACTCTGAATCATTAATTTAGGCCTCAGATTTTGACTTTTCTACCTGCAGTGAAGGAGGACTTCAAATATCCTTGATTGAGATGTGTCTACAGAAGAATTCAGAAATTCTGTTTGCAGTTTCTTTTACAAAGGCATGGGGGTGTTCATAGGAAACAGAAAAGGATGAAGGAAATAAATTAATTTTCTTCCACATGAACTGAATTTATTCAGAAGATATTTGTGCCACAGATGTTCTAGTTAGCATCCAAACAAAACATTCTCTGTAACTGTTCTCTCTGTTTTCCACCTGCCGCCCAGAGATTTTTAGGAGGAAAGCAAACACTCCCATTACCCCTTTGTCTGGACAACACTGTTGTCCCAGGCAAGTACTCCCACTCACTTAATTCCTACAAAGGGCACAGAACATTACCTGCATTCTTTTCCTTCATCCTCCCCCCCAAACTTGTGGGATTTCTTCCTTCTGGACATTTATTTTTCACCTTTGAAGCATGTGAAGTGATTCTGCTCCACTGATGCTTTGAAAAACTGCTGCATGTGCTGAAAGGCACCAGCTCTGGCTGCTGTTCCTTGTTTGTACTACATATGACACACGTGCCTTTGCCTAAGGAGTTTTGGCTTTGCCTAAGGAATTTGTGTGCAAAGTTGTGACATAGTGTCATCTATCCACCAATTCACAACGGGGACCAGATTCAGCCTGGTGGCTTCTTTAATGCATCATTGTTATTGAGTCAGAAATAAAATTGAATTGTACTTCAGGGAGAAGGTACACCAGGTATTGAAACACTCCTATGCTTTCTGTGTCTGGGAGGTTCACCAAGAATTTGAATCAACAGCAGATTGTACTGCAGAAGATTTAGGAGCACTTGTATTTTTATCTCATTCACCAATATGTTGTTTAAGGGGTTTCAGCTCTGCAATGCTGTTAGTGGCTAACTTCACATAGTAACATCCAGAGCACTGCAGAGGTATCTCAGCTCCTACAGCATGGCTCTAGGATGGCCCCAGCATCATGTTTCCTTGCAAGACTGATCTGAGTGATGAACAACAAATGCCAGCTGATCAGAAAGAGTGGGAAAACTTGTGGTTTAGCTTTTCCTTGGTGTTTTATATCCTTTTGGCATAAGTTTGGTACTCTTAAATCTATTGGGGGTGAGAAAGGGGGAAGTGGAGCATGTATCTATAGGGGCAAACCCCAAAAATGATGAATGGAGATGGAAAGGAGTATGACAGAGTGGTGATGCTTTCTAGTAGTTAAAAGAACTCATTTTGGCAGTCTTTTTCTCTGCCCAAGGAAACCAAAACCCACCTTGCACTGAATGTTCAGGCCATTTATTTTCACAGGAAATGCAAACTGCCTCTCATGTTAAGGTTGCATTGCTGGGAGGGGGAAAAAAGTGCCCAGTTTGGGCTTAAAGGCAGGAGAACAGTGTTTCTGCCCTCTCAGTTGCAGTTAGATCCTGGGAATGAGGAGACCTAAATTAAAAGGAGCTGGTGGCTGGTAGTTTGCTTTGTTTCTAGACTTGATTATAAAACTATCCTGATAATATGTATACATCTTCCTTCTCCTCTTCATTCTTCTTGCAGCAGAAGTAGCTCTGTCCCAAGCAAAAACAATGTTTCATCCTGTCAGACTTGGGTGGAAAGGGGAGGAGAGGATAAAACATGAAAACAATTAAAAATGTTTATTTTTAATAGTGTCTGGCAGTAGTCAGAGTTTTTAAAACTATAAATAAACAAAGGTCATAGTCAATGATGAGAAACATATGCCATGCACATGTTTTTGAAACTATAGATAAGGAAAACAGATAATGAACAGTATTATATGACAGCTCTTTTTGAAAAGACTCATCAAAACTTCCACTTCAATTTTCAGTAGTACCCAAAAGCAGTTGTGGGCCCATTCACAGCAAAGAATGTAAATAGAGGTGCCCATGTTCTGTTCCTGTCCTTGTATTACCACTGTTGGATTTCAGCTTCTTTTCTTTTTATCATCTTGGAGATGGCAGTCACTGTCTGGAGTAGGTGTGCACAATTCTGTGGGGCTCTGCCAGCCTGCAGCTCCTTCTGTCACAGTGCAGCATCCATAAACCTGCTCATCTGTGCAAGGTGACGGGCTGTGCTCAGTGACGGACTAGCAAAAAAGATCTGGCAAAGAGGACAATAACTAAATTTCTGATGTGCGAGTGAAGAGGAGGGCAACTTAAGGCCTAACAGCAATCCAAAAGTGGAAGTTGGTGTAAAGCATAGTCAGCAACCTTCTCTGCATTGCTGGGAATGAGTGCAGGGACACAGCTCCAGTTATCCCAGCTATTTAAGTACACTTGCTCTTGGCAATCTCACTTTGGAATGCTGTTTGTAAAAGGTTTCATACTTTTCTATTAAGCTTCTTAAAGGCATTGTGCACTTACAAAAATTCATATCCATCTGGTAAAGAATGTTTCCTGACTCAGTTAACACTGCATGCATTCCAACCTGTGCTGTTCTGTACTGTAATTCATTATTCCTGATGCCTTTGCATATTAAGAGAGTAAATTAGGAAACAGAGTGGGAAAACAGTGCAATTTTCAAGAAGATGACAAGTTCAGTTATTCTCAGAAATTGGAAGTCTTCATTAGAAACCAACCCCCACTAGGCTGCTTTATGTTAGGTTCAGTGTCTGGCTCCAGTGGGACACAGACCTTTATGAAAGGAGATAGAAATTGTTTCAGTGATCATAGAACCATGAACCATTTGAGTTGGGAGAGACCTTTAAAGAACATCTAGTCCAACTGCCTGGCAGTGAACAAGGACAAGTATTGCCAGAACAGGTGCTCAAAGCCTGTCTTTGCCAGTTATTTTTCTATATATTATCTTTTATTCAAACAGTATACTTAAAAAAAAAAAAAAAAAAAAAAAAAAAAAAAGTTACAGTTGTTTAAGCAGTTTATAATTGTTTTCATGGTGGCATTTTTGGATGTTAGCTTTTCAGAGTTGCAAGGCAACAGCTATTCAGATTTGCAAGGCAACAGCTATCCAGTATCAGCATCAAGTACTGATATCACAAGATTCTGACATGGGTGGGATCATTTAAAAATGAAAATATTTGTGTAAATAAACTATATTATGCTTACAGGCTATTAATATATGTAAATATGTATGCTTCTTATTTTCCATGCTTGTGATACTTTTAAATTGGCTTTTTTCCCCTCTTGCTGACATTTGCTGTTGTTGCTGTTCATAGTGCTGTGGCTGTCAGTACATTGATTTGTCTAAATGCTAAAGGTTTTCTTTTCTCAAATATCAAGATGAATGCCATGAAAGAGCAATGCTCCACTTCTCCGAAAATGCATAGAAAGAATAAAAGCAAGCTCAAGAATTATTGGCAACTCTAGAAAGATACTGGACATAGAGGGAAGGTGGCATCTAGCTGATATGAGAGAATGTCAGTTTCTAAACCAGCTTCAAGCTGGGGAAGAGAATTGTTTTGAGGAAAATACGAGCGCTCCGAAGGGACTTGAAAGAAATAATCTGTAATAGCGACTGACACAATTTCAAGTGGCTTGGAGTAGGAAATGATATGAAAATGGGAATATGCAGACAGGAAATAATAGATGTGACTTTCTGTATGTAAGGCAACAGGGACATAAATTTGTTTTGACAAAAGGAATTTTAGAGAAAGATGGAGGAGTGCTAGAATTCAGTTAGGCTGAGGGATTATTGATATTAGTACAGTCTTGCACAGCTGTTTGTGGTAATTGGATTTGTTGGCTTTTTATGTTAGGATTTCTGTCAGTTTGGCCAGGAAAAGATGAATCTATTAAAATTCTTTGCAATTTCAAGCCTTGGTGTGGTTTATTTCTTTAAACTGTTCATGTATAAATAAGAGTTCTCACTTAGTCTTTTGTCACTTTTTCTGTATCTTCACTTTTTTGCCATTTAAAAATAAATTAGAACCAGTAGATTTGTTTGAAATATTTACTGTGCTACAGTTGGCATCCAGATAAGATATGACATAACTGAGTGACAAGGAAAAAATGTAACAGGCAACACACCATTTGACTATCTTTAAGCATTTATAATGAGATTCTTATTTTTAATCATTAATCATTTTTCATCATTAATTTTTAAGTATTTCAGACTATAAGTTACTTTTGCATGTATTTTCCTTTTCTGCTGTGAGTAGCAAATAATGAAATAAATACAAGTTATACTAATAATGTCATTTTAATTTCCTGGATGCATGATAGCAAGCAATCCAGAAATTTGTTGAATATCTTTGCCATTAAATTAACCAGAAAGGGAAATAATAGAGTAATAACTACTTTTATTTTGCAACACTTGTATATTGTCACAAAAATGACATTGATTAAACTGGTGTTAATTCACCTGAGGGTCAGCAAGATTGCAGGGGGCTGTGGCATGTGATATCTTGAGGGGAAGGGAGGAGAGCAGGGCAACTTCTGCCTGGAGAAGAGGCAAAGGAAGATCATCTTGTTCCCTTTTGGTCTATCTTGTGGAGCCCCATGTGGAGTACTGTGAATTGGCCTGGGGCCCTCAGCACAAGAAGGATGTGGAGGTGTTGGAGCCGGTCCAGAGGAGGCATGGAGATTATCAGAGGGCTGGAGGTAAATAAAGTGGCATTAAGAGATGAAGGCTAGAATACTCAAGAGTATGTGCACTTAGTGTCATTTTGGAACAATTTTGGTCTGTTCTCTGAGGAGAACAGGTGGCTGAGGAACTTGGTAACAGAGTTGCATTGGTGAATTTACATTGATACTTGTTCCCATGTAGGTAGATATTTGGGCATGCAGGTGCCCATTTCTGTCTGCACTTCTGTGTGTATGTTTCATATTGTTTGGCCATAACCAAAATATTCCTTGCCGAAGTCTTGGCTCAGCTGTGAGGAACAGCTTACGCTTTCACTATTGGCAGTCTTATAACTGTAAATGTATAAAATAACTGATAAATTGAACTGATAAATGTAAAAAATAACTGATGCAAAATACAAGAGCAGGGAAAACAACGCAAGTACACTTGAGGGTTTCTTATACTGTAATTTCTCCATGAAAAACAAATAGAGAGGTAAGATGTTTCTGATTGTCCTGATGCAGAGTAGCAGAGATGTAAATCCTGTTCTGTTGATTCCTTCTAATAGAGCATTGTTCCCTACGGCACATTATTCACTGCTCTGATTACTCCAGCTCCAAATGACTCAGTTTCCGTATTTCCTTAAAAGATTACTCAATCTGCTAAATAGGTTCAAGACTGTTTCACTGAGTGTCTGTTTCTGTACTCAGTTTTATTCAATTAATTCTAACAATTAGTGGCAATTCTGGACGACTTTGCTTATATTGTTCTGTTATCTTTGTTTGAAAATTGTTAGTGCCCTGTGAGAGCTCTGCAAGGAAGAGGACTATCCTATGACCTACACTGGTCATTGCATGAAGCTAAAAATTGCTGGGTACCTTCAGTGCGAGCACTGTATTGAGTGTTTTTATTTGCTGAACTTTTTTCCTCTATCACCTTGCAAATAACATCTTTTCACTGAATTCCAAGTGTCCCAGTGTAAACCTGCTCTTGATCATTTTATCTCCAGGTTACTGTACCTGTGCTTTTTGTAGGCTGTATATCTTTTGCTTTTCCAATAACTTTATTGTAAAGGCTTACAGATATATTGTGGTGCTATGCTGACGTGACAAATACCATGAGGTAGTGCCTGTTGGGTAGCAGTGGTGGAATACTGGGGTGCTGGAGGAAATGGGGTGCGAGAGCCATTGTTTCACTGCTGTCAATAAAGGGTCAATGTTCAAGGCCTTAAAGGGCTGATAGAGTGCCAACTTCTGGATAAGAAATAACACAAAAGCCCTGATGGTTTGTGGCTATTAAAGTTTCCATGGCTCTTGTCCAATACTAACATACGATTTTGAAATCCTGACAAAATTCAAATTGGCTTATTTACATTCTGCCTCCCCATATTTCCTTTTATTGTATAACACGTTCTTGTTACTTAATTGCTGTGTAATGTCCTGTGATGCTAAGCCAGGTGCTGCTGCTGTTTTGTGCTTGGGAACATGAACTTCAGGTTTACATTACGTTTACATCAATGAATCTCCTGTATCCCTACTGCTGAATTCTTCTTATCATTTATATTTATTCAGGCTATACCATTTTAGGATTATCTTACTAAATTTATTTACGTTCCTTTTAACATCTATACATCTCCACAGGCTGAAATTCCTTTCTCAAGTATTGTTGTAAGGACATGGTGTAAGCACTAAGATGCGCCTATTAAAAATCCTCAGCACTTCTGATACCCAGAAATAAAAATGCAAAAGAAAGCCATTCTCTTTCTTGCTAGGTCTAAGGGAGTTTATCCTTTGCTTCTGCTATTGAATCAAACAACTAAAGCAAAAAATTTAAATGAGAAGAAATTAATTAGTTTCATGTTTTGAGCAAGTTTTGGTTATGTGAGCAAACAGAGATCAGCACACATCACATGCTGGGTGCTGACCAAACCCAGAGAAAAAAAACAAAAGCAAAAACGCATGAGAAGTGGTATTTAGAAGTTTGTTCTTTTAACACGTGTGCAATAATGTGGTGTAGATCTAGAGATTTTGGAGACATTGAAAGGCCAAAGGTCAACTGTAAATTAGAGAATCTTTACTCAGTCTCTGTTTGACTGCACAGACACCTAAACTCTTCCAGCGTCTTCAACTTTAGCATACACCATAAACTCAGTTCTGTTTTCTAGCCCTCTGAAGCCTGGGATCTCTGGCAGCTGCCACCAGCGTGAGGAGTTCTGCTGTGGTGGCTGCTGTCACCTGAAGCAGCAGTGAGACTTTTGGTGCCTGGGTCCAATTTTCGATCAGACCTCTGTTTAGACTGTGAGGTCTCAGGGCAGGGACGTAATTTGTGCTAGTGAATCATAGAATTGCTCAGGTTGGAAAAGACCTTAAAGATCATTAAGTCCAACCCCAACCTAACCATACTACCCTGAAATCATTACCCTTTTTCATATTTAAGGATAACTGAATCAGGGGAGTGGGTAGAAGGGTGAAGTTTTTTTATTTGTCATAAAGCAAGAATAAAAGAGGGTGAGATGAATTGGAAAGTGAAGTAGTATCTCCCCCTTATTTTTCATCTCTAATGTTGGAAATAATAGCTCCTTTTTCATTTTTACTGTAGGCTTCAATAGATGGCTTCAATGTGAGTGTAACTCTTCTTGTTCTTTAATAAAACAATAATCTTTAAAAACTTTCAGGATCAGTGATTTAGAAAAAATGTTAAAATTCTGCTAGCATGTGCTTAAGACTCAGTTGGACTGTAAAATTCCATTGCTCAATAAGGTTAACACCAAATGAGATCCATGCTAAATTTCAATGAATAGGCATTCTCCACTTGTGCTTTTAAAAACTGCATAGGTGAGAGAATTTTCTGAGGTTAAAAAACACATCTGAAAATTGAAATGCTACATAGGTTTCCTTCATGATAGGGAAGACAAGAATGTAACTGTCGGAGTGCTGAGTGGTCTCGTGTAACACCGTCTGTTTTGCTGTCTGCCAGTACGCCCTACTCAACTTTGCTTTTAAAAATGAAAGAACAGAGTTTGTAATATTAATGGTTTTTTAAATCGACAGCTGTGCAGAGCAAGGAAGTTTCTGATAGCCAGGAATTTCACAAGAGCACTAATCCTTCTATCACTTATTAATAAACTTAGTGCCTAAAGGCTCCAATTAGATATTGGAAAGCAGTGATAACAGTCATTGTAAATGTTCAAGACACATCCTCCCTTAGGGACAATAATATAATACTGTTTTTAAAAAAGCAGTATTTTCTTGAAATAGCTTTGCAGCCATGGTAGTATTACTAATTTTGGCCTAGATCCTGCTCTGAAAATGTGCGTTGTGAGGCCCTGTCAAGCAAAACAAGGCAAGAACACATTTTTGTAGAAGCCCATTAAAAATGGAAGTCCTTGTTGCAAACTGGAGGTTTTGTTTGTAGAATTGTACAATCATAGAATATCATAGAATAACACTATCATGGAATCATTAAGGTTGGAAAAAAACCTCTGGTTTGAGCCCAACCATTCACCTTCCACCACTGTTGCCCACTGAACTGTGTCCCTTAGTGCCGCATCTAGCCTTGATGCTCCCTGAGCAGCCTATGCCAGTGTCTGAGCACTCTTTTGGAAGACTTTTCCTAATATTCAACCTGAACATCCCCAGTGCAATTGGAGACATTACCTCTCATCCTATCAAGATTATGTTGAGTTGGAGGCTGACTTTCAGCAAAATGAACCAAGCAAGAAAACTGGGTAGCTTGGAGCTGACGCTGAAAAGAATTGCTATTTGTATCATGTGAAATACTACTGAGGAGTTCCAAAGTCACGGAGAGCCATAGTCAGAATACAAATGCAAACAGAGAAGGCAGCTCATTGACCTGGACGATGGAACAACCTTTGACCACCTATCACACCGCGTTCAGGCAGCGTCAATTGGAGTCGGACAGCAGCTTGGGTGCCGGCTGGAGCCCTGTGCTCCCTCTTAGTCTGTGCTGACCTTTGCCTGTCAGTACTGGTGATGGGAAAGCAAGCTTTCCCACTTAGGTGCGTATGCTGTTTTGCTTAGGAGCCAATAGGACAGCTGAAGACTTTCCCCATCAGGGTCCCAACCCACGGCATTTTTCACTGCTTTCCCAACTCCTGGCTGCCCGGGTGCAGCACCCACCCCATCGCTGCGGGCGGACGCGGTGGCGGGAGGAGGGTCCGCCCAGCGCCGCGGCTGCACGGGCTGCGGCAGGAAAGGAGCGGCGGCTCCTCGCAGGAGGAGGAGGAGGAGGAAGGGGGGGGGGGTCCCTCGGAGCGGAGCCGGCCGCAGCGAGAGGCGCGGCGGGGCGGGGCGGGGTGGGCGCGGGAGGCGTGGAGGGGAGCGCGCTGCCCGCGGAGCGGCGCGGATCGGCGCGTGCCATGCGCGGCGCGGCGGCCGGGGCTCGCTCGCTGGCTCAGCATGCGTGTGCTGTGCCGCCGCCTCTGCCTGGTGGCCGCCGTGCTGGGGCTGTGCGGGGGCAGCAGGAACTGCCCCGACCTCATCGTGGACCGCTGCCTTTGCGCCGCCGAGCGAGGCAAGGGGCCCGGCCGCCCGGCACTGCGCATCAAAGTGGTCTGCAGCGGAGGCGACTTGGTGGAAACTTTGCAGCCCGCCGTGCTGCCCAACCGCACCGTGTCCCTGTGAGTACGGCCCGCGGGCAGCGCACCTGGCGGCGGGCGGCGGGAGGGATGTGGGGCGCGGAGGGACCTCTGGGCGCGGCCGTACCGCTACCGCAGGGCCGACAGAAGCGGCTGCGAGCCCTGCCCGGCTGTTAAAAAGTACGTGCGAGTTTGCCTTTCTTTTTGCTTTTTTTTTTTTTTTTTTTTTTTTTTTTGTTTTGTTTGTTTGTTTGTTTGTTTGGAAACTCTTTTTGGCGTTATGGTCGAGCTGGGGAAGCTGGGCTTCCCCTGCTGTCAATTGCGTGCTGCTGTGTGCGGTGGGTTGGGAAACGTCAGTGCTGGCGACACCGACAGAGCTCGCCGGTACACCTTTATGCTAGTGACATGAAAGTGTCCCAGCATTGAATGAACGATGCTGGCGAACTGTGTGCTGTGAGATGAAGCAGCTTTCCCCTCCTCTCTTGTCTTCTCTAAATGAAGTTTAGGTCTTGACATCTCCACTCTTAGCAATGGTTTGTGTACAACCAATCCAATTGAAACCACCGACTCTCTGACACTGATCCGAGTTGTAACTCAGAATGACTCACAGTTCGGTGCTTTGCTTATTTACTTATTATTTCAAGTCACTCAGAAATAGATGATGCTATTTTGTTGCCTGTTGCACAGACTTGAATAAATGCAGTGTGCTGTTTGTGTGCTGGTAGAACTTGTCACTGTATTGCCAAATGTAGGTGAAAGTAATGTCCCTATATGGGACCCAAGCAGTAACAGATCTGTGACACTCACCCTTTAGACTGTGCACATTTTCAACAGCTCTTTTACTATTGAATTTATTTCTGTTGACAATTCCTGCTGTGAACATCTCCACTGTTCACTGCGTTTTCTTTAAGTCAACACTTTTAGGAGACAACTGGTAAAGATAGTAATTTATAACAGCTGGGGAGCCCGTGCTGTAAATGTGCAGATGTGCTGCGTGTGCTTCAGTTCAGCTCCAGCTCTGACTGCTGAGTGACTTGGTGCTGATTAGCTGTGTGCTGATTGCTCATCCGGGAGGGCTTTGCTTGTTAATGTACAAGATGTAATAACTACACTCTCAGCTAAATTTAATAGACTTTTTTAGAATCGTTTTATGAGACCAATGTAAGTTCTGACCTAGGTGGTAAATTCACTCCTATTTTTGTGGCTTATATAACTGGCTTTATAGTATATACTCCCAAAAGGGTATAAAATGTTGACACAAACTTTTTTTCTCATTGTTGAAAGATCTGCAGAAACTTTTACACTCAGTGTATCCACAAAGGCTTTTGTTCCTAAGCATTGATTTACAGAGTTGTATTTTTTTTTTTTTAAAGAAGCTTTTCCTTTGACTAAATACCAGTAGATGAATCCAGCTGACCAAAGGATCAACAGAAGTATGTATTCACTGCAATGAAAAGAAACTGAATTGGAAACAGAAGTGAGAAAAGATGGATGGAGGAGGTGGTGCGTGTGAAGTGGTAGGTGGGAGGATTTGCTCACTTGCATCTGTGCATCAGGGTACCAAAAGCAAACATGTTGCTCTTACCCTGAATAAGCACATTCCAGGTGACACTTGTTCAGACTTGTTAGGAAGGCTATTTTTTTAAACTCAACTTGCAGAAAACTGTGACCTGATAACTGGTTAGCTGTACTTAGCTGGGACAGAACACAGACGCCCTTGGTTTTATTTGTTGGGTTTGACTCAGAGAAGTACGCAATACATTGTGTCACCTAAATGTATGGCCTTTCTCTTACTGCCTCAGTTTTTTTCTTCCTCAAAAGCAAATTTAAAGCTGAGTCTTGAAGATAAAAAGGAAAAAGTTAGAATCTGAGTTAGAGATGCAATAATTTTCAGTAGTTGGAACATACAGATGACAAGTTGATTGAATGTGTCAAAGATTTTCCAGGAGAAGCTGTTTTTGATGAATGGAATTACACTTGTGAGATTTGGCCAGCTGAAAATAATGATAAAAAGCTCAAACAGCACCGCTCTTAGATTTGTTTTTGTAGCTGCATGGAAGACTTAAGCAAAAGAGAATACAGCAGTAGACACTGCCTATTTCCATTCAGTTTTATGGGCCCACAGAGAGAAAGAGAACTTTAACATATGGAGCATAACCTTTTGGATTGCTTTAAAAATTAAGAAATATAGAGGTGAATAAAGGAATGCACATTCAGATACAGCAACCCTTTTAAGAAACAGTGTAATGAATAGTAATTTTTTTGGCAGATTATATCATCTTCATATATATCATATAGGGATGCTACTTCTCTAGCACTGTTTCTTTTGGAAGGGAAAGTTAAAGCCAAACTTAACTGCTCTGCAAAGATGTCATAGGAGTTAACTCTGTTGCATCTCTTCAGTCATTAAGAGATGAAGTTGTAGTTCTTTAAGTTTTCATTTACATGCTTGGTAATGTTGCTTGCCAGCAAATTTAAGAAGTTATGACTTGTTATTGTAATGATTTTTTTCACCCAGCTGACCACGGACCTCAGCCAAGCTCAGTGATTCTGGCACTTTATGGCATGTATGCACCAAAAGCACTGCAGAAAGTACTTCTGGAATTTTGTGGACAGTGGCTTGACTTAACATAAACTAGCATGAAGTCACTGGAGAAAAGCATATTCTTGACCAGTTGGGGCCAATTATTTCTAGTGGGGAAGTACATGTAGTTTCTTGGAAATCAGATATATCAGATGAATACTAGAGCCATTCAGTGCTGCCTGAGTGCTTCAGTGCTACAGCACAACACTACAAATAAAATATAAGCTGATACAGGAACTATTCCTACCCCTTTGATTTATATTAAAAAAAAAAAGAAAAGAAAACAACACAAAGAGGCTTGTTCTGTGCTCTCTGTTTTACTGGCTTTCTTTAGTATTTTACTTCTCTGGAAATGGGATTCAAGTACTTGATCTGGATTGAAAGGAAAAAAAAAAAAACAGCTGTATCTTCACAAAGTATTCATGTGTGTTTTCTTGAAAGGAATTCTAAACTGTATTGATTTGCAAGAGGTATTTTTATGCCTTGTATATCAGTGAGAGGGTAGAAGATAGGAGTTTCTTTTCTTGATTTCCATGGAGAATTTTGCTGTGGCCTCGCAAAATTATGGGAGCTCCCCAGATTCCTCTCAGTGGGTGTGGACCCAACAAGGAAGGATCGTATCCCTCCATGATAATAGTTTTCTCAGGCACAACTGCATGTCTGAATACGTGGGAATTCTTACAATGAACCAATACTTTAGAAATTATTATTTTTGAATTGTGTGATTGGGTTGTTAAAGTGTAGTACTAGAGAAAATGAATGACTGCGTTTTTTTCCTCTTCTGTTCTAATGAAAATGTTAGGTTTACATTTTTGATTGAGTTGCTGAAGCTGGGGCTCTGCAGAATAAGATGATAAGACCAAGTTTGCCACTTTGTTTGCAGTGCAGGAGTGCTATTTGAAATTACAGGGAATAGCAGTTAGGTTTTGTTCTGCGTTATTCCACGTACACAGGATGCTATACCTGTAGGTTACTTACTAGCTGTACTTTTTTCCTTCATTTTCCTATCGAATGGTGCCAAGGAGTTTAACCTTATAGTTCTTAGAAGTTCCCCTTTCATTACAGTTCTTGATATAGCTTAGTATATATTTTGAAGTTACAAAGGTTGTCAGTTTCTCATAGCAACATTACTTTATTTTCCCTCTTTCCCAATTCCAAAGGAAGTCTAACATATTTGGGAGAGTGTTTTTTTTTACAAATTTTGCCCAGAGATATGCCTGGGCACATCTGTTGTTTTAAATGTCATTGTAGACATGAAAAAAATTAGGGTATTGTATGGTCATAGCAGCTCTTCTATATGACTCTTCACGTTTATGTCTGTGTGTCTGTATTTTTGATTGTGAGGTTGTCTCAAATTCCTTAGATTCTCAATTTCAGAATAGGGCTACGTGACTCCAGTGGAAACCCATAGGCACAATCCATACAGCAGGCATATTCCCATCCTCAGATTGCTTTCCAAACATTAGCAAGCCTTCTGAAAGCAATATTCACCCCGCTTTTCTGCCCCCAAATTACTTTTATGTCACATTCATTTATGTTATGTATATTGCTATTTATTCTATCTTATTATATTACTGTATATTTTCCATGTCCAGTCCTGAGTTTTACACTTCTATTTTACTTCAGCTTAGGATACATAAATATGATTTAGTTAATGTAAGCATCTTACTGTAAAAATATATCTAAAAAATGTTTTTTTGTCCCTAAGAGCTTAGACTTTAAGCTGGCCAAAGCAAACAAAGCAAGAATTGAGGGAAGAATGAACAAAAAATATTATTCATTAGTTTTATCTCCCCATCTTAAAACTTGATTTTTTTTTTTTTTTAGTGCTATAAGGTCTCACGTATTGTTGCTGGTTTCCAAATAACTGGATTCATAAAGAATGTAGGGTAGTTCTCATTGTAAAGGTTTTCACAGACTTTTTCACCTTAGTTAACTTCCTGTGTTCACTCAAAGTGCCAGAAGAAAAAAAAAATACAAAAACCAAGTTTCCTGCTCCATTATTGATGGATCTATACATATTTATACATGCTTTCTCCAAAAGCTCTTAGAAAACAAAGTCAGTTTCTTGTGAAATAAATTCCTATCATAAAGTAAATTGATGCAGAAGGCATGGAAGGTCTGAGAGGAATGCTTGGGAAAGGCAAAACTAAGATAAAAGAAAAACAGTAGAGAAGATAAGTCTTTAGATATTAGTCTAAATTTCCTTGATGGTTCAACTGGAGTGGCCACAAAATACCATAACTGAAAATACTAATTTTTCTTCATGTTATTTCTGATGAGAGGATGTCTGGGTTCAAATTCTGTTGTCTGTGTGTCAGAACCGTGAAGGACTCTGGCCATTTCCAAATTACAACTTACTGTTAGTGAAGCCAATCCATGGGTATTAGTGGAAATTGTAACAAGAGATGAGGGCAAAAAGGTTCTGCTTAGGCAAACAGAGCTTTATTTATAAATGATGTTCAAAATTCTATAAAGGCTGAAGTTCTTTCCCTTTTGATTAGATCATAAATATCATGAATTGAAAAAAATGCCACATATCTTTCTGGTGCTTTGAGTTCTCAAGGTAACTTCCTCTGAGGAAAACTGTTTGTGAGGAGGAAAGTGGTGAGAATTTTTGGAAGCAGATAAAGTTATTTGCTGGTATTAAATGGTTTGTTAATTTGGTAATTTAATGTAGAAATACAGTTCTTTTTTTGCTGCATGCTGGGAAATTTGCAGTATCTTACACTTAGTTTCATTCCAGAGATATAAATAAACTGCTGAGATAGACAGGAGGATAGCAGTGTATGTGTGTATTAAGTGTATATGCGATAGCTACTGAGAAGTCTTAAATGAAGTTGGGGTTTTATGATATGGTATAATTTGGTTAGCTACTGACCACTTTTGCCTGAAGCAGGGAGAGATTTAACACGTCACCGCCTTTCTTTTCTTCTTTTATTTTTTTTTTGTCATTTACCCTAATATTCATAAAATCCACTTAGTTTTAATGATTAGAAGGTGTGTGCAACAGCATCTTGCTTTTGAAATGCAGATACTCTCATCTGATGTGATGGCCTGGGAGAGAGAGATGTATGGATGTGGAATTTCCCATTATTGGAAGCTGTATGAGTTGCTGCCCCTTGGGACCTAGGTACTGTCAGCCCTTAAAGTGGGCAGCTCTTTAGATATGGTAGTGTAGTGCTTCTTTTTTATTTTTTCTTTCTTTCTCTTTTTTCTTTTTTCTTTTTTTCTTTCTCCTTTTTCTTTTTTCTCTTTCTCCTTTTTCTTTTTTCTCTTTTTCTCTTTTTCTCTTTTTCTCTTTTTTCTCTTTTTTCTCTTTTTTCTCTTTTTTCTCTTTTTCTCTTTTTTCTTTTTTTCCTTTTTCCTTTTTCCTTTTTCCTTTTTCCTTTTTCCTTTTTCCTTTTTCCTTTTTCCTTTTTCCTTTTTCCTTTTTCCTTTTTCTTTTTCCTTTTTCTTTTTCCTTTTTCTTTTTCCTTTTTCTTTTTCTTTCTCTCTCTCTCTCTCTCTTTCTCTCTCTCTTTTTTTCATAGTTTTAGTTTAAGAAGAAAAAATGAAATATTTCCTCAAGATATGTTTTTCTTTCCTTGAGTCCTTTTAAAAACCCTATAGCAGCATGAGGAGAGGTGAGGTGATGAGATGGGGATAGCATGGTGGGGAGAGAGATGAAGAACGGGAAAATTACTTTCCAGTAACAGTTCTAACAGTCAGAAGGGAAGGGGCTTCAAAGTCTTACTAGCATGAAGCATACAAAGTTTAATATTCCCATATGTTTTTTTTTTTTTTTCTGTGTCATTCAGAGGTTCAAAATGACACACATAACTGATGCTGTACTGTAATGGTCTTGCTAACACCTGTGACTCTAGAAGCCCATTTGTTCCTTTACTATCCATACAGACCCAGAAGTACTGCCAGCATTGGGCAGAAGTAGCCAAGGAATACTGCTTGTGGAAAGTGTGCCCTATTTGGGGCCCTCTGTCAGAATGTACTTTGCAGCTGTTGTATTCAGCCACGCTCCACATAATCCACCCCTAAGTTCCTCACTTTTGTCTCTACTCCTGCTTTTGCAGTACAGACGTAAATCTGTAAGTTCAAGGGCAGTCTGTCTTTACTGGGGCAGAGACTGGGTTCTAACATCCTGTAGGAAACTTGTGTGTATATGCATGTGTTCATATATATACATATATACACACACACAGAAAAAAAAGAAGCTTACACACTTCCTTCATGGACGTGAGAGTAAGAATTTTGTGCCAGCTTGAATTTCACTGCTTTATTAGTATCTATCAAAAATTTATAATTGTGCTCTTTTTTTTTTTTTTGAGTTTGAAGAAAATAGATTTCTAAGCTTCCTCCCTTTCCATCTTCGACATAGGTTGTAAAAAAACATTACAGCTTCAGAAGCGTGCAGGAGAATGAAAAGGTTGGGTGTGTGCTGCATTAATTGGCTCTGATTAACTCTGGTCAGTTGCAAGTTTGCTGTCTGGTTCTGGACTTCCCAAGTCTAAATTGGCTAAAAACACTGTGTTGTTTATAATACTAATATTTTTTCCATTTACTTTGGAAATTACGTAATACAGAGAAAGTTCAGGCTCAGTTCTTATTTTTGTGGCAGCATGCCATTCTTCACCCTTCTCTTAAAATCATTTCCAACTGTGTTTTCATGCCTGGGACTGATTTGGGAGTACTCTGAAGGTACATTCAGTCATATGAAAACTGCTTTTGCATTTTCTGTTATAGTCTTACAGCCTTGTTGACAGTTTCTTTTCTGTTCTTAGTCAGATATAATCTTATCCGAAACAGCAGTATGTCAAATGTATAAACTGTTCTGCCAATGAAGTAAACACCCAGTGGTTTATGGGTATTACACTCATAGACCTATTAATCTTCACAAAAACCTGAGAGTTATTTTCCAGATCATATGGAATTGGGATTTGCTGAGAGCTGTGCATAAGTGAGCAAATTCTTTTAAGCTTGTGTTTTAAACCTTCCTTTGGTAAATGACTGTCTTTTGAAATGGTTGGTAATAAAATGTAGAGGTAGAAAGGCATTGGCATGCAAGTTCAGTGTACGTGCTAGAGTATTTGCAGAACACATAATGAAGTTCAAGGGATTTTCTATGTTAGTAAGGTATCATAGTTCTTGAGTAACTTGATTAGTTAAGGCCTCCAAATTAGTAACAATTACGATTTTCCTAGTTTATTTCAGAAATATGGTGATTTCTTCCTTCTAATAACAATCCAGATGGTGTCTCTTCATAAAACTCTCATTTTTATGTTACGATGTAGATTACCCCAGAAAGTGTATTGGTGCACATTTTATAGATAAACCTTTGCCTTTCAAATCTAGACTTTTATGTAACTTGAGTAAAGGACAAACACGATCACGGATGGAAAATAAAGTTAGCGGTAACAAAACAGGCCTGGAAAATTTGAAGAAAAGGATAGATTTAAGGAAAAAAATCAAACAATTCACATTTCAATATAGAGTAATTTCCCAGGCAACAGTTGCTTGGATATCTGCACTTCATCATGGTATCAACTTCTGTGAGAGCAGAGGGAAGGGAGAAAAGCATAACCCGTGTGTTTAGAATTTTATCAGTACAGTTTTATAGAAACTTCAAAGGAAGTATACTGTAATGTTAGGAAAGGTTCCTCGAAGGGAGTGTGCTGACAACCTGGTGCAACAAGAAACTTATTGGCACTGAAGAAAATACTCACTGCCAATACTGAGGAATCAAACTGACCAGCACTTCTAAGTAATGTGTATTTGCATGCTACAGTGCATCCTGGTTAATTCTCTTTGTCTTCCATGGGACATTCTGTATGCATGGAGCCATTTCCCATTAGTCTCAGAACCTTCTAATTCTGCACTTTGCTTCTATTATTACTCTTTCATTGATATTTACTGCAATTTTTTCTCTTAACTGCACCTTTTTATTCGACACTGATGTGAAATATACACTACCCTTTGCTATAAATGCATGTAAAAAAATTAAAAACAAAACTGAACGATACCTGTCTCCCTCATCAGCTCTCCTCTTGGTGTTCTTAATGCTCCATTCTCACTTTCCCATATGCACTCATTTCTTTTGCACTTTCACTGGTGTGTGCTGCTGTTTCTAGCTCACAGTCTCCATCTCTTCTCTGGTCTTTCATGACTTTCCAGATCTTTCTAAAACCCTCCATTACATCTTCCCTCGTTACCTTTGGTCCTTGACTCACTTTATCCATTTCTTCTGAACTTACTGACTGGAACTGAAATGAGTGAGGATATGGGTCCTCAGAGAGATCTGACTTAAGCCCTGGAGTTCAGCACTGCCTGGAATTGGGGCCAGGCAGATGGAGTTGATCCTATTACACAACTTTCAAAGAAGAAAAATGTAAGGAGGCAGAACAAAATAGAGTTTATCATTAGAACTGCAGCCAGCAGCATAGAGAAGTCTGAATGTGGTTGTGTCAAGCAGTGTTTTTATATTAAACTGCAGCCCATGTTGCTGACAGTTGGAGGGAAATGTCTTGATGGTCAGATTTGCTTCACAACCCTAGAATTGTATATTGCTTAGAAGGGAAGAGGAGAAGTCTAATTTCTAGTTTTCTCTACCCTTTGTGACAGCGCTCAAGCAATATTGCAACCATCCTTCCAAAACTGTGAAATGTGTATAACACAAGTAATTATAGTGATATAAGATGAAATCTTGACATGTGCTGTTATTCTTGTTGCAGTTCTTGAGCCAGAAAACTAAACTTTTCAATATGTAGGCAAATCTAAACTTATGGGACTGCATTCCTTTCTCCTGCGATATAGCTAGCATTATTCACATGTGAAGTTTATCGTATAGCTCCATCTTAAATTAGAACATGTTAATGAACTGTTCTCAGCAATGGCTGTAGCAGTTGACAAATCCCTACTCATTTTGCAAAAGCCATGACTTCCCATCCACATTAAGGATGGGATGCAGGAAAGGTGCACAGTCAAAATACATGAGCTTTCACTGCTCAGAAATGGATGGTCATTCCTGCAAACTTCACTCCTTGTCCAGGTCCATGACTGACACTGCTCTATTAAATAAGTCTTTAAAAAAAAAAAAAACCACCATGTTTTCATGGCAATAAAACAATTCATGACATTCCATCTGTAATAAATATCATCATTCAAGACTTATTTTTTGTTAGACATTCATTTTGCAGATTGGGTGTACCAACTTGTCATCATAACATTTATTTATTGCAGGAGGCCCTGATTAGGTATCTCATCTGTAGCAAGGTAAATATATGTAAGTAGGGAAGGACAGGATTTTGTCATATTATGCTTCAGGTACCTCTTCGAAGTACAATACTGTGATTGTTTAACAAAATTTGGATTACATGGTGCTCAGAAAATGGAGTCAATCTGTGGGAGTTGCAACACCAGGTATTCACGTAGCTGTTAAACCACTGGTGCATGTAAGAAGAATTTCTGCCGTTTTTTCTCTGCATTTGGTAACAATAAGCTCTCAAAGTTAATCAGCCTATAAGAAAAACATTTTTTACAATAAGGATGACGAGGAACTAGAGCAGGTTGCCCAGAGTGGTGGTGGATGCCCCTCCTTGGAGGCACTCAAGGTCAGTCTGATGGGAATCTGAGTACCTGATGGAACCATAGGTGTCCCTGTTCCTTGTAGGGGATGTGGGTTAGGTGGTTTTTCAGGGTCCCTTCCAACTCAAATGATTCTATGATTCTGATTTTTTTTGAGAGAAATTTTGAGTGAGAAAATAAATCCACTCACTGATATTGGGAAGCCATCTGTAAGGGTAATTTTAATATACATTTTGTTTCTCTTGGTTGGTATTTCCTTTGTTTTCCTTTCATTTCTTCAGATGCTTATAGGGTCACATTAAATTTTCAGGATTTTAGGATCTATTTTTGTATACCTGAGGAAAAGTGGAGGCAGGCAGTTTTAGAGATATAAATATGAGAAAATGAAGTTATGTCAGTCACAGATACTTGACATTTGTTTTATTTATTAGTACAATTGAATGTGTACTAAATGAATGCTATTTGCTGTCTGCGTAAAATAAAGACTGACCTGGAATATCTTCCTCATGAAGCTGTAGCAGATATTAGAGAGGCAATGCTTTTAGCTTAAACTGAAAAAAGAAACAATGAGATCTGCTTAAAAAGGGATGGTAATTTTTCACATGCTTCTCTTTGTCTTTATTTCCTCAATGAAAGGATGAATACTGAAATTCCTCACATTTGAAATGTGGAAAAAGCCCACAAAGAAATGTCATTTGTTGTTGAAAATTCATAATTCACTCAACTTTTTGCAAAATTACTTGTTATATATAACAGTGTAAAGAGTCAACAATATAAATTCACAAACCAAAGAATAACCACAAGTGCTAAATTAATGTAATAAATTCTAATTCTCTGAATATAGAGCAAATGAATTTATTGCTTTAGAATACTTCATGCTTATCGGTTGTCATTGTAAACCTTTCTGTACTTAACTATTCTTCCTGAAACAATTCTTATTAATTAATTTGTGCCTATATTTAATAACTAGTCCATTAATAAATTTTCCCATAATGTGGTCTTCAAAACAATGTGACATAGTCAGCAATTTACTCTCTAACTACAACATCATTTTTATTTTTTTTTAAATAGATAAGACAGCAGTTCTTGGTAATTGAACTAAGTGATTTCAAAAGAAACTGCCCTCCTTATTTTTTCAAGTATTGTTAATAAGAGTAAGGAAATTGACTGCTTCAGTGACCCTAAATGCTGTTAAAGTTGTGGGGTTTTTTGTTTTTTTGGGTTTTTTTTTTTTTTTTTTTTGTTTTTTTTTTTTTTTGTATGTACCTTTGAACAATTGAGGACACTACTTCAATATCTTTATTACAGTTATTTGGTTATAAAGATATTTGGTAATGAAGAGGGATTAGATGCCAAACCCAAGTTTGGAATAGATTAGAGCAAATAATTTTTTAATGCTGGCTTTCCAGATCACTACTTTAGCTGAGGCAGTGCGATTGTTTTAAACAAATAAAATCCCTTAAGTAATCATTTATTAAATAGCTCTGAAGTCAGGGTTTTTTTTTTTTTTTTTTTTTTTTCTTTTTTCTTTTTTCTTTTTCATTTCTCCCTTTTTTGAAAGTAGCTATCAAAATGGTGGTACTGAACTATTTCTTGAGTCAGTGTTTCCATTTCACTAGTTAGTCTGTAAGGTTTTTCAGTTTGTTGCTGTTTTTCAAATTGTAACAGCTAAGAAAGCTTCTGTACATTGAAGAACTGGATGGCTTTCCCATCTATTTTTTTTTTTTCAATTGCTGCTCTGCTGTTTTGCTCAAATTTTCAGTTCTTAAGTCTATAAGAATATAATACCTGGACACTAAAAATATTTACATTTCTGCAGCTTTTCATTTGCTGCAGTCTGGATGTTTGATAAAAACTTGTGAGTAGCTGTCTGGACCATACCACAGCCATGTAGCCTGGTATCCTATCCCTGTTGCGTTTAGAAGCCTGGTGCATAGAGTAGTGTAGCACTGCAACTTTTCCCATAAGGACTTTCCAGTTTCCAGCCCATCTTGGAGATGTAGTTCATGTGTGTTTAATTTACCAAAATGGATTGTTCTATTGTGTGGTCCAGTGCTCTTCTGAATCCTTCCCAGATCTGCATTCGTAGCATCTCATGGCAAGAAGTGCTGCAGCTTAACTGCGTGCTGGTAATGAATGACCTCCTTCTGTTTATGTCTGAGTTTGGAGAGTTCAAAACTCTTTCCTTGGGATTTGTTTCTGCCAGAGCTGACATGGTTATCAAACTCAGGAAAGTGGGCCATGTTCACTCTTTAAGTGGAGAGACCATCTCTGTGCTTTTCTGGTTGTCCTTTCACTTATCGTTCATTACTGTCAGTAAGCTGAAAGGCAAGGAGGTGATGAAGTTTCAAGAAATAAAATTAATTTGTACTATTAATAGTATTCTTTCTTTTATGTAATTAACATTGAGGTTAACTTTGTGAAGAGTGGTGATAAAACTTGTTCTTTTATAAGAAAAGTCATTACATTTAACTCAACCCATGGGGAAATGCATTTGTATTGTAGAGGGGAAAAAAAAAAAAAAAAGGGAAGCCCTATAAGCTCTATTCCAGCTTTTTACATTTTGGATTAATGAAAAATGAACAAAAGCTTAAAGCCAGATTTCTCATTGGTTGGCCTAGTTTTTCTTGGCAGATTGATAGATTTTCCTTTTTCCCTCTGTATTCCTTAAAAATAAGTGAATCTTTACTTTTTCTTGTACACTGAGGCATTTTGTGCTTAGTTATTGGTTCTGTGGAAAGGAAAGAGAGAAGGTATGATTGAGAGAAAAACTATTAAACCACAGTAAGAGCATGCCTGTGAAAATAGGATTTGGAGTACGTACATGATTTTAAAAGGTACAGAGCACTGTTGGATTGGTCTTGTTTTTTTCCATCTCAACTAAAATCTTTTTTGTTGGTATTGATGGTAGCAATTTATTTGTACAGAAAGACCTTAGCATATTGTTTCTGCTAGTTGCTGCTTCAGTCATGTTAAGTTTTAGTTTTCTATGTGAGTCATTTAGATCACAGCTTTATGATTAATAGTATGCTAATAATGACTTAGAGATTTTGTTACTGACTGGTGACAGTGTATTAATCTGACTGCAAAGAAATGGTTAAAAGAAACTGAAAGTGGAAAGGTTCCTGTTTAGTGGCTGAACTTTTGGAACCAGAGGGGAAACAAAGGTAAAATTATTGACAACATTATTTGAAATTGGTTTATTCTTCTTAGTGGATCTAGAAAAATAGCCTTTTTGGATGCCACCTTCCTTGAGATAGCCTTTCTGTGTTGTCCTTGTGCACGGGGACTCGATAGTCCTTGCAAGTTCCTTCCAACTTGGGGTATTTGTGACTTCCACGATCAATTGTTTTGTGTAGGTTGGCTACAAAACCTGTTTTTCATCCATGTCTCTGGTCACAGAGCAAGCTGCTACTCTCCCTCCTTTCAGCTGTTACTTTGTTCCGCATTGTTTTGCTGATTTCCTGCCATACTGATGACTTCTTCATTTATAGTTGTGTTGTTTTCTAACTGGTTAATTATGGGAATCGCTTTCCAGGAACTGGTCAGCATGAAAGTCTTCTTCCTGGGCTTTTCTAGGAAAATTTTTGCCTCTTTGAGGTTGCCTAGACTCTGCCAAATTGACCATGAAAGGGGAAATAATTAAATGCAGAGATGCAATATGCATAAACACCATCAACCGGATTGGCGCTTTTTGCAAAAGAGAACTTGGATCACTTCTTCACTGTATTGATCTGTGTGAATAGTTTGAAGATTTACAGACCTCATGGAGGAGATACTACTCAGTCATCAGAGATGGATACGATCTGCTGAGCAATTTTTCTCTGTCTGGACAAGTGTGTCCATAGCTCATAATCAAAGGCTGTCCTGAAGCTGCAGAGGATGCAGCTCTGACTGAGGATGTGGTTATGGGGAAGGTATTGCTTGCTTTATTCTACAAATTGCTTTTTTTTTGACTGTTTGGGCACTGTAAGGTAATAGAGATTATTCTGCAGGGAAAAAAAAAAAAGTATTGATCACTAAGGAAATAATTTTTTTATATTAGTTAGTTTGTACCTAAAAGAATGAGGATGCAAGGAAGGGTTGGGAATGTGAATTGATGTCTGGAATGTGTGAATAATTCCATTAGCTATCTACTCTTTTTTTGTCCTTCATTTTTTTCTGTGATTGAGACCAAGATTCTGATAACATCAAGATGAATGTCAGTATTGATGAATGGTAGATGAAAAGGGGCACGTAGCACCTTCTAACTTATGTACTGGTTGATTCTGAACTTAGTTCTCTGAAAGCTCAGCAGTAGTCAACACAAGTAACAAAAGAAAACATCTTGTTCTCCCTGTGTAAGAGCAGAATTATGCATCTGCATCTCAGATGCTGTGTACTTCCATGTCAAACAGCGTACAGCAGGACAAGATAAGGTACAGAAAATGGGCTATAAATGTGCAGAGGTATGGAATGATGAATAGCTAAGAGAGTTTTATCCTAAAAACCATGGATAGTATATTAAAAGTTAATAGAGAAGATTACTCAGATTAAAAAAAAAAATTTTTTTTAAGGTTTTACATATTATAGGACTGATGCAGCAACAAATAATTGGATTGGAGTTTCTAAGAATTAAAATTTTTTTTCATGCCTTGCGTATGTTACCTGCAGGGCTTTTTTCTTTAGTTCTTATGTTTATGAATGTTCTCTTGACTGCTCTCAAAGACAGGACAGTGATCTAAACAGACTTCTGTCTGACCTGCTCCCGATGGCTTGATGCTGTTCAGAGCATTTATTCATGATCCAGATGGAAAATGTAAAATCCTCAGAAGACAGTCTGCAGGAATGATTATATCCTGGGGCAGTTCTGTGGAGTAACCAGGATCACTTGGCAAGCGGGACTCAATAGATCAATGTTCATTTTTACATGGCCAAGAACACTGTCAGATATCCAGAACAAAGAAAGTAGTTTGTACTTGCACATTCCAGAAAGCTGTTCCAAAATTGTGTCACTGAAAAGCAGTTAATTATAATGGTGCATAATCAGTTCAACATCTGTTCCTGGTGTGATATTATTACATGAGGACTGATAGTACTGCCCTGGATCCAAAAGCAGGGAATGAAAATCAGAGTTAAGGAGTCAGTATTACCTTTGTTTGCCACTACTGGGAGAAAAAAAAAAAAAAAAAAAAGAAAAACAGAGAGTACTAAATAGAGTTGTTAAAATATATTTTGAGCTTTCAAGCTTAATTTAAAGAATAGAAAACACATGTTGTATACTTAAATCTCTTCTCATAAGTTTCTTTAACTTGTTTCAGATTAAGAAGTTTTTTGATCATGTCCCCTAGATGTTTACACAGAAGAAAGATGTCTGATCTCAAAATAATTTTATTTGGAAAATAAATGAGAGACTCACTGAGAGTGCAAATCGAATGTGTTCAGTGTAGGAACGCAAGATAAAATGTAGGTGAGAATGAGTAACCTTTGGAAGACATGGGAGGAAGTATCCATCACGACTCCTTTCTTAATTTAAGACTGGATATTGTAAAAACTCAACAAGAAACTGAGCTTTTGATATACTTTTTACTAGGAGAGGTTCTTTGAATTAAATGAGATGTTTACACTGGTCTCTTCTGAGTGTTAAATGTTATTTGAGTCTTTTAGGGGTAGGGCACAGAATTACCAAGAGAATCCATACTTTTCTGAAGGGGAGAAGCTGCTGATATATTTGTATTGTAGTGAATGTGTGACTCATACATTTTGTTTAGTACAGAAGTAGAATTGCTGTAGTACCAAAATAATTGTTTGTTGACTGTACAGTAGTACACTGTGTATTTGGAAATACTCAGCACTGGAAAGTTTCCAGGTGTCATCTGCATGCCACTGGCAAATGTGTTCACCAGGTGTACTTCATCTGTGAGTACTTATGCTTTGAATTTTTCATAATACTATGACTCTACTTTAACTCTTGAGATGTCAAATCCACTGATTGTAATGACGTCTATTTTGTTATTGTTACCCGATTATTTGAATTCCCAGTCAAATTTCACCCTCATTGTTTACCTTCAAAATATTGACAGCAAAGAGGAAGCCAATAAGTGTACTAGCATAAAAAGCTGCAGTTTAAAAATAATCAGTGTGTTTGTATGCTTCTGCAATTAACTGTGTATCTCTTTTCCCTGTCTGTTGCTGCTATGAAGATTTTTACTTGGTGGTGAGTATGGGTAAAAAAAGATGCTACTAAAAACCATTATAGCTTTAAGTTACTTCATAGCAGCTTTATTGCAGAGATGAAAGTCACAAAGAACTTAGTGATTTGAATATTACTATCTTTTGATCTTTAAGTTTCTCATTAAGTTTAATGTTTCAATAGTGACTATTTTTAAAGTGCTCCCCTGTACCCTACAGTTTTTTTTTTTTTTTTTTTAAAAGTGATTTCTGTAATTTGGCAATGTTTCTTTCCTGCATTAGGAAGTGCGACCTTTCAGCCACACTGAAAAGATTTCCTCCTGGTCTTTTCTAAAAAATTTTTAGACTTTATACAGAAATTAAAGTAGTGTCCTATATAGTATGCTATAATTTCAAAAGGTGGGCTAAAAACGTTAGACGTCTGCTCTTTTCACATTGTATTCAGTCAAGTCTGCAGTTAGCTGGAAAACAGAGGAGTCTTATGTGGAAATCATATGATTTATTTTCTGATTGAAATGACAACTGTTTGGAAGAGCGTATTATTCACCCTGAAGACTCACTGGTAAAGCTTTATGTTATCTAGAATTATTTTTTGTATTATTTATGGATAGTACATTGTGCAACAGGTATAGCGTATACGTTATATTATAATGTAACTGTAACCTAAAGGAGTAATCTGAGGTATTATTAGAGGAAAAGGAAGAATCTTCAAGCTGGCAATTTGTTAATCACAAATGCTTTCTGGACAATTGCTTCATTTTGTAAAGTAATTTGGAGGGGGATTTGTAATGCAGCTTTCAGCTTTCTGCTGTGTAGAGCATCCCCATAATTCATTTGGAACCTTTTGCAAGTTGTGTTTATGCTTTAAAAACAAAAACAAACAAACAAAAAAACCCACCACCAACAAAAGAAACTTAACTTATCTTAAATCTCTGGACACCAGCAAACTTTTTTCTCTTCTGTAACTTCTGTGTCTGTCTTTTCCCAGGCAATGTGCAAACTATTATAGAAATATTCAAGACTGAACTCCTTTGCCAGAATTCAGTAGCAGGATCTTGAAACATTTTTATGGCATTCATGCTGCAGGCATTAAGGGAAGCTGCTTGTTCCCTGCATGTGTTCAGGGCTCTTCACTTCATCCAGATTGTCTCTGGAGTGTTAGGCTGGGATTGGATCTGCTGTTGGTGGAATGATTGTTGTCTATTTCTGTAGAATTTTCACAGAAAAAGCCCTTCTCAGCCACACCACTTTAATGGTACTGCTAATGAAGTCTGGATGTGACAGTTCTATGGTACCATACATATGATCAATAATTGCTAGTCTTATTTAATACGATACATATTTACACAGGATTTTGATGGAGTCTATAGTCAAAAGTCATCGTGAATAAATCCTTATGGCAACCAAATGGAGAAAATACAAACCTACAATAGCAGGTGGTACTTAAGTAACAAAATTTCTATTATGAGAATTTCTAATAAGATAAAAAAAGATATTGAATGACTTAAAACATGGGTTTTTGTCTAAATTCAATTCTTGCCATGACACATGAATCGTACCGTGTTTTATTTAGGTGTTTAAATTATAGGCCTGGTGAGAGTGATAACTTCACGTTATCACAGGACTTATGGTGAGAACACTGAGTGCAGAACAAGTTCTCTGTCCTTTCAAGGTGAATAAAATCTTATTTTATTTTTATGAATATAGAAAGGGGAAATCTCATATTATTCTGACACATATACATCAATACAGATTTTTGTGAAAGATGATAGCCTAGTACTTGCTTCATTTTAATCATACAACTGAGAGATGAATTCCTATTTTCTGTGGTGAGAAATCAGTTGTATGTAATTGGTTGAGTATTCAAAGTCAAAATCAATTTTTTTTTGTTCTGAATAATCCTCATTGTTTTGCTATTCCTAATGGTACTCAAAATACAAGTTTTAAGGTATCCAGAAGAAACATTTTGCCAAGTCTGTGACAAAAAATGCAATATTGCAGCAGTTGTTTTCTGACTAGAGTACTGTGGTTGACGTAATCTCTCATCTGGTCTAGAGCTAAATGTATGCCAATTTTATCTGTAATATTTGTTGTTCTGGGTGTGCAGTAAAAAACAATTTAAAATCAGTTTGGATTTATGGTAAAATGACTTTTGGAATCAAAGTCCATGCTGTACTATGATAGCTCAATCTATCACCTTCATACTAACATTACTGTGTCTAGATGTGGAGTTCTTAGTTTAGTAGAGATGTGGATGTGTTGGAACATGTCCAGAGGGGGACAATAAAAATGGTCCAGGGAATGGAGCATCTTCCCTACAAGGACAGGCTGAGAGAGCTGGGGCTTTTCAGCCTGGAGAAGAGAACGCTCCAGGGAGACCTGAGAGCAGTATCTAAAGAGTGACTATCAGAAAGAAGCGGACAGATGCTTTAGTGGGATCTATTGTGGCAGGACAAGGGGAAATAGTTTCTAATGAACAGAGGATGGATTTAGATTGGATATAAAGAAGAAATTTTTTATGAAAGGGTGGACTGGCATTGGCATGGGCTGTTCAGAGAGGTGATAGGTACCCTGCCCCTGGAGACATTCAAGGTCAAGGTGGATGGAGCTCAGAGCACCTGATGGAGTTGTAGGTCCCCCCTGTAGAGGGGGAGCTGGACCAGAGGTTCTTTAAGGGTCTTTTCCTACTCAAACGATTCTAAGGTTATATAGTAAAGTTTTCAGAAGTGAAAGTGTTTAGGAGCATTAAAAAAAAACAACTCCAAATACCCTACTTAGTCAGGCCATTGGTCCTCCAGGCAAATATTCTCTAAATCCTGTCATTTTGAAAAGTATGAATTTAGGTTCCAATATTATTATTTTGTGAAGATATAGAGGGGAGAAAGAGAAAAATGAGAGGGAGAAGTGTTGATGCAGAGCTTGTAGGAAAGTCATAAACTGCTAAATGTCATACAGATTCAGATTAATATTGTCAATGTAGTGAAATACTTTCCTTCAAGTAGGTTATGGATACTTCTCTAGCTGCAGAGGAAAGGCTCAATTATTCATCTGCACTTCCTTTCAGTCGTATTGTGTTTTCACATCTATCTACCGTCTTATTGTTGTTTTCTTTCTTTTCATTACAGTCTTGCAAAGAAGAGATATTAGACTGGATTTCTTGAAAGTATTGTAAGAGAAATGGCCAGATAATTTATTCTCTTTATGCCTAAGAAGTCACAGATAAGATGGCAGTAGCATATTCTGTAATGGCAAAAATGGGAGACGAAGTACTTTAAGGGAGGTCTGTTGTCACAGTTTTTTGGTGTTTCCAAGAAGTTCCTGCCAAGCATGGAAGCTCAGTAATATGCAAGTGGATTAATTGAGTATCTGCTATGCTTAATTCTGCCTGGATTTTAATCTGATGTACTCAGGAAAAGGAGAGGTGAGGGTGGTGGTGAACAAAAGGAAATACTTCCTTGACCTCACCACTGCATAAAATATAAAAGCTGCTGTGATGAAGCTTGAGGGAAAGAAGGTACAGCACTTTAATCTGTTTAGAAATTTGGCCTGAGAGAGAGAGAATACTGTCTGTCCACCCGGGATTACCCAGCAAGGATGGCAGTGAACAGGAGTGAGGTGTCTGTGCAGTGCTGGCCTCACTGCAGTACTGTGGAAGTAGCTGGTGCTCAGGACTGGATATCCCTCCTATGGAGGTTTCAACTGTCACTTTGTGATAGTAAGTGCTGCTGTAGAATTCTGTTACTCATATTTTGGGTGTAAGGCGGAGTGTGTTTGTATTTAATTTCAGACTAGCTCTAGTCTAATCTCACAGAATGAATGCTCCTTACCTCTCCTTATGCAAGGCATTAGGTGCGTTCCTGGAACAGAGCCTGAACTTGATTTCACCTGCAAGACATCCCATCTGTGTGCTCTGAGGCTGTTCTGTACTGCAAACTGAAGCAAAGAAGTAGGGATAAGCAGGAGGAGGTTGCCTTTAAACTGTGCTTGTGTCCTGAACTAAAACAACAGTGTAGGCAACCAGAGGTGGCAAGAAAAGTCTCCTCAAATCCTCCTCAGATCAGGCTCCCAAGGCTCCATCCAACCTGAACACGAGCACCTCCAGAGATGGGGCATCCACTGCTTCTTTGGGCAACATGGAACTAGCTATATCTTCAAAATGCTTCACATACCTTAGTATTATTATTTCCTATTACTTCAGCTGATGAACAATAATTAAATTAAAAGGCTGAGCACAAAGGGCACAGTCAGAAATGGTGAGAAAAAAGACTGGTTAAACACAGCTGTTACTGAAGCCTGCTGAGGTGCTTCTGAATTTAACACTTAGTGGATTCATAGGACAGATTGATTTATATTAGCTTGATTTACCACAGTGAGTTTTAATTGTAACATCATGTTATATCAGATACAAGATACATGAAGTTTTTGAACTGACACATGTAGGTTAAACATCCTCCTGTTGAAAAAATGATTGTAACCAGTGTTATGTCACCAGAGTTTTCAATTCCTGTGCGACTGCAGGTCAGAATTCAGAGTTTAGGGATTGTCCTGGCTTGTGTTTGAACCTTTGGCAGGGTATCAGACTTGACTTTCAAAAGTCAGTTGCCTCTCAAGTGTTGCTGGTAGGGCACTGCTGAAATAAGCCCTTTACTTTCAAGGTCATGTGTTCCAAATGGATGATCTTTTATATAAACACACTCATTTTTTAGTTAATACATTGTGATTTTTGTGTGAAGTTTCCTTAGCGGGGAAGGGTAGCAGGCATATTTTTCTGTTTCTGAAGGAATCTGTGAAATTCAGGTTGGATATTAGGAATAATTTCTTCTCAGAAAGAGTGATGCTGATCTGGAACGGGCTGCCCAGGGGTAGTGGAGTCATTATCCCTGGAGGTGTTCAAGAAATGTGTAGATGTTGCATTTAGTGGCATGGTGGTGATGGGTTGGTGGTTGGACGAGGTGGTCTTAGTGATCTTCCCAGCCTTAAAGATTCTGTGAAGATAGTAGGAAATTACTTCCCACCTCCTTATTCTTTTCTTCTGAAGTGCTTTCAGCTTAAAGTTCTGGTGTGCTTCCACATGGTCTTGCACTGCAGCTGGAACCAATCGGTGCAAGTCCAGCCTACTTTCTGCAGCAGTCAGTCTAAATATAAAACTGTCAACTACAGATAACTGTGTTGCTATCACTGTGTTGAGGTTGTTATAAACTGGGGCTTTCCAGTTATATTAGGAATCAAACTGAGTTTGATATGGAAAGTGTCTGTTGTATTCTGGTGGTTGCTTGCATCTCAGGTCTTCCAAACGTCTGTATAAAAACTGCCTCTCATCTTAGGCCCTGCTGCTGATAATCCTTCCAAATGTCATCCCAGAGCTGCACAATTTGATTCACAATTTTCTTTCCTTTTGCTTGTCTCTCATCCCGGAGGCTTTTCTCAAGACCCAGCCTAAAAGTATCATGGCAGCACGGTGCCTGCTGTGGCCTGAAGGTTTCACCTCTTGTTTGCAGTTTCCCTTTTCATAGGTTGTGCAGTGAGAGAAAGAAGTGACAAGGTTTGCACAGTGACTCAAAATTGTGCCTTTTTGGGAAAAGTTCATGTGCTTGCCAGCCAGTCATTCTTGTGTTATACTCAGTAACTGGGGGGAAGTCATGATTTATTGGTAATCTATCATGAAAATCTATAGGATTTCTCAAATAAGCTGAGAAGGAGGGGATTGCTTTATTTAATCACCATGGTTCTGCCTCAGTTGTTTCATCCCATGAATAAGATGCTTGGTACAAGTATTCAGTAGACTTTAAAGATAATGCAGGAGAATTAAGCCATCAAATTCATGTTAATTGTAGAAAGAATATTTTGAAAATCTGGAGACCAGAAAAAAAATTTACCAAAAGGAATCCAACAATTCCAATGTATTAACCTTTAAAGAAGTATTTCAAGCAGAAGCATAAAGATATAAGAAACCCACTGGATGCTGGTAATTCAAAATCATCTTAAATTTTATTCTGATAAGGTTATAAGAACACGGATGTTGACTGCCTATGTTAGGAGGGAAAAGGATGAAGTGAAGAATATGTTCTAAAATATTTAGTGATAGGACTGCTTCTTAACACAAAGGAGTCATTATGTATCATATATTATTTTTGAAAATTTTATCAGGTGTTTTTACATTGAAGTCTGATACGGTAAAAAGTGAGGTTTTTTTAATTTTTATTTCTTGAGATATAAGAGGATAGTGTCAAAAAGCAGTATTTTACTGGATAAAGAAATATTGTTCTTGATGGACAAGGATTGCAAGACTTGTTTTATGCTTGTTTTCTTTCAGCTCTAGTCATGTTTTGTACTTCTGTTTACTCCTCACTGATAAAAAAAGATCACTATTAACCTGTTAGACACTCCCACATTTAAAAACAAATTAATAATAATTTTAAATATGCATATTTAAACTACTTTATATCCAAATTTGGGAATATAATAATATTTCTGTTTATTAAAACAAAAACAAAAACAAAAAGCAGGTTTCCATTAAAGTAGTTCTACTTAATCAATGAACTAGGAAAGATAAAGCTTCAGTTTTTCCTTTTACATGCTGCACTACTGTTTTGGAGTTCTGACAAAAAAAAAAGGAAACAAAACAAAACACTTAATGAATTTTTACACTCTGGCTGTATATTCTACTTACTGCACTTCAAATCTCCTTTATTTTTTCTAAACACAAATGAATCTGAAAAAACTCAGTGCTCTGAACTTCAGAAAATGATTAGCAACATAATCTCCAGTAAGCAAAGAGTAATTAACATGGATGCAACAGAATAAAAAGTGAACAAGTTAATTGAAAGGATATAATGAGCTCTAAGCTTAAGAACACTAAGACAGATTTTAATGAAATTGGAGAGGAGGTGAAGTTAAGGAAGTAAAATTGAAGTATGGCACAAATATTGTTTATGAAAACATCATTATATTAAAAAAAGTTTACTTTTGCTATATATACTAAAAGAATAACTAAAAGGAAAAGTTCAACAGTCTGAGACAAATTTCTTTGATTGAAATAGAAATGCCTAAGTGAAGAAGCAAAGTTATTTAACCTGAAAAACAAGTTTAAAATGGGTCAGATGATTATATAAGCTATATTCAAATTCAAGGGGCAGAATTTGTCAAAGCAAGAAATATGATGATTTAAAAGGAAATTTAGAAAAGGAAATGTACAATGAGAAAAATCTGTCTACACTAGAGTAGATTAGAAGGGCTAAAGGCTTACATTAATCAATGCTACGGATTTATAACCTTACTGAGCACAGAATTTAAACAATGTGGAGTTTCTTTCATTCCTTTGAAGCATGCAGTACCTTGTGCAGTCAGAAACAGGGTTATCAATGTATGATAAAATTAATCAACCAGTCGGATAATTTCTATATTTTCATGTTGTTATTAACAAAAGCAATCAGAAATGTATTTCAAATAGTAGGAAAGTGCAAGAAAACCTTGATGAATGCTGATAAATGTAGTTACCATATGCGGCTATATTTGCTTTGAAAATTTGCTAAATGTTGATGCATTAAACAAAGTTCATATCCTTTTTATTTATTGGTGTTTGCCAGCTTCTGTTTTAATATAGCATATACTCAGAACAATATATGCAGGGCAATATTTATTTTTATTTTTTGTAGGTTCAGGTCGGCTGCACATTTTGTTATTCTACTTTTTCCTTCCATCCACTTCCCTTAAGTCAGGAACCATAGCTTCCTGTAATGTGGTTTTCAGATATTCTCTAAGGAAATTGAATTTCTAGATTCAAAAGCTTCCCATCTCAAGTTCAAGAGCTCTTCTTTCTTCATGAAAACATATTTATGAAACTATATAGCTTAAGAAAAGTTTAATCAGTCTTATGAAAGTTCTTTCTCTTTAAACATAGTATGAAAGCTGAAGGAATTTAAAGATAAAGGCACATTGTTGAAGGTTAGAAAACCGTCTTGAAGGTTCATAATAACACCGTAGGATTTAGGAATTTAAATTCCTTTTATTGCAGAATCAAAACCACCCCTAAGCATATAAAATACTTTGCCTAGTTTGCAGATTTAACATTCCAAGGCAGTACGGCCAAGAGCTCTGCTTTTATTTTGAACTTATGGAAGTATTAGAATCGTGGTAGCTTTCTCTGAGGGGGCAGAGTGAATGTTGTAAAGAACCAAGTCCAGTTGGAATCCAAGCTTACTGGTTTTTTTTTGTTTTTTTTTGTTTTAAGTTATGCTTCATGTTAGAAAGTAAGATATTGGAATTTTCACTTGTTTAAGTGGTAATTCATTTGGGAATGATGGAGACCAGTGGTGGCATACAGCTGATTTTTGCTGTTTTTTCTTCCTGAAACAGTGCAGTTACAAAATTATGTGATGCAAACAGAGCAACAAGAAATAGCACTCATCATATATGCGCCTTGGGCCCGTACAGCTTATAAAATGTTCCAGCAAGCTTAAAGAAATATAAATGAGATATACAAGAAATAATAGCACGTGCACTGTGCAAGCTTGTCAATATGGACTCAGTCTTTTAAGTCACATTCAAGCTAAATAAGAAGTCTGTTAATCTTATTCTTGCATACCTCTTGAAGCCCACAGTCATTTTGTATATATTTTTAAAAAAATATGTAATAAATTGCTACCTAAAGTGTGTAACTGCTGACTAGTCAGTGGTTAGTTGATGATTTACAGATGGGAGTGAGATGATCGAGATTGTAGGCCAAGGAACTTTTTATAGTTCTGGCATATCATTTGTATAAAATTACAACCGTGGATGCTTTAGAAGGAGGGAGATTAAGTAGTTAAAGTGAATTACCTCTTGTTTGGTTACTTATCCAAAATCCATTATTCAAGTATGGGGAACACTGCGGAAAGTGCTGGGGGATTCATTGAAATTTCACTTTTTCAAGCAGAAAGGAATACTGAAATCTAAAAAATGTGAGAAAGTAATAGAAAGTGAATTCACTTTTGTCACTACAGTCATCTCCCATCCAGCACCAGTTAAATATTTGCTACAGTTGCTTGCCCATTACACAAGGATGCTGTGCAGTTTGCTCTGTCTTTTCCTACTTCCCTCTTCTGGTTCTGTTTATGGACCAGAATCTCACTTCCACACCTGTACTTTAGGTGGTGTGAGGTTGCTGCTCAACTGAGGAAGGGTAGAGCTTTTTCTGATAATTTCTAAGGTAAATATGTAGATACTCTATTGATAAAAAAGGTTACTCACCAAGAATGCTCTGCCTCCTTGCAGAATTCTTGTTGGTGAAAAGTTGCTTAAGAATGTGACAAAGATGTATAAACGAACCTAGATTTCAGAGCAACTTGTCTAGTTACTTGGGACTTTTCAAATGAATAACTGTGAGAGACTCAGATATTTAATCAGTATAATTCAATATGGGTGAAAGTAGCACGCTCAAGAACAGAGTAATTTTAGTTGCAGTTCTTAAGTCTCTTTTAAAATGATTATTTTGAGTCACATAGGTACAAAAGCAGAAATAACACCTGAGATAGTAGAGGCATCTTAAAGTGAAAAATAGCAAAGTACAATGTACAGAGTATCCCTAGAATTGTTCATTTACATTCACAAGCAAGGGAATGGTACAACTTGACTTGCAAGTTGACTAACAAGTAAAGTTGACAATTTGACTTATTTGATAATGTCACTAGCTTTATTAATATGTAGTGTAGAGATCTCTCTTCAAGTTTGGCATTTTGAAAAGCAATAGTCTGTTATGGGTAGAAATGGGGCTTGTGATGAAATTAAAAAAATCACGAAGGTACCTGCATTGCTTGGTCAGCTAACGTTAATAGGCTTTGAGTGGTTTTCATACTTTGTTGGCATTCTCTAAATGAGATTGACATTTTGACTATTTTATTCTGTTCAACTCTAAGATACTTCAGGAAGTTATTCAGCATTAATTTTGTGCTTTTTTTGTTTTATTCTGATCTCCCCCTCCTCCTCCTTGATAGTTGAACTAGAAAATATGGTTTTGAAGGTATCTGATTTCAGGCTCCAGTGCTAGTTCCGAAATTATCTTCAGAAAACAGTCTTTGAAAGGTTTACAAGAGTGACCATCTTATTTTAGAGTACAAGTCATAACTGTAAATGTGATTTCATCTGCATTTAAGATAAATTTGTGGTCATGCAAACTATAGTAATGGTAATTTATCACAGTTGTAAAAGGCTGTTACAAGCTCAAAACCTTATCCAACATGGAATGTTTTCTTGAGACTTATTGCCAAGGTAGTTACAGAGAGGCTTTTTGTTTTAAGTCTCACAAATGATTTAGTTGATCAGAGTGAGAGTGGGGTGGCAATTTAGAACTGACAGATTGAGCAACAGTTTTTCTGTCAGACAGTATTATGTGTAGATGAGAGGTCAATGAATGCCACTACAGTTTTTCACTGCTTTTGGTAGCCAAGCATCTACGTAAGAGACAGGGTTAGAATTTCAGCAAGATACAACTGTTTTAACCCTTCTGGGCCAGTTTCAAATGAAACTACTATAATGAGTTGTGGAGGTGAATTAAAGCACTCATCATTATCTGGGGTCACTTGTCTTAATCTTCAGAATGGCTGTACATTTTCCACTTTGTGCCTTTCAAATAGAGATTATCTGTTAAAAAAAAAATGTTGACAGTGAAAATCTTCCTTTCAAACCAAAGTGCTTGAAAATTCTGTAAAAAAGCCACCAAGTCCAGCAGTCTTTTTTATTTCCTATGACGGGAGAGGAGCTGACAACACAGTGAGCACCTGATGCCTTGATGGAGTTCTTTAGCTATGGTCTCTGGCAGGATTTGTTTGCTGCTGTCTTTAAGTTTATGATGAACTGTGTGGATCAGCAATCAGATTTTGTTGCAATAGTTTTTAGGTCTTTTAGTACACAGCATCTGCTAAGTGAGAGATTTTAGGCTTTACAGCTTCACTTTGCAAAGTCAGTGCTCTGTGCTGTATTATTGGTCTGCTGAAGTCACATTGAGTTTTCAGTGAATTTCTGTCAAGCCATACAGTTACAACTAGCAAATATCCCTTTAAAGCTCAACTGCATACTCCTGAGGGTTTGGCAGCATACAACAGATACTGGGTTCCTAAAGAGGCCTGCAAAACACTTGTTCTCTGACATTAACAGAAATATGATCTGACGTGGTATCTGTGAAGATAGCTGTACTTAGTGACTTTAAAAATTGTTACACTGATGTGGCCTGTAGGTATCTGAGTGCTGCTGAAAATGGAAATGGCCGTTACTCTCTCCAGGATTGCTGATGCTTGCTGAAATGATGCTCCCAATTTTTGTCATGGTGTATTATGAGAATAATGTGATTTATTACCTGAGAAAATCTGTAGGCTCATCTCTTACAAAGGTAGTTAAGTTTTGTGTCAGATGGTGATTTATAGACGGAATGAAATTGGTCTTTGCTCTGAGATTTCCTGTCCCCCGAGGATGCTGTTCAGCACAGTCATCTCCCATCCAGCACTGGGTCATCAGCTCTCCCTGGAAGGAACAGTCGTTTTCACTGCGTTTCTCTTCGTTTCTCTTCAGAGATGTCATCGCTGAGATAACATTCCAGTTGTGTTTCACACTAAAGCACTCAGCACCATGAAAGCTTTCCCAGAATGATTAGCTGGGGCTGTAATGCAACATAACTGGTTTAATGGAACCTGTGAAATGAGTATATGGATATGTTTTGGTTTTCGTACGTAGTGATTTAATGAGAAGCTGAATCTTAGAGGTGAGATTAGCTTTGCCTAAACAAGTGCAGCTGGACTTGTCTTAAGCTTCTCTAGGCTGGCTTGTACATCTCTGCTAATTCCTGCTTACAACTTTTGCTCTTGTAATTCTCAGCTACATAGTTCTTATTCAACCTGGAGCTCAGGTTGAAATCAGTGAAGTGGGAAGGAGAGTCACTTGCTTAGAGCTGCAAACACCGGAAATTTGATTTTGTTGCAACTCAGCCACAAGTCCAAAGCCACATGAATAATTCTCTTTCTGGTACTTTGATTCACTGTCTGTGAAATAATAATACTTACATAAATGACTGTAATTGTAAGGGCAAAGCAGTCAGATGTACTTTATGGAATAATGTGCAATATAGCTTTCATTGGTTCGGTCCTGTTGAAGATCATCTTGTTTTTTGATTTATGATAGTGTTCTGGATTTTGGTTTTGATCATAAAACCTATCTAAATGTTTAAACATTTTTTTCTCCATTATTCTTTTACTTGTTTTTTAACTGTTCTGAATACCTGTATTATTTTGCACCAGAAGTGAAGGCAGCTTGAAATTCTGTGTTTATTCATGCCCTGTATTCTTATCCAAGTAGATTATTACAAAATAAAAGTAATATTAATTCCATTCCACTAAAACTGGCTAGTAAAATCTTGACAGTAGAAAATAACCTTTAACATTCAACATCATTCAAAAGACACTCTGCCATTTTAAATATCTGGAAATCTGTTTCCTTAAAGAAGGCTAAGAGATTACCTCTGGCCAAGTAAAATATCTTCCAGTGTAAGGGATGATATGTTTATATATCCTCTAGCACACATAATAGAGAACACAAGGTAATGGCTTTTGCTTTACTGAAGCTTTCTTTTGGCTCTGATTATATGAAATGCATACACAAAAATATTCTCCTGTTCATCGCATGATAACTGTCTTCAGATGCATGTGTATCACAATAGGTGGCTGTTACCTTGTTTGTTGCTGTAGATGTAAGAAAGATGAAAAGCAATTTAAAACTCCGACAGTTTTGACTCTACTGAATTCCCAAATAATATCTGAACACCTACATAATAGTGTCTGAAAAGTAAACATTACCTTTCTTGGAGTGACTGGTCTGACAGAGGAATGTTTCTGAGTTGTGCGCCTCCAGCAATGTATTGCTGAAATGGAGTTAAATTTACACATGCAGTCTTTGCAGATAAGAGGTTTCAACTGTAATAATAGCATCAGGAAATCTATTTGCCATTTATTTAGTAAAGGAATTTAAAGTCCATACTTTACCGAGTACTTTATTATTCGGCAGCAATTCTATAGCTTTTAGGTAAGATTCACTGTCTGTGAATACTTCAGATCTAATAATTCAAGTACTCTGCTGAGAGAAGGGCCCTCCAGGAACCATGGACACTCAAAATTGTGCTGCTTGATGAGATCCCCAAATCCTTACACTAGTTCTGACTTGCTAGCTGGGGAAAGCTCTGAGTGAGTGTGAAAGTCTTGTTGAGGTGTTCTCAGTCATAGCAGCGTCCCGACAGTTTTTCATTCCCATATTGATCGGACTGTACCCTGTCCGTCTGCTGCTTGTGTGCTCTCACAGCCCAGACTTCCTTCCCTTTGCAAAGAATTGGTGATTCTGAAGGCTTTTGGTGAGAGGGAAGGCTTTTGTTCCAGAGAACACAAATGGAGGGGACTACAGAGGTAACTGTGCTGCTTCCTGCACAGAGAAGGATGTAGCTCCCTTGCTATTTCAGAGTTCCAAGATCTGTTTCAGTATTTGCTTATGTTATTGTTTGGAGGAGGGAAAATTCATGTGCTCGGAAGCCAAAAGTCAGAGTTTGGAGACAAAAAATTTTGAAGCAAAACCCAAACCCCTTTATTCTATGTATTCCTTTACTTAACTAGCCATTTTTTGAACCTGTAAGGTGCACTTAGGGCAGCATTTTAAGCCTTTACTTTTACATTCACAATAGCTGGAAAATTTTTGATTTAAAGAAAGTTAAAAGTGACAACCAGGATTCTTAGATGGAGATTAAAAAATCAAATCCCTCAAAAACTTCATTTCTAGACCTGTCATCTTGAAATAAGATGCATTTCATATATACAGAAACATTTTTAAAAATGAGAAGAAAATTTGAGCACAAAAGGGGAAATAATATTGCCACGGGCAGGCAACTTACTTGAATGCCTTAAGCACAGTTTCAGGTCTATCAGTCATATGGGAGAGTGTCATTATATTTCTGTGAAATGCTTTAATGCAATCTTTTATTTTTTGCATAAATATTAATATTGCTTAAACCAGAATCACTTAATAATTAAGATACTGAGCTGTTCTGTTTTTTTTTTTTTTTTTTTTTTTTTTCTCATGTTCTGTGCTGAATATAATTGGTTTCTGTTGGAATAGATTGTGCAAAGGAGCTGCTCCATGTACCTGGCTCTAATTACTTCATGATCACTGCAAAACTCTGAAGGACTTGGAATAAGAAAGTTTTTAGTTTGTATCAGGTTTTTTTTTTTTTTTTTTTTTTTTTACTGAGATTAAAATAAGACATTGTAGAAACTTAAATACTACTGGCATTAAATTCTATACATTAAGCTTTCTGTTACAATTTTGAAAGCGTTTACCTTTGTAAAGGAAAATCTGCTTTTACTTAATCTTCAGTACACACCGTTCACTCAGCTCTTTAGATGAAGTCTGCTGATACGTTTTAACTGTTTTGTGGCACTTATTTAAACTAATTTAAAATAATCTCTCAATCTATGTCAGTGCTTTTTTTGATATTCTCTAAGAACTTGAGCCTGACAGAAGGTTATACATCCTCCATACTTTCTAGTACACCAAATAATGCATTACTCTTAACATATCTGGTGTGTGAAATGAATGCCTGAGGTATTATTTAAGGACCTGCTGCTCCTTTTTAATTTTTTTTTTATTATTTTTTTGGTCATTCTACTTAACTTGAAGCAGGTCATGCTAATTTTCTAAGTGTTTTGGTGTTTTGTGTTCCCCCCCCCCCCCCCTCCCCCCCCCACTTCTGGAGCAGTTTAATAAGTAGGTGATAAACCAGTATATGTACCAGACCAGACAACCTTTGCATTGGTTTATTTTGGTTGTTTTTCTTCATTGGTACTCATAGGTATGAGTATGTGCTCCCTGCTCATTTTGTTCTATTTTCTGCATTTATTTCTTCTGTTTTTCCTGCAGACATTCTCTGCTTTTATGAAAATGTCTCACTTAAGCAGCCTTCCTTCATGTCATTTCAGGCATCCCTGACTGATGTTATTGCTCTTATTATTTATTCAGAGATCTGAAGACATTTCTGAAAAATGAATAAATTACTCTGTCATCATTTTTTAAGAAAGCTTTGAAAACCACTAAAAGAAATGAAAAGGGAAGCCATTAGGAATAACCAAGCTTCACTTATCATAGCTTTGATAGCTTCAGGACATGATTCCCTACAAAGGTTTTGGAATTCCTTGTGGATATTGCTGTCAGAGTTTATTACTATAAAAGTGATGTGATCAAATACTGTAGAAGTAAATGTCTTAGGAGTGATTTGGCCGAAATGCACTCTGTAAGGTAATGCTGAATGCTTGCAATCAAGTATCAGAAAAGGTGGTTGAATGAACTAAACACTAACTAATGTGAAAGAAACAAAGCAAAATAGGAGAAATCTACTTCTTTGGTGGAAGTTGGGTCAAAGTTTAGGTAGGTTTTTGTTTGTTTGCTTTTATTATTTATACCAATGTTTTGAACAGTTGTGTTGAAAGCTTTATTTCAAAGATTGCAGATATAACTAAAATGGAAAGAACATCAAATATTGAACAACACAGCCTTGGGAAGATGGGAAGATAATTTAAAGTACCTGAGCTGATAGATAGCATTTGAGGCTAAGATTAAAGAAAGAGAAACCCTAAGTAAGACTGTCTTTGGCCACTTTAGCTTAGAAGCTGAGAGGTGCACTTGGAGATGATTGCTCCTGTTTGTTACATTGTGTGAGAACTGCCTTCCCAAACTGCTTAGGGGAATCTTAGCTTTTAGGCTGTTTTCCTAAGGTAACCATACTGCCCTTCTCCAATGCAAAATCCATTTGCAGGGTAAGAAACAACAGTGTTTAGGCTCAAAAGCAGTACTTTTATCAAAGTAAACTGAATCTTCTACCTGTTAATTCAGTGTACTGATTTAGCACACCATAATATATATTCAAACAGAAATTAAAAGATGAAAGCCCGATTATTTCTAGAAGATAGCATAAAATGCTTGCTTCTCATTGCGTGTATACTCAGTATACAGAGTTTTTCAGCATACTTTTAGCATAAATAGGTTTTTCTAAAGTAATCTCTTTTAGTTAGTGCTGAAAACAAGAGAAATTTGATGTGGATTAAAAATAAGGCAGTTTTAAATATATGTTCTCTGGGGCTCATTATTTCTGAAATGGGTGCTGAAGGTCGCAGTTCTTTTTCACTGTGATGTCTGAAGCCATAGTGGTAGGGTGCCATCATAGGAATACTGTGAGCAAGCTGGATGGCTGGGCATGTTCTCTCCTCTATCTCTGGAAAAGGTCTAAACCAAAGCAAACATGTTACCAAACAGCCTGATTTCCCCCCTTTGCTCCCTGAGTGGGTCTGGGGTCCCTTTCTATCTCGATGTTTTGGAGATAGTAAATTAGCCATAATTAGATGTCTTGCGTTTTCTGCCTCAATTGGATGCTGTCCTGAATCTCAGTTTTTAAAAGTATTTTCAAACCATCACCAAAGAACTGTAAACTGATATGATAGCCTGTGTGCATTATGCAGAGATAGTTAGTTCTCTGAATTAAATATGAATAATCACCACCTGTTTCAAATTTCAGGATTCCAATATGGCTGAACATATACTGATTGTTGTCTGCAGGACTTAAGAAAAAACTTCTTTCTTATTCCCTGTTTGCACTTAAATCTCTGCTCCTCTGTCCGCTTTGAAACCAAACAGTGCTAAAGAAGTGTTCTGATGTGTGGTTCCAATGGCTGAGGCAAAACAGAGCAAACAATTCAGATTTAACAGCCTTGCTCTTTAAAATGTCTCCTTCTGAGGGAAGAGCTTCTCTTAAAATTCATCTAGGAATTATTTTCTGTTGTTAGATGAGTTTCTTTTCAGGTTTTCAGTTTTGAGATATTCTATATCCCAAAGGATATAGAGTAAGTTTTGTATTTTATTGAATTATCAGTTCACATATATCATCATTTAAGAAAGTACTACTCTGGATACCTTTTGCAAAATACAACTACAGTCTCAGCAGAACCTATGAGTTAGGATATAACCATCATAAAAGCAAACCTGTTTGGGAGGAAATCAAAACAAATTACTACAGCGAGAAACTTTAACTGTTTTTCTGGCTTTATATTCAGCACTTTTACTGTTTATCTGTTGGAGTAACCGAGATGTGCATTTTTTGAAAACCATCCTGATCGTGTTTTTCAGAAATAATATGGAAACTCTTCAGAATGCTGTTTTAGAAATACAAAAATGGCAAAACTGGGAAAAGCAGAACAGGTGTTTCAGATTTTAAAAGAAGGGTGATGGGCTGAATAAGAGTAATGATGTGAAAAAGAAGCTGAAAAGATCTTACGAGAAATAAATAGAAGGTAATATAAAAAGTGTATTAAACAAGGAATGGTGACTCAGGAATTCTAAATCCTTTTTCAAAGTGGCAAAGGTTGCAATGCTGATAGTTATTTGACTAAGCTCTATGTTTCTCACAATGAATCACTGTGGCAAATTACTTGTGGTAGCCTTCACTTCATTTTGAAAAGGGGATCCTAAATGAACTCCTTGGTCCCACTGAAATGAGTGTGAAAATTCCTATTGTACAGGATAAAGGTGTGCTTCTCTAGCTCTTGGCTGTCTCATTGATGCTGGGCACACTGAAATACACAAATCTGCAACCTTTTCTCATGCATTGGTCACTCACTTGCTCCTCCTGGTGTTTGTGCAATCACTACTGGTGAATTGTATTGAAAGTATGACTGGGTAAAAGATAAGGAAGTCTTCCCACTGTAATGCTACTTGATCTCAACAAAAAGCTAATTATCCTCTAATTTTTCCTAGAAATGATGACTAGATTAAATTAATTTTTATATTACACCAGCTCAATGAAAAACTTATTTTTGTTTATTCTGTATCAGTCTTACTCTTCCCATTAACTGCATTTTAAATATGTGCATGTGTATATCTATTCAGTAGAGTCTGTGCGGTGTGCCAAAGGTAAAACCAGGAGCAACAAGGCATGCAGACCCACACTGTCATGCCTGCAAATGCTTTCAGAAATGGAGAAAAGAATTTCCTCCTCATTGTAGAAAGATTATTTTAACTAATTCCTCTCTTTCTTGAAAAAAAAAAGTTGACAATAGAATCTTCAAAAAACTAATGCACGTATCTTTAATTAATGTGAGTAATTCTGCTAAACTCATTAGGACTCACAATTGAAAGTTAAACACATACTTCAGTACCTCAACTACAGATCATGCATGAGGTAGGTGTAGTGGCACAGTCTGAAAATTCAGTTTTCAAAAGATGTGATGGGAATGCTGTCTTATCAAAAGATAATGTTACCTGCGCTCCAGTTAAAAACATCTTAAAGTGAGATTTATCTAGACAGTTTAATGATGCTATAAATCCGTATACATGTAGGAAAATAGTAATGGTTCATCATGCTTTTATATCGTCAGTACTTCAATAGTCTATGATTTCAGTGAAGTAGGACCGCATATTTTTATTATGTGCACTGTTTGTATCTCTACAGTTATCTCCTAATTAAATGCTTTCTAGGTGTTGAATTTCTTGAATACAACTGACTGAACTTGAGCCATATAATTGCTGTATGATACTTGAAGTCTCCACTGTTGTGGATGTGACCTTTACATCTTAGTTTGTATGAAAAATGTGCTTTACTTAAAAGAGGATCATCTAGTTCGGAAATTTGCCAGTGCTTGACAGAAGTAATAAAATAGACAACTGCATTTATTTCTTGCAGTACTTAGAGTCCTATTAGTAATGCTTTGATTCCTGCTGTTTCTTTTCCCATTCAGTTAATGAATATCACACTGTAGTGGAGAGAGCTTGTTTCAAAAGCTGGGAGTTCTTTACCTCCCCCAGTGTTACAAAATCATATTAAGATTTCTCTTTGAGAATGGCCTTCTTGCTTCCTTTTTCTTAATACATTAATACCACTGAACCAGTATTAGAGAGAGCGTGACTTATGTATCCTGCTATGGATGGTGATATTTTGTTTCACTGTTTGGTTTGTGATGTTGCTTACACAAAAATGCTTTTGAGTATGATTTTTAGTCAACTAAATCAGTTGTTGCTATGATTTATGCAAGAACTCTTTGGCTTGGTTATTTTGAATGTGACCTGGCAGTCTCTTGTATAATGCAGGAGGACTATTGGTGAAAAGCCATCAGTTTCTTCACTCTTCAAACAAAAATAAGAGTTTCACCTTATAATTTAATTTACTGAAAGTGAGGCAGTTGAGCAGTGCTTTTCAACTAAAGCAGTACTGCATTTCCATAATATGAGTGGTCAGATAAAGAGCCACATATTAGGAGAGCTCTAGTTTCTCTTACTACATTCTATCAAATGTATGGCAGATAATTAGAATTTTTTGCACATTTGGAAGAATTTTCACTCAAATGAATAATTATGTAGAAGAAAATTTCTCGTTGCTTATAATTCTATCACTTTTTTGCTATCAAATAGTATGAGGATCAGGAAATATCTTTCAATCGATACTGTTCTAATTGGAAGCACAATTAGTACATTTGAGTTGTTTGGCTATAGCTGTTCACTTTTTTTTTACCACTTGTAATACTACTTATCTACACTTAAAGGTAATTTTCATTATTTTCTGTTTTTTTTTCTAGTGCTAGAATAAAACCAATTGGAATTTGGGGTGCTAGGTGGCCAGGTCTTACTGCTTGTGTGACTCCTGTTAAGAACATTGGCAACCTATGGTTTATTTTGAGGGGGAAAAAAAAAAAAAAAAAAGCAGCATAGGAGATCGTAATTATCTTGCTTAAGAGGGATGTTGCTTGAGATATTATGTGCATCTGTACTATTCTGATAACTTCTCTTGATGCTTTTTTAAAAAATTTGGATATTCTCAAACTCAGACTCAATAGGAGGCACTATGACTGTCTTAAGTTCTAAGCATGCAGATGGTCATATAAATTGATAACATTTTTCTCATCTTTACAAGTTTTTCCTACTTTCTGTTTGCTTACCAAAATATGTATTTGTCTGACACACCCTGTTCATTTGGTGAGCTGTCAGTATTGTTCTTCAGGTAGTAGCTACAATTACTACTGGTATTTGTCTGTTGAAAGCTCCTTCATATATATATATATATTTTTTTTTTTTTTTTTAAATATATATATATATATTTATGGTGCATGTCTCAATGAATTATGCATGTTTTGGTTTAACAAGGAGGTTTTCAAAACCTTAAAAATTATTTTTTATTTTACACTGTGGTATTTCAGTATAAATAATTCCATTTTTATTTTGACACCATGAAGAAATGAAGTAATATTTTCACATCTATTTCACACTACTGTGCCTAGGTGTTTATGGGATGTCTGCTCCCATACCTTTTGTATCTGACCACATAATGTCTAAGAGAAGAAGCAGCTTATAGTGTTACATGTCTATTGTTATCAGGGTGCCATGTAAAATGACTAATTATTATTAGCACATATGGGGCTTTTTTGGTTGCTGTTTCTGTTTTTTTGTTTTTTGTTTTTGTTTTTTAAATAAAAGTCATTCTGTTCTGCTTGAATTGAAGTTAGTGTCTAAGTGTAACAGAAATGCTAAGTCAGGCCTGAAGCAGTGATTGAGCACCTGATGGGAAGGCAGGGCCAACCCAGAGGAGCTCAGGTGCATGTAACAAATCTGAGTGACTGGAAGGAGTGGCGCCAGGATTCACCCCTTCATAGACTTCATTTTAGAGTCGGCAGTGGAGGAAGTTATCTTGCTGGAGATCTCTGCCTATATGAGGTCTTCCAAAGGTATGCAGATTTTCTTCCTTTGTTTCTCTGCCCACAGCTGCTGCATTTGGGCTTGTTCTCATTTGCTGCAGCCACAGACTTTGCCACCCCACCATTACTGCTGCACTTCCCATCACATTATAGGTACCAGTAAGAGAAACTGCAGAACTTGAAAAAGAATTTCTTCAAATGGCTTCCACACAGAGGTCCCAGACCTACTGTCTTCATGGACTGAGCTTTCTCTCTTTTGTCAAATTATCTTGGATATCCATCTAGCACACCTTCTTAATCTATAAGTTGGGGAAAAAAGCAACAGGAATTAAAAGGAAGTGTACAGCACTGGCAAGAGTGGTTGCTCTTTTCTGCAGTACTTCTGTGTACCTTCAACTGGTCTTGGAGCATGCTGTGAGTGAAGGAGCTCAGAGAAGTTCATTTTCTAGATGTTGGTTGTTCAGCTCATCTATCAGCTAGATGCAGATTTGTGTTAAGTCTGGTCTGAACTATTTCCTAGGCTGCTCAGTAGAAAATCCAATGCAATTTGACATTTTCTTAGTCTTCACTTAAGAAAAGTAAATAAATGTATTTTTTCCTGTGAATATTATCAGAGGAAATGCATATTTTCAACAATGAGTCACTCTTCCTTCTATGTTCAGTATGCATTTGGGAACAGGATGGTCCATCTAAATGTTTTGTCTTTCTTGGGCCTGTTTATCTGAAATGGGGATTTTCCATGGGATTTGCTGCAGCATGAGCTCACACTGTAGGTTTTACTGAGTGGGATGCGGCATCATCTTGCTGTAGAGGCCTCAGCTGTGGAATTTGTTTATTATGATGAATGAACCCAAGTCCATTGACTTCAAGGGCATAGCATAAGGATTCTTTTCCTCTGCTTGAGGGGTTGTAGGTGAAGTTTGTTTGCATTATGATTGAGAGTTTTTTATTCAGTGCATTTTGAAATGCTATGTTAGTTTTTCTGGATGTGTTTTATACCTGAATAAGACTTTGTTGCACAGGATTACATATTTCTGCAGACTTTTTTTCAGCCTTTCACTAAGGCAAAACTCATGGAAGCCATTTAAGATAACTGTGTTAAGATTTGTGTTCAATTAATTCTAATGGAGGGACCAGGAAGATATTCAGTGGAATGGGTTGTGATTCATTAAACATACAGGCCTTGAATATCAACTATTTGTATGGTTTTTTTCCCACCACACTCACTTCCTTCAGAGAAGAGGGGAAAAAAGGTTTCCATGTAAACATGAACCTTCAACCTTTATATGGGTAAAAAGGAAAAACTGAATGACCATGCTGCTAAGAGGGCTATGATCTGGCCTAAAGAGATAGGGGGCACCAGTTGGCTAATTATCTCATAGCAGATCTTTTGCGCTTTTGAATTGCTTTTACCACTGGTTCTTGTACCTCCCAGATAAATAGTATTGCTGTGTAAAATTGAGGCTGGATGATTTGTTTGAACGTATGGATGAAAGAGCACGTAGCCTGTGCTGCAGCCCAGAAGTGGATTTGCATGATATGTAGGTAATGTGCTCTAGGATATAGCTACAGGTCACAAGAGAGAATTTGAAGGATACCCCTTCAGAGCCTGTGGGGAAAGACAAACCTGGTGTAGAGTTACTGTCTTCTGAACACCATCCCTGAGGCAAACGATCCCCTGGAATGTCTTGTGAGAAGGAGCCATAAGATGCAAAATGCTTAATGAAATTCAGTAAGTGTCTGGTCAGGTTAGTGGTGCTGTTTTAGTTAGATGGATCCCATGAGGAGTAGAACTGAGGGTACCATCATCTGATATGTTTGGTTTGCATTTTATCTTCTGGTTACTTTGGGTTTGGATCATGACATATGTTGAGTACTAGAGTTCAATTTGAAAACTGAACTCTAAAATAAATACCTTCACAGAAGGCTTCTCTAGGAAATGATTTACTTATTTTATTTTTAAAAGGAAAGTAAAACATTGAATGGAATTTGGTTTAGGAAAATAGCTTCACTGAAATAAAGTGTGCTCATTTTCTTAGTGTTTCTCTTCTCAGAATAAAATATTTATAATGTGAGATTCTTAACACATGGATAGAAACTGATAATTATTTAAACCAGCTGCCTTGCTGCAATATTTATTTGTGATTAAATGGCATAAGAGAAAAAATAAGACAAGTGAAAATGCTGTGAATAAATAAGATGTGAGAAACACTCCATAACAGTGTGTGCACAGCAGTGATTTGTTCTAAAAAAAAACGAAAATTATATTTAATCATTTACTAAGTGATTCATTTTCTGATGTGGTTAAAAGTACTTTTACATCTGGAAGTGATCCAAAATCGAACATATGAATAGCACCTTTTCCCATGTGTTTATCTAATAAACCTTTGTGTTTCTTGTTAGTATGTAAAAAGGATGTTCTTTTTCCTTGAATTTTTGTTGATCTCTAATGACATACTTTGTAAGCAGGTGACTCTATTTAAAGGAAAAGTGGTAACTAACATAAGTTATAATTCTTATTTTTTGTGTATATTCAGTCACTTTTGAAGAAGTAATATACAAAATTATTCAGTGTAACTTCAGCATCACAAGTCAGAGCTATAATTTTACTAGGCATTGATTCCTTGAGAGGGTTTTCTTTTCATCACCTGTAGTTAAGCCTTGTTTCTGTTTTTGCATTCTGAACAGTGTAATTTTTCTCCTTTCTAGCTTCTACTCACACCAATTGTCCTTGGAAGGGAACAGTTTCATGAGTTCTACTAAAACTTTAATAAGTGATTAATTACTGCACAAAAATAATGTGATTTACATTTGCTAGTGACACAGGTTTTCGTAATTGCAGACCAGCTCCATTGGTGCAAACCAAATCCATTCTGATTGCAGCCTGTTGCAAGCTCTTGGGCATGACTGAAGCTAATTAAAAGCAGGTGGATCCTTCCTGTTTAACAGACCAACAAGCTCAATGAAATGTAGATAATTTATAATTCTTCCCTAACAATTAATATATATTTTTTTCCCACAGACCTTATTGGAATGTTGGGTTTCTATAAAGCCATGATTCTTCCATGTTCTGAACAGAAAAACAATTTTATTTTAACTATAGCATCCATACTACCATGTTTATAGAACCTGCATTTTAGTTGGCAATGTAAAGAGAAGGCCCTGAAGGAAACCTAAGTTTTGAAACCTGATCTCTGTGTGAAAGTCTCTGTGAAAGTCTGGTGTAAAGATTTGAAAGAGTTACTTCAGAAACACAAATCAATGTAGGTATGCTCTGTGATATTTTTTTAATTTTTTAGTGTCTGTTGTATTTCTAAAGACTTAATTTCTCCTTCAGAAAAATGAAATAATGACTCAGTGAGATGGCAGCATGGCTCATGTTTTACAATATTGCCATGTTTATGATCTGAGTGTTCAGATAAAACTTGTAATTTATTATTAGTTAGATAGTTCCCTTTCATTTCTTTATTTTATTTTGTTATTTTGAGTTTATTTATGTAAAAGATACCACCTTCTGTCCATGTACATAGAGGAGACCCAGAGGTGGAGTAGGAGACTTGTGGGACTTTTATGGACTTGCCAGGAATGTTCAGACTGCCTTCTTTTTCTAGGCTTGATGAACAAAAGTCTGGAAAAACAAATTGGCACCATGAACGTTATTCAAAGACAGAAATAGTTGTATCTAAGCCAGATGAAAGTTCTGAAGTACGTGTATCTTTGCAAATCAGACTATCCAGAAGAGTCCAAATATAATATTTATACCTAATGTCACTGTAATAGACCTTAGAGATGGTCTCTCTGTAACATAGTGTATAACCAAATGACCCAATATGAAATGGAATTTAAGATGTTAGTCTTTCTAAGCCCAGCCAATTTTTATTTTCAGACTTTGCTTTTTTTTCCTGAATGATCCCAGTGCAGTGCAGCCTCAGAAGATACGAACAGTATATAATAATAGAAAGAATTATGTATTTATGGTTTTTTTTTACATGTTCATAATTTGAAAGTGATTCTTCAGTTTAGTCAGTCACAGTGTAAGTACCTATAAAGTTTAAAAAAAAAACCAAAAAACAACAAAACCACAATCTGACAGATAATGCAAATTGAACAGCTTGCTGCCTTGTGGTCTTGTCATTGCTGAAATGTATTGCTAAGATTGTAGTAAGGAGCTGTTGGAGAAATACATACAATCTTTTTTATCTGAGAAGTAAGAGGCAAATCTTGTGAAATACAGTTTCCTAGTTGATGACAGAATAATGCTTATGTATAGTGGAGCTGTATTTTTTGGTGATAGAAATAGGATTCTGTGTGCTTTAAAATACTTGGGTTTAAGTGTTTGTCTGATTTCAAATTGCCACTAGTGTTTTATAGTGACCTGCTCTGGTTAAGCAGTAATGCTGCCCGGGCATATTCATGACACCTTGGTGTAGTACCAGATCAGTTCCTAGCTCAGAACTGAGTTGCTCTGCTATTCATGTCTTCTGATAGTGGGTCATCAAATTGCATCAGGTTATTTATACATGTCTAATTCTTGCTAGCATTTTAAGTGTCCAATAACAGTAATTATATTGTCTTATTATCAGTGGTGTTGTCTCTTGCATATGGACTTGAAAGTTGTTCTAAGGTGTATGTGCTGTGTAAAGCACTTGCTGTTTATATGTAATAGGAAATACTAAGAGCCAGACAAATTAAGATAGTCTTGTGCAACAGATTATTTTAAAACATCACAAAAATAAAAAGTTGAGACTTAATGAATCAAGTTTGCTAGCTAAGAGCAAAAGATGTCTTTTGAAATTTTGTTACTAGCTTTATCACAAGCAATGTCTCTTACTTTGAAGTCATCTTCTGTGCACTACAAAAATGTAAATGTTATGTAGGAGAACCCATTTTTTAAGCATTTGGAAAAAGATTTGTTAGCAGAATTTTTTTTCCTGCACATTGTACAATCCTTAGATCTGTAGAAAAAAAATGATTTATTGAACTTTGAAATCAGTTAATTTTTCTTTTGTGAATTGTAAAATTTTAATAGGTATTAACTAAATTTTAATCGTCAGAATGAGTTTCGTGTTCATATTGTACTGCTTCTGAAATGTAGCGATGAAAAACACCGAATTAGGACCTCTTGTGAAATTGACAGTAGGAACAAGAAGGGCTGACATATTTTTCAATTGCTTGCATGCACAGAGTTTGCGTGTGTGCTTCATGGTTGTGAATGGGACAGATGAAGCTGAATTACTAAATTTCTACTGTACAAAGGGTAGAGTCAGTCTTTGTACATCCCTGCTGTAGCAGCCACTGAAAAGTGGTTATACTGTCTTCCAGTAACTGTGGAACAGTTCTTAACACATCTCTTGCTCGATCAGCCTTTTCCTGGCTGGGAAATACAACAAATATGTTTACCAATGGTAACTTTCAATCTGCGAGTGAAGTGGGGGCACTTACCAATGTCATACTTTTCAAGTTGCAACCAAAGTTCATTTGTCGACATTCTTGAGAGTGCATTTATTATTAAATAAAGAAGAAACTAGCTTCTTCAGAAAATGGTAATCTTTATGAACTGCTATGTTGGGAAAATGCAAATGAAGCAGAGAATTTTGTGATTAGTATTTTACAGAGCAGTCATGTACTGTAATTGCATGTTTTTAATCAGTAGAATTATCGTGTTCTATTAACCAAATTCTTTCCTGAATTCTTCTAGGATTCTGAGTAACAACAAGATCTTATGGTTGAAGAATGGCTCTTTCTTTGGACTGAGGTCCCTGGAGAGACTGTGAGTAACTGATCAGCCTCTTCCTTCTTCAATTAAAAAGTCTTTATATTTTGAATGTAAAACCAAACCTTGGATAAGAAAGCTGAGGTGTTCTGAAATGTAGTGTGCAGTAGATTTTCTAAGCAACTGTCAAGTTAAGAAATTGCATAGAAATGAGTGAACGGGGATGGACGTGGAAAATACAGGAAGGCACTACCATCAATTTGAAACTAAAATAAACAGCTAGTCAAAGACTTGTACTACACTGTGTACACTATCACAGGGAAGACTGGTATATGTAACGGTAACACTAATGTACCTGACATATAATTTGGGTTGTTTAACTCGCTGGTCTCCAATACTTTCATTTTTTAATTCTATTCTAGACAAAGAAACTGAACAGCATTCCTCACTAGAGCAGACAATGACATTGACAAAGCTCTGTGATTGTGTGTTTGTAGCCAGTGTTTGGAAGGGCAGGAATGATATTTCCATCTAATCTGCTCAGAAGCAACCTATGAATTAGGAAGGAAACATTTAGAAGCGTCAGTGGAATAAGCGATACTTTAGTAACACTATTTTCTGTATGTGTAGGTCACTCATTTGAAAATAATGCTACCAAGTCTAAAAGTGCGTATTTAATATCTATGGGAAACTTTACTGTTGTGTGTAAGCCATGCGATTAAATTATACACATCTTGTTATCTCCTGCAGGTTGAATTAAATTAATTTTTGTTCCTTCCTGAGAATATCTTTGTTATATAGAGCTGTTGATGTGAAGTAGTTGTTAAGTTTGTGAGTTTGTGAATGTATTCTGACATATGTTTCCATATGCAAATAACCCAAAACAACACCCCACATTTAAATGAGCTACAGCTAACTGTCTGAACAGTCTCCATTAAAAAATAAAAATAAAAAAATTATATGGTTACAGATGTTACATTTAATATTGGGAATATTAAATGGTATGGAATGAACAGCATTTATGTTGTATATTATATAGTCACTGGTGAACTTTCAGTTTAAGAATGATTGGATGTTTATAAGGATGTTTGCAAATATTGAGGAAATCTGGAGTAAGGGATAGAATTACAAATCAGTAAATTAAATCCTAAGATATTACAAGTTGTGTTTAGAAATAAAAAAAAAAAATTCCTCTGTATTTTTCTTTTTTCTGTGTTTAATTTGCATTTCTACGCATCTTCTGACATGGGAACTTCAAACAAATATTTGTATGGATTCATAATGAATAAAACTTGAATATGCTGTATCTTAGCAATAGTACTGAGCATGTACTCTTAAAATGTATATTAATCACCTGTTAGGGAAATACTTTCAACCTGAAGAGACACTGCAGACATTATTGAGAACAATAACAAAACAAAATGCCTTGAGTGTGTGCAGCTTTAAGTATCATCACCATCTAAACCCTAGTTTTATGGTATTGACTTTTTTTTTATACAACACTGCCGATGAAATGAGTCTCGTCTCTGTATATGCTGACTGCTATTTGACCATGATGTTAATACAAAATCCATAAGTTGTCCTTGAAGGCTAGGAGAGACATTCTCATGTGATTCAGATGCTCTGTTGCTCGTTGTCTGTCCATATGCACTTTTCATAAATACCTACAGTAGCCCAGTTTAATCTGGGGGGTTAGAAATGGCTTGGTTAGTCTTCTAAGAGGTGGAAACAGTGAGTGTGAATGAACTACCTCTGGATGAGTGCCCCTAACACTTAGACAAAGGTTTCCCCACTGTATTCTCCTTGTATACAAGCCACTTCAGAGTGGTATTTCATATGCTTAAGATGGAGGACCATAGCAGCAACTGCTGGCATTTTTCATGGATCATCAAAGTGGACCAAAAGAATTTTTATTCCTTGCCTTAAAGGTGAGATGCAGAATCCTATGAAATGTATTAGCAGGAAAATCCAGTTGAGGTGATGTTCAGTTCACAAGATCATGTGGTTAGAGGTTTGGACGTGCTGGAGTTAAGTGATATTCATTCAATTTAGGTTTGCACTCCTTGTGGTCTTACTGGGAACAGAAGGTTAGGAAAGTGAATGCCATAGATACAAGAATCATGCATGTCAGTCATTCTTTTGTGGTTACTGGGAACCAGAAAAGCATTAGTTCATGTGGGTGATGAAGTAATTTAACATCCAACTTGAAGACTTTAGAGTTCAATATTAAATTTTGTGTTCCAAGACGTATCGCAACAGGATTTGGATTACAGAAATGCTAGTCCTCCCAAGCTCTGGTGATTTCCCAGCAATGTGTTGCCCAAGTGAGAAGCCTTGCTGAGCAGTTGCATAAAATGAAGAATTCTAGTTTGAAATCACTGAGAAGCATTAGTTGTTTACACTTGAACTGACTGTTCTACGAGTAAGGCAGTAGCTATTTATCTAAAGACCATGGTAGGTTGTCCTGTATTGTGCATGAAGCACATTATTTGTTTTAGTTGTTGTTATTATTATTGTAGTTGGATCTTGTCTTATTTGTTTTTTCCAGGCTTCTCAAAATACGTTTTTTAAGCATAGCATTAATATAAGTTTTCTATTTCAAATTGTATTCATTTGTATTACTGCTGTAAAAGAAAATCTGATACTAGCTTCTATGGTGATACAACCAGCTAGGGAAAAAAAAAAACAACACAACACAGATTTGAGTATACAGTTATTTCCCTTGTGGTAGTAGAAATATATTAATAAAGTATTAGTAAATATATTATTATTAAAAATAAAACATTTAATAGCTTCTATATTAAAGATTATATAAGTAAAAATTATCAGAGTATGTTTATGAAATATTAGCTCTTTTACTGGAAAGCTTATAAAAATGCTTTGAAAAACCCTATTTCACAAAGGGTGTTCTTTCTGTATTCTGTGAGCGTGACCAGTGACTCACAAGAGTGCTCAGTAGAGACGGCAGACTCTCTCAGCACTCAGCTCAAGTTTTCTGAAACCCTTGTGCTCATTTGTGAGTCAACCTTTACAAATGTGTTTTAGCATCTGGATCATGATGCACCTCTGTGCCTCTGGGTTTACTTTGTAGTCTAACTAAAAAGAGGTGAATACTATTACTTAAATACCACGTGGGAATAGAAACTTTCTGAAAACTTAGGTTTTGTAGTACTGTACTCAGTTATATAGACTTTGACTACTCCCTTTGTTTTGGATGAAAATCAGAAGCCTGGGTAGAAAAATAAACTTTTTTGAAGCAAATGTGGTAAGCAAAGTGTTAACACCTTGAAGCCATTTCTGTGGTACACCCTATGGAGATGGCTTCATATCTGGGGAGCTCAGAGTTCGGTTTGGATTTGAAGCTTGGGGCAAAGACTTGCCAACTTGTAATGGTTTCAGTTTCAGTGCCTTCTTTGTTGGTACTCAGTGTCTCTATTCTTATGAGATGCACTGATCTGAGCAGGACAGCATCTGTTATTACAGTCAAGTAAGTTTTTCACATGCTTTGAGTACCTCAAGGGAATGGCAAAGCAAGTTTTCCAAGCCATGAAACGGGTGCTCCTTTTAGGTAAGTCTCAGACTCAGAGGCTTTCATTTAAGTAAGCATGATTTTGGAGGACCTGAATAACTGAGTGTCTGTATCATTTGTATATAGTTCGGTGCTTAAAAAAAATATTCTGTAAATTGAAACAAGATATAAAATAGAAAAATTTCCATTATAATTTGGTTATTTCTTCTAATTTTTATTTTTAACTCATTGCCTATAGGAATAACCATTACTATCACCCAAGGAATCGCAGGTTAGTGCAGATTACCACATTACTAGGATGTACTGTATCATGGCATTGTATCGCATGGATCCTGCTCCAACAGTGTAGAGCAAATGAATATTATGAATAACAGTAGTGGCAAATTTCTTTATGCTTGATAATACCTGGCCTCTAAAAACTTTTCTGGAAAATGTTGTTGTCCCCAGAATCATGAAGAGGACTACAATTGGGACTATTGGGCCAGATGTTACAGCTATGCTGGACCCAAAGTTGAGGTCTATGCTATGAAATTAAATGTTTTCCCCTCATCCTGATGTCAGTTGGCACAAAAGAATGTGCAGCAAGCTGTTAACCACATTATTCTTGTTCTTATTCTCCTCAACTTTGCCTGGATAGCTTGTTTTGTGCTGACCCCCGTGCTACTTCTAACAGATGCCAATCTGTTGTGGCTTCCAGTCCCCTGTGGGTTTCCTGGTGCTCACTAGGATTGATCTTGTAGTTATGAATTTTTTTTAAATGGGTGTACGAGGTCCCTCTCTCTCTGTTTCGTAACGGAATGTACGTTTTTATGAAGTTTACAGAAGCATAATTACCTCTGGGAGTGCTGCTACGTTGTCCCATGTGGCTGAAAGTCTTTATCAGGTTCAGAAGTTATTTGGAGAGAATCAACAAACAAAAATAAAGAAACGTACACAAACAGAACATGATTGCATAAGCGGCGTTTCCTTGGGAAATCACGATGGAAGATCACTACGCAAGATTACACATATTTTTCACAGTTGACCCAGAACAAAAGCATGTCAGGCAGTAAGACTTCAAGTTTCAGTAAAACTATCACTGTTACATTTTTCCTAATACTCCTGGACATGTTTCTAGACAAAGAAAAATTCCACTGAAATATTTTTAAGATTTAAAAAAAAATTTTTAACTGTATAGACCAGTTCACACACTGATTGTGCCTTCATTAAGTGTTGTGGTATTATCAGGCTACCAACTAAGCAGCCAAGTGTTGTCCTATTTACTACTAGATAAGACTGAATGAAACCTTAGTTTTGATAGATTGCAGTACAATTACTTTCTGCAATTCTGTATTGTGCTATGCAACTGAAGTAATAGCACATTAACTTGAGGGAATGAAAGAGCAGGAAAGGCAAACACAATGAATTAGATCATAGGAAAAAAACACATTGTTTAACAGCTGTTGCAAAAATATGGTATTTGGTTATTCTTCAGCAAAGCTCAAGTGATGACAGGTCAAAGTATCAAGGTTTTACATTTCAGTATTCTGAAGTGCTTCTCAGAATGTAAAATTTACATTCTCTAAATGTAAGCAGTCCTGGCCACTGCTTTTTTCCTGCCTGTACATGTAAAATGTGCATGTATACATGCAGAAACAGAGATGTGCATCTTTGACTCTGTGAAGGATTGGAAGAATGTTTAAAGAAATGCTGTAACAATTTAGGTTTCAACAAAATTAACAAATTAAATTTTGAATTACTTGTTTTTTGTTTTTGTTTTTTTTGAAATCTTTTAAAAATAGGTAAAGACTAGTTATTACAAGTTAGTATTTTGCAATGGCATCCAGGATTCCATTGCAAAAGTGTTTTTTTTTTGTTTTTTTTTTGTTTTTTTTTTTTTCTGAAGAGCTTGCAGCTAAGAGGCTTGACTGTAACTTCATGTAAACATGTTGCATAGAGTGGACTAATTAATCTTGGAGACCTCCGATTATGTTTTATGTGATTTTATGTGATGACCACATTAATTCATCTCAAATACAGCTTAGCCATGTTCTGAGAAATGCTGTGACGTTACTCGGGGAGAGGGTGTTTTAATATGCATTTCTTAGAGCTCTCTGTTGTGCAAGTAGTCACAGCATGACTGAAACTATTCACTTTTATTTATTTATTTGGAGAAATAAGAAGGGAAATCAGTACAGATTTCTTTCAAGCAGCTGAAGCCTTGACATTTTTTGTTTTTCAAATCCTGCGTGGATTTAGTGAATTCTCTTGTTCCAGTTGACAACCATAAACAAAAAGCTTGTTTTTTTTATACTCACCTTTGGTATTCTAAAAGAATAAAAATATAAATGCTCCAGCAATTATTTTTCCTTGTCTAGCAATGCATTGGGGGAAACAAGCAATTCTTCATTTTTAATTTCTTATTGTGTTGGCTTGTTGTAATTGTTTACAACAATCTCATTATGCTAAAAAGCTAGATGAAGTGGTTGAGTATATCCCAGCAGATGAGGAAGGTCAGGAACAGTTATTTGGAATGATGTTTCTCCTGCTGTACTTTGTGTAATCTCTCTAAACTGGGCTGAGAACAGTTCCTGTTCCTCTCTGTGTTCACTGAACTTGAGTTACCCTTTAAGACTCAGTGTATGATTGAGAGATGACTACAGTGTTGTTAGCTGAGCAGAGCGATAAAGGACAATTCTCGTTCAGCATTTATTACTTTTTATTTGTTTAAAAATAAAAGAAAGCAAAAGCTAAGCTATTACATCGGAGAGGGGAAAGGGACAACAGGAAAAACCACCATTGCTTCTGAGTTCTCCAAACTTCAGACATTATGTCTTAATGTGCAGTATCAATGAGAGATGATTTAGTGTCACACCAGGAATTATGAAACTTGTTATTGTTAGCATGACTGTCAGAAACAGAAGAGTTAGAAATTAAAAAACTGTATCACCCTCTTTCTAATAGGCACAGATACTGTAAGTCTTACAAGCATGATGTGCCTGTCAGGGTACTTGTAATGCAATCTGACAGAAAGTTAATGGATTTTTTTCCTCTGGTTAATTATTATTTTCCAGCACAAAGCCACAATATAGACTACTAAACATCATATGTTTCATATTGTTATGGATGAGACTACTCTGTATGCATATCCGTAAAGAGCCTCTATAGCACAGCACTGAGAACAAGCAGCATTTTCAAGGGAGTCAATGCTTCCTTTTGGATATTACAGTGCTATTGAAAAACAGTAGCAATTAACTCTGGAAAAACTGGTTAGCAAAGTCAGTGCCATAGCTCTAGTTCAAGATGTCCAGAACCAAGTGTGATTTCCATCTTTTTTTCTACCTTTAGATTGTTGCTGACTTGTGTTCAGTGTTCATTTCTCTGGATCTCAAATAAATTTTCCCTCTGATAAAAACAGTATGGTCTACCAGGCCACGTCTGTACTCTTATTTCTGGGCTTCAGAGTGAGATGTGGAGCTTGTCACCACTCATTTGCTGCTAGGAATTAATACCATGCTAAACGGGCTGCTGGGATTGCGTTCTTCCACTCCTGGCAGTGAACAATAGTTTCAGCCTGGGCACAGAACTGCCAGCTGCTGGTATATGTGCTATCGTAACGGTATTTAAGACATCCGTGGTTTCTCAGGCTTCATTGCTATGCTTGTAAGATTTTGCATTTCTTTTTCCCTAACAACACACTTCTGTTGGAAATGCCACATGCCAGTATAAAAACATTTCCTAGGGATGCAGCAATTTAAGGAACATCTTTGTCAAATGTGTCAGTACTTCATTTCAAGTATGTACTGTTTTGTTTCCACATAGAGAACCTTTTTGCAGTGATAAAGCCAAACTATATGACGAAGGACTGAAGCAAGCTGTGTACCTTTTCTATAAAGAAATGACATGTTAATTGTTGGAGAAAAACTAGGAGTGCAGTTTAAGGGCAGTTTCTGTGCAGTCATGTTGCAGTGTGCTGGAAGCCAAGTTGGCAAGGATTGATGCTAGCTGGGAATGACTGAGTTGGTCTTACCAAGTGAGCTGTGAGCTAAGTTGCTAGAAGTCCTCTGTTTAGTATTTTGTGGTTGTGATTCCTCAGCTGTAAGCTGTTGCTTATGTGGATGGAATAATACTTTCAGACTTGAAAAAGTATTGCAGTATGTCTTGTATTTACATGTAACGTGCTCACTAGCATTTTTACTGTTCACGTGACCAAAAGTGGTTGCCTCATTTGGTCACACCTGGACATAAAATGTGAGAGACCACAGGCTCTGAACAGGAACATCTCCCCTGTGTACCAGTAAAAAGCTCTGAACTCTATTCTTCCCCTGAGAGCTCTTGGGCTATACTGAATCACTTGGTTTTTTTTTCTCTCTATCTCTGACTGGATATCAAATGGTAGATGTTTCTCACTTGCTTAGTCACAGAAAAAGAATAATGTATAAAACATATTCTCCTTCGGAAGCTTAACTGTGCAGACTTGTGAGGTCTCTGATGAGGACCTGCTGTTGCTTGCTCACATCACAGTAGTACATAAATCTGCCAAGGGCAGGCATTGGCCTTTGGATATCATAGCCATCAAAATTTTTTGGAATGCCTGCAGAAAGCATAGCTTATTCTCTAGCTCTGTACTTGACTAAGAATCTTTGAGATGATAAAATTAAAAAGAAAAAAAAGAAGAAATTAATGAATGAACTGCATTTATGCCAATTGAGTTTTAAAACTCAAAACAAACAACCAAAACAACCCAAAAGCAAAACAGGAGTAAGTTGTCTAAAATAGTTAGGAAAGCTGATGTAATGTTACAGCTGTGGGCAGTTTTTCTTTCCACTTCTTAATATAGACACAATTGATTAGTTGGCTGTAGCATAGTGCTGCGTATGTCAAGTAGGTACAAAATGGTTGTTCTCACGAGAAAATTGCATGCAGACTTAGCACATGATAAGCTGTCTTGCGTTAACACAAATTACCTCGTTCTTGAAATGGAAAGTGACTGGGAGAGCTATAGAGGATGTTTGTGTAGTCTGAGCTATGCACATATTCAGTGGAAAAAAAAGGAATTACAAAATTCCTCCATGGTCTACTTTAGGAAGTGTTTTGTTGAAAGGAACATTGTGCTGGAATAAAAATGTGGATTTGTATTGTCCTGGGTACTGAATGAATAAACTGAAATTATTCTACACAATGATACTGAGCTTCATCTCATAGAAATAAGCAATTTCAGTTAAAAATAAGCCACTTGAGTTAGCATAATGCAAGAAACTTGTCGAAGCATAAATAAAATGTTTTTATCATGCTTTTATAACCCAGAAAACTGCCAGAGGGGCAGCTTGAAACTCTTCGTAACAATTCATTTCTATGAAAAAATCTGGAAGATGCTACGTCAGGAAAAATGATTTTAGTTGTAGGTTATCAAGGAAAAAAAAAAAGAAAAGTAAAAAGCATGCCCCCTCAACCATTCCTGTAATGCTTGTGCTACAATGCTGTAATTACTGGCCAATGAAAGAAAATTTTACCACTGATGTACGCTCCCCAAACACATGGTGCATTGGTTATTTTCAGTGAGTATTCTATTTCTTTATGTTCAATATTCATGTTGTTGTCAGTGCAAAGCAAGTTAATGCTTTTTAAAAGACCTTAAAGACATGCATTTCAGCTGAAATGAGAATTTCAAGTACACTGTGTTCAGAACAAAGCAGTGTTTTCTGTACTGTGTCAGCAGCTAAGTTGAGCATTTGATAGCTTTTCCCCCTTTGTACCATTAATTGCTTGTAGGTATTTCTGAGAAGTGCTGGTGCCTCACAAGGGACAATTCTCCCAGCTGAGTGAAGTTTGAGTACTGTATTAAGTTTTCCTACTGTACAGAGTTATGTGAGCTCAAAAAATATTTAGGAATGTGAGAGCAGAAATTGCAGCCAGGCTGTTTCCAGGGATAAGATGAAAATTTGTTCAGTGCTCCCTGTCATAATGTATGCCATAAACCATGCTGTTAATTGCTTTCCAGCACTCCATTAGGAACTCTGAAACGTCAGTTCAAAATAATGTCTCTTAAAATTATAACGTGTCAGGGAAGATGAAGTCATCATGTCATATGTTTTTTTTTTTTTTTTTTTTTTTTTTTTTTATGTTTCTTTGCCATTGGAACACATAAATCCTTATCAGTCCAAACCTGACAGTTCCTTTGACCACAGCATGGGCACCAACATTTTTTCAGTGCCTTACCAGTTCAGGTTGCCGGCATGTAATGTGTGTGTAATGTGTGTAATACTTCCTCTCTTGGCCTTTTTTGGCATTTTAACAAAAAGGAGGAGTTGGAGAGGAACCTCGAAAAGCCATGTCCTGCATTGAGTAAAAAGTAACATGTTGCTGCTGAACATTGCAGTGCCAAGAGGCGTCTGCAGTAAAGATGCAAAGATTCATGTCACAAATTGTGTTTTTTAACTTCAGCAAACCCCAGCCAGGCACAGAATTCCTTCTGTAGCAACCTCAGAGTTTTGAGCAAATAATTTAAGGGCTGCTGCAAATCTTATTTTTTTTTTTCCCCTGTATTAGCTGCACTCTTCTGCATTACTTTTCCATTTTAAATATGTATCTTAATGGCCTACCCATGTTATTTTATAGGACTGTTATCCTTTAATTTAAACAAATTCCTTTCTCATTGTGGTGTTCACCACTAATAAACAATGCTGTAATATTTACTTTCTTTGGCGAAGCAAACCAAAACTAGGCTAATCTCAATGACATCATGAGAGTAACTATGAAGTGTTTATATTTATGGGCACAAAGCCTAAAATGTATCTAAAAGTGACATTCTTATCTGATTTATTTTGTATCCAATCACAATATATTATTTTTTTGATAGTCTAGCAAGTGGATTTATATCCCATTTATTGAATACTTGGACAAGAAAAAATTCAGCTTGGTTTAACATCTGAAAGTTATGCTCATACTGTGAAGCTCATGTATGGCTGAATAAAAGGAAAAACCCTTCTTGAGTACCCACATGCAGAAAATACTCTCTGGAAATTCATTGGGATATTCAGGCTTAGGAGATCTATATAAAGTATAAAGCTGCTTTCTCTGGTCTTGTGTAATAGTGCTGACCAAATTGTCATTTAAGCCTTAGGAAACTTGAAGGCTCCCTACTGATGACATTGAATTGATTTCTACTTTCCTCTTTATTGTTCTCCCTGAATGCTGAAGTTCCCTGAATGGGGGAAGTTTTTCTTTCCACTGTCTCTAAAATTGTAAATTTGGTAAATGAAACTTACTTATTCTTTTATTTATTGGAACTGTCATCTGCATAGAGATAGAGGGTAAAATACAAACCTTTGTCTCCCAGTTTCCATGTGTTCAGGTGCGTAGGTAGAGGTTTGTAATGAGCACTTTGTAGTTTACGTAAATCAAATGAAATGGTTTTTCTTCCAAAGCAGAAATAGACATCTCATTTATTTACCTTTATCCTGTTGGCTCTGTTACTCCTCAGCAGCTGCTCCATGGTTTCATACACCTGCCTGCTCGTGTCGTGTATTCTCTTACTGTCAGAGGAGAAAATTCACCTTAGCTAATAGCTTTGACATAGTTTCTCCTTCATTCATCCATTTCCTATTTTTTCCACTCACCTCGTCCTAATTTATGCTAAGTAGTGATAATGAAAGGAAAATCATTTAGCCTTGAGTAAAATAAGTGTGTTGAAGTCATAAATAGAAGAGTGGAGGATGCGTGTAAAATGTCAGAAGGCACCTGCCTGTTTGGAAGGGGTTAGCAACAGCACATGTGGAAATGATCTTTATACAAGCTTTCTTCTTTCACTAATACTGACATAATGAAATTTCTGGTCTTTCAGCCTCTGTTCTGAATCACTGTGCTAACGGATGTATGTACTAAATTTTTATTTCCTAATTTCAAATCTCTGCTCTGTGGTAATTCCCAGTGCTTCTCTGATTTATTATTATTTTTCTTTAAGTGTAATATTCATTTCTTAGGCATGTGATTCCTGTGAGATCATTTAAAAAACAATTGTCATTGGTTACTGTATTTTTGTCCTCACGTTGTTATGAGTACTTCTTCATGTACCGAGACAGGTACTTTATTCTTGCATTAAATATCTGAATAATTATTTAAACAGATATGTAAGTGTGCATGAAGTCCTGTATTATCTCTTAGTTTTGGCTCATTTTACATACGTCCACTAAAACATTGTAGTGTGAAAATTCCTCAGTAAAACAATGGAGCTCTCATTCTTGCATGAATGAACTAAGCCAAGTTTTATATCTTCAGCCTGCCTAATGCCTCTCAGTAGCCCTTGTCTTTACCTCATGCTATGGAGATGCAGTTCCCTAATGCTCCCCTCTTTCACAGGAACTGCCCGTGTTTCTCCCAAACGTGAAGTTGGCATGAGGCTGAGCAGCCATTTTGTTAGCAAGCATTCTAGGAAGAAAGGTAGCTTCCAGCTGAGAAGTGAAGCCATCTCTCTGGATGAGGTCTACACAGAACATAATGCTGTAATTTACCACATAAATCTACTGAGCTTGTGAAGCTAAGCACATGCCAGCAATCAGAGCATGAACTCTTCGGGACTCTGGGCTCATGCCAACATATGCAAAAGTCCCTACAAGCATGTCGTTGTCAGTGTTGTTATTACTTCAGCTTGTGGAACTTGCGAGCACATGGTCTGCCATACTTTCTTTTGCTGAGCAAACCCACCAAATATCTTTCTTCAAACATTTGGTGTGATGGCTGAGCTTTGACAGAATAAATCTTTAGGGTTTCTGATAAACCGTAGAGAATTAACTGTGAGATTATTTATTTTAATGCTTGCATGTTTCAGAGGTTGTAAATCTGTAATGAAATTGCTGGTGGTTCATCATGAAGTCCCATTTGTATCCTTTTTCTTTTTTTTTCTTTTTTGTTAAATTAGTTTCTTATACAAGTAGATATGGATACTGTTTTCTTCAATTTGATTTGTAGGAAACTTAAATCTTCTAAGATACCTGTGAAGGGTAAACAGCATTTGGTGTTCCACAGTCAGACTTCCATGAAGAAAACTTTCTGAAACCAAAGCTTTTCTGATGACCTAAGTCACTGTGTAGTTCAAGAACATTTAAAAGATGATATATGAAAAACAAACTCTAATGAGATGTGATGAGTCAGCAGAAGGCGGACAGGATCATGCAAGGTACTGCATCCTTGGCCTTGAAGAATGAGTGAAAGAACCTTTTATACTAGCTTACAGATTTTACTGTCAAGCTGTAGCAATAGGCCAATGTAAAAGGAGCAATCTATTTGCAAGCTGAACCAAAACTTTAATTTCTTCTTTCATTACAGAGATAGCAGCATACCTGGCCAATTTCTATTGATCTTGACTTTGTGAACAATTCTTTTAAATGTGTGATTATCTTAATATTACCTCTAGCTTCATTGCTCATGAGCCAATGTTCTGATATTAGGAATAGAACAAATCATCATGAATTTCTACCGCACAGCTACACATGAGTGCACTGTTTGCATCACTCACTAGAATGAATTCAGGTTAGCTAAATATGAGCTCATAGATGACAATAATACTGGCAGTTTGGCAATATTTATTCTAGATGTGATTACCGTTCATTTTCTGTTGAAGTTCCCAGCTCCTATCCAAGACAGAATGAGTGTGGATTCAAAGAAAATAATAAAGAATGCATGTGCGTGTACGTATCAGTGCCAATTTGCCAGCTGTGAGCCTGAAGGAAGTCAGGCAGTCTGCTCCAGCACTCACCCAGAAATTTAGCTGAACAGTCAATCAGCCAATTACCCAGCAAGCCAGCTAGAGCCCAGAATGCTGAAAGCCAAAGCCAATTTTTTGTTCTTAACTGGCATTTCTCCTTTTGCATGCCAGCTATTCCTGGAGTTTTCTGTGTTACGTTTGGGGATATGTTAGCTTTGTTTTATGGCTTAGTCATCTGATTTTTCCTAATAGTATATTTGTATATATTACTGCTGAGAACAAGGGATTCTAAAATTTACTTTTAAAGATTAGTCTAGGCATTCCCGTTTCTTTTTATCCGACCTGACTTCATAGAATTAAACTAAAGGTGTTCTGTTTTACTGCTTATTCTCTTCTTTCCTAACAAGGTCAAAGAAAAAAAAGAAACATTTGAAGAAGGGGTTGATTGAAACACAAAGTGTGGCGCTGCCACAGATCATTATTCTGTACCCAACTCGTTGCTCCCTCCTCTCACAGACAGAGGCAATGGAGGTGCTTAGAGCTTACTGCTCCTTGCAGAGGAAGGCAGCTGTTTGGATTAACTTGAAACTTTTACATGTGATATACCACCCTTCAGTGATTTGTCCTTTCTATTTATTTATTTTGTCTATTGTTGAACAAACAGGTAACCCTTGTTAGAAGATGTTTTTAAACTATTACTAATCAGTAATTCTAAAGAAGTATAGTTTATTTTAACCTGAACAAAAATCTATGCCTGAAGTGATGCTGGAAGTGAGTCCAGCCTTGAGATAACACAGTTTAAATCAGCCACAGGTACATCTGCCATCATTCGATCTGCATGCATTTTGCTTAAAACAAATATGCTTTATAGTTTTATATATTTACAATTTCTGACAGGTGGGTTTGTTTGTTTTTTAATACTGTGAATGATCATAAATTTGGGTACTCATTCCTGGTTTGCTTGGTTGCATGACTGTGAATTGTTAATTCCTTTTTCTAGGAAAAGCATCTAATTTACTTTTCTGTAGAACTCTTCTAAAATATGCTTTGAACATTATCTTTGTAACTATTTAAGAGAATTTTATACTGTATTTTCTTGGGATATAATAGATACTCATACTAAAATTGGTGTTGCCACTGATGTAATTTAAAAATGCAGACTTCTCCTTTGTTTTGGAAATCATGTTATATAAATTATTAATATAATACTGTCCTTTAAAAATCTTCCAAAATGCAGACTTGGTTTCTCAATGGTATGTTTAGAAGGTTTGAACTTTAATTTTGAAATCTTCTCTTTCTCTGCACAAAGTCTCTTCCAAAGGCTTAGCACGGATTTGTTCTAATTGTGTATTTTTAATCTCTAGTGCTAATAATTTCATCAGATCTTTTGGAGGCTGTTTGGCTGTTTAGGTTAAGCCAGAAGTGAACGTCTTATAGAGATTTGTTAAAAAGCTGAATTCTTTCTGAGGACAATTGGAAAAGGGATTTTGATAGAATCTAAAGAAATTGTGCAAAACAGTGATTTTTATCTACTCCCTTCTTCTCTCTCAACACTGTTACATTCAGATTTGAAGCATTCAGACTTGGAATCTGGTGCAGATTTGTCTCTGATTTTCAGGTGTGGTCCTTCACAGTTTAGTAATAATCTGTTTTCATTTGGCTGAATTGCAAAGTTTTAAACAGTATCCCTTACATTTGTGCAAAGATTTATATAAAACATTGAAATTAATTATTCTGCAACATTCACTTGGTACATTATGTGTGTGTCATATATCAGTACAGTGAAAATTTCCCAGTAAGTCATTCTTAATCATTCTTACAGTAACTTGATGCATTTGTGTACATTAAAAAAAAAGAAAAGAGGAAAATGAGTTCAAAGATGCATAGAGGGCTCTGTATGATAACACAACAGTGTATGTGATTGAAAAGCATTGATAGAAAAATTGTAACCTCATTAATTGTACAATAGAGCACAAAAATTCATTGCTTAGATGTACGTATTGGAACAGTATGTGATGGAATTTTTATAGCAGTAGTTTAGCTTGCCAATGAAAATCTAAATGGTGCACAAACTTAATACAATACATTTGTGTATATAAAAAATTCTCACTTGAATATCTAATATCATATGATTGCTGAAAATAAGAAACTTTGCAAATGCTTTCTTATAAGGAAATCAGACTAGGTGGTGACAGAGGTACTTCTGTTAGTACCTCTCATCTTAGTAGAATGAAATAAGAAAAATTAAGTCTAGGACACTAGAAAATAAATTTTAGTATACATTTATCATTTTTTTAATGTTGTTGCTTTTTAATAGATTTAAAGTAGCAGTGGTTTCAAGTTTGCTAAGGTTACACAATTTAATCAAAGAACCTTGACATTTTCTTCATGGTGTTTTATCAGATATCTTGTTCTGAAAAGCATCAAATATGATTTTTTTTCCCCCTGAAATCTAGGTTTTATAATGGAACTGCTCTTATTTACAACATCCAAGTCAAATTCATTGTCTTTGCCCATGCTAGATGGAGGCACAAGCATATGAATAGATTTTGCATTGTGCTATGGAATAGGCAGTAATACAACATGGTATAATTACAAGAATATTTAGCAAAGCAAGCTTATACTAATATACATATGCTTTACCTGTCTTCCCTGAAGTTTGATGCTGCTACCAGTTAAGTTGGAGTGCTTTTGTGACTGACATTTATTATAATAAGAATATGATCTAATCTGTCACTCTAAATGTAACTATAATATATCATGAGCGTGAAAATTGGTAGGGAGTATGGTAGTACCCATTATTAGTCTCTAACTAAGCCTGACACAGTACAGATGTGGTCATTCACTACAAAAGTGTTCTGCTGTTTTGAAGCCAACAGTGAGATAATTATATTGGGTTATAGAGAATTTTATCGCCAAATAATTCTGGGATATGAAAGTCAAACTGAAAACACTAAATATTTTCCTATATACATTGGATTTATTGTAACAGGAAGCTAGATGGAATTGGAAATCAGTGTATAGGAAGGCTGACTACTTTATCAGGCATTTGAGCATTCTGCATGCAGCATGGAGTTTCTCATCCATGCACCTTGTCACAGTACCATATCATACAGCACATTAGCAATCAGGAAACCACATGTGCTCAACCAAATGGGAGATGAAGATGGTCTTTGTAGAAGGTAGTATTGTTAAGGCTGTGATTAAGGCCTCTGCCATTAAGATGACCAGTGGAAAGGGTAAAAAAAAAAAAAAAAAAAAAAAAAGTGATGAAAACATTGAGCAGGAGAAATGGAGTAGGAGGTTAATTAATCAAGGTAGAAGGAGGAGAGTTGTAACAGGCTGATAGGACACAAATACAGGATGGGTGTTACTGTGTTGGAATGCTGATACTAACATGAGGAGAAGGGAGAGTACTGCTGAAAAAAGTGTATACATTTTTTGTGTTCTCTGCATCTATTTAAACTACAGGCATGGTGTGCTCACTTGAGCAGACATTGCTTAAAAGTAACATGCTTCTGACCTGCCTTTAAAGGCACTGAACAGAGGATCTGGCAAAGAAGTGGACTGTGTGCATTGTGTTGCATTTAGGAGTGTCCAAAGAAAAATATCAAAAAAGATTAACCCCTTTGAAGGGCAATTCTTACACAGTTATTTGCTCCATCGCAAAATTTTTTCTTTGCGAAACTATGCTACAAGTCTACTGATGTGAAACTAAATCCTCCCTTGTTCTCAATACTGGATTGAGTACTGAGGGTGTATTGATGCCTGTCTGTCTTCTGCTTGAAGTCAGTGCTTTTTACCAGGTGCTGATAGCTTTCTGGCAAAGCACTTGAACAATTACGTGATTCTATGGGGGGCAGTCTCTTTAGCAGGATCTGTTGTGATAGGACCAATGGAAACAGTTTCAAACTAAAAGGAGATGTAAGGAAAATGTTCCTTATGACAGGAGTGGCGAGGCACCAGCACAGGTTGCCCAGAGAGTTGGGGGGTGCCCTGTCCCTGGAGTCATTCAAGGTCAGGCTGAAGGGTCTCTGAGCACCTGATGGAGCTGTAGGTGTCCCTGTTCATGGCAGGGGAGGTGGACCAGAAGGCCTTTTAGGGTCCCTTCCAACTTGAACAATGATTGTAAAAAGAGAAAAATAAAATAACCCCAAAAGCCAAACAGCTGATTTAGACAGCAGAACGAAATGACAAGGGGAAGGGCAGTGGAAGTATTAAAGTAACAGGATAGGAGATTGGCAGCATTAGTGGAGCCTGTGAGGCACAACCACTACGACTACTTTTAAAGAGAAATTTCTGCCTTTGAAATTTAACAGACAGTAGAAGAATTAGACTAAAAACAGCATCATAAAATTGATCATAAAGGAAAAGATCTGCATGTTCTTAAACTGCAGAAGTTGTGGATAGATCCTGCTGAAATCATCACTGTCCTAGGCTGACCTACAGAAATCCAGAGCTTAGCTTCCTGCGTGCAGATGTTCAGTTTGATAGTGGGAGGGATAGATTTTTCTTCCTTAGTAGTAGTCCTCTACTTGCATATCTTACTATCATTTGCAGGCAAGGAGCTGTTAAGGGTGGTCCTAACAGACAGGTAGGAGACTGTAGAAAAAGGCTGTGACTGAGGGACATGGCTTCTTTCTTCCTTGGGGCAAAAAAATGCAGAAATTCAGAAGCAGAAAATGGGCAGCAGTTGTGAATACGGATTACAGCAGACACATTGATTTGTTTTTCATCTGTTCAGGCCTTTCTTAAAAAGGCAGTTTTGCAGTAGCTGTTTTTTGGTCTGTAAAATGCAAGTTTCTATTTCCTCTGGAAAGGGAATCGGTTAAAAAAACAGCAAGATATCTCTTCTCATCTTTCTTCCTTTTCTTTTTGAGAGTTCTGACTATTGAACTGTAACACTGGCCACATGTGCATTAAAACTATAAAGTCCTTATGAATCTTTAATGAGGAAATTCATGTGCGTACAAAGTAGATGGTTTTAACAGAGGCACCTCAGTCACTTTTAATTTTGTTTTCCTCACCATCCCCCAAATACCTCAAGGGCTCTGTTCTGCATTCCTTACACATTTTGCTTGCTTGGGAAAGACTCTCATGCAAGTTGATTGAAAGACATCACCTCCTTCCTCATCAAACAGCTCTGCATGACAAAACCAAATTCCATTTACAGCTTGTTTTGATCGCAAAAAAAGTATATAAAGAGTTTGTATCTCTTTTGTTCTCTGAACTTTTGATATGATTTAAGGAACATCTCAAAGAATGACAGTGACTGTGGAAAAGCGAAGAAGTGATCAGGCTAGTTAGTAATGTTGTAAGGTTTCATTGTAGGTGTGGCTGTAATTAAAGAGCGGAGTAAAAAGGGTGAAAGCAGGGAGCCTGTCAGGTCCCGTCTTGAAGAGTAGTGAAATGGCAGAGACAGAGCCGCTTCTCCTTGGCTCTGCACTCAGCCATGGCTGCTGGCATCGATGAATTGATGCAATGTTGGAAATAATAAAGGTCTATGCCGTTACAAACAGCATGGGAGGAAAAAGCTAGTCTTGCAGGAAAATCTCACAACATACTATGTGTAGCTTAATGGTGAATTAGTATAATATTAATGAAAGGGTTATCTTGTTTTTCAGAGCTATGTGGTGAATGCAATCAATAACAATAGGACTGTATAAAATCTCATTTTTTTTCATTCATTTGCTTTGCTTAGGAAGGTTGTCCTCGCTTCACTGTCTGCATTTCAAATAGCTGTTAATCTTAAAATATAGCTCTGGTTTTTGAAAGGAAACTGGATAGTGAAAATGTAATGCACTTTGAAATCCATGAAATGCTTTCTGTATTTTATTTTTCTAAATAAGTCTTTCCATGAAAACATATTAACATAATAGTGCTTGTAGTGAAATATAAAACAAACAAAACTAAACCCAAAACAAACACACATCCAAACCAATCATTAACTTGTTTTTGCCTCTGGAAAGGAGTAGAAACAGTTGTCTCCCAACTAACAAGTTGTTTGTCAAGATACCACTCTGAAGTATTTGCTATGTCTCAAACCATGATGATGGAATTGCTCATACACTACTATTCTTAAAATCAGGTTCTGAATTTTTAGTTTTGTCTTAGCTATATGCAGTTTCAAATGTAGTTTGTTAGAAGTAAAGGTGATATTCAGAGCAATACAATGTATGAACACTCTTTAAATTTTCTCCCATTTCTGGTGGAGTAGATATCTATTAAATGATAACAGGGAAGAAACAAACTGTGCTTGTTACTGTCATCTGATTGTGTGGGGCTCAGACAGCAGATAGCAGGTCTCGTTGGACCTTCCATGAAGAGTGTTAAAGACAGGCTTTCTGTCAAGCAAAGAAAGTGAGGGTATGCACGAGTAACTGCTTCTGAACACTTGTTTGGGCATTTTGCTTTTTTTGGTTTTGGGACTGAAACTATGGGACTGAAAACAATTAAGTGTTAATAATCAAGCTGGTAAAGGACTTTTGCTTTAAAAGGGTGAGCTTTAACAAAGTAGCTACTTTACTTATTTGTTCGTCTTATACCAAATTATGTTATTTCTGAAATCCTGCAAATGTTGAATGCCCCTTGGGAAGGGATTGTGCTTTGCAGAATGAAGATTAGGTGCCATCCAAAAATAGCTTGTAGGACTCTACACTGAATTTGCACTAATCTTCCACAGGCTGTCCCAGCCCTTACAACAATCTGAAAACCAAGCAATATAAAGACATGCAACTTTATTTGCCTCTAGCAGACCATTTATCTGTGACTATCCTCTTCCCAGTCTAGTCATGTACAGTACCACAGTGTGCAGAGCTGTATTTCATTTCTTTAGACAGTTATTTTGATTAAATGTATATATGACTAGAACTGATAAGGCTTGGATTGGCTATGAGTTAAAGAAATCAGTACTTTGCATGAAGTTCCAGGATTTAAGCTTTATCTGCGAAAAGAGGATGAACACATGGAGCTCAGCATGTCACTACACTGACCATAGCTAAGCAGCATGACACCACATAGTAATGTATTATGCCAGCTGGAATTGCTGGCAGACAACTTAATTCAGCTATAGGATCGTAAGGGAGGTTAATAGTTGCAATAACACCAAGCCACGCAGCTGCTGCTGTCCATGGAAATCTGTCAGATGTCAGTAGGGCCTTGTAAATGATTTGAAATGCCAGAGTTTGGTGTGTGACAGACACTCCTGGGGTGTGTTGTGCCAGGCTGTATGCAGAGTGTTTCACAAGGTATGGAAATATAACCCAGATTTTGAGGGAAGGGCTAGCATTCCAAGGAGTGCAACATAAAGGAATGGGAAAGTCTTTCTTTTGGCAAAACTTCATTTTCCTTTGCTTAGTACATTTTTGGCCACCCAGGAGATAAAGCAGATAGTGTATCAGTAATAAAAGTAGCCTCACTTACAGGTTTGAGGATTTGTCAGTGAAATATTTATTTTTGTTGCTCTGCTAGACTGAAGGTTTTCACACAGACAGTGTGTTCTGTTTTTCTCACATCATCAAATGTTTAATGTACAAGCTGTCCGCAGTGAGGATGTAAGGCTTGTGAAATCCTTCGTTATAGCGTGTTGCAGTGGTAATATTTTCAGCTTGGTGGGTGGCTTTAAATCTGATTTAGTTTTCTGTTAGTTATGAGCCACACCGCTATTAATTCAGATGATATTGAGCATTTTTGTTGTTGTTTCTGCAAAAACCAGTATTTGGACAGTTAACTGACCTAAATAGTTTCTCATCTGCGCATGTGCTCATTTTACAATGGAGTTTTATAAGGTGGAAATTTAAAATAAGAATGTGTTGTAACAACTAATTGCTTGAATATTTTTTATTTTTATTTTTATTTTTTAAATATTAGTTGTGGTATTCTGAATTCAAGGAAATAAAATCAGGAATTTGTGAATTCAAATGTGCAGTGTAGCAGCAAGTTGCACATCTTACTGTGCAAGCAGCTGTTTAGCTGTTCAAAAGATTGCAAATACATGTTTTCTCAAGTTAATCACCTAAATTTTGATAATATGAATGCTAAGAACATCTAACTAAAAGTTTCAGTTACACATATTACAGTAATATCCATTGGCATAGAGTCATTTGAGTTGGAAGGGCCCTTTGAGGCCGTCTGGTTCAACTATCCTGCAAAGAACAGGGACACCTTCAGCTCCATCAGGTGCACCAATTTGACCTAATTAATCATTATATATTATTAATAGAATTCTTTATGTAATTATTATATAATATGTTAATGCACAGCAATGTCTGTAGATACCTATTAGGCCATGTTTGTCCATCTGTCTACCACTTCTGAATAGAAGCAAGGTTTCCCTTGACAAGGACTGCTTCTTGTTGTTAACTTGCAAATAAGATTTCTAGAAGTACATACAATTGGAGTGGTATAATTGTTGGTATAAATGTTTCTTTTTTGTTGAGAATTTTATCACAAGGAAACTTGCTAAAAATAATGTAGTAAAACTTCCTTTATTTGCACTCCTGGGCTAATTTATATCAGACACTAGGGAAGATGTTTGCTTGTAAGCAAAACCAACCTCCTGCAAAATATTCTGAAGCAGCTGTGCATCACTCCAGCAAGAATGTGTTGTCTAAGTGAAGAATTTTAAATTAGTCCTAGCCAGCCATGTATGCAGACTAGCAAAAGAATGCAGATGAGGAAGCACATGGGAATGCAGTGTGGAGAAGTGTGTGAGTACTTTCTTTGTGCTCCCAGCCACCTCTGTACCACCAAATGCACTCACCTTGGTATTGAAGTCCCAGGAGGGAAAGTGCCCAATTACAGACCAAAGGTTTTACAGTTGGAAAGTGAAGAAAATCTGCTAGTATTACTTCAAATAATGTTGAAGTTACCTCTTTGGATGTAACTTACACTTTAGGACCTTTCACTCAGTATTTTGATATTTTAGTTGTCAAATTCAATCTAAAGTAATGGAAAATGAAATCTTTCTTAATTTAGGAAAGAGAGAAAGGGAAAAAGTCTTTAGGCAGAAACTCAGACCAGAGCAACCATGGGGCTGTTTGCCTATGGTCATTAACACAGTGATGAATGTAACTCATACTTGGTTTTAGTTGAAGTTGCTGGAAGATTCTTCCACACCAGCTGTATTCAAACCACTGGGAAACGTTATTCACTGAAGCACTGTATACCATTCATTCTTTTGCTCATTGTGTTTTGGCTATAGCCAACTTTCCTAGAATCACATGTTCCAAATCAGAGCTATAGTTGCCACATTAACAAATAAAAAATCAACACCTTATCTTTTTTTTTTTTTAGCAATACCTTTAAAAAAAAAAACGAAATAACTGAACTTCCACCATTAATGAGAACTGTTGAATTGCCAGTATTTTTCTAATAACTTTGTTATATTACTGCCATATATAGGTTTTGCTTAAAAATTTCCTTAGGGGATGTTCTTTAATGCATTAAAAGAATAGTATTGTGGAATTCCTGTTAATTTTCATTGATATTAATGATGTCAATCTCAAAGAATACTTCAAATATGTAATTGGAAAGCTTATTGAGACATCTTGGTTACATAAGTTAATATATCATTAACATTCTTTTATTTGGGAAAGCAGAATTTTACACTTATTTCCCTAAATCTCTCATGTTATCTTGGTGCTAAGCAGAAGAACGAACCCAATAACCTATTCTCTAAATAAATATATCTTTTTCCTATGTTGATATACTTCCATCCCATGAGAAAACTGTCTCTACTTAGAAAAAAAATTCAGTTTAAGGAAAGTGATTGATGTATTTAAAAGGTCTGAATGGGGAAGGGCTCCAAGTATTGCTCTAAGTACATTCCCTACTACAGTAATGAAGCTGTGTGACTGTCGCCATCAGCTTGTTCACTGGAGTGGGGTCTTATGTGTGATGGAAAGTACTTTTCACATGAAATATACATTCTGTTCTCTGGATTTCCAGAAAGTACTTCTGCAAATGAACACTATGGACATCTATGTAGATGAAAAAGACAGTTTCTGTCTTTTCTTCTTTATGTTTTAACTGTTTTCATGAGATTATTCTCAATTAACTCCTGTTTCCTTATTTGAGATGCCAGGAGTGTATTTTGCTGATCTTTGAAGATGGAACCCTTAAATATGGACAGTCTTTGTTTACTTACAAGCAGATTATCTGAATTCCAGATTACTTTTGCAACGTGTATTTCTTCAGGGAGAGCAGTGTGTGCATATAGCTATTTGGGCTTGATGGAATGTAATGGTTTTGTGTGGTGCAAAGTTTGAGCTCAACATGTGTACTGGATCTCTGCTGAAACTGGGAGCACTCAGCAATGAAGTAATAAATTTTTAGGGGAGTGACAGCAAAGTAAACTCCCCTAGGGATGAGTACAGAACTATATGTTGGCTCTTCAGTCTTTCAGAAAGCAAGAGTCCTGAGAAGGACACCTCAAAGACATCTGAGTAGCAAGGACTTGATAACTTGACAACATTGGGTTTTTCTGTATTAGCACATGTGTTATCTCAGTTATTATCCAAAGTTTAATTTGGAGTAAACTCTGCAGTTCCCTTTATCCTGGATTAAAGAAACTGCTTTGTTGACCTGTGTTTGTCAGATGGATATTTACCGGATAGGGAATGAGTATTTACTGAATAGGAGCCTGTTAAAACTCATCTTTTTTTAGAGATCGCGTTGCTTGATATCAAGTCATTCATTTCTAAAGACTGTGCAGAAAATCTGACTTAGACCAAGCATCAATTTATTTTAAAAATATTTTGCATTTTGCTTTTCTTTTTTTTTTTTCATATAGGATGTAATTTTCAGTGTTTTCCAAAGAACTCATATGGAACTTTGCAGATTTTCCTGCCTGTCTGTTAATGCAGAGTTCAAGACTAAAAGTCTAAATATCTTTCCAATATTTCCTTATTTCAGCTGATTAATGCAAGGTCACCGTTAGTCTTGAACTTACAGTTAAGTTTGACTGTAAATTTTCCTCAGTTAACCCACAGCTGAGAAGAATATAGGTGGGTTATTAGTTAAGGAAAAGGATTGTGGGTGGTTTTCTGTGTGAGTTGTGTATGCACATCTGTTGGTAAAACTGATGCATAGTGAACTATCTCTTCAAAACCATGGGTAGGCACATGCTCCTGAGATTAGTTTATTTGCAATTTATGTAGTTTATTGTAAGTAGTATATTTTCTGTAATTAGTCATTTAAAACTGTAAAAGATACAGTAAGGGAAGACAATGCAATGGTTAGTTATAATACCCTATTTCATATCATTATTGCTATAAAAGTTAAAGTCAATGTTAACATGAACTGTAAGAATTGATCTTTTCCAGTATGTAAAACTCAGTATTTTATTTTGACATAGCAGAATTTTACTGAATTTGGTATGGTTATTTTCACTGTTATGTTGAATGCCATTACCACAGATGTCAGACTTGGGAGCAGAATAGTTTTGTAGGAAAATTTAGAAGCATCTGAAGTCTCAGAACAGGAAAGAAGCACTGCTGCAGCCATGTTGCATGGCTTTGTACTTTCTGGAAAACCTCAGGCAAAAATACAGTATAGATGTAAGAACTCTAGCACATGCCCAGGAAGTGTGTACTGTGCTTTTTGCCTGTGTATGTGCAGTAAATCCACCAGGCTAGGTTTCTGGGCAAACACTGACCTCAGTACAAGGCGAGTAGTGCTGGGTACAGTGTGTCCCTGAAGTGTCTGGTCTGTGCTGTGCACTTGTAGACACCTGAAATCTTTGGAGAAATGAATATTCAGGATTGTGCTGCTGTCAAGCTAAAATAATTAGTGATGTTTTTTGTGCTTTCTGTTTTCCTCTTTATCATTTTAAAATAAATTTTAGCGGTGTTTTCTGTATTCAGTGAGAGAGATGTATTTTGTGGAAGTAAACCTCAGATTTGGCACTGTATGTCATGTATGCGTTGTGAGAACAGGCATTGTTGCACCTGTAGCAGACTTGATGTTTTGTTTTTTTTTTTCTTTCAGCAGCTATACACTACTTACAGTAGCTTGATGACTTTGAATTATTTCTCAACATGTTGTTGATGTCACATTTTCCATTGTCCATCAAAATTTTAGAATTGTGGGCAGGAAATTGTGTATTCATAGAATATTCAAGTAAGGAAGAAAAACTGTGAGGGAAATAATTATTGATGGTACATAATATGGAAAATATGACAAATGGTCTGCCAGACCGATTTGTGTTTCCTGACCTTTATCGCTGATGTCAACATTGTATCTGATTTCCCCAGTAATGACAGATGTGATCCTGGATAGCAGAATAGAACAATATAGGCTATAGAACTGCTGTCTTTTGACCATGGTTCAGACTTTTGTCATCTCATTGATTTAACTCATAAATTGTTGGCAAACTGAAGATGCCTGGGTAATACTTATTTACCTTCTCCAGCAGAAGGTTTTGCTACTTTAGACAAATGGAATGGCTGGAGCTGTTTTCCCTAAGTGCAGCCTTCCAGATGAGATTGCTTGTTTTCTGCATTTCGGCTTGAATACCTTGCAGCACTTTTAACTTCAGGTGATATGGAGGTGTATACTCTTAAGCAGTTTACAA